>NC_044033.1:247609030-248809030 GCF_901765095.1 Microcaecilia unicolor
GGGAACCCTCAGTTCAGGGTTTCCAGAAGATTTCCTTTATTGAGCTTTCTCTACATAAGCTGTTTCCATTGTAAACCCATGTGTCTGGACTGGTCTGGGGAGACTAAAGAGACGTGGCAAGATTCCTTTTTCTCTGTTGAGAACTCGAGTATGTAAAGCACTAAAAGCACATGACAGTGGAAGATATCATGTGCAGCATTGGGTCAGAAATTAACCAGAAAGGAAGGCAGCAGCAATTGCCAGACATTCTGTAAAAAGAATTCTGGTTCTGAAGAAGGCTGAATGGAAGCGTTCTGTACTGGAAGGGTTGGCTTAGGAAAGTGAATGTTAGTGCTAATAGTTTGGATGTATTGGATTATGGATGTAGGCATACTTCAGGTCAGTGTTTCCCAAACTGTGGGTAGGGACCACAAGTGGGATCATAAAACCTGTGTTTTGGGATAAAGACCTAGGTGGGCTCTCCATCGATGCATCAATTCTGTACCTCCAAAGGAGGGATTTTTTTTTTTTTTGGGTGGGGGGGAATGGCAGGTCCACACACAAAGATTGGGAAGCGCTGCTTTAGATCCAGAGCAGCAAATCAGTTCTGGTCTAGTAATAGGAAGATGATGGCCAAGAACTTTATTGATACTTAAGTTTCCTAGATCTAGGATGGGCCTTAAACCTCCCAGGTTTCTTGGATAAGGAAGAATTGAGTAGAATCCCCAACCTGTTGGGTGGAACTTCTATCAATCTGGTCTGTAGAAGAGCAGCAATCTCTGCACAGATGGAATGTTGGGTCCCTGTGTAAGACATGGGAGACATTTTGGTGGCTTACTAAGGAGTGTAACTATATATCCCTTACATGCTACCCTGGCGAAGGAAGCAACACTTGGCCATGTTGGCAGCAGGTCTGATTTTTCTAACACATAGCTGACTAGTGGTCTGAGCAGCGCTTTGAAGATAAGTATTATGAAAGCATGTTTTGCAATTCCTACTTAAGTTAAAAATTAAGTTTTTAGCAAAAAAATTTTGTTAACTTGGGACCTGTGAGGAAAGACTACTATGGCACTAAAAGAAGTAAATTGTGCTCTTAGTATGCCATGTATTCTGAGAATCCCTCAAAAAAAAGTATTTTAAAGAGTTTGAAAGATATAAGCAACACACTTCATGACTGATATTTGAGAGTATTACTGGGACTGTTATGTAGTTGATACCCTGAAAAAGACATGTAAGATTTAATTCCAAAAAAGTTCAGTGGCTACAGTTTTTGTAATAAGTGTGGTAAAGGAATTGTAAATGACTGCCCTACATGTTAGAACAGCACCTATGACATGTCGAGACATCTTGAGCTAAAAGCAGATATTAAAGTTTCCTCAGCAGTCCTCCAGACCGTTCAAGATGCTTGGGTTATGCACTCCTACCAGCAGAGGGAGACTGAGAACACTAAAACTTCTTATACAAGTAGCCTGTGCAGACCTTCTACTAACCAGTATTTTCTCAGTCCCAGCAGACGGTAAATGTGTGCAGCCTGTGCAGTGTACTCAGTCTGGTAGGCCGTTTGGGGTTTCTAGGTTGGGTTGTAAATGTTAGCGAACCCACACTTGGATCTCTATTACAGGGTGTAAGTCCTAAGGGGCTTCTTATTCCCTGTGGGGTTTCACACCCGGGTGGCCGGGTCCCTCCCCCTGTGCTCTTCCTCTGGAGGACTGCTTGACCTCGTTCTGTACCCTTGAGGCGTTTAGGCATCAGCAACGAGGTTTAAAAAAAATGTTTTTAAAAGGCGGCTATTTTGGCCATTCTTGTGGCAGTCCAGAGATAAAACATCTTCAAGGTCGTTTTTGCCTTAGGTGGTTTTGCCTATTAGTCTGTCAGAGCACAAAGCAACTGTTTGTTTTTATTGTGTTCGCAGCCATTATGTCAAAGCCGTCGAGGTGTCGGTTTTGCACGAAGCGCGGCGTTGAAGTGAAAGGTGGCCAATGTAAATTTTGTGGAGAACCTACGTTGTCAGCGCTCTTGTGCCCTGTGCTTTCCCCTGAGTCAGTGAAGGTGTTGGGCGGCGATTTGACCGCACATTCCGGGCCGGCAACAGCGGGGCTGGTTTTGGAGGGAAACTCGGCCATTTTGCTTCGTGTTTTGGGTTGGCCTCGACGGAACCGTTTTTGGCAGGAAGCGCAGCCCTTTTGGCCGCGCATTCCGTACCGGCGCCGGGGGACCCGTGTGTGGCGGGAAGCGCGTTTAGTTTAGCCGCGGATCACTCGATGGACATGCTGCCTCAGGAGCAAGGGGGGTCCGTCGCAGAGACTGCGGGAAGTGGTGTTGGGGCTTGAGCAACGTCGGGGGGGGGGGGGGTCTGGCTTCTCCCCTGAGTTTGTTTGGTCTCTGTATAATGCCTGGAGAGCTGGCCCCTCTCAGACTGTTTGTTCCTCGGAGGCTGCTAGCTCAGTGGGAGTTAAGCGCCCACAGTTGGATATTTCGGAGCCTATGGAGATACTTTCTCTGCCTAGGTTGGACGTTTGGAGTGACCCAGGAGAGGAGGATCTCTTAGATGTGTCTCAGGATCAGGATGGGCTATGGCCTGGGGAAGATTCTTCAGTGGTTCACATTTTTCATAAGGAGGAGTTTAGAGCTCATTGATCAGGTGATCTGTACTTTGAAGTTTGCTCCAGCGGCCACTCCCGCTGCGGAGGGACCCCAGGTAGATCCCTTGGTTAAGGGGATTCGGAGAGCCTCCCGTTCCTTTACCATAAATTCAGACATTAGGGACATGGTTTTACAGGAATGGTCTGTGCCGGAGGCTGCTTGTAAGGTGTTTAGGGCTATGGCGCGGCTGTATCCTTTGCCTCCGGAAGATTTGGCACTGCTGAAACCACCTGCGGTGGTTACGGCGGTTACTACGGCCATTCCGGTGGATGGCAGTACAGCCTTACAGGATCCTCAGGATAGGAAGCTAGAGTCCTTTCTGAAGTGCAGCTTTGATTTCTCGGCTTTGGCCTTGCAAGCCTCTGTGTGTGGGGGCTTGGTAGCCAGAGCGTGTTTCCGTTGGTCGGAGAAGCTCTTGGATGAGCCTGCATTAGATAAGACCTGGCCAAATTGGAGATGGGGTCTGTTTTGGCAGACACCCTTTATGATTTGCTAAGAGCTTCGGCTAAGAATATGGCTCTGGCGGTGACAGTTGGCAGGGCTCTTTGGCTTAGGGGCTGGGTGGCAGATGCGGCCTCTAAAGCAAAGTTGTGTTCTTTACCTTTCAAAGGTTCTATGTTGTTTGGAGAGGATTTGGATAAACTGATGAGTGGTGTTGGGGATACCAAGGTCTCACGGTTGCCGGAGTTACAGCCTAAGGCGGCTAGTCGAGGTGGTTCGGCTAGAGGTCGGTTTAAGGACGCGAGGCGGTACAGGCCGGGCAGATTTGTGTCTCCTTCTAAAAGCTGTTTTTTCCAGCGGATGCAGTCCTTTCGAGGGGGTCGTCGAGGAGGTCGGGACTGCTCAGGAGGTGCCGGAAATGGTAATAAGTCCTCCTTATGAAGGTGTGCGGGTCCAGCCTCTGGTGAAGGTCGGGGTGCGACTTCGTCTGTTTTATCAGGGGTGGACCCAAATTACTTCAGATCAGTGGGTGCTGGAGGTCGTTCGCGATGGTTATGTGCTCGAGTTCGAGCACCCGCTGCCGGATCTGTTTCTTCCCTCTCCTTGTCACTCTCGAGTCAAGTTAAAGGCTATTCAAGAGACTCTGGGTTGCTTAATCCAGTTTGGAGCTGTGGTACCCGTTCCTCGGCAGGAGCTGGGAATGGGTTGTTGTTCCATTTACTTTGTGGTGCCGAAGAAGGAGGGCCAGTTTCGACTCATTTTAGATCTCAAGAGGGTCAATGGGGCGCTCAAGGTGCCATCCTTCCGCATGGAGACTCTGCTCTCGGTCATAGTGGCTGTTCGTTAGGGAGAATTTCTCACGTCACTGGATCTCACGGAAGCGTATCTGCACGTGCTGATTCAAGAGGCCCATCAGTGTTTCCTTCGTTTTGCTGTTTTAGGGAGGCACTTTCAGTTCTGTGCTCTGCCTTTTGGTCTGGCAACGGCTCCACGCACCTTCTCCAAGATAATGGTGGTTGTAGCAGCCGCTTTGTGGAGGGAGGGAGTTCTGGTGCATCTGTATCTGGACGACTGGTTGATCCGGGCGAAGTCTCGGGCTCATAGTGTGGCGGCGACGGCTCAGGTGGTCGCGTTTCTGGAATCGCTCGGATGGGTAGTGAGTGTAGTCAAGTCAGTTGATCCCATCGCAGAATCTGGAGTACTTGGGAGTGCAGTTCGACACGGCAGTGGGTTGTGTTTTTCTGCCGGATTCTCGGATCGCCTCTCTTCAGCAGCAGGTCGATAACACACTCATCCTCCCCGTCTCATCTGCCCGCAACCTCGGAGTCATCTTCGACTCCTCCCTCTCCTTCTCTGCGCATATCCAGCAGATAGCCAAGACCTGTCGCTTCTTTCTCTATAACATAAGCAAAATTCGCCCTTTCCTCTCTGAGCACACCACCTGTACTCTCATCCACTCTCTCATTACCTCTCACCTTGACTACTGCAACCTACTCCTCACTGGCCTCCCACTTAACCATCTATCCCCCCTTCAATCCGTTCAGAACTCTGCTGCGCGTCTTATCTTCCGCCTAGACCGATATGCTCATATCACCCCTTTCCTCAAGTCACTTCACTGGCTTCCGATCAGGTACCGCATACAATTCAAGCTTCTCCTATTAACCTACAAATGCACTGAATCTGCAGCCCCTCATTACCTCTCTTCCCTCATCTCCCCTTACGCTCCTACCCGTAACCTCAGCTCACAGGACAAATCCCTCCTCTCAGTACCCTTATCCACCTCTGCCAACTCCAGGCTCCACCCTTTCTGCCTCGCCTCACCCTATGCTAGGAATAACCTCCCTGAGCCCATATGCCAGGCCCCCTCCCTGCCCATCTTCAAATCCTTGCTCAAAGCCCACCTCTTCAATGTTGCTTTCGGCACCTAACCATTATTCATCTATTCAGGAAATCTAGACTGTCCCAATTTGATTGACTGCACTTTTTTGTCCTTTAGATTGTAAGCTCCTTCGAGCAGGGACTGTCCTCTATGTTAAATTGTACAGCGCTGCGTAACCCTGTACAGCGCTTTATAAATGTTTAGTAGTAGGTCCGGCTGTTATTGTCCGTTCAGAGTCTGACGGTTCGAGTGTACCTTCGGGTTCTGGGCCTCATGGCAGCGACAATAGAGGTAGTACCATGGGCCAGGGCGCATATGTGTCAGCTTCAGGCGGCTCTGTTGTCCAGGTGGTCTCCTCAGGTACACAGTTTGGAGTTGCTGTTGCCATTGAGGGGGGCTTCTCGACGCAGTCTCCAGTGGTGGTTGTGCTCAGCCGATCTGAAAAAGGGCATGCCGTTGGAACCTCCTCAGTGGGTGATTCTGGTAATGGATGCCAGTCTGCTGGGCTGGGGAGCTCAGTGTCTCAGTCAGTCCGCGCAGGGGTGGTGGTCGACGGAGGAAGCTCAGTGGTCTATCAACCGGTTGGAGACAAGGGCGATTCGGCTAGCTCTGTTGGCGTTTCGCTCAAGTGTGGTCGGAAAGGCGGTAAGAGTCATGTCCGACAACACGACAGCGATAGCGTATGTCAACCGGCAGGGCGGTACAAAAAGTCCGCAGTTGGCAATCGAGACGGCTGTGCTCATGAGTTGGGCGGAAAGGCATCTAGTGCAGATTTCAGCGGCGCACGTGGCCGGGGTGGACAACGTGAACGCGGATTTTCTAAGACACATGTTGGACCCCGGAGAATGGTCTCTGCATCGGTCAGTGTTCGACCAGATCTAAAGTGGGGGATGCCAGTAGTGGATCTCATGGCGTCGGCACAGATTGCTCAGGTTCCTCAGTATTTCAGTCAGCATCTGGATCCATGGCCTCAGCGGGTGTTGCTGTACGTGTTTCCCCCGTGGCCCTTGATAGGTCGAGTCCTACAGAGGATTGAATGTCATGCGGGTCAGGTGGTGTTGGTGGCTCCGAATTGGCCATGTCGGCCGCAGTTTGGGGATCTGATGCGTTTGTTAGAAGGCGAGCCTCTGCGGCTGGGGGCTTGGTGCTGTTGTGTCAGGGTCCAATTGTCATGCCGGATCCGGATCGGTTCTCTCTTACGGTGTGGCCCTTGAGAGGGAACGGTTGAGAAGGAAAGGGTTTTCCCCTCAGGTGATTCAGACGATGCTGCAGTCTCGCAAACATTCGACGTCTTTGGCCTATGTGCGTGTGTGGCGCATATTTGAAGATTGGTGTGGGAACCGGGCGTGTGTCCCTTCGGCAGCTTGGCATCTTCTGTGTTGTGCATTTTAGATTTCTTGTAGGATGGTTTTGAGAAGGGCCTTTCATTGTCATCTTTGAAGGTGCAGCTGGCTGCTTTGGCGTGTTTTCGGGGTAAGGTGCAGGGCAGGTCGGTTGCGTCTTCCCCGGATGTGGTCCGTTTTTTGAGGGGGGTGAAGTTGCTTCGTCCTCCTCAGCGGCCGGTAGTTCCACAGTGCGATCTTAATATCGTTCTTGACTCTTTGGCGGGTTTCCTTTTGAGCCCTTGAAGTCTTGTTCGATAAAAGACTTTACTATGAAGGTGGTCTTTTTGTCTCGCCGGATTTCGGAACTTCAGGCTCTTTCATGTAGGCCTCCATTTCTGTGGTTTTCTAAGGAAAAGGTTTTGCTGCGTTCAGTCCCTTCGTTTTTGCCTAAGGTGGTATCCTCCTTTCGTGTTGATCAGGTGATTTCGTTGCCGGTCTTGGGGGACCGGACGGGGGACGCTTCTCAGCGTCGTTTGGCGAAATTGGATGTGTGCAGAGTGTTGAAGGTTTACTTGCGCAGGTCAGAGGAATTCAGGTCTTCGGACAGGTTATTTGTCCTTCATGGGGGGGCCCAAGAAGGGAGCGGCTGCTTTTTTTTTTTTTTTTTTTTTTGCATGGTCCTTTATTAAACAATTGAACAAAACATAATTGCTTCAATAACACCAAATATAAAACACAGTGTCGAGAATGAAACATTGTCTATAAAATGCCAGCACATCTCCCTTGTCACAGCTAGAACATCTCTATGTTAACTTCAAAAAACTTTTAAGGATTTTAAGTCTTTTATATTGCTATATATCCCCCCCCCCCCCCCCCCCCCCCCCCCCAAATCAGCCCACTCCCTCTTTATTTCATACTGCGCACACCCAGGCGTAAGGTCATGAAAAAGTTGACCAGGTCGCATGCCATTTATTCATCTGATGTTTTCGTTCTGCTATCAGCCGCTCCATCTCGCACACATATCTCAACTTGCTATGCCATTTTGCAATAGAAGGGACCCCCACTTGCTTCCAGTGGGATGCGATAACCACCCTTGCTACCCCCACTGCATGCTGCACCAGAACCTGTTGGCACTTCTTTAATCCTGGGGGTGGTACATAAAAAAGAAAAAACTCAGGAGCCCAGGGAATTCCACATCCCACCACACATGGCCCATTGTCCCTCGTTGCCTGCACCCTCTCCAGCACAGTCCGGAAGAGGCTGGAAATATTCGTCGGAGACGGGCCGACGTAAGATACCATCTAAACAATACTTTTACTGCATTTTTCTTAAATGAGACATGAGTAGACACACCTGCTGCCTTCCGCTGTATTCTGTCCCACTCAGGCCCCCCCAGGGTCATGCCAAGCTCCTCCGCCCAACTCTTCCTGTGTAACGTATAACTGGGGACTTGTGCACTAAGAGTTCGATATAAGCTACTTATTAAACCCCGAGTTGAGGTGATTTTTTCACATATTTTTTCCAAACATGACCTTTCCTGTTTTAGGACCGTTCAGACAGCCTCAGTTTTAAGGAAGTGAGTTAATTGATGGTAGGCAAATTCATCCCTGTCCCTTACCGAATACCTAGTTTTCAATGTTGCAAATGTAAGCATAGAATCCTCCTCAACCAGTTGACCCCAGGTTCTCAGTCCCTCCTTGTACCACCTAGTGAACACTCCTTCATTCCCTGGAAAAAACAAGAGGATTATATGCTGTGGGCGTCATGCTTGTCAAGGTACAGCGGCCGTTTGGAAATAAGCTGTCCCAGTAGTGAAGAGTGACACTCATGGACGGACACATTCCCTCCCCTAAATCTCTGAAAGACTTAGGAAGCCATATATGTGCCCCCAGCGGCTTCAGCCCTAGGGAATGTTGTTCCAAGTGCACCCATTGTCTATCTGGGTAGTCCTGGAACCATTCAATTGCAGCTTTCCCTTGTGCCGCCCTATAGTACCATAGGAGGTTTGGAACTCCCAGACCTTCCCTTCTCCGATCCTGGTAAAGAAGTTTACGCGCTAGGCGCGGACGCTTACTAGCCCAGACGAAGCGCATTATAGAATCCTGAAGTGATGCAAGAACTCGCCTGGGCATCATTACAGGTAACGCTTGAAATAAATATAGCAATCGGGGCAACACATTCATCTTAATGATAGCTATCCTACCAAACCAAGAGACCTCTTGATCTCCCCACCTCTCTAAATCTGCCTTAATATGACCAATCAGTCCCGTGTAGTTGACTGCGAACAGTTCATTGAGATTTGAAGTTATATTCACCCCCCAGGTATTTAATTTTTTTGTTAGCCCATCTAAAAGAAAAGGACGTCTTAAGAGACTCAACTGTATCCGCCGGAAGTGTGATATTCAGGGTGTCTAACTTGGCCATATTTACTTTAAACCCAGAAACGGTGGAGTACTCATCTATAAGGCGTATGAGGTTCGGGAAAGTAGACACAGGGCGAGTAACATATAACAAAATGTCATCTGCGAAAAGAGCCAATTTATGTATTCTATCTGCTACTCGCGCCCCCAAAACTCCCGGATCCACCCGTATTCTAGACCCAAATGGCTCCATGACCATCGCAAACAGTAAAGGGGATAACGGGCACCCCTGCTTCGTTCCCCTATGCAGCGTAAAGCTCTGAGTTTCTTCCATTAACTCTGACATAGGCTCTAGGTGATTCCTAGAATACCTGAATCCAGTTCCTGAGTTGAACCCCAAACCCCATGACTTCCAGGACCCTGTACATGAAGGACCAATGGACCCTATCAAAGGCTTTTTCTGCGTCCAAACCAAGGAGACACAAAGGCCTTTGGTGGTTCTTCACTAGGAACTCTAGGTCTAATGTACGCCTGATGTTGTCCATGGCCTTACGGTACGACACAAAACCAACCTGGTCAGGGTGTATAAGTGTCGGGAGCAATGGTGCCAGCCTATTTGCTAATACTTTCGCCAGTATTTTAACGTCTGCATTCAAAACCGAAATAGGCCTATATGAACTGCACTCCTTTGGGTCTTTATCTGGCTTGGGCAGCACCGCTATCCATGCCTCCATCATGGACTGAAGGCAAACTCCCTCCCTCTCCCACCTGATTAAACAAGTCAGCTAAGAGTGGCGCCAACTCTGATGCAAATTTTTTGTAGAATTCATTAGGAAGCCCATCCAGCCCAGGTGACTTACACGATGGCAAACTGCGTATAGCTTCTTGCACTTCTAGGGGCGTAACTGGTTTATCTAACATTGCCCGATGTTGAGGGGCCAAAGTAGAAAATTCACTGTCTGCCAGGTAAGTGTCAGTGGCTTCCACAGAGGGGTCAATCTCCTGAGCATAGAGAGATAGAATTCCCTAAAGCGTTTACGAATAAGAGCTGAAGTACATAACACTGAACCCTGACTGTCACGCACCTGTGTTAACTGTACGTTCAACTTTTTGTCTCCTTAACTTCAATGCAAGACGTCTTCCCGCCTTATTGGCAAACTCATAGGCACCCACCCGCTGTTTCTCCGTTCCCAAACTAAGCTGTTCCGAGTAAATAGTCTAACACCAACCTCTCTCCACATAGCTGGTGCCAGGTCTGGGGAGATCTGCACACTTTATGTTGATCCTCCAGCATTCTGATTCTCTCCATACAGCCCTTTATTTGCAACTTACGTACCCTAGAACGCTTACTAGCGAGCTGCAAGAAATAGCCCCTGGAGACCGCCTTCATGGCATCCCAAACTGTGGCTAACGACGGCCCCGAGTCCACATTGAACTCCAGGTATTCTTTCAGCATTGCTCTATATCCCTCCTCCATTTCCTTCTCCTGCAGCAGGCTAGTGTTTAATGTCCATCTCTTGTCCTTTAATTCTGTCCTTATAGTTGGCAGTGTAGCCCATACAGGTGCATGATCAGAAAGTGTCACATTGCCTATTCCCGCTTTTGGCCCCCTTTCTACCAGCGCAACGTCCACAAATATGTAATCAATGCGTGAATAAGAGTCGTGCACTTGTGAGTGAAATGTGTAATCCCTGTCCGCCATATTTGTCAATCTCCACAAATCAAGAGTTCCCAGGGAGGAAACCAAGGAGTCTAACGCTACCGCCTCTTTTTTCCCCTCTGTTTTAGTCGCTCCCTTTTGATCCAACCCAGGATTCATGACTGCGTTGAAGTTGCCTCCCATTATTAAAGAGCCCTATACAAACGTTGCTAATGAATTCTTTACTTTAGCAAAAAATTCTGCCTGCCCGCTATTAGGGGCATATACAGGCGCTATCGTTAAATCAACCTGGTCTATTTGAACATGCAAAAATATAAAATGCCCTCCCGGGTCCTTCCTAACATGCATTACCTGTACCCCTACCTTACTGTGAATCAAGATCGCTACCCCATTCTTTTTGGAGGTCGCAGAAGAGGCACAGTAGACCCCAGGGTAACCCGAGCAGGAGAGAAGTCTTTCATATTTTCGGCTAAGGTGTGTTTCTTGTAAAAGAACCACTTGTGGTTTCAACTGATGTAGTTCTTGATAGAGCTTCTGATGTTTTTGAGGCATGTTCAGGCCCTTGACATTATAAGATAATATCTTGAGTTCTGCACTCATTACTCAATATTTAAGGCACACATACTCAATATTTAAGGCACACATAGCTATAATAGTAATCAATAACCATACATCCCAGCATGCAATACAACCTGGCTTTAGAATCAAATTTGTCCCCCATTCCCTCTTCCCTTCAGCACTATCCACCACCCTCCCCCCTATCTGCAGCCCACCTTCCCTACCCCCCATCTCCCCCCTTACCAAATCCCAATCCCTGATTACACTCCCCGTGTCTTCCCCCCACCAGACACTCCCTTTCCCCTTCCTCCCACCAGACAGTACCTCAGGCACCGAATGGACGTCAGAGAAAATAACCCACCGACCTAATAGACCACTCTACCCCTCTCCCACACAATCCACACACCCCCCCACCGTATCATATCTTTAGCACATTATACCATACACCCGCAGCCCCTCCACTACAGTAAATAGCTATCACCGCTGGAATACTGATCAACTGTCAAGCACTTTTACCAGTCCCACTGCACTTAAGTTATGCATTCAAACAAAGTCGCTCAGTGCACAAACCGGTTTAGGTCCCTTGTTTCGGAGCCTTCTGCCCCACTCGCTGCCATTTCTGAAACCTGGCTTTTGTGGATGGCGCAAGTCCCACTGGTAAAACTGCTGTTAGTGAGTCTTGCTTCATGCAGACTCTGCCAAGCCTCTGAGACCTTGTGAAACCGAAGCTGCTTGCCTCGCAACTCAAAACACACTGCGAAAGGGAAGCTCCAACGGTAAGCAAGCTTTTCCTTGTTCAAAATTTCTAGGACAGGTTTCATTGCCCGTGTCTGCGCTAGCGTGTAAGCTGAAAGATCTTGAAAAACAGCCACCCGTGCATCCTTGTATTCCAGCATTGTCAACTGACGGGCCCGCTGCCAGACTCGCTCCTTGAATACGTATGATGCAAAGCACACTATTATATCTCACGGTCTATTTGCCATAGTTTTACCTAAGGCTCGATGTGCCCTGTCTATCTCCAGGTCGCCGGTGGTGCATTTTTCGACCAGGATTTGTTCACACAGAATCCGCACTATAGTGAGTATGTCCTCTCCACCTCCATGTTCCGGCAACCCCCCCCCCCCCCCCCCCCCCCCCGAAATCGTAGGTTGTGCCTCCGACCGTGGTTTTCGAGGTCGTCCAGCTTGTATTGTAAATCCTCGGCTTGCTCAGACAGTTGGGATATACGGGTTTCCATCGCTGCATGTGCTTCAGCCTGCTCCTCGGAGCACTCTTCCAGCACCTCCACACGGCCCCCCCAGCTCACGCAGATCAAGGCTAATGGCGTCCACGTGCTCCAGGATCTCCACTTTGGAGGCCTTGATTTCCTCTCTTATCGCCTCCAGACATTTGACCAGGTCCTTGGGGGTTCTTTTCTTTTTTAAGAGCCAAACATCGCAGATCTGCGTGGGAGGATGCCATGTCCCAGTCTGATGATCGTCTCTGTTCCGGAGACGCGTGGCGTGACAGGCCCTTTGCCAACTGCTGAGTGGAATGGCGCTCTCCCTCATGTTGCTGGGATGCTGACAGCTTGCTCATTGTGGGCTAATACGAACACCAACCGCGTCCCGTCGGTAAATCATCAAATTGACAATGGATGACCACAGATACTGGCTCAGTGGGGTAGGGAAGTGCAGGAGCTAAATTCTTAGGCAGCCATCTAGTCACGTGACGTCACTTCCTCCTCGGGAGCGGCTGCTTCTAACGCATCTATAGCTCGGTGGTTGAAGGATGCCATCTCTTACATGTTGCATGACCGTACGGTGCCGGTGGGGCTCAAGGCACATTCCAGTAGGGGGATGGCGGCTTCTTGGGCAGAGAGTAGTTTTGTTCCACCGGTGGACATTTGTAGAGCGGCGGTGTGGTCCTCCCTGCATTCTTTTGTCAAACATTACAGAGTGGATGTACAGGCAAGGGAGGATGCCAGTTTTGGAGCTGCAGTCCTGTCCTCTGGGCTTCGCAAGTCCCACCCTTAGATGGGTTTACTGCTTTGGTACGTCTCAAGCGTCTTGAATGGTCTGGAGGATTACTGAGGAAAGTGAAATTAGGCCTTACCTGCTAATTTTCTTTCCTGTAGATCCTCCAGACCGTTCAAGAGCCCACCCAGTGTATCGGACAGTTCAGTACGATAATTTCTTTAGACTTCAGTTGCTGATACTTCTAGTAGCTCCTGTGATTTGGGTCCTGGAGTTTTACTAAGGGCAGTTTGTGGTACCGTTTGTGCCCATCTGCAGTTGAATTCCCCCCTCTTAAGGGGAGAAGATCTGAGTGTGGATTCAGTGGTTTTGTTTACGTGGAGGTGTTTTGTTCCTCTGCTTTGTTACTGTTTTACTGGTTAGTAGAAGGTCTGCACAGGCTACTTGTATAAGAAGTTTGTGTTCTCAGTCTCCCTCTGCTGGTAGGAGTGCATAACCCAAGCGTCTTGAACGGTCTGGAGGATCTAGAGAAAAGAAAATTAGCAGGTAAGGCCTAATTTCACCATTGTCAACTAGAATACAGTAATGAACATGGAATGTTTGTAATTGAATAATAACTAGAACTAAAATATCAGTGATGCACACTCTGACTTGGGGGTCCCTCCCCTTCCCCTTTTTAGGACCAGGAGAGGTTCATGTGCCTCTCGGATGTAGAATGGAGCAACCACTCAAAGCTATTTTTAAAGCTGCCTGTGCTTCCGGGGGCAGGTGGGAGCTCCTTACTTTGGGCACCACTACACCATAGCACTTCTAATGGCAGCTATTTCAGGGAAAGCGTGCTGCTGTCCTGAATGTTCAGTGCAATGCCTCGTGTCTTCAATTAATGGTCTTTGCTCGTTTATTCTGTGGTCAGATGAGCTGCCTGTGCTCTTTAGGCATGCCTGAAGAAAACTGAGAAGTAGCCACCCTGGAGTTTATACTGCTTTCACATCAGGTTTTCTACTTAAAGCAGAAATCGCCCGTGCCTGCATCTTTGGGGCTTCTTGGAGCACAGAAATCAGAGGGGCCCTTGGGCCAAGCGGTAACGTTTGTCTACAGCAGTCACTAAGTTGGCGAGTCCAGTGGAAGGAGCCTTCCTGAAAGATCCCCAGATCAGTGCATGGTGGCCCTCTTGAAGAGATCCTTTGAAATTTTTGCCTTTGTCTTAACAGAGGCTGTGTTGCCCAGACCTGTTTTCACTGGGCAGAATAGCTACCGGATGCTCTGGGAGAGGGCTGTGAGCAGCAGGTTTCAGACGATGTGATGTTTGGAGTTGGGCACAGTTTTAAGTCTATTCTGCATGATCCTACAACTCGGCAGATCACAGCATAACGTACATAAAATAATTTTGAAAAGACATATACACACATAAAATAAAAGATTCTTGACTAAAACAAATCTGTCACTGAAACAATAAGGAGCTTAAACACCCAGCTTTAAACCATCATAAAAGCTTGGGCAAAAAGGAAAGCCTTCAAATGTTTACAGAGCCGAAGAAGTGGAGTCAAGAACTAGCCACAGAAACTGGCACGTTGTTGTTTAAAGCCTTAAAAATTAGCAACAAGGTTTTAAACCTGATTCTCCACTGGATGGGTAACCAGTGCAACTCCTTAAATATTGGTGTAATATGAGCCAAGTGAGAGGCATCTGAAAGCAAATGAGTAGCCTCATTTTGAGCAATATACAAAGGACGGATCTTACCTAGAAGTAACTCAAAATACAATGTGTTACAGTAATCAACAAGGGAGTGATTACACACCGTAGTACAGACAGTGGGCAACAACTGCTTCAGCTGCCTATTTGGACATATTTTGGAAAAAAAAAAAAAAAACTTTCTGAACAGATGCATGCGCACATATGAGAGTTGAAAATGACAAATTGGAATCCCCAAGATACTTAAGCTCCGCACAATGGGAATCTTCAAAGAACTGAATACAAAAGTTTCTGGAGCCAAAGAAGGGGAAAGCCTTACCAGACAATTTAGAAACAAAATGATTAGCATCCATCCAAGCCCTCACAGACTGCAAACAAGTAGTTTAAAAATTGAATGCTTTTCTCAACAGTATCAGAGAGAAGAAAAATTGAATATTGTTTGCATGAAGCCGATATTGAACAATATACCTGATAACACTGAGCCTTGGGGTACATCTGAACCCCTAGAACCCCGATGAACCTGAAACTGTCTTGGAGAGAAAAGACTCAAACCAGAGATCCACTGATGCCCAAGTCTTAAGCAATTCAAAAGGATTCCATGGTGTACAGTATCAAATGTAGCAGAATTTCTCTGTCAAAAACCAGTCTGAATAGAATCTTAACACAAATCAGAAGCGTCTCAATGAACATTTTAGCCAAAAGCCAGACTGAGAAACATCGAATACACTGTGTATCCAAAAACTACTGAAGCTGGAATAACACAACTTTCTCAAGCTGTTTAGCAAGAAAACCAGGAGATGATATTGGATGTTAATTACCAGGGTCTTTCTGGTGGGACACATGATTTGGGGTGTGCTTTGGCTAAGAATCTATCCTTAACAGTTCTGGAGCCATAGAAAATGCTGCTTCACAACTGGTTTGCTGATGTTGCTTTGAGTGCATCTAGGTTAGCTACTTTTTTTTTTTTTTTTTAGGATAGGTTGTGTTTTGGGGAAGATTAGACTCTTCAAAATCTTTCATCGTCAAAGTTCCCAAACTTCCAAAAAGTCCAGCTTGAACTCCAGGACAATGGCTTGGGAGTGATTTTAGGGGCACTAGGAGATGCTGTGTTGGGTCCCAGCAAGGTAGATTCTGGAATAGAGTTCCCGAGCCTCCCAGTGAATGTATGTAGACCTTTCCAGTAATTTATTTATTTCAAAACATTTATACCCCGCTTTATACCACTTAAAGCAGCCTCAAAGCGGCTTACAATGAACTGTGAAAACAAGTACAATGAATTAAGAGGGCAGAAGAATCAGAGGGAGAAGGGAAGGGAAAACAGAAATTGATTAGATAAATAGAAACAAAAAGGAAAGGTGAGAAAGTCCAAAATGGGCCATAAATATGATGGTAGGAAGGACTTCAGATAATATTTGGAGGCCGAGGTGTAGGCTGAACCCTCCTTCGCTGCCTGTAGAGAATACAGTAGATTTGACAGTGGCAACAGGATGAGATGAGACCGATCTAGCAGTCCGATGCGAAGAAGCAGGCTGCAGAAGAAGTTGAAAGCTGCTCCCCAAGCAGCTGCTACAGTTCCTCAGATGAAGGACGCAGATACCAGGCGACGCAGAGCCCTGGGTAGCTTTCATTACTGAGGCTTCAAGCACAAGAATGGCAGTGAAAACATCCTCAGGCTGTTGGATTGTGATTAATGTTTTCATTGGAGGTGAGCCCTGATGGCTTCTGGCCTTGGGTTCTGGACATTTGACTTAGCTATTACCTGGAGTTTTGTTGCCCCCTTCCAAATGCTTTTCTGGAGTTGCCTTGCAAATCTTAGAAACGGCCATTCGTCAGACCTTGGACAGACTTCTAGTGTTAGAAGCAGTAGTTTCTTTCCTTTGGAAGGAGAAGTTCTGGCAGATATTCCATCTACTTTTTAGAGCCCAGGAAGGAAGTCTGCTTTTGACCAATTCTAAACCTAAAGGGAGTCAAGGCATGGAGAGCGTCTTCCTTCCAAATGGAAAGGTTGAGGTCCATTGTTATAGCTGTTCGACAGGTGAAGTTTTTCACATCTCTGGATCTCTTGGAGATGTATTTGCACACTTTCATTCACCTGAATCATCAGATTCTTGTGGTTCTGGATTGCCACTGATTCAAAGCCCTTCCCTTTAGTCTATCCATGCGCCAAGAACTTCCTCCAAAGTGATGGTGGTTGTGGCAGCATATTTTTGGTAAGAGGAAATATTTGTCCACCATAACCTAGACAATTGGTTAATTTGAGCAAGGTCATTTGAAGACAGCAGGAAGGCCAACAGATAAAGTGGTTCAAATGCTGCAGTATCTGGATTGCATAGTGAATTTTACTAAGAAGTCCTGGGAGTTTCTTGGGGTCTAGTCTGATACTCGAGAAGGGAAGGTGTTTGTCTCCCAGGGCAGGATATAGAGGCTGCTGTCACAAATATGAGCCCTCTGCAACTTGCACAGACTGACAGGATGGGAGGAGATGTAAGGTGCTGGGTTCTTTAGCAGCAACCTTCAAGGTGGCCCCTTGGGCAAGAGTCCACATGGGGTCTTCTGCAAGGAGCCTTGTTAGCAATTTGGTCCCCTCTGTCAGTCTTCACTGCAGACATTTGCTCAACTCCCTGGGCATGGTGCAGTCTGGATTGGTGGCTGGACAGGAATCACTTAAAGCTCTAGCCTTCCGTTCTCTGGCTGTTCACAGAGCAGTCAGACTCTTGTCGAATGTTGCGATGGTAACTTATGTCAACTGTTTGAAGGGGGGGGGGCACACCAATGGCACAGGAAACAAGCAAGCTCATGGCCTGGGTGAAGTAGGATTTAGTCATCCTCTCAGCTGTGTATTCGGCAGGAACACCCAATATAGATGCAGGCCACAAAGCAGAAACTTCTGGATCTTTTGGGTGTCACCTTTCAGGCAACCATTTGTTGGGGCCTTACAGTGATGGATCTGATGGCCTCTATGTCGAATGCATAGGTTTCCCATGTTTTCAGTTGCAAGAAGGAGCTGTTGGCTAGGGGAATAGATGAGTTGTCCCAACTCTGGCCCAGCAAGCTATAAATGTAAAAATAAAATATAATGTATGTTGACCATTGATAGGCTATGTGATTCAAAGGATCAGGGGTCACCAACAGTAGATGTTTCTGTGGCTCCAGATTGGCCAAGGCTTCCATGATACAGGGGACTGATTCAGCTGAGGTTCAGGGAACCATGTGGTTTTCCCTATTGGATGCTGTGCTTTCTCAGGGTCCCATTCTCAACATGGCACAGTTCTCACTTACAGCATGGCTTTTGAAAGGGTGCAGTTGAAGACCAGGTTATTTGGCTGGAGTAATTGGAACTTTGCTGAGTTCCAGGAAGTGGGCCACCTCCTTGTCTTAATGTTAGGATTTGGCAAATCTTGGTGTGACAAGGGTGTTGACTATGCACCTCTTCTCAGGAACGTTCTAGATTTTCTTCAAGATGGCATGGATAAGGGCTATCCATGTCCTCCCTGAAAGTGCAGCTGGCAGCGTTAACCTCCTTTCAGGGCCAAGTTCAGAGCAAGCAGTTGGCCTTCCATCTGTTCAAAGAAGTTAACCATTTTCCTCAGTGATCTCAACCTAGTGTTATGAGCCTTGGTTAGAGCTTTTTAAGTGATACGGTTGGCAATGCTTAGGACCTCTTCTGAATGTGGCTCTTTTGGTGTTTATTTTGACTCAATGTATTTTGAGTTGCAAACTGTCTTCTGTCAGGAGCCATTTCTTCCCATTTCCTGGGAGAAGGTGGTCCTGCATCCAGTACCTTCCTTTCTGCCAAAGATGTGGTATCTTTTCACCTTAACCAGCCAATTGCGCTGCTGGTTTTTCCTAGACAGAGCGGCCCAGATTCATTTCAAAGGCACTTTCCACTAGGGCTCGGTTCTCTTCTTGGGCAGAAATTGCTTCCTTGATTTTTCCCAAGATAGTTACAGAGCTGCAACATGGTTGACAATTCATTCCTTTGAGAAATAGTAACATTTGGATTTGCAGGCGAGTCAGGAGTTAGCTTTTGGAGCTTCATTGTTCACTCTGGGATTAAGGGTGTCCTGCCCTTGTTTAGTACTGCTTTTGTACTTACCACTCAGTAGTGGTTTGGAGAGATTGAGGAAGGAGAAATTAGGTCACCTGCTAATTTACTTTCCCTGAATTTCTCCAGACTATTCCCGAACTCGCCCATCATATTGGTATTTTTCTGTGATTTTTCATTTTTGCTGAGCATATGCATTATGCAACATTTGGTATTGGATGTGGTGCCTAGACTCTAGAAGGTTCAGGAATCTAACCTTGTGATCTCATCTTTGCAGTTCTGTTATGGCTGTTGCCTTGAGGGATTTTTTTTTTGAGGGGGGGGGGGTGAAGGGTCTATTCTTGATATATACTTTTCTCTGAGGACAAGCAGGCTGCTTGTTCTCGCTGATGGGTGACGCCCACGGCAGCCCTGAGGTCCGGAAATCTTCCTAGCAGCAAAGCTTGCTAGAGCCTTCGGTCACGCGCACACACCGCGCATGCGCGGCCATCTTCCTGCTCAACTCGCGGGGACATCAGTTCCTTTTTGTCCGTGGTGGAGAGAGACTGTGTTTGTTCCCTCTCACCACGTCCTGAGGAGCCTTCGGCTTTTTTTGCGTTTTTGTAAGGTTTTTTCTACTTCTATTGTCATTCTCTAGCTCTTTGGAGCTGTTTTCTTTCTTAAAAAAAAAAAAAAAAGAAAATCCTTAGGCTTCTAGAGTTTGGCGCCTGTTTCTTTTCACGGCCGTCTTAGGCTGCCGTTCGCGCTTTCTCCCTTTTTGTGCCCTTCTTTTTTGGCACCATTGAGGTTTTTTATCTCGGCGCCGCTATTTTTCCATCGATGACATCGAAGATTCCCCGCAGCTTCAAGAAGTGCGGTCGATGCAACCGGGCGATCTCGGGTTCTGATACACACGTATTGTGTCTTCAGTGCGTTGGGGCTGAACATCGCCCCGCCGCCTATAAACTGTGTCTCGGTTTGAAAAAGAGAACACAAGCGGCGAGACAAGCTCAGTGGGGACCGTCTGTTCGGAGCTTCGCCCGGAACTTCGACGTCGACCAAGGTACTGAGTTCGGCGGTGTCGATGTTGGCACCAGAGCAAGCATCGACCTCAGGAGTGCAGGTAATGGCTGTCCGCAGACCTCTGCACGCTGGGAGTAGTGAGCCGTCGAGTCGGTCTCCACCTGTCTCGAAGGCTCCTGCTTAGCAGGCCCATCGGGACCGACCTTCGGACCCGACCCCGAGGAGGCGTTTGGATTCAACGTCCTCGTCGGTACCAAGGGGTACCGATGCCGTGCCAAGGGCGAAGGCCAAGAAGCATCGGCACCAGTCTCCTCGTCATGGTACCGGGAGCTCCAGGGCGTCGACACCAGGAGGACTGCTCCCCCTCCATACAGGAGGTGTCGCATCAGTCAATGGACAGCCCAGTACCGCCTTCTTGTCCAATGCAGGTTCTGCCTTCGACTCTTGCACCGGCTTCCTTGCCTTTCCTGGTAGAGACTCTAGACGAGCGCCTCCGAACCGTCCTTCCAGGTCTTCAGGAGGGATTGATGCGCCAGTCTGTTCTGGTACCGACAGTGTTTGCGCCCTCGGTACCGTTGGCAGAGGCGCCGGCTGGCTCCTTGTCTGTGGTGAGGTCCCCGACAGTGGTACCGCTTGCGGCGCCGGTCTCGGCGGCCACCTGGGTCGACTCCCCATTGACGACGTTGGAGGAAGCTTCACTGCAGTCGGTTAAGGAGTCGACTTCTCGACGACGCCATTGAGGACATCGTTCTTTGGAGTCCAGGAGGCTATTATTAAGAATAAAATTACAGAGCACATACAAAAGCATGGGCTACTGAGACAAAGTCAGCACGGATTTAGTGAAGGGAAGTCTTGCCTCACAAATCTACTGCATTTTTTCGAGGGGGTGAACAAACATGTGGATAGTAGATTTTCAGAAGGCGTTTGACAAAGTGCCTCATGAAAGACTCCAAAGGAAACTGGAGAGTCATGGGATCGGAGGCAGTGTATTATTATGGATTAAGAGCTGGTTAAAAGATAGGAAGCAGAGAGTAGGGTTTGAATGGTCATTATTCTCGATGGAGAAGGGTAGTTAGTGGGGTCCCTCAGGGGTCTGTGCTGGGACCGCTGCTTTTTAACAAATTTATAAATGACCTTGAGATGGGAGTAACTAGTGAGGTAATTAAATTTGCAGATGACACAAAGTTATCCAGGGTCGTCTCGTTGCGAGAGGAGTGTGAAAGATTATAAGAGGACCTTGTGAGACTGGGGGATTGGGCTTCCAAATGGCAGATGAAGTTCAGCGTTGACAAGTGCAAAGTGATGCACGTGGGAAGGAGGAACCTGAATTACGGCTATGTCATGCAAGGTTCCGCTTTAGGAGTTACGGACCGAGAAAGGGATCTGGGAGTCATCGTGGATAGGACGTTGAAATCTTCCGTTCAATGTGCTGCGGCGGCTAAGAAGGCGAACAGAATGTTGAGTATTATTAGAAAAGGGATGGAAAACAAAAATGAGGATGTTATAATGCCGTTATATCGCACCATGGTGCGACCGCACCTGGAGTATTGTGTTCAGTTCTGGTCGCCTCATCTCAAAAAAGATATAAAGGAATTGGAGAAGGTGCAGAGAAGGGCAACGAAAATGATAAAAGGGATGGGACGACTACCTTATGAGAGGTTAAGAAGGCTAGGACTCTTTAGCCTGGAGAAAAGGCGGCTGAGGGGTGATATGATAGAGGTCTACAAAATAATGAGTGGGGTAGAGCGGACAGATGTGAAGCGTTTGTTTACACTTTCTAACAATAATAGAACCAGGGGGCACAAAATGAAATTAGAATGTGGTAGGTTTAAAACAAATTGGGGAAAGTTTTTCTTTACTCAGCACGTGGTTAGACTCTGGAATTCATTGCCGGAGAAGGTAGTGACGGCAGCTGGCCTTGCTGAGTTTAAAGGGGGTCTGGACAGATTCCTGAAGGAAAAGTCCATTGATCGTTATTAAATTTTGGGGTTTTGCGAGGTTCTTGGGGCCTGGATTGGCCGCTGTCGGAGACGGAGTGCTGGGCTTGATGGACCTTTGGTCTTTTCCCAGCCTGGCAGTGCTTATGTACTTATAAGACGGGCCCGGTTTCGGACTGCTGTTCGAGAGTTTTTGTCCGACACTGAGGAGGCCTCGTGGGGGGAGGAAGAAGATCCCAGATATTTCTCTTCTGAGGAGTCTTGTCTTCCTTCTGACCCCACTCCCTCTCCTGAAAGAAAGCTTTCTCCGCCGGAGAGTCTTTCTTTTTCCTCCTTTGTCCAGGAAATGTCTGTTGGCATTCCCTTCCCGGTGATTACTGAGGATGAGCCCAGAACTGAGATGCTCGAGGTCCTTGACTATCCTTCTCCACCTAAAGAGTCGTCCACAGCCCCTTTGCATAAGGTTCTCAAGGAGACTTTGCTTAGGAATTGGACGAAACCTTTATCTAATCCCACCATCCCTAAGAAGGTTGAGTCCCAGTATAGGGTCCATGGAGAGTCTGAGTTGATGAGGACCCAGTTACCTCATGACTCTATGGTTGTGGACTCTGCCCTAAAGAGAGCTGGCAGTTCGAGATTTTGCCTCGGCGGGAATCTAGAACTCTCGACTCCTTTGGGAGGAAGGCCTACCAGTCCTCTATTCTCGTGTCCAAGATCCAGTCTTACCAGCTCTACACGAGCATCCATATGCGGAATAATGTGAAGCAACTGGCGGGACCTGATGGATCAGCTCCCTGCAGAGCAGGCCAGGCCTTTTCAGGAGGTGGTCAGGCAGCTTGAAGGCGTGTCATAAATTCCTGTCCAGGGGTGCTTATGACACTTGATGCTGTATCCATGGCCATTGCTCAGGGTATAGTGATGTGCAGACTCTCATGGCTGCGTGCCTCTGACCTGGAGAGTAGGACTCAGCAGTGGCTGGGGGATGTCCCTTGCCGGGGGGATAATGTTTTTGGCGAGAAAGTCGAGCAGGTTGTAGAACAGCTCAACCAGCGCGTTACTGCCCTTGACAATCTCTCCCACCGGGCGCCTTCAGCATCTATCTCAACTGATAGACGTTTTTCAGGGGCAGGAGGAGTGCTCCCTATTCTTATAACAAGCGTGGGTACACTTCACCTTCCCGACAGCCTGCTCAGCCCCAGCGCGCTCGTTCTCGTCAACAGCGTGCGCCTAAACGGGTCTCTGTAGCTCCCCAGCAAAAGCAAGGGACGAGCTTTTGACTGGCTCCGGATGAGCATAGCCGCAGTAATCGTATCTGTGCCGGATGGCTTACTGGTTGGGGGAGGTTAAAATTTTTTCACCAAAGGTGGCCTCTCATAACCTCCGATCGGTGGGTTCTTCAAATAGTCCGGTTAGGATACACCCTCAATTTGGCTTCTACACCTCCAAATTGTCCACCGGGAGCTCAGTCCTTCAGCTCCTAGCCCAAGCAGGTACTTGCAGAGGAACTCTCTGCCCTTCTCAATGCCAATGCGGTCGAGCCCGTTCCGGGCAGGAAGGGCTGGGATTCTATTCCAGGTACTTCCTTGTTGCAAAAGAAAACGGGGGGGGGGGGGGGGGGGGATGCATCACATCCTAGACCTAAGGGCCCTGAACAAATTCCTGGTCTGAGAAAAGTTCAGGATGCTTTTCCTGGCACCCTTCTTCCCATGATTCAGGAAAATGATTGACTATGCTCTTTGGACTTAAAGGATGCTTATACCCACATTCCGATACGTCTAGCTCACAGGAAGTATCTTCGATTTAGTCTCAGAACACAGCATTTCCAGTATTGTGTACTGCCCTTTGGCCTGGCCTCGGCACCCTGGGTCTTTACAAAATGCCTGGCGGTGGTCGCAGCATCACTACGCAGATTGGGGGTGCATGTATCCCTTACCTCGACGACTGGCTGGTGAAGAGCACCTCAGAGGCAGGAGCTCTACAGTCCTTGCAGATGACTATTCAACTGCTGGAGCTACTAGGGTTTGTTTTAAATTACCCAAAGTCCCATCTCCGTCCAGTTCAAAAACTAGAATTCATAAGAGCTCTGCTGGACTCAACCACGGCTCATGCCTACCTCCCCAAGACGAGAGCAATCTTCTGTCTCTCGTTTCCAAGGTCAGAGCATCTCAGCAGATCACAGGTTGGCAGATCTTGAGACTTCTCGGCCACATGGCCTCCATAGTCGGTGACTCCCAAGGCACGTCTTCATATGAGATCAGCTCAGTGGACCCTAGCTTCCCAGTGATTTCAAGCTGTCGGGAATCTAGAGGATGTGATCCAGTTGTCCACCGGGTTTCGCAACTGTCTTCGGTGGTGGACCATTCAATCCAGTTTGACCTTGGGACGCCCATTCCAAATTCCTCAGCCACAAAAAGTGCTGACGACGGATGCATCTCTCCTGGGGTGGGGAGCGCATGTAGATGGGCTTCACACTTAAGGACTTTGGTCCCTCCAGGAATCAGGTCTCCAGATCAATCTCCTGGAGTTGTGAGCGATCTGGAACACTCTAAAGGCTTTCAGAGATCGGTTGTCCTACCAAATTATCAAAATTCAGACAGATAATCAGGTTGCCATGTACTACGTCAACAAACGGGGGCACCGGATCTTGCCCCCTGTGTCAGGAGGCCGTCCAGATGTGGCTTTGGGCCCGCCGCCAAGGCATATTTCTCCAAGCCACGTATCTGGCAGGCGTAAGCAACAGTCTGGCCATCAGATTGAGCAGGATAATGCAACCTCACGAGTGGTCGCTAAACTCGCGTGTGGTGCGCAAGATCTTTCAAGCGTGGGGCACCCCCTTGGTGGATCTTTTTGCCACTCAGTTCAGTCACAAGGTCCCTCAGTTCTGTTCCAGACTTCAGGCCCACGACAGACTAGCGCCAGATGCCTTTCTCCTCAATTGGGGAGAAGGTCTTCTGTATGCGTATCCTCCCATACCTCTGGTTCGGAAGACTCTGCTGAAACTCAAGCAAGACCGAGCAACCATGATTGATTGCTCACTTCTGGCCGCATCAGGTTTGGATTCCTCTTCTTTGGAGTTATCTTCAGAAGAACCGTGGAGATTGGAGTGTTTTCCGACCCTCAGAACGAAGGGGCGCTTCTGCATCCCAACCGCCAGTCTCTGGCTCCCACGGCCTGGATGTTGAGAGTGTAGACTTTGCCTCTTTGGGTCTCTCTGAGGGTGTTTTTCGAGTCTTGCTTCCAGGAAAGATGCCACAAAGAGGTGTTATTCTTTCAAATGGAGGAGGTTTGCCGTCTGGTGTGATAGTAAGGCCCTAGATCCTCACTCTTGTCCTACACAGACCCTGCTTGAGTACCTTCTACACTTGTCCGAGTCTGGTCTCAAGACCAACTCCGTAAGGGTTCACCTTAGTGCAATCAGTGCTTCCCATCAGCGTGTAGAAGGTCAGCCTATCTCTGCACAGCCTTTAGTTGTTTGCTTCATGAGAGGTTTGCTTTTGTCAAAGCCCCCTGTGAAACCTCCACCAGTGTCATGGGATCTCAATGTTGTTCTCACCCAGCTGATGAAGCCTCCTTTTGAGCCACTGAATTCCTGCCATCTGAAGTACTTGACCTGGAAGGTCATTTTCTTGGTGGCTGTTACTTCAGCTCGTAGAGTCAGTGAGCGTCATGCCTTAGTAGCCCACGCTCCCTATACTAAATTTCATCACAACAGAGTATCTTCCGCACTCGCCCTAAGTTCTTGCCGAAGGTGGTGTCGGAGATCCTTGCCAACATTCTTTCCCCATCCACATACCCGCCTTGCTGAACGTTAGTTGCATGCATTGGCCTTCTATCTGAAGCGGACAAGCCCATTCAGACAGTCCGCCCAAATGTTTTTCATTTGATCCCAATAGGAAACGCACCATTTCAAATTGGCTAGCAGATTGCATTTCCTTCACTTTGAGGGTCATGTCACGGCTCATAGTGTTAGAGCCATGGCAGCGTCAGTGGCCCACTTGAAGTCAGCCACTATTGAAAAGATTTGTAAGGCTGCGACGTGGTCATCAGTCCACCCATTCACATCTCATTACTGCCTTCAGCAGGATAGCCGACGCGACAGTCGGTTTGGGCAGTCGATGCTGCAGAATCTGTTTGGGGTTTAGAATCCAACTCCACCCCCCAGGCCTGTTCCAGGCTGCACTCTCAGTTAGTTGTTATGGTTTTTAGGTCAATCTGTTATGTCCTCGCCGTTGCGAGGCCCAATTGACCTTTTTTGCTGTTTTGAGTGAGCCTGGGGGTAGGGATACCCTGTCAGTGAGAACAAGCAGCCTGCTTGTCCTCGGAGAAAGCGAATGATACATACCTGTAGCAGGTATTCTCCAAGGACAGCAGGCTGATTGTTCTCACAAACCCGCCCTCCTCCCCTTTGGAGTTGTATCTTCTTCTCATTTTGCTCTTTGATCTAACTGATGTCCCTGCGAGTTGGGCGGGAAGATGGCCGAGCAGTGCGTGCGCAGGGGCGCGTTACCGAAGGCTGTAGCAAGCTTTGTTGCTAGGAAGATTTCCGGACCTCAGGGCTGCTGTGGGCATCACCCATCAGTGAGAACAATCAGCCTGCTGTCCTCGGAGAATACCTGCTACAGGTATGTATCATTTGCTTTTCTGCTTCAATAGAAATACTGACTAAGGGCTGCATATGACCTTTATAAGGTGATAACCATCAATGCTGTGAGTAATGAGTGAAGGCTGGGGGGGGGGGGCATGAAAGACGGGGAAGGCTGGAGGGAGCACCCAGGTCATTTATGGCTGAAACAGACAATTGCCTCTTTGCTGTCTAGAGGGTGCTGTCACCCAGCTGACAGCATGCTTTGGGAAGGGAGTTTATTCTTTTCTGCAACTGATTAGCAGAGGCATTTTAAGGAACTGATTTATTAGTTTCTTTGCCTACAGGCACAAAATAGAAAAAAAAATCTTAGTACATTTCTAAAAGAGCTACTGCTAATCTGGGAATGTATTCAAACCTCCCTCCCTCCCCTGGCCCCAAACTTCACTGGGGACAATGTTGGAAGGGTGGGAAAGGAGAAGCAAGAAAGGTCTTAGATATTGACTTGTACATTTTTGAACTGGCTCCTAGATTAATGAAAATTTGAAGCCTGTAATACACCTTAAAATTTGGAACTCCCATCAACTTATCCAATTTATTCTGATGACAGAACCTTGTGCGCAGACTCTCAAAGACAAACACCTTTAGTTTCAGCAGAAATCAATTTTTGTTATGCCATCATAGCAACCAGGAATTGACGTTGAAAAGGGCTTGCGCCCTTTACTATATGCATGTACAGATTACTTACTGTGTTTAATTCATGTATTCTTCGTCTGTTAACCAGGACAAAGAGGTGGTGCAGTCCATTATTGGACTACAGGCATTCTTCGAGACCAAGTTGAGTGTGCAGTTTGGTGACAGGAAGTTCTCCTGCATCTTGGGAGAAGTGATTCCAGAGGAAGAGCAGCAGAGTGAAAGCAGTAGCATGACCCACAGAAGTACCCCAGTTAGTACGACCAGTGAGAGTGTCATCCCTTTGGTTAAGAGCAACATGGAAGAGGAATGAAAGCAGAATCCAGAAAACTTACTCTTTGCCTCGGTCAGAACTCCTCCCCTGCCATCATTTGAATGGTAGTTTCTTTGCTGAGACTCCTGAGTTAAATGTTAATCTTTGGTTATTCTTGTTCAAGAAATTCTTTGCTGAGACTCCTGAGTTGATGGTTAATCTTTGGTTATTGTTCTTCAATAAATTCTTTGCTGAGACTCCTGAGTTAATGGTTAATCTTTGGTTATTGTTCTTGTTCAAGAAATATATGTAGACTCCTTGGTCTCCCATCTGACAGGCATGCTGTAACTTTGCAGGAAAAACTTGACCAATCTGGCAGGCATTTTTGCTTCTCATAGCATAGGCCCTGCCTGCCGCCTCCACACCAGAACATCTGTCCTAACTGCAGAGTAAATACCAGCCTTGTCCCTTCATCTCTGCCTGTATCTTTTCTCGCACATCAGTAAATGAGCTAGAGCTCATTGATTGCAATGCTGTCTTGAGAGACTGTGCCTTCTATGTCCTTCATACTTTAGAGTAACCTGTAGCCCCACTGCCTGGTAGGTTAGATTAAGCACAGGCAACTATGGGCTTTGGAATCCACAAGCTGTTTTTTGTTGTTGTTGTTTTTAAGGATAATTGCGTGAATACTTAGATATAAATCTGAATACTCATTGCAGATATCCTGAAAAACTGAACCTTGCATATGGCTGAGGATGGTAATATCTTGCCCTTATTTCCTTGCTCATGGTCACTATTTAACTGCATATTCAGCAGCTTGGCTGAGGTGAAATAAATCTAACTTGCCTCACTCAGGATGCACAATCTGCATTTCCTGTTGTCATGTTTTTATATTTAGTACTCCCACCGTACATAAAATATAAGGGTTTCTCAACTCCCTACCCATCCCCATTTACTTGAAACAAGGTGGCTAGATTGCATCTGTCCGAAGTGAAAAGAACTAGAATGTGCTACCACCTGCAGGAAAACAAACATCTGTTCTGCAACTCTTGAAAATGGCAACTGTTATAGATGTTTTTCTTTAGCTGCTTTTGCCTTCTATTGTGTAACTCCTTGCCATGTGTATTAGTTTTTCTTTGCTGCCCTCTTATTCTTTTGGTTTTGTGCTGTTTTGCAACAGTGGGCATTTCTTTAAAGACTTAAGTTTTCTTTCCTCTGCTCCTTTCTCATGGTTTTGTATTAAAAATAAATTACTTACTCAGTCTTTCAGACTCTTGTATCTATTAAAATGATAAAAGCTTTCCCCTTTAAGTAGATTTTTTTAAACAGGTTACATCTTTAGTATATTTGCTTGTATATTTTTCAATGCTGCTTTCATGTTTCATGGAACTGTTAAAAATCTGTGTACCCAGTTTCTTTTAAAAATAAAAATTTGACTCTTAAAAAATGATATACATTTTGAGCTTTTAATTCCAGGGTAAGTTGTGTTCTGTTAAGTAATGTGCATTCTTCGTCTCTCCAAACTAGTCCAGACGAGGGGGTTGCACTGTACTACCATTAGGTGGAGTCTGCAGACTACTAAGCTGGTTGTGTTTTATGCTTACCTATTGAAATTGGAGTTCCTTTCAATTTCATGTTTGGTATATCAAGTTTTAATAAACAATAAATGACCTGTGTTAGCCCTGAACCAGCCAGTATTTCTCTGTCTTGAGCAGATGGTGAGTACCTACCTGTACAGCCCAGTTTTGGTTTGTGAAGGCCTGATAGATCCCTTGGCCTTTCATTGGATGGCCAATTTTTTTTTTTTTTTTTTTTTTTGGGGGGGGGGGGGGGGTATGCCAGTAAAACAGAGAAAGGCACAGTCTTTTTTTGCTAGCCTGGAGCAGACTGGTTCCTTTGGTCTAGGGGTGCAAATTCTAGAATCCAAAGTTTAGGAGATGTTCTTTGATTGCCCCCTTGGGTGGAGGCAAACAGTCAAGCTGTGAGAATTTAAAGAAAAGGAAGCCTGTGCAAAAGGGTTTCTCAATGGATAAATAGGATGTAATCAGCCACTTCCTCGTCATCAAGCAGATGAAGCCATTACATATGGGTTGATTCCATCAACAGCAGGGGGAGATAGAGAGCACTCAACTTTTCACAGTGCCTCATGGCCAGCTAGCTCCACTGCCTCTTCAGTATTCTCTATCTCCCCAAGCAGGGTGGCAGCAGCTTCTTCGAGCTCCATCAAAAATCTGTCTGTGGGTGGCTCCTGGCTTGCCACTTGTTAGCCCGGGGTGTTAGAGGCTATAGCAGCTTCACTTTCAAGGCACATAGGTCAGCCCTTTCCCTGCCTTACCCATGCCCCCGTGGATGTGGACATATTAGCTTGCTTTTCCCTGTCCTTTCCCACTCAGTGGATGCAGGCACATTGGTTCGCCTTTCCCTGCCTTTCCCACTTATCTGAGCCTCCGGAGTGTGTGTGTTTACCTCTTGCCTCTGCTTTCCTCACAGCGTAAAAATAAATAAATAGTCGCGTCGCGCTTTAGCGCAGCGATCTTGGAAAAGTTTTTTTTTCTTGAGATTCTTCTGCAGGACCGGAGCAGTCTAGTGAGGTAAGAGTGTTTCCTGACTCCTCCGGGGTGGGCCCGCGATCGGGACGTTTTTGGTGCGAACCGCCATTTTTGAATTTTACCGCCGTTTTCGGCGATGGCTGCGGAGACTGTAAAGCGCTGTTCTAAATGTGGCAAGCGCAAATCAGCAGCGGGGCTTTGTAATTCATGCTGTACAGACGGTAGAGCCGGCCCGAGCATGGCGAGCGACGATCTGTTGAGCTCTGAGCTGGCAGCGGACACCATTTTGGATTTTCCACATGGCGCGGCCTCCATTGCGACGGAGAGCCCTGAATCCCGGGGGGGGGGGGGGTCCTCTGAGTGAGGCTAATAATAGAGCTGATAGCCCTGGGCAGGATCCGGGCGGTCAGGGAGCGGTTTTCTCCCCTGATTTTGTTTTATTGCTGCATAGGGCGTACATGCTTAAAAGAGCTCTTCCACAGGGATCTTCGGACCCTCTGCCTGCCCCCCCCCCCCCCCCCCCCGGTGGATCCTGGCCTTTTGGAGTTGGCCCTGCCTGTTTCTTATTCTCCTGATAAACGCAGAAGGGCTAATTCCCCTTCTGAGTGTGGCGCCCCCCTCCTCCCCTTTCACCCCTGTGGTCGGGCTATGAGGATTCTGAGGGATCTGGCAGAACTTCTTGGACTGAGGAGCCAGAGTCTGGTGCAGAATTGCCACAGGAGCTTGATGATTTGTCTGCGGTGAGGATTTTCCACCGCGAGGAGCTGCCACACTTATTTCAGATGCCTTACAAGCCTTCTCGATTGAAGATCCTGGGAGTGGCACCGCCTCCTCTGTTAATCCAAGGATGGCTAGTACCAGAAAGCCTGCTCGAGCCTTTCCTTTGCATGACTCCATCCTAGAGCTTATTTCGGCTCAGTGGGCTGACCCCGAGGGACCTTTGAAGGTTGCCAGGGCTATGGGGCAATTATACCCTCTGAGTGAGGAACATTTGGCTCGCTTTGCAATGTCTAAAGTGGATGCCCTAGTCACGGCTGTGACAAACAGAACTACCCTCCCTGTTGAAGGAGGTGTTGCCCTGAAGGATATTCAAGACCGCAGGCTTGATTCAGCTCTGAAGCGGTCCTTTGATTTGGCAGATCTCACTGTTCGGGCGTCTGCATGCAGTTGTTATGCTGCTAGAGCCTGCCTGGCTTGGTTACAGCAGGCAGTGGAACAGCCCGGTGATGGAGCGGATACCTTATCTGAAGTGGCTCCGCGGATGGAGTCGGCCTTGTCCTTTTTGGCTGACGCCCTTTATGATATGGTCAGAGCTTTGGCTAAACAAATGGCTGTAGCAGTGGCGGCTCGCCACACTCTTTGGCTATGACATTGGGCGGCGGACATGGCCTCTAACAAAGGTTGGTGAAGTTGCCCTTTCAAGGCCTTCTCCTGTTTGGTGAGGAGCTGGAAAACATTGTTAAAGGCTGGGGGATTCCAAACCTCAGCGCTTGCCCGAAGATAGGCCGAAGCCTTCCTCTAAGGGTCAGGCGGTCCGCTGCTCTTACAGACCTCGCTTCCGTGAAGTTAGAAGGTACCGGCCGGGGCGTGCTGCTGGGTTACAGCAGAGAAACTCCTTTCGCTCGGACAAACGTTCTGCAGCTGCCAGTTCAAGGCCTGGAGTTCAGGGGCGACCCTCTCAATGATGGTGCGCCGGCCTCCTCTGTTTCCTATCATCGGAGGAAGACTTTCCCTCTTTTTCGAGGAGTGGGCCAAAATCTCTGCAGATCAGTGGGTCTTGGACCTGATCAGAGACGGATACCGAATAGAATTCGATGCCCCGGTGAGAGACATGTTTGTGGAGTCCCGATGCGGTTCTGCTGCCAAACGGGCGGCGGTAGAGGAGACTTTGCACAGTCTGTGCCAGATAGGGGCTGTGACCCCTGTGCCTCCCGCTGAACAAGGTCTAGGCCGCTACTCCATTTACTTTGTGGTGCTACGAAAAGGCGGGTCTTTTCGCCCGATCCTGTTCTTAAAAGAGCTAAACAAGTCCTTAAGAGTGCAGCATTTTCACATGGAAACCCTGAGCTCCGTCATTGCGGCGGTACAGCCAGGAGAGTTTCTCATGTCTCTGGACCTGAAAGAAGCTTACCTGCACATACCAATTTGGCCCCCGCACCTGAAGTTTCTGCGGTTTGCGGTGTTGGGAAAGCATTTCCAGTTTCGGGCCTTGCCTTTTGGCCTCGCCACAGCTCCCCGAACCTTCTCCAAGGTAATGGTGGTAGTAGCTGCCTTTCTCAGGCAAGAGGGTATCCGGGTTCACCCGTACCTAGACGACTGGCTCTTCCATATCATCATGCTGATCAATCCATAGACTGGTGGGTTGTGTCCATCTACCAGCAGGTGGAGATAGAGAGCAATCCTTTTGCTTCCCTATATGTGGTCATGTGCTGCCGGAAACTCCTCAGTATGTTCTCTATCTCAGCAGGTGGTGGTCACACACAGCAGCAGCTCTGGCTAGGTCTCCAGGCCTAATTCTTAGGTTTTGTTGAGTACCTGGGGTTGAGGGCTCTTCTTGAGCAATTGCAAACCTGGTGGTGGCAGGTCCTCCTTTTCTCCCCCCCCCCCCCCCCCCCCCCCCGCTGGCTCCGTTAAAAAAAAATTTTTTTTTGGACGTCCTTTAAGAGCGTTTATTTCAACGTTTATATCAGCGTTTATTGCAGCTGCTCACTGGGACACCAGTTCGTTACAGCGAGGAGCAGGTAATTTTTACCTTTTGTAGCGGGCAGGGGATTCCCCGATCGGTCTCCACGTGGCTTATGGCGTTGGAGGGCGAGGGCGCGAAGAATCGCTCCCCGGACCGCGTGTGCGCGTCTAGCGGGGATGTGGGGGTGTCAAAGCCTGAATCACCCTTTTTGGGCGTCAGTTTGGAGTCCGGTCAGTGTCCCGGTTCTTCCTCCGGTGCGGCGGTTTTTCCCGCCATAAGCGCCCATCCCCCGCTGATCGCCCCCTCCATTTTGGCCGGCCACTCTGCTCGGACGGCTTCTTCTTGGGCCGCCCTCGAGGTGGGAGACGTTAATGCTATGGTCGCCCTTGATTCGGGCGACGGCAAGAGAGCGGCCAAAGTTAAGCGCTGTTCTTCCCGCGTGGCTCCTCGGAGTTTCGCGCCGGACGCCATTTTGGATGCGCAGCATGTTTCTCCCCCACTCTTGCGAGCGCCAGTTGAGGGTGCGTCTAGGGCCGTGGCCCAGGCTGCAGAAGTGCACAGTCTGGGGGGTTTCTCCCCCGAGTTCATTTTGCTGCTGCATCGGGCTTTTTTTATGCAAAATGCTGCCCCTGCTCCCCTGTTTGATAAAGGGGTTGAGGCCTCCGGAAGCAAACGCCCTCGGGTGGATTTCCAGGCCCTAGAGGACTGTCTTCTCTGATGTAGATGAGGGCAGCGTATCTGAGTTCTCCCAATGGCCCTTTGGGGATTCTCGCTCGGATGGAGCGGATGACCCCTCTGCAGCGCGGATCTTTCGCTCAGAGGATTTGCCCAACCTGTTAGTGCAGGCCATGAGCATTTTGAAGATTTCCTCTCCGGAGGACGTCTCTCCCTCAGCCTCTGCTGGCTCTGCCATTATGCTGGGGACGAAGCGCCCGCCTAGAACCTTCCATGTGCATGAAGCCATGCACACCTTGATTTCGGCTCAATGGGATTTCCCAGAAGCGAGCCTTAAAGTGGCTAGGGCTATGTCCCGCCTCTATCCTCTGCCGGAAGGCGAACGGGAGGCCTTTCTTTGGCCTACCGTGGATTCCTTAATCACTGTGGTGACTAAGAAAACGGCGTTACCAGTGGAAGGTGGCATGGCCCTAAAGGACGCCCAAGACAGAAGATTGTAGGCGGCTGCTTTAAGTTTGCAGGCCTCAGTTTGCGGCTCCTATGTGGCCAGGGCGTGCCTGATGATTTTGCAGCGGGCTTCCCCCTCGGATCCTTCCTTGAGGGCTGATTTGCCAGCCCTGGAATCGGGCTTGGCCTACTTGGCAGACTTGCTGTATGATGTCTTGAGAGCCTCGGCTAAAGGTATGGCTCAGATAGTCTCTGCTCGGCGCTGGCTTTGGCTGAAGCATTGGTCTGCTGACCATGCCTCTAAGTCTCGCCTGGCTAAGTTGCCTTTTAAAGGCAAGCTGCTCTTTGGGGTCGAGCTGGACAAGATTGTGACCGATCTCGGCACGTCCAAGGGCAAGAGGTTACCGGAGGTCAGGGCTCGGGCCAGTGGTGCCCGCCCCGGTTCCTCCAAAGGATGGTTTCAGGAAGCCCGTCGGTATCGCCCAGGCAAGTCGGGCTCCTCTGCCCCCTCTTCCTTCAAGAGGAACTTCTCCCCCAAGCAGCATTCCTTTCGCAGGTGTGTCCTCCGGTCCTCCCCCAGTTTCTCGTACCCAATGACGGGGCCCTGGTCCGTGGCCCAGAGCAGATTGGAGGACGCCTGTCCTCGTTTCTGGGTGAGTGGACCAGGGTAACTTCAGACGCTTCGGTACTGGAAGTCATCAGAGACGGCTTCAAGCTAGAGTTCTGCCGACCCTTAAGAGCCGGGTTTGTGCACTCTCCCTGCAAGTCTCCGGTCAAAGCTGTGGCAGACTTTGGACAATCTGATCCGCCTGGGTGCGGTCGTTCCGGTGCCAGAAGATCAGCTTGGCAAGGGATGTTACTCCATTTACTTTGTGGTACCAAAGAAAGGAGGTTCTGTGCGGCCTATCCTCTATCTCAAAGGGGTCAATCGGGCCTTGAAAGTTCGACACTTCCGAATGGAGACTCTCCGCTCTGTTATAGCGGCAGTGAAGGCAGGGGAGTTCCTGGCATCCTTGGACATCAAGGAAGCTTACCTGCATATTCCCATCTGGCCTCCTCATCAACGCTTTCTGCGTTTTGCAGTCCTGGGCCGACACTTCCAGTTCAGAGCCCTCCCGTTCGGGTTGGCTACTGCTCCGCGGACCTTCTCCAAAGTAATGGTGGTCATCGCGGCCTTCCTACGAAAGGAAGTAGTACAAGTCCATCCTTATCTGGACGACTGGTTGATCCGAGCCCCCTCTTATGCAGAGTGCGGCAGAGCTGTAGACCGGGTGATTGCTGTTTTGAGCTCCCTGGGGTGGATCATCAACTGGGAGAAAAGCCAGCTGCGCCCGACTCAGTCCCTGGAGTATCTGGGAGTTCGTTTCGACACCCAAGTGGGCAGAGTGTTCCTGCCAGACAATCGGATTGAAAAGCTTCAGGCTCAGGTGGACCAGTTCCTAGTAGCCTCTCCTCTTCGGGCTTGGGACTATGTGCAGCTGTTGGGCTCTATGACGGCCACAATGGAAGTAGTGCCCTGGGCCAGGGCCCATATGAGACCTCTACAGCTCTCTCTGCTGCAGCGATGGACTCCAGTGTCGGTGGATTACGCTGTGCGCCTTCCCTTGGATCCAGTGGTGCGCAAGGCGCTGAGCTAAGGACAGATCCGCAGGAATGCCTCTTTTGACCCCGGAATGGGTTGTCGTCACGACGGACGCCTCTTTGACGGGCTGGGGAGCCCACTGCTTGGGAAGGACAGCGCGGGGCTCTGGTCTCCTGCAGAGGCAAAGTGGTCTATCAACCTCCTGGAACTCAGAGCCATTCGGTTGGCGCTTTTGGAGTTTCTCCCGGTACTGGCGGTGAAGCCAGTATGGGTCCTGTCGGACAATGCCACGGCTGTGGCCTATGTCAATCGCCAGGGAGGTGCCAAGGAGGCCATGAAGCTATGCCAGTGGGCGGAAGCGAACCTGGAACAGCTGTCGGCGGCCCACATTGCAGGAGTCATGAATGTCAAGGCGGACTTTCTCAGTTGCCATACCTTGGATCCTGGAGAGTGGCAGCTATCGGCTCAGGCGTTCTTGGACATCACGAAGCGTTGGGGCCAGCCGAGCTTAGATCTGATGGCGTCATCGGCCAATTGCCAAGTGCCGCGCTTTTTCAGCAGAGGACGGGACCCTCGCTCTCTGGGAGTAGATGCTCTTCTCCAACGGTGGCCGACACAGGAGCTTCTCTATGTGTTCCCGCCCTGGCCCATGTTGGGCAGGGTGCTAGACCGGGTGGCAAAGCATCCGGGTCGGATAATCCTGGTGGGTACGGACTGGCCCAGACATCCCTGGTATGCGGACTTGATCAGGCTCTCGGTGGACGGCCCTCTGCGGCTGCCAGCGGTGCGGGGCCTGTTGCATCAGGGTCCCGTGGTGATGGAGGATCCCTCCCCCTTTGGTCTTATGGCCTGGCTATTGAGCGGCAGCGTCTGAGGAAGAAAGGCTTCTCAGACAAGGTCATCGCCACTATGCTGAGAGCGAGGAAGCGCTCTACTTCTACTGCTTACGCCAGGGTTTGGCGTACCTTTGCATCGTGGTGTGAGGCAGGCTCTCTTTCTCCCTTCACTGCTCCAATTTCTTCAGTGTTGGCATTCCTGCAAGAAGGTCTGGAGAAAGGCCTGTCGCTCAGTTCCCTTAAATTCCAGGAAGCGGCTCTGGCTTGCTTCAGGGGTCGCCTGAAGGGTGCTTCCCTGGCCTCGCAGCCAGATGTGGTGCACTTTCTCAAGGGAGTTAATCACCTACGCCCTCCTCTGCACTCGGTGGTGCCTGCGTGGAATCTCAATCTAGTGCTAAGAGCCTTGCAGAAGCCGCCTTGTGAACCCTTGTCGAGGGCATCTCTGAAAGACCTGACATCGAAAGCAGTCTTTTTGGTGGCTATCACTTCAGCCAGACGAGTTTCCGAGCTCCAGGCGCTATCATGTCGGGAACCCTTCCTGCAGTTCACTGAGGCAGGAGTGTCTATTCGCACGGTGCCTTCCTTTCTGCCCAAGATTGTTTCTCGTTTCCATGTGAATCAGCAGCTCTGCCTACCCTCCTTTCGTAGGGAGGACTACCCAGAGGAGTACTCTGCTCTCAAATATCTAGATGTGAGACGAGTCATCAGATACTTGGAAGTGACCAATGATTTCCGGAAGTCGGATCATCTGTTTGTGCTGTTCGCAGGTCCTCGTAAGGGTCTGCAGGCATCCGAGCCTACAGTGGCACGATGGGTCAAGGAAACCATTGCAGCGGCTTATGAGGCCGCGGGGAAGATGCCGCCTATCCAGCTGAAGGCTCACTCCACTAGGGCACAGGCGGCCTCGATGGCAGAGGCCGGGTCAGTCTCCTTGGAAGAGATTTGTAAGGCGGCAACTTGGGCATCGGCTCATACCTTCTCTCGTCATTACCACTTGACTGTGGCTGCTCGGGCGGAGGCCCGGTTTGGAGCTTCAGTGTTGCGGTCAGGGATTTCTATGTCCCGCCCTGGGTGAGTACTGCTTCGGCACATCCCACCAGTCTATGGATTGATCAGCATGATGATATGGAAGGTAAAATTATGTATCATACCTGTTAATTTTCTTTCCATTAATCGTAGCTGATCAATCCATAGCCCCTCCCAGATATCTGTACTGTTTATATTCTGGTTGCATTTCAGGTTCAAGTTTAGTCTTCAGTTCCTGTTCAGGAGGATCTTCGTGTTCAAGTTTTTTCGATTGAATTCTTCAGGAGTTGAGACGATTTTGTGTTACAGTGAGCTGCTGCATTCCTCTCCCCTCCGTTTTACGGGGCTGGATTGAGACCTAAGTTCTGCCGGCACTTCCTCCCGCTTCGTGCGGCAGTAGGGTAGCATTATATCCCTCCCGCTTCGGCGGTGTTAGGGTCAGCCAGCTCCTCCCGCGGTTGCGGTCGCAGGATAAGCCAGATCCCCTGCATCGGCGGGTGTGGTGTCCTTCCCCCGCTGCGCGGGGATGAGCTGGACGGATTCCCCTCCCCCACTTGTGTGGGGATGAGCTGGGTTGATTCCCCTCCCCCGTTTCGGCAGTGGTGAGCTGGGCAGAGTGTCCCTTTGTGGGTGTAATTCTCTAAGTGCGGAGTCCTGCGGATGGAGCTTTGATATCGACATACTGAGGAGTTTCCGGCAGCACATGACCACATATAGGGAGGCAAAAGGATTGCTCTCTATCTCCACCTGCTGGTAGATGGACACAACCCACCAGTCTATGGATTGATCAGCTATGATTAATGGAAAGAAAATTATAAGGTATGATACATAATTTTACCTTAAATGGTGATAAGTAAAGCCCAACCAGGGCTTAAAAACTTACGTGATCACATAAATTCCAAATTCTTAAAGGAAATTGCTGGTCTAACCTCTGAATATAATGAACTCGCAACAGCGCTGATGTCATTGCACATCTGACGTTCTCACATAAGCAAATGTAACGATGTAAACATTAAGATCTTACACTGAATATCGCTGGATACAAAGTAAAGGTAAAGAATCCATATCTTAAAAGGCATCAGAGATGATAAAACATTCATTCATAGAACCACTACTGCATTGCTACTTCAACATATTTACAACGTGATCCAACACAGATATGTTACATTGCCTAGCATTTACATACTTTATAATGGATGTAAGGCTGATAATCCCTTGTTGGTAAAAACATACGTGGCATAAAAAATCTTGACATTGATCATATCATAATATTGGAAATGCTTAAACATTTAAACAGTTTGTCAATAAAAAGCATTCCATTCTATATTGCTATTGAGACCATATGGTTCCATAGTATTTAAAATGAAAATCCATCTGGTCTCTTTTTTTTTTTTCTGGAGCAGTAGTTTGCGATTACCACCCCTTGGAAGTGGCTCTACTCTATTAATGCCACAACATCTTAGGTCTTCAAATGCATGTTTAAATGTCAAACAGTGTTCTACTACTGGCTCCTTCAAAACTGATCTTTGTAGGTTGGACTTGTGCTCAGATAACCTAGTTCTAAGCATCCTAGTTGTCATACCAACATAGATTTTTTTGCAAGGGCAAGTAATGGTGTAAATCACAAAATCTGTTGAACAATTGGAAAACATTTTTTAAAGGATAGATAGTATCCGTTGCTGCGTTGACAAAAGATTTTGTTTGTAACATTATTTTACAACTTTGACACTTGCCATATTTAAAGTGACCCACAACTGTCATAGACAATCTTTTCTTTTTCAAATTAGCAGGACTCAACCTTTCTTTCAAATTATTCGCTCTTGAGAATGCTATTCTGAGTTTTTTTTCTACGGAAAACGGAAGACTGTAAAATATCCCATCTATGTTTTAAGATATTCGCTATGTGTGTCCCAGCTTCGCTGTATTTAAGAACCATAGTGATAGTATCTTTGTCAGTATTCCTAGGAGAAGTAGTAGATAACAGTAAGTCTCTGTTATTATATTTGGCTCTGCGGTAAGTATCTTCTTGGAATATCCATGTTCTTTTAATCTAATCATGAGTTCCTTAGCCTGTAACTTAAATGTTGCATCATCACTGCAAATTCTTTTTATCCTTAGGAATTGAGAAAAAGGTAAGTTATCCCGCATGTGTTGAGGATGGCAACTTTCATGATGTAAAAAAGTATTCCTTTCAGTCTTTTTATGATGTACTTTGGTGGAGAATCCATGTGGGGTTAATGTTACATTGACGTCCAGGTAGCTGATATGAGTGCCTGATAAATTACTGGTAAATTGGATGTTGGTATTACAGCTGTTAAGCCAACCAACAAACAAAGAAAAATCTTCCGATGTACCCCTCTACAGAAGAAAAATGCATCGATGTATCTCCACCAACAAAAGATCTGAGCACAAAATGGAGAAGATTCTATCCACTCTGCTTCAAATTGTTCCATATACAAATTGGCAACTGATGGCGCAAAGGTAGCACCCATTGCTACCCCACTCTTCTGCAAATATAATGTCCCATTGAACAAAAAGTGGTTCTCTTTTAGTGCTAAACGTGCCAATTTTATAAGGAAATCAGAGGGAATCAAGTGAGGTCTTATTCTTCTTTCTACCACGTTCTTTATGACAGATAAGGCTTCTCCTTGGGGGATAGAAGTGTACAATGATGCCACTTCTAAAGTTGCCATGAGCAAAGGAGAAATTTCTTCAACTTGAATAGATAACTTTTGCAAGAAATGTGTACTATCCCTGATGTAAGATTTTATTTTGGGTACTTCACATTTCAAAAATTCATCAAGAAACTGAGATAACTGTTCTAGGACTGACGAGCTGAAAGGATAGGTCTACCAGGGGGCTTCGTAGGGTGTTTATGTGCCTTTGGTAGAAAATACAGCACAGGTGTCACTGGATGTAAGCAGCAAAGAATTTTATCTCTGGGGGTTATAAAACCCTGCTCTAAGGCATCATCAGTTATTCTATTGATGACCGATTGTAAACGTTTTGTGGGGTTTAAAGACAGTTTTGAATAGTTCGAAATATTTGTTAACTGACTCAACCCCTCTGTTATATATTGCTGTTTAGTACTATAATTGCACCACCCTTATCTGCCTTTTTGATGATAGTGGACTCATCTTTCTGCAGATTTTGAATGGCAGGTATTTCTTAAATACTGTGATTGTATTTCTTAGGAAATTTGAAGCCACCCTTGACCTTCCATTTGTCAACATCTGAAAGAACCATTTGCTTAAACATGGCTAATGCAGCATCCATCTGACTCTGAGGTCTCCATGTGGATTTTGGATTGATAATAGTACGTTGATCTGTGACATCCATGTCTCCAAAAAAACATCTCAGATGTAAAGTCCTCATGAACTTTTCCAAATCTACATTAAATTGTAATTCATCAAATTGTACTGAAGGGACAAACGAAAAACCTTTAGCTAGAATATTCTCTTCAACTGGTGTTAATATTCTTGTGGATAAATTGATCACCACTGATTGTCTGACTGTGATCTGGTCCAAGGTCTGGTGTTCCAACCGCCTCTGTTCCTCCTCCTTCTGTTTCCTCTTCCCCTGCCCTTTGCTAAAAAAGATTGTTGTTTGCTGGTGTTCAATGATTCATCACTTCCACTGGATGAGGACGAGGAGGTGCTAAGAGATGTTTGAATATTCCTTCCACTGGTGTCACCACCAGGATCTGATTTTTTTTTTTTATTTAAATTTTTCAAGTTACATTCAAGTATTATATCTTGAATACAGATAAAGATGATTTGGTATCTTGGAAAAATTCTTAGAAAATATACAGAAAAGGAAATATAATTAACAAGAAGTTCATTACTCATCTATAGTCCACAATACTGGGGGATTATCACTATTTTCAGGAAATCAAATCAAAAAGTTTTAGAAGCCAACTTCTAAAACTAAATCACGGCTGGTATGAGCATTCCGAGCAATATAAACTACTTATGGAGTTGAAGTTGTAAATGTCCCTGCTGGTGGAAGGTGGGAGTCTCTCAGCTTTGCTTCCAAAAAAGAGTTTTATTGATTAACTTCAAAAAATGTATACTTGATTGAATTCAATTTTATCACGCACTTGCAAGGAACGTTCAGCCAGAATAATGCTCCAAGTTGCACTGCCTTTGGTCTCAGTTTGAGAAATTCTTGTCTTTTCTTTTGCGTGTTCCTAGAGACATCCGGATACATTCTAATTTTACATGCTAGAAAGTCAGGTCTTTTATTAAGGAAAAATTGTTTGAGTATCCAGTCTCTATCCGGTTGAAGTATAAAAATCACTTTAAGTGTAGCAGTTGTTAAACCCACATTGTCTCCTTCAATAATTTGACTCAAATTTAAATCCAAAGATTGAGTTTTAACCTCCTCTCTTTGTAGCAAATCTTTCTTACGAAATGGTTCTATATAGAAAATCTTTGAAATTGGTGGATGTGATTTTTCTGGGATTTTTAAAGCTTCTGTTAAATACTGCTTGAAGGTTATCAATGGAGAGATAGCAGCCTGCTTGGGAAAATGTATCAGTCTGAGGGCATTTGAGCGCTGGTAATTCTTTAATATTTCAATTCTATTTTGAAGATGTAAATTTTCTTTAATTAAATTTACATATGAGTTTGTCTTGTTGGGCAGACTGGATGGACCGTGCAGGACTATGTTTCTATGTTACTTGTATTTGTTGAGAATCTTTAATTACAGAAGAATTAGTTTCCACATCCTTGCCCAGAGACTACAATCTCATGTCCATTTCAGTAATCTTTTCATTCTCCGAGGACAAGCAGGCTGCTTGTTCTCACTGATGGGTGACGTCCACGGCAGCCCCTCCAATCGGAACACTTTCTAGCAAAGTCCTTTGTTAGTCCTCGCGCGCCGATGTGCACCGCGCATGCGCGGCCGTCCTCCCGCCCGAACCGGCTAGTGCCGGCCAGTCTTCCTTTGTGTGCGCTCGGTACGGTCGTGTTTCGCCGTTCGCGCCCCAAAAGTTGACCTCTCGCGTCGTTCTTCGACTTGTTCTATAAAAAAAAAAAAAAAGAAGAAGAAGGAAAAAAGGTGTCGGGAGGAGGCCTTTTGGATTTCTCCCTTCCCGTACTTCGAGTTTTTTGCCCCAGTAAGTTTTCTTTCGTCGTAGGGTTAGGCTCTATTTAGGCCTCGGTCGAAGTTTTTCTTCCCCCTATTTTTGTGGTGCCATTTTTCGCCATTTTTGTGGTTTTGATCTCGCCGGCGCGATTTTTCCGCCCATGACATTGAAGTCTTCCAGCGGCTTCAAGAAGTGCGCCCGGGTAATCTCGCTCACTGACAGGCACGCGTCGTGTCTTCAGTGTCTGGGGGCTGGGCACCGCCCTCAGGCCTGTAGTCTGTGTTCCCTCTTACAAAAGCGGACTCAGGTAGCGAGGTTAGCCCAGTAGAACATTTTGTTCTCGGGCTCTTCGTCGGCATCGGCACCGGGAGTATCGACTGCCTCGACGTCGTCGGCGCCCGGACCTTCATCCTCGCCCCCCGATTGCATCGAGGCATCGGCCCTCTGCATCGGGGCGACATCGGAGGGCTGCGTCGGTGTCGGTGCTATCGAGACCTCCTCGTTTACTGATGTCGTCGGACGGTGGTGCTTCGTCTGGAGTACAGGTGAGGGCTGTCCATTCCCCTGCTGGTGGCGGTGAGCCTTCGGGTGGGTCTCCCCCCACCCTGAGGGCTCCTGCGGTACAGCCCCCCCGAGACCGACCCTCTTCGGCCTCGGCCCCGAGGAAGAGACGGCTGGATTTTACGTCCTCGTCGGTGCCGGGAAGCTCCGGTGACATGCTTCGTTCCAAAAAATCGAAGAAGCATCGTCACCGGTCCCCTTCCTGTGTCGGCACCGAGAGCTCTGGGTCGCCGAGGGAGTCGGCACCCAGTAAGCATCGGCACCGAGAGGACCGCTCGCCCTCTGTTCAAGAGGTGTCGATGCGCTCCCCTTTGGACAGCCCGGAACAGCCTCCACGCCCGGAACAGGTTCTGACATCGACTCCTGCATCGGCTTCCATGTCTTTTTCCACAGCCGCTCTGCACGAGAGCCTCCGGGCCGTTCTCCCAGAGATCCTGGGAGAGCTGTTGCGCCCTTCCCCTCCGGTACTGGGGGTGCTTGCGCCTCCGGTGCCGTCGAGCCAGGCGCCGGCTGGCCCATTGTCCGGGGTGAGGTCTCCGACATCGGTGCCGCTTGCGGTACCGACTGCGGTAGCCTCCCAGGAAGGCTCCCCGACTACGTCGGCGGAGGGAGCTTCGCCGGTGCGGGCGAGGGAGTCTACCTCTCGACGCTCCCACCGTGGCCATGGTTCCACGGAGTCGAGCCGGGCACGGTTGCAGACACAGGTCCGTGAACTTGTGTCTGACACCGATGGTGAGGCCTCGTGGGAAGAGGAAGAAGACATCAGATATTTCTCTGACGAGGAGTCTGAGGGTCTTCCTTCCGATCCCACTCCCTCTCCTGAAAGACAGCTTTCTCCTCCTGAGAGCCTGTCTTTCGCTTCCTTTGTCCGGGAGATGTCTACGGCCATCCCCTTCCCGGTGGTTGTGGAGGACGAGCTCAGGGCTGAAATGTTTGAGCTCCTGGACTATCCTTCTCCACCTAAGGAAGCGTCCACAGTACCCATGCATCATGTCCTCAAAAAGACATTGCTGGCGAACTGGACCAAGCCATTAACTAATCCCCACATTCCCAAGAAGATCGAGTCCCAGTACCGGATCCATGTGGACCCAGAGCTGATGCGCACGCAGTTGCCTCATGACTCTGGAGTTGTGGATTTGGCCCTAAAGAAGGCCAAGAGTTCTAGAGAACATGCTTCGGCGCCCCCGGGCAAGGACTCTAGAACCTTGGACTCCTTTGGGAGGAAGGCCTACCATTCTTCTATGCTCGTGGCCAAGATTCAGTCCTACCAGCTCTACACGAGCATACACATGCGGAACAATGTGCGGCAGTTGGCGGGCTTGGTGGACACGCTCCCCCCTGAGCAAGCCAAGCCTTTTCAGGAGGTGGTCAGGCAGCTGAAGGCGTGCAGAAAATTCCTGGCCAGAGGGGTGTATGACACCTTTGATGTTGCGTCCAGGGCCGCTGCTCAAGGTGTGGTGATGCGCAGACTCTCATGGCTGCGTGCCTCCGACCTGGAGAATAGGATCCAGCAGCGGATTGCGGACTCGCCTTGCCGTGCGGATAATATTTTTGGAGAAAAAGTCGAGCAGGTGGTAGAGCAGCTCCACCAGCGGGACACCGCATTCGACAAGTTCTCCCGCCGGCAGCCTTCAGCCTCTACCTCTACAGGTAGAAGATTTTTTGGGGGAAGGAAGACTGTTCCCTACTCTTCTGGCAAGCGTAGGTACAATCCTCCTTCTCGACAGCCTGCGGCCCAGGCTAAGCCCCAGCGCGCGCGCTCTCGTCAGCAGCGTGCGCCTCAGCAAGGCCCCTCGGCTCCCCAGCAAAAGCAAGGGACGAGCTTTTGACTGGCTCCAGCAGAGCATAGCCGCCATCCAAGTGTCAGTGCCGGGCGACCTGCCAGTCGGAGGGAGGTTGAAAGCTTTTCACCAAAGGTGGCCTCTCATAACCTCCGATCAGTGGGTTCTCCAAATAGTCCGACAAGGGTACACCCTCAATTTGGCCTCAAAACCTCCAAATTGTCCACCGGGAGCTCAGTCTTACAGCTTCCAGCACAAGCAGGTACTTGCAGAGGAACTCTCCGCCCTTCTCAGCGCCAATGCGGTCGAGCCCGTGCCATCCGGGCAAGAAGGGCTGGGATTCTATTCCAGGTACTTCCTTGTGGAAAAGAAAACAGGGGGGATGCGTCCCATCCTAGACCTAAGGGCCCTGAACAAATATCTGGTCAAAGAAAAGTTCAGGATGCTTTCCCTGGGCACCCTTCTCCCCATGATTCAGGAAAACGATTGGCTATGCTCTCTGGGCTTGAAGGACGCCTACACGCACATCCCGATACTGCCAGCTCACAGACAGTATCTGCGATGTCAGCTGGGCACACGTCACTTCCAGTACTGTGTGCTACCCTTTGGGCTCGCCTCTGCGCCCAGAGTGTTCACGAAGTGTTTGGTTGTAGTAGCAGCGGCACTTCGCAGACTGGGGGTACACGTGTTCCCATATATCGACGATTGGCTAGTGAAGAACACATCCGAGGCAGGAGCCCTGCAGTCCATGCAGATGACTATTCGCCTCCTGGAGCTACTGGGGTTTGTGATAAATTACCCAAAGTCCCATCTTCTCCCAGTGCAGAAACTCGAATTCATAGGAGCTCTGCTGGATTCTCGGACGGCTCGCGCCTATCTCCCAGAGACGAGAGCCAACAACTTGTTGTCCCTCGTCTCGCGGGTGCGAGCGTCCCAGCAGATCACAGCTCGGCAGATGTTGAGATTGCTGGGCCACATGGCCTCCACAGTTCATGTGACTCCCATGGCCCGCCTTCACATGAGATCTGCTCAATGGACCCTAGCTTCCCAGTGGTTTCAGGCTGCTTTGGATCTAGAAGACGTGATCCACCTGTCCACGAGTTTTCTCGAATCCCTGTATTGGTGGACAATTTGGTCCAATTTGATTCTGGGACATCCTTTCCAAATTCCTCAGCCACAAAAAGTGCTGACCACGGATGTGTCCCTCCTGGGATGGGGAGCTCATGTCGATGGGCTTCACACCCAAGGAAGCTGGTCCCTCCAGGAACGCGATCTGCAGATCAATCTTCTGGAGTTACGAGCGATCTGGAACGCTCTGAAGGCTTTCAGAGATCGGCTGTCCCATCAAATTATCCAAATTCAGACAGACAACCAGGTTGCCATGTATTACGTCAACAAGCAGGGGGGCACCGGATCTCGCCCCCTGTGTCAGGAAGCCGTCAGCATGTGGCTCTGGGCTCGCCGTCACGGCATGGTGCTCCAAGCCACGTATCTGGCAGGCGTAAACAACAGTCTGGCCGACAGGTTGAGCAGGATTATGCAACCTCACGAGTGGTCGCTCAATTCCCGTGTAGTGCGACAGATCTTCCAGGTGTGGGGCACCCCCTTGGTAGATCTCTTCGCATCTCGAGCCAACCACAAAGTCCCTCAGTTCTGTTCCAGGCTTCAGGCCCACGGCAGCCTGGCATCGGATGCCTTCCTCCTGGACTGGGGGGAGGGTCTGCTGTATGCTTATGCTACCATACCTCTGGTGGGGAAGACTTTGTTGAAACTCAAGCAAGACCGAGGCACCATGATTCTGATTGCTCCTTTTTGGCCGCGTCAGATCTGGTTCCCTCTTCTTCTGGAGTTGTCCTCCGAAGAACCGTGGAGATTGGAGTGTTTTCCGACCCTCATCACACAGGACGAAGGGGCGCTTCTGCATCCCAACCTCCGGTCCCTGGCTCTCACGGCCTGGATGTTGAGAGCGTAGACTTTGCCTCTTTGGGTCTGTCAGAGGGTGTCTCCCGCATCTTGCTTGCTTCCAGGAAAGATTCCACTAAGAGGAGTTACTTCTTTCTATGGAGGAGGTTTGCCGTCTGGTGTGACAGCAAGGCCCTAGATCCTCGCTCTTGTCCTACACAGACCCTGCTTGAATACCTTCTGCACCTGTCTGACTCTGGTCTCAAGACCAACTCTGTAAGGGTTCACCTTAGTGCAATCAGTGCATACCATTACCATGTGGAAGGTAAGCCGGTCTCAGGACAGCCTTTAGTTGTTCGCTTCATGAGAGGTTTGCTTTTGTCAAAGCCCCCTGTCAAGCCTCCTACAGTGTCATGGGATCTCAATGTCGTTCTCACCCAGCTGATGAAACCTCCTTTTGAGCCACTGGATTCCTGCCATCTGAAGTACTTGACCTGGAAGGTCATTTTCTTGGTGGCAGTTACTTCAGCTCGTAGAGTCAATGAGCTGCAGGCCCTGGTAGCCCAGGCCCCTTACACCAAATTTCATCATAATAGAGTAGTCCTCCGCACTCACCCTAAGTTCTTGCCAAAGGTTGTGTCGGAGTTCCATCTGAACCAGTCAATTGTCTTGCCAACATTCTTTCCCCGTCCTCATTCCTGCCCTGCTGAACGTCAGCTGCACACATTGGACTGCAAGAGAGCATTGGCCTTCTATCTGGAGCGGACACAGCCCAACAGACAGTCCGCCCAATTGTTTGTTTCTTTTGATCCCAACAGGAAGGGAGTGGCTGTGGGAAAACGCACCATTTCCAATTGGCTAGCAGATTGCATTTCCTTCACTTACGCCCAGGCTGGGCTGGCTCTTGAGGGTCATGTCACGGCTCATAATGTTAGAGCCATGGCAGCGTCGGTAGCCCACTTGAAGTCAGCCACTATTGAAGAGATTTGCAAAGCTGCGACGTGGTCATCTGTCCACACATTCACATCTCATTACTCCCTGCAGCAGGATACCCGACGCGACAGTCTGTTCGGGCAGTCAGTGCTTCAGAATCTGTTCGGGGTTTAGAAGCCAACTCCACCCCCCTAGGCCCATGTTTGTTCTGTTCCAGGCTGCACTCTCAGTTAGTTGGTAAATTTTTTAGGTCAATCTCCGTTATGTCCTCACCGTTGCGAGGCCCAATTGACCATGGTTGTTGTTTTGAGTGAGCCTGGGGGCTAGGGATACCCCATCAGTGAGAACAAGCAGCCTGCTTGTCCTCGGAGAAAGCGAATGCTACATACCTGTAGAAGGTATTCTCCGAGGACAGCAGGCTGATTGTTCTCACCAACCCGCCCGCCTCCCCTTTGGAGTTGTGTCTTCCCTTCTCTTTGTCTTGCTACATATGAGACTGGCCGGCACGAGCCGGTTCGGGCGGGAAGACGGCCGCGCATGCGCGGTGCGCATCGGCGCGCGAGGACTAGCAAAGGACTTTGCTAGAAAGTGTTCCGATTGGAGGGGCTGCCGTGGACGTCACCCATCAGTGAGCACAATCAGCCTGCTGTCCTCGGAGAATACCTTCTACAGGTATGTAGCATTCGCTTTATCAGACGTGAGTTTCTTATTTAACTGAGTAAACTGTTGTGTAAATGAGGCTTCTAAGCCTGCAAGCGCTTCCCAAATATTATCCAACATTATGTGTTGAGGCTTTTCAGGCAAAAACGACTCACTTGAGAAATCAGTTATAGAGGTTGAAGATAAGGCTGATTGAACTCCCACTTCTCCACGTTCTTCCACAGGAACAGCTTCTCCTCAAGTCACTTCTGCTGTCTCCACAGCAGGATTCCTCGGCGTCTCAGGCATCGATTCAGCTCCCGCGCCAGGAAACCCCGTTGCGTCTTGCGCATTGAGGGGTCTCCGGTCTGAGTTCAGCGCCGTAGCCAGCATGGGTGGAGGAAGCCTCATTTCGGGGCTGAAAGAGATCTCGTGTTCAAGCTGGGGGGATGGTAGACCTCTACCTAAACCCTCCAACAGCGACCCAGTCCCCGTCGAGATGCCCGGTAATAGAAAGAGATCCATCGTTCCAGCTCTAGGTAAAGAGGAAGTAGCGGCTTCCTTGCGATTTACCTCTCCTTTTAGGCATCGTTATGCATTTATCGAGGCAAAAAGGTCAGGAGTAAGAGCGGATAACAGCGGAGCTAACTTCCGTGCGTCCTATTCAACTGCCATCTTGAAGCCTTCCCCCAGGATCTGATTTTTTGCATCCATGAATAAACTTTATTATTAATGTAGTCTTTTTCATCTCTGCTAAAGTTATTTAAGCTTAGCTTTCTTAACGTTCTCACAAAATTTCTCCAGAGTTTCTTTAAAATCAGATAATTGTTTGTTAAAATCTTCAAGGGGACTACTGTTTTTCAAAACCTGCATTTCTGCATCTAGTTCTTCCTTTATTCAGTTTCAAATGGCTAGTTTCAATAAAAAGCAGCATTAAGTCACATGAGCATTTGTTCAAAATGCGGTTCCACTTGTCAAGGAACTCACTATCAGTAAAAACCTGCGGTGCTTTATTAATTCTTAATCCTCGTGGAATGTGTTCTGCTTTACAGTATTCCACTAATATTCCACTATTCATCTCCATTTTAATGATGGCTTTATTCTTAGAAATCAAGTCACTCCAGTTATTATTCGTGACGGTAGTTTCCAAATTGGAAAAATCTGTTGGAAGTTTCAATAGGTCATTAGCCCGTTCCATACTGAAACTATACGCTGAGTGCCAAGATTTGGTAGACATACTGATTAAATTCAGATTAATGTCAAAAAACACAGTATAGGCTGTTGATCCCAATGAGGTAATCTAATACTGTACAAACTGATAAACAGCTAGTCACAATCCTAAAGGGTTGTGTAAGGTGAACACATAACAATAAAGAAACGGGGGGAAAACCCTCAGAAACCAAGGAGTTTACCAAGGTCTGACCAACAGGACATTGATATCTATATAAGATTTTATGTCCGTGATCTAACTTTCCCACTTTCTTACAATCAAAATGCCCATAATAGAGCCTATATTTCAGAACATTACTGAGTAAATTGACAGCAGTCAGACGGAATACGATGTCTACATTTCATAAAATATGGGATATGTACTATAAATGGACAGCAGGGAGGTATAGCCCGGATTAGCTGGGCCAATAGTGTTGTAAAACATTTCAGTGATGGGATACTCTTTACAATCTCTTCTTCCTTGTCACATGCAGCAGATAAAGCCAGGAACTAATGGGTTAAGTCCGCCTACCAGCAGCTGGTAGGGGAGTCGGGGGGGCCATCAGGCACTGTGGGCGGTAGTTCAGGTGCCATGGCTGCGACCTCTATTGCGGGGGAGGGGTTTTCGCCAGAGTTTATTTTGCTACTCCATCAGGCGTTTTTGTTCAAAAGGGCCTTGCCCCCCCCCCCCCCCCCCATGCGGCTGCGACAGCTTCGGCCTTTGATTCTCTCAGGGGGTCTGGGGGGGTAACCAAGAGATTTTGGATTTTTCCCCAGAGGATTTCTCCTCCCTTAAAAAGCCTAGGCTTTCTGTGGTGTCTGAGGAGGGTTCCTGCATACGGTTGTCTGCAGATGGGGGTGGAGGACGGTGTCCTCACTGACCAATCGGAGGACTCTTCCGCCGTGAGGATTTTCCATAAGGAGGAGTTGTCCTCCTTTATCTCTCAGGCGCTGGAAGCCCTGAATATAGAGGACCCTGAGGTTGCGGCTTCTCAGGCGGTCAACCCCAAGATGACTAGTACCAGACGACCTAAGGCCTTTCCGGTACATGAAGCTATTGAAGAGTTCATTTCGGCTCAGTGGGCGGATCCGGATGGGGGGCTGAAAGTAGCCAGGGCTATGGCCAGTCTGTATCCGGTTTCAGCAGCCCGTTTAGAGCAGTTTGCTCTACCTAGGGTGGATGCCCTGGTGACGGCGATCACTAAGAAGACTACTCTTCCAGTGGAAGGTGGTGTGGCACTTAAGGATATGCAAGACAGACGGCTAGAGGCCTCTTTAAAACGTGCCTTTGAGGTGGCCACTTTGACACTTCAAGCTTCTGTTTGTAGTTCTAATGCAGCTAGAGCTTGTCTCAGTTGGCTACATTCAGTCATGGATTCGATTTCGGAGTCTGATATGCCAGAAACTCCTCAGATGTCGCTGATGGATATTGGGCTGGCGTACTTGGCGGATGACTTGTATGATTTGGTCCGTGCTTCGGCCAAACTCGTGGCCTTGACCGTTTCCTCTCGGCGTCTTCTGTGGCTCTGTCATTGGGCCGCAGATATGGCCTCTAAGCAACGGCTCATTAATTCGCCTTTCCGAGGGAAATTGCTTTTTGGGGAAGACCTAGAAAAGATTAAAGATTTGGGGGATTCCAAATCTCAGCGTCTTCCAGAGGATAGACCAAAGTCTACTTCCAGGCAGGGAGCCTCGAGGTCACGTTTCAGAAAGACGCGCCGGTATCACCCGGGGCAGTCCTATGCAACCTTTCAGCGTCCTCGTTTTGGGCAGCATTCTTCCTTTCGCAACGAGAAGCATCCGGCTGGACCCCCCCCCCCCCCCTCTCGTCAGGGGGCTCCTTCTCGGGCCTCCCAACGATGGGGCGCAGGTCCACTCGGGAGGAGAGCAGATCGGTAGTCGGCTTTCTCTGTTTCTTCCAGAGTGGGCCAGAATTACTTCGGACCAGTGGGTCCTCGATATGGTGCGAGAAGTTTACAAGCTAGAATTCTTATCTCCCGTCAGACTTTTTTCTGGAGTCCCACTGTGTATCACGGGCCAAGAGGACAGCGGTTCTGCAGTGTTTGCGAGACCTGCTAAGGATAGGGGCTATTGTGCCTGTTCCTCCTCTTGAAAGGCACACAGGCCGGTACTCCATCTTCTTTGTGGTTCCAAAGAAGGGAGGGGCTTTTCGGCCTAGTCTCGATCTCAGAAAAGTAAACCAGTTTTTGAGGGTTCGTCACTTCCGCATGGAGACATTAGGGGCAGTTATTGCTGCTATTCAACCAGGCGAGTTTTTGACGGCTCTCGATTTGAGGGAAGCTTACCTGCACATTCCCATTTGGCAGCTCCATCAGAGATTTCTCAGATTTGCGGTGCTGGGTCAGCACGTTTTCCAAGGTCATGGTGGTGGTGGCGGCATTACTGCGGAAGGAGGGGATTCGAGTGCATCCATATCTCGACGACTGGCTGATTCGGGCGACGACAGCAGAGGAGAGTCGAGTGGTCACCGACCGAGTGATTGCTGTGTTGCAATCCTTAGGTTACAGTTAGGAGTTATGGACTAAGAAAGGGATCTGGGTGTCGTTGTCAATAATACACTGAAACCTTCTCAGTGTGCTGTTGCAGCTAGGAAAGCGAATAGAATGTTGGGTATTATTAGGAAAGGTATGGAAAACAGGTGTGAGGATGTTATAATGCTGTTGTATCGCTCCATGGTGCAACCGCACCTTGAGTATTGTGTTCAATTCTGGTCGCCGCATCTCAAGAAAGATATAGTAGAATTGGAAAAGGTGCAGCGAAGGGCGACTAAAATGATAGCAGGGATGGGACGACTTCCCTATGAAGAAAGACTAAGGAGGCTAGGGCTATTCAGCTTGGAGAAGAGACAGCTGAGGGGAGACATGATAGAGGTATATAAAATAATGAGTGGAGTGGAACAGGTGGATGTGAAGCGTCTGTTCACGCTTTCCAAAAATACTAGGACTAGGGGGCATGCAATGAAACTACAGTGTAGTAAATTTAAAACAAATCGGAGAAAATTTTTCTTCACCCAATGCATAATTAAACTCTGGAATTCGTTGCCAGAGAACATGAAGGCGGTTAGCTTGGCAGAGTTTAAAAAGGGGTTAGACCGTTTCCTAAAGGACAAGTCCATAAACCACTACTAAATGGACTTGGGAAAAATCCACAATTCCAGGAATAACAGGTATAGAATGTTTGTACATTTGGGAAGCTTGCCAGGTGCCCTTGGCCAGGATTGGCCACTGTCGTGGACAGGATGCTGGGCTCGATGGACCCTTAGTATTTTCCCAGTGTGGCATTACTTATGTAATATGAACAAGAGTCATCTGGTTCCTACTCAGTCTGGAGTATCTTGGAGTGCAATTCGATACGAAGCGGGAGAAGGTGTTTCTCCCTGAGGGGCGAAGGATCAAATTGCTTTCTCAGGTACGGACCTTATTGAGTCGTCGCGCTCCCTGAGTGTGGGACTATGTTCAGCTCCTCGGTTCCATGACGGCAACCTTGGAGGTCATTCCATGGGCAAGGGCTCGCATGTGGCCTCTTCAGAATTTCCTTTTGAGCAGAGGGTCGCCGACGTCGCTGGATTATCAACGATGCCTTCCTTGGTCGAGCTGGGCCAGGGACAGTCTCGCGGAGTGGCAGAAGGATGATTCTCTGGCGTCTCCTAATTGGGTGGTAGTTGTGACGGATGCCAGGCTTGCGGGCTGGGGAGCCCATTGTCTTCATCGAGTAGCCCAGGGATCGTGGACCCCTCTCGAAGCGACTTGGCCGATAAATAGTCTGGAGTTGCGAGTAGTCGTGAATGCGCTGCGGAGTTTTCAGGACCTTCTTCAGGGGCAGGCAGTTTGTGTATTCTCGGACAACACCACGACGGTGGCCTACATCAATCGGCAGGGGGGCACTCGCAGTCTTCCCTTGGCAATGGAAGCGTCTTGTCTTCTAGTATGGGCGGAAGCGCATGTTCAGAATCTGTCGGCAGCGCACATTGCGGGTCAAGACAATGTTCAAGCGGATTTTCTCAGCCGGACTCTTTTGGACGCAGCGGAATGGACGCTGTCAGACTTGGCTTTTTGGCTGATCTGTCAACGTTAGGGAAGACCAGTAATGGATCTCATGGCCATTGCTTGCAATGCCAAAGTTCCCCAGTTCTTCATCCGCAAACGGCAGCCAGGATCCGCAGGATTGGACGCTCTTCTCCTGCCATGGCCGGAACAACAGCTACTATATGTTTTTCCTCCGTGGCCTCTGATAAGAAGAGTTCTTTGCTGCATTGGGCAGCATCGGGGGCCGGTTGTTCTAGTGGCCCCAGACTGGCCCCGACGGCCGTGGTATGCGGATCTCGTTCGAGCACTCTGAGCCACCATTGCGACTTCCGGTGACTCCCGATCTGCTGCATCAAGGGCCAGTTCAGATGGAAAATCCCTCCCGCTTTGGTCTTACGGCCTGGCTATTGAGAGGTGGCAGCTGAGGAAGAATGGTCTTGAAAATCCTGTCATTGCCACTCTTTTAGGGGCATGGAAGCAGTCTACTTCAGCAGCATACGCGCGAGTGTGGAAAGCTTTCTCGGCGTGGTGTGCTTTGCGTGCTGAATCGCCTTTTCGGGCGGACATTCCGGTTATTCTGGAGTTCCTTCAGGATGGTCTTCTAAAGGGATTGGCATATAATTCCCTTCGAGTGCAGGTGGCCGCGCTAGCTTGTTTTAGGGGCAAATTTGACGGTTCCTCTTTAGCAGCTCACTCTGATGTGGTCCGTTTCCTGCGCGGGGCTCTTCGGCCTCCTCTGCGTCCGTCGTGCCCGGCGTGGCATTTGAGTGTGGTACTGCGAGCCCTCCAGGCCCCCACCATTTGAGCCGTTCAATAAGGTTTCTGAGAAGGACAGTGTTTTTGGTGGCCATTGCTTCGGCTAGGAGGATTTCTGAAATTCAGGCTTTGTCTTCCAGAGATCCTTTTTTGCAGTTTTCTGAAGCAGGGGTGTCGATCCGGATGGTGCCGTGGTTTCGGCTTTCCATGTCAATTAGGCGGTTTATCTTCCATCATTTTGAAGAGAGGATTATCCGGGGGAGTTTGCCTCGCTACGTTTCCTGGACGTGCGGAGAGCTTTGTTTTGGTACTTGTAGATCTCTAACAAGTTTCGACACTCGGATCATCTCTTTGTGCTCTTGTCAGGATCGAAAAGAGGTGAGGCGGCTTCTAAGGCTTCCATTGCTCGCTGGATTAGGGAAGCCATTGGAGCGGCTTATCTGCTACAAGGGCGGGCGTCTCCAGTGGCCCTGAAGGCGCATTCTACTCGGGCACAGGCGGCTACTTGGGTGGAGGCGTCGGCCTTATCTCTGGAAGAGATTTGTCGGAAGGCTACTTGGGCGTCCCGTCATACTTTTGCAAAGCATTACAGGCTAGACGTGTCTGCTTGGGAGGATGCGAGGTTTGGGGCAGGAGTGTTGGCGTGGGAGCATCGGCTTCCCACCCTACTTAATTCCTTAAGTACTAGTGGGATGTGCTTTGGTACATCCCACTAGTTCCTGGATTCATCTGCTGCAAGTGACAAGGAAGGTAAAATTATGTCTTACCTGATAATTTTCTTCCTTTAACGCAACAGATGAATCCAGGATCCCTCCCTAGTTCAGCTGACGTTTTTTTCATTTTCTGCGCAGTGTGGCTATTTTTTCCTTCTGGGTTCTCTTTTGCAGAGTTCAGACAGATATGGGAACACGGAATGGATTCCGATTTCTGGATCAAGTTGCAGTTATTTCAAAGTTCTTATTTGGTTCTCTGTTTTTCATAGTGAGGATGGTTTCTGGTTGTTATTGGTTTCATATTTTTGGCCTTGGCAAATGCTTACGAATGACATACTACCTGAGGAAGGAGCTGGCTGTCTGCCATCACTACCTTTAGTTTGTTTATCTCTATCTCCACCTGCTGGTAGGCGGACTTAACCCACTAGTTCCTGGATTCATCTGCTGCGTTAAAGGAAAGAAAATGATCAAGTAAGACATAATTTTACGTTCTTTCTCTCTTTTAGGATAGCGTCCATGGGATGGGGATGGTGTGGGATGAGTTTTGTAGTATTGCAGATGTGTTTCTAAGGATGTTTGTAACATAGTAAGTGATAGCAGATAAAGACCTGAATTGTTCATCCAGTCTCCTAACACAGTCATTCTCAATTCAAGATTAAATCAACAGTGAATGTGATATTATATACTTGACCATGGTCTTCCTTGTTTCTGGAACATAGACCGTAGAAGTCATCACGGCTCTGTCGTATGTTCCAATTACTGGAGTTGCCGTCAAAGCCCACTCCAGCCTATCTGAATCCGTGTTGTAATTGGCGGGACACAAGCTGTAAAATTCTGGCCGGCACTGTCCTTATGTTCCAAATTACTGGAGTTTCTGTTGAAGCTCTCTACAGCCCATCCTAATCAGGATTGCTATATGCGGGACTTGGACGTTTGCTAAAGTCTCCAATGATCTGTTCCTGGCCAGATCCAAAGGTCTCTATTCTATCCTCATCCTTCTTGATCTATCTGCTGCTTTTGACACTGTTGATCACAGCATACTTCTTGATACGCTGTCCTCACTTGGATTTCAGGGCTCTGTTCATTCCTGGTTTTCTTATCTCTCCCAGCGTACCTTTAGTGTATTCTCTAGTGGATCCTCCTCTACTTCTATCCCACTGTCAGTTAGTGTACCTCAGGGATCTGTCCTGGGACCTCTTCTTTTCTCCATCTATACTTCTTCCCTTGGTACTTTGATCTCATTCCATGGTTTCCAGTATCATCTTTATGCTGATGACTCCCAGATCTACCTCTCCACTCCAGAAATCTCAGCTGAAATCCAGGCCAAAGTATCAGCCTGCCTGTCTGACATTGCTGCCTGGATGTCTCAGCGCCATCTGAAACTAAACATGACCAAGACTGAACTTCTCATCTTTCCCCCTAAACCAACCTCTCCTCCTCCCCCATTCTCTATTTCTGTGGATAACGCTCTCATCCTTCCTGTCTCATCAGCTCGTAACCTTGGGGTCATCTTTGACTCCTCCCTCTCCTTCTCTGCACATATTCAGCAGACTGCTAAAACATGTCGTTTCTTTCTTTATAATATCAGCAAAATTCACCCTTTCCTTTCTGAGCACACTGCCAGAACCCTCATTCACACTCATATCACTTCTCGCTTAGACTATTGCAACTTGCTTCTCACAGGTCTCTCACTTAGCCATCTCTCTCCTCTTCAATCTGTTCAAAATTCTGCTGCACGACTAATATTCCGACAGGGTCATTATGCTCATATTAGCCCTCTCTTCAAGTCACTTCACTGGCTTCCTATCCATTTCCACAAACAGTTCAGACTCCTCTTATTGACCTATAAGTGCATTCATTCTGCAGCTCCTCAGTACCTCTCCACTCTCATCTCTCCCTACATTCCTCCCCGGGAACTCCGTTCACTGGGTAAATCTCTCTTATCTGCATCCTTCTCGTCCACTGCTGACTCCATTCCTTTTATCTTGCTGCATCATATGCCTGGAATAGACTTCCTGAGCCGGTATGTCAAGCTCCATCTCTGGCCATCTTCAAATCTAGGCTAAAAGCCCACCTTTATGATGCTGCTTTTAACTCCTAACCCTTACTCACTTGTTCAGAACCCTTATTTTATCATCCTCACTTTAATATTCCCTTATTTCATGTTTGTCCTGTTTGTCTTTCCTAATTAGATTGTAAGCTCTGTCGAGCAGGGACTGTCTCTTCATGTTCAAGTGTACAGCGCTGCGTACGCCTAGTAGCACTTTAGAAATGATAAGTAGTAGTAGTAGTAGTACAAGCCAACCCAGCACCAGCTTTAGTTGATACAGCCATAGTTGCCATTTAGGCACCACTTGACATGCAAACACATATGCAACCCTTTAAGTTTTGTTTTTTATACCATTCATTTTCTAATTAGAGATCTTCTATGTTCATCCCATGCCTTTTTGAGTTCTACCAGTTTTTTTTTTCTCCACCACCTTCCTTGGAAGGGCATTTTTTAGGCATTAACCACCCTCTCTGTGAAAAAGAATTTTCTGACATTACTCCTACTGTTATACTGTTGCCATACCTATGTGTGTATGTTAATTAATTGATAAAAATGAAAATTTGAAAAACAAAATCCAGACCTTACTTGAGTTACTCAAGAGGGGCAGAAAACATTTGGGGGGCGGGATTGAGACTTATGGTTCAGCAGCGAGGGTTTGGTAGCATAGAATGTTGTTACTAATTGGGTTTCTGCCAGGTACTTGTGACCTAGATTGGCCACTGTTGGAAGCAGGATACCAGGTTAGATAGACCATTGGTCTGATCAAGTATGGCTGTTCTTATTTTGGTTTAATTTTCCTTGTAAATGTGTAGTTAAGGGACCCTCTTACCAGTGGCGTAGCAGCGGGGGGGGGGGGGCGGTCCGCCCCGGGTGTCAGCACAAGGGGGGGGGGTGATCCGCCACTCCCAGGCACCCCCTGCACCCAAAATCCCCCCCATAGGCGCCTCGTATAACAGTCCTTCCTTCCCGCCCAGAGCAGCCCTCCTCCTCCTCTCCGCACCCCCCCTCCCCGTGTCATAACCCTTTTACTTCCCGTGGTGGCAGCGACGTCAATTAGCTTATGAAGAAGACACCACAAGCTCCCCTCCGGCTCCAGCTTCTCCCTTCGCTAGTTCGCTCTTCACACAGTGAGTGCCCCGCCTTCGCGATGATGTATTTCCTGTTTCCGCGAAGGCGGGACACTCACTGTGTGCAGAGCGAACTAGCGAAGGGAGAAGCTGGAGCCGGAGGGGAGCTTGTGGTGTCTTCTTCGTAAGCTAATTGACGTCGCTGCCACCACGGGAAGTAAAAGGGTTATGACACGGGGAGGGGGGGTGCGGAGAGGAGGAGGAGGGCTGCCATGGGCGTGAAGGAAGGACTCAGAGGGATAGGGACCGTTAAAGAGAGCAGAGCTGCTTTGCTGCAGCAGCGCTACCCTGCGTTTTGTGGGGGCAGCTGTCAGGTGATAGGAAGGAAGGAAGGAACGGAGAGGGCAGGGGAGAGAGGAGAATGTTGGACATGGATGGAGGGGGAAGGGGCAGGAAGGAACGGAGAGGAGGGCTCTGGGGAGCTGAGGGAGGGCAGGGAGAATCGCTGGACATGGATGGGAGGAGAGGGCAGGGGGAGAGAACAGATTGCTGGACATGGAGAGAAGGGGAGGGCATGGGGGAGAGAAGAGAATTGCTGGACTTGGGTGGGTGGATGGATGGAGGGGAGGGCAGGAATGAACAGAGAGGAGGGCTGTCGGGGAGCAGAGGGAGGGCAGGGAGAATCGCTGGACATGGAGGGGAGGGCAGGGGGAGAGAACAGATTGCTGAACATGGAGAGAAGGAGAGGGCATGGGGAGAGAAGAGATCGCTGGAGGGGAGGGCAGGGGAGAGAGGAGAATTGCTGGACGTGGATGGATGGAGGGGGCAGGGGAGAGGAAATTTGCTGGATATGGATGGATGGAGGAGAGGGCAGGGAGAGGAGAATTGCTGGACATGGATGAATGAATGGGGGCAGGGGAGAGAGGAAATTTTCAGGATATGGGTGGATGGAGGAGACGGCAGGGGAGAATGGAGAGTTGTTGGACATAGATGGATGGAGGGGAGGAAAGTCAGGAAGGAAATGCACATGGATGGAAGAGAGGAGAAATGTTGGACAAGGATGGAGGGAAGGAAAGACAAAGGAAGGAGATGCACATGGAGAGAGGGCAGATCCTAGATGGAAGGGGCAGGGAGAGAGGGCAGACATTGGATGGAGGGGACAGGAGAGAGAGGGCAGACACTGGATGGCAGGGAGAGAGAAGGCAGATGCTGGATGGAAGGAAGACAGTGAAAAGAAGATGAGGAAAGCAGAAACCAGAGACAATAATCTGTAAATATATATTTTTATTATTTTGCTTTAGGATATAGTATTGTAGCTGTGTTAATACATGTTTATAAATAGAACATGTAAATAAGGTAATCTATATTGGACTAATTTTAATATATATTTTGACTAACTTTCGGAGAACAAAACCCCCTTCCTTAGGTCAGGATAGGATATTGTAAAAGCACTATACTGATCTGAGGAAGGAGGTTTTGGCCTCTGAAAGCTAAATGTATTAGTCCAATAAAATGGTATTATTTTATTTTCTGTTTCTGTGGTGTTGCATTGTATGCTCAGTCTGGTCTCTTGGGGGTTCAGTTTAATTTTTGTCTAAATAGAAAGTTTGATTACTTATTCTATTATCTGTGTTTGTGAAAAAGACGGCTTTCAGTTGGCATTGACTGTGCAGGATCGACGATCTGTACTATTCTGTCTGGTTATGTTTTACAATAGGTGAATTGATGTTCTAGTGCTCATTGTAGTGTTTAAGATGCTTTCCTTTTCTTTATGTGACTTGTAGAAATTACTGCTTATGGTATGGTAAAATTGTTCTAGAGATCCTGAGTGTTTTGTATTCTCGGTATGCCTAGTACTGGATTTTGGAGGGGGGTGTTAAAAAATGACCGGCCCTGGGTGTCAACTACCCTAGCTACGCCACTGCCTCTTACTAAAGCTTAGCATGCACTAATGGACAGAAAGTTATGCTGCTTTTGGACTTGTTTTTGTTACAAGTGGGTCTTGGACTGTATATTTATTTGTTACATTTGTATCCCACATTTTCCCACCTATTTACATAGTAACATACATAGTAGATGACGGCAGAAAAAGACATGCACGGTCCATCCAGTCTGCCCAAGAAGATAAATTCATATGTGCTACTTTTTTATTTGTACTGTCCTCTTCAGTGTACAGACTGTATAAGTCTGGCCAGCCCTATCCCCGCCTCCCACCACCAGCTCTGGCACAGACCGTATAAGTCTGCCCAGCACTATCCCTGCCTCCCACCACCGGCTGTGGCCCAGACCGTATAAGTCTGCCCAGTACTATCCCCGTCCCCCCCCCCCCCCCCCAACCACCAGCCCCAGCACAGACTATATGTCTGCCCTGCCTCCCAACCACCAGCTCTGCCACCCATTCTAGGATAAGCTCCTGAGGATCCCTTCCTTCTGCACAGGATTCCTTTATGTTTATCCCACGCTTGTTTGAATTCTGTTACCGTTTTCATCTCTACCACCTCCCGTGGGAGGGCATTCCAAGCATCCACCACCCTCCGTGAAAAATACTTCCTGACATTCTTCTTGAGTCTGCCCCCCTTCAATCTCATTTCAGGCTCAATGTGGCTTGCATAGTACTGGAGACGTGTTTGCAGACTCCGGTGTAAACAAATACAAAGTGATGTTGTGGTAAGATAAAGTTCATGTAGCACAGCCACATTTGGGAATCGTTCAATAGAAGAGTTGTATGTTATGTTCATTTCATACTTTAGGTTTGTTGTGTTGCAGAGATCAGGCACTTATGATGGATTGGTAGGGTGTGCCTTTTTAAACGGATTAGTTTTTTCCCCCCCAGAAGTTTAGGTGGTTGAATGTGGTTTAATAATAATATACTTATACCATAATTTCCACAGTATCTCTTATTGGCTGTATTGGTAGTAGCAGTTCTCTGCTGAGCATGGAAGATCCTGGATCAGGAAACAAATGTACAAACTCATGCAGAAGGACATGAAATGAAAGAGCCACCTCTGTTTTCTTTCCCATGCAAGAAAGAGCTTTGTTATTCCCAACGGGACTCAGGATTACCAGACCTCTCGCTGTAACCTATAACTCTGAAGGGGGGGGGGGGGGGCGTGAATGTGTGCACTCAGAGTAGTAGAACTGGGCTGTGAGACGAGAGTAGGTGTAGACAGTGTACTTAAGTACGAGATTTACGGTGTGACAACAGCGTAACTTTACTGGTGAGGTGACGAAGTGCTAGTAACGAGGACAGTAAGAGCTGTATCCGGGCACTTTTGCCAAGCCCAAGATGGTGGCCGGGCAGCAGCGGATATAGGGAAAGAAGCAGGTAGCCATCATTGGTGCGGGCGAAGCTAGGGCCGGATCGAGGAGAACGGGCGGAGCCAGACCTAGACAGTGCGGACGGCCATCTTGGACGCGGGAGAAGAGAAAGGGCGGAGCCTAGCCGCCAACGCGCCAGCGGCCATATTTGATACGGGTCAGTTAAAGAGACGGGGCCTGGTTTGAAAATGGCGGACGGCCATCTTTGACGCGGGCAAAGCCCCGGAAGAGGCGGAGCCTGGCCTAGAAAGCGCGGGCGGCCATCTTTGATGCGGGCCAAGCCGGGGCCGGGACGCGCTTTTGGCTGCAGCTTGGGAGAAAGTTCCGGCCCGGTGACGAGCTCAGCGTCTTGTTCTGTCCTTCCCGGTACCAAATCCAAAGAGCGGACGCTGTTCCCCCGCAGCGCCATCCAGAACCCCATAGAGAGAGGGAGAAAGAGAGCAGGATCGGGGGCTCAGGCCTCAGCCGCGGCTCCAGGCCTCCCCCCGGGGCTCTGGGAAAGATGATCAAGCTATTCTCGCTCAAGCAGCAGAAGAAGGACGAGGAATCGGCCGGGGGCACCAAGGGCAGCAGTAAAAAGGCGTCCGCCGCCCAGCTCCGCATCCAGAAAGGTAACCACCGGCAGGGTGGGCGCAGAATCTCTTCCCCCCCCCCCCCAACACCGCGCCCCTCCCTCGCTCTCCTACATCGCCGAAACGGTCCCCCTCTCTACCCTTGCGGCACCCAGCCTGGGCCTAGCTTTACCGTCCTTTCACCCAGCTCCGACTCCCAAACCCGGCTCTAACCTCGTCATATCCAGCCCTGGACCCAACTGAGCCCAGATGTGTAACTATATAGCTCCTAACATAACTTCTTTAAAACATCCCAAATAATACAACAGGTGACATATATATCATTAATAATAATAAGCCTAAAATTAGGTCTTGGTCCAAAGAGGAAATTCTGACCTCAGCATGTGGTTAATCCTAAAGATTTGTGTAGAAGGGACCTAGGATTATCATTATACCTCTATATTGATCCATACTGTGACTGCATCTTAAGTATCCTATGCAGTTTTGTTTGCTCCTTCTCAAAAAGAATGTGGAGTGACTGGAAGGGGAACCAAACGTTAAAGGGGAAGGAATAATTCATTTCTGAGGAAAGGCTGAAGCTTAGAGAAGAGATGACTGATAGGGTTTTCCAGAGCAGTTTGGAAAATCATGGTGGTGTAGAACAAGTTACTAGGATATAGTAATTAGTCAAGTAGAGTTGGAGAAAACCCATCACTTATCCCTGGGAATGAGTAACAAAGAATGCGTCCACTTTTTGGGGATCTTATGGGTACTTTGGGTGATCTGGATTGGTCACTCTCTAGAGATTGAATGCTAGGCTTGAGAACTTGTGGTCTGACACAGCATGAAAGAGCTTATGTTTTTCACTTGATTCCCGGACCCTCAAGTACTCAATTTGCCATCAGCAGGGGAAGTCCCTAGTTTCTCAGGGTCTAAGCCCTTTGCTCTGTAGCCAGTTCCAGCTGTATCCTTATTACATATGCTCTTAGCCCATAGATTTAACTGTTACCTATTTATACACAGATGTGACTCCAAAATTCAACTCTAATCATCCTATAGATGGTCATGACCCCTAAATGTAACTGTATGCTCCCTACACCTAGCTGTAGCCCCAAAGCCAATTTCTACCTTTCTGCCACCAAGTGTAGTGCTTAAGAGAACTTTGCCCTCTTTATTCACTTGCCATGTTCCGTTCAAGTGTAATCTTTCACACCGAAGCATAACTACGCAAACCTTAGAACCATTCAAATTTAGACTTCTGCACTGCAAACCTAGCTGTGAACCTTCCCATACCTTTGCATCCAAAACCCTAGCTTCCCAGAGTATTTCACCCAGGATCTAGCAGACTTTAGAATCCAGTTCATGGCGGTTTCTACAATGTACAGCATTAAGCATAAAATGTAATACCTCGTCTTCCCCCCCCCCCCCCCCACATCTCGCTATGTTGACTAACCTTCCTCAAACCCTGCTGTAGTGTACTCTCGAGTCCTGTCGTAACCTTGGTTCCTCCTCAGCGTGTTTCATTGTAGTCTGAACTGAGCTTATTTCTTTCTCAAACCCAAGCTCTTGTTTCCCAGCTTCTCCAGTCAAGGCTTAAGTTTTCCGTTAGGTAAATCTGTCAGTTTGGCTCTTGACTTGAAATGCGAGTGAAAAAGCCTGAACAGGCTAGATGGACCATTGGTCTGACCCAGTATGGCTACTCTTATGTTCTTAGCCTTCTGTCTCAGCTCAACATTTGCGTATACTCTGCTACTTCAGCCAATTACACCATCATCGGCTCAGAATGTATCCCAGTCACTGAATTCAATTTTTGAAAAACTTTTCTGTCCTAAAAAAAAAATTAAGTTCTGAAAACTCTTGTTTGTCTTAGTTCTCTCAAATTAAATAAAATGCACTTATCTTCAGTAATGCCAAAATAAGCGGAAGTTTTGCCTATTTTCCTTTATGGATTGTCTTAGGCTGAAATCCAACCATCCTCGACTCAAGACCGTAAATTTCGTTGCATCTTCAACTTCTTCCATGATGTAGAGTTTATGATGCTGTTAGGCCCTCAAATCAGTTGATAAGTCAATGAAACTTGAGGTCTTGAGTTGGCCATAGTTGGGGTTCAGCCAGAGAAGACTCATAAAGGAAGATGAGAAAACACTAGAGCGTCTGTTTCAGCATTATTGAAGGTAAGTGCACCTCATTTAATTTGTCAGAGCATTTTGAGTTTCTCAAGAACTGAATTCATTGATCTTGGGATAAGTTTACTTTATGGAAAACTTTTGAGTGGTCAAGACACTGATGATGGCATAATTGGCTGAAGGCAGCGACTCTTTTCACATAAGCAATCTACCCATGACTCGCCTGGCCTTTTCATCATTCCAAAATCTTTTATTTCAACTATTACTACTTCTGTATCTTTTATCGTTACTAACTAATGATCTTAAACGTAAATATAGATAGCTTCAACTTAGTTTTTCTGTTGTCCAGATCCACCACCTACACGGCGAATGAAGCTCTGCCTAGCTAAGCATGGTCTTTGTAGGTGGATCTGGATAAGAGAAACAAGCTACGTTGAAACTATTTGTATTTATGTTTAAGATAATTAGTAATTATAAAATGTATATAAGTAAGTAATAGTTGAAATAAAAGATTTTGGACCAGTGAGGAAGTAAGTGAGTCATGGGTAGATTGCCCATGTGAAGAGTCACAGCTGAGGTCCATGATAACATGTAGCAGTGGAATGCTGAGCGAGTCAGTGTATTTTTGTGGCCCCCACTCTTAAATAATAAATCTGATTAGTTAAAGGGATAATTGGCTGAAGGAGCAGTATGTGTGGTTGAGTATTTTTGCTTACTCTGATTTGTTCAATGCCATATTTCCTCTGGAATCGGGAGGAATTCTTCAGGGCCTGCTCGGCTTTTTTTCCATTCCTATGTAACACCACAGATCCTACCCAATCCCCAGTTTTAGCCGTTATATCTCTCTTGCTCCAACGTCCCCCTTGGCCTGTGATTTTGGCGCCTGCACCCCACTGCCCCCAAATTTACCAGAAGCATACCTGGTCATACTGAACCCCTCTTAGTTGAAGAACACCCTTTTTTATTAGAAATTGGGGATGAGGGAGAAACATTTAATAATAAAAAAAAAAATCATCCATATAAAGTCTTGAGGCTGACACTATCCACAACTGTAGGTGGGTAACAAACGTACACAAATACATAACCATATTAATGGTTAAAAACAACAATTAAGGAGATCCAAGATGGCGGCGTCCTGATAAGACGCAGTGAGTCGCGCTCTTCCTGAATTCAGCATGCCTAAATGAAGAGGGAAGATAATGGCCAGAGCCTCCCCACTGTCTTCCCCGTTACCTGGTCCAATTGATCGTTTTTTGCATCCACTGGGTGCTGGTCAAATTGGCGGAACGCCTCCGGTAGGGAACGCTGGCAGTCGGGAGATTTCAGCTTCCCCCGGCTTTGAAACAACTTTGAGCCCCACCATGCGCACTCCACCTCCTCAACCGATAGGCGCTAGCTCCTTCCTGTCGGAACCGACAGGGTCGCCCCAAGTGGGAGTTAAGGGCCCAGAAGAATGTCTGTTGGAGATGCCTGTAATAACAACGGAAGGAGCGGAGGGCAGTTTGCCTGAGGTGTCGCCACGGAATGAGGGGAGAGAAACTGAGGGACAAAGCGAGATTCATGGTCAGATCTCTGAAAGGTACGAACTTCCTAAAGAGTTTAGTCAAACCAAAGGAAGTAACAGATGCATTATGGGATCTTATGTCCACCTTGGGGCAAACATTTATTAAGCAGACTAATTAATTAGCACCGAGAGTAAAATCCTTGGAATTTGCTTTACAGAAGAGAGGGGAAGATATTAAGACTTTGGAAATTAAAATGGATAAAATAGATGAAAGAATTGTGAACTTAGAAACACTACAGCCAATGATGGCAAAAGATTTGACGAATCTCAGACAGAGAATGGAAGCGTTTGACAATTATACAAATAATCACAATCTGAGATTCGTTAATTTTCCCTGAGTATTAAATGTTGCTCCTCTTGATATGTTGAAACGTTACCTGCATGATGTTTTGAATATACCGGATCAGAATATGCCACCATTTTCCTATGCATACTATATCCCAGGAAAGGACACAAACTCTGTAAATGAACAACCTATAGACGTTTCTCTTTTGCTTGAAACTTCTGACTCTGAAATGGCAACTGCCGCCACCTTAGTGGCGACGGTTGCCTTATTGCCCGACAAAGATTGGATCTTCCGTTTGTTTTTTTTTGAAATAGGGACAAACCTTTTCTAGGGTTTAAAATATTACTTTTTCCTGTTGTCTCTAAGGAGACTAGACGACGGAGGAAACAATTTTTGCTCCTCAAGCCTCAAATCCTACACTTGGGGGGTACCTTTTTTTTAAGATACCCATGCAAGTACATAGTAAGGCTTGAGAGGGAAAAATATGTATTTACAGAGCCTGCTCATGTCTCAGCGCTAGTAAACTCAGTGAAAAAGGATAAGCGCTGAGATAAGATATCAACACCACTTTCCAGAGACACCATTATTTTGTCTTATGTTATGATTATTAACTAGCCGTTAAGCCCATTAAAACGGGCAAGATTTTTTTTTTTTTTTTTGCAAAATGTGATAATTCTCACCTCACAGAGACAGATCGTGTGTATGTGTGTAAGTGAGGGGGGTAACTGGGAGTGTGGGATCGAGTGTGTGAGTCAGAATGACAGGGGTGGGGTTGACCTGCATCAGTGTGTGTGTGAGAGTGACTGGGGCGGGAGTGGCAAAGTTGTAGAGATTGTGTGTATGTGTCAGAATGAGAGGGGGGCGGGGTGGTGAAGTGGTAGGGGTTGTGGTGTGTGGTTTATAGGTGTGCTGTATCAGTGTGACATTGACAGAGGGGTGGCAGGGCTGGCAAACTGGAAGGCTGCATGAGTGTGTGTCACACAGATAGATCTTGTGTATGTGTGTGAGAGAGGGGGTGGTAACTGGGAGTGTGGGAGCGAGCGTGTGTCAAAATGACAGAGGGGGGGTTGCAAAGTCGTAGAGGGGGTGTTCCTTGCCTCTGTCGGAGGGGGGGAGGTTAGCAGACAGAGCTAATGTGTCAGCTTGTGTGTGTGTGAACGATTGTGTCTGTGAATGACGGGGGGGGAGGGGGGTGTAGACGAAGGGGTACTCCTCTCTCTCTCTTTAACTGGTGTCCTCCCCTTGCTGTGCTGGTGAATGATTTTTGTCCTATGGCAATTTCTCTCCAACCCTCCCTCCCCTTTAGTTACACCTCCTTCAGATATGCAGAAAAGAAAAAATAATCTTTCCCCCTTGTTCTGCTGCCCTGTGAATAAAAAAATTAACCTGACAGGCTGGAAAAAACTCAGAGACCGGTTTTCTCCTTCCCCGAGCTTTCTTTTCAGTTTTTCGCTGGGGGGGGGGGGGGGGAACGGTACCACCGTTGTTGTTGGCTTCTCTTGTGGTTGGGTTCCCTGAGGATGAGGGGCGGGTCGGACGTTCTTCGGCGGTGCTGGCATCGGAGGGGGGGCAGGGTTGCGTCGGCATCGTGTTACTTTGTTTTGGGTGTTGCGGCCCTCATGGGGAGGGGGAGGGTAGCGGCGTCTCGTCTTGTGGGTGTGCCTCCTTGTGAAAGCGCTGATGCCTGCTCTCATGTCAGTGCTGGGGGCCCGATACAGAGGGGGGCGGGAGCAGCAGCGACGACGACATCCGGGATGGGTGGGTTGGAGGTTGGTGCGCTGGCGATGTTTGTTCTTTTTAACTTCCCAGGCTCCAGCGGCAATGGCAGTGTGCCCGACTCAGTTTCCCTCTCTGTTCCGCCCTCTGACGTCATCACGTCGACGTGAGGGCGGGACAGAGAGGGAAGTCTCTACTGCGCATTTGCAGGTGAGTCGGTCACTTGCCATTTATATGTTTGATTGTTCTCCCTATATTTTCCGAATTCTTGGATTCCAATTTATGGACTTGAGTGTCAGATTTCCATTGCTGAGTTAAATTTTTTTTTCCTTTAATTTTTATTCAAATACATAGTAACATAGTAGATGACGGCAGAAGAAGACCTGCACGGTCCATCCAGTCTGCCCAACAAGATAAACTCATATGTGCTACTTTTTGTGTATACCTTACCTTGATTTGTACCTGTCTTTTTCAGGACATAGACCGTATAAGTCCGCCCAGTACTATCCCCGCCTCCCAACCACCAGCCCCGCCTCCCACCACCGGCTCTGGCACAGACCGTATAAGTCTGTCCAGCACTAGCCCCGCCTCCCAACCACCGGCTCTGCTACCCATTCTAGGCTAAGCTCCTGAGGATCCCTTCCTTCTGAACAGGATTCCTTTATGTTTATCCCACGCATGTTTGAATTCCGTTACCGTTTTCATCTCCACCACCTCCCACGGGAGGGCATTCCAAGCACCCACCACCCTCTCCGTGAAAAAATACTTCCTGACATTTTTCTTGAGTCTGCCCCCTTCAATCTCATTTCATGCCTTCTCGTTCTACCGCCTTCCCATCTCCGGAAAAGGTTCGTTTGCGGATTAATATCTTTCAAATATTTGAACGTCTGTATCATATCACCCCTGTTTCTCCTTTCCTCCAGGGTATACGTGTTCAGGTCAGCAAGTCTCTCCTCATACGTCTTGTAACGCAAATCCCATACCATCCTCGTAGCTTTTCTTTGCACCTTGTGACTTGCTTATTGTCATAGCAAAAGCCAATTTTACTGGAAATTGTCTTCGACATAGTGTAAGTGGGAGGTCAGTGTTTGATGTGGCTAGTCAATATCTGTATGTAAGTAGGGCCTTGAAGGTCAAACAGGTTTAAAATTGGTTCTGTACTGTACTAGTAGCCAGTGAAGTTTATGCAAAAATGTGGTCCCATTGCTTACAACTTTCTATTCCTTAGCGTCCCTCCGGACCGGACCAGGATTGGACTGTTGGGTTGTGCCCGCCTACCAGCAGGTGGAGACTGAGAAAAACTCTGACTCTAGAGAGCCAATAGGAGCCCTGGCCATGTGACCTTAGCCCCAGTATTTTCTCAGTCTCTCAGCAGGTAGGAAGTGAGCCCATTAGTCTCTCTCTCTCTCTTTTTCTCTATAAGATATTACAGATATATTTATAATACTTCTTCTGTGCCTGGAATCGTAATTAGAGGCTTGACAGGGTTTCTTTTCTTTCTTTGACAGCCTCTGGGGTGTTAAACTCGGGTGTCTCGAGTCCACCCCCCTTCCTCCCCATCTCCCTGGCTTAGCAGGGAAGGGCCGTCCCTTTCTCTGGAAAGGTGTACCGTCTTTGGGAGAGGCAGCCACTTTTAATAGGCAGCTGTTTTTAAAGAATTAAATCAAGTAAAAGAAAATTAAAAGAATTAATTCAATTGAAAGGAATTTAAAGGAAGTAGTTTTTGCTTTCCCCAGGCTTATAATGAGCAGGTAGCTCTTCTATCTTATTCTGTTTGAATAATCTTTATTTTCTTTTCTGGCGGAGCTATTTAAAAAAAAAGAAAAAAAAGTGATAAGTCAGCGTCTGTGACTTTAATCGGCGTTTTTTTTGTTATCTTCATTATTTTTCCTCTGCTATCCGGCGTTGTTAGCGGCGGTAGTTGTAAAAAAAAAAAAAAAAGAGGCGCGAACTGTTAAGCGCGTGCTCGCTCTTGGATGGGTCTGTATAGCTTGGAAGCTGTATTGACGGTTCCTGTTCGGGCCAGAGGCTAAACCATGTTTTGTGCGGCATCGGAGGCTATCTGTTTTTCGGCGGCACGGATTTCCTGCTTCTTCGTCGGTCCGGTCAGTGGTTTTCTCCCCCGAACTTTATTCTTCTCATTTTGGTGCGCTTGGCCGCCATTGTTTTGCTTGCAGCTGCAATTTCCCTTGACGCGGCAGCATTTTTCTGCTTTTACTGTGTTTGGCTGTTTGTGCAATGGAAAGGAGATATTTTTTCTCCAGTAGTTGGGGCAATTGGTAGTATATTTGCCCCAAAATTAATTTTTACATGTATTTTTCAAGCTATTAAAAAAAAAAAAGAAATGCTACGATACGAATGGCGCTCATTTTGTTTTTCCCTCTGTTTTTTCTCCGTCGGGGACTTTTTGGTTGCTAGCAATGTTGTGAATTAAAGTGCAGCTCAGTCGGAAATTCTCTGTTTTTGACAATGGGGCGAATTAAATTGTATCTCAGCTCCAAAATAACCATTTTCCTATTCCTTTCCCTTGTGTGTGATGTTTGGAGGAAAGGTCTTCGCTATTGTCTAGCGCAGTTTTTATGGGGGTCCAGTGTACGTCACTCTGTGTCTTTCTCATTTCCTGGTGAATAGGACTACATTGTCTAATAGTCAATTGATTAGTACTTTACAAATCTGGCCATAATATCTTAGTTCCTTTCAAGCATTTCCCTTCATGGCTATGATGTTATACAGTGTTTTTAAGAACTTAACAAACATTTTCTATGGCATAGGCTATCTGGTTCAGGTGCCATGTGGATAGAACTACATTGCCGGATAGTCTATTGTTTGGTACTTTACAATGCTGGATATAAGATCTTAATTCCTTTCAGGAAATTTTCCTCCGTGGCTATGTTCTTATACAGTGTTTTAAGATCTTAACAAACGTTCTCTAGAGTGTAGGCTGTATGGTTCAGATGCCATGTGCAATGAAATACATTGTCTGATACTCAGTTGTTGCGTACTTTGCAATTCTGGAAATAAGGTCTTACTTCCTTTCAGCAATTTTCTTTCATGGCTATGCGTTTTCTTTGGCATAGCAGATGACAGCTGCATAGGCTACATGGTTCAGATGGTTCTCATATTCTAGGAGACTTAGTCCTGTCTACCGAGCACCCAGTTTTCTCAGCTGCTTTAGAAGGCATGTTTTATTCACGTCTTCTCTACTTTCCAACTGTCTTGGAGTTTCTCATGTGTTATCTTAGTTTTTTTCTAGGACTTACAAGATATATGTCCACTTAGGGAGTAAAGTTATCCGGTCAATTTGCATTTTCTCCCACTTAAGGATAGTGGGAGGTCCTCATGCCATCTTCTTGTATTTTTGTTTCCTCTATCTATTCAGCCTGGGCACATGGTAAACATTCTGGTTTTGTCCAGTATGACCATCCATAACATCTGCTATCCCTTTCTCTTCCTTACAGATTTTAGGGTCTTGTTTCAAGCTTTCTTGACGTCAGGTACAGTCTTGTCTCCTGTGGCACAAATTCACCACCTTTTCCGTAATAGATATTTTCCAAGTCTATTCCTTTTCATTTTCATTTTATTCTTCCTCTCTCCAGAGTTTTTTTTTTTCTCTTGGAAGGAGATTCACTCATTTTCTGTGCATTTTTTGCCATAAGGGCATAAGTGTTGCCATAATGGGAAAGGCCAAGAGTCCCCATCCTGTTTTCAGATGGTGTCAATCCAGATTACAAATACCACATTCATATCTCGTGAGTGTGCATCTGTTCATCTCTGTACATCTCATTGAGGAAGGAGGCATGACATGATACGAGGTTTGGGGAGATCCGGTAAAATTAAAGGCCAGTGTGTCTCAGTCCACGCTCAACATATGGTGATCCTTTCATTTTCATTCTATACGTCCTCACTCCAGACCTTCCTTTCAATTGGAAGGGGATTCTTTCACTTCCTGTGCATTTTTGCTATTAGTATACGAGTATTGTCATACGGGGAAAGTCTAAGAGTCCATTAAGCCCAGCATCCTGTCCTCAGTTGTGGTCAATCCAGGTTGCAAGTACCACATTCATTTCTTATGGGTGTGGGTTAGTACATCTCAGTATAGGAGGAGTAATGTCCACGATACGAGGATGATGAGAAGGTCCTCATTACCAGTTTTCTTGCCCTGCTCTTCGGTCTTGCGTCGGCTCCGCGCACTTTTTTCTTAAGTTATGGTCGTAGTAGCAGCAGCGCTCATGAAACAACGTTTCCTCGTTTCATCCTTTCCTAGATGTCTGGTTCATTACAGACAGTCTTATTGGCAGAGTTGTCAGGTCCAGCAACGGGTGGTGCATTTCGGGCACACTCTAGGTTGTTACGGGGTGCATGTAGCCAGGTCTCTCATTTGATCTCTCTTTTGAGCTCTCATGTGATCTCATTAGATTTTGTAGCATGTCTCTATTTTTTCTCTCTTTGTTTAGTCAAGTTGGCGCAGACTGTTTTTGTCTTCTCTACAAGCGTCCCACTTTCTGTTTTCTCTGGATGTTCTTGGGCCTTCAGCCATTACCTTGCTCTATTTTGCAGAGTAAAATTTTACTTTCTAGCTCCCAAGAAGGAATTTTTTCTTCATTCTCTTTGGAGTCTCGGTAGTCTTTTTTGGCAGCTTTTCACTCCGTCAATTTCGTGACCATTGGAAAAAAAAAAAAAAAAAAAACTTCTGCGAGTTCTCAGTGGATAGTACCTTAAGGGGAGGTCCCAGTTCTAGAACTGTTTCTTTTCGATCTGAGCTTCCATGTGCCTCGCTTACTCTCTTGCTAAAAAGACTTGTCAGCGGCAGAGATAGATGCCCTCTCGTATCCAGATATTTATCTCGGATGGAATTCCCTCCGCTCAGTTGGCCTCTGTATTCTCACTAGTGCAGCACTTGGGTCTGGTGGTTGAGATTGAGCATTCTTCCTGCAAGTATGCCGGGAGCATATACACAGTGAGCAGTTTTTTGATGGCTGCATCTGTGAAAATATATATGTATATTTATAGTTCTACTACATAAGTACATATTTAATTCCACACTGGGAAAAGCTCAAAGGTCCTATCGAGCCCACCTATCGGTCCACGGCCAATCCAGACCATGAGCACCTGGCTAGATTCCTAAACGTACAAACATTCTATACATGTTATTCCTGGAACTGTGTAGTGTTTTATGGACTTCTATATGTATCTAACAGATGAAAGGTACTAACAAGTGTCTACTGTTGATTTATTCCCGTTTTCACTAATTGGGGTCTATGACAAGAGTCTCAGGTGATCTGCTTGCAGAGGCAACAGCTACAGATGATTCTTTCTCTCTCATTTGAATTGCGCTCTGAGATATGTTTTCTTCATGTTGGGTAACTGCAGCGGCTGTCAGTTTATTTGGACCTTCAGTGTAGTTTGCAGCAGGGATTTAGGTACCTTCTTCTTTTGCATAGTATTTAACTGCATTCTTGTTTTTACCTATTTAGCTTCTAGTGATCAGGTACTTTCTCACTGACAGGCTTTACATACTTCCAATCTGTTGCTAGGTCAGCAACAGTCTACGATATCTGGAGTATTGTACTTCAGGATCTCGGTTTCCACTTTCTCAGCTGAGGTAGATTCATTGCAGTTTTTTGTTTCCAGGCGGTTCTGCTTCTACCTTTGCCATCTTTCTTTCAGTTGTTTTTTTTTTTTTTCTTGAGTCTCTCTGTCCTTTGCGCTGCACTGATAGTGCGATAGGGGACATTATATAGCGGCCACTTGGTAGGGGACAATGTTCAGCGTCGCTTGGACTTTTCAGCTTTTTTTGCTTTGTAGTCATTCTATTTAGTTTATTGGCGGTTCTTGGATCGTCAAGCTTTTGGCTTCGTATTCATCCTAGTTTGGGTGTTTTCAGGAACTCTACCGCATTCTCAATGTCTGTCCCTCCCGTAAGATTACTGCTTTGGTACTTCCCAACAGTCCAATCCTGGTCCGGTCCGGAGGGACGCTAAGGAAGGAGAAATTAGATCTTACCTGCTAATTTGCTTTCCTTTAGTCCCTCCGGACCGGACCAGGCCCCTCCCATGTTCTATCAACTCTTTAGATTCTTTTATTAAGTTTGGAAGTGGAATGTTTCAAAAAACAAACCAAAACAGATGATACTGTATATATATTTAAAAAAAAAAAAAAAGACTTTGCGTGGTCCATACCACTTCTCTGGTGGTTGCTGGTGAGCTCGGTTGCTGGAATATATATAAAACCTTAAATATGTCATACCACTTCTCTGGTGAGGGTTGCTGGTGAGCTCGGTTGCTGGAATATATATAAAACCTTAAATATGTCATACCACTTCTCTGGTGAGGGTTGCTGGTGAGCTCGGTTGCTGGAATATATATAAAACCTTAAATATGTCATACCACTTCTCTGGTGAGAGTTGCTGGTGAGCTCAGTTGCTGGAATATATATAAAGCCTTAAATATGTCATACCACTTCTCTGTTGAGAGTTGCTGGTGAGCTCAGTTGCTGGAATATATATAAAGCCTTGAATATGTTATACCACTTCTCTGTTGAGAGTTGCTGGTGAGCTCAGTTCATGGAATATATATGAAACCTTAAGTGAGTCATACTACTTCTCTGGTGAGAGTTGCTGGTGAGCTCTAATATGAATGGGCCATGCCACTTCTCTGGTGAGAGTTGCTGGCGAGCTCTAATACAAATGGGCCATGCCACTTCTCTGGTGAGAGTTGCTGGCGAGCTCTAATACAAATGGGCCATGCCACTTCTCTGGTGAGAGTTGCTGGTGAGCTCTAGTACTCGGTTTTGCCAAGGAATTTGTGGCTGCTAGGATTCCATACGGCACAGAAGTTCTTTCTTTCTTTCCTGCTTTGTTATTCAAATACTGAGGCTAAGGTCACATGGCCAGGGCTCCTATTGGCTCTCTAGAGTCAGAGTTTTTCTCAGTCTCCACCTGCTGGTAGGCGGGCACAACCCAACAGTCCAATCCTGGTCCGGTCCGGAGGGACTAAAGGAAAGCAAATTAGCAGGTAAGATCTAATTTCTCCTTAGTTTTGCTGCAGCATTCTGAATCAATTGGAGCTGGTGCAAACTCTTTGTAGTAAGACCAGTGGCTAGTTTGTACCACTGTGCACTATCAGGGAGCTGAAGGAGTTCTTTAATATCATTAGCTGTCCAATACAATTAAAAAGGTACAAAAGTGCAATAGAAGCATTTAGAGATATGAATGGATACAGCTGGTGGTGCTGCTTACAGTAGTGGCTGGAGCTGGTATGCAACAGTTTTGACCTGTGTCAATGCACAATACCAGAATGCGTTTCCCACACAAGATGTTTCTTGTACAATAAAGTTGAAATAAATAAATAAAAACAACAATTAAGCTTTAAAATAATGAATAATCTTTTTTTAACTTTCTCCCTGTTGGCTGTGCTTTTAGGTGTAAATCCAGCCCTGCAGAAGGAGCTGTTGCTTCAGTAACATTAGTGATGCCCAGTGGCACATCTTCTTTGTAGAAATCGAATCAATTGTTGTATACCGCTAGCAACCCCTTTCCAGGGTTCAGTGCGATTTACATTCTAGGTGAGGCAAAAGCTGATAATGTTAGTGTGAGAACAATTAGAGACCATTGGTGTAATGCATGAGACCAAAAACGTTATAGGAAAGGATAACGGATGATACTAGGAGGTAGAAGTCAGTGGATTGTTACGAAGCAGTCTTTGGGAAGAGAGGTATTTAGTTCTTCCTGAAGTTAAGGTTGCTGTTTTTTGTTCTGATGGTAATAGGTAGAGAGTTCCATATTTTAACTCCAAGTGCAGGGAATAGAGAGCTGAAAATCTTCTGATTTCGAATTGTCTTTTGAAACGGTGACACTGGCATCAGTTGTTCTTTTAGTCTGTTAGACTGGACCAAAGGTAGTAAAGTGGTCTTAGCAGTTCAGAGGTGAACCCCTGTAAGATTTGAAAAAACTAAACAAGAAACCAGAGCTGCGGAGTCGGTACACCAAATCTTTGACTCTGATGCCTCTATTTTTCTACTGTCTTGACTCTAAGAGAAATTTGATTAATTACAGAAACATAGGATATTTATGTACAAAATTAGGATTAATACATATATTTTAAGTTTGAACAAAGTGCACGAACAAAAAAATGCTGTCATAAAAATATGCAATACAGTTCTACACACTTAATATTTTTTATTTATAAGCAATTCAAAATAATAAACAAGCAAAAATGAACAACTTATACAGAAAAGCTGGTATTCAAGGCAAAATGGCTTGACTTCTACATTTTTTACTTGTGTGTTTTTTTGTTCAAAAATAGCCTGAAAAGATAAACGCACAGAGAACAAAACCTTGTTCCAAATGGTATTTTTGAAAACAGAGATAGATGTTTTGCTTTTTTGAAAATGGTTACATTTACTTTTCGGATTTGGGACGTTTAGCGCAAAACGTCAAAAGTCCAACTTAGACGTCATATGGAAACTTCCCCTCCACGTAACGTATATCTTCATAATAATCAAAAGTTTTACACTATTGTAATATATCCAACTGAAGCCCACAAATTGGGGAATCCAGTAGCGCACAGGAAAAAATTTGTAATAAATCTTTGTTGAATGTGTCCCCGGAAGAAGAATCTCCTCAGTCAGATCCTTCTTCATGGATACCTTCAAATTTGATTTAATTATTCTCAGAGCAGAGAACAACCTCTCAGCGCTAACTTGGGTCAGTGGTAAAGCAGTAACCACCAGAGCAACATCTCTAAGAATGTCGGAATGAAGGGATGGCTTTTTGCACTGTTAGTTTTGATGAACGATCACATATTTCAACTTTAGTGCAAGTGAGACATTCAGTTGAAATGTACTCAATTTGTTCTCTGTGTTTGGAAGAATCCTTTTCTATGTGGAGATGCTTTGCATGCTTTTTCTTACTCAGGTATTTATCAAAATCAAATTCATCCTTAGCTGATGTTAGTGCCGCATTGTCTTCAGTCTCCTCAACTTCTTCCTCCTGACACTCCTGCATCCCATTTATCCTCACACACAGCACCTTTTTCTGTAGTCAGCTGTTCATCATCCAGAAGAATCTGGTGCATTGAGTCTATATAAACAGCTACCAAAAGAATCTTATTTTTCTAATAATTATGCCTCTCTTCGTTTCATTGAAGCAAAAATGCCATCTGCAGTTAACCCTCCTTTTTGAGACAGATGGCACATCGGGTTATGTTGTCAGTTCAAGGCGGGTTACAAAAACTAAGAGATCAGGTCCAAGCTTTCTGGGAATTACCGTAAGAAATTCAAACACTAAAAAACATACACCCTGCAGATACAATTAAAGTTCGGTTCGCGGAAACAAAAGTTCTTTCACTCCTTCAACAGTATACCTGGAGTTAAATCCTCAGCTTGTAATTTTTTAGTTACTGTAAATAACTGTCACCCTTGTCCACTGACTCACTTAGCATCACTTTAGGGTTGGCCATGTCCACAAGAAAGAGTTTTGGATCAAGCAAGCGCTGATTAAGTAGGTACTGCCCCAGCGTATGGTTTGATCAAAAATTGCCACTTTTCTGGCTCATCTCTTCAAATTAGAATCAACTTTACGTGTTCCAAGAGCAATAACTACTTTCCTTACATTGGCATCGTAGCATCTGGGTCCTGTGTCATACACTGATACTCAGAACATTTTCTATAATGCTCAAATACAGCTGACTTTGTGGGAAGCTTCTTTGACATTATGAATTTTATACTTTAAAAGATCGTGCAATAAAATTCCAAGTATGTCGTCTCCTGTTCCTTTCATTTACAAGCTGAAGAAGCTAATGACTGATTGTGGTAGGTGATGGTCTTACATACGTCATCAATCAATCAGAGAACGTGTTACATCGGATTGGTGAATTCCTATTGATTAACGGCCCTGGAAAAAGTGAATTGATATTAGACTTCAACAGGACAAAATAATATGTAAGGATTAAAATGATAACTTTAACTGTACATTATACATTTTTTATTTTGAAGATGGAGTCAGTACATTTTTACAGACTCCACCCAAAATTGATTCAGACTCTACAGCGCTGGTAGAAACACTTAGAACCTATAGGATTTGACCCACTTCAGTATTCTGCACAGTTTTAGTTCGCGGGAAGCCTTGTGCAAGAGCATGAAAGGGTGTGTGAATGCTGGTTGGCTGGCAGTAAGACATGATTTCATTGGTGATCACTGTTTAACAAAATGGCTGTCTGGCACATGCAAGGGTCAAGCTGGGTCTGTATAGTTCTGTTTCTTGCTGGAACTGCCTTCCATGGTCCTCATACCACAGACTTGGGTTTAAATAGCAGACGACATCCTTGTAGCCCCTGTTTTATAATGTACTTCATAGTCCTTTTCTGCAGGGCTCTGAATGGATCTCAGCCTTTAAATCAAGGCCAGGTTTATACAGATATGGGGTAAGTTTCTTCTAGAATTTCCCTGCTTCTTCCTTCCTGTTCCTTGACTGCTGAGGGTGTTTGCTGTTGCAGCATACCTGGTTCTTCCCTTCCTGGATTGTAAACCACTTTGACACTTCATTAACCACATTTATGAAGTGAGTCATCCAAGGCGGTGTATAGAAGGTACAGCTTTGACTTAAAAACTACCTGCTTTGTTAACTGCATAATGGTGAAATGATCAAAACATAAATCAATGAGGTAAACTTTAAATTGAATCTTAGAAATAGGAGTACTGTAGCAGAAATATACACATTGAACGGCACAGCAGAACAATCATATAATAAATGACAGCAGAGCATAAAGGATACCTGGAAAGAACATTCAGATTACATGTAAGTAATCGAGCAGATAGTTATCATTCTCCGAGGACAAGCAGGCTGCTTGTTCTCACGACTGGGTGACGTCCGCGGCAGCCCCCACCAACCGGAAATAAGCTTCGCGGGACGGTCGACACGCAGGGCACGCCCACCGCGCATGCGCGGCCGTCTTCCCGCCCGTGCGCGACCGCTCCCGCCAGTTACTTTTTTTCCGCGACTGAGAGAGTTGTGTTTTCCCCTCTCTCTCGTTTCAGCCGCCGGATTTTTTCGACCGCGTTTACGCGGATCGTCGCTTTTGGCCTGTTCGGCCTCTTCTTCTTCTTCTTTCTCTTTTATTAAAAAAAAAAAAAAAAAAAAAAAAAAAAAGAGAGAATTTTGCGCGTGTGGAGCACGCGCTCCTTCTTTTCCCTCGCTTTCTAGCGGGGACGCCTCGTTGCGGCCTAGTGGCCGCTCGGTCGGTTTCAGTTTTCGTGGTGTGATTTTAGCCACCATTGCCGACTTTGACTTCGCCGACGCGATTTTTCCGTCGATGTCCTCGAAGGTCCCGAGTGGATTTAAAAAGTGTGGTCGCTGCGGCCGGCCGATCTCGCAGACCGACACCCACGCTTGGTGCCTCCAGTGCCTCGGGCCGGAGCACAATCTCAAGTCGTGCGTTTTGTGTCTCGGTCTCCGGAAACGGACTCAGGTTGCGAGGCAAGTTCTGCGGGACCGTCTTTTTGGAACTTGCGCCGGCCCCTCGACGTCGACCTCGACGGCATCGGTATCGAAGACCGGTTCTTCGGTACCGGTATCGATGCCCGAGACATCGGCACCGATGGCAGCGACCCCAGGAGAACAGGTCCCGTCGGCCCGCCGGTCCGCCGGCGAGAGTGGGGTAGAGAGACCGCGTGGGCAGTCGGCCCCGGTCACTCCCTCAACTCGTGAGCCACGGGACCGAACCCTGTCGGACCCGGTACCTCGAGACCGAGGGGGATCGACCTCCTCCTCCTCCATGCCCTCCGGCGCCGGTGACGTGCACCGGAAAAAGGACAAGAAGCGCCGTCACCGGAGCCCTCGGTGCACCCTGAAGGGGAGTCGACGCCGAAGCGTCATCGTAGAGAGGAGAGATCTCCGTCGGTGGTGGAGGTACCGACGCGTCGGGGTTCCGGCACCTCGGTGCCGTCTCCTGGCCCCCAGCAGCTTCCGGCACCGACACCCTTACCGGCCCCACCGCCTTTCCCGGCAGCGGGCCTGGACGAGTGCCTCAGAGCCATCCTTCCGGGGATCCTGGAAGGGCTGATGCGCCAGGCTGTGCCGGCGCCGGGGTGCTTGCGCCCTCGGCGCCGATGACTGTGGCGCCGGCGAGCTCTAGCCCGGCGCCGGGGCAGTCGACACCGCCGCCGCTTGCGGTGCCGGTCTCGACAGCCACGCAGGTGGAGTCCCCGTCGACGTCGATGGAGGGAGCTCCGTCCCCGCCGGCGCGGGAGTCCACCGCTCGACGACACCGAGACCTCGGTGCCTCGACGTCGAGCCGGGCCCGGTACCGGACGCAGCTACATGAGCTAATGTCCGATACCGAGGATGAGGACTCGTGGGGGGAAGAGGAGGACCCGAGATATTTCTCCTCAGAGGAGTCTACGGGCCTTCCCTCGGACCCCACGCCGTCACCGGAGAGGAAGCTCTCACCTCCTGAGAGTCTCTCCTTTGCCTCCTTTGTGCGGGATATGTCTATAAGCATTCCCTTTCCCGTGGTCTCTGTGGAAGAGCCGAGGGCCGAGATGCTCGAGGTCCTCGACTATCCATCACCACCTAGAGAGTCCTCCACGGTACCGCTGCACAATGTCCTGAAGGAGACGCTGCTCCGGAACTGGGTGCGACCACTAACTAATCCCACCATTCCCAAGAAAGCAGAGTCCCAGTACAGGATCCACTCTGACCCAGAGCTCATGCGGCCCCAGTTGCCCCATGACTCAGCGGTCGTGGATTCTGCTCTCAAGAGGGCACGGAGTTCGAGGGATACCGCCTCGGCGCCCCCGGGGCGGGAGTCTCGCACTCTGGACTCATTTGGGAGGAAGGCCTACCAATCCTCCATGCTCGTGACCCGCATCCAATCTTACCTGCTCTATATGAGCATCCACATGCGGACCAATGTGCAACAGCTGGCGGACCTGGTCGATAAGCTCCCGCCGGAGCAGTCCAGGCCTTATCAGGAGGTGGTCAGGCAGCTGAAGGCGTGCAGAAAGTTCCTGTCCAGGGGGATTTTTGACACCTGTGACGTGGCATCTCGTGCTGCGGCCCAAGGTATAGTGATGCGCAGGCTCTCATGGCTGCGTGCCTCTGACCTGGACAACCGCACCCAGCAGAGACTGGCTGACGTCCCTTGCCGGGGGGATAACATTTTCGGTGAGAAGGTCGAGCAGATGGTGGACCAACTGCATCAGCGGGAAACCGCTCTCGACAAGCTCTCCCACCGGGCGCCTTCAGCACCCGCCCCCACGGGTGGGCGTTTTTCCCGGGCACGGCAGGCTGCACCCTATTCTTTTGCGAAGCGTAGGTACAACCAGCCGGCCCGAAGGCCTCGTCAGGCACAGGGACAGCCCCAGCGCGCTCGTTCTCGTCAACAGCGTGCGCCTAAGCAGCCCCCTGCGCCTCCACAGCAAAAGCCGGGGACGGGCTTTTGACTGGATCCACGGGAACATAGCCGCCCTACAAGTGTCCGTACCGGACGATCTGCCGGTCGGAGGGAGGTTAAAATTTTTTCACCAAAGGTGGCCTCTCATAACCTCCGACCAGTGGGTTCTCCAAATAGTGCGGTGCGGATACGCCCTGAATTTGGCCTCCCTGCCTCCAAATTGTCCTTCGGGAGCTCAGTCTTTCAGCTCCCTTCACAAGCAGGTACTTGCAGAGGAACTCTCCGCCCTTCTCAGCGCCAATGCGGTCGAGCCCGTACCACCCGGGCAGGAAGGGCAGGGATTCTATTCCAGGTACTTCCTTGTGGAAAAGAAAACAGGGGGGATGCGTCCCATCCTAGACCTGAGAGGCCTGAACAAATTCCTGGTCAAAGAAAAGTTCAGGATGCTTTCCTTGGGCACCCTTCTGCCAATGATTCAGAAAAACGATTGGCTATGTTCCCTGGATTTAAAGGACGCATACACTCACATCCCGATACTGCCAGCTCACAGACAGTATCTCAGATTCCGCCTGGGCGCACGGCACTTTCAGTATTGTGTGCTGCCCTTTGGGCTCGCCTCTGCCCCACGAGTGTTCACAAAGTGCCTCGTGGTGGTGGCGGCGTATCTCCGCAAGCTGGGAGTGCACGTGTTCCCATATCTCGACGATTGGCTGGTCAAGAGCACCTCGGAGGCAGGAGCCCTCCGGTCCATGCAGTGCACTATTCAACTTCTGGAGCTGCTGGGGTTTGTGATAAATTACCCAAAGTCCCATCTCCAGCCTACTCAGTCTCTGGAATTCATAGGAGCGCTGCTGAATACCCAGACGGCTCAGGCCTACCTTCCCGAAGCGAGGGCTACCAATCTCTTGGCCCTGGCTTCGCAGACCAGAGCGTCTCAGCAGATCACAGCTCGGCAGATGTTGAGACTTCTGGGTCATATGGCCTCCACAGTTCATGTGACTCCCATGGCTCGTCTTCACATGAGATCTGCTCAATGGACCCTAGCTTCCCAGTGGTTTCAAGCCACCGGGAATCTAGAAGATGTCATCCGCCTCTCCACCAGTTGCCGCACTTCACTGCTCTGGTGGACCATCCGGACCAATTTGACCCTGGGACGTCCATTCCAAATTCCGCAGCCCACGAAAGTGCTGACGACGGATGCATCTCGCCTGGGGTGGGGAGCCCATGTCGATGGGCTCCACACTCAGGGTCTGTGGTCCCTCCAGGAAAAGGATCTGCAGATCAACCTCCTGGAGCTCCGAGCGATCTGGAACGCACTGAAGGCTTTCAGAGATCGGCTGTCCTGTCAAATTATCCAAATTCGGACAGACAATCAGGTTGCAATGTATTACGTCAACAAGCAGGGGGGCACCGGATCTCGCCCCCTGTGCCAGGAGGCCGTCGGGATGTGGCGTTGGGCGTGTCGGTTCGGCATGCTCCTCCAAGCCACGTACCTGGCAGGCGTAAACAACAGTCTGGCCGACAGACTGAGCAGAGTCATGCAACCGCACGAGTGGTCGCTCCATGCCAGAGTGGTACGCAAGATCTTCCGAGCGTGGGGCACCCCCTCGGTGGACCTTTTCGCCTCTCAGACCAACCACAAGCTGCCTCTGTTCTGTTCCAGACTTCAGGCACACGGCAGGCTAGCGTCGGATGCCTTTCTCCTCCATTGGGGGACCGGCCTCCTGTATGCTTATCCTCCCATACCTTTGGTGGGGAAGACCTTACTGAAGCTCAAGCAAGACCGCGGCACCATGATTCTGATCGCGCCCTTTTGGCCCCGTCAGATCTGGTTCCCTCTTCTTCTGGAGTTGTCCTCCGAAGAACCGTGGAGATTGGAGTGTTTTCCGACTCTCATTTCGCAGAACGACGGAGCGTTGCTGCACCCCAACCTCCAGTCTCTGGCTCTCACGGCCTGGATGTTGAGGGCGTAGACTTCACTGCGTTGGGTCTGTCTGAGGGTGTCTCCCGGGTCTTGCTTGCCTCTAGGAAGGATTCCACTAAAAAGAGTTACTTTTTCAAGTGGAGGAGGTTTGTCGTGTGGTGTGAGAGCATGGCCCTAGAACCTCGTTCTTGCCCTGCACAGAACCTGCTTGAATACCTTCTGCACTTATCAGAGTCTGGCCTCAAGACCAACTCAGTAAGGAATCACCTTAGTGCGATTAGTGCTTACCATTATCGTGTGGAAGGAAAAGCCATCTCTGGAGAGCCTTTAGTCGTTCGATTCATGAGAGGCTTGCTTTTGTCAAAGCCCCCTGTCAAGCCTCCTACTGTGTCATGGGATCTCAACGTCGTCCTCACCCAGCTGATGAAACCTCCTTTTGAGCCACTGAATACCTGCCATCTGAAGTACTTGACCTGGAAGGTCATTTTCTTGGTGGCAGTTACTTCAGCTCGTAGGGTCAGTGAGCTTCAAGCCCTAGTAGCTCATGCTCCATATACCAAATTTCATCACAACAGAGTAGTGCTCCGCACCCACCCAAAGTTCCTGCCGAAGGTGGTGTCGGAGTTCCATCTTAACCAGTCAATTGTCTTGCCAACATTCTTCCCCAGGCCGCATACCCGCCCTGCTGAACGTCAGTTGCACACATTGGACTGCAAGAGAGCATTGGCCTTCTACTTGGAGCGGACACAGCCCCACAGACAGTCCGCCCAATTGTTTGTTTCTTTCGACCCTAACAGGCTAGGGGTCGCTGTCGGGAAACGCACCATCTCCAATTGGCTAGCAGATTGCATTTCCTTCACTTACGCCCAGGCTGGGCTGACTCTTGAGGGTCATGTCACGGCTCATAGTGTTAGAGCCATGGCAGCGTCAGTGGCCCACTTGAAGTCAGCCACTATTGAAGAGATTTGCAAGGCTGCGACGTGGTCATCTGTCCACACATTCACATCACATTACTGCCTCCAGCAGGATACCCGACGCGACAGTCGGTTCGGGCAGTCGGTGCTGCAGAATCTGTTTGGGGTGTAAATCCAACTCCACCCTCCAGGACCCGAATTTATTCTGGTCAGGCTGCACTCTCAGTTAGTTGTTCTTCGTAGGTCAATTTCTGTTGTTTCCTCGCCGTTGCGAGGTTCAATTGACCTGGGTTCTTGTTTTGAGTGAGCCTGAGAGCTAGGGATACCCCAGTCGTGAGAACAAGCAGCCTGCTTGTCCTCGGAGAAAGGGTATGATACATACCTGTAGCAGTTGTTCTCCGAGGACAGCAGGCTGATTGTTCTCACCTTCCCTCCCTCCTCCCCTTTGGAGTTGTGTATTTCATATTTTTTGCTAGTCATTCAACTGGCGGGAGCGGTCGCGCACGGGCGGGAAGACGGCCGCGCATGCGCGGTGGGCGTGCCCTGCGTGTCGACCGTCCCGCGAAGCTTATTTCCGGTTGGTGGGGGCTGCCGCGGACGTCACCCAGTCGTGAGAACAATCAGCCTGCTGTCCTCGGAGAACAACTGCTACAGGTATGTATCATACCCTTTCTTTGGGCTTATAACATATCATTGTAATATAGTAAATGATATAGTACGCGAATTTCGGCATCCTGGCAGCAGTGGGATTCAAGCCCATGTCCCCAGAGACTGGAGATGGCCTATTAGGAGGATTCAAGGAAAGGAAAATAACAGGTAAGCTGAAATTTCACCATCTTAAAGTGCTTGGCCACGCATCAGTAAAGTTTGTAGAGCTGAGAAATATAAATCTGATTTTTATTTTTATTGAATGTTTTACTTTTGTGTTTTTGTTTTTAAAATGCTCTTTGTCTAGCTGGTCCTCATACCTGGTATTACTTTCTGTGGTTAATTGAGCAGCCCACTCCAAACAATAAAGAGGGTAGGGGGCGCATGTAGCCTTTCACAGACAGGCACAGCAATGGTTTCTTGACAATGCTTGTGAGCAGAGGGAGAGAAGTTGTGAACTTGGTCAAGGGACGTGGATGGATGCTCACCTTTCTCCTGTGTCCTTTTTTTCCAGATATTAACGAATTGAATTTGCCGAAAACATGTGAAATAGACTTCTCCGACCATGATGACCTCCTTAACTTCAAACTAGTCATCTGCCCTGATGAGGTGAGTGGCGTGCGCAGGTCACCCATAAATTTATTATTTATTAGGATTTATTTACTGCCTTTTTTGAAGGAATTCACTCAAGGCGGTGTACAGTAAAATTGGCAAGTCTGCATTACCTGGGAGGAGTGGAGTTTGGGGATCCTTGGATGGGACTATAAGCTGGGCGGAGAGAAACAAGGTTGATCCTGCTCGCTTTGCCAGTGAGAGGAGATGGTGTGCTGGGAGCAACTTTTTCACCCCTTCACAATTGTGCTGTGTAACATAATTGCTTGCACAACCCTTGGTATGGAGCTGCCCATGATCATGTCTGCACACTTCCCTCTATACCACTGACCCACAGAAAGCGTACTGCGCTTTTCCCCCTTACTCTTTAGAAAGGTAAAGTTGGGGACGGAGTTATGGGTGAGACGGTGGTTAGAGTCCATGATTAGTTGAAGTTTATATGGGGATAAGTTGAATCCCCAGGGAATTGTTGGAGGGCTTAAAGCCTGTCACAGCTTAGAATGGATGGCTTGAGGATAATAACAGAGAAAACAGAACCTGTCACATCCTTGACTAGATGACTGAGGGGGTGAGTTCCTAGATCTAGAGCTTGTTACCTTTAGGTGTGGATGATTTAAATGAAGATCCCCAACCGGTGTGCTGAAAAGCTTAGGGACAGCTGGCTGAAAACAGCACAGGCTGTAGTGTGCACTCTTTCCCCCCCCCCCCCCCCCCCCCCCCCCCCCGACGATAGCCAACAGGAGTCGTCAACGTTCAGCACTTCTTACCTGCTGCCGCCGCCTCCTTTTCCAGCCGCCTTATGACTTTGGAACCATACGGGGGCCTGTGCATTTCTTGAGACTATAAGAGGTCCTGTGTGGTTCTGACTTGGTAGACCTCAATTTTTGGGTGGGCAACTGACCCCCCCCCCCCCCCACCCAATCAAACTTAAAATATTAAATTCCTCAGCTGGTGAGGGTTTCCAAGCCCCGCCAGCTGAAGACATTCTTGATAGCACCCTAAATTCTACTACTACTTGACATTTCTAAAGCACTACTAGGGTTACGCAGCACTGTACAATTTAACATAGAAGGACAGTCCCTGCTCAAAGGAGCTTACAATCTAAAGGACAAATGTACAGTCAGTCAAATAGGGGCAGTCTAGATTTCCTGAAAGGTATAAAGGTTAGGTGCCGAAAGCAACATTGAAGAGGTGGGCTTTGAGCAAGGATTTGAAGATGGGTAGGGAGGGGGCTTGGCGTAAGGGCTCAAGAAGTTTATTCCAAGCATAGGGTGAGGCGAGGCAGAATGAGCGGAGCCTGGAGTTGGCGATGGTGGAGAAGGGTACTGAGAGGAGGGATTTGTTCTGTGAGCGGAGGTTACGGCCGGGAACGTAAGGGGAAAAGAGGGTAGAGAGGTAATGAGGGGCTGCAGACTGAGTGCATTTGTAGGTAAGAAGGAGAAGCTTGAACTGTATGCGGTATCTGATTGGAAGCCAGTGAAGTGACCTGAGAAGAGGGGTGATATGAGTATATCGGTTCAGGCGGAATATAAGACGTGCAGCAGAGTTCTGAACAGATTGAAGGGGGGATAGATGGCTAAGTGGGAGGCCAGTAAGGAGTAGGTTGCAGTAGTCAAGGTGAGAGGTAATGAGAGCGTGGACGAGAGTACGGGTGGTGTGCTCAGAGAGGAAAGGGCTAATTTTGCTGATGTTAAAGAGAGAGAAGCGACAGGTTTTGGCTATCTGCTGGATATGCGCAGAGAAGGAGAGGGAGGAGTCGAAGATGACTCCGAGGTTGCGGGCAGATGAAACGGGGAGGATGAGGGTGCCATCAACTGAGATAGAGAGTGGAGGAAGAGGAGAAGTGGGTTTTGGTGGAAAGACGATAAGCTCGGTCTTGGACATGTTCAGTTTCAGGTGGCGGTTGGACATCCAGGCAGCAATGTCGGATAAGCAGGCTGATACCTTGGCCTGGGTCTCCGCGGTGATGTCTGGTGTGGAGAGATACAGCTGGGTGTCATCAGCATAAAGATGATACTGGAAACCATGAGATGAGATCAGTGAGCCCAGGGAAGAGGTGTAGATTGAAAAAAGAAGGGGTCCAAGGACAGATCCCTGGGGAACTCCAACAGAGAGCGGGATGGGGGTGGAGAAAGATCCATGAGAGTGTACTCTGAAGGTGCGGTGGGAGAGATAGGAGGAGAACCAGGAGGACAGAACCCTGGAACCCAAATGAGGACAGTGTGGCAAGAAGTAAATCATGATTGACAGTATCAAAAGCAGCGGATAGATCAAGGAGGATGAGGATGAAGTAGTGGCCTCTGGATTTGGCAAGGAACAGGTCATGGGAAAGAAAGCCAGCAGATCAATGTCACAACAAAAAGATTTTATTGAAGATACCGTGTATGAACAAATCGCCCGACACAGGCCGTGTTTCGCCCACCTAGGGCTGCGTCAGGGGCTAATTTGAAACCTTTGTAAAGGGGCAAAGTCAAGAAAAAACCAGCTAAAACGGGAATCCCTAATTTGAAACCTTCGTAAAGGGGCAAATATGGTGCATAAAAGTCAAGAAAAAACCAGCTTCAATAATGGTGTGTCCATTTGTATATGCTAGAGACCACAGGATTCCCGTTTTAGCTGGTTTTTTCTTGACTTTTATGCACCATATTTGCCCCTTTACGAAGGTTTCAAATTAGGGATTCCCGTTTTAGCTGGTTTTTTCTTGACTTTTATGCACCATATTTGCCCCTTTACGAAGGTTTCAAATTTTCCCCTGACGCAGCCCTAGGTGGGCGAAACACGGCCTGTGTCGGGCGATTTGTTCATACACGGTATCTTCAATAAAATCTTTTTGTTGTGACATTGATCTGCTGGCTTTCTTTCCCATATTGGATTTTGCAGATCGTTTGCCTTGTTGTTTTTAAGGAACAGGTCATTACAGACTTTAGAGAGTGCCGTTTCTGTCGAGTGTAGAGGGCGAAAACCGGATTGAAGTGGATCGAGGATGGCATGAGAGGAGAGAAAATCAAGGCAGCGGCTGTGAACAGCACGCTCAAGTATTTTGGAGAGGAAGGGTAGGAGGGAGATGGGGCGGTAGTTGGAGGGACTGGTAGGGTCAAGTGATGTTTTTTGAGGAGAGGTGTGACTACGGCGTGCTTGAAAGTGTCAGGGACAGTTGCAGTTCCTCCAGTGCATCTCGGCAATCGGCAGCAGTTTTTCCGGTCTGTCAGAAAACTCTGCGTGTGTGAAGACAGAGCATGCGCTGAGTGCCAGGTAGTACGGGAAAGCTACTGCCAAATGCCAAGCTGCGCTGAGCTCCTTCGAAGATCTCTTCAGCGGGCGGGGCTTGGGGATCCCCACCTGGTGCAGTAAGGTAAGGGTTGTGCCACTGCTGAGTGGGCCTGGACCCCCTGTGGCTATATGCTACTGCTGGACAGGGAAGCTAGCAGAAGAAGTGGTGGCAGCAGCAGTAGTTAAATACTGGTAGCTCGAAACCTCCCACCTGCCTTGCAGAATGAGTTAATCTCATTACAGCAAGCTTCCTCACTATCACTTCTCATTATCTTGCTAATCTTGTGTCCTCCTGCACTGGCTTCTATTGCGGTGTCTTGATACCCAACGGACAGAGCTTTCTGGTTCACCCAGAGCTCGCTCGCTCACTGGTAATCTGGGACACAAGTCCAACTTTCTCTCTGTTTTGTCTCTCTTGCAGGGCTTCTACAAAGCTGGCAAGTTTGTCTTCAGTTTTAAGGTAAGTTTTGGACCCGGGTTTTAAAGTAATCATCCCCATGCGAGCATAACTTTTTGTTTTAGTATTGTAAACCATGCAGTAGCCTTGTTGGATACCATGTGGTATATCAAACACCTGGAAATAAATAGTTGCAGTCTGGTGTGGGGGGTGGGGCAGAAGGAAACAGTTATTTAGCATTTATGTTGGAACCGGCCCTTACCCCCACTCATGTTGCTTCACAAAGCGCCAGGTGCTCTGTATTTATGAAATCTGTGATAATTTAAACAATGTTTAGCCTACACTATCAGCTCCAAACCATCTGCCGTTCCAGGTAGGTAACAATAAAAGCCATAATGCAAAACGTACAACAATGTCATACGTGCTGCAACAATATACCAAGAATCAATCGTGCTTTTATCATAATCATAAAACAAAACTTGTGGCAGGAGCGACTTTTTTCTGTTTCAGGGATGTTTGGTTTGTTTTGGGGTTTTTTTTTTTTTGTTCATTTCTTCTTCTCTCCTGCCACAGATCCAGCACCTCTCCCTTACCACTACCCCCACCCTCCCTCCCAAGCGTAGCACATAGTCCTTGTCCTCTATCAGTGCCTCCCCGGGCCACAAAAGCCTGAGTCTTTTGTGGGTCCCAGCAGTGGCAAGCTGTCTGGACTAACCCAGATCTTTCCCTGTTCAGCATACTACCTGTGCATAAACAGGAATTTACATCAGAGGAGCAGGACACTTTAGAGGGAACGATTCGGTTCAGCCCAAAACAGCCTGTTACCACTGCCAGCACCCACAAAGGACTCGCAGGTTTTTGTTGACCAGGGAGGGGCTGAGGGAGGATTTGCTAGACTCATGGGAGGGGAGAAAGGTGGCATGTTAGATTGTGGGGACTGGGGGAAACGTCAGACCATGGGGAGAGGGAAAGAGTATGAGAGAAAAATGCTGGATTGCAGGGGAAGGAGAGGGGAGATTCTGCTACACAAACCCCAATGCTGTGCTGCATCATAGAGGGAAAGGGGACAGGGGATTGCTGGATCATAAGGGAGAGGAGACAGGGAGGGAATTGTTGGACCACAGGAGTGGAGAAAAGGAACAGAGCCCTGGACCATAGGGGTGGAGGGGAGGGAGAGGGACAAGGAAACACTGGACCATAGGGGGGGGTAGAGGAGAGAGAAGAGTGGGCAGACAGAAAAGAAAGAAAGAGGAAATATGTCAGAGATGGATGTATTGAGGGAATGGAAGAAGATAGGAAGACAATGGAAAAAGGACAAATGACAGTACATAGTGGAAAGAGAGCAGAAGGCAAAGCAGAAAAGAGAAACTAGGACCAACATGCTTGGGAAAAATAAAATGCCCAGACAGCAAAGGTAGGAAAAACGTGTCAGCTTTAGGAAATGTGCATCATGGATAATTTTTGTTAAGTTGGAAATACATTTCTGTTTCTCTTATGATACATGACTTCTTTGGCTTCCCAGTTCAATTTTTGACTTCATATTTTGTATTTCAAATCTGTGATTTCTTGTTCTGTGTTTGTCACATACAACACAGACAGACCTTAACCAGAGGTGTGGTATTTTGTTTGCATGTAGTTTCTTGTAGAACTCTGTAGCAGTTCCACTTATTCTATTTTACTAGTAGATATAGTGGTGTTCTAGGACCCCGTGTAATGTTTGTAGTGCTGCCTATTTATAGGTAGAGTTAATGTTGTTTAAATTATGGGAATTAATGCTACTGTTATCTGGTAGGTTTGCTACATGTATGTTTTCAGGTTTTGTATTTCTCAGTGTGCCTAGTACTATTTATATACCACCTGCAAGGCTGAAAGCAATCGAAACGGTGTAAATTCAGTAGGGGAGAGATTTACCATATTTTCACAAAAATAACACACGTTATACACTTTTTTTTTTTTTTTTTTACAAAGCGCAAGACAGCTGTGGGGTATCTGTGTGTGCTCTATGCATTCTTTTTTTCTTAAATTTCAAACAAATGAAATAAGAAGCTGTAGCTTGTAATGTGCGAGCTATTTATTTAATAAATCTTTAAATTTAACCAGGGTTGATTGAATATAGGCCTGGGTATTTCAGTTCAATTGTTATAAAGTCTTTTGGAAGCAATCGTGAAAGTTTTTAAATAAATGTAAGCCACTTTGAGCCTGCAAAGAGGTGGGATAAGGTGGGATACAAATGCAACAAATGAATAAAATAAAAATAAATAAATATAGACCATTTCCAGTCCAAGCTTCATCAATCGTCATCATCTGACTTCTCGAACCCTTTAAAGTCCGTTCCCTTACCGCTGTTGTCGTTGAAGTATCTAAGAACTGCCTGTAGATGTTCTGTAATTTCTGAAGTGATAATCAAAATACATAATGGACATAACACAGCTCTCCCGATGTACAATTCCCAAATGTGGCTGTGCCACATTAACTTTATCTTATCACAATATCACTTTGTATTTGTTTACACTAGAATCGGCAAACGCCGCTCCGGCACTATGTAAGCCAAATTGAGCCTACAAATAGGTGGGAAAATATGTGGTACAAATGTAACAAATAAATATCATCGTTACTTCTATTGCATCGGTATCCGAATGTGTCTGGATCCAGTTGGCAGCCTTAAGTTAAATACCTATGCAGCAGGAATACTGTGGATCCTCTTTGGAGGCAGGGGATGGACTAGATGGGGTTTTTCTCAGCCTTCTCTTGCCAGTTGGGTTTTCAGAATTACTACAGTGAATACACTTGAGATGGAGTTTGCATAGAGTTGCTTCCCAAATTGTGGATCATCCAATGGAGCACATATGGGACCCAACCTTGGAAGTACATAGCCACCTCATTTTGATGTGCCTCGGTGGGGGTCACTACAATGGCTGCGATCATGGGATTGTAGCCTGAAAAGGTTTGGTAAGCTCCGATACAGTAGATCTTGGCTCTGTGCAGATTTTTCTCATGTACATATTCATTGTGGTAATCCTGACAACCTGATCAGCAAGGTGTGCTTCCAGGAGAGGGTTGAGGCCTTGTGAGATCCCTTCCAGCTTCATGGTTTTTGTGACCGAAAAGGCCAGTTCTAATGTTGCTGTGCTGAATGCTCTCCCTACACCCTCCCCCCCCCCCCCCCCCCCCCCCAATTCCCAGGATTTTATCACCTTTAGCATAAATAGACTGACCATACTGTATTATGTTTGTGGTAGGAATGATTGACCTTCTGGTGTATATCTGGTAGGTCTTTCCTATACTAATGAGTTCTTTTATTCTAGATTTAAATGTTTGAATTTGTTTGTAAACCGCCTAGATCTGAAAAGGTGTCAGTTATATCAAGTTTTAAATTATGACAAAGACTAGGTTTTCTAGCTGGCTCCTGCTCCAATTTGTTGCAGACCTACAGTTGTATCTGTAACTTCCTGATCGTGAAGTCCTCGGGGCACCCCTAGCCAGTCAGGATTTCAGGATATCCCCAAGGTGTACGCAGGAGACTTGCAATCACTCTCTCTCTCTCATGTAAGCAAATTTATTTAATAGTTTCGCTAACATTTCCTATACCGCCTTGTCCGACCAAATGGGTTTAGGCTGTTACAAAGTAAAATTTCGGTTTTTAGAAAGGAATTAACAATATCTTGCTAAAAAAGAAAGTAAGCGTACACATACGCTAAATCATTCATACCACAAGCATTAAACCAGAAAAGAAAAAAATGTAAAGTAAAACAAAAGTACAATAAAATGAATCTTATTACAATAAGACAAATGAAACATAAGTACGTAAATATTGCCACACTGGGACAGACCAAAGGTCCATCAAGCTCAGCATCCTGTTTCCAACAGTGGCCAATCCAGGTCACAAGTACCTGGCAAGATCCCAAAAAGTGCAAAACATTTATGCTGCTTATCCCAAAAATAAGCAGTGGATTTTCCCCAAGTTCATTTTAATAATGGTCTATGGACTTTTCCTTTAGGAAGCCGTCCAAACCTTTTCTTTTTCTTTTTTTTTTTAAACCCAGCTAAGCTAACCGCCTTTACCACATTCCCTGGCAACGAATTCCAGAGTTTAATTACACATTGAGTGAAGAAAAAGTTTCTCCGCTTCATTTTAAATGTACTACTTTGGATTAAATTACTTCCGCAACTTAAACAGCAGGTCACAATCAGATCTAGTTTCTCCGCTCCAAATGCCAGTGTGAAAAAAAAAAAATTCAGTCCAACCTTACAATTCTATCCTGAAGACCTGACTAGCTGAGCGTGCCCCGAGGACTGGATTAGGAACCACTGCTTTACGACACCGAACCTGGTACCCACCATGCTCAAATCCAGCCACCCAGATAGAGGAGCTAAAAGTCTGGTCACAAACAGGTTGATTGTGGACCTTGGGGTGGGGATGGGAGGTTTTTATTGTCGCCTCATGAAGGTTTCTGTCAGTTACCATATGCCAACAACCTTCTTTTTGTGCACTTATAGGTGGGACAGGGTTATCCGCACGACCCCCCGAAGGTGAAATGCGAGACCATGGTTTATCACCCGAACATAGACCTAGAGGGCAATGTCTGTCTTAATATCCTCAGGTAAGACGCCATGTGGCCAGAAGAGGTAGAAGGGATAATCCTACAGCAGCTCTCTCCCATGTGTGGGTGGAAAAGATGATCTACTGGGCAGTAAAAACCATTTCTCTGCACCTAAAAACATAAGCAAAACTGTGGCCAGTCAGACCAAGGTGCATCAAACCCATCATCTTGTCTCCAGCGGTGGCTAGTCTGGAGCACCCGACAGTTCCCTAATATTAAAAAAAAAAACAGATCTGCTCATAGTTAATTTCCAGGGACGAACTATGGCTCTTTCGAGTTTTTTTTTTAATGGATTTGTCCACACTTCCTCTTTAGAATCCCACTAGTTAAGTCGCCTTGACCACATCCTCCGACAGCAGGTTTCTGTGGCTTAATTACGCACGGAGAGGTGGCAAAGGCAGCCAAGTCTCTTCACCTAGAACAGAACTTGTCCTTTCACATAGCAAGTGCACCACCACCATTGGTCTAATTTTCTTCTTTTTTTTGTGTGTGTGTTTCAATCCACAGAGAGGACTGGAAGCCTGTACTCACGATAAATTCTATAATTTATGGTCTTCAATATCTGTTTTTGGTGAGTATTGGTGGGCTGATTGGCAATTATAGCGACAACATGGCTGTGTTAAGGTGGGATATCTTTGCATCATATTGTGGCTTCCGGTAGTTTCTCCGGCCCTATTCAAAGCCAGGCTAAAAGCTCACTTTTTTTGAGGCTGCTTAACTCTTTATTCACCTGTTCAGTCCTCATGTTTGTTTAATCATTCCCAGAATAAATAAAACTCCCTAAACTATTATTTCTCAGTTGAGCAGAGACCATCTCTTATGTGTTTGTGTACAGGCAGTGATTGCCAAGCCTGTCAGGTTTTCAGGATATCCACAGTGAATATGCATGAGAGAAGTGTGTGTGTAATGGAGGCAGTGTATGGATCGCGTGGATATCCTGAATACTAGGATAGCTTTGGGAATTGCTTCTGCACAGCGCTGTGTTCATCTTACAGGATTATTCTTAAATCATGCTCTTCAGTCATTTGCTGTGTTCTTTGTCCTTCCCTCCTCTCTCCTCATAATGATAGGAGCCAAATCCCGAGGACCCGTTAAACAAGGAGGCGGCCGAGGTCCTGCAAAACAACAGGCGTCTGTTTGAGCAGAACGTCCAGCGTTCCATGCGGGGCGGCTACATCGGATCCACCTACTTTGAACGTTGCCTAAAATAGAACTGAACAGCTCCGGAGCGTGGGAGACCACCACCCTTTACCCTCTCTCGCCCGTCCACCTCCCCTTGCCCTATCTTCGAGAGACTGTTCAATGCCTTTGCTAGTCCTGGTGGGGTGGGCCGGAGCAGCTGGGGCAGCTCTGCTCTTTTTTCGCAGGTCGTATCCTTAGCATGTCTGGAAATTCCCCCTCCCCCGGATCTCTCCAATTGTTTGGTCTGTCTCCAAACTCCCCTCCCCCGCCCTTACTTATTTTCATGCAGAGTGAGAGTTTAACTGAAACTTTTTGAAGTATTTGTTTTTCCTTTTAAGTGGCTTTTTGCTTTGTTTTATCTGGGGTGAGGGTGGTTAAATGCTGACTTTCCCACCTTCTTTCCCCTCACCTAGATAGCACCTGTCCTAGACTTTTGTTGCAGAGAAGGGGACGGATCCTGAGGCAGGATCAACATTCCTTGAATCTGGAATTTTCTACCATCCCTCCCCCCCCACATTGTTACCACTGAAATGTTCTTGATGGCTACTAGTCCCTGCCTGTGTGTGAAGACCAACCTCAGGAAGATGTCTAGGCTGCTAACACCTTTATTTATTGTTCCAAGTTCCTGGCTCTTAGCTGAACAGATTACATTTAGTAAGTAAGAGGGGGGTGGGGGATGGCAGCCGGGCCCGAGGCTAAACTCGCAAGCAGTGAGAACTGTCCTTGGATGCCAGTCCTGTCAGTAGCTGTCTAGTGCTGCCGTACCTTATTTAACAAGCACAGTATGGCTCCCACTCCCACCCTGAGGAAGGGCAGCAGCTCCTTTTCTTCTTCTAGCTTTCAGTTGGGGCCAAAAGTGACCAGTTGGAAAGTGACCTGCATATTGCTTGCCGAAGAAGCCATCGCAATGAGCAAAACGGGCTTCTCTCTCCTCTAAAAGCACATGCTTTAGGTGTTGCTTATGTCTTTAAACTGAGAAAAGCATTTTGGGAATACCTGGTGTGCCATTGGGTAGCACTAGCCATCTTCACTGGCAGAGTGTCGGCCATGGACTATCTGCTTTGGGTGGGTAATGCTGCTTCCCCAGCAGAGAGAAGCTCCTGAAGAGTTCCTGTGGCTTACACTTTTGCTTGCAGAGGGCTCTTGTAGCATGTGCTGAGAAACCAGCCTCATCTTTCAGTCCCCCTCTTGGGTAGGGGTCTGCAGGTTTCAGGGTTGTCGGTCCTCTAGTCATGGGGAGGGGGGAGCTTATTTTCAGTCATTGCCTGTTTACTTACCCCCTTTTCTTTTACACCTCCCCCCCCTCTTGTTTTGTTTTTGGTTGGTCACCCAGACTTGGGTTAAAGGCACATATTTATTAACGAGCAATTTCAGCTGTTGTACAGGCAATGTAAAAACTATACTAGGGACAGCTTTACCCCACCGGAGCAGAGCAGGGAAGCGAGAGCACAGAGGGGGAGGTGACATCACTCGCTACTAGTGATGATTACAGCCTGTGGCGGCTCGTTAGCCAACCTTGCCTGCTGGCTTCGCGTCCATGTCTTTCCCATCTGTGCCAGAGATGCCCGGAAGGGACAGGGGAAGAGACTCGACTGAGCCCGTTTCAGTTTTAGAGTCAACACGTATACTGATGTGTCTGGTTTTAAAAGAATAAATAAATACATTGTAAGTGAATCTGAATCTCACAGGCCCTGATGATGTATGTTTGTTGGGTTTTTTTCATTAATACTGCAGGATGGGAAAGGATGTTGGAGGGTAAATTTGCTGTAGTTCTCTCAATGTCAGGTTATTAAAGGGGGAACATCGTCACTGTCTGCATTCTGGCGTGTTGCTTTATCTTTCAATATGCCTCATACTCTCAGGTTATGTAGAAGATCAACGGATTGGTATGTCCTGTCTTGGAGACATATCAGGATCAGTAAAATGAAAATTCCATATCATCAAGTAGATCAATCCATAGACTGGTGGGTTGTGTCCATCTACCAGCAGGTGGAGATAGAGAGCAATCTTTTGCCTCTCTATATGTGGTCATGTGCTACCAGGAAATCCTCAGTATTCTCTCTAGCAGGTGTGTGGTCACACGCAGCAGCTCTGGCTTGGTCTCCACGCCTATTTACTTAGGCTTTGTTGAGTACCTGGGGTTGAGGGCTCTTCGTGAACAAGTGCAAACCTGGTGGTGCCAGGTCCCTCCTTTTCTCCCCCCTCCCACTGGCTCCGTTAAAAAAAAAAAAAAAAAGAATCTTGAAGCAGAAAACATTTTCCTTGCAGCTGCTCACTGGGACACAATTTGTTGTAGCACGGAGCAAGAAGCAGGTAATTTTACCTTTTCCTAGCAGGCAGGGGGTTCCCCCGAACGTTTCCCTTGTGGATCATGGTGTCGGATGGTAAAGGCGTGAAAAAGCGCTCCCCGGACCGCGATCGCGCGGCTAGTGGGGAGGCGCGGGGATTGGAGGCAGGGAAGCCCTTTTTGGGCGCCCTTCCGGACTTTGCTGATTTAGCCGGTTTTTCCTCTGCTGGGGCGTTGGCGGCTTTTCCTGCCTTAGGCGCCCATCCCCCAATGTCTGCCCTTCCGACTTCAGCCGCCCATGCCGCTCGGACTGCCTCTGGTATGGCCGCCTTTGAGTTGGGCGGCGGTAAGAAGATGTCGAAGTTTAAGCGCCGTGCTTCCTGCGCGGCTCCTTTGCAGAGTGATGCGCCCGGACGCCATTTTGGATGTGCAGCGCGCCTCTCCCCCGCTGTATGGCGTGGAGGTTGAGAGAGTTCCTCTAGGGCAGTGGCCCAGGTTACAGAGGTGCACAAACAAGGGTTTCTCTCCCGAGTTTATTTTGTTGCTGCATCAGGCCTTTCAACTGCAAAATGCTGCTCCTGCTCCCCTGTCAGATATGGGGGAAGAGGCTTCCCTGATCAAGCGCCCTCGGGTGGATCCTTGGGGGACTCTGTCTCCTCTGATGTAGATGAGGGCAGCGTTTCTGAGTTCTCCCAAAGGTCCCTTGGGGATTCTTTTGAGGAGGCTGATCCTCGCCCTGATGGGGGTGATGACCCCTCTTCAGCGCGGCTTTTTCGCTCAGAGGAATTGCCTAACCTGTTAGTTCAGGCTATGAGCATCTTGAGTATTTCCTCTCCGGAGGAAGGCCCTCCTTCAGCCTCGGCGGGTTCCGCTATTATGTTGGGAACCAAGCGCCCTTCCAGGACCTGCCACATCCATGAAGCCATGAAAACTCTATTTTCGGCTCAATGAGATTCTCCAGAGGCGAGCCTCAAGGTAGCAAGGGCCATGACTCGTCTGTACCCTCTGCCAGAGCGTGAACAGGAGGCCTTGCGCTGGCTGGCAGTGGACTCTCTAATCACTGCGGTGACGAAAAAGACGGCTTTACCGGTGGAAGGTGGCTCTGCCCTTAAGGATTCACAGGACAGGAAATTGTAAGCGGCCTTAAAGTTAGCCTTTGAAGGAGCTGCATTGAGTTTGCAGGCCTCGGTTTGTGGCTCCTATGTGGCCAGGGCATGCCTGATGGTGATGCAGCGGGCCTCCCCCTCGGATCCTTCCTTGAGGGCAGATTGGCCGGTCCTGGAGTTGGGCTTGGCTTACTTGGCAGACTTGCTGTATGATGTTTTGAGAGCCTCGGCTAAAGGTATGTCTCTCAGACAGTCTCTGTCCGTCGATGGCTATGGCTTCAGCATTGGTCAGCTGACCATGCCTCCAAATCCCACTTAGCCAAGTTGCCTTTTAAGGGCAAGCTGCTCTTCGGGGATGAGCTGGACAAGATCGTGACATCTCGGCAGTTCTAAAGGCAAGAGGTTGCCAGAGGTCAAGGCAAGGGCCAGTGGTGCTCGTCCTGGTTCCTCTAAGGGCCGTTTTCAAGAGGCCCGTCAGTATCGCCCAGGCAAGTCGGGCTTCTCCTCCTCCTTCAAGCAGAGGTTCTCCCCGAAGCAGCATTCCTTTCGCAGAGACCGCCGCTCAGGAGGTTCTTCCTCCGGTCCTCCCCCAGGGTCTCGTACCCAATGACGGGGCCCTGGTCCATGGCCCAGAGCAGATAGGAGGAAGGCTGTCCTCTTTTCTGGGCGAGTGGACCAGGGTAACTTCAGACGCTTGGGTTCTAGAAGTCATCAGAGACGGCTACAAATTGGAGTTCTGCCGGCCCCTGAGAGACTGGTTCGTGAACTCTACCTGCAAGTCTCCCCTCAAAGTGGCAGCAGTTCAGCAGACTCTGGGCAACTTGCTCCGCCTTGGGCCCAGTGCCCGTAGAGCAGCATGGCACAGGACATTACGCCATTTACTTTGTGGTGCCAAAGAAAGGAGGCTCTTCTCTGCCTATTCTCGACCTCAAGGGAGTCAATCGGGCCTTGCGAATACGGCATTTCCGTATGGAGACTCTCCGCTCCGTGATTGCTGCGGTACAAGAAGGAGAATTCCTGGCATCCTTGGACATCAAGGAAGCTTATCTGCACATTCCCATCTGGCCGCCTCATCAGCGCTTCCTGCGCTTTGCAGTGCTGGGCCGGCACTTCCAGTTCAAAGTCCTCCCGTTCGGGTTGGCTGTGGCTCCGTGGACCTTCTACAAAGTGATGGTGGTCATTGTGGCTTATCTCCGCAAGGAAGGAGTGCAAGTCCATCCCTACCTGGACAACTGGCTGATTCGAGCTCCCTCCTTTGCGGAGTGTGGGAGAGCGACGGACAGGGTCTTTGCTCTTCTGAGCTCCCTGGGATGGATCATCAACCAGGAGAAAAGTCAGCTGTGCCCGTCTCAGTCCCTGGAGTATCTGGGTGTTCGGTTCGACACCAAAGTGGGCAGAGTGTTCCTGCCGGACAGCCGGAGCCTCAAGCTTCAGGCCCAGGTGGGCCTGTTCCTAGACTCCTCAACTCCTCGGTCTTGGGATTATGTGCAACTGTTGGGCTCCATGACGGCCACGATGGAGGTGGTGCCCTTGGCCATGGCCCATATGAGACCACTATAGCACTCTCTTCTGCGGCACTGGACTCCGGTTTTGGAGGATTACGCAGTTCGCCATCCCCTGGACCCGGCGGTGAGAAGGGCGCTAAGTTGGTGGCTGATGTCAGACAAGTTGTCAGTCGGTATGCCTCTCATGTCCCCAGAGTGGATTGTCGTTACGACGGACGCCTGCTTGACGGGCTGGGGAGCCCACTGCCCAGGAAGGACAGCGCAGGGGATATGGTCGCCGGTGGAGGCGAAGTGGTCCATCAACCTCTTGGAACTTCGGGCCATTTGGTTGGCGCTTCAAGCGTTTCTTCAGGTACTGATACTGAAGCCAGTTCGAATCCTGTCGGACAGTGCCACAGCCGTGGTCTATGTCAATCGCCAGGGAGGTGCCAGTGAGGCCATGAAGTTAAGCCAGTGGGCAGAGGCGAATCTGGACCAGCTGTCGGCGGCTCACATTGCAGGAGTGCTGAATGTTGAGGCGGACTTTCTCAGTCGCCATACCTTGGATCCCGGAGAGTGGCAACTGTCTGTTCAGGTGTTCTTGGAGATTATGAAGCGCTGGGGCATGCCGACCTTGGATCTGATGGCGACCTCAGCCAATTGCCAAGTGCAGCGGTTCTTCAGTAGAAGACGGGACCCTCGATCTCTGGGGGTCGATGCTCTTCTCCAGCAGTGGCCGGTACAGGAGCTTCTCTATGTGTTCCCGCCTTGGCCTATGCTGGGCAGAATTCTCGGCCAGGTGGTGAAACACCCAGGCCAGGTGATCCTGGTGGGTCCAGACTGGCCCAGATGCCCTTGGTATGCGGACCTGATCCGGCTTTCCGTAGACAGTCCTCTGCGGCTTCCAGCGGAGCGGGGCCTCTTACATCGGGGTCCCGTGGTGATGGAGGATCCGTCCCCCTTTGGTCTTACGGCCTGGCTCTTGAGCGGAAGCGGCTGAAGAAGAAGAACTTCTCGGACAAGGTCATCGTCACTATGCTGAGAGCACGAAAGCGCTGTACTTCTACGTATGCCAGGGTATGGCGTACCTTTGTATCATGGTGCGAGGCAGAATCCCTGTCTCCCTTCACGGCGCCAATTTCTTCAGTGTTGGCGTTCCTGCAAGAAGGTCTGGAGAAAAGCCTGTCGCTCAGCTCTCTTAAGGTCCAGGTAGCAGCTGTAGCTTGCTTCAGGAGTCGCCTGAAGGGTGCTTCCCTGGCTTCTCAGCCAGATGTGGTGCGTTTTCTTAAAGGGGTTAATCACCTACGCCCTCCTCTGCACTCGATAGTGCCTACGTGGAATCTCAATCTGGTGCTGCAGGCCTTGCAGAAGCTGCCCTTTGAGCCATTATCGCGGCTGTCTCTGAAGGACCTGACGTTGAAAGCGGTCTTTTTGGTGGCAATCGCTCCAGCCAGGAGGGTTTCCGAGCTCCAGGTGCTCTCGTGTAGAGAGCCATTCCTGCGGTTCTCGGAGGCAGGAGTGTCTCTTCGCCCAGTGCCTTCCTTCCTGCCCAAGATTGTTTCTCGCTTCCATGTGAATCAGCAGCTTTGTCTACCCTCCTTCCATAGGGAGGATTATCCAGAGGAGTATCGTGCTTTCAGATGCCTGGATGTTAGACGAGTTATCTTCAGATACTTGGAAGTGACAAACGATTTCCGGAAGTCGGATCACCTGTTAGTGCTGTTCGCGGGCCCCCGTAGGGGTCTGCAGGTATCTAACCTACCGTGGCACGATGGGTCGAGGAAACTATTGCGGCAGCTTATGTGGCCGCAGGGAAGGTGCCGCCTATCCAGCTGAAGGCTCATTCTACTAGAGCACAGGCGGCTTCGATGGCAGAGTCTAGGTCCGTTTCCTTGGAGGAGATTTGCAGATCGGCGACTTGGGTATCGGCACATACCTTCTCACGGTATTATCGCTTGGACGTGGCAGCACGGGCCGAGGCCCAGTTTGGGGCTTCAGTGTTGCGTTCTGGGATTTCCATGTCCCACCCTGGGTGAGTACTGCTTGGGTACATCCCACCAGTCTATGGATTGATCTGCTGCTTGATATGAAAGGTAAAATTATGTATCATACCTGATAATTTTCTTTCCATTAATCATAGCAGTTCATTCCATAGTCCCTCCTGGATATCTGTGCTGTTTGTTGTAGTTCAGTTATATTTCAGGTTCAAGTTTAGACTTCAGTTCCTGTTCAGGAGGACTTCGAGTTCAAGTTCTTCCACTTGGATTTCCCTGGAGTTGGGACAACTTTGTGTTACAGTGAGCTGCTGCATCTTTCCCCCCGTTTCGACGGTGGTTGGATTCATAACTAAATTATGCCAGTGCTCCCTCCCGCTTCGTGCGGCAGCAGGGTAGCTTTGTTTCCCTCTCGCTTTGGGGGTGATGGGTTAAGCCAGCTCCTCCCGCGGTTGCAGTGGCAGGATATGCCAGTCCGTCTCCCCCCCCCGCTTCGGCGGAGGTTGGGTGGCAAGAGTGTCCCTTTTGGGGTGTAATTCTCTTATGTTTGGTGATTCCTGCGGATGGAGCTTTGATATCGATTATACTGAGGATTTCCTGGTAGCAAATGACCACATATAGAGAGGCAAAAGATTGCTCTCTATCGCCACCTGCTGGTAGATGGACACAACCCACCAGTCTATGGATTGATCTGCTATGATTAATGGAAAGAAAATTATCAGGTATGATATATAATTTTACCTTGTCATATGCGTGTACAAGCAGCACCACAAACATCAAGGCTATTCTCAGTTACCTGCAGCCAAAGTTTGGCATAGCTGTAACAATTCAAAATGGACCTGAAATTTCCACGTGTTGGTTGCTAAATAAACCGGTGTACCAACTTTATCAGTTGAGGCTTTATTCTGAGTTACATGGATTATATTGGCAAGCAATGAGAAGTCACAGGTAAGGGAGACGGTGTACAGCAAAAATGAGTTCTCAAAAAATCCAATACAATTAGGCCTTGTGATAGCTGCTTTACCCTGCCCCCCCCCCCCCCAATACCGCTACTGTTTTATATTTATTTTTATTTAAAAACTGTATTCTGCCTTAGAACTAAGCGGAGTACAAAATTTACATTCACAACTATGAGTTATGTTGCTTTGCTCACAGTGCAGTGTGCTCCTCTGACGCTGTCCCAGATTTAAGTGTGAAAACAGACGGTGCTTGGTTTCATATTTAAACCTGCGGGGCTGATGGCCATGCAGGAAGAGCCCACCGACAGCAAAACACACGCTTGTTAAAAGGCAGCCTTGAATGGTTCATGTATTTATAGACCTAACCCTGCAAATCATACTGGCTAAACTAAGCAATAGAGATGGATGTGGGGTACAGAAATGAATGATGATCAGACTGTTCTGGGAACCCCTCATGGCAAAGCCAAGGGTTTATTGGAACCTCTGTCTCATATTCATGTTCTCCACTATCCTTATCACAGATAGAGACATCTGACAGTGTTAAAAGAGCTAAGTGAAGTGTATTTAAGATCATGTAATGACTACATCATAACAACACTCTAAGCCACATTGAGCCTGCAAAAAGGTGGGATAATGTGGGGTACAAATGCAATAAATAATAATAATAAATATTGCATGAATAGGCTGGTGGTTACTATAAGCTTAAATTTGAGCTGCATTGTCTTAAATATTAACTGTCTCTTCAAGTAATCCAGTCCTTTGGTTGTGCTTTACTAGTTAGGTTTTCATGATACTACTACTGGGTTTGTTTGAGAGAGATTTGCATGCACTGTGTCCACTGTATGCAAGTTTATCTCATGTTGGATATCCTGAAACAAGCCTGTGTGTCCTGAAGACTGGGTTGAGAACCCCTGGGCTAAGGGTAAGAAGCTGATAAAATCAATCCAGCCACATTACCTTAACTATAATTTGCTGATCACCTGGTCAAAATTTGATCTGATGTTTGGGACTTAATATGGTAATAAAAAAAGCATGCTGTTTTAGGTCCAGCAGTCCACTAACTTCATGTCCAGTTATTTTTTTTTCACAAGCAAGGAATGACACCCATCCCCTCTTTGTGTGCGCTCAGTGTCTGGAACAAATGGGACGACTTAACGTAGTTTCAAAATACTTTGCAATTGTTTAACTTAGGTTAGCATAAGAAGGGTTTTTTCCTCCTAATTTGTGTACAAAGTGATCTCCGTTAATCTTGGCAAATTCATAAAGTCTGTGATGCCACTGAGCTGTTGGCTCAATGAAGTCTGGGGTGCCATTAATTAAGGGGGTCTTTTAATAAAGCTTAGCTCGAGTTACCTGCAGCAAGGCCCATAGGAATCAAATGGGCCATGCTGTAGATAACTTGAGCTAAGCTTGTAAAACACCCCTTAAAAGCGCAAACTGTTTTGCAAGCTTGATGGGCTGGAGCTCCATCCTATTGAAAAATAAAAGTACTCAAAAACATCTCGACTTTCAAGCAGACGTTTCTGCTGCAGTAGAACATTTTTGGGTTGTTTTTTTTTCTAGATAACCATGTAGTGTACCAATTTGGAAAATAATCTCTATACTACAACGGCGGTTGTATGCTAAAATGGGGGTGAAACTGCAGATACATGCCCAAGTGCATGGCAGCTATACACTAGAACTTTTAGCTGCCAACATAACAGGAGTAGCCACACTGGGTCAGACCAATGGTCCATGTAGCCCAGTAGCCTGTTTCCAAGAGTGGCCAAGCCAGGTCGCAAGTACCTGGCAGAAACCCAACTCATGACATCATTCCATGTTACTAATCCCAGGGCAAGCGGTTGGTTCTCCATGTCCATCTCAATAGCAGACTATGAACTTTTCCTCCATTGAGTGAAAAAAAATATTTCCTCCTATTTGTTTTAAAAGTATTTCCATGTAACTTTGAGTGTCCCCTAGTCTTTGTACTTTTGGAACAAGTAAAAAATCGATTTACTTCTCGTTCTACACCGCTCAGGATTTGTAGACCTCAATCATATCTCCCTTTGTCTGTCTCTTCCAAATGCTGAAGAGCCCTAACCTCTGGCCTTTCCTCATATGAGAGGAGTTCCATGCAAGGGGGCATGGGTGGGCTATGGATGTGTCACCAAACAATGTTCACAACTCAGTACTGTCAGTTGTGCATGCAGGATGCTCTGGATGTTGCAAAATGTTGGCATGTAACTGCTAGCTTACACACTAGTATTCTGTAAAGCACAGATGCTGTGCAACATGTCTGTTACAGAATAATAGCTTAGGGCTCAGATTTTTGGCACAAAACATTTAGCAATCTTTATCAAATTGCACTCTATCTGATGTTTTCCATCATCCTGTCTGTTATGCCTTTATAAAGAAGGCCTGTATCTACCCTTGGTACTCTAGGTCAGGACCTGGGAATAGCATCCAAAGTGGCAGAATTTTTTGTTCTGGCAAATCAAATAATTACCTTTTTGCTGTATGCTGAAATGAAAGTGTAGCTGTCAGCATCTCTTATAGTTTATTAGAACTTTATATACTGCCTGAGCTAATGTGCAGATCTCGGCGGTTTACAATTAAAAGTAACAAAATTCCAAAAGCAGGAAACTACAATGGAAACAAGAAAGAGTAGCATGTATAACTTCAGGGAAAGGGAATGGGACTTGACATACCGCCTTTCTGTGGTTTTTGCAACTACACTCAAAGCGGTTTACATAGTATATACAGGTACTGATTTGTACCATGGCCAATAGAAGGTTAAGTGGCAAAAATGGGGCTGGCACGCGCCCAAAATATACGCTTATGCAGCTGTGGGACACTTTTTACTGTGGCTTAGTAAAAGAACCTCTGAATTTTCTGGCAGAGTTACTCAAAATTGTTAAATCGCAAGAGGATTGTGAAGTTTTACAAGAGGACCTTACAAGACTGGGCGTCTAAATGGCAGATGATGTTTAATGTGAGCAAGTGCAAAGTGAAGCATGTGGGAAAGAGGAACCCGCATTATAGTTATGTAATGCAGGGTTCCACAGGAGTCACCAACCAAGAAAAGGATCTAGGTGTCATCGATACATTAAAACATTTTGCTCACTGTGCAGCGGTAGCTAAGAAAACAAATGGAATGTTAGGGTTTATTAGGAAAGGAATGGAAAACAAAAATGACGTTATAATGCCTTTGTATCGTTCCATGGTGTGACCGCACCTTGAATACTGTGTGCAAGTCTGGTCCCCGCATTTCTGATATAGTGGAATTAAAAAAAGGTACAGAGAAGGGTGACAAAAATGATAAAGGGGATGGGACGACTGCCCTATGAGGAAAGGCTAAAGCGGCTAGGGCTCTTCAGCTTGGAGAAAAGATGGCTGAGGGGAGATATGATAGAGGTCTATAAAATAATGGAGTTGAGCCGGTAGACGTGAATCGCTTGTATACTCTCCAAAAATACTAGAACTAGGGGGCACACAATGAAGCTACAAAATAGTTCTTTGCTAGAGTGTGGTGGAAGCTAGTGGGTTTTAAAAAAGGTTTGGATAGCTTCCTAAAGTCCATAAGCCATTATTAAAATGGACTTGGGGAAAAATCCACTTCTTATTTCAAGATAGGCAGCATAGAATGTATTGTACTGTAAAAGTGACAATATCAGAATAATACTCTAATCCCAGAATGACTCGGGTTTGTTGAGCGTTTCGTGATTTTTGATACTTATGGGGATTTGCTGAACGTTTATATAAAGCTGGGGTTTACTAAGTTGCTAGCATGGCTGGCTGTGCACTGGTGCGACTTAGCACAGACCCCTAAATGTTTTTTGAAATTTTAGCTTTAATGTTACTTGAGTTTGAAATAAGGGATATTTAGTAGCAACAAATATTATAGTGCGATTTAGCTTGATTGTTGATCTCTTAGAATAAGCAGTCCTATATGGCGGACACAACGAATATACACGAGATGGATCTGCATATAATGAAAGCAGTGTGTGCATATTCATTGAAAATATCCTGGAAACCTGACTGGCTAGGATTGGGTTGAGAACCTTTGTTGTAATATTTTTCTGTCACCTTCTTCTCTAGCTTCCAAATGGCAATCATCAGTTTGAGAACAGGACTCATCACCCTTCCCTTCGCCCCCAAACTGTGAAACGCAATTTTAAAATATTTGAAAAAAAAATATTTAATTGTTGGCAAGAATTGTTTATCAACGACTATGAAGTTCACATTTCAAACCTCAACAAAGAATTGCAAAAACAGAAACAGCAAAAATAGGTGGGGTAGCAAGAAGAATGAGTCTTAGAACGCACAGATAAGACTCCATTGGAGCACCAGAATGAGGCTCGGAACACAGAGCGAGAGGGGCTATTGCAGCACCAAAAATCCAAAATGAGGCTTGAAATATCCCGGGGGGGGGGGGGGGACGCTATTGCAGCACCAGAATAAGGCTTGAGATATCCTGGAGGGGAAACCATTGGAATTCCAGAAAGTCCAGCAATGACTCACCACCCACAAAAAATTTCCCGCAGCCTAACTTGCCGACAAATCCGATGAACTCGCAGTTCCTGTGACACTGTGTCAGTCAGTCAACCTATCCTGTCGCCTGACCGTTTATTGTGAGGTCACGGTGGTACTGGTACTAAGATAGTGGCGCGTGACGCGATGATGCTTCCGAACTCCGCCCTCTCTACGCTGATGGACGGCGCGTTGACGTCACCGACAAGGCAAGGGGGAAACAGGAAGCGAATTAGCGAAGGAAAATAGACCAGGAAGCAAAACACGGAAAGGAGTAAGAAGAGCAAGAAGAATAGAAGAGACGTGGAGAAAGGGTGAGACCCCGGCACTGAAGGGAGGAGGAAGGAAAGAGACCTTGAGATTTATGGGCGAGGGGGTGAGGGAAGGGGGAGCCCCCCTAGGGCAAAGCTGCCTAGGTACTTGGTTCCAGCAAGGTGCTGTTCAGCCAGTTGGGGATTTCTGATGACTTCTACTGGCTGGACTTGTTTCAGTGGGTAGAATCGGGAACTACAACGTATACTGTTTTGGGATGTAAGTTCAAAACCAGAACTGATCAAAAAGTCCACCTTGGAAACTTGAAAGGGGTGGGGTATTTCTGTGGATAACACTCTCATCCTTCCTGTCTCATCAGCTCATAACCTTGGGGTCATCTTCGACTCCTCCCTCTCCTTCTCTGTACATATTCAGCAGACTGCTAAAACCTGTCGTTTCTTTCTCTATATCACTAAAATTCGCCCTTTCCTTTCTGAGCATACTACCAGAACCCTCATCCACACTCTTATCACCTCTCGCTTAGACTATTGCAACTTGCTTCTCACAAGTCTCCCACTTAGCCATCTCGCTGCTCTTCAATCTGTTCAAAATTCTGCTGCACGACTAATATTCTACCAGTGTTGTTATGCTCGTATTAGCCCTCTCCTCAAGCCTATCTGTTTCCGCATACAGTTCAAACTCCTCTTATTGACCTATAAGTGCATTCACTCTGCAGCTCCTCAGTATCTCTCCACTCTCATCTCTCCCTACATTCCTCCCCGGGAACTCCGTTCACTGGGTAAATCTCTCTTATCTGCACCCTTCTCCTCCATTGCTAACTCCAGACTCCATTCCTTTTATCTTGCTGCACCATATGCCTGGAATAGACTTCCTGAGCCAGTACGTCAAGCTCCATCTCTGGCCGTATTCAAATCTAGGCTAAAAGCCCACCTTTTTGATGCTGCTTTTAACTTCTAACCCTTATTCACTTGTTCAGAACCTTTATTTTATCATCCTCACTTTAATATTCCCTTATCTCTCGTTTGTCCTGTTTGTCTGTCCTAATTAAATTGTAAGCTCTGTCGAGCAGGGACTGTCTCTTCATGTTCAAGTGTACAACGCTGTGCACGTCTAGTAGCATCATAGAAATGATAAGTAATAGTAGTAGTAGGGTTGGGTGGAAGAAGATACAGAAGGAAGGAAGGGACGGTGGGTGGGGGGAAGAAGACATACAAGGTTCCATCTTTGCTTATACCCTTCACTGTCAATTAAATGTTCTATTGTGTATTGTGTTGACATTGTACATGGTATACTACGAAGAGCAAGAAAGGAGTGGGAACAGAACCAGGCTGTTCAAAAAAACAGACCGGAGACAGTCAAAGTTTGAAATACAATTTATTGAAGACTCTACAAGGTACCCTGTTTCGGCACTACAAGTGCCCTCCTCAGGAGTCTTATTGCTTTATCTCTAATAAAGGTATCTGACAAAGCGTAACAGAGTCACTGGGTGTAAATATCTTGGTCTTGAGAAAGACCATTTGGAATGCTGTGAGTCGTTTAAAAAAAAAATGCTGCTGGTGCGCTTTGAAAAGGTGCCGAAACAGGGTATCTTGTAGAGTCTTCAAGAAATTGTATTTCGAACTTTGACCGTCTCCGGTCTGTTTTTTTTTTTAAGAGCCTGGTTCTGTTCCCACTTCTTTCTTGCTCTTGAGATTATTCGTGGGACACCGTGGTTCTTTGCCCACTCCGATGGTCTTGTCTCAAGTAGTACATTATGCCATACTTTGTATTGTTATTTGAATACTTTTACTGCTGTAATTGCCTATTGCTCATGCTTGATCTATTCTTATTGTACGCTTTGAGTGAATTCCTTAAAAAAGGCGGTAAATAAATCTTAATAAATAAATAAAAGGGGGGGGGAGAAGATGCAGAAGGAGAGAGAGGGGGAAGGGAAAGGAAGACCCAGAGAGATAGGGGGAAGGGGAGGACCTGGAAGGATAGGAGAGAAAACACCAGGAGAGGGGTAAGGGGAAAAACATGTTGCCAATCAATTAACATGTCTTTGCCGAGGTTAACAATTCTAATCTTATAGGAGATCAGTGAAATCATAAGTGGTGCATTAATACCACCCACTCCTTAGATCAAAGTGTCTGAGTATGACCTGTTACATGTATGAGTGTGTGTGTGTGTATATATATATATATTTTTAAATGCATTGTTTTCAAATATATATATTCTTTGATATCTCACAGAGATGAGAAGAGGCAAAAAGGCTTGAGCTAATATTACAATTATTTTATTTTGCTTTAGAACTTGTTTCTAGTGCTTATACGTCTTAGCCTTTTGGTCGCTGATTGCATTGACCAACTTTGTTTTTGTTTTTTCTTTTTGTTTCAGAAGCAAGAGAACGAGTCTTTGGTTGTCTCAAAGTGAGTAGGTAGGTCTTAAATCTAAACACTGTATTTAATTAAAAGATTTATTGTCTTCGCTTTCATCCAGCAGATGTATAAGGTGAATTTCCATCTCTGGGGTATGGCAACAGAGGCAAACAGTCACAATTCTAGTAGAATAGGAAGTGTTTAAAGTGCTGTTTAAGAACAATTGTGTTGTCATTGCATGAGTTAGTCTAGCAAACTCATTTGGTGGTTAATTTTAGAAGCAGATGAGCTGTGTGACAAACTGTGTTGTTTTTGTTTTTAATTTTTTGCAGTACTCCATTTTTGCTATTGTAAACTGCTATGATGGAGTTCTCCCTTGGCAGGATATCAAAGGACAAACTTGAAACAGGCACAAAGTTGTTTTAGCTTGATTACCTATAGATAAATAATCTTATAAAGAATCTGACTGTATGTCTGTTCCCTATTACCCCATCCAATTAATTTTGAACCCTTCATCTAGTTTAATGTAATTTTGTCATAGATATTAGAACAGTGCGCCCAAATCTTTTTGTGGCTGTGACCCCATTATTGTTGCCCAATAAAATTGTGTGACCCCACTGGAGGTGCAGAATAATGATGAACGTATGAAGAGCCCACATAGGTTATAATGAGAGCATAAGTATTGCCATAGTAAAACATACCGAAGTCCCATCAAGCCCAGCATCCCAACTGTGGCCAGTCCGGGTTACAAGTAACTGGCAAGATCCCAAAACAGTACAATACATTTCATGCTGCTTATCCTAGAAATAAGCAGTGGATTTTTCACAAGTCCATTTTAATAATGGCTTATGGACTTTTTTGAAGGAAGCTATCCAAACTTTTTAAAAACCCTGCTAAGCAAACTGCTTTTACTACATTCTCTGGCAATGAATTCCAGAGTTTAATTACACGTTGAGTGAAGAAATATTTTCTCAGATTTGTTTTAAATGTACTACTTTGTAGCTTCATTGCGTGCCCCCCTAGTCCTAGTATATTTGGAAAGAGTAAACAGGCGATTCACGTCTACCTGTTCCATTCCACTCATTATTTTATAGACCGCTATCAAATCTCCCGTTAGCTGTTGTTTCTTCAAGCTGAAGAGCCCTAGCCACTTTAGTCTTTCCTCATAGGGAAGTCGTCCCTTCCCCTTCATCATTTTGTCGCCCTTCTCTATAACTTTTCTAATTCTACTATACCTTTTTTGAGATGCGGTGACCAGACTTTTACACAGTATTCGAGGTGCGGTCGCACCATGGAATGATACAAAGGCATTATAACGTCCTCATTTTTGTTTTCCATTCCTTTCCTAATAATCCATAACATTCTATTTGCTTTCTTAGCTGCTGCCGCACACTGAGCAGAGGGTGTCAGTGTGTCATCAATGATACCTAGATCCCTTTCCTGGTCAGTGACTCCTAGTGTGGAACCTTGCATCACGTAGCTATTGTCTTTCCCACATGTATCACTTTGCACTTTCTCACATTAAACGTCATCTGCCATTTGGATGGGAGTCTCCCATTCTTGTAAGGTCCTCTTGTAACTTTTCACAATCCTCTTGTGATTTAACAACTTTGAACAACTTTGTGTTATCAGCAAATTTAATTACCTCACTAGTTATTCCCATCTCGAGATCATTTATAAATATGTTAAAAGGCAGGTTTTATGATCCCATTTGCGGTCCTGATCCACAGTTTGGGAAGCTCTGTATTATAGCATCTTGTGAATGACACCACCACCACCTTCACCATCACCACCCTTCAAAAGTTTCCCATGTTTTCAGTACCTCTAACACTTACCAGCATATTTTCAAAGCATTTAGCCTTCCAAAGTTCCATAGGTTTCTATGGAACTTTGGAAGGCTAAGTGCTTTGAAAATATGCCTCTGCGCATCCTTATTTCTCTTTCTCTAGAGAAATGACCCGATTCAGTTCAGCTGAGTTGACATCTCAGAAAGGTTAGAGCACATTGGGTTGCTGCTGAGTATTTTTGAAGCTGCCTTGCCGTTGATTAGTGCATGTAGTTGTCATCTTGTGTTGGGAAAACACATTTCCTAATGTTTGATGAAAGAGAAAGGGGTACTTGCCATGCCCCCACCTTGAAATCAGTGATAAAAACTTGGAATATCTCTCAATCAAGAGTGCGATCTCATTGCTTAGCTTTAAACCTCCATTAGGGGGATGGAAGGAGGAGGGCAGTGGTTTCTCCTCTTACCTGTTGCACAGAATAAACATCATAACAAACTGCAAATGTTTGTAGTAAAGAAAGAAGTGAGGTGTCATTTTCTTACTACTTTCTAATCTGGAAGACCGTGGGCCTGATTATGGAGCGAGCAGTTTTGATATTATTTTCAGGGTTGGATTGAAGAGTTTGGGCCAAAAAAATCAAAACCCTGCAAATTGTTTTGCCTGTGTGGCTTTGAAAGGCAGCTTCCTTATTGTCCCACCAGACCAGTCCAGACACTTGGATTATGCTATTCTTCCAGCAGGTGGAGACTCAGAACTGCTAACTGTGATGTCATAGTTTAAGAGTCCTGTGCAGTCCTCTGGTAAATCAGCCTCCAGCAGGTGGTAGGTCAGCTCCCTGTGCAGCCTGGAGTGCTCTGGTAGGATTGAGCCTTATTTGTTTGTTGTCTGTTTGGCCATTAAAATAATAAATACATTAGTATGCTGAGTTGATCAGAGGGAACTTTACTTGGCCAGAACAGGTCTGCTGTGACAACCCAGGCTGGGGTGTTACACCTGGGAGTACCCCAGGTTCCCTCCCTCCCTCCCTCCGACCACACAGATTGTTGAGTCAAAGGTTGGTGTTTTTGTTTCTTGGCCACCACTATATGTAAGCAGAAAGCATTATGTACCCAGGACAAAAACAATTCTCCATAACAGCTTTCAGCCCATATATATGTTTACTTCTGTATTAAGTTCTGTGGTACCTGTTTTGGGCTATTTTGCTGTTTGTGTTTCTTGTTGGGTAGGCTAAAGAGAGAAAGCATGTTACCTGTATTGATTGAGCTACTTCGACTCTCTGTATTATCAAGAGTGAAGTTTAAAATTGTGTTATTGATGTTTAATGATTTGAAAAATGATAGCCCCCAATATCTAAGGTCAAGATTGATTAGGCCTCTTCCAAAACATACTTTAAGATCAAATCAAGATTGTCTGCTGGAGGTTCTAACTGTAAGTGAGATAAAAGTGAGAAATATAGATTGAGAATGTTCTCAGTTATGGTGGATCAGTTTACCTAGGGAAAAATAATGTTAAACAGTTTAAGAAACTGTTGAAAACCTGATTTTTATCAGTATGTTTGGCTATAAATGTCCCAGAGGTCATGCAGTTGGTTTGTAGAGTTTTATATTTTATTTTTAAGTGTGTTGTATATAATTTTTATGAATATGATATTATGTACACCACTTTGGGTTTTATTTTTTGTAAAGTGCAAATTCTGTTTCTGGCCCCTGGCGGAAGTCTACAAATCAGGTTGCATATCCAGTTTTGAAAGGCTGCGTCTTTGGCCCATGGGCAGGGAGGGGGAGAGATCCATTGGAAAAAATTATACAAGCAAAATCTTGTTGTTCTAAAGCTTTTCTAAGTCTAAAGTTTGGGTGAATTACTAAGACTTTAACCCCACCTCCTCTTTTTCAGATTTTACCAATCAGAATGGAGTTCCTGTTCGGTCGCCGGAAGACCCCCGAGGAGATGCTGAGACAGAACCAGCGGGCCTTGAATCGGGCCATGAGGGATTTGGACCGGGAAAGGCAGAAACTTGAACAGCAGGAGAAAAAAATCATTGCAGATATCAAGAAAATGGCAAAGCAGGGGCAGATGGTGAGAGAGATGGGGAAGGCAACAGATGCGTAGACATGAAAAGGGGTAAATTGAAGACCAGAGATGGGATGGAGAGAAAAAGCGAGTTGAGATGGAGACTGATGGGATTGGATAAAGGAGGTCAGATGCTTCATCTCAACATTCAAGAAACCCTCTGTCATGAGGGAAGAGGCAAATGGGTAGAGACAGGAAGAGCGCAAAATTGAGTCATGTAGGACCAGGAGGAGTAGTTTGAGAATGAGGGAGAAATACTGTACTGCGGGTGGGAAGGAGATGGAGAGAAACATGCTGGACCTGGGTAGAGAAGGAGACATGACAGACCACGAAAGAGAGAAAGGGTCCAGAGTCCTTGACTGCATTTGAAGAGGGGTGTTTGGCATGTGAGGGCAGTCAAATGCATGTGACTTGATATCTCTGTGAAGGGGGGAGGGAAAAGACCCAGAAAGAAGTAAGGGGGGGAGGAGAAAAGACTAAAAGGTGACGAAGTAAAGACCAACTGGAGAGTAGCAGGGGAAGGGGACAGATAGGAACAAAATAATGGTAAAAAAGTGTGGACAGAGAAACAGCAGGTGATAAGAGGTACCTAAATACTGGGAGGAGTAGATATAGAGTGGAGTGTGCATGACGAGCAGTGGGTGCAAGCTGGAAATAGAGAGGGAAAAATGATTGCTGGTGATAGAGCATCAAGTGATGGTGAAGGAGTGCATGATGAGGGCGAGCCACCAAGTGGGTATGAGAGGGAGAAGAGTGGATGCGCTGTAGGTGAAGAGAAGATTAGGAAGAGGGCAGACTGTTTTATTTTCAAAGGGGGAGGGGATGGTATTGGTCTTGGAGCAGGTGAAGGCTGTGACTTTTTGCTTCCTTTTCCCAGGATGCTGTGAAGATCATGGCCAAGGACCTGGTGCGCACCCGGCGTTATGTGAAGAAATTTATCATGATGAGAGCTAATATCCAGGCCGTTTCACTAAAGATTCAGACGCTGAAGTCCAACAATTCAATGGCTCAGGCGATGAAGGGGGTCACCAAGGCCATGGCAACCATGAACAGACAAGTATGAAGGGGCAAGCTCGCTCTTAGCGAATACTCATCCTGCCTAGCCCTCCTCCTGTCCCAAGTACTTGATGCTCACCCTGCGGCAATTCTACACCATTCTACACCCACTCATTCAATCATTCTTCCTATCTGCCCAACCCAACCCAATCATATTCACCTGCTATCCATTCCATCACCTTTCCTAATCACTTTCACTCAGCCTTCCAGCGCTCGCGCACTCACCCATGTTCCAATTCTCTCTGCTGTAAAAGGCGATATATCAAATAAACATACTAGTCACCAGCATTTTTAGTGTCCATTGGTAGTGGTGGCCTTCCTACCTGCTACCTGATCTTTTTCAAACAGACAGCGTCTGGCTAGTCATAACTTATGTTTAATGGTTGCTGGCTATTTTTCTAGACTGTCTGACTAGTTCTATTCATATAGATTGTGAAGATACACTCTGACCCCTGAGGCAGGCGTTTGTGCGCTGAAACGCGGCCAGTGTCAGGTCTTTCTCACAATAAAGGACGGCACTTATCTCTTTCTTGAAGGCCCAGTGTTGCTTTTTTTTGTCTTTGTTGTATGCTGTATTACCCTCTCTTTTGTGACTGCCTTCCTACCTGCTAGACAGAAACAGAGGTGATGATCTACAGCAATGAATACCAAAGATGAAGTAGACCAAGATTCAAGTTTCAACAGCTTTATTGTAGGATAACCACAGAGGTCCAACTGTTCTAAAAGCCACAATGTAAAAAAACTTCAGTGCAACTAACTAAGCATCAGTCATCAATATACACCAACTTCATATTCTGTCAGATTACAATGTACTGGAGTAAGGGTAGCTCTCTCTCAAGAAGCAAATCAGATGGGTTTCTGTGGTTGTCCTTCAATAAATATTGAAACTTGAATCTTGATATACATCATCTTTGGTTTCCTACCTGCTGCCCTGTTATATTATCTCACCTAACTTTCCAGCTAGCTGTCCATCTGTACACTTAAGCTTTCTATTACCTGTCTATTCTCAGACATCTTGTGTTCTCTCATCCTTTCCCAAATCCCACTCCTCCCATAGACTTCTTAGTTTGATACGTGCCTGACCCTGTAGCCTCCCTTCATGATTTCAAGGCTATATTTGATGGGGATTTGAATGTCTTACTGTGATTGAGTGAGTGTATGGGGCAGCCACAAGCAGCAATTACCAGAGCTAAAGCAGAAGCGTCCACCATTTCCCGCGTCCTGTTAAGGAAGGGTTGATGACGCCCAGTCTATTACTCTTCCAGCTCAAGTTGCCGCAGATCCAGAAGATTATGATGGAGTTTGAGAAACAGTCAGAGATCATGGACATGAAGGAGGAAATGATGAACGATGCCATCGATGATGCCATGGGAGATGAAGATGATGAGGAGGAGAGGTATTGGTTTGCTTTGAAGTAACATTGAGAAGGAAGGAGATCATAAGATCTGAGAGTTTCCAGAAGGAGCAGGCCCAGGGGTAAACTAATGGGATGAGTGAGGCCTATGAGGGTCTCTGAGGCAGGAGGAGCTGTCACTGTGGGCAAGCATGATAGGATGAATGAGATCTATAAGCATCTCTAGGGCATTGCAGAGGAATGAATGAAGCCTTTGAGTGTCTCCAGAGCAATAATAGAGCTGTATATCACTTGTGATATTACTTATGTATTTTCTAATATTGAGTGATAGTGCCTCCTAATTAGTGTGCAACTTCCTTAGAATTCCAGAAGGTTCTCTCAGCTGATCCCAGATTTAGAATCCCATTGGCTGTTGCACAACGGGGCAGTGGCAGGTGATGCAGCATCCCTGCCTTTCAGCTATGGATGAACCTGTAAGCTCATTCATTCTCTCTCTCTCTCTCTCTCTAGTGACGCTATTGTTTCTCAGGTGCTGGATGAGCTGGGGCTCACGCTGACCGATGAACTCTCCAGTAAGTGTTAACACCTGCATGATCCTTGTACTCCATTGAAAAAAAATAGTGCCTATCCTTTGCAAGCACTGTTGAATAGAATTCATGACTTAACAATGGAACCCCTTCCACCTCCCCAACCACACCCTGAATTGTGGAGGGACTTTACCTTTCCACAAACCTCTGATTAGTTATTTTTGTCTCATCAGAGGAGCCATGACGAATTGATAACCCCAAACATCTCCCCATGTGGGAAGCAATCTGAATTAAACACAACTGCAAATTTGTAAAGGTTTATGAGGTACTGAGGGTGAGCAAGAGTTAAATGGATGGTGTAGTCTGTGGCCTTACAACTGGATGTTATAGTTCTGAAGTTTCATTTTTTTAAAATTTATTTTTATTAACATCAACACAATACATGCCATTATATTACCAAGGGTTTTAAACTACCCCGGTTCAACACAATTTCAGAGCATTTAACTCAGCAGTGAACAGATGCTCCTCCAGTAAGGCATGGCTGCATTAACATTTTCCATTTTACCCCTTCCGAAAGTGTCCCTCAATTTCCCCTAATAACCCCCTTACACCTCTCTATCCAGAAAAAAAAATCACACTTTCCACTAACATTCAACATATATATTCCCTGATCCTAGCCTCGTACCCACCCTCCCCCCCCCCCCCCCCCCCCCCACCACCCCATGCCTGTGTTTGTGTTCAAGACCTTGGGACCGTACTAGCTCCTCGAACTGCTGCCATAACATTGCATATTGTTTATTCTCTATTTTTGGGGACTGCTTATACAAAGAATGTTCGTATTGGGCTATGACTTTCGTTTTTGCCAGCCAACATGTGTACGGTACTGGACCCACACTTGTCCAAAATTGCGAGATAGACATTTTAGCAGTCAATGTTGACATATATAAAAATCGCCTCTGCGGCGGGGATATCCCTTGTTCAATTAAATCCGACTGATCCCCCAACAGCTGTTACCTGCAGCACTTCATTGAGCACCCCAAAAATTTTGTTTCAGAGACTCAGCTTAGAGCACTCCAAAAACGTATGCAGAAAAGTGCCGATTTTATTAGTATACTGCCCAGTCAGAAGATGACCATGGAGGCAGTTTACAATCCATAAAAAAATTTAAAGTAAAGAAGAGAGGAAGGGAAATACAATAACACAGGAAACTTAAAATAATTCAGATTGCATGCCCACAGTCTTTTAACCATGTAAGTTGCTATAGTGGCAACAGACTAAGCAGTCAACAGGCAGGCTTTTCAAAAAGGTAGGTGTTTAGTCCTACTTTAAATCTTTCGAATGAAGGTTCTTGCCTCATGTTTAGTGGGAAGTTGTTTCATACCATGGGACCCATGATACTAAAAATAGAGGAATGGATTGTGTTGAAACATCGGACAAAATGAGGGAACCACTAAAAGTTGCTGTTGAGATGAATGTAAAGAGTAAGTGGCAAAAAGGGAAGACCTGCTGTAAAAATAGAATATTCTGGACTTATGATTTTATAAGGAATCCTAGCTGAAATTGGTAGACAGTGTTCACTTTTAATGGACTGGCATGATCCTATCATTTAACTGCTGTCTTTTCATAACTTTCACATGAAAACCAGAAAAAAAAAATGAATTGCAGTAATCTAAATGTCTTAAAAGTAGTGCATGCAGTACTTTCCAAAGAGCAACTTGATCAGAAAAAGATCTAATAGAGCAGATCTGCTTTAATTTGAAAAAAGCATTTTTGTGTAATTGATATATATGTAGGTGGCTACTTAATTGATCATAGAGAACGAGTCCAAGATTTTTAGTGAACGAACAGAATTTTCAGTCAGTTTGACGGCTGAATTGCCCCTCCACAAGGTGTACTACCATGTGGGCGTCTGAGCTGATGTTCAGCTGCGGTTGCAGTCATTGGATGCCGAGTTTTTTGTACAAAAAAATGCAGGATAGAGTTTGAAAGTTAGCATCTAATCTGATCTATATACTGCTTAATCCCAAAAAGAGGTTCTGAGTGGGTTACAAACTAAAGAGCCAGTGTATTCACTGGGAATCACGGTATAAAAAATAGCTCCCTAATAAATATTTCTGAAAAAGGTAAGTCTTTAAATGTTTTTGCTTTACCTTCCATAAATGTGGGAGGAGTGGCCTAGTGGTTAGGGTGGTGGACTTTGGTCCTAGGGAACTGAGTTTGATTCCCACTTCAGGCACAGGCAGCTCATTGTGACTCTGGGCAAGTCACTTAACCCTCCATTGCCCCATGTAAGCCGCATTGAGCCTGCCATGAGTGGGAAAGCATGGGGTACAAATGTAACAAAAAAAAAAATCAAATCTCTACAGTCGTATATTTTATTTCATTCTAGATAGAGGCCGCCTGAAAGGGAAAAGCATTATCCCATGCTTTTTTTTAGAGCAAAGACCCTTGAGATAAGGAAACAAAACTGATAATGCAAACATGATGGTCTACTAGAGATCTCCCCTTTTTCAAAACAGAAAAATAAAGGCAGTTAAAGACCATCTGGCCTAATCATTCTGCCTATCCATACCATCCCTTCCTCTCCCTTAGAGATTCTATGAACTTGTCCCGAGCTTTCTTGAATTCAGATACTGTTTTCATCTCCACCAATTCACCCAGTGGCCATTCCATGAATTTGCCACCCTTTCCGTGAAGAAGTATGTCCTCAGATTACTTCTGAGTCTGCTCCTTTTTACCTTCATCCTATGCCCCCCCCCCCATTCCAGAGCTTCTTTTGAATTGAAAGAAACTCGCCTCCTGTGCATTCTTCATATTGAGAACTTTGATCCCCATACACTTTATGACGAAGACCACTGACCATTTTAGTAGCCACCTTACTCCTGCCCACCCTGAAGGACATAGCAGCATCCTAATTTTCTGAAAGATCTTCCAGTAGGAAAGTGTAGTAGGTCTTGTAGGGGAACTGTACATTGGACCTTGAAGAGATTGAGCACCTTTATATATACTAACCATCCTTCTTTGCTATTTCTCCTCTTCCAGGCCTGCCATCTACTGGCGGTTCGCTCAGTGTGGCCACGGGGAAACAGGCAGAGGCATCAGCTGCCCTTGCTGACGCAGATGCTGACCTGGAGGCACGGTTGAACAACCTTCGCAGAGACTAGAGGGGAGCATCTCTCGCCTCCTCCCCACCATTCCCCCACTCTGGCCTCTAGATTTCCATGTGTTCAAGTTAATGAGGAAACGATTGGATTGGTGGGGGAGGGAGGGTGAAGACCTGCCAGAAGGCCAATCCCGAAATTAAAGCTACAGATAAACCTGCTGCATGCCCACACTGGCCACGTGACATGGAAGTGTTTGTTATTGCAGCTCCCTCCGTGGCTGCCCTGTGCTTGTGTGGGGGCTGAGCTGTTTTTGCTATAATTAGACAAGAGTTTGGGGGGGGGGGTCTCTCTGCTCTCCTTCTCACCCTACATTGCTCCCTGCTGCTTAGCTGCAGGTTTTACAGGACTCAGTGGTTCTAGGTTGAGGTGACTCTCTCTGGCTGCCTTCATTTCCTACATCCACAGGTTTCAGAATGTGTTTTTTATTGTTTGTTTGTTTTTTAATTTTGCACAGAACAAAATTTTTGACACTTTTGCAGCATTATGGTTGCTGCCCCATGAGAAAGGTCCCTCTTTGGATATGCAGAGATATCCTTTACCCGGGTACTTAAAGCAGCAGCACTGCCCCCAAACCTAAAGCAAAATTCCTGAAATTGAACATTCATCTCTGAGCTCCTTTTGTTTCTGTCATTCAAGAGAAGGTGGCTGTTATTTTTTTTTTTTTTTTGCCCTCCTGTCTCTCCTGCTGCCTGCTCACACCTGGCATCTGAAAGCAGTCCAGGTGATGATTGTTCCTTCGGTTCAGATCCCGGGGTTTTTCCTGTAGGTCTTTGGACCACTGACTGTTGGAGAGAAGTAGTGTGTCACACTAGTTATCCAGGTTTTAGACTGTCTCTGACTGATTCTGAATCATTTATCATCATACCCAGACTTGCAGGGTTTCCAGCTGAATTTCATTTAGCCAGGCTGTGCTAACTATGGATTTTACCTCTGACTGGTAGGTCCGAGTCACCTGATAAAACCAGAGGGTATAATTTATAGATGAGAATGGTAAAACTTGCTGCAAGACCAAATGAAGCATGCTGGTTTCTTATTCCAGCATATGACGTGTAAGGGGAGCGGGGGGTCAAGTACCGTCTTCACCCTTCCCACAGAAGGAAATTTGTGATGTCAGGTAGTGGCCCTTGAGCTCTCAGGCTAGATACCCCTCTACATCTTTCTCACCTTGCTGTATGAGAGACTGATTTATGTCAGTGGCATCTTTGGCAGGGGGAGAAAGGGGGGAGGGGAACATGAAAGGCGTGGTTTGAATTTGTGTCATTTTGTACTTAACTCTGCAAGCAAATGACTTTGTTTTTCAATGGCCATCTAACCGGCAGATGATTTAGTTACTAAGAGGAAGTGATAGGGGCCTTGTGGTTGTAGGTCTGGGTAAAGGGGACCGAGATCATTGTGCATGGACGGGTCTGACAATGATTTCTGGGGCAGGAATGAGCTATCGATGCTCCACAGCACTGGAGCAGTCTGGGCATTGTCTTTCTGGTAGGGTGGGGGTATTTATGCTGCAGGACATGACATGAGTTATTGAGCATGCACTGCATTTGACAGACCTACTTTTTTGGGGGTGAGGAGGAGGGAAGGGTTGCTGTAGAAGTGTCAGTATTGGAGAGGCCTGCTGGATGTGAGATAATTGAAGCAGTCCAGCACTGGTAGGACCTTGTCGCTTTATATCTGGGGTGGGGGTGCTGTGGAGGTTGTGCAATCTTGACAAAAGCTGGTGGTAGCTTCAGGGGGAAGATAATTAACAGTGTACTGCACTACACGTTTCCTGTACAGGTATCCTTCAGTTAAGCTTTATGTACAGTGTACGAGGAGATGATCCGGTGAGTCTGATAGAAGAAGAATATTTAAACAAAGAGAGAACTTTGGGCTGTTTGTACATCTGTAATTTAAAACTGTAATTCCTTTATCTGCTCTAATAAACCACGTAGATTTGTATTAGCCTGTTAGTCTGTTTTCCCCTCATTCTAGAACCTGCCGCGGCTTCAGTTGCCTGTGTAAGTTCTAGAATTCTAAAATGTGCGTGACTTAACTACATGTGTAAGTGAGAGCTGCAGATTAAAATAATACAATTTACCGCTTAAGGCCTTATTCTATAAAGGTTATGCTCCTAAATTTATTAGCATAATTTGCGCTCCTAAATTTCTCCAGACTGAAAGGTTTTTTTTCACATTTTGTTTTTAGAGGGTATGTCCTTGAGACAGCTTTGTGCGAAACAGGGCTGCCTGCCCCTTTTGATTTCATTGAATCAAACAAGATGGATAAAAATATGTATTCCTCCACGACCCTCCAGACCGGTCAAGACGCATGGGTTATGTCCTCCTACCAGCAGAGGGAGACTGAGAAACACTGAGCTTTTGAATACTGTATATATAACCTGTGCAGTACATCCACTAGCCAGTATTTTCTCAGTCTCAGCAGAGGTAGATGGACAGCCTGTGCAGTCTTCAATAGTCTGGTGAGGTAGTTTGATTATACAGTTAAGGGGTTTCTTTTCTTATTCCCATATTTATTGGTTTGGATTATTCCCTGTACGTGGTAAAAAAAAAAAAAAAAAAGTGCTTCGGGGCCCTGGGTCCGGTGGGGCCCAGTTTTCCCCCCTGGGGTGTTACACCTGTGTTCAGGTCCCTCCCCCTATGCTGCTCTCTTTGGAGACGCTGGCAGCTTTGTGCCTCGGCTGCTTTCTATGATTGGAGCCTTGAGAGCCCCCCACTTTTCAGCTGCCAAAAAGAAATTGGGTAATATCTCCTTAAGAGCCGTCTGCAGCTTTGTGTGGTAATATCTCTTTAAGAGCCGTCTGCAGCTTTGTGTGCATAGGATCGGATGGCAGGTCCGTTCCTATTACAAGCGAGAGAGAGAGCAGAGTGGATAATTGTGGGGAAGCTGTGAGAGCGAGTGTTTTCGCCGGTCAGCACAGCGGGTGGTGTGCTTTCAGGTTATGGCAGGCAAACTTCTCCGCTGTCGCGTGTGCTCGCGCCGAGGTATAGAGGCGCCGGGAGGTCAGTGCCGGCTGTGCGGCGAACCGAAGCAGGCCTCGCCGATGGCGGCACCCCCGGTGTTGATAGCGGAGGTCCCAGCTAGTTCGGGGGTGTCGGGGGCAGCAGGGGTACCGGCAGCGCCTGTTTCAACGAATTTAGTTTTGGCGGGAACGTCCGCCATTTTGGATTCCGCGCGTCCCGCGGAATCAGCTGTTTTTGGCCCTGCTGCTCCCGGATCGGCTCCGAAGGTGGCGCCTGAGGGTACAGGAGGAGTTGGTTTTCCTCCGGATTTCGTATGGACCCTGTTTCAAGCCTGGAAGGCGGGACCCCCACCTTTAGGGGAGGGGGCTAGTGCGGCACTGGCTAAGAGGCCTCGGTTTGAGTGGGACGACGAGGAGGGATTCTCCCCTGTAGGGTCTGAAGGTGCTTTGAGTGATATCGCGGATCCTGAGGGGTTTGAGGGTCCGCAGGATCCGGAGTTGGTGGTCCCTGGGGAGGATCCCTCTGTAGTTAGAATTTTTCACAGGGAAGAGCTTGCGGAGCTCATTGAGCAGGTTTCTTCCACCCTTAAGTTCGAACAGCCAGAGGCGGTTTTGGGGGAAGCTAGACAGGTGGACCCCTTGGTTAAGGGGATTCAGCGGCAGGCTAGGTCCTTTCCCATGAATAAGGACATCCGGGATATGGTGTTTCAAGAGTGGCATTCGCCGGATTCTCCCTGTAAAGTGTCTAAAGCGATGTCTAGGCTGTACCCGCTCCCACAGGAAGATAGAGATTCCTTTAAGGCTCCCACAGTGGATGCGGTGGTGACAGCAGTTACAAAAGCCACGGCTATACCGGTGGACGGGGGGGACTGCTCTCCGGGATCCCCAGGATAGGAGGCTTGAGGCCTTCCTCAAGCGGAGTTTTGATTTGTCGGCCCTGGCCCTGCAGGCCTCGATTTGTGGGGGGCTGGTGGCAAGGGCGTGTTTCTGTTGGGCCGAGAAACTGCTTGATGACTCGGTGGAGGTTGGGACCTCCGGGGTACAGGAATTAGCCAAATTGGAAATGGGATCGTCCTTTTTGTCTGATGCGCTTTATGATTTGCTCCGTGCCTCGGCCAAGAATATGGCTATGCTGGTGGGGGCACGTAGGGCACTGTGGTTGCGAGGTTGGATCGCAGATGCGGCCTCCAAAGCTAAGCTTTGTTCGCTTCCGTTTAAGGGGTCCATGCTTTTTGGTGAGGATTTGGATAAGTTGGTGAAAGGTCTCAGCGATGCCAAGGCCCCTCGTCTTCCGGATTTTCGGCCTAAGGCGGCGTCTAGGGGCACTTCCTCCCGAGGTCGGTTTAAGGAGGCTCGCCGGTATAGGCCCGGGAGGACTAGTGGGGCCTTTAGAGGTCGGTTCTTCCAGCGAACACAGTCCTTTCGGGGGAATCGGCGCGGAGGCCGTGATTTCTCCGCGGGAGGATAGGTCTCGGGGCGTAATTCACAATGAAGGTGTGCGGGTCCAGGCTCTGGTTCGGGTAGGGGCTCGGCTGAGTCAGTTTTACCAGGACTGGGCCCAAATCACATCGGATCAGTGGGTTCTCGAAGTGGTGCGAGACGGATACGCTCTGGAGTTCGACGGCTCGCCTCCCGAAAGGTTCCTGGAGTCCCCTTGTCATTCGAGGCTCAAGCGAGCAGCAGTGCGAGACACTTTGGCGCGGCTGATCAGTCTGGGGGCAGTGGTACCGGTTCCCGCCGCTCAGCGCCGCTTGGGCTGCTATTCAATCTATTTTGTGGTCCCAAAGAAGGAGGATGCCTTTCGGCCTATCTTAGATCTGAAGGCAGTCAATGCAGCCCTCAGAGTCCCCTCTTTCCGCATGGAGACATTGAGGTCGGTCATTGTCGCGGTGCAGGAAGGGGAGTTTCTCACGTCTTTGGATTTGACGGAGGCTTATCTGCACATCCCCATTCGGGCCGCCCATCAGCGATTTCTGCGCTTTGTGGTTTTAGGAAAGCATTTTCAGTTTTGTGCTCTGCCTTTCGGATTAGCAACGGCTCCGCGAACCTTTTCCAAGATCATGGTGGTAGTGGCGGCGGCCTTGCGGAAGCAGGGTGTTCTGGTGCACCCGTATCTGGACGATTGGTTGATTCGGGCCAAGTCCCAGTCGGAGAGCGAGGAGTCCACTGCTCGAGTGGTACAGTTTCTTCAGTCGCTGGGCTGGGTAGTGAACTTCGGCAAGAGTCACCTGGGGCCGTCGCAGTCGCTGGAGTACCTGGGAGTTCTATTCGATACCAGGAACGGTCGGGTCTTTCTGCCGGGCCCCCGGATTCGCAAGTTGCAGAGTCAGATTCGGCTATTTCTGTCGGAGGCGGCTCCGACGGCCCGGGAGTACCTGCAAGTCCTGGGGTTAATGGCGGCCACCATAGAGGTAGTTCCGTGGGCCCGGGCGCATATGCGGCAGCTGCAGTCAGCTCTTCTCAGTCGGTGGGCGCCTCTGTCGCAGGAGTTGGATGTACGCCTTCAGCTGCCGGTAACCCCACGCCTCAGTCTCCAGTGGTGGCTAGATCCAGGCAATCTGGACAAGGGAATGCCGTTGGAGGCTCCGCAGTGGGTGGTTCTTGTCACAGACGCCAGTCTTCTGGGCTGGGGAGCTCATTGTCTCGGTCAGGTAGCTCAAGGACGCTGGTCTCAGGTAGAAGCTCAGTGGTCCATCAATCGTTTGGAAACCCGGGCCATTCGTCTAGCGCTTCAGGCGTTTCAGAGGGTGCTGGTGCGGAAAGCAGTCCGGGTGTTTTGCGACAACGCCACCGCCGTGGCTTATGTCAACCGTCAGGGGGGCACAAAGAGTCAGGCAGTTGCGGAGGAGGCGGCGCTGTTGTGTCAATGGGCGGAGGTTCATCTTCTAGCGCTCTCCGCGGCACATGTGGCGGGGGTAGACAACGTGGAGGCAGATTACCTAAGCAGGCATGCTCTAGACCCCGGAGAGTGGTCGCTTCATCGGTCGGTGTTCAATCGCATTGTGTCGGTCTGGGGACTTCCCGTGATGGATCTCATGGCAACGGCCCGCAATACTCAGGTTCAGAGGTTTTTCAGTCGCCGGAGGGATCCTCGAGCGGAAGGCATAGATGCGCTCCTAATGCCGTGGCCGCAGGAGTTGCTGTATGTGTTTCCCCCATGGCCGTTGGTCGGTCGGGTGATTCAACGCATCGCTCGGCACCCCGGACAAGTGATTTTGTTAGCCCCGAATTGGCCGCGTCGGCCGTGGTACGGAGATCTGGTACGGTTGGCGATAGCGGATCCTCTGCCGTTGTCAGATTCAGGGGCGTTGTGTCAGGGACCGATAGTTATGCCAGATCCGGATCGGTTCTCGCTTACGGCCTGGCTCTTGAGAGGCACAGGTTAAGGAAGAAAGGTTTTTCGTCCAGAGTTATCGATACGATGTTGAGTTCGCGTAGGCAGTCCACTTCGCTGGCGTTTGTCCGGGTCTGGAGAGTTTTTGAGCATTGGTGTGCAGGTAGGCACGTTCTTCCCTTTCGGGCGTCGGTGACAGATGTTTTGGAGTTTTTACAGGATGGTATGGACAGGGGTTTGGCCTTGTCCTCTGTGAAGGTGCAGGTGGCGGCGTTGTCGTGTTTCCGTGGGAAGCTCCAGGGAAAGTCGTTAGCTTCTAGTCCTGATGTGGTTCGATTTTTGAAGGGTGTTAAGTTACTGCGCCCGCCCCGGCGGCGGATGGTGCCTCCGTGGGATTTGAATCTCGTTTTGGATACTTTGGTGAGGCCGCCGTTTGAGCCCTTGGTTTCTGTTTCAGATAAGGATCTGTCCCTAAAGACGGTGTTCTTGGTGGCTATTACTTCAGCTCGGCGGGTGTCAGAGCTTCAGGCTTTGTCTTGTAGAGAGCCCTTTTTGTCTTTTTCCAAGGAGAAGGTTTCGTTGCGCCCGGTGCCGTCCTTTGTGCCCAAGGTGGTCTCAGAGTTTCATGTGAATCAAGTGATTTCCTTGCCAGTTTTGGGTGACTTGGCCGGGGATGCAGAGCAGCGCCGACTGGCCAAGTTAGATGTGCGAAGAGTCTTGCGCTGTTACATTTCCAGAACTCGACACTATAGGCTTTCTGATCGTTTGTTCGTTCTCCATGGTGGTGCAAGGAAGGGCGCGGCAGCTTCCAAAGCTACGATAGCTAGATGGTTGAAGGAGTCAATTGCTTCGGCGTATTTGCTGAAGGGCCGCGTGGTCCCTAAGGAATTTTCGGCTCATTCTACCAGGGGAATGGCGGCCTCCTGGGCGGAGAGTAGTATGATTCCTCCGTTAAATATTTGTCGAGCGGCGGTTTGGTCGTCATTGCATTCCTTTGTTAAACATTACAGGATTGATGTGCATGCCAAGGACGAGGCAGGTTTTGGAGCTGCAGTGTTGACCTCGGGCCTACGTGGATCCCGCCCTTAGGATATTACTGCTTGGGTACGTCCCATGCGTCTTGACCGGTCTGGAGGGTCGTGGAGGAAGGTGAAATTAGATCTTACCTGCTAATTTTCTTTCCTCTAGACCCTCCAGACCGGTCAAGGCACGCCCTGTCTGTAATGTAGGCCGAGAGGTCTGTTGTCTGTTGTCAGTTGTTCTATCTTGGCAGCTGTTGAGTGTGGTTTCTATGGTTTCAGACTTTGTTTGGATAAGTCTGGTCAGGTGTGACCGTGTTTGATAGTCCACCTGTGGAAGCACACACAATACGAAGGGCACAATGAAAGATATGAAGAAAGTGTCCAGTTGGCAGTGACCACGTACGGGGTTGTTAGTTCTAGTTGGTGTTTTGTTTTCTCTGCTTTGTCAGGGTTATACTGGCTAGTGGATGTACTGCACAGGTTATATATACAGTATTCAAAAGCTCAGTGTTTCTCAGTCTCCCTCTGCTGGTAGGAGGACATAACCCATGCGTCTTGACCGGTCTGGAGGGTCTAGAGGAAAGAAAATTAGCAGGTAAGATCTAATTTCACCTTGATGAAAAAGACACAGACCAATGACAAATTTAGCACATAATTCTTGAAGCATGAAGACTTACAGCTTTGAATTGCACTACTGAGCTCTATGGAGGGCTTCAGTGCAATTGCATTATGTAATAAATTGGCCTCTGGTTTATTTAATCTTAGTTTTGTGACTAGTACTATGCAGGGCTGTGATGCTGCTACAGCCTCTCTCAACCTCCCTTGCCCTATGCCATTAATCTCTGTTTCTCAAATCTTTCCTACCCCATACCTCCAGGTTCTCTGAAACCCCCTCACCATGTGCCACTGCTTTCTCTTCTGTCTCTCCCCCCCCCCCCCCCCCCCCCCCAGCACTTTTTAAAACTGGAAATGTGCATGTTATAATAAACAGTGATGTGCTTTGGAAGCCCAGGGCTTTCCAGGAGTTTATGTTCTAACTTATTTAAACTTGTGAGAAAAGAAAGACAACCACAACAAAAGGAGCAAAGCAGGGGAAAACCCACTGATAAGAAACTAGAAAGCATATCTCAGGGGCTAGAGTGTTTAATAAAGGAGTTATATGCAGTGTGTTAAGGTAAACACAAAATGCTTTCCTTTTTAATACACCAGAAACAATTACATCTTCACCTGAAAATGAACAGCTTCGATCAGAGTGCATTAAAAATCAGAGAATAATGCTACCATTACCATCTGTGTATAGGTAGGATTAAGAAAGACACAGGGAAATTGCATGATTTGTGCAAACTCTTCTTTCAGTCCCATAAGCTGCTGCAGTTGTGGGCTCTCCAGAACAGCTCTGGTATCAGGTGCAGGAGCAATTTCAGGGCAATGGCTTCTGAATCCACTGTGCCTGTGTCAGTGGACGTCACAGTAACATCTTAAGCCAGGGCCAGGTATAGCATCAGGCAGTTGTTTAGGGTGGCACAATTTTAGGGGCTGCAACTTCTCCCACTCTCCTCTGCGATCTGGGATCTCTCCCTCTCCTAATCCCTGTCACTCACAGTCTAGGTCTCTCCTTTCACTATCATCACATGATTCATAAGTCCCCCTTACCCTCTTGGTGTACCTTCAAACTTGCATTTACTTCTAAATATCACTTGCAGGCAGCATTTACACATGTTACCTGCAGCCACTCCAGAGAAGTGCCCTCTGATATGCCTTGCCGGAAACAGGAAGTTATGTCAGAAGGAAGGCTCCGGGGCTGCGCAGTGTGTGTGTCTTTCTGCCTGTTACTGCTGGCGATATTTAGAAGTAGATGCAAACTTGAAGGTACACTGAGGGGGAAAGGGGGCCTTACCAAATCACAGGAGGAGAGTGGAAGGAGAGATACCAGGATGTGGGTGAGAGGAATGAAAACATAAGAATAGCCATACTGGGTCAGACCTGTGGTCCATCTAGCCCAGTATCCTACATCCAACAGTGGTCACAAGTACCTGGCAGAAACCCAAATAGTAGCCACATTCCATACTACCAATCCCAGGGCAAGCAGTGGCTTCCCCATGTCTATATCAATAGCAGAATATGGACTTTTCCTCCCGGAATTTATCTGAACCTTTTTAACCCCAGATACACTAACTACTGTTACCACACTCTGCCAATGAGTTCCAGAAATTAACTATTCATTGAGTGAAAAAATATTTCCTCCTATTTGTTTACAATTATTTCTATGTAACTTCATTGAGTATCCGTCTTTGTACTTTTTGGAACAAGTAAAAAATCAATTTACTTCATTCTACACCACTGATGATTTTTTAGACCTTATTCATACCTCCCATCATCCGTCTCTTTTCCAAGCTGAGGAGCCCTAACCTCTTTAGCCTTTCCTGATAATTCTGTTGTATCTTTTTTTGAGATATGGTGACCAGAATTGAATGCAATAGTCATGGTGAGGTCACACCATGGAGCAATATAAAGTCATTATAATATTCTTGGTCTTAATTTACAATCCATTTTATAATAATTCCTAGCATCTTGTTTGCTTTTTTGGTCGCTGCCACTATTGTCTACAATGACACCTAGATCTTTTTCTTGAGTGCTGACTCCCAAGATGGACCCTAGCATTAGATAACTATAATTTGGGGTTGTTTTTTTTTGTTACATTTGTACCCCACGCTTTTCCCACTCATGGCAGGCTCAATGCGGCTTACATGGGGCAATGGAGGGTTAAGTGACTTGCCCAGAGTCACAATTTGCTGTCTGTGCCTAAAGTGGGAATCAAACTCAGTTCCCCAGGACCAAAGTCCACCACCCTAGCATTTCCCAATGTGCATCACTTTGCATTTGTCCATATTAAATTTAATCTGCCGTTTGGATGTCCAGTATTCCAATTTCCTAAGGTCTCCCTGCAATTTTTCACAGTCTGCATGAGTTTCAACAACTTTGAATAGCCTTGGGAGGGGCGGGAGAGATGCTAGACAATGGGATGGAGGGAAGAGAGAGGAAGAGATGTGGGACCACAGGAGGTGGCGGACTGGGGAACAGACTAGGGGATTCTGACATGGAATGGGAAAGAGTGGGGAGATGCTAACTATGGTGGGGGTAAGGGGAGGAGAGATTCCGATTATGGCAGGAACGAGAAGAAGGATAGAGAGGGAGGGAGATTATGCACTGTTGGTGGATTGGGGAGATGGGATAAGCTGTACTGTTGAAGGGAGAGGGAACATGGAGATGCCAAGCTACAACTGGGGGGGGGGGAGAGAGAGACTGGATGGGGGAAGACAGAGGAAGAGATGCTGGATCCCAGTGGTGGGATGGGGGAGGAGACCAGTTTGGGTTTCCGCACACTGCATCTTTGCATGTACAGTTCAATTTCTCATTGGAAAATGGGACTACAGCAACTGAAGTAGTCTGAAACTAAGATCACTAATGAGTGATGCCCTTTAGCACTACCTATTTGGCAGAAGGTGCATAAAATGATACAGTCCAGATGTGTATCTAACAAGCAAAAGTCGGTCAGGAGGTAGCTTGAATAGGTCACTGTCTGACCTCTCATGTCTTCACATACTTTTGAGGAAAGCAAATCTGCTAAACAGTTTATACCTGTATCATAGGGCTATACTATATGCCAGGTATTGTACATAAATTTACAGTATAGTCAACTAATTCTTAATGGGCCAAATTCCATCAATGATGCCTTAAAAATCAGCACTGAAAAACCATGCACTTAGCGTGATTCTATAAATTACGCCTAAAGTTAGATGTACTTTATAGAATACTAGTGGAACCCAGCCCATTTCCTCAACAATGAAACGGGCCCTAGGAAGGCTCTCTTGTAAGCAATTTTTTGTCTCTCCCTTGCCCTCCCCTCCATGTCCAGCGATTCTCTTCTCTCCTGTCCTCTCCTCCCATCCCATCCATGTCCATCGAGTCTGCTCTGCTCTGCCCTCCCCTCGATGTGCCACGATTCTCTCTTCCTTTGTACCTCATTGTTTTCTGGCTGACTTCCCTTCCGTTGGTAACATCCTGACATCAGCTCGCCTCCAGTGTTCCCTTCCCTCTCACTGTTCCGCCCTCTGACGTCATTACATTTTGACATGAGGGCGGGGCAGTGAGGGGGAATGGAACGCTGGAGGCTGGCTGACGCCATGAGATGTTACGAACCCAGGCAGCCAGACAGCGATGGAACGTTGGAGGTGCAAATTATTATATAGGATGCGCACACATCGTTCTTGTGCTTAAAATTTAGACACGGCTATTTAGGCCACCTAAAATCAGGCCTCAATACCTGCACCTAAGTAAGGTGCAGATTGGGTGTATTCCATAATAGTGTGTATAGTTTTTTTGAAATGCCCACAACCTATCTATTCCACGTCCATATCCACACCTCTTTTTTGAATGTGCGCATTAGAATTTACACACACCACGTTGTAGAATACGCCTAGAAAGCTGTGCATGTAAATTCTAATTAAAGCCAATTAGTGCTACTAATTGGTTAAGTACCAATTATCTGTGCTGATCGGCTTGTTAATTAATTTGTGTATATGATGCATAGGGACAGGGTGTGTGTGAGTCATTAAGTATACTTCTTACCGAGCTAAAAACACATCTTCAAGCTGAGTCCCATATCCATCCTCCGTCTATAGAAGAGCCCACATTCCCCTGAGTACAGCAGAGACACAGAGTTTCACATTCATCCCATGACCACAGTACTACAAAGGAGCAGGGATTGTCTCAATCTGATGTAACAGTACAGTGCTGTGTACACCTAGTACTGCTATAGAAATGTTCAGTGTTAGTAGCGGTGATTCCACCCCATATAGCTGAGGGGCCAAGTGCAGATCTGACTGGGACTCTCAAGGCAGTGTACAACTGGCTTCTGAGCGCCCCTTCCTACCCCCCCCCCCCCCCCCCGGTCCTGGTTACTGATTCTTTCAGTGTCACACAAAGCTTCACAAAGACCAAGACTTGACATCCAGTGCAGTTACTTTCAGTTACTCTCAGGAAATATCATCTCTTTGTGGATTCAAATACTTTTAACTTTTATGATAGCAGCTGAAAAAACACATTCTTAACTTTGACTATACTTTTACTCTGCAGTACCAGAATACAGATCTATATCTATATATAGAATAAAAATATGTATTTTTAATTAGTGAACTGATCAGACGCACATCAAAAATGAAATTACCGCCCAGGCCACCCGGTTGCTGGGCAGTAGTTCAAAATTAATGCGCATAGGACGTGCGTATGAGCTATGCGGCTTAGTAAAAAGGCCCCTAAGATTCCTCCACTTTGGCTAGGGGAGCAAATAAATTCTCATATTATGCAACTCAACGTCAACACTCTCCCTCCCCCTTGTTTTTTTCTCACCACCTACTTCCATATCCATCCAAAGCATGCTGAAATGTCTAAAAAAAAATCCACCCTTCCCTATCTCTTTCCGGTAAGCCATTTTTTTTCTTTAATGCTTACATTACCAGTACTTAATCCATCATCCTTAGCTATACAACACATTCTTTGTATATAAAGACAGATTGAACTCCACAAGGCTTTCAACCAGTTAAAAAGAGGTTTAAACAAATTCAGCAGAGGTCATTGTATATCATGGGCGTGGAAGAGTGGCCTAGTGGTTAGAGTACTGGTCTTGCAATCCAGAGGTGGCAGGTTCAAATCCCACTGCTGCTCCTTGTGATCTTGGGCAAGTCACTTAACCCTCAATTGCCTCAGGTACAAACTTAGATTGTGAGTTCTCCTGGGACAGAGAAATATCTAGTGTACCTGAATGTAACTCACCTTGAGCTACTACTGAAAAAGGTGTAAGCCAAAATCTAAATAAAATAAATAAATAAAATGACTGATATATGGCAAATAGATCACAACAGCCTTCATCACTGTGGTAAGTTCAAAAACATCAAGTGTGAGGTGCATCAAGGTGCCAGTCCCTTGCAGTATTCCCAGGATCTTTGCTGAAGTCAGTTTTAGCACAGAAAGACAGTTCTTTGATAGATGAATTCCAGGTGTGTTTGGTGTTTTGCAAGAGAAACAGCACTGTTTGGAAGGGGAATTGGTCTTGCCTTAAGAAGTTCATCCCGTCCAGGGCGGTATGAATACCAGATCATGCTAGATTTTGTTTGACTCTTCGTCACTTTCATAAGGTGGGCATGCTTCCTCACAAGGTGGGTTCGCTTCCACAGGTGTGGTTGGGATGACCAGTGGGGTGCAGTGCTGCTGCTGCTGCTGCTGTGGGTACGCCCAGGCGGTGGTCATAATGATGGGCTGGGTGCATTGCTCTGGCTGTTGTCTGTTCTTTTTTATCTGTGCCCAGAGCACCTCAGTCAACACCATTGCCAGAATGATCACCACACATAGTCCAATGCATTCTCCCAGGATGATGCTGCCATTCATATGGAAAATGGAAGTGATAGCAGATGGGCAGGATCGCACCCTTAAAATGCCCAGTTTTGACTGTTTGGGGCAGATGTCAGTCACGATCTCATCCACGACATCTGTCATGCCACAGCAATCCAGCCTATGATGCAGGCTATTCAGGGTTAATTTTGGAGACAGACTCCTTAGGATCTGGGAAATTTTCAGAGATGCCTTCTGTGCCTCTTGGAGCTTGAGGTATGCATCAGCATACTGATTCTGAAGTCTAGTGACCACCTCATCCTGGTGGATGAAGATCATAGCGACCGCAGACACCTCGATTGCCAGAGCAGCCATGAGGAGGAGCATATATGCTGCCAGCATACCTGTGGACTCCCGATCTGCACCAACAGACCCCAGAATCCCCAGCAGCGTCACAAAGGCACCAGTCCACATCAGAATGTACATGGCATCACAGTAAGTGGTGTTAAAGAAGTCCTTATCCACAACTACCATGTTCAACCACAAACAGAAGCCAGAAACTAAGACCAGCAACCCACAGAGGACCAGAATTGAAATAAAGACCACCAGAAGCATTTTAGCGCAAGTGGTCCCTCCTTGGACAACCATGATGAGGATCCTGGGGGGTGAATTATCAGCTTCTGCAAATGTTTCTTCTGAACTCTCCCCCTTCCTTTCTAAAAAGCGTTTTGGCGGGAGTGTCAGGAAAGTGTAATTCTTCCAGCGTGGGTCTTGCTGCACAGAGCACGGATCTCTCGTTCTGTGGCTTTATATTTAATATTGGTTTCCTTTTCTTGCTGGCATCTTTCATCATCACTTCCTGTTGCGGTCTTAATACACTGCTCCCTCCACAGTATCAGATGAGAACAGGGACTGTCTTTCTTCATGTTCAATTGTGAATTATGACTGGTAGCGCTGTAGAAATGATTTGTAGTAGTAGAACCAGCCCGATCTATTCTCCATGCAGAGGTGGAGGACCTGGGCTCAATTCACAGGTGAGAACTTGCACTTCCCAGGTTAGGCAAGGGTGAGGATGGTGTGGAGGCAGTTTTCACAGTCTTTGGGGGACAGAATCCTAGTTATTACATCACCTAGAGGGCAACTCTAGAAAGAAGCACCTACTCTCTCCGTCATGGAATATTAGCATAACCAGGTATATAAATGTGTACAGTTTAGGTGCAAGCATTTAATTATTCAAAATATTTATTACCCGCACTATCCATAAAATCTAGGCAAGGTACAATTAAAACACATAAAATCAGATTAAAAATACAATAAAACACAATTAATATAAACTATATGATACAAATATAGCAGCAAATCCAGCCATGATATATTCCTATATTGACAAAGTACAAGTAACATAACATCATTTATTTATATACTGTGCTATCCAGGAGTCTGAAACAGTTTACAAAGGACTAAACTATTACAACAATGAGAAAACAATGAAAAGAAAACAGTTAACAGTAATTCTTTAGTTTTAATCTTTATTTTTTACTAGTAAAAAAGGCCCGTTTCTTAACGCAATGAAGCGGGCGCTAGCAATGTAATGAGTTCCTGCCATTAATGTTTCCACTTTTGTATTCTGAATATAATTGTTGTTTACATGTGTAAGATTTCTTTATATACAATAGTTTTTGTGTAAACTGTGTTACAATGTTGTAAAAGTTTTCCTTGTTCAGGCCCTTCAATCAGTTTAACAATCACATCAGAAGAGCTCCTTACTCGTGAGAATGCAACATACAGTTGCCCATGTGAGAGACTGAGAGTGACAGTGTGTTTTACAGACAGTGTAAGAGAGAGATACACAGAGTGATTTTGTGTGTGTGTGTGTGTGTGTATGTGTGTGAGATGTGTGTGAGTGACAAAGTGATTAAATGTTTGTCTTCCCTTCCATTCTGTGCACTTGCCTCCACTGATGTTCATACCTCCCTGTATATGATTGTTTGTTAGAGATTCAATCCACTCCACTTCCCTCCTCCAAGTTCCGTTCTGTCTGATTGGTTCTTTGTTCCTGTGATGTCGCGTTTGTTTGCTTGGCAACTATACAGCGTTCCGTTTCCTCGACGTGAGGGCAGGGACAGTGAGAGCCAATGAAACGCTGAACTACAGACTTACGAACCCTACACTGCCACAGTGCCACGGAATCAGCTTCAGAATGTTGGAGGTGCTTTTTATTATAGGACTAGTAAAAAAGGCCCGTTTCGGAAAGAAATGAAACGGGCGCTAGCCAGGTTTTCCTCGTAGTGTGTAGAAGCGCTGCCGGGCCGCCTCCTCTTCCACATTGCGCCCTCTCTCCCGCCTCCTCTTCGTCGTTCCGCCCTCTCTCCTGCTTTCGGCTACTGATTGGCTCCTTGAATGTGCTCCGCCCTCAACGTCATGACGTTTGACGCGAGGGCGGGGCCCACAGACTGTGCTACAGAGCTTCGAACCCGCCTCCTCTTCGTCGTTCCGCCCTCTCTCCTGCTTTCGGCTACTGATTGGCTCCTTGAATGTGCTCCGCCCTCAACGTCATTACGTTTGACGCGAGGGCGGGGCCCACAGACTGTGCTACAGAGCTTCGAACAAACGAACTGGCTTCATTGACGTCAGTGGTCAATGGAACGTTGAGAGTGGTTTTTATGTCCAGATGGGGCGTGGCCTAGGGCGCAGATGGGCGTGGCTGAGTGCGGGAGTCCAAATAGCCTAGGTCAGGAGCCACAGTTGGAGTGAGGTGAGCTTCAGAACGTCTGAGGGGGATTCAGAATGTCTGAGGGGGATTTTATTTATATAGATTAGAAATTTTCATTTTTGACAGTTTTTAACAGTCATAGGGACCCTTTTAGTAAGCTGTGCTCAAAAGTGGTCAGTGCTATCTCCAGCACGGGGCTTTCCTGCTTGCTGAGGCCACTTTTAGCATGATAATAAAATTGGCCCCATTTTCCATTATGCCCATTAATGGCCACACACTAATTTCCCCAATAGCGTGTGGCCATTAGTGCATGATCACTTACAGACAGTTATTTTCTAGTTGTAAGGGCTCAGGCGCTAAACATGTACTCATCTGTTGGTGCGCTGATGTAGCTGTGCTAACCAATTAATCCAGAACACAGCTACTTTCTGCCTCCCGTACACACCCCCAATTCTATTTTTTAGTGTGTGCGCTGATCTGAATCTGTTATTTGCCAGACAAAACCAATAGGGAAAGAGCAATATAAATCCACATGACCTCCTTAAGCTGTGCCTCCAGTACAATCTAGAACAATATATACTCCCCTTCTTAAAGTCTAAAGTAAAACAGTCCAAATACAATACCAAACAAAAGACTTATAACTGATACTGCCAGACTGTAGACTCTCCTTACTCCCAGCACATTTGTAAGTGGTAACTTAATGTTAATGTCACCAATTAGTGTTTGAAAAAGCCCTCAGTTTTCACCACCACTTTCAAAGCAATATCATATAGTTTTTTATTGCTTGGTGGGATAGCATCTCTTTCATTGGGCAATTTTTTTTTTATTGTTACATTTGTACCCCTGCTTTCCCACTCATGGCAGGCTCAATGTGGCTTACATGGGGCAATGGAGGATTAAGTGACTTGCCCAGAGTCACAAGGAGCTGCCTATGCCTGAAGTGGGAATTGAACTCAGTTTCTCAGGACCAAAGTCCACCACCCTAACCACTAGGCCACTCCTCCATTTCTAATATGTGCATGTATGTGCTATTGTAACAGTCCAACTGTGCTACCCAAAATGAAAATAAAAAAATATAATAATAATAATACACGGTGCTCAATAATCAATCAAAACTTATCTTTTAAGATGATTCATAGGCCAGCTCCCTCTCTCAGTGTGTTGATTTGAATAAATTTTTTGTCCGCTTTTTTTCAAAAAAATGGTGGAGCGCCCCGATGTTCCTCAACTGCCAATAACAAAAGTCCAATAGAATTCCCCTAGTCGCGCCCGACACCACGGGTTTCACTACTTTCTTCAGGGACTCGGGTTAAATATCATGCTGTCTCTTGTGCTTGGCATGAACTACACCGCCATACTCGTTTTTGTGCACAAAAGCCCATCCCCCCCCTACCTGTAACACTTGTGCTGGTAAATGGGAGGCCTCCAAAACCCACTGTACCCACATGTAGGTGCCCCCTTCACCCCTAAGAGCTATGGTAGTGTTGTACATTTGTGGGTAGTGGGTTTTGGGGGAGGGAGGTTGGGAGCTCAGCACCCGTGGTAAGGGAGCTATGCATGTGGGAGCTTTTTCTGAAGTCCTGGCATATCAGGGAGGCCAGTGTACTACCAATCCTGGCCCCTCCCACGACCAAATGGCTCGGATTAGGACGTTTTGAGCTGGGCGTTTTTAGTTTCCATTATCGCTAAAAAAAACACGCCCAGCTGAAAAACGTCCATTTTTTCAAAAATACGGTTCGACCCGCCCCTTCACGGACCCGTTCTCAGAGATAAACGCCCATGGAGATAGGCGTTTGCGTTCGATTATGCCCCTCTTTGTCTACTAATTTATGGTCTCTCAAAAGTTTAGAAGTGTTTAAGAAATCCTTAAAACATTTTTATTTCAGCAAGCTTTTGATGGTATTTGATATTCTCTTTTTTTTTTTTTTTTGTTTAGATGGATGACGTGGTAACAGCATTTTAAAGTTAAGTTGCAGTGTTTTTTTATGTTATTTGATATTTTAATGATATTTTAATTGCATTTTATTTTGTCTTGTTTGGTTTCTGCTTGATTTTGTTTGTTTGTTTATTATTATTGTGTATGTTATTGCTTGTCCCCCGCCTAAAACTTTTGGGGTAGAGTAGGTTATATATTTTTTTAATAAATTCCTGAAATGTAAAAATTTTAAAAGTTTTCAAAATAGCAATAAATCACGCTCTAAGGCGCCCCATATAAGAGGCTTGGGAAAACCGTGACCTTCCCCTGCCTCCTCTGTCGGTACCTCCTGCCCTCCTCGAATTTGGGGCAGGAACAAAAAGAAATTGTATCTTCCTGAGAGCGCCCACCCCCTGCTCACTTCTTTTCTTACTCGGCCACCTGCTTGACTCGCTACCTCCCTGAGTTCTGAGCACTGAAAAAAAAAAAAAAGAACTGCCACTTTAGAGCCAGGTGCTGCAACACTCACTCACAGGCTCACAGCCAGTTCTGCCAGAAACTCCCACTGTGACACACTTCCTGCTGCCCTTACGGCAGAGCCTGGCTGTGAGCCTGCTGTGAGTGAGTTGCAGGCCGTGAAAGACTAGATGACTTGCTCAAGGTCATACGGAGCTGCAGAGGTTAATTGTACCCAGTTCCCCAGATCTACAACCCAGGGCAGCCAGGGACTTCAAATCTATCCTGGAGGTACTGGATATTTCTTTAATCTCAGTGTGGGGGTATAGAGGAGAAACAAGATTACTTCAGGTGATTTGGAGCCACCTTGGACCAATAAATACCAAGAAACAGTAGTAGCACAGAGTTTTATTTCAATACATGGTACAGACATCCTTGGAAGAGCACCCGTAACTCTGGGCCCATGCTTGTGAGGTGTTGTCATTCATACAGAAAGAAAACACGGGCCAGAGCTCCTGAGTATGGCCTTCAGACCACTCATCGCGATTTCCCTCTTGATCCCTTGCAGTCATCAACAGGAAATGGCCCTTGCCTGTAGAGGAGAAAAAAATAATGGGCTAAAAGGAAAATTTGAAACAAACAACCAATAGTGATAAACTGAACTGGAAGAGAGAAAACAGACCACTAAAGAACGTGAGAAATAGAATGGATGGAGGGTACTTGTGGGATGCAGCATGAAAGCAGAGGAGAGGGTCGGAATGCTTTTGGGCAGGAGTATGGTTCAGAGCTGAAGGCCTACCTGTAGGAATGTGAAAAATGTCTGAGGAAGTGCAGGAAAGACAAAGAGGCTTGCTAAGCTGTGTAAAAGATTGATGTGGGCTGTCACAGAATGTCTCACCAAGGGAAGGGTCTCACAGCTGTCACTCTTTGATCCTCAGAGATTTCATGCAGGCTTGGTAGGCCTTGATGGCTTCCTGGCAGCTCTTTTCACCTTTTCCTGTCATACTGGGGGGGTGGGGGGGGGGGGGGGTGGAGGGGAGGGGGATAAAAAGACACAATGAGCAGGTACAGCTTAAAACAGTTTTTTTTGGTGGGGGGATGGGATATTAACATAGAGCCCTAATTTAATCGTCCTCTCTATCCATCCACACCTTATATGAGACAATGGTTTGCATGGTAGTAATTATCTTGTTATAATCATTTACCCATCAGATATTTGTTTTAGTTCATTCTGGGAGGTATGTTTGCTCCCCATTTCTCCCTCTGTTTGCAATCATGGCCAGCTTTGCTGGAGTACAAACTCCCCTTCCAATCCTATTGCCATGTGCCGACCCAGACTGGACCAGGGTAAGTGTACCAGGCACCCTAGGCAAAGCTTCAAACTTGTGCCCCCCCCTATCATTTTCAGACCTTTCAGTCCTCCCCGAGATGTTCATAGTTAATCTACAAAGTCGTATCACCCCCTAATACCATCCCTCTCAGAATGATCTTATAAAATCACGCTGTTGAGCATCATACTTTCTATATGAAACAATATTTAATATGTATCATGAAGGCAGTTTGAAAAAGTGATAGACACCAGTAAAGGGGTAATTTGAAGACTGTTGCCCTCCCTGAGGTACAAGTTCTTTGAATTTGTGTGGCCGTCAGGATCTGGTGCTTTTCTTTGAGTAAAGCTGCTCTTTATTGCCCCCACCCCCCACTGAGGCTTTTGTAGCAGGCAATTGCCTAGTCTTCCTGATGGTTAAGAGGTCTCTGCCCACACCCATTTCCTTGCAGATCAAGGGGAAAGGCAGTGCTGACAATGAGTTACGGATAACCTAAACAGAGGCAGATTCTGAGCTAGCAGGCATTCTAAAGGAGCAAGAAGAAACAGGACCACCAAAAATCTAATGCATGTAATAAGCCACAAATGGCATGAACTATCATCGATGCCCTATTGCCAGCTCTGGCCAGAGAGGATACTTCCTGGGCAAGTGGTGGACTTTCTACTGGTTAGCTCCTTGCTTTCTAAGCCTCTTCCTTTCCCTTACTATGGAGTCAAGGCAAGACTACATCACTGAGAATGCATTGCAGTGTTAGGCCATTGCCAGATCTCAGTGACTTGGTCTGGGGGAGCCAGGGCAGGATCTCTCAAGGACCTGTGCACTCGATTGTTTCTGGAGCTGTGGCCAGAGGAGCATCCAGCATAGCGGAGATGGTTGTCTCATGACTCAGTAGACAAGGCAAGAGGTCTCTTGTACTCCAGTTTGACAACCCCACCCTTATCATCTCCAGCCAAGGAGGCCTAACCTGACTCAGCAGTCCCTCCAGCAGCTGGCACACAGCATAGGGTACGGCAGTGTGCCAAGGCTGCAGATAAGCTGGTACTTCCCCGAGACAGGGAGGGAGAGGAGAGGAGAGGAGACAGGGACAGTAGACCAGGGGTCGGGAGGTGAATTTAATTAGTGGGGGCTGCAGAGCTAAGACAGCCCAAGGCTTTTGCCTTAATACTGTTCAGCAACTGGAAAGATATCACGTCTACATTCAATTGTTTGGTGGAACACAGTTTGTACAGTCTATAAATATGAGCCAAGAGTATCTGAAAAATCGTAAAGGAATATGACTATCATGAAAATATAGAAAGAAAGCAGTAAAAGACTATTTCTCTCACAATATTAATCCACTCATTTAATTTGTTTTGTCGTATATAATTGTTTTCTTTTCTTCCGTATAAGTCTGCCCAGCACTAGTCCCGCCTCCCAACCACCAGCCCCAGCACAGACCGTATATGTCTGCCCACACTAGCCCCGCCTCCCAACCAGCAGCTTAGCCTAGAATGGGTGGCAGAGCTGGTGGTTGGGAGGCGGGGCTAGTGTGGGCAGACATATATGGTCTGTGCTGGGGCTGGTGGTTGGGAGGCAGGACTAGTGCTGGGCAGACTTATACGGTCTGTGCCGGGGCTGGTGGTTGGGCGGCGGGGATAGTGCTGGGCAGACTTATACGGTCTGTGCCAGAGCCGGTGGTGGGTGGCAGGGATAGTGCTGGGCAGACTTATACGGTCTGTGCCAGAGCTGGTGGTTGGGAGGCGGGGTTGGTGGTTGGGAGGCGGGGATAGTGCTGGGCAGACTTGTGCGGTCTGTGCCAGAGCCGGTGGTGGGTGGCAGGGATAGTGCTGGGCAGACTTGTGCGGTCTGTGCCAGAGCCGGTGGTGGGTGGCAGGGATAGTGCTGGGCAGACTTATACGGTCTGTGCCAGAGCTGGTGGTTGGGAGGCGGGGTTGGTGGTTGGGAGGCGGGGATAGGGCTGGCCAGACTTATACGGTCTGTGCACTGAAGAGGACAGTACAAATAAAAAAAGTAGCACATATGAATTTATCTTCTTGGGCAGACTGGATGGACCGTGCAGGTCTTTTTCTGCCGTCATCTACTATGTTACTATGTTACTATGTTTTCTTCCGTTCATGCTTGTATGAGTCAATTATTTTCTCTGTACACTGTTCATATTCAAAATAATTAAAATGTTTGAGCTAAGAAAAATAAGATTCCAGCCCTATCTGTCCCTATTCATGCATGAACATTTGTGTACCACAGGGGTTTATTATTCTGGTCCTCAGGACACAATATCCACAATGAATATGCATGAGATAGATTTGCATACAATGGAGGTAATGCATGCAAAATGATCTCATGCATATTCATTGTGGTTATGCTGAAAACCTGACTGACTGTGTTTCGAGGACTGGGTTGAGAACTACTGGTCTATTGTGTTTATTCAACTTTTGTGTGTGTTTTGGTATGTGTGTGCACCTAATCTTGCCTGATGGTTGATCAGCCCTGAGCAGGGGCGTAGCCATGGGTGGGCCTGGGTGGGCCCAGGCCCACCCAGTTTTGTTTCAGGCCCACCCAGCAGTGGAGGCAGTGGAGCGGAGGGAGCAGGCTGAGCTCCGATCCCGCATCTGCCTCCCCAGCCCGCCACTGCCCCGCCCCCCGCCGTACCTTTAAATATTACAGTTTTGCTGGAGTCGCGGGCAGCCGGCATTGAAGACATCGGCAGGCTTACGCCGGTTCCAGCAGCCTTCCCTTCCCTCGTTGCAAGTCGGATGATGGCTCCGCCCTCTTCTGACGTATTTCCTGTTTCTACGAGGGCGGAGCCATCATCCGACTTGCAACGAGGGAAGGGAAGGCTGCTGGAACCGGCGTAAGCCTGCCGATGTCTTCAATGCCGGCTGCCCGCGACTCCAGCAAAACTATAATATTTAAAGGTACGGCGGGCGGGCGGGCGGAAGGAAACAGGGCAGACAGGAGAGGAGGGTTGCTGCACATGGTGGAAGAAGGGGAGAGGAGGGTTGCTGGATGGAGGGAAGGGGAGAGGAGGGTTGCTGGACATGGTGGAAGAAGGGGAGAGGAGAGAGGAGGGTTGCTGGACATGGTGGAAGAAGGGGAGAGGAGGGTTGCTGGACATGGTGGAAGAAGGGGAGAGGAGAGAGGAGGGTTGCTGGATGGAGGGAAGGGGAGAGGAGGGTTGCTGGACATGGTGGAAGAAGGGGAGAGGAGGGTTGCTGGATGGAGGGAAGGGGAGAGGAGGGTTGCTGGATGAAGGGAAGGGGAGAGGAGGGTTGCTGGACATGGTGGAAGAAGGGGAGAGGAGGGTTGCTGCACATGGTGGAAGAAGGGGAGAGGAGGGTTGCTGGATGGAGGGAAGGGGAGAGGAGGGTTGCTGGACATGGTGGAAGAAGGGGAGAGGAGAGAGGAGGATTGCTGGATGGAGGGAAGGGGAGAGGAGGGTTGCTGGACATGGTGGAAGAAGGGGAGAGGAGGGTTGCTGGATGGAGGGAAGGGGAGAGGAGGGTTGCTGGACATGGTGGAAGGAGGGGAGAGGAGGGTTGCTGGATGGAGGGAAGGGGAGAGGAGGGTTGCTGGACATGGTGGAAGAAGGGGAGAGGAGGGTTGCTGCACATGGTGGAAGAAGGGGAGAGGAGGGTTGCTGCACATGGTGGAAGTAGGGGAGAGGAGGGTTGCTGGATGGAGGGAAGGGGAGAGGAGGGTTGCTGGACATGGTGGAAGAAGGGGAGAGGAGGTTGCTGCACATGGTGGAAGAAGGGGAGAGGAGGGTTGCTGCACATGGTGGAATAGGGAAGGGGTTGGATGAAGGGAAGGGGAGAGGAGGGTTGCTGGATGAAGGGAAGGGGAGAGTAGGGTTGCTGGACATGGTGGAAGAAGGGGAGAGGAGGGTTGCTGGATGGAGGGAAGGGGAGAGGAGGGTTGCTGGACATGGTGGAAGAAGGGGAGAGGAGAGGGCAGGGGAGAGGAGGGTTGCTGGATGAAGGGAAGGGGAGAGGAGGGTTGCTGGATGGAGGGAAGGGGAGAGGAGGGTTGCTGGACATGGTGGAAGAAGGGGAGAGGAGGTTGCTGGATGGAGGGAAGGGGAGAGGAGGGTTGCTGGACATGGTGGAAGAAGGGGAGAGGAGGGTTGCGGGATGGAGGGAAGGGGAGAGGAGGGTTGCTGGACATGGTGGAAGAAAGGGAGAGGAGAGGGCAAGGGGAGAGGAGGGTTGCTGGATGAAGGGAAGGGGAGAGGAGGGTTGCTGGACATGGTGGAAGAAGGGGAGAGGAGGGTTGCTGGATGGAGGGAAGGGGAGAGGAGGGTTGCTGGACATGGTGGAAGAAGGGGAGAGGAGGGTTGCGGGATGGAAGGAAGGGGAGAGGAGGGTTGCTGGACATGGTGGAAGAAAGGGAGAGGAGAGGGCAGGGGAGAGGAGGGTTGCTGGATGAAGGGAAGGGGAGAGGAGGGTTGCTGGATGAAGGGAAGGGGAGAGTAGGGTTGCTGGACATGGTGGAAGAAGGGGAGAGGAGAGGGCAGGGGAGAGGAGGGTTGCTGGATGAAGGGAAGGGGAGAGGAGGGTTGCTGGATGAAGGGAAGGGGAGAGTAGGGTTGCTGGACATGGTGGAAGAAGGGGAGAGGAGGGTTGCTGGATGGAGGGAAGGGGAGAGGAGGGTTGCTGGACATGGTGGAAGAAGGGGAGAGGAGAGGGCAGGGGAGAGGAGGGTTGCTGGATGAAGGGAAGGGGAGAGGAGGGTTGCTGGATGGAGGGAAGGGGAGAGGAGGGTTGCTGGACATGGTGGAAGAAGGGGAGAGGAGGGTTGCTGGATGGAGGGAAGGGGAGAGGAGGGTTGCTGGACATGGTGGAAGAAGGTGAGAGGAGGGTTGCGGGATGGAGGGAAGGGGAGAGGAGGGTTGCTGGACATGGTGGAAGAAAGGGAGAGGAGAGGGCAGGGGAGAGGAGGGTTGCTGGATGAAGGGAAGGGGAGAGGAGGGTTGCTGGACATGGTGGAAGAAGGGGAGAGGAGGGTTGCGGGATGGAGGGAAGGGGAGAGGAGGGTTGCTGGACATGGTGGAAGAAGGGGAGAGGAGGGTTGCGGGATGGAAGGAAGGGGAGAGGAGGGTTGCTGGACATGGTGGAAGAAAGGGAGAGGAGAGGGCAGGGGAGAGGAGGGTTGCTGGATGAAGGGAAGGGGAGAGGAGGGTTGCTGGACATGGTGGAAGAAGGGGAGAGGAGGGTTGCTGGATGGAGGGAAGGGGAGAGGAGGGTTGCTGGACATGGTGGAAGAAGGGGAGAGGAGAGGGCAGGGGAGAGGAGGGTTGCTGGATGAAGGGAAGGGGAGAGGAGGGTTGCTGGACATGGTGGAAGAAGGGGAGAGGAGAGGGCAGGGGAGAGGAGGGTTGCTGGATGGAGGGAAGGGGAGAGGAGGGTTGCTGGACATGGATGGATGAGAGGGAAGGGAGAGAGAAGAAATGCTGGACATGGATGGAGGGGATGGAAGAATGAGGAAGGAGATGAGATGAGGGAAAAGGAAGAGAGGAGAAAAACTGCACATGGATGAAGAAAATAGGCAGAAGCTGGATCCACTAGACAGTCAAGTCTGCAGAGGACCCAGCTTTTACTTATGGATATAGAGCAAGAAATGAAGAAGAAAGGAGGAAAGTAAAGAAATAAATGGAAAGGAAGCCCTGGAAACGGAGTTAAGAGGACAGATAGCAGCAGAATCGGATACTGGGCCAGCATGATCAGAAAAACAGTCACCAGACAACAAAGGTAGAAAAAAATCATTTTATTTTCATTATAGTGTTTGGAATATGTCCACTTTGAGAATCAGGTGCTCAACATTAAAAGTTTATATTTATTTACTTATTTATGGCATTTTATCCCACATTAAACATGAATTAAATTGGAACCTGGGATCATTTAATTTTTTTTTCCTGGAGACAGTAATGCATTGCCCCCCCCCCCCCCCAGGCTCTCTCCCCGGCTATAGCCAGCTCTGCAATTTTTAAGGGGAGGTGGACGGGCGCAGAGGTGGACCGGGGAGAGAGCCTGTTGTTAAACATTTACCAGCACACCACTGTCTAGTGCCCACCCATCCAACCTGTTGGCCTACCCAAAAATTGACTTCTGGCTACGCCACTGGCCCTGAGGACAAGTGTCCAAAGAGCATTATTCTGGTAGCAGGGTGATGGGGTGGAATTTTGTGTATATGTGAGACTGAAAGATGCTGCTAACCACTATGTAGATAATGATGAAGATAAAGCAAATTTGCTAAATAGATACTTTTGTTCTGTTTTCACAGAAGAAAATCCTGGAGAAGGACCGCGATTGACTGGCAAAAGTACATATGAGAATGGAGTGGATATAGCACCGTGCACGGAAGAGAGTGTGTATGAACAACTTGAAAATCTAAAGGTGGACAAAGCCGTGGGACCGGACGGGATCCACCCCAGGATATTGAGGGAGCTCAGAGAGGTTCTGGCGGGTCCTCTTAAAGATTTGTTTAATAAATCTTTGGAGACGAGAGAGGTTCCGTGGGATTGGAGATCAGCGGATGAGGTCCCTCTTCACAAAAGTGGTGATAGGGAAGAAGCTGGAAACTACAGGCCGGTAAGCCTCACTTCGGTTATTGGAAAAGTAACGGAAGCGATGCTAAAGGAAAGGATAGTGAATTTCCTGGAAGCCAATAAATTGCAAGATCAGAGACAACATGGTTTTACCAAAGGGAAATCGTGCCAAACGAATCTCATTGAATTCTTTGACTGGGTGACCAGAGAATTGAATCATGGACGTGCTATAGATGTAATCTATTTAGATTTCAGCAAAGCTTTTGACACGGTTCCCCACAGGAGGCTCTTGAATAAACTTGACAGACTGAAGATAGGACCCGACGTGGTGAACTGGATTAGGAACTGGTTGACAGACAGATGCCAAAGGGTGGTGGTTAATGGAATTTGCTCGGATGAGGGAAAGGAGAGTAGTGGAGTGCCTCAGAGATCGGTGCTGTGGCCGATTCTATTCAATATACTTGTGAGTGACATTGCCGAAGGATTAGAAGGTAAAGTTTGCCTTTTTGTGGATGATACTAAGATTTGTAACAGAGTGGACACCCGGGAGGGAGTGGAAAACATGAAAAAGGATCTGCGGAAGCTAGAAGAATGATCTAAGGTTTGGCAATTAAAATTCAATGCGACGAAATGCAAAGTGATGCACTTAGGTAGTAGAAATCCACTGGAGACGTATGTGTTAGGCGGGGAGAGTCTGATAGGTACGGATGGGGAGAGGGATCTTGGGGTGATAGTATCTGAGGATCTGAAGGCAACGAAACAATATGACAAGGTGGTGGCTGTAGCTAGAAGATTGCTAGGCTGTATAGAGAGAGCTGTGACCAGCAGAAGAAAAGAGGTTTTAATGCCCCTGTATAAGTCGTTGGTGAGGCCCCACCTGGAATATTGTGTTCAGTTTTGGAGGCCGTATCTTGCTAAGGATGTAAAAAGAATTGAAGCGGTGCAAAGAAAAGCTACAAGAATGGTATGGGATTTGAGTTACAAGACGTATGAGGAGAGACTTGCTGACCTGAACATGTATACCCTAGAGGAAAATAGAAACAGGGGTGATATGATACAGACGTTCAAATATTTGAAAGATATTAATCTGCAAACGAACCTTTTCGTAGATGGGAAGGCAATAGAACTAGAAGACACAAAATGAGATTGAAGAGGGGCAGACTCAAGAAAAATGTCAGGAAGTATTTTTTCATGGAGAGAGTGGTGGATACTTGGAATGCCCTCCCATGGGAGGTGGTGGAGATGAAAACGGTAAGGAATTAAAAAATGCGTGGGATAAACATAAAGGAATCCTGTTCAGAAGGAATGGATCCTTAGAAGCTTAGCGGAGATTGGGTGGCAGAGCCGGTGGTGGGAGGCGGGGCTAGTGCTGGGCAGACTTCTACGGTCTGTGCCCTGAAAATGACAGATACAAATCAAGGTAAGGTATACACAAAAAGTAGCACATATGAGTTTATCTTGTTGGGGCGTCCCTGATGAGCACTTGGCCGACTTTACTTGGTCCATTTTTTTTCATGACCAAGTCGTGAAAAGATGCCCGAACTGAGCAGATGACCACCAGAGGGAATCGGGGATGACCTCCCTTTACTCCCCCAGAGGTCACTAACCCCCTCCCACCATAAAAAACAGGTTAAAAATACTTTTTTGCCAGCCTTTATGCCAGCTTCAAATGCCATACTCAGGTCCATCACAGCAGTATACAGGTCCCTGGTGCAGTTGTAGTGGGTGCAGTGTACTTCAGGCAGGCGGACCTGAGGGGGGGGGGGGGGGGTTGGGGGGGGCTCAGCACCCAAGGTAAGGGAGCTATGCACCTGGGAGCAATTTGTGAAGTTCACTGCAGTGCCCCCTAGGGTGCCCGGTTAGTGTCCTGGCATGTGAGGGGGACCAGTGCACTACAAATGCTGGCTCCTCCCACGACCAAATGGCTTGGATTTGGCCGTTTTTGAGATGAGGTTTCCATTATCGGCGAAAACCAAGGGCGGCCATCTCTAAGGTCGACCTAAATGTCAAGATTTGGGCGTCCCTGACCGTATTATCGAAATGAAAGATGGACGCCCATCTTGTTTCGATAAGGGTTTCCCCGCCCCTTCGTGGCGCCGTCCTTAGAGAGGGGCGCCCCCGTTCAATTATGCCCCTCTATGTTACTATGATGCGTAGGGACCGGGTGGGTGTAGGGGTGCTTGTTGGTCATTATGTGCATTTCCCATAAAGCAAAAACACATCGTCGTAGCTGTCTTTTGTAGAGCCCACATCCCCTGAGTGTAGCACAGACACAGCATTTCACATTCATCCCATGACTACAGTACCACAAAGGAACAGGGACTTTCTTAATCTGATGTAATAGAACAGTGCTGTGTACACCTAATGCTGCTATAGAAAAGGTCAATGTTATGATAACACCACCACGAAATGTTACGTGTTATTGGTAACACCACTCCCCTGATGTTACCATTAACAATCTACTACTACTACTACTTATCATTTCTATAGCGCTACTAGACGTATGCAATGCTGTACACTTGAACATGAAGGGACGATCCCTGCTCGACAGAGCTTACAATCTAATTAGGACAGACAAACAGGACAAATAAGAGATAAGGGAATTACTAAGGTGGGAATGTTAAAATATGGGTACTAAACAAGTGAGTTAAGGGTTAGGAGTTAAAAGCAGCATCAAAAAGGTGGGCTTTTAGCTTAGGCTTGAAGACGGCCAGAGATGGAGCTTGACGTACCGGCTCAGGAAGTCTATTCCAGGCATATGGTGCAGCAAGATAAAAGGAACAGAGTCTGGAGTTAGCGGTGGAGGAGAAGGGTGCAGATAAGAGAGATTTACCCAATGAACGGAGTTCCCAGGGAGGAGTGTAAGGAGAGATAAGAGTGGAGAGGTACTGAGGAGCTGCAGAGTGAATGCACTTGTAAGTCACTCCCCTGGTGTTACCACTAACAATCACATGTTTCCTTCAGTTCAGACCTGGGAGCCTTATGGCAGCATACTGCTGGCTTCTGAGCTCCTCTCCCTACCCCCTGGCCCTAGTTACTGATTTATTTAATGCCACATAGAGCATCACCCAGATGTGACATGAGATTCCATGCAGTCACTCTCAGGAAACGACATCTTTAGGTTATGGATAAAAGCACTTTTATAATAGCAGCTGAAGAAAACACATTCTTAGCTTTGGAATCCACTTTCAGTCTGCAGCAACAGTATTTTATAGACCTTTACCATATCTCCCTTTAGCCCTCTTTTCTCCAAGCTGAAGAGCTCCATTCCCCAGGTACAAAGTCCTAGATTATAAGCCCACTAGGGACAGAGAAAGTATCTGTATATAATATGTAAATGACAAAGGTGGTATATCAAATTCACCCTTCTATAAAGAAGCACCTACTTTCTATTATAGAATACTAACGTAACCAGTATATAACTTTAAATTTATTGTGCACAGCCGGAATTCTCTTGATGTTACAATGATAATTTACATGCAAAACTTCCATTCACATTCTGCACCAGGTTATAGAGTGGTGCCTAGCTGGAATATTAGCGTGAGTCCATGTTGGTACTCTGATCATTTCGACACATACTGGGTGCCTAAATGTTGACTCCTTACTTTTAGAATACCCCTTTAGAGGGTAAGCTGGTGTCTACTTTTTTGGTCTAATATTCAAGTGCGAGTTGAAGAAAATGCACTTATATTTGCTAGTAAATTCTATATAAGCACTCAAAATTGTGCATGCAAATTTAATTGACTAAGGAGCCAATCAATGCCAATAATTGGATGCAAACAATCATTTATTGGCACTAATGGGCAACAATTGGCAACAATTTGCATTTACGTGCACATCTTCCTAGTTGGTACTCTAGAAAGATGAGTGCGTAAACTTTTAAGCGCAGATTCAAAAAATGGTGCCCAACTCACAAGCGTCATTTATAGAAAAGCACTGAGTTTAACCCATGATGTGCGAACACTTACTCCAGCCCTATAGCTGGTGTAAATGTCCACACCTAGATGTTGAGCACTTGATTTTCATAACATGATGTCTGTTTTTGTTGCCCTTTACCAGGAGAAAAAAAACATCTCTGCACGAATATAACACGTGCTTGTGTGTCCCCTCAAAATGACACTGATTACGATTTATAATAAATTACTAAACATAGAAACATGACGGCAGATAAAGGCCACATGACCCATCCAGTCTGCCCATCCTCTGTAACCCCTAATTCTTCCTGTTCCTAAGCGATCCCACATGCTTATCCCATGCCTTTTTAAACTCTGGAAAAGTCCTCAACTCCACCACCTCCACCGGGAGGCCATTCCATGCCTCCACCATCCTTTCTGTGAAATAATACTTCCTTAGGTTACTCCTAAGCCTATTCCCTCTTATCTTTGTCATATGCCCCCTCATTACAGAGCTCTCCTTCAGTTGAAAAAGGCTCTCTTCCTGTACATAAATGCCCTTGAGATATTTAAACGTCTCTATCATGTCTCCTGTCTTCCTCCTCTCTTCCAGTGTATTTATTTTATTTTATTTATTGCATTTGCACCCCACATTTTCCCACCTATTTGCAGGCTCATTGTGGCTTACAGAGTGTTGTTATGACATAGTCATGACTGGATCTTAGATACAATCGGTAGTAAGCAGAAGATGTATGAGGGATTAGAGAAGGAGGTGTTAGATAGGGTGGTGTAAGAGGTGTATTTTGATACTTGGGTGGGTTGGGTGGTGATTTGTGTCATTAAGGGTTCTTTTTGTAGGCTTTGTTGAAGAGATGTGTTTTCAAAGATTTGCGAAAGTTGATTAGATTGTCCATGGTTTTCAGGGCTGTGGGTAGTGCGTTCCATAGCTGTGTACTTCTGTTTGAGAAGGTAGTGGTGTATGCCTGCTTATATTTAAGTCCTTTACAGCTGGGGAAGTTCAGATTGAGGAATTTGCGGGCTGATCTTTTGGCGTTTCTGGGCAGTAGGTCCACTAGGTTTAACATGTAGAGTGGGGCATCTGCGTGAATGATTTTGTGTACGGTCATGCAGATCTTGAACTCAATGTGTTCCTTGAGTGGGAGCCAGTGAAGTTTCTCTCTTAAGGGTTTCACACTTTCGTATTTGTTTTTTCCAAATATGAGTCTGGCTGCGGTATTCTGGGCTGTTTGGAGTTTTTTAATAGTCTGTTCTTTGCAGCCAGCGTGCAAAGTGTTACATTAGTCCAGATGACTTATTACCATTGACTGTACCAGGGTGCGGAAAATGTTTCTCGGAAGAAAGGTTTTACTCTTTTGAGTTTCCACATCAAGTAGAACATCTTTTTCGTCGTGTTCTTCACGTGGGTATCGAGTGTGAGGTTTCGATCAATGGTGACTCCAAGCATCTTCAGATTTTCTGAAATGGGAAGAATGCAGTATGGTGTGGTTATGGTGGAGTAGTTGGTTGTGTTGTATTGGGAAGTGAGTACTAGGCATTGAGTTTTTTCTGCATTGAGTTTTAGCTGGAATGAATCTGCCCAGGAGTACATGATTCGGAGGCTTTGGTTGATCTCGTTGGTGATTTCGTTTAGATCATGTTTGAACGGGATGTAGATTGTGACATCGTCTGCATATATGTATACATGTTGAGGTTCATAAGCCTGTCCCTATAATTTTTGCATTCAAGACCGCTTACTAATTTCGTAGCCGCCCTCTGGACCGACTCCATCCTGTTTATATCTTTCCGTAGGTGTGGTCTCCAGAACTGCACACAGTACTCCAAATGAGGCCTGACCAGAGATTTATACAATGGCACTATCACCTCCTTTTTCCTGGAGGTGATAGTGCCGTTGTATAAGTCTCTGTTTTATTATATGAAAAGTTATTCCGTTATTATACTTCCTCTTCGTACAGCCATATGCTGAACAAGCCGCCATGTTTGAAAATATAAGTGAGATTAAATAAAAATGCTACCAACAATAAAGAACGACAACGTGGATGCTTTGTTTTGAGTGTACTGCTGCATGGGGAAGGGGAAACATAGACTAAATTAAATGGCTTCAACTGTTTCCTATTCTCAACCTCCTTGGCCCTGGTGCACACAGAAATGTTTCTTTTCTGTAATCTGGAGAAACAGAAAATTCTAACTTTCATTTTCTCAAAGCATCTGGGAGTAACTTCCTGCCCTTTTGTTGGCTGGATTCTGATTTGGCAGAGACAAATGAAGTTTTTTGGATTGAATCATAAGAAACAGTCTGTTTTCTTTCCCCTTTTATCCAGTGGTGCCTTGTACCAAACGAGCATGTTGAAAAGCTGTTTTGCATTATTGTTGTTATTCTTTTATGATGAGGTGTTTCTTGTGATTATACCCGGGGGGGGGGGGGGGGGGGGTTATAATCACTCACAAAGCCAAATTTTACTCCAGTTTGCCATGCATAGCTCCAGGTGACCTGCGTAGAGCATTGCAGGTCACACAGAATACAACTGGAAATGTTGGTGTTTTTAGGTATAAACATATTTCACCTATATTAATGCAGTTGCAATGGCTTCCTGTCTTGTGGAGGATTTGTTATTTATTTATTTATCTGTGACATTTATATCCCACATTATCCCAAACAAGTTTGAGTTCAATGTGGCTTACAATAAACAGTGTAGGATAATGCATAAGAAAGTAATTTGTTATAAAATTGTGACTGTTTTATAAAGCTTATATTGAACAATATCCACAAAAAAGGAGAACTAGAGTATGAAATCAAACACAAAATTACTTACAAGTACTCCAGTAATAAGATTTTTAAGTAAATAAATAGAATAAAAACTGATCATCTTCATACTGATAAACAGTTTGGGGACTGGGGTTGCAGTGCCTTAGCTGGGAATCAATAAATCTAATCTAATCTAACCCAAGCTTTTGTTAATCACCTATTCCAATAGGTCATAAGCAATATAATTCAGCAAATAACATGCATAAAAAATACATCCAGCAAATAATACAAGATCCATATAACTGGAAACAATATAAGCGATATAATAAATCAAATAAACATGAATAAACATGCTTAAAATTAAGAAAATTCAATAAGATACTTTTGAAAAAAAGAAAAATAACATGGGATTCCTTTGTAGAAACCTTTATAGCCAAGATTAAGATCTTAAATGTAATCCGATATGATTATAGGTAAACAATGGGGTAACAATGATTGTCCTTGTGCTGTGGCTGGAATGAAACAGCAAACTATTTGTTTTGCGGATCTCAGTGTGGGGATTGAACGGCTGTTACATTTTGATGCTATATCAAATCGTCCAGTGTCGTCACTGGTTCTTATTAATTATTTATGCATTTAAACCATTATTTATATTGTTCATAGTGGAAGGATCTTCCTTCTTTCAAATCTTCACCATTCAAAAATAACAATTATTATAACTTTATGCCAATCAACTTAGCTTTGTAGTGGTTTCGGCTACGGAGGGTCTCTTCAATCCGACATGAGGATGGTGAAGATTTTGTCAGCATGTATGGCTAGGCATTAAACTTAGGGGGTGTTTCCTTGATACAGCTGCTAGTCGGCGAAACATGATTCATGTTGGATTTCCTTGTCTCCTGGGAATCATCCTTTTTCCTGCATAGAACTGGGCAATTTACAGAAGCCCATTTTATATTGGTAAAAATACGTTGAGAATTGCCCTCAAAGGATCTTTGGCAAAAATACTGCAAAGGAATGTACACCTTATGGGAGAACGTGTTTTCAGGAAGTGACATCAGCTTATCAAATGATCAGGATCCTTTGATATCAGTTCACAAAAGTTAACATCCTGGGCTCAAAAATCTGTTTTTATTTTATTTTAAAAACTGCACTGGCTCCCAATCAAGGAACGTATCACCTTCAAAATCAGCACCTTGGTCCACAAGATTATCTACGGTGAAGACCCAGGATATATGGTCGACCTGATCGATCTCCCAACCAGAAACAAACCCAGAGCGTCACATACCTACTTGAATCTCCACTACCCAAGCTGCAAAGGACTCAGATACAAATTAACCTATGCATCCAACTTCTCCTACATAGGCACAAAATTGTGGAATGCACTGCCAAAGACTGTGAAAACAATCTATGACCATCTAAACTTTAGGAGATCATTAAAGACCTACTTATTCAGAAAAGCATTCCCCACCGACATAACTTAGATGTCTCAACTCTGCAACACAGTAAAACCATAGATTGTATTGGACACTATCCAGCTTATTTTCGAAGGAGATCGCCAGCCATCTTCCGACACAAATCGGGAGATGGCCGGCGATCTCCTGAACCCGGCCAAATCAGTATAATCGAAAGCCGATTTTGGCCGGCGCCAACTGCTTTCCGTTGCGGAGCCGACCAAACTTCAAGGGGGCGTGTCGGTAGGGTAGCTAAGGCGGGACAGGGGCATGGTACGAGATGGCCGGCTTCGCCCAATAATGGAAAAAAGAAAGCCGGCCTTGATGAGCATTTCACCGGCTTCACCTGGTCCCTTTTTTTCAGGATTACACCACACTAAACTCCAACTTATATATGCTTCAAAAAGGTGCCCCAACTGACCACCGGAGGGTATCACCTCCCCTTACTCCCCCAGTGGTCACCAACCCCCTCCCACCCAAAAAAAAGAAAAGAAAAATATTTTTTTGCCAGCCTCTATGCCAGCCTCAAATGTCATACCTAGCTCCATCACAGCACTATGCAGGTCCCATGATCATGTCGGGTCCTAATGTGGCTATTTGATTTCCTATTGAAAAATGAACCCGAGAGGGAATTCATCATTTACAAGTTAACAGTTGACTTGATCTGAAAAGTGACAACTGGAGTCCTTGCCCGTATGGGTGTTGATGACTAAACTTTGGCACAATTAAGGATTTGTGAGTTAAGAGTACATCACTCCGGTAGGAGAATTCTGAGACTGGAGCTTGTGCCATAGACTTTGTGCTGATCTGATGTTTGGAAACAGAAGTGAAAGAATATTTCATTGAAGATTAATAAAACAAGACTTTGATGATGCTGATGATTATGACTACACAGATTAGTATTGATATGTATTCAGATAAAAGTCCTGTTATACCTTTTTGAGTTTACATTGGAATGTATGAGTTGTATGAATGAGAATGAATGCTTTTGGGATGTAGACGATTGATTGCACAACAGTGTGAAAATTAAGAAGGAATTATTATTGTATATTTTGATAAATTAAAAAAATATATTTTTTGCATTACAAACGGTTGTTATATTTTTGTATGTTCAATTAGGTACAACCAGTTATTGAAAGTAAACCATTATTTGTATTGTGGTTCATGCTATTTTAGCACAGATCCCATTTTATGCAATGAGACCTAGTTACAATTAACGGGGGTTATCAGTAATATAACATGTCTTAACGGCAGCCCCTCCTTAGCCTGTTAAATGGGTAAGTGCCCGTATAAAGTTGGGACTGCAAGACCTTATCTAGGTGCTTATCCAGGCACAGAGATGAATATTGAATGATAACCGGTATAAGTGCCGGGTGGCTGAACATAGCTAGATAGTCAGTGCTGAATCCAGGTAAGCTCTGGCGCTGAATAATATGGGTATAAAAAGCCCATAGCAGCTGGCGTTTAAATAAAACACTGACAATTGCAGCCTCAGAATCGCTGGTACACATTTATTTGAGTCTGCTCTAAGACATGTACACTTTAATTAAAAAGAGCTTCTAGTCTGCACGTTCATCCAGCAAGGAATACAAGGTGGTTTATAAGAACACAAAGTAATATAAAGTACTGTACATAAAATAAAACATATCAAACACATAACCAGTACATAAAAACAGAACCTAAAAACAAACAGTAGGAATTGATATTTATAGCTAGATATCTGGGCAGCAGCAACACCCAGAGTCAGTGCTATTATCTGGGTACTGCCTGGCCATAATTAAAACAAAGGACACCCCACCAGTAATTAGTTCTGAGGGAATTGACCAAAAAAACCCAAGATATCAAAGCACAGTGAAATCTCAGATAACTGGATTCTGATTTGCTGACAACACCCTAAGCTTTGCAGCTCTGGGACTTTTAAACTCTCCAAAAACAAACAAACAGTAAAAAAAAACCCCAACAAGTAATATATCAACGTGAAACACTACAGGGCTCTTAACAGATGAAAAAAATGGGAGTGGCAGCTTGTTCAGGGACACCATTAGTGCAATCCTGTAACGGGTGCCATGTGTCAGGTGCCCTGATGGCGTGCACTGAGAGCTAATTCTATAATGCTGCTATCAAATACTAATATAACCCACCATCGGCATATCATATATTTATGTCATTGGCCAGTGTAACAGATACTGCATAGGTGCAGCAATGGCAAACACAACATACAGTATTCTGTAGGTAACAAATATAGGGGCCATTTTACTAAGCCGTGTTAAAAAGTGTCCTGCATTCTTTTTAGTGCATGGTCTTCCCGCGGGCTGAGGTCAACTTTTGGCACAGCTGTAAAATGGCTGCCAACTCTTTTTTTATTAATGGCCACATGCTAATTTCCCATTAGCACATGAACTCTTACCGCCATCTATTTACTGGGTGATAAACAGGCTCATTTTTGAAAGAGAAGGACGTCCATCTTTCGATATAAAACGGAAGATGGACGACCTTCTCCCAGAGACGTCCAAATTGGTATAATCAAAACCCGATTTTGGACATCTCCAACTGCAGTCCGTCGCAAGGACGTCCAAATTTCAAGGGGCCGTGTTGGAGGCATAGCGAAGGCGGGACTTCTCCTACTAACCTACAAATGCACTCGATCTGCAGCCCCTCCTTACCTCTCTACCCTCATCTCCCCTTACGCTCCTACCCGTAACCTCCGCTCTCAAGACAAATCCCTCCTTTCAGTACCCTTCTCCATCACCGCCAACTCCAGGCTCCGCCCTTTCTGCCTCGCCTCACCCCATGTGTGGAACAAACTCCCTGAGCCCATACGCCAGGCCCCCTCCCTGCCCATCTTCAAATCATTGCTCAAAGCCCACCTCTTCAATGTCGCCTTTGGCACCTAACCACTACACCTCTACTCAGGAAATCTAGACTGCCCAACTTGACATTTCATCCTTTAGATTGTAAGCTCCTTTGAGCAGGGACTGTCCTTCTTTGTCAATTTGTACAGCGCTGCGTAACACTAGTAGCGCTCTAGAAATGTTAAGTAGTAGTAGTAGGGACTTGGGCGTGCCTAACACTTGGACGTCTTTGACCCATAATCGAAAAAAGCAAGGACGTCCATGACGAACACTTGGACGTTTTCACCTGGACGTGTTTTTATTACGAATAAGACACAAAAAGGTGCCCGAAGTGACCAGATGACCATCGGAGGGAATCGGGTATGACCTCCCGTTACTCCCCCAGTGGTCACTAAACCCCTCCCACCGTCAAAAAACATCTTTAAAAATATTTCGTGCCAGCCTCTATGCCAGTCTCAGATGTCATACTCAAGTCCATGACAGCGCATGCAGGTCCCAGGAGCAGTTTTAGTGGGTACTGCAGTGCACTTCAGACAGGCGGACCCAGGCCCATATCCCCACTATCTGAACAGCAAGCTCTCCAAAACCCACCACAAACCCACTGTACCCATATATAGGTGCCCCCCTTCACCCATAAGGGCTATGGTAGTGGTGTACAGTTGTGGGTATTGGGTTTTGGGGGGGGGGTTGGTGGGCTCAGCACACAAGGTAAGGGAGTTATGTTCCTGGGAGCAATTTATGAAGTCCATTGCAGTGCCCCCTAGGTGTCCGGTTGATGTCATGGCAAGTCAGGGGGACCAGTGCACTACAAATGCTGGCTCCTCCCATGTCCAAATGGCTTGTATTTGGACGTTTTTGACATGGACGTCTTTGGTTTTGAAAATCGCTGAAAGTCAGAAACGTCCAGATCCAAGGACCTCCAAATTTAAGAATTTGGACGTCTCTGATGGTATTTTCAAAACGAAAGATGGACATCCATCTTTTTTCGAAAATACAGGTTTCCCGGCCCCTGGATTTTAATGTTTTGCAAAGACGTCCAAATCGCAACTTGGACGTTTCTTTCGAAAACGCCCCTCAAAGGCTCCCACACTGATGCTGCACTAATTGGGTGGTGCACAGCAGTGTACCCATACTATCCAATTAGGACAGAGCACACCTACTCTCCACCTCCAAACACGCTCCTGCGCTAAAAAATAAAACCTATTTTGTAGCGTGTGGGTAGCGTATGCAGATTCCATGCCTTTTAGTGTGCAGTAAGCACGCATTAGTGCATACCACCGTTTAAAAGAAGGGCACCATAATTTGTCATCCGGCCCATGGCCCACCCCTGTCTACAGCCACCTTGCACTTACACGTGACGTCATGTACTCACAAGCTTTCGGAATAGCGCTTAGCAAACATATGTATTGGCATTATTTTTTCTCAACATTAATGCACGTACATTGCGCAAAGATTCTGGTGCCTTGTTATAGAATTGTTTTCTTAGTCAGCTGATCAGGCTACTGGAAGAAACCACAGAAGTGAAAAGTCAAGCTTGCCATGGTTGTGTTGACCAGGACAACACAAAATTATAGCGGGAAGGTTACAGTATGCTAAAGAAGGATGAGAGGGCAGACGGCTTGTGATCTAGAACCCTAAGGGTTATGCAGATGGTAAAGCTTGAAACCTGGTGGAACGCCTCAACTGGGAAGTGTCATGTGATGTGTGGGTTCCTTGCAGTAGCCAAAGTCATTTGCTGAATCTAGTTTCAATTTGATTTAAAAAAAAAAAAAAAAAGAAGATGTTTGAATCACTATTACACCTGCATGAACTATCCCAGATGGAGACTGGATGAACAGTGGGATGATCTCGCCACTGGGATGTGGAAATTTAGATGATGGGAATGATGCAGTCCTTTAGCTGCTTCTTATGCCTCTGCTGCTGAGGATTCTAGATTGGAGCGTTCCAGTGAAAGCCAAGGTGAGAAATGTCAGTACATATAGCCCAAAGTAAGCTAACTTGATGGCATGAAAATGCATCATAATTGTGGTCATGATGGCAGGTGGGCAGGGTTGGAGCTTGAAAACACCCAGTCCTGACCGGTAGGGGCAGGTGTCGGTGACAAGCTGGTCCAGGACTCCTGTCACACCACAACAATCCAACACATCGTGCAACACCATCAGGGTCTGTTTAAGAGGTGCCTTTCCAGTCTGTAGAAATATGGCATAGATGTAACCATAGAGATCCTGCAGCATGGTGATTGTCCATTTAGGGTTGTCAAAGAAGTCGAGTAACACATATCCTTCAACAAACACAGCGACCAGGAGGCAGTAAATATACTTGTCCAGTAAGTCCAGTGAATCTTGACATGCACCATAGGATCCCAGGGCCCCTAGGACCACCATGAATACACCAGTCCCTATCAGGGTGTAGACAGTACTGTAGAAGGTGGTTTTGCTTAACTCATGCTCCCAGAACCACAGCTGACCACTACTGATCCACAACCAACAGCCAAACAGCAGAAGCACCATCCCACAGAGCCACAGGAGAACATTAAAGACCACCAGAATCCATTTAATGCATGCGATTTCTTCTTGGGCAGTCATGGTGCTAGTGCAGGGCGGGGTGGGGAGGTGGATTTTCCCTCCTGCTAATGCTTTCTCTTCGCTGTTTAAGATATATTCCCCTCCTGAGCACCGTCAGCTTCCCTTTCTGATGGTTTTTCAGTGGAAGAGTTAGGAAAGCTCCGTTCTGCTTCTCCACATTGTCCCTGGTGCACACAGAAACAATTTTTCATTCGTGTGGGGAGCAACAAAGAATTCTAAGTTTCATTTTCTCAAAGCATCTGGGTGTGATTTCCTACCCTTTTGTTGGCTGGGATCTTGATATAATTATTTGGCAAGATGTCAGGCAAAGATGTGAAGTTTTTGGGATTGAATAGTGTAAGAGAAATAGTCCGTTTTTTCCCCTATTTTATCTGGCGATACCTTGTACTTAACGAGAATGGCTGACTGCAAATTTATTTATGCCTCATGAAAAATGAACATTGATTGAAAAGCTGTTCTGTATAATTGTTTTGATTTTTGGATGACTAGGTGTTTCTTGTGGTTTACAGGGGATGGGGTCATATCCACCCACAAAGCCAAAATCTACTCTGGGTTGCCACACATAACTCCAGGCCATCAGGAACAGGCCCAGCCAGTTCTGTTTTTTCTCTCATTGCATGCTGGGACTTGTAGTTTCCCCCATCTTAGATTTTACCTAGGATGTTTGCACTTTTTTTTTGTTTTGGGGTTTTGTTTTGTTTTTTGTACTTGGTTTGTAAGATTTATATTTTTTATGTGTTAATTCTTTTAAAATGTTTGTTCTTCCTTATTGATTATCTGCAAATTGTTTAAATTGGTCCTAGCTTTGAATACTGGAAAAAGAAGTTATAAACTCAGTAAATCCTTTCTGATGCCACCTCACCACAAAGCTCCTTGGAGAGCAAATCTCGTCCTGGATTTATCCCATGACATGCAGAGACGTGTTTCTCTGCTCCTGCTGGGCACTGCAATGTGAAAATCAGAACACCAAATCCCCAAATGCAACAGGGAGAATCATAGACCTCATCAGCCTTTTGGGTAGGGGTGACATGGTATTCTCACCATAGAGTTCATGGCCAAACCTTGGAAGTAACTGCAGCGAGTGAGAAAATGAGGCTTTCTGCTTCCTCTCCACTTCGCAGGTTATACTGAGCTGCTTTCCTTAATAAGACCTATTCTTGCATCTTGATCCCAGGGCTGGCCCAATCATTCGGCAAACTAGGCAGTTGCCCAGACCAGCAGCTTCTGGAGGGCAGCAATGAACAGTTGTTGTGAAAGCAAAACAACAGCTTTGAACCAGACAAACTTAAAGAAGAGAAATGGAGAAATAGAAAATGATTGCAGAAAAAAACCATGTGGCCTATCATGTCTGCCTATCCATACCATCTACCATCTCTTCCTCTCCCTTAAAGATTCTATGAGACTTGTTTCTTCCCCCTCAGATCAAAATTGAGTTTGTATTGCATCACATGGACATGAACTTCTGACTATCATAGGTTTTCAAGCAATTGCTTTTTTGCGATAGATCAGCATTTTGTTTTACATAAATTGAAGGTTATCCTAGAAATAAGCAGTGGATTTTCCCGTCCACCTTAATAATGGCTTATGGAGTTTTCTTTTAGGAAATTAGCCAAACCTTTTTTAAACCCTGCTAAGCTAACTGCTTTTACCACATTCTCTGGCAACGAACTGCAGAGTTTAATTACACGCTGAGTGAGGAAATATTTTCTCCGATTCATTTAAAATTTACTACTTAGTAACTTCTTTGCATGTCCCTAGTCCTACTATTTTTGGAAAGTGTAAATAAGCAATTCACATTCACTCGTTCCACTCCACTCAGTATTTTATAGACCTCTATAATATTTCCTCTCAGCTGTCTCTTCTCCAAGTTGAAGAGCCCTAGCCACTTTAGCCTTTCCTCAAAGGGACGTCGTCCCATCCCCTTTATCATTTTCATCGCCCTTCTCTGCACCTTTTCTAAATGAGGGGCTCATAGGGGATGATCCCATCTCCAAGAGGAGTAAGGAGAATAAAGATGCTAGTAATTCCACATCCAACATGGGGAGAAGGACTGCAGACTGGATATCTGTATTTATTGGAGGTAGGACCCAAGTCCTGGGGCCATCCTGCCTGCCTAGTCCAGAGAGGTGGATCATATGGTGAGAAGAGAGGAGAATCATCCCCAAAAGGGGAGATGGGGATCCCCTAAGTACAGAGCAACTGCATAGACAGGAAAGAGAAAGAGCAAGGAGGAGAGGTCAGGGTTTACAGAGAGGTCAGGGTTTATCTCTACCCAGGGGTGTAGCCATGGATGGGCCTGGGCTTAGGGTTACCATATGACTCCAGAAAAAGGAGGACACATTGATTCAGTCCGAGTTTTGCTTCCATTGAAAGCAATGGAAGAAAAACCCAGACTGGCTCAATCTGTCCCCCTTTTTCTGGAGCCATATGGTAACCCTACCTGGGCTGGCTTGGACCCATCCATCTTTGCTTCAGGCCTACTGAGCAACCAGGTGCTCCTTTCTGTAGCTGGCATGGATCTAGGGTTGTCAGATGGCTCTAGATTTACCCAACAGGGTAATTCCAGTCCAGAATGTTTTACCCTGTTGCATGCAGGGACCTGTAGTTCTCTTGGGCAAATGCATTTCAACTAAAACTAAACAAAGAAAAAACACACTGTCGCATCCTCTCATCCCTACACAGCGTGGATAACCCCACAATTATCAACACCCTAGATTACACCCTCCCTATCTCAGACAGCCTGAAAATCCTCGGTGTTACAATGGACCGTAACTTAACACTAGAGAGCCAAGTGACATCCACAACAAAGAAAATGTTCCACTCAATGTGGAAACTCAAACGCGTGAAACAATTCTTCCCAAGGGGAACATTTCGCAACCTGATACAATCAATGGTACTAAGCCATGTAGACTACTGCAATGGAATTTATGCGGGATGCAAAGAACAAACCTTAAAGAAACTCCAGACCACTCAAAACAAGGCAGCTAGGCTTATCTTCAGAAAAACACAATTTGAAAATGCAAAACCCCTTCGCAAAAAACTACACTGGCTCCCAATCAAAGAATGCATTGCTTTCAAAATCTGCACTCTAGTTCACAAAATTATCTACGGTGAAGCTCTGGGATACATGACAGACTTGATCGACCTATCAACTAGAAACACATCCGAATCAATACGAACGTACCTAAATCTGCACTACCCAAGCTGCAAAGGACTCAAATATAAATCAACTTACACATCCAGTTTCTCCTACTTAAGCACACAATTGTGGAACGCATTACCAAAAGCCTTGAAAACCATGTATGACCACCTAAACTTCCGGAAAACATTAAAAACTAACCTGTTTAAAAAGGCATACCCTACCGATCCAACATAAATGCCTGATCTCTGCAACATAACAAAACTAAAGAACGTAATGGACATAACACAACTCTTCCATTGTACGATTCCCTAGTGTGGCTGGGCCACATGAACTTTATTTTACCACAACATCACTTTGTGTTTGTTTACACCGGAGTCTGTAATGCCTCTCCGGTACTTATGTAAGCCACATTGAGCCTACAAACAGGTGGGAAAATGTGGGATATAAATGTAACAAATAAATAAATACATTTCCAAACTGGATTCCCTAAGAAAAGCAAGACTAGAAGTTCCTGAATGCAATGGGGTAAACCTTAAACTGGATTAACCCTGCCATATGGATCTGGAACCAGTTGGCAACCTTATGGGGATCCCCAATCTCTGCCAACTGTAGAAATCCAGAGCCTGCTTGATCACTAAACCACGGCTGTCAGCGGCTCAAAGTGCCACCACCGCTGCTGGTACTATGAGCATGCTAACTGCATGCACACACTCAGTTCATGCACAAGGACTCGGCATGCTCACAGTGCCCCTATCAGCAGCAGCACTTTGAGCCACTGATAGCCAGAGTTTAGGTGATTAGGCGGGCTCTGGATTTCTAGAGCTGGTTGGGATTGGGCATTCCCACTAGCTAAGATGTTGTTAGTTTTAATTTAGGAAGGGGCAGAGGGATGGAGGGAGGGAAGAGAAGAGGAGTGGGGTGCCTAGTGCCCACCATGTGCACTGTTGGCCTCTCAAACTCTTGGTTCTGGCTACACTACCCCCTCTGACCCAGTACAAACACAAGGAATAAGGAAGGGGAAGATCAGAAGATGCCAACAGCTCCACCAACAAAGAGGAACTTCCTGAGGAGCAGAGAGGGAGCAAAACCTATCCAATGGAGGACAAAAGAAGCAGAGAGGTGCAAGACAGCAGAAGTGGCAGCAAACCCCAAAGGAGACCAAAGGACATCAATGCCTTTCTACTGTTTTCATGGACTGCGGAGCAGTGGCGTAGCCAAGGGTGGGCCCGGGTGGGCCCAGGCCCGCCCACTTTGGGCTCAGGCCCACCCAGTAGCAGCACATGCATGGATGTGGCTGGCAGGGATCCCCAAGCCCCACCAGCTGAGAACTCACAACAACTGTCCCTCTTGCATTCCTTGTAAATAGCAGATCTTCGCCTGCAGCAGACAGTGACAGATACGTACTGCTCGCATCGGCCCCACAGCCTTCCCTCTGATGTATTCCTGCCTATGCAGAAATAGGAAGCTGCATCAGAGGGAAAGCTGTGGGGTTGGTGTGAATAGTACGTATCTGTCGCTGCTCGCTGCAGGCGAAGATCTGCTACTTAAAAGGTATGCGGGGGAGGGGAAATGTTTGAGAGACCATATGGCATGCAGGCAAGAAAGGGAGAGACCAAATCACTTGTGGGACAGGGTAGAGTTTGTATTTATTTATTTTTATTTAGTTAGTTTATTTGTTACATTTATATCCCACGTTTCCCCACCTATTTGCAGGCTCAATGTTCTTTTGCCCACCCATCTTGGGCCCAGGCCCACCCAAAATTCGGTGTCTGGCTACGCCCCTGCTGCGGAGGTAATTCTGTAAATGAATGCCAGATATTCGAGGAGGAGTGGCCTAGTGGTTAGGGTGGTGGACTTTGGTCCTGGGGAACTGAGAAACTGAGTTTGATTCCCACTTCAGGCACAGGCAGCTCCTTGTGACTCTGGGCAAGTGACTTAACCCTCCATTGCCCCATGTAAGCCTCATTGAGCCTGCCATGAGTGGGAAAGCACGGGGTACAAATGTAACAAAAAAATATATAGGCACCACGGGAAGAGGCTAGTGGTGGAGATTCTGAGATTATAACCATAGACACCCAAATATAATGTGTGCTCTTGATCCTAATGTTAATGGACTACTGGCAGCTCCTGCTCTCCCCTTCAATACTACCTGTGCTTGTACAGTGAACTAACCAACTACAGACCAGTAGCATCCATACCCTTAATAACCAAACTAATGGAAGGGATGGTAACCAAACAACTCACAATCTACTTAAACAAATTCTCAATACTACACGACTCCCAGTCAGGATTTCGGTCTAACCACAGCACGGAAACAGTACTAGTTACTCTCATTAATAAATTTAAACAAACGATTGCAACTGGCAAGAACATACTACTGCTACAATTTGACATGTCTAGTGCCTTTGATATGGTTGATCATGGAATACTATTACATATACTCGAGTATTTCGGAATTGGAGGAAATGTTCTCAACTGGTTCAAAGGGTTCCTAACCACACGATCATAGCAAGTGACATCTAATTCGACTACATCAGCTACATGGATACCTGAATGCGGAGTTGCACAGGGATCCCCCCTCTCACCGACTCTATTCAACTTAATGATGATACCCTTGGCGAAACTACTATCAAACCAGAACCTTAACCCATACGTATACGCAGACGACGTAACGATTTACATTCCATTTAAACAAGATCTAAAGGAAATTTCCAATTACATCAACCAAAGCCTACATATCATGCACACATGGGCGGATGCATTCAAGCTGAAACTCAATGCAGAAAAAACCCAATGCCTAATACTCACCTCACAACACAATACGAACAAATTCACCACCATTGACACACCAAAACTGAATCTTCCAATTTCGGACACCCTAAAAATTCTTGGAATTACCATCGATCGACACCTAACACTTGAGAGTCACGTGAAAAACACAACCAAGAAGATGTTCCATTCAATGTGGAAATTAAAAAGAGTAAGACCTTTCTTCCCAAGAACCGTCTTCCGCAACCTGGTACAATCACTGGTACTCAGCCACCTAGATTACTGCAATGCACTCTACGCTGGCTGCAAAGAGCAAATAATCAAGAAATTTCAGACAGCTCAGAACACTGCAGATAGACTCATATTCAGTAAAACAAAATACGAAAGCGCTAAACCCCTACGAAAAAAGATGCACTGGCTCCCACTCAAAGAACGTATTACATTCAAAATATGCACCCTAGTTCATAAAATTATTCACGGAGACGCACCAGCCTACATGTCAGACCTGATAGACCTACCACCCAGGAATGCTAAAAAATCATCCCGCACATTCTTTAATCTTCACTTTCCAAACTGTAAAGGTCTCAAATACAAACTAACGCATGCGTCAACCTATTCCTACCTGAGCACACAATTCTGGAATGCGCTGCTGCGCAATTTAAAAATGATCTATGAACTAGCTAACTTCCGAATTCTACTGAAGACTCATCTCTTTAACAAGGCATACAACAATGATCAACAAATATGAACTCCTGTACACATATCCAGAACTACCTCCACAATATCTACTTGCCAAAATATTAACCTGTTTTTTCATTATCATGCTACCCAAGATCCTTTTGCTATTACTAAATGTATATTTTCTTATATAATTCTTATATATTTCTTATTATGTTTGCTTGTTAAAATACTATCGTGTTCTATCATTATCATGTTACCCAAAATCCTTCTGTTATCACTAAATGTATACTTTCTCATGTATTTCCACTACTCATGATGTATTGTAAGTCACATTGAGCCTGCAAAGAGGTGGGAAAATGTGGGATACAAATGCAACAAATAAACAAATAAATAAATAAATAAAATCTCCCCTTCCACTTATTTTACAATCATCGCATGTGGTGGGCACATAGTCTGGCATGCCCATCTAGTGCCTAACCCAGAGGCGGGGTTCCATGGACCCTCATAGCCACCAGTCACTTTTCATTCATGGCTGGTTCCTCTGACCCAAAAGAGCCCGTTCCCTTCTCCTCACTATTGTGTCAGCATATTTAGAAGGAGATGGGGGAATCACTCACCATTTCTCCATGGCTGCCTTCATTTCTGCACACGGGGTCTCTGCCCCTGTTGAGCCATGTCCTTTGCTGGCCTCTGTCGGCCCTTCGCTTGGGTTGTCAGACATGGTGTGTCCAACTGTCTGACCTTGCATGTATCTCTCTGTCCCCCTTTCTCTTTCTTCTCCTACCCCCCTCTGGTTGTGTGTGCCTGTCTCTCTCACATGCCTCCTGTCTGCTGGACTGAATTTGGTTAGAGGCACTGACAGACCTGCCCAGTCAGGGAGGGGATCTCAGCTGGTTCAGAAAGTTATGTTAAACAGAGATAACACATACTGATGTGCTGTAGCTTGTGTCAGAGCTTCTGCAGAAAGACAGGAACTGCTGAATTTAACAGGAGAGGGACTATTTCCCCAAGATTATCACATCCCCCACACCAAAACGAATATTCAACCACCCAGTCCGCCTTCCAACACCCCTCCTCCAGTCACCAAACCTAGCCTCCACACTACAGTACCTATAAAGCACTATGTCTCCAAGAACAGCCTAAGCCCTGGTGTTAATCCTTTGCATGCCTTCTACAGTACCTGGATATTTGGTGCTGGTATCTGGGTACAGCCCAGCACTAAATATCTAAGTGTAACACAGTCATAAAAACATAAGAATAGCCATTCTGGGTCAGATCGATGTCCATCTAGCCCAGTATCCTGCTTCCAACAATGGTCTGTCCAGGTCACAAGTACCTGGCAGAATCCCAAAGAGTAGCAAGATTCTGGAATCCCAAACAGTAGCAAGATTCCAGAATCCCAAAGAGTAGAAAGAGTCTGGAATCTCAGAGTAACAAGATTGTGGAATCCCAAAGCGCAGCAAGATTTCATGCTACCAATCTCAGAGTAAGAATTTGGCTTCCTCCATTTCCTCCATTTCTATCTCAACTGACATAGACTTTTCCTCCAGGAACATATCCAAACATTTTTTAAACCCAGATATGGTAACCACTGTAACCACATTCTGTGGCAACAAGTTCCAGAGCTTAACTATTTGTTGAGTGAAAAAGAAAAATTCCTCCTATTCATTCTAAAAGTATTAGTATATACTTTCATTGACTGTCCCCTAGTCTTTGTACTTTTTGAAAGAGTTAAAAAATTGATTCACTTTTACACATTCTACCCCACTCAGGATTTTGTAGACCACTAACATTCCCCTCCCCCCCCCCTCCCCTAGCCAACTTTGATCAGAGTGTTAAATATTGGGAGTTAAGTGTACAACTTATCCAGATAGTGTCTGAATATTACTACTATCTGCATAATTTGTTTGCCTGTCCTCGCCCCACCCCATTTTATGTGGATAGTATCGAGTTGTTTAGTGATTTAAATAACCCAATAGAACTGTATCCACCCAATTCTATAATCTATTGTGTAAATCTGCATGCCCTATTGGCATAAAATGAGGTACAATGGATTATTACATTTATTTATTTACATTTGTACCCCGTGCTTTCCCACTCATGGCAGGCAATGGAGGGTTAAGTGACTTGCCCAGAGTCACAATTTGCTGCCTGTGCTGGGAATTGAACTCAGTTCCTCAGGACCAAAGTCCACCACCCTAACCACTAGGCCACTCCGCATTATCCCACCAATTGGTAGGTTCAATGTGGCTTACATGGAACAAAGGCGGGTACAAAAGGGTAGTTAAGAGAGACGGAGAGGGATTGACAGTTGTGGGTGGGGAAACAGCTTGTTTGAATCAGTTTGTGGAATTACGATGAAAGTCAATTATTATGTTATAGGCTGCATGTTGCCTATAGGTTCAGGTAAATGCATAAGGGAACGTCGATGCTATTCTATAAGGTAGCGCCTAACCCCCAGATTCTAAAAAAGATGTGCAGATTTCCATGCTCAAAATTGCATGCTATCCTGAGATGTGTGTGGTTAAGGAGCCAATTAGCGCCAATAATTGAGTACTAACAATCACTTATTGGTGTTAATTGGCAATATTTTGGATTTGCACATGCATCTTGCTACATGCTGTTTTATAAAGATCCGTGTGCCAATCTTATAGTGTGAAACTCAAAAGGGGGCATAGCCAAGGGATGGGCATGGACAGGTCAGGGGCTGATCCACGCCTAACTCATGCACCAGGATTTACACTGGGTTTCATTCGGTGTAAATTCTTGTGCCTGAAGTTTGGCACAGAAATTGTCTCTAAGTGCTATTTTATAAATGGTGCACAACTCAGAGCCAATCAAAGAACGACACAGATTCAGCAAACCTAAATGATTGCAAAACAAGTTTCAAAGCTGAAACAAAAAAAAAAATCTTATTTTATTTATTTATTTATTTGTTACATTTGTATCCCACATTTTCCCACCTATTTGCAGGCTCAATGTGGCTTACATGGTACCGTATCGGCGTTCACCAATTCTGGTATAACAGATACAAGGTGATATTATGGTAGAATAAAGATCGTGTATGATATACACATTGGGGATCTTAGAGGGAAAGAGTTAAGTATGTCCATTACGTGCTTTGGTTTCGTTGTGTTGCAGGTGTTCAGTCTTTATGTTGGGTCGGTGGGGTATGCCTTTTTGAACAGGTTTGTTTTGAGTGATTTTCGGAATTTTAGGTGGTCATACGTTGTTTTTATGACTTTTGGCAGTGCGTTCCATAGTTGTGGGCTTATGTAGGAGAAGCTGGATGCATATGTTGATTGTGTTTTTTATCTTTTTTTTTAATATCGTTATTAGCCCATTATTCACACTGCATGCAATATATTCTAACAGAGGGAAAAAGACCTCAAAAGTCTTGGCACAGCAGCAAGTATAATTTCTTTATGCTGGCACTTCAAAGACTCCGTTCATATCATCGGTCAAAAACACCTCCACTGATTTTAACTTATTTTAAATTGCCAAACGTTCTATTGTATCCTGATATAGAATGGATGAAGACACGTAGCTTTATAAATTGCCCAAAGGGGCTCTCCGTTTCACCAGTGCCGTAGCGAGGGCTAATGGCAACCGGGGCGGGTCGCCGCTGTGCACACCCTCTCCAGGTGCAGCACGGCACGACCCCCCCCTCTGCGGCGCACCCCCCCGGAGCGCATTCTTACCTGCGGGAGGGCTGATCCGCCCCGAGTGCACATCACTCAGAGCTGCATCGGCTCCGCTGGTTCCCTGCTCTCTCTGCCCCGGAACAGGAAGTAACCTGTTCCGGGGCAGAGAGAGCAGGGAACCAGCGGGGCCAGCACCCCCTGAGCGCGTGCACCCGGGGCGGACCGCCCCTCCCGCCCCCCTTCCTACGCCACTGTGTTTCACTCTCTGTCGAGGCTTCCTCAGGGGACTGTTTCTTTACATCTTAGCTATAGAAAAAATACCATGTCATCCACAATCATTATCACCAATCCAATAGCAATGCAGTGAAATCCCTTACTTACTAATCTATCATTGTCCATTACACTTCAAAACAGGGGCATAGCCAGACTTCGGCGGGAGGGGGGTCCAGAGCCCAAGGTGAGGGGGCACATTTTAGCCCCACTGGCGCCGCCGACCCCCCCTGCCATTTTGATCCCCCCCCCGCCGCCACCACCACCTTTGACCCTGCAGCACTAACCTTTCGACCCCCTCTTCCTGCCGCCGCCAACCCTCCCCCGCCGCCACCGTTGGGTGCCTTTGCTGGCAGGGGGTCCCCAACCCCCGCCAGCCGAAGTCCTCTTCTCCAGCGTGGCTGTGTTGCTGATCTTCAAGGGCAGGCTTCTGTTTCTGTGAGTCTGACGTCCTGAACATACATGCAGGACATCAGACTCGGTCACTTCACTCCCCCAACCCTTCCAGTATCTTTAAATTCTTTAGATCTTTGCCAGCAGCGAACAGTAACTCATTTCCCAAGCCCTCCCTCTGATTCAACTTCCTGGTTCTGTTTGGGGCATCAGCCCACTAATGTTTAAGAGCGTAATGATTCTCACAGCTATTTCTACCTTTTCCCTCATCCTACGCATGTGGTTTTAATCATTTTTAAAGCACAGGGTACATAATTTCCACTGTACCCTCCCCTTCTCCACAAAAAACCCCAAATGCTGCGTTTACAGTTCATCAGTTGTGTGATTCATTATACAGTGCTGTATCACATGGAGCTTTGTTTGAGGTTAAAAGATACTTTTCTAGAAGCTGATAACCAACAGAATCCAGCTGCACCAAATGAGGGGAAATCCATCATGAGCTTCTTAGAAGTGGTCAGACCTGGGTAATTTGGATCAAATTAGAGTTGACACAAACATCTGACTATCCAGAGGTCTGTATTAGGAAGACAGTACAAACTGCTGAAGAGAGGTCTCAGGGGAAGAGAGAGCAGCAGCCTGGAACACCCAGACCAAGAATGAAGCACAGATAACTGAAGAGAAAAGTTAGGAGGAGGACACAGCAGTAGACACATGCCTCTTCATTCTATAACACCATGGGGTAGATTCGAAAAAAATGCATGTTGAACGCTATTCTATAAGCGGTGCTTTAAATTGGGCCCAACTTGGAGGCACAAGAATTTACACCACCTGAAACCTGGTGTAAATCCTGGCGTGTAAATTAGGTGCGGATTCCCCGAATTCTATGATACTGTATGCATCTTTAGTGAACGCCCCTGATCCACCTGTGCCCCTCCCATGGCTAAGCCCAATTTTTGAGTTACGCGCTAAAGGATTTGTGTGGCAAATCTAAACTGTTGTCAATTAATGCCAATAATTGATTGTTAATAGCCAATTATTGGTGCTAATTGGCTCATTACTTAAATTACATGTGCAAATTGGGTATGCACCCAATTTTGCATGCACAATTTTTAGTGACATATATAGAATTTGAGGGCATTATGACATCACACCATTAGTTCAGGTTACCAGAGACTGAAACTCTTTACACTAAGAGGGGAAGTTATCAAAGTGAGCTACCATTAAGATCGGTTAGTTTACAACTAACTTGTGTTATTTCAGCACAGGTCCCATTTTATGCAATGAGACCTAGTTACTAATAATTGGGGTTAACAGAAGCCCACATTGACAATTTCCCTCCTTAATTAAAGAAAATAATTCTCTAGAAATCAAAATCATTAATAAATCATTACTATGTAAGCCGCATTGAACCTGCTTTAGTGGGAAAGCGCGGGGTACAAAAGTAATAAATAAATAATGCAATAAAAGTGAGCCAAGTATAGGACAATTAGGTCATTGTGACATCACTGATGAAGTTGGCTCTTATTGAGGCATTATGACATCACAATCTCAGCTCTATCACCAGAGACTAGGGGAACTTAACGTCTGCTACCATTGTGACAGGTTATTTTACCACTAATTCATGCTATTTTAGCACAGGTCTATTTTATGCAATGAGATCTAGTTACTAATAATTGGGGTTAACAAGAGCCCACATTGATAACTTTCCCCACTTAATCAGGAATTAGACATGTGTGTGTTTTGATGAACTCTCATTACCTGTTGTACTTCCTTTTCCTTCTTCTAGCTATTCCTTCCAGTCATCAGGATCTGAACTGGCATTCATCATTTTGATATTGTTTACCCATAAGTCCATAAGTATTGCCATACTGGGACAGACCGAAGGTCCATCAAGCCCAGCATCCTGTTTCCAACAGTGGCCAATCCAGGCCACAAATACCTGGCAAGATCCCCCCAAAAGTACAAAATATTTTATGCTGCTTATCCCAGAAATAAGCAGTGGAGTTTCTCCAAGTTCATTTTAATAATGGTCTATGGACTTTTCCTTTAGGAAGTCGTCCAAACCATTTTTAAACCCTGCTAAGCTAACCACCTTTACCATATTCTCTGGCAACGAATTCTAGAGTCTAACTACAAGCTGAGTGAAGAAAAAGTTTCTCTGATTTGTTTTAAATTTACACCACTCTGTTGTTACAATTTGATAGTAGTTTTACCCCTGATGAAACTTTAGGGTGAAACACGGCCATGTCGGTTTTTATTGTCTTCTATTGGTGCTGTCTTTGTGTTTTCTTGCTACAGATATTTATGCTGGCTTAAAAGCAGGCACAAATGCTAGTACATAAGGGGTAATTATATATACAAGGTGCCAAACTTTACACCAATTGCACATGTAAATGACCTGAATACCAGCATATGGGGCACATATACTGTACACTGCCTTGGGAGAATTTTTTCAAAAAAGCAATTAATACATCATAATAAATAAATGCCAAAATCCTGCTTAAGTGCTAGTCAGTTACTATGCTCATTTGGGTGATGTCTGGGTGGGGCATACATGTGCATAAATCACAACTCAGCCTATATTCCGTACCGCATACACTTTTAATTAAGAAAACCTTTTTGCACGTGTAAACCAGCATTTTGAATGTGAAAAAGATTTATCAAATTACCTCCTGAATGGATGAATACAGCACAGATAGCTGAAGAGATGTCTCAGGGGAGGAGAAAACAGCACCCTCAAACACCCAACGTATGTATACAGCAGGGATAACTGAAGACAACCCCAGAGGGAAAATAACCGAGCCCTAACCCAGCCACAGAATGATGAAGACAGCACAAACAGCTGACGAGAAACATGCACAGCCAAACATATTTTCAGCTTTTGATTCTGACTTGTGAAGGCAAAAGCCGTTTCCAGGAAAAACACGGGTAGTGCAAGTTTCTGTTTTTATTTTATTTCTTGCTTTTTTTTCATTGGCAAGCTGCCACAGTTTCCATTTGTCAACAGATGGTGGCTGATTCATTCCCTCCACAGCCCTGACTTGAAACAGGATTCATTTCTGAGTTCAGCTGCTGTCTATCATGGGGGGTGTCTTTGTGTGTATACATAACTATAACAACATAGAAGATGTCCGCAGGTAAGGATCACTTGATCCTCCTGGTCTGCCCATATACAAAAGGGGTCGAGAATGATTGTTGAAAAATGTAATGGAATGTGATGAAATATGGCTTGAGGCAAAAACTGACAAAAAAATGCAAGTTTAAAAATGGGCCAAATTGGACTGGGTTCCAGAGAAATAAGCCCCTCCTCCCCAAATGTTCCAATGCATTTCTATGGGAGAAAGAGTTCCAGCTTCTGCACCATAGAATTCCTCCTTTCAAACTGCCTCTTCCCATTCTCTACTCTCCCAGTCCTCCCAATACTGCCCCACCTCCAGAAACTACCACTGGCAACTGCCCTACCCCCCACAGCTCACCCATGAACCCTGCAAACAGCTCCACTACTCTGCAAATAGCCCAACCCCCCAAAAACTATACCCGAATAACTGCTCTATCACCCTGCAAAATACCCACACCTCCAAAAACTAACCCCCCCACAACTGTCCTTCCACACCACAAATTGCTCCACCCCTGAAAGTTAAGTTCACATCTGCCCCATCTCCAAACTGGCCTCATAGCTCATAAACTATTCCCAACTGCCTCATCACCAGCAAACTGCCTTATCGCCAAAAACTGCCCCATATGCCCTAAAACCACCCCTGCCATTCACCCCTCAAACTGCCCCAACCAAAAACTATGCCTCCTGCAATTGAGTCACCATCCTGCATACTGCCTTTTGCCTGAAAACTACCCCCTCAAAATGTGCTATCACCAGTAACTATTCCCACTACCTGCAAGCTTTTCCCACTGTCCTCTTGCAACTTCCCCAGTGCCAAAATCCCCCACAACTGTCCTAACACCACTTACATTGATGAAAGGATTGTACTTTTAAAATGCCCTCCCCTCCCCTCTCATCTCCACTCTCATTCACATACACACAGAAAACCAACACAGTTATGGACACACACACACATGTGAGCATGCACATACACTGAAACATACACACACATACCACCCATTTACCTCCATACACAAACAAAACAAATAAACATATGAAACAGAGATACACACATTCAAACAAACAACGCATTCAAGATAGAGGAGCTGGAAAGAATGCCATGAGCCACGCTTATTTGATTTGCAATCCTCTCTCTCCTGACTTTGTGTCTCTCCCATGCATGCTTGAATCCTCCTTTTTTTTATTTTACACTTCTGTGCATAAAACACAGGACATGATTGTGGAATTTGATCCAGATATTCAATACCGGGCACTTGTTGGTGCCTGGAAATTATTTGGGTATGGCTGCCCGGTTAAATCATTAAAAAAATCTACTCCTTACTTTTTAAGAGAATCAGAAAAGGATCTATCTGTTTGTAAGGCTTTTTCCATGTACACGTAGTGATCCAGTTTAGCATGGCAAGTCTGAATTCTGCATGGAAAATTGGTTTATACACGATAACCCATATGCTTCCAATGTCCTCATCCCAAAGAACTTTTATTCAAGTGGTAAGTTAGAAAAGTTAAGCCAGGCACCCCTTCCATTGACAGCAGGAGATGCATTACTAAGAAGTCATAATAAGACATAATTTCCTACTGCAGCACTGGGGTAGAAATTTGAAGCAATTTCAGTATGCACACTGAAGTGCTTGGCTCCAAACTAATTGGTTTTTAAAACTGGAGGCCAAACTTCCATTTTGTTTTAAAGGGGCAGTTCATTATTCAGTGCCTCTTAAAGAGAATTATATGTGTCTCTCTTAAATTCCCTCTCTGCCATTGGGAGGGGAAATACCAGGGGCGATGTCATTGTTTAATGGCTTGGTGGTTGCTGACGGTGCTTCTAAAGAAAAATCAGATTTAGTTTCGTTTTGAATAAATCAGAGGTCCCAGGGACATAAATAAAAGAGAAGCCACACATGGGGAAGAGAGCATGCATCTGTTTCTCTTGTCTCACACAGGATACGAGGGGACTGGCAACTGGCAGTAGTACTCAGTGAGCCACCAGAAGAGAGCCAGGAGAAAAGTAAGTGTGGCTTCCTAATTGCTGACAGCTCAGCTTAGTTCGGTAGAAATGGACTGAAAGGTGGTACTTTTATAAAGTTACTGTCGTGTGAATGTGGCCAGAAAAACATGGACATGGCCTGTTATAAGCTGGTGTAAAAGGTGAGAGTTGACACAATGGTGCATATTTTACCAGTAGGCATGCACAGACGGTGAAGTTTGGGGAAAGTGTGGAAGAGTTCACAAGTACAAGCACAGATGGTAAAAGATGGTACTTCATTAATCTAGGTGTGAGCAGATGTAAATGTGTCTGCAAGGTAGGCATGATTTCTGCAGGATTTGTGGTAGTGTTTTATAAAGACAGGATAGGCACCTAGGTGAACTCATACAATAGCACCTAAGTAGGTATCTACTGGTCCTACTACTACTTATCATTTCTGTAGCACTACTAGACGTACGCAGCGCTGTACACTTGAACATGAAGAGACAGTCCCTGTTCGACAGAGCTTACAATCTAATTAGGACAGACAAACAGGACAAACAAGATAAAGGAATATTAAAGTGAGGGTGATAAAATAAGGGTTCTGAACAAGTGAGTAAGGGTTAGGAGTTAAAAGCAGCATCAAAAAGGAGGGCTTTTAGCCTAGATTTGAAGATGGCCAGAGATGAAGCTTGACCTATTGGCTCAGGAAGTCTATTCCAGGCATATGGTGCAGCAAGATAAAAGGAACGGAGTCTGGAGTTAGCGGTGGAGGAGAAGGGTGCAGATAAGAGAGATTTACCCAGTGAACGGAGTTCCAGGGAGGAATGTAGGGAGAGATGAGAGTGGAGAGGTACTGAGGAGCTGCAGAGTGAATGCACTTAGAGGTCAATAAGAGGAGTTTGAACTGTATGTGGAAATGGATAGGAAGCCAGTGAAGTGACTTGAGGAGAGGGCTAATATGAGCATAAAGACACTGGTGGAATATTAGTCGTGCAGCAGAATTTTGAACAGATTGAACAGGAGAGAGATGGCTACCCTCAAAGTACATTGAAAGAATGCTGTCTCTTTCTCTCTCTGCAGCACATGATTTAAGAATGAGATAGAGATGGGAGTAACTAGTGAGGTAATTAAATTTGCTGATGACACAAAGTTATTGAAAGTTCTAAAATCGCAAGAGGATTGTGAAAAATTACAAGAGGACCAGTGGCATACCAAGGGGGGGGGGGGGCGGTCCACCCCGGGTGCATGCCGCTGGGGGGGTGCCGCGGCGCACACCTGCTCCTCCGAGTTCCGGGGCAGAGGGAGCTGCAGCAAACGAACAAAGTTTAGCAAACTCGGAGGAGCAGGCACGCACCACGGCACCCCCCAGCGGTTTGCACCCGGGGCGGGCCGCCCCCCCCCCCTTGGTACGCCACTGGTCCTCTTGTAATTTTTCACAATCCTCTTGCGATTTTAGAACTTTCAATAACTTTGTGTCATCAGCAAATTTAATTACCTCACTAGTTACTCCCATCTCTAGATCATTTATATATATGTTAAAAAGCAGCAGTCCCAGCACAGACCCCTGGGGAACACCACTATCTACCGTTCTCCATTGAGAATACTGACCATTTAACCCTACTCTCTGTTTTCCATCTTTTAACCAGTTTTTAATCCACAATAGAACACTACCTCCTGTCTCATGACTCTCCAATTTCCTCTGGAGTCTTTCACAAGGTACTTTATCAAACGCCTTTTGAAAATCCAGATACACAATATCGACTAGCTTACCTTTATTCACATGTTTGTTCACCCCTTCAAAGAAATGTAATAGATTGGTGAGGCAAGATTTCCCTTCACTAAATCCATGTTGGCTTTCAGGCTTATTTTCAAAAGAGAAGGGCACCCATCTTCCGACACAAATCGGGAGATGGGCGTCCTTCTCTCAGGGTCGCCCAAATCGGCATAATCGAAAGCCAATTTTGGGCGTCCTCATCTGCTTTTCATGGCGGGGATGGCCAAAGTTCATGGGGACGTGTCAGCAGCGTAGCGAAGGCGGGACTGGGGCGTGCTTAAGAGATGGGTGTCCTTGGCCGATAACGGAAAAAAGAAGGGCGTCCCTGACGAGCACTTGGCCGACTTTACTTGGTCCACTTTTTCTTGCGACCAAGCTGTGAAAAGGTGCCCGAACTGACCAGATGACCACCGGAGGAAATTGGGGATGACCTCCCCTTACTCCCCCAGTGGTCACCAACCCCCTCCCACCCTAAAAAAACTTAAAATTTTTTTGCCACCCTCTATGCCAGCCTCAAATGTCATACCCAGCTCCATGACAGCAATATGCAGGTCCCTGGAGCAGTTTTAGTGGGTGCAGTGCACTTCAGGCAGGTGGACCCAGGCCCATCCCCCCCGCCACCTGTTACACTTGTGGTGGTAAATGTGAGCCCTCCAAAACCCACCACAACCCCACTGTACCCACATGTAGGTGCTCCCCTTCACCCCATAGGGCTATGGTAGTGGTGTACAGTTGTGGGGAGTGGTTTTTTTTTTGGGGGGGGGTTAGGGGGCTCAGCACACAAGGTAAGGGAGCTATTCACCTGGGAGCAATTTGTGACGTCCACTGTAGTTCCCCCTAGGGTGCCCAGTTGGTGTCCTGGCATGTCAGGAGAACCAGTGCACTATGAATGCTGGCTCCTCCCATGACCAAATGCCTTGGATTTGGTCATTTCTGAGATGAGTGTCCTCGGTTTCCAGGCTCACTGGTCTATAATTTCCTGGATCTCCTCTGGAACCTTTTTTAAAAATCAGCGTTACATTAGCCACCCTCCAATCTTCCGGTACCACGCTTGATTTTAAAGATAAATTACATATTACTAATAATAGTTGTGCAAGTTTATTTTTCAGTTCTATCAGTACTCTGGGATGAATACCATCCAGTCCAGGAGATTTGCTACTCTTCAGTTTGTCAAATTGAGCCATTACACCCTCCAGGTTATAGAGATTTCATTCAGTTTCTCCGACTCATCAGCTTTGAATACCATTTCTGGCACTGGTATCTCTCTCAAATCTTCCTCGGTGAAGACCGAAGCAAAGAATTCATTTAATCTCTCTGCTATGGCTTTGTCTTCCCTGATTGCCTCTTTTACCCCTCGGTCATCTAACAGTCCAACTGATTCTTTTGCCGGCTTCTTGCTTTTAATATACCTTAAAAAATTTTTACTTTTTTTTTTCAAAGTCCCTCTTTGCCTTCCTTATCAGCGCTTTGCATTTGACTTGACATTCCTTATGCTGTTTCTTATTATTTTCAGTTGGTTCCATCTTCCATTTTCTGAAGGATTTTCTTTTAGCTCTAATAGCTTCCTTCACCTTACTTTTTAACCATGCCAACTGATGTCTGGTCTTCCTTCCTCCTTTTTTAATACATGGAATATATTTGGCCTGGGCTTCCAGGATGGTATTTTTGAACAGCATCCACACCTGATGTAAATGTTTGACCTTCACAGCTGCTCCTCTAAGTTTTCTTTTCACCATTCTTCTCATTTTATGAAACTTTATGAAAGTTAAATGCTAACATATTGGATTTTCTGTGTGTACTTACTCCAAAGCTGATATCAAATCTGATCATATTATGATCACTATTATCAAGCTGCCCCAGCACCATTACCTCCTGTATCTGATCATGCACTCCACTATGGACTAGGGGGTAGATGCATCAAGCAAACGTAAAAAAATCAGAAACGTAAAAACATTTACCGAATCTCAAATAACGAAGCATGCTCCAAAAACACAGCCCCAAAAAGTTTGGTGCGGTATTGAAAACCCTGATTCCCGAAAGTTTCGCTAATGTGCCGTAGCAGCGTACGGAACGCATGCGCACTGATCCATTCAGAAAGCGTGTGTTGTAGGCGTGGCTGTCGCACGCCTGTGATGTCATAGGCGTGCATCGACAGTGTAAAAGAATCAAGTTGCCGCACTGTTTTTTCTCCCTCTGGCTGCCATTACTTCTCCAACTCGTACCAACGTTAATATACTGCGTATGTCTGCAGTGCACGTGCTGTATTAACGTGGTTATGACACGTTTTCTATAAGCTTTATTAAAAGCAAAACAGGCTACGATACAGGTACAACGTGTTTTTGTCCAATCACAGTGCATCTCACGTATCTTCTTCGCTGCAATTGGTTCTTTTTTGAGTTTCACATTACAGTTTTTAGCCGGAGAGCCCTAACGACAGGTACAGACCTGTCGTTAGATTTCTTGGCGTTTTCCTTCATTAAACCAATCGGAAAAGGTTAGTGCATGTCATTTGAAAAGGGTTTCTACACTGATTGCTCATCTGCATTCCATTTTTGTTAGCTGCTATGGTCCTCGAAAAATGGGCTTTAGTACATGAAACGATTGGCGATTTCTTCGAAAAATGGTCCTTAAAGGGTTGTTAAAGTTTTGTGCATCTGGGCCTAGGTCTAGAATTTTTCCTCCTCTTTTTGGCTCCTGTACCAGCTTCTCCATAAAGCAGTCCTTGATTTCGTCAAGCAATTTTACCTTCCCAGCATTCCCTGATGTTACATTTACCCAGTCAATATCAGGGTAATTGAAATCACCCATTATTATTCTGTTGCACAGTTTGTTAGCCTCCCTAATTTCTGATAACATTTCCCCGTCTGTTCATCCTGGCCAGGTGGGCGATAGTACACTCCTATCACTATCCTTTTCCCCTTTACACATGGAATTTCAATCCATAGGGATTCCAAGATGTGTCCCATTATGGCGTTTACGTTCTTATAGTCGGTATTATATAGACTGGGAGCGCAATTTCCATTGTGTGCAACTTCAAGGTGGCATGGATCTGAGAGGGGCATGGGCAGGTCAAGGATATGTCTAACACTCATATACACAGGTTAAAGGGTCATGGCACAAAACCCAGATAGCGAGTTCAGCTCTTGCTTTCCATATGTATTAAATTCCATTTTGAAATCATGGATACTTCTGTTTCAAAAGGTGGGGATTTCCAAATGGATTAGGGAATTGGTCCAAAATTCCCCTTGACCAGGAGTCTTTGTGGTGTTCAGACAGTTCAAGCAGACAAGAAAAATAAAGATACCAGTGTTGATGGATGTGGATCAGGAGAGAAGAAAAAACATTTATGTGTACAAAATTCCCCATATAATTCCACAACCCTTTTCCCTGTAGTCTTTACTAGTCATTTTAATTTTCTTAATGAAAAGCTGAAGTGGGTCAATTTGTTAAAAAATATCTAGCCAAATAATCTAAATAAGTAGCTCAATCTCTCAAGATTTAATTTTAAAGCATTGTTTTCTAGAAATAGGGCAGGATGAAGTGCAGTCATGTGAAGGCGTACCAAAATGCAGAACTAGATCCAATGAGGTTGACATTCAAAATTATTTATGCAATACGTTTGAAAGTTAACTACATAAAGCTGACGTCTGTTGGGAAAATCTCAACTTTGTAGACTCAGCCACAGGGCCTTCAGATTCAAGAAAACATAATGCAAAGTTAACCTACCCAACCATATCCATGCCTCACTCTTCCCTCATATCGAAAGCTGGTAGAGTTAAGTTCAAAAACAAAAAGATAGCAAAGGGACTAGACAGGGTTGGTGCAAGAGGACTGGGTACCCTAGTTGAATCTGTAGCATTATGCCCTCCTTCAAGTAATATTCAGATCCCTAGCCTGTGGGTTCCCCCTGCTAAGCTTTTCATGATTGAACTGTACAGACAGAATTATCCTACAAGAATTCTGTAAAAACACATAACTGGACATTGTGCTTTTAAATATGAAAATGTATTTTATAGGTAGAAGTAGGCATTGATGGTTCTTTGAGTTTACATAGCTGTTTGGACTTGCTGCCCTAGACAAATATTTAGGCTTGCCTAGTGGTTGGCTGACCCTGGGCTAGATTTTGTGCCAGAGCAAAACTCAGATCAGATGGCTATAAGTTTTTAAAATGATGAAAAACTCACCCTAAAATACACAAACTAGATTGATTTCAGTACTTTTGTTCACTAGGGAACAGGTGAAATGTGTCTGAGTAGGTCTGTATCTTGGCTAATCACATCTTGCCAATCTAAACCTGGTTCTTGATTGAAACGTGCAAACTGACCACATGAGTATGCAGTGTGGAATGTTCCAAAACCAGAACTGTTTTTATTTGGTACGTTGAGGGTAATTTTCAAAAGGATGCCAAAAGTTAGTCGCTGGGGATAAGGTGCTAAGTGTAAATTCTATATCGCATTTATGCATGCAATTGCCATTTTAGAATACTAGAATGAGTCCACATTTACACACCTAACTTGAGGCGCAAGCACTTAGGTTGCTTGATGGCTGGCATAAATGCTTGTGCCTAACTGTAGGTAGTTAGTGATGTAACTGAAATCATTCTATAAACTGTGTGCATAAGTGAACTTGGAAGATGTACTGAGCCAAATTGACAAATTAAAGAGTAGTAAATCACCTGGACCGGATGGCATACATCCAAGGTTACTCAAAGAACTCAAGCATGAAATTGCTGATCTGCTGTTAGAAATATGTAACCTGGAGGAATAGTCCATAGTTTGCTATTGAGACAGACATGGGGAGACAGTTGCTTGCCCCAGGATTGGTAGCATGGAATGTTGCTAATAATTGGGTTTCTGCCAGGTTCTTGTGATCTGGCTTGACCACTGTTTGGAAATGGGATACTGGGCTAGATGGACCATAGGTCTGACCCAGTATGGCTACTTTTATGTTCTTAAGTGTTGGACCCGCACCTGAACCACCCATAAGAACATAAGACCAGCCAAACTGGGCCAGATTGATGGTCCATCTAGTCCAATATCCTGCTTCTAACAGTGGTCAATCTAGGTCACAAGTACCTTACAGAATCCCAAAGAATAGCAAGATTCCATGCTACCAATCCAAGGGCAAGCAGTGGTTTCCCCCATGCCCATCTCAATAACAGACTATGGACCTTTCTTCTGGGAACTTGTCCAAACTGTTTTTTAAAACCCAGATATGCTAACCACCATTACCATATCCTCCGGCAGCAAGTTCCACAGCTTAACTAGTCACTGAGTGAAAAAAATATTTCCTCCTATTTGTTTTAAAAGTATTTCCATGAGTGTCCCCTGGTCTTTATACTCTTTGAAAGCATGAAAAAGTGATTCACTTCTATTCATTCTACACCACTCAGGATTTTGTAGACCTCAATCATATCCCCCCTCAGCCATCTCTTTTCCAAGCTGAAGAGCCCTAACCTCTTTAGCATTTCCTCATATGGGAGGAGTTCCATCTCCTTTAGCATTTTGATCACTGTCCTTTGAACCTGTAAATGTTAGCACCTTCTTTATATAATTGCCCCATAGGGGTAATTTTACAAGAGGGCAATTATGTGAAAAGTCAAAAGAAGCCCCTATTTTAACCTATTTTATAAGGCAACATAAACACCTATCAGCCTTTTTAAAATGGGCTCACAGAAACAGGCCCAAATGCTCTTACAACCATTTACATCTTCTGCAAAGAAGGGGGGTTGATATTCAAAAAGGTTTAACAGGACATTAGAGGCTCCGGCCTGGTTCCACAATATTCTGCAGCACTTAACTGGTTAGTGCCACTGAATGTCTCTGCTAACTGGTTATTCCTTAACCAGCTAGGTTAGGGGCAGGCCAGAGGGAGACCGTTAGGATGGAGTAGCAACTTGGTCTTAAGGTCTATAAACTGTTGGGACCATGAAGATCTTTAGATAGTAATCTACTAGATGTTCCAATTTTTTCGAACGGTTAGGACTTCTTCGCTCTACTATTTTCCAAGTAGCTGGCCCAAAAGTATGAAACAGTTTACCTCTAGAACTAAGGACTCCTTGATGACATTCAGAAAGGAATTAAAAACATACTTGCTTTCCAAGTCATTTGGTTAGATGTACAGGCCGTGAAATTTAGTAGTTAAGCTGATCTTCTGATTTGAACTACCTGCTCTTTTGTTTGATTTTGATTTATTTTACTTGATTTTAATTTGTGTGGTTTGAAAGTCTTGTTTTACAAATTATATATATTAACTTGTAATCCGCCTAGAACTTGGGATAGTGCGAATAAACATTTTTTGAAATAAGTAAATAAAATAAACAGTTGGCTAGAGACGATAGTCCGCTAGCATTTATGTAGCGAGTTAACCAGGCAATGGTCTGAAAATGATCCCCTCTTTAAGGGCCTGGAGTTTGCCATCTCCTGCTTAGGAGTGTGAGTTTTATCTTGTTATATCATCTGAGAAATGGAGGATGCCTGACCCATTTGACATTGGAGTGAGCTGAAGAGGGACTTTTGGTCATTCATTGTTTTTGACTTGTGTTGCAATGCATTGCGAGATTTATAGGGCTCTTTTTTGAGATCGAAGGCTGTTGTAATTCAGGAGTTTTGGCAGAATTCAGGCCAAAGTGCCTGAAGGGCATCTACCTAACCTAGATCCATCCTGAGAGACTGACTCCACCCTGAATGACTGTTTCTACTTTTTCTAAGGGAAAAAAAACACCAGTCAAGAGATAATGTGGGTATGAAACCAGGTCCCTGGACAGCCTGTTTCAATGGACCTGGGTGCTAAGGTGTCTTTTTCATGGAACATGGCACAAAAGAGGCTAAAATGCAGTCTCCCTCCGTGCTACATACTAAAATCATTTTCCTGTGTTTCTTCCTTCTCTGGCAGGGGTTTGTGTCTGGCTGAGCTGCCCACAATCTGTCTACAGGAAGACTGCCAAGGATTGAGAGAGGAAAAATGAAAGTGCACTGTATGTTTCAGCTGCAATGCTGCTACGGGCATTTCTCCTGCAATTCTAGTGGGACCCTCTCCCCCACAGCTTTGCCATTGCACCTCAGTCCTTTCCTGCATCACTCCCTGCTGTTCCAGAACTGATGCTCCCGCATGCAGTTCTGCCAATGAACTTCACTTCTGCCTGCTATTTCACCTTCTCCATAATGCTGCCAATTCACCTCATTCCTGTCCTGCAGTGCCCTCCTGCTCTTCCAGGACTGAGACTCACTCACCTACAAGACAACACTATGGAATATTGATGGTTTTTATAGTTATAATTAATTATTTAGTTTGTACCTCATCTTGAGAGATTTGTTTTGCGAAAGGTGGTCTTATAAATGTAGCAAACCAACCAACCAAACAAGCCTGCTAATGTACCTCATTCCTTCCTGTAGTACCTTCTGCAATTCCATGTTGAGGAAACACCTTGTTCCACATAGCCCTGCCAATGCATTTCACGCCTGCCATTCAACAGTCTCTTCTATTCCAATACTCCCCCTACCATAGTTCTGCCAAAGCACCTCATTCCTGGCACTTTTAGTACTGAAACTCCACCACATAAACAACTCTGGAAATGCACCTTGTTCCTTGCCCTGCATCACTCTCTGCTCTTCTAATGCTGAGATACCCCTTTTACACACCTCTGCACCTCAGTCCTGCTCAGCAGCACCCTCAAACCTCTCTCACACGCAGCCCTGTCATAGGCCACAGAAAAGTTAAATTTAGAAGCTGATAGATGAGGAGTTACAGTCTCTTTTCCCCCCTCAGGGATTGCCCTTGGCTGTCTTATTCTGGTCATTTATTCTTTGGAGGCCTCGGATGATCCGCTTGATCGATGCTTTCAGGACCCTGATTACAAAGAGCTCCTGGGCATCGCAACTCGTGGTCTGAGACAAACCACCAAGCCCAAGCGGGTTGTGATTGTTGGAGCTGGCATCGCTGGGCTGACTGCGGCGAAAGTCCTGCAGGATGCCGGCCACAAGGTGAGGTGATTTCAGGGGAAGGTGGACAACTCACTTGCTCCAGAGATAAGCAGGAGAATATTGGGGTTTGATTGTCAGAGCGAGTTTTGTGGTTATTGGCTGTTGGTGAATGCATAACTCATCATCTGTATGTAGCAGAGTGAAACTATTGGTAGAGGTATAACAAATAAATCCCAAGCCCGACTTGGCTAAGTTTCAGTACGAAGCCTATGAGAGGGGCAGCTCTTCACAAAATCATATGTTTTTAAGTGATAGGGATAATATCAGACCATTTAACTCACTAAGAGGGGCATAATCGTTAGGGACGCCCAAGTTTTGCTGGGGACGTCCTCGCAAAACGTCCCAGTGGAGGGGTGGGGAAACCCGTATTATCGAAACAAGTTGGACGTCCATCTTTCATTTCGATAATATGGTCGGGGACGCCCAAATCTTGACATTTAGGTCGTCCCTAGAGATGGTCGTCCCTAGACTTGGTCGTTTTTGATTTTCGGCGATAATGGAAACCAAGGACGCCCATCTCAGAAATGACCAAATGCAAGCCCTTTGGTCGTGGGAGGAGCCAGCATTCATAGTGCACTGGTCCCCCTGACATGCCAGGACACCAACCGGGCACCCTAGGGGGCACTGCAGTGGACTTCAGAAATTGCTCCCAGGTAAATAGCTCCCTTACCTTGTGTGCTGAGCCCCCCAACCCCTCCCAAAACCCACTACCCACAACTGTACACCACTACCATAGCCCTTACGGGTGAAGGGGAGCACCTACATGTGGGTACAGTGGGTTTGTGGTGGGTTTTGGAGGGCTCACATTTACCACCACAAGTGTAACAGGTGTGGGGGGGGGGGGGGGGATGAGCCTGGGTCCGCCTGCCTGAAGTGCAATGCACCCACTACAACTGCTCCAGGTACCTGCATACTGCTGTCATGGACCTGAGTATGACATTTGAGGGTGGCATAGAGGCTGGCCCAAAAGATTTTTAAAGATGTTTTTGAGGGTGGGAGGGGGTTAGTGACCACTGGGGAAGTAAGGGGAGGTGATCCCCGATTCTCTTCGGTGTTCATCTGGTCAGTTCAGGCACCTTTTTGTGGCTTGGTTGTAAGAAAAACAGGACCAGGTAAAATCATCCAAGTGCTCATCAGGGAAGCCCTTTTTTTTCCATTATGGGTTGAGGACGCACATGTGTTAGGAATGCCCAAGTCCCGCCTTCGCTATACCTCCAACACGCCCCCATGAACTTTGGTTGTCCCCGTGATAGAAAGCAGTTGGGGACACCCAAAATTGGTTTTCGATTATACTGATTTGGGCGACCCTGTGAGAAGGACGCCCATCTTCCGATTTGTGTCAAAAGATGGACGTCCTTCTCTTTTGAAAATGAGCCTGTAAATAGCATAAAAGGGGGGCAGGGTAGAGGAGGGGCAGAGTGGGCATTGGAAACTATCTGTTTATGGGTTAATTTTTGTATCTTATGGAAGAAGTAACTAACTTGTTAGTCTCACTCACACACACAAGGAGTGACTCAGGCTGCACATACTGCAGCGGGACATGTTTATCCACTCCTCCATGTGCAACTTTCTTCAAATCAGTCACCTTACTTTCTAATTCTTCCTAGTTTCTTGCTCATCTATATGTTACAACTTTGCCTTACCCTTCACTACCAATTATAATGTTCTATTACGTATTGTGTTGTCATTGCAAGTAGTATACCATGCCATACTTTGTATTGTTTTCGAATATATTTACTGCTGTAATTGCCTATTGCTCATGTTTGATCTATTCTTACTGTACACTGCCTTGAGTGAACTCCTTCAAAAGGGTGGCAAATAAATCCTAATAAATAAATTGTGGGTGACTAGGTTTAGATGTTACATGTGCACGTAAAACTTTAGAATATATAACCTATATCTATTGTTGTAATACATAATTATATATACATGATCAACTGGTTGGATTGCCAAGGCTGTAGGATAGGGGTGGGCAACCATGGTTCTCAAAAGCCACAACCCATCCGAGTTTTCAAAATTTCCATAATGAATGTGCATGAGATTGATTTGCATGTACTGCTTTCATTGTATGCAATGAGACTTCTTGCATATTCATTGTGGAACTCTTGAAAACACGGCTGGGTTGGGGCCTTCAAGGACCATGGTTGCCCATCCCTGCTTTGGAAACTGCCTTAATGTTCTTTCTCCCTCCTGCTCACACCCCAGCTTTTCTTCATCTGTGAATGTGTCCTTGAAAATCTTGCATATGGTCATGCTATTTCCATATTGTTTCTCTTGAATGACCTGTGCTGGTGCATTTTAAGTATATGCTTGTTTTGTTTTGTTTTGTTTTGTAGATCTACCTGGTGGAAGCCAGTGACAGTGTTGGTGGGAGGGTGTTAACCTTCCGGAATGAGAGTGCTGGGTGGTACGCAGAGCTGGGGGCCATGAGGATACCCAGTTTCCATCAGTAAGACCCTTGGGGCACCCTACCCTCCTCTCAGCTGTAGGATGAATTCAAAGCGAAAGTTTCTATACACCAGTGGCGTAGCTAAGGGCTAAGGCCCACCCATTCTTGCCTCAGGCACACCCAGTCAGCAGCCCATGAGGCCCTCAAAACTCTTCAGTGGCAGCACCTCACTATGCTCTCTCCCTCTTCACTTGTGGCCTGGCATCTGCCCGTCTCTCTACCCCCCTTCCAGTCTACCTCAGAGCTACTGCTGGCAGCATCCTGCGCCGGCCCTGCAGGCTTCTCTCTATCATGTCCTGCCCTCAATGATGTCACTTCTTGTTTTTTTGGTGGGAATGTGGTAGAGAGAAGCCCGCAGGGCAGGCGCAGGATGCCTATAGGAATTGCGACGGACAATGGCTCTGAGGTAGGACCGGGGGAGGGGGTTCAGAGAGAAACGGGCAGACGTTGGGTCATTAACCCCCCCCCCCCCCCACTATATTGTATGCATGTACAGGGGTAGCATTGGGGGTGAGAAGGGCCCACCCATGTTAACTCTGGGCCCACTCAAAATGGCAGGTCTGCCTACGCCCCTGCTATACACTAGACACGGGACATCAAACCTTGTTGAGTTTCTCTACTCAAGAAGGGAGGAGAAAGACTTTGGGTGATAGCTTGGATAAGACACATTATTAGTTCCAAACCTCATGGACAGAAAGCCCTATAATCTTGCTTTTATGATTGGTTGACAACCCAACACTCTCTTACCACTAAACTTTGTTATCGTAGTAAAAGCTAAAAACCTCACGGGAGAGGCCTAGAACAATAGAGCAGGAATTCTGATTAGATGACATCCAAAGTTCTATTTATTTCTGCATTCCATTCTCTTAGTAAAAGCTAAAATCCTCATGGGAGAGGCCTAGAACAATGGGACAGGAATTCTGATTGGATGACACCCAATGCTCTATTTATCACTGTACTCCATTGTCTTAGGGAAAGCTATAAATGTAGTAGAAGACTCCTAGAATAATGGGGCAGGAATTCTGATTGGGCAATACCCAATCTGTATTCTCCTTGCTACTATGGAAGCCAGAAGTGTTAACTGAGGCAATGCCAAACAGGTTTTAAACTTATATAAATATTTTGTTTTGGATTTATTTTAATTGAAATCTTGAGACTTAATAATGTGTAGGGGAATGTATAGGGAAAACATGATACAAGATTTCTGTGAGCATGGTTGATCCCTGGAATAGCTTAGCAACAGAGGCTGTAACAACCAAAAACACGAGAGATTTAAAAATGCTTGGGACAGGCTCGGAGTATGGTGATAAAGGGCTGGTAGTGGTGGGGTAAGAGGTAGAAGATATAAAAGAAGGGAATATGCCTGGGAGATGGGAGGGTAGTGTGGTGGGGATGGGGATAAATGTGTCGACTCACTCAAGTGGGCAAATTGGAAGGGACAGTCTTTATTTGTCAACACTTGTTCATGGGGTTGTGGTGTTCAGCCTCATCAGACTGGGCAAAGTTATTTGGTTAACTTCATCCAAATATTTAGCCGCATTTAACCACTTTCAGTATGTGATCGATTACCTTTGTTAAGTATAACTGCAAAAATCAGTATAGTTAGATTTAGGATGAACGTTTGGTGAATGGAATCGTTCACACAAGTTTCCTGAGCTAGTGCTCAATACTGCACTAAAAAATAAATCTAATAAATTTGAAAAAACCTCACTGGGCACATCTTGACCTAGCCTCCCCTTTTTGTTTTGCTAAATCTACATGCACATCAATTTCGACTTCCTAAAATTTAGCCAGGGCAAGAGAGAAACATTTACAGGGAGAAGTTATCAATGTGGGTGACCATTAAAATGGGTTATTTTACTGTTACCCCCTAGTTATTAGTAACTAGGTTTCATTGCATAAAATGGGACCTGTGATAAAATAGCATGAGTTAATGGTAAAATAACACGTCTTAATGGTAGCCCACGTTGATAACTTCCCCAATTAGTGTGAAGAGTTTCATTCTCTGGTAACTGATATTGCAATGTCATAATGCCTCATTCCACCAATAAGAGTCAACTTGACCAGTGATGTCACAATGGCTTGATTGTCTTATACTTGGCTCACTTTTCCTATATAATAATTCTCACCTCCAACGTTCTATGCTTGGGACCGTGGCTCCCTGGCTGCAAGTGGTCTGCGAGGCAGACACGCACGGACGTCACTGACGTCAACACAGCTGATTCCTCGGAATCAGCTGTCACCCCCCCCCCCACGCTATGGCCCCCTCGAAACTCACCCCCTCCCGCGAACCTGTCGATCCCCCCCCCCCGGAACGCCGAAAACCGTACCCCCCCTCCCGCCGCTGTTGTGCACTACCTTTGGGTGGGTTCCTCAATCATCTTCTTAGAAAGTCTAACTCCGTGCGTCTGACATCAGACACACGCGTGCGTCTGACGTCAGACGCATGGAGTTAAACTTTCTAAGAAGATGATTGAGGAACCTACGGGAAGGGAAGGTAGCACAACAACGGCGGCGGCGGTGGCGGCAGTTTTCGCTGGCACGGGGGGGGAACGACAGGTTCGCGGAAGGGGGGGGTTCGAGGGGGCCGTAGCTCAGGGGGGGGGGTGGAATTGCCTGCCTTAGGCCCGTTTCCTTGCCTACAGAAACGGGCCTTTTTTACTAGTATTACATATAGCAGTGATTTCCATTTCTAGAAATATTTCTTTTTTCTTTAATTACGAGGGGAAGTTATCAGCGTGGGCTACAGTTAAGATGGGTTATTTTACTGTTAACTCCATTTATTAATAACTAGGTCTCATTGCATAAAATGGGACCTGGGCTAAAATAACATGACTTACTGGTAAATCAGCACATCTTAACAGTAGTCCATGTTGATAGCTACACTCTTTGCTCTCTTAGATTTATGTAGTTAAAAGCCAACTTTAACTACATAAATCTTTTGGATATAAACTTCTCTGCTCACTTTTTAGGATAGTTCACATCTACCTGAAGAAACTTGGGCTTCAACGTTCTGCATTTATTGAGTACAACCTGAATACATGGTATGCTGTGAATGGGGTCGTGAAGAGAACTTACACCGTGAGCGATAACCCAGATGTACTACGGTACAAAGTCAGCCCCAGAGAAAGAGGAAAAGGGGCTGAGCAATTATTCCAGGATGCCCTGGCCAAGGTATGGCTCCAAGAAAAAAATCTAAGATGATTTTTATCAGGCTGTGGTCACCTCATATATAATAGCAGCCCGTTCTGGCTGTGCACATGTACGCAGGGTATTTGAAAGAGAATCGTCCAGTTTCTCAGGTGTGCAGACACACCATACCAGGCTACGATATGGGAATGGTGCAGGAGTGAGAGCAAAGCTCCCTCCCTCTGAGTCATGCAGACCAGTGATAGAGCTAGAGTTGCTAGTGCCCCCTGGAGTTATGCACTAGCACCTCCCTCCCCAGGCCAGCTGCCAACACTGCAGCGTTGACACGAGGCCCTTCCTCTAGAACTTCCTGCCACATCCCACTCCGATTGATTAATTGTCAGAACTAAGGAGCGGGACACATAGCCGTGAAGTGCAGGCCCTGTACCGCTGTAAGGGGCCCCTTTTACCAAACTGCGGTAAAAAGGAGCCTGTGTGACACGCGCTAAGGCCCCCTTTTACCTCAGTGGGTAAAAAGCGGCCTTTTTTTCCAAAAGAAATGGCCATGCAGTAAGTGAACCAGACATTTCGGTGGGAAGCCCTTACCCCCATGCATTGATGTGGTGGTAGGGGCTCCTGCGATAACTGGGCAGCACCAGTTACCGCCGGGTAATATTTTCTATTTTTGTAGTGCCGGAAGTGGCGTGCACTGTGGGTGGGAGCTACCTCTGGGCTTCTGCGCTAGTACTGGATTGGCACTCGGCAAATCCATTGCCACGCACCAACCCTTCAGTAAAAGGGCCCCTAAGCCAGTTAAGCATGGTGTCACCCCCCCCCCCCCCAAACGTGTCCATTCTAGTGCCACGCTTTCCTGGATTACTGTGTTCCATCAGCTCTGGTACAGTCATACCTCACCAGGCTCTGATACTAGGAATGGTATGTGAGTGGAAGGATGCTCCTGGTGTGGACACACTGCACCAGGCTCTGATACTGTAAATAGAGTGTTCATGTTGCAGAAGCTCCCTGCCTCTGAGGTGTGCACTCATACATACAGATTGAATTTGCCTTGCTGATTTGACTACTTTTAATGACCTTTTTGTGTTTCCAGGTTATTGAAGATCTGAAGGCCAGTAACTACAGCTGCCAGAAGATTTTGGAAAAATATGACTCCTATTCTGTGATGGTGATGGTTGACCTCCCTCATAAATCCTTTTTGTGTTTTGTATTGAGAAATGCCCCAAAACTACTGTTACTACTATTGATATCATATGTAGAAGAAATAGTTGGCTTACCAGTCCAGTTTTGGACCAAGAGTCAGTGCCAAATCACTGACAGTGGCTCTAGCCGGTGACCTCAAGGGAGGATTCGATAAAGGCCAGGCTCATTTGTTGACTTCTCGGTGGCCTTTGACCAGAGGTTGACAGAACTGGGTGCTAAGGGAAATTCCCAGCTGGTGGTTTTCCACTTTTTTTAATGGGAAGGGCTCACAGAGCTTCACTGGGAGAAAGCCTGTTTAGTGTGCAATAGAAACATAGAAAATGACAGCAGAGAAAGACCATGTGGCCTATCCAGTTTGCCTATACATACCATCTACTAGCCATTCCTATCCCTTAGAGATCCTATATACTTGTCCCAAGCTTTCTTGAATTCAGACACATTTTTCATCTCCACCGCCTTCCCTAGGAGACTGTTCCATGCATCCACCACCTTTCCGTAAAGAAGTATTTCCTCAAGTTACTTCTCAGTCTATTCCTCATTCCAGAGCTTCCTTTCAGTTGAAAGAGACTCACTTTCTGTGCATTTATGCCACCTAGGTATTTAAACATCTCTATCATATCTTCCCTCTCTCACCTTTTTTCCAAACTGAACATATTGAGATATTTAAGCCTGTCCCTTGTGCTTTATGATGAAGATCACTGACCATTTTAGTAGCCACCCTCTGGTTCCTGCCTGTCCACTTCATTAAATAACTTTTATTTAAAACCACTGTGGATGTTAATGCAGTAGGTAGCACTTTATCATATCCTACTCACTGGTGAGATCCAGTTTTTAGATACCATTAGGAGATAAACCAGCATAAGCCACTGCAGATGTGAAATTCAAACCAAACACCATTGCTGATACATCTGAAGGCTTTGGGTTGGCTCTGGTGACATGTTTTCAGAATCCAGAAGGCTGCCAAAAGTGCTGGTTATTTGTGATTAGGACCCAAGCTTTCTGTATAGAGATGCCAGTGATATGCAGTAGGTGATCTCAAGATCTGTGGGAGAGCAGGATTATCTTAGATTTTGGAAGAAGATTAAGGCACATTTGCTTTTAGAGGTGTATAGATGTTAGCTAAGTTTGCAGAAGGCTTTTTGGTTTTGCTCGCTAGTATGTTTTGTACATGTTTGGCTTGAGTTTGTTTTTAACATATTTGACATATGTGTTGTAACCTGCCAAGAGAAGGATGCTTTCCTGAATTGGCGAGCTATAAATAAAACCTTCTAGTTAGAGAAGTTACCTTTAATATATTGGAAGTTGTAGCACTCCACCTTAAGGCTAAAGTATGAAGGCTTGGTCGTAAACTGGATTCTGGGCTAACATTCACGCCTCGGGTGAAGTTGCTTTTCAGGGATCATCTTTGTTGACTCAGCATGGTCTAAAACATGATGGTGCATGTTCTAGTTCTGACCTCCCAGCTGCCCACCTGTACTCCAGAGCTCCTTAATTCCTTCCACGGAAATGCAGAAGCTTAAGCAACCCTGCCACCTCTCAACACTCCTCAGGTCCTTGTATTACAATAGATGGGTTAGCCAAAGATCCTTGTCCTTTTGCAGAGTGATCTAACTAGGAACCAAAGACAGGCAACACTCTAAGGGCTTGGGCTGTATACCAGTCCCTTTTTCCTCCAAAAGAGGTCTTCTCCTACCATTCCCTCACTGGTCAGGAGAGCCTTCTTTTGTTCTAGAAACTGCAGGGGTAAAAACAGGCCACAGCATAATATCTCAGTAGAGTTGCCAGAAGTCCCTGGCTACGTTCCATCCACTATTCCAGCTCCACCAAGATCTACTTGAGTTTCTGTCAGTGTTTCTGGGAGAATGAGTATGTATTACTTATGCATTGTGTTTATCTGTATTGTTTGTTGATTTATTCCGGGCCTACATATTTTTATTCTTCTTTCAAATTTTGTCTTATAAAAAAGGGGTATAAAAACTATCAAACAAAAGAGATTATGTCTGGTTTGCTCAGGGTATGTTCACCCTTAAAAATGTTGTGGGCACAGAGTTGCTAAGTGACTCAATTTCTGGAGGGATATTTTAGGCCTTTCCTAGAGTGGAGGATAGCCTAATGGTTAGTGCAGTGGGTTGAGAACCTGCAGAACTGGGTTTGAGTCCCACTGCAACTCCTTGTGACTCTAAGCAAATTATTTAACCCGTCATTGCCGCAGGTACAAAAACCCAGATTGTAAGCCCACTAGGAACACAGAAAATTTCTGTATACAATAAATGTAAGCTGCTTTGGTTGTACCCCAGAAAGGCAGTATATCAAATCCATGACCCTTTATTCTTTTTTTAAAGTGTCCTCTCCTGATGGGGCCAGTATCTCCAAAGCAAGGACTATGAATCCCACAAGGCACTGAGAAATAAGTTTATAAAACAGGACCTGCCCATGTTTGCTTCTAGGAACAGAGTAACTGTATTTCTAGTCCTGATATTTCTGTCCTAGACCAGGTCTGAGTCAGCAAGAAACTACCCATAAGCCCAAGGCAGGAAGTGATGTCATTGAAAGGACAAGAGGAACCTGGCAGTACAAATACATTTTATTATATATGTTTGTTAAGAGGGTAATTTTCTAATTGCATACACAACATGCCTTTGTTTGGATTAAGAGGAGGATGTTCCGGTGGGTGGGGATTGAAACTACCCAGTTAAATCATGTTTGAATATTGGGCTCTCACTCTCTAAGTTCAGTACTATGCTTGAGAAGCACCATACCAGGTCCTGATGGTTTTCTCTGTTTTGAATTGGCAAGGAATATTTCATGAAGGAGTCAAACTTGAGTAGGGAGGCGGTACGAATGATTGGAGACCTGTTGAACATGGAGGACTTCCTCTTCATCTCTTTCACGGAGATGCTGAGAATCCAGAATGACATCAGAGATAACGTCAGGTACAGAATCTCACAGAGCGGGCTGGGCTTTAATTACTTTCCAGAAATGTTGCATGCTTAATAGGCTTTCTTGCCACTGTGTTAATGTATTTACAGAATAGCACTTAGGCAGCAGATTTATGGCATTTACATGCATTTGTACATACACCATTATTCTACTCATTTACATGAGTAATTGGCAAGTTAATGTTAACATACATTTGTAGAATTACCCCATAAGGTGGATAATTTTCTGAAAGCATTTTCTTGGATAAAACATAATTTTGCTCACAGAAATGGTTTTTGAAATGTACCCTCTAAGAAACAGTCCTTTAACTGTGAAAATGTTTTTTAAATAAAACGCCCACCCTATAGGTGGATACAAGTATATTGTGATCTTTGGAGATATTGAGGGAGCACCGCCAAACTGGTGGACCATGATGCACTACATATAGGAGTACACAGGGAAAGAGTAGTGTAACCAGCAAGGCTCTTCCGTAAAGGTAACAGCAGGACGATTAGAGATATTGCACATCATCAACTTAAGTGGTTACAACTGCTTCAGACTAAAGGCAGTGTGGTTGCTTTGTAATGCCCATACATTTGACCATATTTGGTTGTCTGTCCGTTTTCGGTGCCACTTTAAGATTCTGATGTCAGCCCATAGGGTGTGAAGGTTTGCCTCATTATTTGTTTGCTCTGACTTTATTACCACTGTTCCCTGTAAGCTAAGCAGGAGTCCTCGTACTGCATTCCTGCCAGTGGGGGGTGCTGCTTCAATATTGTGTTTTCAATTGCCATGGACGGGCAGGTTCCCTGGAGTCCTGCAGATCTTGCTTGTCCCTCACTATTGAAAACATGATAGTAAAACAGCACCCCCCACTGGCAGGACTGTAGATGGAGGACTCCCACTCAGCTTAGAGGAAACAGTGTTTATTACACGCTGAGTGCTTATGTCTTCCAATGAACAATGTTTAACCCTCCCGTCTCCAGCTCATGCTCATGCATTTTCTTTCCTTCTCCTAGTCTAACAGTTCCCAACCCTGTCCTGGAGGCCCCCCACCAGTCAAGTTTTCAGGATTTCAACCATCAATATGCACGAGAGAAATCTGTATGGAAAGGAGGCAGCGCATGCAAATCTATTTCCTGATTATTTATAGTGGATATCTTGAAAACTAGACTGCTTGGGGAGCCTCCAGGATAGGTTTGGGAATCACTGGACTAGTAGCAAGAAAATAAAATGCCAAAAACAGACAGGCAAGGAAAGAAATTGAATAAGAGAGGTGTGATGTTGTCAAATTTATGGGTGTTGAAAAGCATTGTCCTAGTCTATGGAATTCTCTTCAAGTTTCTTTGCGTAAAGAACTTTTGTTCAAAAAGTTAAAATCTATTCTAAAACTAAAGTTTGGCTTTTGGTTTATGAAGTGTAATGTTATAAACTAGCGCCTAGAGTTGTGTGCTACTAACCCACTGTCAAAGGTGCCATTAATTGTCTATCAGGCACCTAGGACATGAAATTTCAAACAATTTAAATGGCTGGAGCTTCTCCTGGCCTTTTAAATCATCTCTTGTCACGCCCCTTATCTCCTTGTCGGTGGGGCTCTCTGGCGGCGCGGGGATGCTCACTGTCTCTATGGGTCCAGCACTTTGGGGCGGTGCTGCACCCTTCCGTGGCCCTTTCCAGCGCTATGTGCGCGCCCGGATCCCCCATGTTGCCCTGCCTGCGGTCGGATCAGCGCGCTTCCTGAGGAACTTCCGAGGTTGCTTGCGACCGCCAACCCGCCTTCCTGCTCCGCGGGCAGGCTTCTGCGCCCCTCCCCTCACTGCCTTCCTGACCTATCAAGCTCTCCTTCTCCAGCTGCATCCTGTTGACGTCAGATGCCTGCACTACTTCAGGAGAGCTTTCCTCTGCATTATTGCTTCGGCTTCTAGTTGGTAAGCGTTTATCTTCACTGTGTTCTGCCTGTGTTCCTGGTTTTTGACCTTGCTTGTACCTGGATTACTCTCTCGTCTGCTGCCTGCCTGTAAGGCCTTGCTTGTACCTGGATTACTCTCTCGTCTGCTGCCTGCCTGTAAGGCCTTGCTTGTACCTGGATTACTCTCTCGTCTGCTGCCTGCCTGTAAGACCTTGCTTGTACCTGGATCTCTCCTTTGCCAGCTGCCCCTGCCTGCCTGTTGGACTGTTGCCTGTACCTGGGCCACTCCCTCCTACTCTCCTCTTGCTAGTTTCCTCAGCGCCCCTCTCATCTTCTCTCTACATAGGTCCTGTCGGCCGTCTGCACCTGGGGGCTCAACCCCCGGGGAACGGCAGTCACCGCAGGTGAACCTTGGGGTTGCTCGGCCGCCAAGCAGAGTCAGGGTGCGTATCCTCGCACTCAGCAGTGCTCCATTTGGTACAAAGAATTCACAAACCTGACATCTCAACATTGGGCCTTCAGGATTGAGATAAATGCAGTTCTTTTTATTCGGAAAATGACCCGACATGGGCCGTGTTTCGGTGTACAAACGTGTGCCTCAGGGGTCAAAAAGTCCTTATGGATATAATCACAGAAAGTTGGAAAAAAACCCAAACCGTCAAGGTATATTGCCCGACTTTTTTCAGCCGGCCAGGATTTAACCCAGTTTCTTTTCTCTCACTCACCTACCCGCTGAGGTTCCACAAGGCGAGGCTGAAAAAAGTCGGGCAATATACCCTGACTGTTTGGTTTTTTTCCAACTTTCAGTGATTATATCCATAATGACATTTTGACCCCTGAGGCAGGTGTTTGTACGCCGAAACACGGCCCGTGTCGGGTCATTTTCCGAATAAAAAGAACTGCATTTATCTCAATCCTGAAGGCCCAGTGTTGCTTTTTTTCTGTTTCTGTTTATGCTTGTATGCTGTTTGATCCTCTCTTTTGTTACCTTTTAAATCATCTCAACAAGGCTAACTAGGCATTTTCAGCAGCCCTTAATTGGATAATGTCAATGAAAATGCCTGGTTAGTGCTCAAGCTGAAACCGGCTATTTTGGGGGCATTGCAGGGGTGGTGTCAGCACTTAGCCTATTAAGTACCGAAATTCAGAACTTAACCGGCTAAGATAACCACATAAATAGGACCTAATAAAATGCAGTTTTCTTTATGCGGTTCATCACACCTGGTTAAGTGCAAAATATCATACTTAACCAGCTATGATTTAGACAGCTACCTATGCTGGAGCCTGGACATGGCCCTGGCATTCAATTTCTGGGTTTAATGCTGGAAGCAGTCAGCAAAATGCTGATTGCTGCCAGCTGAATATTGGACCCTTAGGGGCTATTCTACAAGGCACCACCTAAGTGCCATACAGCGTAGTTGCAAGGACGGACGTACACATGGGCATATCGGGGTGAGTCACGGGTATATCTCCCAGTTAGAAAAAAAGAGAAGAGGGGGGGGGGAATATAGGCTCTTTCCAATCAATAAGGGAGACGAATATTTGAAAAAGGTATAATGTTTATTATAACAGGTCGACTCAACACAGCCGTGTTTCGGCGATGTAGCGCTTTCTTCAGGAGTCTTCCAACAGTATATCGAGTACATGAGTGTTTAATATTCCAAGAAAAACAATTTTGAAGAACACGCAGTTCCTTCTCTTTCAGAGTAGTGACAGAAATGCATACAGCAAGTGAGGCCGTAGATTAAGTGCACCTCCACCCTTTGCCTGGCTTCCTTTTTTAGTATCTCCCAGTTTTTTTTGTTACATTTGTACCATGCGCTTTCCCACTCATGGCAGGCTCAATGCGGCTTCCATATTGTATACAGGTACTTATTTGGACCTGGGGCAATGGAGGGTTAAGTGACTTGCCCAGAGTCACAAGGAGCTGCCTGTGCCTGAAGTGGGAATTGAACTCAGTTCCTCAGTTCCCCAGGACCAAAGTCCACCACCCTAACCACTAGGCCACTCCTCCCAGTTATGCATGCAGTTTGTCCTGCTGAAAATTTGCAGATAGCCAGTTATGTGGCATTTAACTGGCCAGGTGCTGATCCTGGCTGGTTAAATGCTTTTGAATATTGGGGGATATATTTTAAAATGGAATTCCTTTCCTGTTTCTAAAATTATGAAATTTTAAAAGAATTCATACATTTTTTTCAAAAAAGTTATCTACACAAATTAGCAGTTGTGAATGTGTGCAGCGGTTTCCCCTGAAATACTGTAATTGAAAAAGGGATGAAATGTGTCTGAGATGTGAAAAATATGCACTTGCGTTTCACCAGTGTGGGCATTTATAAAAACTGATCTTTTTGCTAGCTGATGTGAACCTGTCTTTCTCTCCCAGTTACTTCGAGATTGTGGGTGGCATGGACAACCTCCCCCGGGCTTTCTATCAGCATCTACGTGGCCAGGTCCAGCTAAGCTCACGAGCGCTGAAAGTTGAGCAGACTCCAAAGGGTGTGATGCTCTTTTACCGCCGTGGAGGACAACTCTTCAACATCACTGGAGACCACCTCCTTCTCACCACCACAGCCAAGGCCACCCGCATGATTGAGTTCCTCCCCCCGCTGTCACAAGCCAAGGCTTATGCCCTACGTTCTGTCCACTATTCCAGTTCCACCAAGATCTACTTGGGTTTTCATCAGCGTTTCTGGGAGGAAGAATGGATACAGGGAGGGAAGTCCATCACTGACCGCCCTTCAAGATTTATCTACTACCCCAGCCACAGCTTTCCTAATGCCAGTGGAGGGGTGCTCCTGGCCTCCTACACCTGGTCCGATGACTCAAAACTCTTCCTGGGGCTTAGTGACAATGAGTGCCTTCAGGTGGCACTTGACGATTTGGCTGTCATCCACGGCAACCAGGTCCACACTCTCTGGGATGGGACAGGGCTGGTGAAAAAATGGAGCCTGGACCGTTACAGCCAGGGGGCATTTGCAGCTTTCACTCCTTATCAGACCAAAGATTTTGCACCAGAGTTGTTCCAGCATGAGGGGCGGGTCCACTTTGCTGGAGAGCACACTGCCCTGCCTCACGGATGGATAGAAACGTCTATGAAATCAGCTCTGAGAGCAGCCCGGAACATACACAATGCATAGGGAGGGTGACTAGATGGAACCCACATTTCATTTTTCAGGATGTTGATGAAGGTGCAGGTGTCATCTTCAGTCCTTTTGTGGACTTATACTTGTTTTCTGAGAGGTGAGAAAGAAAGATTTAGCTCACACCTTTCTCAGAAGTTCAAGGCAAGTTACTTTCAATCTAGGTTTGTACCTGAGGCAATGGAAGGTTAAGTGATTTGCTCAAGATCATAAAGAGCGGTAGTGGGATTTGAGCCTGGCTTCTCTGCTTCTCCGCCCACTGGTCTAACCATTAGGTTAGTCCTCTATTCAAGCAGAATTGTATGTTCCAACACAAGGACCAAAATAAGGAACTAGGTCAGTGTGTCCTGAAGAAATGGAGCCAGTGTTGCTGGAGAAGAAGGAAAGGTTATTAAGAACCTATAGTCCAGATATGTGGAAGTCAGTTACATGAGCCTATATATAGGCATTCAGAGGGTGCCTGATTGGTGCATACTCTATATAAAGGAAAGCAGATGTCTACTTTCCTTTATAGAATACTAGCTTAACAGGGTATATATGCATGTGTGCCCTTAGGCGTGACATGCACACTAGTCAAAGAACTGGTGTAAATGCTTGCACCTAAAGTCTGGTGATACACATGTAAATTGCATGTATAACTTACAGACTACTGTAATTATGTGTACTGCCCAGACACTGCCCATGTGTATATTCACCTGTAGGCTATTGAAAATATGTCACATAGGCAGTATATTGGCATATATATGTGTTATATGTGCACATACATGTATATATGATAGTATTTTAAACATTTATGTCCATAACTGATGAGTAAATTTAAGAACATAAGAACATAGCTGCACTGAGTCAAACTGATGGTCCATCTAGCCCAGTATCCTGCTTCCAACAGTGGCCAATTCAGGTACCTGGCAGAATCCCAAAAAGTGGCAAGATTCCGCAATCTCAAAGAGTAGCAAGATTCTGGAATCCCAAAGAGTAGCAAGATTCCAGAATCCCAAAGAGTAGCAAGATTCCAGAATCCCAAGGAGTAGCAAGATTCAATACAGAATCCCATGAAGTAGCAAGATTCCATGCTACTGATCCCAGGGATATGTAGTGGCTTTTCCCATGTCTATTTTAATAGCAGATTATGGACTTTTTCTCCAGGAACTTTTCCAAACCTTTTAAAAACCCAGATGCGCTAACTGTTGCTATTGTGGCACTAGAAATAGAATAAATTGCTACACATCTTCCATCAACGAGTTCCATAGCTTAACAACTCATTGTTCAAATCCGTTTTTTTTTTTTTTTGCCTGTTGAATAAATGGAGTCAATGTTCAGTTATGGTTTAAGTGATGCTGCTGTAACTGATTACGGTTTGCAATGTTTTGGAATGTTGTTGTCGCCTGATGTGAAGGTCTCGTGTATACTGATCAGTCATCAATAAAATGTTGAAATATAAGTGATGCTGCTGTTGAAATGAAGCTGAGTGGCTATATGCTGATATTCAGTGTCTATGAACAGGATTGTAGCACTGAATATCGGCTCTGAGCACCCAGATGAAATCCAGACAGTGCCAGGGCAGTCTGAGGGTGGAGCTGGAAGATATGCAGGCTCTGACAGTATTCAGTGACAGGACCTGCATAGCTAGCTAACCAGGCAGATAGGACCACATATAAAGCAGTTCTATCTTTATCTGGTGAGCTATATGAGTATCAGCACTGAATTTCGGCTGGCATCTGCATAACTTCTGGTTCTGCCAATGACCTGAATATTCAATGCTGGTGCCTAGATATGACTCAGAATTGAATATCCGGGTCTAATTTAGCCAGTGGCAGTCAGCGATTAAAGAAACACTGATCACCGCAGTCTGAATGTTGACTCAAAAGGTTTTTTTTTTTTTTTAAAGGGTAAAAATCTTTCTAGGCAGATCTTGATTTTATAGTTGAACAAAGAAGAGGTTCTTTCAAAGTGGAAAGATGCAAAACTATGAGAGTCATGAATTACATTAGCTGTAATCAAAGAGAGCTGTGTTCAGGGAGGGCTATAAGCTATTGAACTATGGGCAGATCAGGATTGTAACCCCTGGTGATCAGTTCCTTCCAACAAGGAGAGCACTCTGGGATTTTGAGGTATAGGGGAATAAGATGGTGGATGACAGTTGTTTTTTCTATGATATTTCTTGACTGAGATGGCAGATGGCAGTTTTCCTTATGCTACTCTGAGATCAAAAAAGTGTGGGGGAAAGCCATGAGCAAAGGGGTAGATTTCCAAAGGGGTTTAAGCAGTCAGGAGACACTCCTGCCTGCTTAAACTCAGATCAGATCAGTAAGCCACCCCTAGTTATTTAGCAGGATAACCACAAAGGGCTGCGGACTATCCCTTCTGACTGCCATGTCTTTGTAAGGTTAGTTCTCCGGTGCTCTGTGGGTGGAGTCAGGGAGGAGGAGGAGGAGGCAGAGGCAATTATGTGGGTGCTGGCAATATTCAGTGTCAGCGCCCACAAAGCTAACTGAGCAAGCTGGACCACATAAAAGGCAATCCTAACCAGTAGTGTAGCCACAAAGGGGTTTTGAGGACTTGGGTCTCCCAACATTTGGGCTCAGCCCCCCCCCTTAAATTACGGCACCCGTTGAATGGCTGGTGGGATGTCCAAGCCCCACCAGCCAAACAAGTCCACTGCCAAAGCCTCTTCCTGTGCTGCCTGAGCAGTAAGGAAATCAGTGGCATACTTCCAGATACCAATGCCAGCACTGTCCATGCATGCTCAGTTCATGCACATGAAATGAGTATATGTGGGGAGTGCTGGCATCGATGATTGGAAACAAGCTACCAACTTCCTCACTGCTCAGGCAGCAGGGCGGGAAGGGGGGGGCTCAGGCAGTGAACCATTCATAGGAAAATACAAATTGTGGCCATTTTACTGCTGCTCTAAAAGTGGCACCAGCCTGTGGGAAACCCATATGCTGAAAAACAGCGCAGGCCACTTTTTAGCAGCATATTAAAAGGGCCCCAAAACAAAAATTAACTTATATATATATATATATATATATATATATATATATATATATATATATATATATATATAATTATGTTAGAATTGTGAAACCTTTCCTGTATCGGGCTGGTTAAATATATTCCATCATCACACATGCAATTCAATGTAAAAATATTTCCAAAGTATGATCACTTATATGTATGAGGTTTACAACATTCGTGGTGCGACAACTTTCCAATGCGGTCCATATGCAGCTCCAAAACCTGTAAGTCACATGATGATGTGATTTCTCCTCTGATGTGTCTTTTAAAACATAGTTCTCAATAGATTCAGCGTGCCACTGAACTGGACAGCTCTTCAGTCTACATAAAATTCTTCTTACAAGATTGATTCCAACTAATTCTCCTTGTGTGCCTTGCTCGACATAGTCCTATGCTTGCTTTGCCAAAGCATTGTCAGGAGTCAAGATCTATTACTGGATCTTCAAACTGCAGAAATATATTTCAAATTCTCAAGTTTTCTCAATAATTCCTAACACTTATCTATTTAACTTAAATCACATGCCATTATTGATCATAAGTAATCATAAACCTTCCACAAAAAAGGCTGGATATCGGGGAAATAGGTAATACATTTCCCACCCTTTGTCAACTGACAAAAAACGCTTGCACAGTATCAAATGACACGTTACTGAACCATTAGTCTATTTCAAATTATTAAAACGTCAAAGCAAAGTCCATTCTATTTCTCTATTGAGCCTCCTGGGATAAGGGACATTATCAATGCGCAAAATGTATATATTGCTGCTACTTGTTAGAAACTCAAGTAGTAACCAACCCCAAAACAGGAAAACCATTTTACTTATTGAATCATACAGACTGTACCACTAGTCAAGTAATTTAGGCTATCAAAAAGGGTGCTCTGGGCATCCTGGGATCCATGCTTAACTTTTGAGCATGAGGACTTACACCAACTGAAACTAGGTGTAAATCCTGGCACATAAGTTACTGTGCGCATCTTTAGTGAATGCGCCTGACTCGCTCATGCCTCTCCTATGGGGGGAGGGCGTGAATTTTGAGCACCATTTACTGAATCTAGCCCATAGTGTGTTAAAACAGCAGTAAAGCATCAAAATGAGGTAAATGGCAGTTACACATGTTAATACACTTAGGGGCCCTTTTACTAAGCCACGTAAGTGTCTATGCGCGCCCAATGAGCGCCAAAATGGAGTTACAGCCCAACTACCATGTGGCTCTTGCGGTAATTTCATTTTTGGCACGTGTCCGATACGCGCACCTGAAAAATATTTTTTATTTTCGGGCGCGCGTAATGGATGCGCACCAAGTGGCATTTTGTGTGTGGTCATTACCGCCTGGTTACCGTGTGAGTCTTTACCACTAGGTCAATGGCTGGCAGTAAGGTCTCAGACCCAAAATGGACATGCGGCAATTTTCATTTTCTCACATTTCCATTTTCCTCAAAAATTAAAAAAAAAGGCCTTTTTTACAGGCGCTATAAAATGGATCAGCGCACGCCCAAAACCCGTGCCTACACTACCGTGCATAAATGCAAAGGGGGCATTCATATGGGAGGGGCATGGGTAGGTCATGGGTGTTCTGATTATTCTAGCGCATACTTTATGGATACATCAGGCATGCACGCAAGGTTCTACATTTAGGGGCGATGTTTACACCTGCCATCGACATAACATAAGTGATTGCGTCTCAATTTAGATGCATTTCAGATAACTTACGTTAGTGTTCCATAATGGATTTTGCATGCAGATTTGCTGTTATGGAATACTTGCTTAGTGTCCATCTAAATTGTTGTCAATTAGTGCCAATAATTAATTGCTAGCTTGCAGTTATGGGCACTAATTGGCTCATTAGCCAATTTAGTTGTGTGCGCTTCTCAGAATATCATGCAATTTTGCACATGTAAACTTGAATGCCATTTATTGAATGTCCTCTCTCTATAGAATTAGTGGGCTAGAGTGTCAACTCATAGACTCCATTTTCACAGCTTGAATTCTGCAGTTTGCAAAATGCTGTCTGGCATTTTAAGAGAGAAATAAGAATGATCCTGTGTTTCATTTGGCATTTTACATTTCACATTGCGATGCTTTGACAGTCATTACCTAACCAATCACATATTACAACAGTGATTAGATGTTAAACCCCTTATTTTCTTGGAGTCCTTCCCTCTCCAATTCTGATATCACTCTCAAACTAAGGCCATGTTAAGAGAATAAAGTTATTTCCCTGTGGGAAAGAGATGAGGAGCAGTGCTGAATGCACAAACTGCCCGCCCTTAGTGAATTAATTAGGCAGCTGCCGCCCTGTGTCCTCCTCACACAGGTAAAAGTTTCTTGGTTTAATGACCTCTGACATTCTTCAGAGATGAGGATGTCCCTTTAGGACTTTTGAAATGGGGATTGCTACTGGGTTGTTAATTTAATCCCTAGGATAGGTGCTTTGTGTAGCAGGTCAAAGAAAAGATCTGTTAACATCTTATTGCCTCAGCCACTGCTTTAACCTCATTAATCACCATCCTCCTGCAAGGTACTGCTGCTTTTCTCATATCTTTTTCATGAAAACTGTGATTTTCTAATCAGGATTCTGGGAAAAATGGAGAGCTATTTCTCTTGTTACAAAGCTACACATTATTCATGTGTACAGGCATATAAGAATAGCTTGAGACAAGTGGTGAAAGTATGCAGAGCATGGTTTATGGTATTCTTTCTAACTCCTGTGTGTGTGTATGCATGTGTTGCTGAACTTTTCAACATTTTCTGTTCAGGGAGTCTAGCATGAACGGAGGGTGGGCATGTAAGAGATAGCCAACTAGCGCGTTATACTTATCATACACCAACCACCAGATTCTATATACGGTGGCTAAAGTTCCACACATAAATCATAAGTATATAAGTATTGCCATACTGGGACAGACCAAAGGTCCATCAAGCCGAGCATCCTGTTTCCAACACTGGCCACTCCAGGTCACAAATACCTGGCAAGATCCCAAAAAGGTACTTAACATTTTATACTGCTTATCCCAGAAATAGTGGATTTTCCCCAAGTCCAATTTAATAGTGGTCTATGGACTTTTCCTTTAGGAATCCGTAGCCAATTTGTGTGTGGAACTTAATTGGGTAACAAGCCAATAACTGGATGCTAACAAGCAATTATTGGTACTAATTAGGATTTGAACGCATAGCTCGCTAAGTATATTCGATAAATCAATATGCTTAAATCGGACTGCATGGATCTCAAAAGGGGGCATGGTCATTGGAGGGGCATTCTTAAAATGCATGCATTATAGAATATACCCAATCCACGCCTAAAGTAGTTGCAAGCTTTTTACACCAGGTTTTAGTTAGCATAAATGGCCGCAACTAAATTTAGTCACAGGAACAGGCGCTATGAATATTCTATAAACCCCACCTAACTTTAGGCAAGGTTTATCGAATAGTGTTAAGTGCATCTTTTTCAGTGCTGATTTTTTTAGGTGCCATATATAGAATTCCCCCTAACTGGCTAATGCACTGTTAAGGCGAGAGTGTTTAATGTTTCCTAAATAGGAGGCAGTAAGTATTCCCAAGTTAACCTGGAGAAGGTACTGCACATTAACCCAAATGTTAACACATAACCTGCAATAAAAAATTGAGGGAGCGCCCCTTCTTGATGCAGAATTAGTTTTGGGTTTACCACCTATGAGGAAAGGCTGAGAAGGTTAGGGCTCTTCAGCTTGGAGAAAAGGCGGCGGAGGGGTGATATGATAGAAGTCTACAAGATAATGAGTGGAGTAGAGTGGACAGATGTGAAGCGTTTGTTTACACTTTCAAACAACAACAAAACCAGGGGACACAAGACGAAACTAGAATATGGTAGATTTAAACCAAATAGGAGAAAGTTTTTCTTTACTCAGCGTGTAGTTAGACTCTGGAACTCGTTGCCAGAGAATGTAGTGACAGCAGCTGGCCTTACGGAATTTAAAGGGGGTTTGGACAGATTCCTGAGGGAAAAGTCCATTGAACATTATTAATTTTTTTTTTGAGGGGGGGGTTGCCGGGTTCTTAAAGCCTGGATTTGCCACTGTCGGAGACAGTATGCTGGGCTTGATGGACCCTTGGTCTTTTTACACTATGGTGGGGCTTATGTACTTATGTACACCTTAACATTCAGCATTATAGTAGAAGACACATTTTAGTAAAAGAGCCCCTAAGGTAAAGCCCAAAGTCCTACAAGTGGTCAGGCATCTATGTCTTAACAAACATTTGGAAGGCTGCAGGGGAAATTTTATCCTCTTCTCCATTTGAATCCTACCAGATGTGAACATAACTGTGGAATTGTTTTATCCACAATATCCATGAGCCATAAAAGATTTCTAATGCCACAAGCTAGCAATTTTGTTCAATGTGCACTGTCTGAAGACAACTTGGACAACAGATGATTTGAATGGCTTTGAGAAACTAAAATGGAAACAGAGAGGTTGACATTCAGCAGCACCTAAGGAGGTAAGAGTAGCTCTGGATAGTGTCAGGGCAGTCCGGGGATGAAGTCAAAGCAAAGCCAGAAGTTATCTGAGACCCACCAATAATTCATGCCAGTCCCTATACAGCTATCCAGATAAGTTTCAGTCCTAATTTATCTGGATAGTTAGATAGGGACCAGCATTGAATATCAGTGATACCTGGATAACTTCAGATGGCTAGTATCCAAGTACAGCAAAAGAAAAGCAACCAGAGTGGAGGCAGTTTCACAAAATGCAGAAGACTCTTCTAACACAACACCAAGAAATCATAGAATTCCAACAGTAAACATTTCTCTTTGTGGAATTCTATGATTTCGTAGTGGTGTGTTGGAAGAGTCATCATACACCCCTACTCTTCTGCATTTTAGTATCTAAGTACAGCCCAGTGCAAAATATCCAGTATAGATTTAAAATATTATGGTAAGAGTTTGAAACTCTGACTATATTCTTATCTTCTTATGGTACTTAAGAACATAAGCGTTGCCATAGTAGGACAGACCGAAGGTCCAATCAAGCCCAGTATTCTGTTTCCTACAGTGGCCAATCCAGGTCACAAGTACCTGGCAAGATCCTAAAACAGTAAAAGAGATTTTATGCTGCTTATTCTAGAAATAACCAGTGGATTTTACCAAGTCAGTCTTAGTAATGGCTTATGGACTTGTCTTTTAGGAAATTATCCAAACCTTTTTTAAACTAGCAACACATTTCAGAGTTTAATTACACATTGAGTGAAGAAATATTTTCTCCGATTTGTTCAAAATTTACTACTTAGTAGCTTCATTGCGTACCCCTTAGTCTTTGTATTTTTGAAAAGAGTAAACAACTGATTCATGTCTACCTATTCCACTCTACTCAGTATTTTAAAGACCTCTATCATATCTCTCCTCAGCTGTCTCTTCTCCATGCTGAAGAGACCTAGATTCTTTAGCCTTTCCTCACAAGGAATTCATCCCATTCCCTTTATCATTTTCATCACCCTTCTCTGTATCTTTTCTAATATGAGATGTGATGATCAGAAATGCATACAGTGTTCAAGATGCGGTTGTACCACAGAGTGACACAAAAGCACTGAGCAGAGAGATTTAACTATTAATAGCATCATTTTTCCATTATGATCAACTTTGTTTCCAGTGTCTATGTGTATGTGTGTTTTATATATATTTTTATTGTAAATTTGTGATTATTTTGATATTTTATTGTTCATCGCTTTAAAACTTGGGTACTAAGTGGTATATCAAGTTAATAAATCCAATCTAATCCCAGAAAAAAATCAACAAAACAAACATTCTGTGAACAACATGAGAAACGGCATGACATCACAATTTTTTGGCTGTGCATCCCTGATTTAGTGACCATGGTTAAACCCAAACTTCAATGAGCATGGAACAGACAGATTTTAGTATGGAAGAAGACTGAGGTATTAGCTTAATTGAAGATTTTCAATGAAGCAAAAATGCAGATGGCAAAGTATGAAAGAAGATAAAATAGCTACTAGTAGTGGAAGCAATCACTAGCAGTTTTTGTATGTCTTTGGAGGATATAAATTGATAGGAAAGGGTTGAGAAGTTGGGAAAGAGGAAGTGGCTGTTGGATGGTAACTTAGATGCACATCTACTAAAAATAGCCCAAATTTCAACTGAAAAGACCAGATGGACCATTTTGGTAGTAATCTGCCATCATTCATTATATTACTAGGCATGAGAAACAGAAGGTGAGGATGGGAAATACATGAGATTCAAGATTTTATCCCCCCAATATTCAAAAGCAGTTAACCAGCCAGGATTTGCGCATGGCTGGCTAAATGCCTCATAATCGGCTATCTGGCAATAGTCAGCGGGGGATAGTTGCTATCACTTGCTGAATATCTCTGGTTAGTGGCTAATAGATAGCCAGTTATATTAGGCAATATAACTGGCTTTCTGCTGATTTTCAGTCCCACTGTAGTGGCTATATTTGACCACGTGAATACATGGGATATCTTTGGCCAGCTGGAACATAGCCAGATAAGTCTTGGAACTTTGGAAGGCTAAGTGCTTTGAAAATATGCCTAATAGTCAGTTATGTTCAAACTGGCCAAAATAAACCGAATAATCAATGCCCAGCAAGTTTAGCACTGACTACAGGAATTAGCTGGACTGTGGTCTGAATATCAGCCACTATGCAAAGATACAGACTTCCAATCTATTTAAAAATGGAAACAAAACCTGCTGATTTTCTCTATTTATTTACAGTTCAGTTCCTTATCTTCTCCATGCAAAATCACATGGACAGTGAGAACCAAACTCAGGTGACAGAATTCATCCTGTTGGGAATTACAGATAAACAGGAGCTAGAGTTCATCCTCTTTGGGGTGCTTCTGCCTGTATACCTGATCACCCTGTCTGCCAATATGCTCATCATCATGGTTGTTCTGGTGAACCGACACCTCCAAACCCCCATGTACTTCTTCCTTTGTAACTTATCCTTCCTGGATATCTGTTACTCCTCCACCAGCCTTCCCAAGTCCCTCAAAGACTTCTTCTTAGAGAGAAAAACAATTTCCTTTGGTGGATGCATGGCTCAAATGTACATCTCTCTTTCCTTAGGAATGGTGGAATGCTTCCTTCTTGCGGTCATGGCATGTGATCGCTATGTAGCAATATGTCATCCCTTGAACTACACAATCATCATGAACTGGGCAGTATGTATAAAGATTGCCATCAGTGCTTGGGTAGCTGGATTCCTGCTGTCTGTGATATCTTTGATTTTCACAGTGTTTTTGCCTTTCTGTGGACATAATAGAATCAACCACTCAACCTGTGAGATCAGGGCAGTTGTGATATTAGCATGTGCAGACATTCGCCTCATGGAACTCATAGGTTTCGTAACATCTGTATTTGTCCTCATTGTTCCCTTCTGTATAATCATCTTCTCTTATGCCCAAATTATTGTTGCCATTTTGAAAATCAGCTCTGTTGATGGAAGATTCAAAGCCTTCTCCACCTGCACCTCCCATCTGACTGTGGTTATTCTGTTTTATGGGACTGCCATAGTGACATACCTAAGGCCTCGGTCAATGGTGTCAGAAGAGAAGGACAAAATAGTTTCCATGTTCTATGGGGCCTTCATTCCCATGTTGAACCCCCTCATCTATACATTACGGAACAATGATGTGAAGGGAGCTTTGAGGAAGACAACAGGAACAAAACTGTTTTCCCTGATAGGCCGATGATCAAAGGTAAATGTATACGCTAGAGACCACTAGTGCTGGACAAGTGCTCACATTTACCAGCGCGGCATGATGAGAGGGCCCTGTCGCGATAAACGAGTGCGCCAGGGAATATTACAGAGCTAATTTAAATTAGATTTAAAAGAACTCTATGGTATTCCACCTGTATGATCATATGGGCGGAATAGCGCATTAACCCTATGCCATCTTGAAGTTGGAATTAGGGTTAAGGCTTCCCTCTCTGTTCCTTCCCTCCCCAGCAGGGGCGTAGCCAGACAGCCAATTTTGGGTGGGCCTGAGTCCAAGGTGGGTGGGCATGGAATTCATGCCCTCCCCCATCCCTAGCTGCCCTCTGCTCTTCATCCCTCCCTCCACCTGCAAGCCCACAATATTAAATACCTGAGCAGGAGGGGATCTACAAACCCCGCCAGATGAAGATTTCCTCCTGCTCAGACAGTCAGCACTCTTCTAAACAAGCCAGCACCACTTTCCTTGAGCAGATGCCACGGCCAGCAGGCTGTGCATACATGAAAACTCAACATGTGAAGAGGGGCTGGTGTTGGTTTCAGCTCGAGGCAAGTGCTGCCAGCTGCCATTTGAAAGAGCACTGGCTGCCTGAGAAGGAGGAAATCTTCAGCTCATGGTGTTTGAGGACCTCTGCAAGCCATAGCAAGAGTGCACAATTTTGGGTGGGCCAGAGTCCAGATAGGGTGGACCCTGGCCCACCCATGGCTATGCCACCGCCCCCCAGCCAAGCCAGGCAGCCTGGACTGCTACCGTCAGTCCTGGAGGTCCAGTGGATCCCCGGATCTCCCAATGTCTAAGGCCCTGGGGCCTAGAGCCCCCCCAAACACTGACAAGGGAGCTGGAGGTCCGGTGGACCTCTAGCCCTCCCAACCCCTGACACAAAGAAAGCTCCCTGGTGGCCCAGTGGGCAACCCTATCCCCACCCCCCACCCGCCCTAGTGGTCTAGTGGCTCCAAACCCCCCTGCACCTCAAGATGATGGAGGAGGAAGTAGCACTCCGTCCTCCTTCCAGTGCCGCTTCCAAAATGGTGGCATCCTGCATAGTGCATCCTGGGATGCGCTGGGCAGAGCTTTCTTACCATATAAGGGATAAACTCCCGTATATGGTAGGGAAGCCCAGTCCAGCGCATCCAAGGAGAGAAGGGGGAGAAATGAGGGAGTGGTTAGGTAGTGGAAGGAAAAGAAGAAGTGTGGACAACCCTTAACACCTCTCCCTAGGAACTCCGTTCATCAGTTAAGTCTGTGTATCTGATCTATATCTGCTCTCCTCCAGTCCTTTGTAGTCTCCCATCTTGAAGGACAAGTTGAAAAGAGCAGTTAAAAGTGTGGTCAGCAGCAGGAACATAGCAAGCCCAGTGTGCGCTCTGTGCGACACGCCCCCAAATGCTGCTGACGCGTCCCCACCCGACTCACTTTGCAAGGGAAGCCAATGTGTAGATTTTAGTCCCACTCAAGCCACATCCACACCATATCCTTTTGAAACTTCTACATGGTGTGAATATTGATGTATAAATAGTCCCTTTCTATTGTATTCTATTTGAGGATTTACAATCCGCCTTTAAATCAAATAGTACAAAGCAGAGTACAGAACAAGAAGCTTACCAAATGGAAGGAAGTTACATATCACCATATAAATAAAACAATAACTTTAGAAATACTAAAAATACATCATTACTAATCAATATTCCTGTTTAGTAAAAAAACAAGTCTTAATTACCTTACGAAATAGGGTATAAGAAGTCAAACTACATATTTCAGTTGGGATACTATTCCAGATCCTACTTGCTTGAAAGCACCTTGGAAACCATTCCCCTTACCGAAGGAAAATTGAAAGATAGATTGGTCCTACTCCTAAGATTATTTCTATTGCTAGTAAACTTTTCTGTCCATGAAAACATTTAAACACTAAACATATAATCTTAAAATGAATCCTAGAATCAACTTTTAATCAGTGTAACTTATTTAAAAGGGGAGTTGCCACATTAAATTTTCCCAAATTAAAAATTAGCCTAGCTGATGTATTTAACAATAATTGAAGCTGCTTCCTTAAATGCAGATTAATAGAGCAATATAAAAAATTACAGCAGTCAAGTTGAGGTAATAATATTACTTGAGCTACTGTCCTAAAACTTGGAAGGATTAAGAGAAGAGTGTATCGCTCTGTCTTCTCAGGTTTCTGAAATCAGTATTTACACATGTTTGCAATATACAACGTATAAATGCTGCTTGTCACACATGGATATATTTCTAAAATATGGACATATGTGTCTTATAAAATATCAGGATAAGTGGCATTGACAACATCTATATTATAAATGTGGACATTTATACCAGTCCTGGAGATGGTGTAAATGTGCACACCAAGTGTTTTAATGTTACAAAGGGAATACATGTGTATGAGGGAAATTCTTATGTGCAGGTATTATAGAAAAGGCTTTACAAAGGCATATCTTTTGTAAAATACCACTGGAACTGAGCATATCCCAACCTGGTTGTCTCAATTCCAGTTTCTACTTTCTGTGTAAATGGGGTTCCTAGATGCTTATGGGGCACATTTTCAAAGTACTTAGGCTTACAAACCTCAAATATGCCTCCATGTAACTTTGTAAGTCTAAGTGCTTTGAAAATACACCTCTACATGTCTTTAGAAATTTATGCTTAAGTGAGTGTCTCCTAAAATTTTATCATTATTATTATTAGCATTTGTATAGCGCTACCAGATGCATGCAGCGCTGAACACCTGACATAGAGAGACAGTCCCTGCTCAATAGAGCTTACAATCTAAAAATAATTCAGACAGACAAGACAATAAGGGGTGGGAAGTACTGGGTGAGAAGGAATAAGGGGGAGGCAAGTGAGTAATGGCTAGGAGCCAAAAGCAGCAGTGAAAAGGTGGGCTTTCAGCATAGATTTGAAAACAGGTAGAGATGGAGCTAGATGTACAGGCTCAGGAAGCTTATTCCAGGCATAAGGAGCTGCAAGAGAAAAGGAACGAAGCCTGGAGTTAGCAGTGGAGGAGAAGGGGGATGACAAGAAAGATTTGTCCAGCGAGCGGAGGTCACGGGGAGGAATGTAGGGAGAGATGAGAGTGGAGAGGTAATGGGGGGCAGCAGAATGGATGCATTTAAAGGTAAGTAATAGAAGTTTGAACTGTATACGGAAGCAGACAGGGAGCCAGTGGAGTGACATTCTGTCGACAATATTCCAAAACATAGAAAATGATGGCAGATAATATCAAGACTGCCCATCCATACTGTCTACTATCCCTTCCTCTCCCTTAGAAATCCTATGTGCTTATCTTACACTAATTTATTTATTTGTTACATTTGTACCCCACATTTTCCCACCTAGTTGCAGGCTCAATGTGGCTTACATAGTACCGTAATGGCGTACGTCAAGTCGGTTGATAACAAATACAAGGTTATATTGCGGTCTAATGAGGTAGGTGTGTATCAGGCACCATGGGGGTCGAAGGGGATGAGGATTGTGTAATGTCCAGTACGATCATTGGTTATGCTGTGTTGCAGAATGTAGGAATTTACAGTGGATCGGTGGGGTAAGCCTTTTTGAAGAGGTTGGTTTTTAGTGATTTCCTGAAGTTTAGGTGGTCATGAATTGTTTTCACAGCTTTTGGGAGTCCATTCCATAGTTGTGCGCTTACGTAGGAGAAGCAGGATGCGTAGATTGTTTTCTATTTAAGTCCTTTGCAGTTTGGGTAATGTAAGTTTAGGTATGATCGTGATGATCCGATTCTGTTTCTGGTAGGTAGATCTATGAGGTCTATCATGTATCCTGGGACTATTCCGGACTAGAGTGCAGATTTTGAAGATGATCCTTTCTTTGATCGGGAGCCAGTGCAGCTTTTCTTGGAGGGGTTTAGCACTTTTGAATCGTGTTTTACCAAATATTAGCCTGGCTGCTGTGTTTTGGGCAGCCTGGAGTTTTTTTGTGAGTTGTTCTTTGCATCCCGCATAGATTCTGTTGCAGTAGTCTGCATGGCTTAGGACCATTGATTGTGTTAGGTTTCGAAAAATTTCTCTCGGGAAGAAAGGCTTTAATCGTTTAAGTTTCCACATTGAGTAGAACATAAAAATGATCATTGCTATATAGTGTAGCTCTTTTTCACTACTTTTGGGTGAATGGGTTTTGTCGGCATTACCTCACCGGGAGCCGCTAGAGTGGCTTGATAAAAATGGCCCTGTGTAAGCTCCTTTAACCCAGAGGGTATTCTTGTATCTTACTATAAAGAGCTGTTCTATCACAACTGTACGGGGAAAAAGCATTTTGGTTTGTTTTTAGATTCCTGGCTTTTCGTTTTTTACTTTTGCTTAAATATTTCATTCTTTGTTGGTTTGGTTCACACATTGATGCTAATAATAAATTTCTAGTATGCGTTAATTGACTTTCTGGATAATAGTTCATAGGTTGCATCATGTTTAATCAATGTTATGCACTCTTTTAAAAGTGTGCTGATGGTCTGAATGCATGCTAATAAATCCACATTCTATTTTCCTAAGTTTTACTACTCTGCCTCTTTTGAAAAGATTACACTGTGGTGTCACATCTCAGTCCTGGTCTTCACTACATGGAGACCTGATGATTTCAACTCTATCCAGGTCTGCCCTGCCAAGATGGCCTCCAGGTACGTGTTTGTTAATGAGGTATGGAATATATTTGTTGGCCTTTCTGAAGGGGAAAGGAATGGGGGTTTTGCACTGTGGCACTCTGATCTCTGTAACAGAAAGAAAAAAGTATTTTTGGACTTCTCAAAATTTTTCTAAGGTTTGACCATATTGTGTCCCTTCAGAACAGAGCCCATAGCCAGTTTATTAAATTTGTCTTCTTCTTTTCCCATCTAGGCTGCCTTCAATTTTCAGGAGTAACAGCAATAAAAAAAATTCACACCCGGAACAGATTTGAAATCAAAAAAATGAGGGAACAACCACCGGAATCCAACAGTGCATCATATAAAATTATCAGAATGGGAAATGGTACAATGGCCAATCAAAACTCAAAACAACTTAAAAGTATGCAAAGAAGAGAGAGTATCAGAGTACTATAGTAGTACGAACGGACCAAAATTAGGTTATTGAGCTTCTTATGAGGCATCCCATTCCAAATCTTCCAACCTTAAGATCACTCTATCTCAATCATTTACTCTCCACAGCTTGCACACATCTATAACTTCCTTTTATCTTCACAACTATTTCAAAAATGGTGCTATACTCAAAACATTCAATCTAACACGTAAGTGATCCAAAAATGAAGAAAGAATACTTAGCTCAAACTATGCTTTGGTGGCCGGTGTCACTCGGACATTTCTTGATGCCCACCAACACAATACTCAAAGCAACAAAGCCATGCTGGCATTTTGGCACTGCAAAGTACCTGCTTCCGGAGAATAAATCCAACAGAAATCAGATTGCCCTTACTCTAATCAACGGTCAGACAAATCTGGAGGTTCAGGGTTTATACTAAGATTCTCAGAGCTGCCAAGTTACCCAGTTCCAACAGGGAGATTTTAGACCATTTCTCGCATCTGACAACCCTGTACTGACGTATTATGGGACATGCAACATGGATTTAAATGGATAGAATTAGGGGCTATAAATCTCACACGGATTTGAGGTGTAAGTTCAGAACTAGGATTGGTTAAAAAGTCTCCTTCCTGGAATTAGGTAACTTGGCACATCTGGTTTCTGGTCTGCTTTGCATGGAATCCAGCTTTGACTTCTGTAACAGTAAGGGAAAATATACAGTATACAGCTGTATGTATTTTTCCCGTTCCTGTTCCTAATAGTACATCAGTGTCTGTATCTAGCTGGTGGCTGGCAGCCTTCCTTTTCTGTCAGCCCACAAGAGTGAATGGTTGGTGGGGTGGGGGCCCTCAAAATTGTTTGCTCCGGGCCCAAATTTGTCTCTCAGCAGCCCTACTACCAACTCACACTCCCTCCCCACTTCCCCTCAGAACACACACAACCAGCTTTCACCTCCACTTCCTGCAGCACACAGGCATCCAGATTTCACTCCCCCTCCTTCAGAACACTGGCACCCAACTTTCACTCCCTCCCCCCCCCCCCTGCAGCAACACAGGCATCCAACTGTCACTCCCTCTACCCCCCATAGCAAAATAAACACCAAACTCTCTCACTTCCCTCCCATGGCAACATACTCTCCTCCCCCCCCCCCCCCGTGGCAACATAAGCACCCAGCTCTCCCTCCCCACGTGGCAACACTAGCACCCATATCTCACTCCCCTTATGGCAAAACAGGCACCCAGCTTTCATTCCCTCCCCCCTGTGATAATACTGGCACCCAACTCTCACTCACTCCCTCCGCAGCAACATAAGTACCCAACTCTCAGTCTCCCCCTTGGCAATACAGGCATTCAACTCTCACTTCCCCACACACCCCTGTGGCAACAAAGGCACCAAACTCCTCCCCCTGGACAGGCAGGCAAACAAGCAAGCTGGCAAGCTGCTCCATTTTCCCACAGAAATCCAGCACTCTCCCCTGGCCCACCAAAGGTACAAGCAGAAGGAAAGGAGAGCCGCTGAGTGTCAGGCAGTAGCCTCCTTTACTGAGCGCAAAATTAGAACCATGAGGAAGCTGCTGCCTTTCTTTATGCTTGCTTCTATGACGTGCCTAGGACACGGGAGAGGGGGAGACATATGCCTTTATATGCATGTGCACATGTCAGAAGTAACTAGTGTGAGGGGGGCAAGTAGTGTGAACAGAACAGAGAGCTGCTGCTGTTGGTTCTTCCTTTGCTGCCTTGTGGTGGACTGGCAAAACCCAGGTGCCAGGCCCGATTTTTCAGTCACCATGGTGACCTAGCACCTGGTGTTTGTTCAGCCCTGCTGTAAATGGTGTATGTAAATGGCAGCACCAACCCATTCCTCTCCCATGCTACACCCACTTGAACGGCCCCTTGAATTTACATGCTATACCACTTACACACCCTTACAAAATCTTCTTCAATGCAAAGCCCGGGAACCAATAGTAGAAAAAGCTGATAAAACCACAGTCCATCCATGCCATCTACTCTCCCCATTACTCCCCCAGAGATCCTATGTACTTGTCCCAAGCTCTTTTGAAATCAGAAACTGTTTTTGTCTCCATCACTTCCACTGGGAGGCTGTTCCACAAATTCAGTGCCTTTTCCATGAAGAAGTATTTCCTCAGGTTACTTCTGAGTTTATCCCTTTACACCTTCATTCTCTTCCCCCTCATTCCAGAGCTTCCTTTCAATTAAAATAGAATCACTTCCTGTGCATTTATGCTGCATAGGTATTTAAATGTCTCTATCATATCTCCCCTCTCCTGCCTTTCTTCCAAAGTATACATATTGAGATCTTTAAGTCTGACACCCCTGGAGATGACCCCCCTGGAGAACTCCGTAACAACCCCATTGTCATTCTGGACTTTTTTTTTCCCTACTATCTCCCTCTCTACCCAACATTCTGACAAATGGGGGTGGATAGGGAGAGGGAGAAGAGCTGCATGCTTGAAGCACAAGGAATTTCTCAATAGAAGAAGAGAATGCACTTGGAAATGTCCATCTCCTTAAGTATATTGTCAATGCAAAATTTGAAAATGGTCTGAAAGTGATGGATATCATTGATTCTTGCTGGTAAGTAGTGTCATGAGCTGCATGGGAAGATATTTGGCAGGTCTCCTTCAGCTCATTTGGATCCAAAGTGGCCCCAACTTAAAATTTAGTGAAGACCAATGAAACAGAGCTTTGATGCCACTTTTCATGTGTCATTCTGGGAGAAAGAATTAGGTTTTTGTTCATCTGAATTTAACCGGCCTACATTTTGGTCTAAAACTATTAGGACATAGAACTGGGGATAACAAAAGAAAAAACTGGAATACATATATTTCAGAAATATTCAAAAACAGATACTCCAGATGATTTTAAACAAATTCAAAATATTTATTGATACACTCACAATCACTCCACCTCATTCTTACCTCACCAACATACTATGAACAGCTTGATCCAATAGAAGCACTAAGTATAACAATCCTTCAGATGAATATGCAATCAAATAGAACTATTGTCCCAAAAAAGAACCTTCATGAGGAAAAAATGTGCTGCTCAACCCACTCTTGCCCACCAAAATGGAAGAGTGCAACACAGTGATAAAGCCAGGGTTCACTTATAAAGTATCACCAGTCAAATGATGAATTAACACTCCACTTGTGAATGCCGATATTGTCAATCGTCAACCCTCTAGATATACAACAAATCCTCCAAATGGTCTCAAGTTTTCCACATTCAGGCTGCCGTTGGGTAAGCTGTTAGGCACACAGCGTAATTGCTCCTTTGCTCCCCAATGCGAGACCGCATTTCGTGTATCTTCTTCAGGAGAAGCAAATAAAATCCCTGTAAACAAATACCAAAAAATAAACAAACCTACCATCTAACTAAATATTTACTACAATTCAATCATAAATATGAAGCTTAAATGATCATCAACTTAATGTATGGCTGTCTACTGGAGGGATAACATCCAAAGCAAGCTGACAACATCCTACGCTCCAGGCGGAAATGCCCTTACAATCTTCTTCTGGGGTTAAAACCCCCCCAGCCTACTCATACATACATTAACACCGGATACGCTTTAATATAATTACCATTCCACTTCCAAATTTACCCCCCCTGGTATGACAATGTTCCAATAAAAGATAAATCTCTGTTTGATGGTCAATAAAACATCATTGACATTACCTCCTCTCTTTAACACCACCTGTGACAGCGCAACAACCCACAAATCATTCATCGAATAGCCCTTGGACACCCAATGGGCCACTAGAGAGGCCTCCTCCCTTTGATGCTTGATGCTACTGATATGCTCTGCAACCCGTAATTATACGGGTGTGGTAATTATATTAAAGCGTATCAAGTGTTAATGTATGTATGAGTAGGCTAGGGGTTTCCAGTCTGCTTAACAGTCACATTCATTCTCAGTTCTAGAATAAGTCAACAATGAACGTGATATTATATACTTGATCATGGTATTTCTTTGGTGTTTCTGGAACATAGACCATAGAAGTCCGCTCGGCTCTACCCTTATATTTCAACTACTGGAGCTGCCATCAAAGCCTATCCGAATCTGTCTTGTCATTTGCAGGACACAGACCGTAAAAGTCTGCCTGGCACTGTTTTCGCATTCCAAATTACTGAAGTTTCCATTGAAGCTCTCTCCAGCCCACCGTAAACCAGATCACCATATGCGGGACTCAGACTATACAAGCCAGCCCAGCACCAGCCTTAATTGAAACAGCCAGAGTTACCATCTAAGCACCACTTGAAATGCAAACATATATGCCTTTACACCTATAACCTTGAAAAACACACAAATGTGATGTCAATGTGTAATGAAAAAGAAAGATCGTAATGAAAACAAGTTACCAGGTATGTTGCATATCCGAATCTCTTTAGAATAGTATTGTCAATCTTTTTAATCTGCTAATGACAGCAACCAACTTAAGAACGCATTTAAAGGAATCTTTATGAGGTTAAATTTACTTTCAGTGGATCCAAGATGGCGATTAGCATGGACGTGTGGTAGCAGCTCCGACCCCGCTATAGTCAACTGCTACGTGGAAGTTTTCTCTAATCCGAAATGGTGAAGAGAAAATGGAAACCCAGTGTGCCTACCTCCACAGGCTGGGTTAAACCCCCTTCTTTGCTGCAAAAAACTTTAGAAGAGTTGGGACTACTACTGCCAGGACTGCAAGCTGGCGCTTCGAGCGATCCACCGGTGTCATCGGATCTAAGCGCAGAGGGAGTAACATTGAGTTCTCCCTCGTTGACAATGCCTCCGAGGCCCGGGGGAGAGTTGATGGCTACGTCGGAGCAACAAGCTGTGAAACCCGGAAGAGGTGCCCCAGCGGTTGTATGTGGAGACCCCGTGGCCACGTCCTCACCAGTGGGAATAACGAACCAGGCAGGATTGGCGGTACAAACTCCTCTGCCTGAAACAAAGCTGACTGAGCCCTCCGTGAAGCTAGGAGCGATAGTAAAACCACAAGTTGTCACAATGGACCTGTTATGGGAAGCCATTCAAGGATTAAACACCACCCTACAACAGATTGCTGGTTCGAAACGTGGAGAAGTGGCAGAATTATCCCAAGCTCAAAACTTGCTGACTGGTAAGGTGGAGGAGCAGAAAACTAAAGTGGAAACCCTTGAAGATGAGGTAAATTCTGTTAAATCATCTGTAGTGGTAATTATAAAGGATAAAGACTTACAGAGACGAAAAATTGATTATTTGGAGAATCAGATAAGAAGAAACAATTTACGTTTTTTGAATTTTCCTAAATGTCCTCTTATCCCAGCTAAAGATATGTTAAAAAAATATTTTGTGGAAGTGTTGGCTCTTCCCTCTGAAAGTTTTCCTCCAATAACAAGATTACAATAAGTCTCTAGAGCTGGAATACGAAGATTACCTCAAACTACTCAATCTGATTTGAACTTAACGCAGTTTCTTGAAGTTCTCTGGAAGTCATCTCAGAAAGGACAACACTATTGGTTACTTTTGCTCTGGAACCGGACCGTAACAATATATTTAGACTCTACATTCAAACTCCGTTCCTGGGATCAAAAATACAAATTTTTCCTGATCTCTCAAGAGATACACAAAAGAGAAGGAAAGAGTTTATGCTGTTAAAAGCAAAAGTTCTCCAATTAGGAGGGACTTTTCTACTTAAATTCCCATGTAAATGTTATATTTCCTTACAATCCACTAATTATATTTTCTTTGACCCAGGGAAGCTTTTGGAATTTATTTCAATTAAAGAGGTAGTGTGAATATCTTTTTGAGACGCTTACTCGGCTGTGCTAGCTTTAATTCCTTCCATGTTTAGAATAACTGTATAATTATTCCTTATAATTCATTACAATATTTTGTAATTTTCCTTGTTCTTGGATCACTAATTGTGGACTAAATTTAATTTAGATAATTGCCTAAATATGATATAATTTACTGATTTGTATTTCCCCCCCCCCCCTATATTCCTGATTTATGTTTATTGCATAAATGTAAAGTTGAAAAATTCATAAATAAAAAATAAAAAATTTTTACTTTCAGTGATGCCAAATACACTATGAACTAGTGAAAAAAAATGAACTGATGTGTTGGTCCAATATCTTCTAAAGTTAATCTCGTTAAGAGGCTCTGTGGTATTTCTACAGATACCACTCGTTAAGAACTTTTTCTGTTAGGGGCCATGTCATGGGCAGAGAATGGGTATGAACTGCATTTTGTAGCTAGTGTGCTGCATGCTGATCAACACTTTTGCCATTAGCGTGAGACCACTTATTGCCTCCAAAACAGAAGATGCTAAGTGCTTCCGCACTAAGTCCAAGCAAACTACTGCACACTATGTGAGATTTTAATGTGAGACATGTAGCAGCAAATGCTGTGGATGCCCCCAGTAAATTTATTTATTTATTTGTTACATTTGTATCCCACATTTTCCCACCGTTTTGCAGGCTCAATGTGGCTTACATAGTACCGTAGAGGCGTTCGCCATCTCCGGCAGAGAAACAAATACAAAGAGTTATTGTGGTCGAAGAAGGTTCACGTGTTATAGACACATTGGGGATTCATAAAGAGGAAGAGTTATGTAATGTCTGTTTCAGGCTGTAGTTTTGTTGTGTTGCTTGGTTTGGGCATTTAGGTTGGGTCGATGGGGTATGCCTTTTTGAACAGGTTAGTTTTTAGTGATTTCCGGAAGTTTAGGTGGTCGTACGTTGCTTTCACGACTTTTGGTAGTGTGTTCCACAGTTGTGTGCTGATGTAGGAGAAGCTGGATGCATAAGTTAATTTGTATTTGAGTCCTTTGCAGCTTGGGTAGTGTAGATTTAGGTATGTTCGTGCTGATTTGATTGTGTTTCTTGTTGGTAGATCTATGAGGTCACTCATGTAGCCCGGCGCTTCTCTGTAGATAATTTTATGGACCAGGGTGTAGATTTTGAAAGCAATACATTCTTTGATTGGTAGCCAGTGTAGTTTTTCTCGGAGGGGTTTGGCGCTTTCGAATCGCGTTTTCCCAAATATGAGCCTGGCTGCTGTGTTTTGAGCGGTTTGAAGTTTCTTTATGATGTGTTCTTTGCATCCCGTATATATTCCATTGCAGTAGTCTGCATGGCTTAGTACCATTGATTGTATCAAATTGCGAAATGTTTCCCTCAGAAAGAATGGTTTCACACGTTTAAGTTTCCACATTGAGTGGAACATTTTCTTTGTTGTAGAGTTAACTTGGCTCTCAAGTGTAAGGTTACGGTCGATAGTAATGCCGAGGATTTTCAGACTGTCTGAGATAGGGACAGTGTGATCTGGAGTGTTTATGTTTGTAGTCTTGATCGTATTGTGTTGGAATGAGAGGATGATACAATGTGTTTTATTGAGTTTTAGTTGAAATGCATTTGCCCATGAGTCCACGATGTTTAGGCTGAGCTTGATTTCATTGGAGATTTCTGTCAGGTCATGTTTGTAAGGAATGTATATTGTGACATCGTCTGCATAGATGAATGGGTTAAGGCCTTGGTTGGCTAAGGACTTGGCTAGTGGTGCCATCATTAGATTGAAGAGGGTCAGTGATAGTGGTGATCCTTGAGGTACTCCGCATTCGGCTTTCCATGGTGGTGATATGTTTGAATTTGATTTCACTTGGTGTGTTCTAGTGGTTAGGAAACCCTTGATCCAACTAAGTATGTTTCCACCAATACCGAAGTCATCTAGGAATCTTAGTAATATATTATGGTTTACCATGTCAAATGCACTAGACATGTCGAATTGAAGGAGAAGAATGCTTTTGCCTGTTGCTATTTCCTGCTTGAATTTGGCCAGAAGAGTTATGAGTACTGTTTCAGTGTTATGGAGGGGGTGAAATCCTGATTGTGATTCATGTAAGATTGAGAATTTGTTTATGTAATCATCGAGTTGTTTGGTTACCATGCTTTCCATCAGTTTGACAGCTAGTGGGATAGATGCTACTGGGTGGTAATTGGTGAGTTTACTTGTCGTTTTCTTGGTGTTTTTTGGGGATCTGGGTGAGCAGGATGTTACCCTTTTCCTTAGGGAAGAGACCTTGTTGTAGCAAGTAGTTTAGGTGGGATGTGAGGTCTGTTATGAAGCGGTCGGGGTGGATTTTATTAGGTAGCTGGGGCACGTATCCAATATGCAGTGGGTGTTGGAGAAATTATAGATCGCATGGGTTACTGTTTCGGTGGTGAGAAGGGCGAAGTGTGACCAGATTTGGTCTGCTGGGTATTCTCCAGGGGTTGGGTCCAGGCCGTTGATGAAGTTTTCGATATCAATGTTGGCAGGAGGAAGTGTTTTGCGTAGATTTACAATTTTTTCGTTGAAATATTTAGCAAGTTTGTCTGCAGATGGGATGTCTGTGTTGGTTGAGGTGATCTTGGTGGTGTCTAGTAGTTTGTTTACGAGTTGGTATAGTTTCTTCGCGTCTTTGTAGTCTGGTCCTATTTTAGTTCTGTAATATGACCTTTTGGCCTGTCTTATTGCATATTTGTATTTTCTTTGTGTTTGTTTCCAAGCGTTGAGCGTGTGTTCGTCTTTTATTTTTTACCATGCTCTTTCAAGTTTCCTGGATAGTGTTTTTAGTTTTTTCAGTTCATCGTTCAACCATGGTATCAAAATGTGTCTTCGTGCTGTTCTTGTTTGTAAGGGTGCTATTTCGTCTAGTATGTTTCTGCATCTTTTGTCCCAGTTAGAGAGGTAGTATATGGAGTCTGTTTGTGTTGTCTATTCGCTATTATATGTTTGTTGTCAGAATGTTTCCGAATCTATTTGGCCTCTTGTGCTGTAGGTTTTGTGTTCTTGTGTACAGTGTGAGCCCTTCTTCTGCCAATGTAGTGAAAGGTTTAGTTTGTACTGGTCGGTCCATGGTATTTCTGTCCATTTAGTATGTTATTATTAAGTTTTGGTCTGTGGACAGTTTATATGAGATGAAGTCTAGTGTGTGCCCTTTGATGTGGGTTGCTTGCATGTGTGGCCATTTGAGATCCCATAAGTGGAGGAATTCCTTGCATTCTTGTGTGTTGGCGGAGTCTGGGTCTTCTAGGTGGAGGTTGATGTCTCCTAGTAGCAGTATGTTAGAGTTGGTTGCACAAGTGTTTGACATGAAGTCCATGAAATTTGACTGGCTTTCGTTCCAGTTGCCTGGTGGTCTGTAAAACAAGGTACAATTCAGGTGATCAAGCAGGGATTTTTATGGATTCTGATTGAGGCAATTTCAAGTTGGGGTGTTATGGACTTGGCAGTGGTTTCGGTTGTAAAGTGGGATCGGTAGATTAGTGCTATGCCTCCGCTTCTCTTTTCCTTTCTGGTCCAATGAGTGATTTTGTATCCTGGGGGGCATAGGTCAAGGATTATGGGGTTCTTTTGATCATGGATCCAGGTTTCATTGATGATGATTAGATCAAGGTTTTCTGACGTGATCCAGTCAGTTACTGTTGTTGTTTTGTTTACGATGGATCTGGCATTGATGTAACCCACTTGGATTTTTTGGTATTGGGTTTCTATGTTTGGGGTTGTGTGGATTTTTGTTAGCTGTCGTTTCTTTGTTTGTGTGTGTTTGGTTTGACCTTTCTTTCCATTCTGTTGATGTTGTCCGCATGTTGGTATTCTTCTGTTGTTATGGTTATTGTCAGTTTGTTGGGGTGAGGAGTATCTGGTCAGTCTTTGGTAATTGTGTAGTATGGGTATGATGTTATTCTCTGCGAGTGGGATGGATAGTGTTAGATGGATCAGTGATAAGGAGTAGATAGCTGGAAGTATTTTGGCGATGTTCATTTTGACTCAATTGGGTTTGGCCATTAGTAAGCCATGTTCGAATGGGAGGGGGATAGTTCTGGGTGAGATTCATTCTTTGAGTTGTCTCCATCAGCTAATTGCTACCACTGTAGGGAGTCAGTATCGTTGGGTGAACATTGGCACATCAGAGCATTCCGGAGTTTCTTTCTTAGCTATGGTTTATTTTAGTGGGTAGACACCTATAGTATACTCACAGTTAGATGATCAAAGAGTTGACACAGGGTGCAGAGGTTCCGTGGTTCTGAGTGCTGTGTCATGGTTGGAGGTATGTATCTGGGGAGATATTGTGGTGTAGGCGGGCAGTGTTCCTGTGGGTTGAGGTAGCTCGTGGTTGTGTGGCTAGAGAGTGCAATATCACATCCGAGGGTGCAGGACGCGTGGATTCCACAGATGCTAGCACTAAACCAGTGACGGGAGGTAGAATTGGTGGGCAGTTTGCAGTGTCAGATCACCATCACTCCTGTGTGCCGTGTTCCATTGGCCCAGCTCTGGGCCGCCTTCGCCGCTCCACTGCCGTTGATCCCGATGGCACCGCCGCCTTGGGCGGTTACTCTATGATCTGGCGGGCGGGAGGTCGGGCCAGTGTACGGCCAACACCAGGCGGACCCATGCAGCCCTCGTTCTGTGCAAATTTTACCATAGTTTAGTAATGCATAGTCCTAATCTTTCCATGCAGTAACCACAAAGGACATGCTGGATATGCTCCCAACAGTTACTGACCACGCATTAATTTTGGCAAAGTTCTGGAAAGTGCTAAAGTTACCACATTTCAGACTTTATAAACTGTAGGGCTGATATTCCTAGATTGAGGTACCTTGAGTGTCAGCTGATAGACACCATTGCATTTTGCAAAATGCTTCTGGCATTTCAGAGAGAAATGGGTGATGATCCACCCTATTAAAACTAATCCACATTGCAGTTCCCAAGATTTGGCATCTTACATTTCACATGTTGACGCTTTGTTTGAATGCTTTGATAGTCTTTATCTAACCAATTGTATCTCACCAGCCCCTAAGCTCCTCAATTTCTTGGAGCACTTCCCTCTCTAATTCTGATATCACTTTCAAACTAAGACTGCATTGGGAGAATAAAGTTTTTTTTCCCTGTGGGAGAGGGATTAGGAGCGTGCTGAATGCACACAACTGCCCTTCTTTGGTGATTTAATTAGGCAGCTGCCACCCTGTGTCCTCCTCACACAGGTAAAGGTTTGTTGGTTTAATGACCTTTGACATTCTTCGGAGATGAGGATGTCCCTTTAGGACTTTTAAATGGAGATTGTTATTGGGTTGTTAATTTAGTCCCTGTAGGTTCATTGTGTGTTAGGTCAAAAAGAAAAAGCTATTAATTTCTTACTGACTCAATCACAGCTTTAATCTCTTTAATCACTTGCTCATTGCTTTCTTGATTTCTGCCTTGGAAGGCTGCTGGTGCCATTTAACCCACTTTTCCTGCAAGGTATTGCTGATTTTCCCATATCCTTTTCAGGAAAACTGTGCTTTTTCTAAGCAGGTGTCTGGGGAAAGTGGAGAGCTATTTCTCTTGTGATTAATTGTTGATCAATTTTCAACTACAATTTTTCAAACATAAATAAAAAATAAACATGTTTGCCAGGAAGTAGGAATCCGTGCAACAATTCCAAATTCTATGATACAAGAAGTCATAGGGGTTTTAGGCATTCTCTGTAGACTGATTCTTTTTAGATGTTATCATGGAACCCAAGTGACCAACTGACCGAGTGACCGAGACAGACCGTGACAACAGAGGACAGGGGCAGCCTCAAACACAAGCACATTAATAAGGCTGGGGCTGTGGCGCTTTAGCGAATGCAGAAAAGTTATCTAGTATAATAAATGAGGAAGGGGAAGAAAAAAAACTATGCCTGTGACCATGATATCTAAACATAGGAGCAGATATATTATACATAGGAGCATGGTCTAGGTGAAGATATCATAACATTAGCAAGAAAGTCCCGTTTTATCCTGGTTATCCTCGCCAGATTGCTTCAGTGGTATTCTGGGGGCAGGTGCCATAGAGGGGCATTTTCGATCTGGGACGCCCATCTCTAAGGGCGCCCATCTCCGAGGATGGTGCCATGAAGGGGCGGAGCCCACCATATTTTCGAAACGAGATGGGCGTCCATCTTTCATTTCAAAAATACGGTTGGGGGCTGCCAAATCTCAACATTTGGGTCAAATGCTGAGATCGCCGGCTGTAGAGCTGGGCGCCCTCGGTTTTCAGCCATAATGGAAACCGAGGGCGCCCATCTCAAAAACGAATAACTCCAAGGCATTTGGTCGTGGGAGGGGCCAGGATTCGTAGTGCATTGGTCCCCCTCACATGCCAGGACACCAACCGGGCACCCTAGGGGGCAATACAGTGGACTTCGCAAATTGCTCCCAGGTACATAGCTCCCTTACCTTGGGTGCTGAGGCCCCCGAAACCCCCCCAAAACCCACTCCCCACAACTATACACCACTATCATAGCCCTAAGGGGTGAAGGGGGGCACCTACATGTGGGTACAGTGGGTTTTGGGTGGGTTTTGGAGAGCTCTTTGAGCAGGGACTGTCTTTCTTCTATGTTTGTGCAGCGCTGCGTACGCTTTGTAGCGCTATAAAAATGCTAAATAGTAGTAGTAGCTCCCATTTTCCACCACAAGTGGAACAGGTGGGGGGGGGGGATGGGCCTGGGTCTGCCTGGCTGAAGTCCACTGCACCCCAGTGGCGTAGCCAGAAGGCAATTTTTGGGTGGGCCAACAGGTTGGATGGATGGGCGCCTGCCCACGCTCCTACTACTACCGCACACCTATCCCACTCCCAATAACTTACAAATCTGTGAGCGAATAACTAATTCAAATAGGCACAGTTTTCAGGCTCTCTTAAAGTAGCTAAAGCCCCAGGAGAGAACCCCCCCCCCCCCACCCACACAACACAACACAACACATGATAAGCCAAAATAAGTCACCATACTAAAATACAATGCTGCCTCATTATTCTCCAGTAACAAGTCACTTTTCCTTTGCAGCTGTTTTCATGATTTAGAGTGTTGTACATAAATTCCAAAAGCAAAAACATAAAGGTAACCATACTGCGTCAGAGTTGCCATCCTGGATGCAGAAAGTATAAAACAAGTAAAACACAAACCCCCACCACCAGCAAAACTAAAACAAACCAACTTTTACTTGTAGAAAGGTTTGCTTTTTTCGTTCCTCGGCAGCACACTCCCCTTTGCTGCATCTATCTGGCCCTTTCTGATGCACTTCCAGTTTACATAGGGCCAGATGGACACGGCGGGGGGAGCGGAGCTGCCTGTGTGAATGACAGCAGTCAGAGCGCTGCCGGCGAAAGGCAAAAAAAACCACCCCCCTCCTCTGTATGAAAAAAATATTTTTAATAATAATCCACAACTCACACAACAAGGGTGTACCTAGGAAAACAACCAAAATACAGAAGAACACCTAGGAAAAGGCAGCATCTTAAACGTTGCAGTGAGCACTAGAACATCAATACACCAATTGTAAAACTACACAAGACATTAGTAAAAATGATCCTGCCAACACAAAACTATGTCCAGATACATCCTCACCAAGTATAGACTAAGTAACCACAAACTAAAAACAGAAATATGTAGACAAAAGTTAAACTGAACCCCCAATAAGCATAGGCGGTCGGTGGCCCAACTGTTTAGGGAGGCTAAAGGGGGCGGGGTTAGGGGTAGGGCAGGGCCAGGGGTGGGGCCAGGGGTGGGGCCAGGGGTGGAGCTTAAATCCATAATTGTCTGATAACACACAGAAAAAAAATAAAAATAAAAGTCGCAATTAATACCTTTTATTAAATTTAGATATTAGATATGTATCATATGTCAAAGAATAAAGTGGTTGCTCAAAGCATATACTACACAATCGCTCAACTGCAAAACACTATGCACAACTTTGTGCAAAAACACACTCAGAACCTTACTGTACCATAAATAAGTGTCAGGGGCGTAGCTACGGGTGGGCCTGGGTGGGCCCAGGCCCACCCATTCTTGGCTCAGGCCCACCCAGTCCTAGTCTGCGAGCCAATCGCAGACCTGCTGTTATTTTTTCCTTACCCACAGCGGCGAATGGACGGCCCTAAAAGCAGCAAGCAACCAGGCTCGTCGACTCCGTCTTTCCTTCGCTTCCTGCCCTCTCAGCGTCCCGCCCGCTCGAAAGGAAATTACATCAGAGGAAGGCGGGACGAATGCAGAGAGGGCAGGAAGCGAAGGAAAGACGGATTCGACGAGCCTGGTTGCTTGCTGCTTTTAGGGCCGTCCGTTTGCCGCTGCGACTTGGGGAGTGGAGTGGAAGTGAGCCAGCAGCCTATCTATTCCACTCCCCTGCGCAGCCATCGCCGTTCAGGCAAGTTAAAGCAGGCAAACCTGTGAGCTGCCTCAAGCTGCATCCACGTTGTCGTTGTTTGAGACAGACAGATGGGAGATGCTGTGAAGGGGGAGAGAGGGGGAGGGAGATGCTGGATAGAATGGGGAAGGGGATGGATAGAAACAGGATGGGCAGGGGAGCGAGGAGAATTGCTGGACAACATGGATTGCTAGAGGGGACATGGCGGAGGGCAGGGGAAGGAGGAGAATTGCTGGGCATGGATGGAGGGGAAAGGGGAGAGAGGAAATTTGCTGGAGTTGGATGGAGGACAATGCAGGGGAATGGAGAGTTGCTGGACATGGCGGAGGGCAGGGGAAGGAGGAGAATTGCTGGGCATGGATGGAGGGGAAAGGGGAGAGGAAATTTGCTGGAGTTGGATGGAGGAGAAGGCAGGGGAATGGAGAGTTGCTGGACATGGAGCGGAGGGCAGGGGAAGGAGGAGAATTGCTGGGCGTGCATGGATGGAGGGGAAAGGGGAGAGAGGAAATTTGCTGGATATGGGTGGATGGAGGAGAGGGCAGGAGAGAATGGAGACTTGCTGAACATGGATGGATGAATGGAGGGGGCAGGGGACAGAGGACATTTGCTGGATATGGGTGGATGGAGGAGAGGGCAGGGGAGAATGGAGAGTTGCTGGATGGAGGGAGGGGAGAGAAGTCAGGGAGGAGATGCGCATGGATGGAGGGGAGGGAAGAGAGGAGAAATGCTGGACGTGGATGGAGTGGAGGGCAGGGAAGAGAGGAAAAATGTTGTACAAGGATGGAGGGAAGGAAAGACAAAGGAAGGAGATGCTCATGGATGGAGGGGAGGTAAGACAGGAAGTAGATGCACATGGATGGAGGTGAGTGAGGAGAAATGCTGGATATGGATGGAAGAAAACTGCTGAGTTGAGGAAGGATAGGGACAGGGCTACAGATGGTAGACAGGACACATAAGGACACAAGAGGATGGTGGACATGGTGAGAGAAAAAATATCAGATGGAAAGAAGACACTGCATGAAACAGAAGACACTGGGACCAAAGCGAATAGATCAGACTACAAAGGTAGAAAAAAGTATTTTATTCAGAATTTATTAATTGGAATATGTCAGCTTTTGGAAATGTACATCTGTGATATTTTGCATGTAAGTTTCAATTTTTCTGGTATTGCTGCATGCTGAGTCTGACTTCTTGAGTTAACTTTCCAGTTCAGTATTTTGCCTTCATATTTTTTTATGTCTAGTTCCTTGTGTCATGTCCGTTGTGTCATGTGTTGTTCATGTGTGATCAAGGTGCAGTATTCTGATAGCGTGTAGTATTTGCAGCCCTTTTTGTTTTGCTTTTTTTTTTTTTTTTTTTTCACAAGGTAGTGTATTGGTGTTTTAGAGCCTAGTGTAATTACAGTTCTGCCTTTTCAAGCATAAGGTTGTAGCTCGTCCTGTCCTTGGAATTAGTGCTGTTATGGTTTAATAAGGATATGAGTGTGTTTTTGCACAAGTTTGTGCATAGCATTTTGCAGTGGAGCGATTGTGGGATAATGTAATTATATTTAAAAATATCAATTTTTCCATTAAGTATGTATGTGGTTATACTGATGCAGGGCAGCTTTTGGGCAGACTACTTAGAAATCCATCATCAAGTGAATTCTAAGGCATTATTTTGTAGGATCCCAAGAGACACTGCTCATACTTATATAGACAGTGCGTGCCCACCCATATTAGCTCTGGGCCCACCCAAAATCTCAGGTCTGGCTACGCCACTGATAAGTGTATGTCCCAAATATTTCAATATCTACATTTACAAGTTGCTCCTTTGCAGAGACACATTTTTCAAAAGTGCTTAATATGGCCAGCTCTTTACAGGAGGGCTTAAGTGAGTATCCTATTTTCCTTTCCTAATTATTATCAATAGAAATCAAACAAAATAAAACATGGAAAAGAAAATAAGATGATACCTTTTTTATTGGACATAACTTAATACATTTCTTGATTAGCTTTCGAAGGTTGCCCTTCTTCGTCAGATCGGAAATAAGCAAATGTGCTAGCTGACAGTGTATATAAGTGAAAACCTTCAAGCATTACTATGACAGTCTGACAGGGTGGGAGGATGGGGGTGGGTCGGAGGTATGCATGGGGACATCAAAGCATATCATTGATATTCTAACAGGATGGGTGTGGATAGGTGAGGGGTGGGGTGATCAACAGAGACATACAGCTTTATGGTTTATAATGGGCTAGGAACCCCAGGTCCTTGTTAAGTCCTTTCTGTTGGGTGTTAAAATATTCAATCATTCTGACTTCAAAGGTCTTACGTTCTTGTATGGTTTTAAAGTTACCTTTCAGTATTCTCACTGTGAAATCACTGGTACAGTGTCCTGGTTCTGTGAAGTGCTGTCCCACCGGGGTGGGGGCCCTACTGGCTGCATTGTTCATATGATGTCTATGTAAATTGAATCTTGTCTTAAGCATCTGGCCTGTTTCTCCAATATAGCATCCTTCGTTACATTTTTTACACTGAATGATATATACCACATTGGAAGATGAGCAAGTGAAAGATCCCTTTATGTTGAATATCTTTCCTTTGTGGGTAACTGTGGGGTCCTGTGAAATATTTTGGCATAGTTTGCAACTGGATAAATTACAGGGACGTGCGCCCTTCTGTTCCTTTTCAGTCTGTGATGGAAGTTTACTTCTGATTAGCTTGTGTTTTAAGTTGGGTGGTTGTCGGAAGGCCAGTACTGGTGGGGATGGGAATATCTCTTTCAGTAATTCATCCTCCTGGAGTATAGGTTGTAGATCTCTTATGATTTTCCTCAGTTTTTCCAGCTCTGGATTGTATGTCACTACAAGGGGAATTCTGTCTGTAGATTTTTTCTCCTTGTACTGTAGCAGATTCTCCCTGGGTGTTTTGAGGGAGGAGGAATATTCTTGGAGATTATTTTGGGGTTGTAGCCTTTCTGTTTGAAGGATGCACTCAGGCTTTTAAGGTGTCTGTCTCTGTCCCCTGGGTCAGAGCAGATACAGTGGTATCTTGTGGCTTGGCTGTAAATGATGGATCTTTTTGTATGTGAAGGATGGAAGCTAGAGTTGTGGAGGTAGCTGCATCTGTCTATGGGTTTCTTGTATATAGATGTTTGTATACAGCCATCACTGATTGAGACCGTGGTGTCCAAAAAATTGACTTTTTCTGGGGAGTAGTCAATTTTGAATCTGATTGTAGGATGGTATGTATTGAAGGCAGAATAAAATTGTTTCAGAGTTTCTTCACCCTCCGTCCAAATCATAAAAATGTCATCGATGTACCGGTAGTATTTTAGAGGTTTGGTCTGGTGTGTATTCAGAAATGCCTCTTCCAGCTCAGCCATAAAAAGGTTGGCATATTGGGGTGCTGTCCTGGTGCCCATCGCAGTGCCCATTATTTGCAGATAGATATTATTGTTAAAGCGGAAGTAGTTAAAATGAATTTGATTAATTTTGTAATAGTTTCTGGTGAGTATTGATGGTCCAGTGTGGATTTTTTTAGGAGTCTTCCACATGCAGCTATGTCATCCGCATGTGGAATGTTGCTGTATAGTGATTCTACATCCATCGTGACCAGAAGGGTGTTAGGTGGTAGTTGCTTGATATTTTTCAATTTATTCAGAAAGTCTGTGGTGTCTTGTATGAAGCTATTAGTTTTGTGTACGAGAGGTTTCAGAATTCCCTCTATGAATCCAGATATTTCTTCCGTGAGTGTGCCAATACCTGATATAATTGGTCTGCCAGGGTTTCCCGGTTTGTGGATCTTGGGTAGCATGTAGAATGAGCCCACAGCAGGTTGGTTTGGTATGAGTTTCTTCAGGTGAGATTGCGCTTGTGTAGGAAATGTTTTGATAAGGTCTTTCAGCTGTTTTGTGTAATCCTGTGTGGGGTCCTCAGTTAGTTTCCTGTAGTATTTATTGTCTGAGAGTTGTCTGTGCCCCTCTTCAATGTATTTTTGTATGTCCATAATTACCACTGCGCCTCCTTTGCAGGATGCCCACAAACCTTCCAGAAGACGATCCGGTTCACCCCCACCCCCAAAAGCCCCAACAACGTGCTCCTCTCCCTTCCACCTCAGGAAAATCATTTCACTAATCCAGGATGCCAAAAAACCTTCCAGAAGCAAAGCACTTCTCTCTTCCTGCGTTACCCGACACAAAATAACATGCTCCACTTCCTTCCAAACATATAAAACAACAATGCTCTTCAGCAAAACAAAGAAAAAAAAACTTATCCAACAATCAGGAAAGGATAACCCCAAGACACACATTTACATTTCTGGAAAAAAAAAAACCTCCACAACCCCCCCCCCCCCTGATACACAAAAGCACACCACGTCCCTCGAACCCCCACCCAAAAAAAAAATCTGAACAAACTGTCTCACATTCTATCATCCCAGAAGCAAAAAACAACCTCTAAGCCACACAATGGTCCATCCTACTTTACAATGACAGGGAGGGGGGAACTCCTGCAACTGGGGTGGGGGGGGGGGGAGGAGAGGGGGGGAACCGTGCAACTGGGAGAGCTGGGAACTGAGAGGGGGGACCCTCACACATATTCTCTATCTCACACACACAGAAGCACTCACGTGCATTCACCACACAGACTCTCAAACACACTCTCCGGGGCTGTTTCTCAATTCATGACTGGTAAGAATTTTAGCTACACCTGAGGAACACAATTTGTTTCTAGAGCTCTGACATGTATTGTTAGACTATTTTTGGAAGACTATGTACGTGACAATAAATGTCTATCAATGCCACTTGCTGTATTACTCTCTCACCCGTCCACCAACCCACCTGTCTCCACTGCTATCCCCCCAAATCAAGAAAACATACTCAATCCTCTGGTCACTGCCCATGTCCACCAAAACTGCTCTCTCCACTGCCCTGACCCCATGACCACCAACCCTGCTCTTTCTCTTCCCCCTGCCCTCATGTCCAACAACCCTGCTGTCTACCCTGCCCTTGCCCCCATGTCCACCAACTGTCCTCTCTCCCCTGCCCTACTCCCTTCCTCTCTCCTCTCTCCGCTCCTCCCTGCCTCTTTCACAAGCCCTCCTCCGCTCCTCTCACCCCTGCCCTCCCCCCCCTATGTCCAATAAACCTCTTCTTTCCCCTACCCTACCACCCATTCACAAACCTAGAAAAAAAACTATGTACATAAAGAAATACAACCCTGCTCTTTCTCTAGCCCCTACCCTCATGTCCAACAACCCTGCTGTCTACCCTGCCCTTGCCCCCATGTCCACCAACTGTCCTCTCTCCCCTGCCCTACTCCCTTCCTCTCTCCTCTCTCCGCTCCTCCCTGCCTCTTTCACAAGCCCTCCTCCGCTCCTCTCACCCCTGCCCTCCCCCCTATGTCCAATAAACCTCTTCTTTCCCCTACCCTACCACCCATTCACAAACCTAGAAAAAAAACTATTTACATAAAAAAATACATGTCCCTTGCTGTATTACTCTCTCTCCCATCCACCAAGCCTTCTGTCTTCAGTGACCTACCTACATATCAAGCAACCCTAACCAATCCCCTGCTCTCCTGCCCATCTCCAGCAAAGCTGTTCTCTCCTGTACCCTGCCCCCATATCCAACAACCCTACTCTTGCCCTTGCCCCTGCCTCATCTCCAATAACCCTGCTATGTACTCTGCCCTTGCCCTCATGTCCACCAACTGTCCTATCACCCCTGCCCTATTCCCTTCCTGTCTACCCTACTCCCTGCATCTCTCTCCAGCCCTCCTCCCCTCCTCTCTACCCTGCACTCCATGTCCAACAACCCTCTTCTTTCCCCTTCCCTGCTACCTATGCACAAACCCTGCACTCATCCCATCTCCTCCAAAAACACAGGCACTCATTTTACAAGTCAAGGAACGCACATCTCAGGGTGACACGTTACCGTCCCCACAGCTCCTCCTTTCAGCCCTCCGCAAATCACAACAAGGAAGCCAGAGTGCCAGCTGCCTATGGAAGTATGACTGTAAGAGTCAATTGATTTTGCAAAGCTATGACTCACAGCGTACTAATTCATAAACCCCTCACAATTCACAAGATTGTGGTCTTGGCTATGTCAGTTGTATATGTCGTACTCTCTGACAGGGGCTGGCAACAGCATCGTTGGCAAGGGGGGGCCCTTTAATCATTCATCTTTCTACTTCTGTTTTAGATGCCCCATCTCTTTCGAACACACTGTCCTTCTCTGCACATACGTTGGACACTTTTGTGCAGTCTCCGTTCCGCGCCTCTGGCTACTCCTTCTTTCATGGGATGCAATTTCACCATCTCAATGTCTGAGTTGTACTGCGCATTTGCTGTTGAGTCAGGCATATATCATTTATATACATTGAATATTACAAACAACAAAAAAAATGGATGGGGATCTTTTGTACTACAACTATGCACATGAATGCTTTATTTAATTCTTGAACTTTAGTTTCTTCACTACAGCTATGCCACCGCAGCAGAGGGGAAAACAAATAGCACCAGGAAACTTCACCAAGCAAATGGCATGTGAATGAAATAGTATGATGTAACTTCTGCTGGCTGTGGGTCATGCAAGGACTATTCCGTATGACAATTCATTGATTTTTTTTATATGGCACCTAACACAATTAATGCTTTGTTTAATTCTTCAATTTGTAACTTTACAGCAAAAATCGAAACGCAGCACAAGGCAAAACAACCAGCACAACCAAACTTCAACAAGGAAACGGCATGTGACTGAAAGACTGAGTCATCTCCTGCTACCTCACGGTCAAGCCACGACTGTTGCGCATGAGACTACATACACACACTCACTTTCTGTGTCACACATACTTACATTCTGTTACTCTCATACTTCTGATTTATAAACTTTCGCTTTCATATCTAACTATATCTTTATATGATAATTTCAGAACTAACTGCTTCATTTCTTTCAGAACACAAGATAGAGAAGACAACCACGGATCCAACAAATGTGGAAGGCCACAAGAAACACAAAACACACCTCACTACACTGACACTGTGAAGCACAGTACGGACATCAACTGGCCTTAAAAATTCTACCACCAGGTATGGAGCTTGGTAGTGGGAGCTGGAGGGGACAAAAGGGGATAGAAAGATTGATGCAAACAGATGTGTGGGGGGAAATAAAACTTATCAATACAAATGTAACGTGCAAATTCACAATCTTTACACTCTCTCTGACACAAACTGTCTCTCTCAGATACTATGTCTGTCACATACTCTCTCTATGAGATAAACTAACTGTCTCACACTTACTTTCTATCACTCACACACATACTTTGTAATAACATTTTACTACAATACATAATTGCCATGATATGATAACCTACAAATTTTTGAAAAAAAAAAACTTTCCCCTAAGTAACTATCAACACTATCACACTCTCTGTGTCACACACACACTTATTCCGATTCTAAATCCTCTGTAAATCTCACACAAACACACTAATGCAGGACCTATATAAATGGACTCTCTCTCTCTCTCTCTGTATCACAAACTTAAGTAGTGACTCCATAACCCCACCACCAATGCTGTGCCCCCGCTACTTTTGATACACTCATTACAACTCACCTTACCCCACAAACTACACCAAAGAAATAAACTAATAATACTACTCTTACAAACACCCGACCCCCCCCCCCCAAACACAGAGCACTCTCTAAGACCAAAACCACCTCTTCCCCATCTCACACACACACACACACACACACACACACTCACTATCTGTGACACACAAACTCACATTCTGTCACTGTCATACTTTTGTTTAATAACCTTTACATTTCATATATAACTGTGATTGCATGATAATTACAAAAATCCATGCTTCTTTTCTTGCAGAACAGCAGATAGAGAACAAACCAGGGATCCACCAAATGTGCAAGTTCACAGGAAAGACGTCCAACACCTTACTACACTAACGTGCTGAACCGGAATACGGAGATCAACTGGCCTTACACAATACAGTAGCAGGTATGGAACTTGATGGTGGCAGCTGCAAGACACAAAACGGAACACACATATTGATGCCTTTGGAAAATTAAAACAATTACAGAAACTGTGACCTGCTAATTGCTAATCTTTACACTCTCTCTCAAACACAATGTCTTTCTGTCTATCTCAAACACTCACAGTCTATCTCACACATACTCAGTATCTTTGACACATCCTCTCTGTATTACATATTATCAGTCTCTCTCACACATACTCACTGTATCACACATATTCACTCACTGTTACACAATCACTCACTCTCACACATATTTCCTATCACTCATATATATACTGTGTCCTACAAATTCACTTTAAAATATCATTGCCTTCATATGATAACTTACATGTTTCCCCTTTCATTCCTTTCAGAACACTGGACACACAGATAGCTAACAGGATACTGAAAAAAACAGAATAACACTGAGCCATTGATCTATACTTTCAGTTGTTATGTCAAGCAGAAATATAGCTCACAGATAACAGACAGCGTTTACAAAACAGAGTACCAGAAAAGCCGTAACCTGCCGGACGGATTGATCACTGTCTCTTTCTCACTCACTGTCTCAGTCACTCAGTCTCTGACACACAGACAGTTTCTATCTCTCATACAAAAAGTGTGCCTATCACTCTTACAGTTCTCTCTCACACACACTCTGTGACTCACATGCTACCATACAACACAGTCACAAGATATGGATACAAAAAACACAGACACTACCAGTTGTACTCTACCAACAGATCACAACTATCAAAACAAAACACTACCTACTCAACAGGATGCAGAACATAAATCAAAGCAAGCACAAAGAATAGAAAAAGAAGAAAAAAAATGACAACGAAAATACACCTCAACATCAACAAAATATAACCATAGCAACTGATGAACAGCAGCCACAAGATCAAGACACAGCTGAACTACAATGCAAAACCCATGCAGCACGGAATGAGGATGAACACATACAACAAAACAAACAAGACACTACAAGGAAAAGGTGCAGAAAACTAAAGAATAAAGAGCAAAAACCAGAGGAAGTGGCAGCACGTAAAGGCAAAAAAATTGAAGCACAAAAAAAAAGGCGTGCAGCTCTAACTCAGGATGAGAAAATACTTAAAGCCACTGCAAGGAAATGTTACAGAATAAAAAATATAAAAACACTGACTGCTGAACAACTGGCAGAACGTAAACAAAAAACAGCAGCAAATGAAAAAAAAAAGACGTGCTTCTATGAGCCAGTAAAAAAAGGCACAACTAAGTGAACAAGCAAGTGCAAGGAAAAGATCAAGATTACAAAATCAAGCACCACTAACTACTGAAAAGCAGGCACAACGTAAAGAAAAAAAGCAGAATCTCAAAGAAAAAGACGTGCCTCTATGAGCAAGGAGCAAAAGGTACATCTAAGTGAACAAGCAACTGCAAGGAAAAGGTTAAGATTACAAAATCTAACACCACTAACTACTGAACAGCTGGCACAACATAGAGCTAAGATAGCAGAAGCTCAAAGGAAAAGGCATGCCATTATGAGGCAGCAAGAAAAACAAAAAACAAGAAAACAACCAACTACAACAAAAAACTCAACAACAAAAAATAAAACACTACTTACTGAACACGTTGCACAATGTAAACATCAAAGAAGAAAACAACAAAGAAAAAAACGTGCTACTATCACTGAGGAAAAAAATGCATGTCCAACTGAACAACCCACTACAAGCAAAAGGTCCACGACAAGAAATACTACAACACAAAATGAGGAGAAACAGGCTAATTATAGAAAAAAAAAAAACAGAAACACAACGAAAAAGATGCGCAGCTTTAAAAACCAGAAAAAACGCAGCTGTACATGACAAGGACAAAAATGCATCTCCAACTGAACAACCCACTACAAGCAAAAGGTCAATGACAACAAATACTACAACACAAACTGATGAACAAGCTAAACGTAGACCAAAAAAAAAAACAGAAGCACAACAAAAAATACGCGCAGCTTTAAAAACATGGAAAATCCCTGCTCTACATGACAAACACACTAGAACATTACCAGAGAAAACAGTCACAACATATTCTACAACTTCAAACACAGGAATTGCAATAACAGACTGTGTAAATGAGAACAACACTCTATACTACAGTTGTGGCCCAATGAATGCTACATGTATATTTTGCAAAGCTAAACAATTTAAGAATGAAACACCTTCTGACAACTTATTTACAAAGTGCTGTAGTAAGGGAAAAGTACATCTTCCACCTATTAGATCTAATGAATTTATACAACAGCTTCTGTCCGGAGAACATCAATATTCAAAAAATTTCTTTGAAAACATTCGCTCCATTAATAGTTCTTTAGCATTTGCATCTATGGGAGCTAATATTTCACCTCCACCTGGATATGGGCCTTACTGCTTTAGAATCAATGGCACTATTTACCATAGAACAGCATCACTCCATCCGGACAAAGACAAACAAAGACAGTTTGCTCAATTGTATATTCTAGATCCAGATGAAGCAGCTGTTCAGAGACTACAAATCTTACCAAATAAACACATCCATGAGACATTGATGACACAATTAAGCAACTTTATGGCATCTGAAAACCTTTTTGTAGATGCCTGTAAAATGCTGTGTGAAGTAGAGAATGAAATTATAGCAGAAGCACAAAGACTAACAATAGAACCACCAAAAATTTCTATGGCCATTGTCCAAGATCGGAAACATGATCCCAGGCGATACAATGCACCAAGAGCCAATGAGGTTGCTTTCATTTTTCAAAATAGTGAAGGTGAACCTCCTTTACATCGAGATCTCATAATACACTGCCGAAACACAGAAAATGAAACAAATAGAACTGAAATAATAAGTGTGTTGGATCCAAACCTTGAACCTATGGTATATCCATTACTATTCCCATATGGAGATCAGAGCTGGGGGATAAATATTCCTTTGTCTGAACAACCTGAATGTCTCAGGAACATGTGCAACCAACAAAAAAAAAGCAGAATTAGAGTTACACAAATGCAGTACTATGGATACCGTTTTGCTGTAAGAGATGATTTTAATCCTTTCCTTTCAGCTGGAAAACTAACCCAACAGTACTTTGTGAATGCCTATATTAAAACTGAAGCAAACAGACTAAATTATATTAGACAAAACCAAAAACTTTTACGAGTAGAAAAATACAAAGGATTAATGGACCACCTTGCCAGTGAAATTACAGATCCACAATTTACACCTGGACAGCCATTCATTTTACCATCAACATTTTCAGGAAGCCCAAGAAATATGCACCAAAATTATCAAGATGCAATGGCCATAGTTCGGAAATATGGAAAACCGGATCTATTTATTACTATGACCTGCAACCCTAGATGGGAAAAAATTACTGAAAACCTACAAAAAGGACAGACATCAGAATTTTGACCTGACTTATTGGCAAGGGTCTTTCATTTAAAACTAAAACAATTACTACAAGACATATGCAAAGAACACATACTTGGTATCCCTCTTGCAAAAATAGATGTAATAGAATTTCAAAAACTTGGATTACCTCATGCACATATTTTACTCATCTTAAAAGAAGAGCACAAGCCAAAAAATACAGAGTTAATTGATAAAATCGTATGTGCAGAAATACCTGACATACAAAAATTCCCACGTCTCCATGCTATTGTTGCTAAACATATGATACATGGCCCTTGCAATGACACCACCTTACATTTACCATGCATGGTTTCTGGGAAGTGTTCAAAAGAATTCCCCAAATCCTTTCAAAATGAAACTATTCAAAACTGTGATGGATACTGTGAGAAGGAAGAGGCTGTCCTACCCTGGTTAGGCCCCTAGAGGGCGCTGTTCCCCTAAAATGTCCAGGGAGAAGGGCTGGGTGAGTCACTAAAGGGAGCCAGTAAGGGGTGTATAGCAGGAGGTCGCTAGGACCGAGGAGAGTCCTGGGGATAGAAACAGGTGCAGCAGGTTATGGGCTGGGTCCTGTTTGGCCATTAACCACTTAATACCCCACCTGAGTTGTGAGGGAGAAAGGAGAGCTAGCATCTGAAGAAGAGAGCTGGTAGCTGAAGCAGGAGGATCCCCATGAGAAGTACTGGCTGAGCCCTTTGGACTGGTGGTGAACTGTGTGCAAAGCAAGGAAGCTGGCTGGGGTAAGAAGGCCCTAGAGTGTCAGGTATAAGAACTGTGTGTTACAAGGAAGGACTGGGTGTCCAGGTTACAAGGAAGGACTGTGTGTCCAGGTGCTTAAGCTGGAAGATTGAACTGAGTAGGAAGAAATGTTTAAGCTGGAAGAACTGTTGAAGCTTGTAAAAGTGTTTTAAGCTGGAAGAAGTGTGCCCCAGAGGGCTGGAATAAAGATTTGTATAAAAAAATCCTATTGATGAGACCTGACTATGTTTGCCTTTTTGAGAACCAGGTCACCCCGAGTAGAAAGGGGTAGTAGACTAATTTGCATAAAATCTGCATACTGAGAACCAGCTCACCCTGAGTGAAAGAGGGACCTGGGATCCTGAGGTGGGCGCTTCATCTTCACAATCAGTGTTGCCAGGTGGGCGGTTTTACCGCGACCCACCGCGGGAAATTTTTGGGCTTTTTTTTTTTTGGGCGGTTTTCTGGTGGTTTTTTCGGCTGCGGGGGGCGGGGTTAGTGACATTTTGGGTGGGGTTACTGATGTTCTGGGCGGGGCTGGTGATGGGGGAGGTGGGGCCGGTGATGGCGGGGGTGGGGTTGATGACGTGGGGTGTGGGGGTGTCAGGGGCGGGGTTTGAGTTTGGGCGGGTTTTGGGCTGTTTTTAGGCTGGATTGGGTGGGAAAAAAATTTTCCACCTGGCAACCCTGTTCACAATAGCCTCATCATTTTCACAATACCCAAAATACCGTCAAAGAGATAATGGTGTTCGTACAGTTTTACATGGAAAATTCATTAATAGCACTTGGGCAGTCCCCTACAACCCTTTCTTACTACTGAAATACAACTCACATATAAATGTTGAAGTCTGCGCATCTATTAAAAGTGTGAAATACCTTTTCAAATATGTGTATTAAGGACATGATTGTGCTAATGTCGTCATCACAGAGCACAAAACTTTACAACACGATGAAATTAAAACCTTCACAGACTCAAGATATGTTACTGCTCCTGAAGCTGCATGGCGACTTAACGCATTTGAAATGCATCACCAATCACACACTATCCAGAGATTAGAAGTACACTTGCCAGATGAACAAAGCATTGTTTTCCATCCAAAAAACATTGACATTGCAGTGGAAACAGCTAAAACAAAGGACACTACTTTAACAGCATGGTTTAAACTTAATGCTGAACATCCTCCTGCAAACAGCATTTTATACATTGGTATTCCTATGTACTATACCTTCAACAAGCAGAACGAAAGTGGAAACAGAGAAAAAATGAAAATAATAAAACAATTGGCAGGATGTATGCAGTTAATTTAGCAACAGATCCCGAACGTTATTGCCTAAAACTTATTCTACTACACCAACCTGGTGCAAAGTGTTTTCAAGACTTAAAAACAGTTCAAAATACTGTTTACAATACATTCCAAGATGCAGCAAAAAAAAATGGGACTCATTCATGATGAAGCATTGTGGGAAAACACATTAGACGACGCAGTCACATGCAGCATGCCCCAGCAAATACGTGAAGTTTTTGCATACATTTGTGTTTTTGCAGCACCATGTAATGCTTTACAAATTTATCAAAAATATAAAACTGTTATGCAAGAAGATTTTACACATATGCATGGATGCACACAAGAATGCAGTGTTTGTGAACAATTATGCCTTCTCAAAATTCAAACTATTTTTCAAACACATGGCAAAACCCCTACAACACTTCGGCTTACCAAAAACAACACACAAGATAGAAGATCCTACCCTTGCATTCAAAGCTGCAGAAGAAAAGCATAACGCAGAAATAATGCAACAAAACTTAAACCATGACCAACAAGAAGTTTTAAAAACTATACTTTCTGCATGCAATGACAAACAACAAACCAACAACTGCTTTTTCTTAGATGGCCCAGCAGGAAGTGGCAAAACTTATACATATAAAACTATCCTCAGTACCATCCGAGGAGAAGGTAAAATTGCACTTCCTGTTGCATCAACAGGAATTGCAGCAAACCTACTACCTGGAGGATGAACTTATCATTCACAATTTAAATTACCAGTTCCTCTACTTGAAAACTCAACATCAACTATCAGATTAAACTCCAATAATGCTTCAATCCTTAGAGATGCACACATCATAATTTGGGATGAATCAACTATGGCTCCCACTATGGCACTTTCTGCTGTAGATACACTACTCAAAGACATCATGAAAAATGACAAACCATTTGGGGGAAAAGTTCTTCTGCTAGGTGGAGATTTCAGACAAACTCTACCAGTCATACCACATGCTACTCAAGTACACATAATTGAATCAAGCATTAAATGTAATAAACTATGGAAACAATTTAACATACTTAAATTACACAACAATGTACGCTGTACAGATCCACAGTACAACAACTGGCTAATGGATTTAGCTAATGGGAATCTGCCATGTCCACATGGTTTCCAAGATATGATTGAAATATCTGATCAGCACATTTGTTACACAGATATAGTTGAAGCTGTTTTTGGAAACAAAATTACTGCAGACACAGTTGTAAACTTTGCTCAAAAGACTATTCTTTGCCCAAAAAATACATATGCAGACAAAATAAATGACGACGTTTTAAATATTTTAAAAGGAAACACAAAAACTTACTTAAGTACGGATTCCATAAATGACTCAACAGAAGAAGAACAACACTTATATCCTGTGGAATTTCTTCATCAACAAACTCCTACTGGGATGCCACCACATAAACTACATTTGAAAATTGGTGCAATAATTATACTACTCAAAAATTTAAACACCAAAAAAGGATTGTGTAATGGAACTCGCCTAATAGTCAAAGACTTGAAAAACAACCTTATCATTAGTCAAGTACTCACTGGATCAAGTGCTGGGAGTACTGTTTTCATACCACGTATTGACCTTGCACCATCAAACACAGACCTACCGTTTACACTATGTAGAAGACAATTCCCTGTCAAATTGGCCTTTGCAATGACTATTAACAAGTCACAAGGACAAACTTTTGACAAAGTTGGGATTTTCCTTCCAGAACCAGTATTTACACATGGACAACTGTATGTTGCCTTTTCAAGCGTAAAGAGCTCTTGTGATGCAATTGTAAAAGTGATTGAGGGACCTCAACAAGGACACCTTTTGCCTGATTGTAACAAAATTTATACAAAAATATTGTTTACAAGGAAATGTTACAAATGTAAGAAATAATTACAAAAACATTTTACAAACTTGGCATGCTCCTTACAAAACTGATATTTACACATGGACATCTGTATGTTATCTTTTCAAGAGTAAAAATCTCTTCTAATGCATTTGTTAAACAGATTTATGCACCTCAACAAATAAACTATTTATCTGATTGTAACAAACATTATACAAAACATATTGTTTACAATGAAATGTTCAATATGTTAGAAACAATTACAATACAACTTTAAAAAAACGTTGTCTTTTTTGAAAACACTTATATCCCTTAATATCAAACAGGAAAAACAAAAAAATAATAACCTAAACCATATGCTAGCTCCCGTTTCATTTGTTACAGAAACGGGCCTTTTTTACTAGTACCTTATATTGAGTTTATCTTGTTGGGCAGACTGGATGGACCATACAGGTCATTTTCTGCTGTCATCTACTATGTTACTAAGGATATTCAGTGCCAAAGCCTGGACATGGCCTGGCATTGAATATCTAGGAATAACGCCAGCAGCAGTCAGCAAAATGCTTATCACTGCCGGATGAATATTTACTCCCTCATTAATAAGAATTGTCTATATTAAGGCATGTTGTTCAAATACTAAACAGAATGAAGAGAACCTACTTATGCAGAGACAACACTCTCCCTCTTACGGACTTTTTCAGGGCTCCCTTCATGTCATTGTTCCGTAACGTATAAATGAGGGGGTTCAGCATGGGAGTGAAAACTCCATAGACAAGGGAAATAATTTTGTCTTTCTGTGCTGATACCATTGACCGAGGCCTGAGGTACCCTACCATGGCAGTCCCGTAGAAGAGTGCAACAACTGTCAGATGGGAGGTGCAGGTAGAGAAGGCTTTGAATCTCCCATCAGTAGAACTGATTTTCAAAATGGCAACAATAATTTGGACATAAGTGAATATGATAACAGAGAGGGGAACAACAAGGACAATTATAGATGATACAAAACCTAGAAGTTCATTGAGGTGAATATCAGTGCATGCTAATCTCACCACAGCCCCGACTTCACATACTAGGTGGTTGATTCTGTTGTGTCCGCAGAAAGGCAACTTTATTGTGAAAACCACAGATACCACAGACAGTAGGAAACCAGTTATCCATGCACTGATGGCAGTCTTCATACACACTGGCCAGGTCATGATGATTGTGTAGTTCAAGGGATGACATATTGCTATGTAACGATCACATGCCATGATTACAAGAAGGAAGCATTCCACCACCCCCAAAGAAAGAGAGATGTACATTTGGGCCACACATCCACTAAAGGAAATTGTTTTCCTCTCTTTAAGGAAGTTCTTCAATGGAATGGGGAGGCTGGTGGAGGAATAGCAGATATCCAGGAAGGATAAGTTGCAAAGGAAGAAGTACATGGGGTTATGGAGATGCTGGTCCACCAGGACAGCCATGATGATGAGTGTATTGGCAGACAGTGTGATCAGGTAGACTGGTAGGAACACTGCAAAGAGGGTTAACTCCATTTCTGTCCTATTTGAGATTCCTAGTAGAATGAATTCAGTCACTTTTGTTTGGTTTTCACTATCCATGTGATATCTGAGAGGGGGAGAAAGTTAAAATAAAGAATGCATTATTCTTCTCCAATAAAACAAAAAACAATAATACAACTAGGAGATTTTGGTATTTGCTTCCAAGGATACAGGTGCTTTCTAGATGATTGACACCATGAATCACCTAAGAAAGCCATATTCCCCAGTGAGTGGACTTCTAGCTGCCTGAATGCATACTTGTGGCCATGTAGATAAGAGGTTTTCCAGAGGGAAGGCAGTATTTCAGAAGCATGTTCGAAAACTGCATATATACATCTTAATTTTTAAAAGTACATGCATAGCAGGAATGCTGTGAATGCATCAAACCTACTAAGTCATTTGTAAATGCGTAAGGATATTTAAGGCCCATAGTATACATTGCCACGTTTCTGCCAGTCAAGTTCAGTGCTTGATACGGTGACATAGATGAGCTCTCTCCAGCTCCAGTAATGGCGAATAACTCAACTTCTGCATCCTGGCTAGTTATTTCTCAGGAGCTTGCTTTACTTTGATGGAGATAAATAACATAATAATGTCAAAGATCATTCAGTCTGTGAATCCATGTAGTTATCACGTTTGCAGAATGAAAATAGTAACTGAAGGGAGAGGTAAACATTTAAAGGTCCCGTTCAACATCAGTAAGACAGTTGAACCTTCAGGTAGTGCATAGCCAGACCTGATGTTTTAGATGAGCCCAGAGTTAACTTGGGTTGGCCCTTCCCTTCCCTCTCCTCACAGTAGATATAAAAAATACAGGTTTTTTAAAGCTGCCCCTTAGCACCCCTACATTCAACATCGCTCCCTCCACCCCCCTCCCCCACCTTTGGTCTGGTCCCTGCCCCTCTATCTGAACCTCCTTCCCAGAGTACCTATGAAGTGTCCCTGGTGACTGTAATAATTCATTTTCTACTACTACTTATCATTTCTATAGCGCTACTAGATGTACGCAGTGCTGTACACTTGAACATGAAGAGACAGTCCGTGCTCGATGGAGCTTATAATTTAATTAGGACAGACAAACAGGACAAATAAGAGATAAGGGAATTACTAAGGTGGGGATGATAAAATAAGGGTACTGAACAAGTGAGTAAGGGTTAGGAGTTAAAAGCAGCATCAAAAAAGTGGGCTTTTAGCTTAGATTTGAAGACGGCCAGAGATGGAACTTGACGGACCGGCTCAGGAAGTTTATTCCAGGCATATGGTGCAGCAAGATAAAAGGAATGGAGTCTGGAGTTAGCGGTGGAGGAGAAGGGTGCAGATGAGAGAGATTTTTGTACCTCTATTCACAGAAAAACATATACCATATGTCTTCATGCCTTTTTATCGCCCTCTAACCTCCCATTGTTCCCTTCCAATGTTTCAATGTTTGCATCCCATTGTCCCATTCCCTAACGACTCCTCAATTGTCTCGCATAACTCTGCACAATGTAATCCTTAACCAATCTGTAACAAATTGTATTTCCAACTTTGAGCTCATATTGTAAGCCACACTGAACCCGCAAAAAGGTGGGAAAATGTGGGATACAAATGCAATAAATAAATAAATAAATAAATTTACCCAGTGAACAGAGTTCCCGGGGAGGAATGTAGGGAGAGATGAGAGTGGAGAGGTACTGAGGAGCTGCAGAGTGAATGCACTTATAGGTCAATAAGAGGAGTTTGAACTGTATGCGGAAACGGATAGGGAGCCAGTGAAGTGACTTGAGGAGAGGGCTAATATGCCTGCGCCAGCCCCGCATGTTCCTTCTGCCGCATCCTGCCCTCACTGTTGTCACTTCATGTTTCCTCACTGGCGGAACAAGGCAGAGGGGCCGTCACAGGCAGCAAAAATGAATCACAGAGTCCGCTGGGGATGGAGTACACCAGGAAGGGAGTTCAGAGAGAAGGGCAGTTACTGTGCTGCTGGCGAAGGAGAAGGAATGAGGTGTCTCTGCTGGGTGGGCTTGAGCCAAGAATGGATGAGCCTGTTTCCGCCCAGGCCCAGCTGTAGCTATGTCAGTGGCTTCGTGTATTGCAATGTCATCAAATTCTACATCCAATTTTGGATGCTAGGATTTACACCCCAAATTCTATAGTTCTGTGCACATCTTTAGTGAATAACCCCCCCCTCCCCCGTGGCCATGTCCCCTTTTCAATTGCACGCTAAAAGATTTGTACACTCTTTTTTATAGAATAGCACTCAGTGAACACTAAATTTAATATGCATGCGATTAGTCCAGAATAAATGACCCTGAAGAAGCTGTTTTGTTTTCCTGTGAAACGGGTCCCATCGGGTTCGGACTTTTGAAAGGTACTTGCTGTCTAAAACTTAGTTACTAGCTGCTTTTGATTTGCTCAATGATGTTTATTGAGTATTGTGTGTAAATTGCAAATATCGATACAGAGACACCTGTAAATTTGTCACAATAAGTTATTATGGTCACTTTGAGTATTTATTGAAGGTGCATTTCACATGGAGGTTTTTTTTAAGGATCAGTGAATGATATCTGGAATCGATTTTGCACAGATTCAATGAGTCTTGAATTCAAATTTCTGTGCGTGGCTTCTGAGATCCTTTTCCCTCCTTTCAATATACCACTTCTCATGAGTTGATTGGTGTTTGATAGAGACCTTGTTTTTGCATGGTAGTTTAGCTATTCAATCTCTATTTTCCTGTGATGATCCGCCCAAATTTGGACACCAAAAAAAAAAGAGTGCTATTCTTTAAATAGCGCTCCAAATTGGATGCCATTTATAAAATAACGTTTAGCACCAGGATTTGCGCCCAATTGTGGATGCAAGGATTTACACCAACTGAAATCTGGTGTAAGTCTTCACACCTAAATTAAACACAGGTCTCTCGTATTCTATAATATTGCACACATCTTGAGTGAATACCTCTGACTCACCCATGCTCCTCCCGTGGCCATGCCCTCTTCAGTTACATGCTAAAAGATTTATGCACACATCTTTATAAAATAGCGCCTAGCAAGATATGAATAAATTCAAATTATTGACGCTATATGTCTCGTTACTCAAATTGCTCATGCAAATTGGGTATGTGCATGCACACATACTTTAATCAGAATTTTTATAGAATATTTGTATGATGGTCATGATTGTTGAATTTAATGATCAAAGTGTTGGTGGGGGGAGTGGGGCCTGAACGTTAATTGAGGGTTGGGGGATGTAAGGCTAAACGTTCATGTAGGGCGTCCACTGCCCTTGCCCCATCTCTGTGTGGTTCCATTACCATTGTTCTGACCGGCACCCTTTGAAGTGAGTCCAGCGTCTCTTTGCGGTCCTTTTACCGAGCTGCGGTAGAAAGTGGTCTTAGCGCACCTGTAGGCGGGTTTTTACCATACAATAAGGCTGTTTTTACTGCAGCAGTATAATGGCAGATTTTCCCTTTTTTGCTTTAATGGGTATATACCAAGGTTGCTGTTAGCACACGAAATTAAAAAATCATCATGGGAGCACTTACCGACACCGGTTTTTGTAAGCAGTAAGGGCTCATGCGGTAATCCTGTGCTAATCAGTTACCACATACTAACTTTCCTCCTGTAACCTAACTCACTCTGTCCCTCTACCTCAACTATGTATTTCTCCTATCCGGAACTGGTAATCACCACTTATGGAACTATGTAAGCCACATTGAGCCTGCAAATAGGTGGGAAAATGTGGGATACAAATGTTATAAATAAATAAATAATGTGGACGTGCTAACTGATTAGTGCTGGAATGCCCACTTTCTGGCCCAGGCATGACCCCTCCACGCAAATATTTTAGCATGAGCCAATTGTGAACTTACTGCAGGACGCCTAAGCACATCCTGTGTTAAGTGCGTGATAGCGGTTACCGCAGCATAGTAAACCACACCTTTAGTTCTTAATGATTTCATAGGTGGGATGATCCAACCCAGGAGTGGAGGAGCGGCCTAGTGGTTAGAGTGGTGGACTTTGGTCCTGGGGAACTGGGTTCGATTCCCACTGCAGGCACAGGCAGCTCCTTGTGACTCTGGGCAAGTCACTTAACCCTCCATTGCCCCATGTAAGCCGCATTGAGCCTGCCATGAGTGGGAAAGCGCAGGGTACAAATGTAACTAAAATAAAATATATTGTAGATTAAAATTTCCCACTGGTAACACCACCCCTTCTGTTGCACATTTACATGTCTGTTATTAGATCCCTGTCCAGCTTTATCTCTGAATTTGCAACAATCTTTAAACTACACGTTTGAACCAATTTCACATTGCTTTTTATATTTTATTTCTGTGCCACAAAACTGGTCAAACCACCTCAGCAATTTATGCCCTGCCTCCCTCAAACTTTGGTGAGCAAATGATGGTTTTGTTGAAACAGATATGAGAAAGCCAACAGTATCTTGCACGTTGAAGAAGGTCAGATAATACAAGTACATTTCCAGAGTCTTTCATCAGAATAATCAGGAAAATTATACTTGAAGCCGTCAACAACTTTAACAGAATTAAAGTAAATATTGGAAGAACAGAACAGAATAGATTTCAGCCCAACAAATACCAAAACTGTCTTAGAAGTAGATTCACAGGACAGTGCTTGTTTAAAAAATCTTCTGGGGACATTTCTATCCCCCATAGATCAGCTGGTTCATTAAGTTAGTTTTGTAGAGACTACTTTGACCTGCATGAGGGAAAACAGGGCTGCAGCAGGTGGTTGATGAAATCTCTGGAGAGGGGCTGTGTGCATCCAGCATCTCTCCACACACCCTCTCCCACAAGGAAAGAAGTTTGCGCTCCTGTTATTTTTTTATTAGTTACTTATTTGTTGTGTCCCAGGTTCCAGAGCAGTAGAAAAATTAGGGTTTGAAGGACTCTGGAGAAGTTTCACATCACTCAATGAACATTAGGAACATTTCATAGAAAAATTGTTAGTTTTATAAACCTCTTTGAACGTTTAAGACTTTGAAAGCAGTAAGTTGATTTCTCCAGAGATGTCATGCAGGAAGCAATAGAAGTTTATTTATTTATCAAGATTTGTTTACCAATTTCTTTGAAGTAATTCACCAAAGGTGGTTTACAGTGAGTGCAATAGGACAGAGGCAACTTACAGTTCTAAAGGGTAATTCATAACAGCTGGGCTAGGTAGGAAATGCAATTAAATACCTTTTGGGGGGGTTGTCATATTTATTTATTGAAAATGTATCTGAACCATCTCCCAGAATCTCTAGAGTCACCCAAAGCAGTGTGCAAGCCATAATCGTAATCCAGTAGAAAAAGCAGAAATAAAACAATATGAGAGGGGCATGGGCGATTCAACTATTATTATTATTACTAGTGAGAAATGCCCGTTTCGGATAAAAATGAAACGGACTCTAGCAAGGTAACCCCCCCCCCCCACCATCCTCCCTCCCTCCAGAATTCCAGACCCCCCCTCCGTCCCTCCCTTCCGATTTCCACACACCCCTCTCCCTCCCTCCGTCCCTCAGTCACTTGGTTGCGAGTTTGTGATTAAAGTTCACAGCGCTCTCCCCGCTGCTGTCACAGAATCTGTGGAACTCGTGCATTGTGCCTTCTCCGCCCCGCCCTCTACGTCATCGCGTTTTGACGTGAGGGCGGAGCTACACTGACTGCAGGCCAAACCGGATATCTCTGGCGCCTCAAGTTTCCAGCTTGAGGCTTCATTGGAATGTTGGAGGTGCCTTTTATATATATAGATATACATTTTATATACAAACAAAGAGATTCTTTGTCCAGAAATAACAGAAAATATCATGGAAGAAACCGACATATAAGGAAATGAAATATATAGAAAATAAACCCTCATGTCTTTTCTATCAAGCCCTCAATATAAATATAAATCTAATAAAGGAGATGGTAATTCAGATATTCAAAGGAAAAAAAGACAAAATAGTTTATTAACTCAATTTAGACCGTACAAACTGATGGAATTAACAAGGCAACATAGCATCTATATATCATTTTTTTCATATCTAGAAAACTTATCAATTGCTTTGGGTCCCGGAAAACATACATATGACCATCGTACTTGATCAACACTTAGCAGGAAATATTAGAAAGAACTGCCTATCAACGGACAGACCTTCAGACCATAACCAAAGAAATTCTTTTCCTTTGGCCTTTCGACTATTGTATCGTGCAGTTTAAGTTTACCCATTTACACCTGCCATAGACATGGCATTAGTGGTTGCTCCTAAACTGTGGTATGTTTCAGTCAACTTATGCTACTGTTGTGCAATGGATTTGGCGTATAGATTTCTCATTTTAAAATACCAGCTTAGTGCTCATTTTTTTGATACCTAACCTTTAGTGACCTATGTAGAATTGACTCCTGGTAATTCTGTAAAGAAGATGGCAATAGTTAGGTGCCAAGAACACATGTAAATGAGCAGAATATTGGTATTTACATAGCATCCTCCAGATTCCATATATGGCACCTAGATTTGAGAGTGCGCTGAAGATGCATGTGCAAATTAATTGAGTAGCGGGCCCTTAACTATTAATAAAAAGTATGGTAAAAAATGCAGGGTCATGCATTTGGGCTGCAAAAACCTGAGGGAATGGTACAGTTTAGGGGGTGAGGAACTTTTGTGCATGAAAGAGGAGCGTAACTTGAATGTGATCTTATGTGTTGATCTTAAGGTGGCCAAACAGGTAGAAAAGGCGATGGCGAAAGAAGGATGCTTGGGTGCAAAGGGAAAGGAATGACCAGTAGGAAAAAGGAGGTGATGATACCCCTGTAATAAGACTCTGGTGAGACCTCATTTAGAATATTGTGTACAATTCTGGAGACCACACCTTCAAAAAGATATAAACAGGATGGAGACGGAGGAGGGGAGGGCATACTAGCGGAATCTATGTCCACTAGTTGATGTTGATTTTGATGGCAGCTCCAACTGTGAAGAACTAAGGACAGTGCCAGGCAAACTTGTACAGTCTGTGTCCCGTATATGGCAAGACAGTTTGGGATGGGCTGGAGTGGGCTTTGATGGCAGCTCCATTGGTTGGAACGTAAGGACAGTCCCAGGCTCAGCACCCAAGGTAAGGGAGCTATGGACTTGGGAGGTATTTTAATTTCTTTTGTTACTTTTTACAAGTGCCCCCTAGGGTGCCCGGTTGGTGTCCTGGCATGTGAGGGGGACCAGTGCACTATGAATCCTGGCCCCTCCCCCGACCAAATGCCTTGGAATTGTTCGTTTTTGAACTGGGCGCCTTCGGTTTCCATTATCACTGAAAACCGATACCGCCCCGCTCAAAACCGCACAAATCCGATGCATTTGCCCAGCACCAACTGTATTATCGAAACAAAAGATGGACGGCCATCTTTTTCGAAAATACGGTCTGTCCCGCCCCTTCATGTACCCGTCCTCGGAGATAGGTGCCCATGGAGATGGGCGTTCACGTTCGATTATGCCCCTCTATGTATGCTTTGGAAGAAAGACGAGAGAGGGGAGATATGGTAGAGACGTTTAAATACCTATGCAGCATTAATGCACAGAAGGCAAGTCTCTTTCAATTGCAAGGAAGCTCTGGAACGAAGGGGTTAGACGATGAAGGTGAAAGACTCAGAAGTAACCTGAGGAAGTACTTCTTCACGGAAAGGGTGGTGAATTCATGGAACGACCTCCCGATGGAAGTGGTGATGAAAACAGTACCTGAATTCAAGAGAGCTGGGGAAAAGTACATAGGATCTCTATGGGAGTGATGGGAAAAGTAGATGGCATGGATGAACAAATTGGATAAGCCATGTGGTATTTATCTGCCTTTATTTTTATATGTTTTTATGTTTCTATGTATTATCTGTCATGGAAGTACTGCATGTTAGTAGAGTCTATGTGTACCTGGTTTGTATCTGTATTGGAACACTGTGGAGTTTTGCCTCAACTATTCATTTTTGGCCAACACTATGGACTTGAGCACCATTTCTTGGCTATTCATAATACAGAGCATTTTATGGCTGCAAAATCCCTTTTAGGGGCAAAGCACCTGGAACTACTTTTGTTCTCTGTCCTTATTCGCTGGTTGATAAATACAACACCTGCTTATCTGGACTGATCTTGTAAGACTAAAGGAAAGAAAATTATCAGGTAAGACATAAATTTTCCTTGTAAAGTATGCATGTTTCTTTCCTTCTCCCTCCCTGGAAGAACATTACCTCTTAATATATTTACCCCCAAATTCTATAAATGGCGCTTAAAATTACGCACACAAATTGAAGTGCACACCCATATTGAATAACAAGCCAATTAGTGCTGGTAATTAGTACTAATAGTAACATAGTAACAAAGTAGATGACGGCAGAAAAAGACCTGCACAGTCCATCCAGTCTGCCCAACAAGATAAACTCATATGTGCTATTTTTTGTGTATACCTTACCTTGATTTGTAGCTGTCATTTTCAGGGCACAGACCGTATAAGTCTGCCCAGCACTATCCCCGCCTCCCAACCACCAGCCCCGCCTCCCACCACCGGCTCTGCCACCCAATCTCAGCTAAGCTTCTGAGGATCCATTCCCTCGGAACAGGATTCCTTTATGTTTATCCCATGCATGTTTGAATTCCATTACACAGGGGGGAATGGGGGACCATACAGAAAATAATTTGGATTTTAAAACTCCAGTTTCACATTGTTCTTCTAAATGATAACAGCAAGGAATTGTCTATCCTTTCATGGAAGAATAAGAATCTATTCCTCCAATTATGTATGACACACTGTAAAAAGTCTTGCTAATAATTAGTACTAATAATCAATTATCAGCACCAATTGGCCTTAATTGAAATGTACAACTCCAAAAAGGGGGCATGGCCGAGGGAGGGTTTTGGGAGGATCAGGGGACTTCCTAAAATGTATGTGCACTCTTATAGAATAAGGAGGATCTACGCCAAATTTAGACACAAAAGATGTACACCAGGGTTTACTTGGAGTAAATCCTTACATCTAAAGTTAGGCACTAGCCCCCAGATTCTATGTAGTGCAACGTACACATGCAGATCTGGTCATATTCTCGATTTGCGCAAGCAACTAAGCTAACAAACCAATCAGCGCTGATAATTGCCAATTAAGCAATTATTGACACTAATTGGCATTAGATAAAAAAAGCAGATCGTGTAAAAAGATAAATATAGTTTATTTCAAACAATATACTGGTATTTGTATAAGTATAGACAGCCCGACACAGGCCGTGTTTCGCCCAACTGGGCTGCTTCAGGGGCTATAAAAAACATATGAATGATCAGTTATAATATTAAACTACACACATAAAAAACATATATAATATAAATATATATATATATATATATATATATATATACATACATGTATATGCACATACAACAAATATAATGTCTATATCAGTGTACATATATAAATCTAAAATGATACATACCAAATTTGTTATTAATATTTAATATAATTTTAAAAGATTTTTTCTATATGGTTTTTATATAGAGCATGTTTTGGTATGTATCATTTTAGATTTATATATGTACACTGATATACAAATACCAGTATATTGTTTGAAATAAACTATATTTATCTTTTTACACGATCTGCTTTTTTTATCTTCCACCTTGGAGTTTGCAGACCGTCTGCCTTTGTGCTTTCTTGGACTAATTGGCATTAATCAGAATTTGTGCGCACAACTGTCTATGCGTATTCTGTAAAGTGATGTGTGTAAATTCTAATGTGCATAGCTGAAAAGGGGGTGTGGAATGGGCGGTTCGTGGGCTTTTCAAAAAACTATGCATGTTGTTATAGAATACATCTGATCTGCACCTAATTTAGGTATCTGAATTTATGCCAAGTGTAACCACCCGTGACTAAATTTGGTTGCATGGACAGGCGCTCAACGTATTCTATAAATTGCACCTAAATTTAGGCGTACTTTATAGAATATGCCTGAGCGTATAGCATGTAGACGGTGCCTAACTTTCAGTGTCGTTTCTCGAATAACTTCATTATTTTTGTGGTGATACGTTTTCAGTGCTGTTTATAGAATTTAGTCCTTAATGTGTATACATTTTGGAACAAAATGTGCAGATTTTAACCACACAGGATGGCCAATATTTAGGCAGCTATTTACATAGGGGGAATGCTGTTTCCTTTCATAAATTGGTTTGAAGATTTTCCACTGTATCATAAATGTCCAAGTTGTATTTTTAAATGTGTTTTTCAAATAATAGATCCTAAATCCCAGCTGAAAATCTCAGGTTGTAACATTGCTGAAAATATAAACTTTCCCTTGTTTTGTGATGGAAAATATAAACATGTACATTTTAGTACATTAAAAAAATGGGTGTCTAGAAAAATATTAAGTTCAAACAAGAGATACCCTTATTGTATAGTAGGTTCTATACTGTTATTTTTATGGCTTCTTTTTGATAAAAAAAAATGTAGGCTACATAAAGGAATATTGTTTAAACAGAAATGTAATTGAAATTACATGCTCATTGACATTTGGTTCCTTCCTATTGCCTTTTTCAGGGCCCCTTTCACTTCTTTGTTTTATAATGTGTAGATCAGAGGGTTCAACACAGGAGTGAGGACAACATAGGCCAGGGAAATGATTTTGTCTTTCTCAGACACTATGGAGCGAGGCTTCATTTATACTCCCAAACCATTGCCATACAATAGAAGGATGATTGTCAGGTGTGTGAGGTGCAAGTAGAGAAGGCTTTGCATCTTCTGTCCATTGAGTGAATTTTCAAGACGCTGTTGATGATATGGATGTATAAAAAGACAATTACAGAAAGGGGAAGATTACGACTAACACATTTGAGACAAAAATTGCTACCTCAATTGGGTAGATATTGATGCATGTCAATCTATACATTATTATTTAGATTTTGCTCATACCTTTTTCAGTAGTAGCTCAAGGTGAGTTACATTCAGGTACACTGGATATTTCTCTGTTGCAGGAGGGCTCACAATCTAAGGTTGTACCTGAGGCAATGGAGGGTTAAGTGACTTGCCCAAGATCACAAGGAGCAGCAGCAGGATTTGAACTGGCCACATCTGGATTGCAAGACTGGTGCTCTAACCACTAGGTCACTCCTCTGCTCCTGCAGTAATCTCACACATATAGTGGTCAATTCTGTTTCCACAGAAGGACAGTGGTCAATTCTGTTGTGTCCACAGAAGCGCAATGTCAACACCAAAGCTATGCCCCAACTTGAGAGCAAGAAGCCAGTTATCAATGTACTGATGGCTAATTTCATACACATGATCCAATTCTTGATGACTGTGTAGTTCCGGGTCGAGCGCACCATTTCTGGGGGAAAAAGCCCCCTGGAAATGGTTAGCATGGCGGGAACCCAGCCTGGTTTCAGCTGAGTTACCACGGGAGCCCTTACTGCCACCTCAGTGGGTGGCGGTAAGGGCTCCCTGCCGCATGGCCACAAAGTAAGAGTTTTCTTACTGCATGGCCATTTTGTTTTTGGGGCTTTTTACCCACTGTGATAAAAAGGGCCCTGGCGTGTGGGAAAAACACCCCCTGATGCTACAGCAGGTCTCTTTTTCTTGCAGCTTGATAAAAGGACCCCTAGTAAGTTAAACCGATAAAAAGGTAACATCTTATCTTCTGGTTTTCTTTTCTGTGTATTACCTGTAATGTGGACTAACACAGCAATCACACTATTTTATCCAAAATGAATATGGTATGTAGAGGGGAATAATAATAACCAATTATTTTTTACCAAATCCATCTCCACTGTGCAGATATTGCTTGAATTATGGCACGATCCTTTTCGTTTTTTGCTATGCCTAAATTTATAAACATAACTTTTAAGTTCCAAAACTGAGATGAATATTTGGTTGAAACTTTATTGCCCTTATACTAAGTGGCGATAAAAGGGACCCTGCAGTGCCATCGGCGTGGGTTTGCCGTGCACTGAGGCCCCCTTTTAGCACCGCCTGTTAAAAAGGGTTTTCTTTTTACAAAAAAAATTGCTGTGCACTAATGCCGACTCAGCCCATTTACTTTGATATCAGCACTTAACAAGCAGTAATGGGCACTGATTAGAATTTAGGCGCACAACTCGCTAAGCGTATTCTGTAATGATGTATGCCGAACTTCTAAAGTGCGCAGGCCATGTTTTAGTGAGTATAAATGAATGCATGCAGATTTAGGTGCTGAAATATCAACTAAGCTTATTCCATAATCAGCTCCTAAATGTAGGTGCCGATTATAGAATACGCTTTGTCGGCACCGATTTCAGCGCCAATTTTATTTTTTAGGCGCCATATGTAGAATCTCCTAAGTGGCCAATTTCCTGTTTTTTGTATTAATGGCTACACACTTATGTTAGCAGAACAAAGGGAGTGGAAAATAGACCAGGAAAACCAGAAACAAACGAGGAGACTTCAGTTGATAGTAGCCTGCTCCAAAAGCCGCATCAGCTCACCTCACTCAGGACCTACGGATTTCTTATAAAAAGGTCTTTTTAAAGACCACATTTCTCCATCTCATTGTACCAACATACATTGACCAATTGATGTTTTTTCATATTTTATACAAAGACTCTTGAAGTAGGCTAACAGCCGAAACACTGTACTGTGTCGAGTCTGCACCAATAAACTGTCTACTATTGATTAAAGTCTCCCCCTAACACACCCGCTTTCAAAAAAACTTTTAAATTTGCGGTTAGCGTGCACAAATTTGACAGTTACGCAGGATGCCTTAGCATGTCTTGCCATTTTAAGCTGTGTTAGGCCCACATTGAGGGCCTCTTTTACAAAGCCGCGCTACCGATTCTCAGTGCAGCAAATGAGAGGACGCCCATTCAATTCCTATGGGCTTCCTCTTATTTGCTGCAGTGTTAGACATCTAAAAGTTGTACTCATTAAAAAAGCTCAACCTGCTTAAATTGCTCAGTGCTGTATTCGTGAAACAATGGGGCTATTTTTCACCATCGCCCAACATTTATCGATCATAAATACAAATGAAGAAAATCAAGCACTTATCTACACCACTCTATTTGCAGATATGCTATCAAACATTTTTCTAAGGAATGAACACTTTTGTGGTGTTATTTTTAACTATTGTTGCTCTTTGCTGGCCCCCACCCAGAAGCTGCCGCTCTAGGTGATCACCTAGTTTCCATAATGGTTAAAAACCAGATCCAAACTTATTTATTTATTTATTGCATTTGTATCCCATCTCTTCGCAGGCTCAATGTGGCTTACAATACATCATGAATAGTGGAAATAAGAAAAGAATAGATATATGGTGTTACAGAAGGATATTGGTTGCATGGTAAAGAAATACATGATAGTAATATAACAGAAAACATTATAAGACATTTCCGGATAAGTGTGAGGAATTTCACATGTGTTGATCTTTGTGGTATATCTTGTCAAACAGATGGGTCTTCAGTAGTTTGCGGAAGTTGGTTAGTTCATAGATCGTTTTTAGGTTGCGTGGCAACGCGTTCCAGAATTGTGTACTCATAAAGGAAAAGGTTGATGCGTGCATTCATTTGTATTTTAGACCTTTACAGTTGGGGAAATAACCTGCCTTATTTTGTCAGTCCTCACCCTGTGCCCCCTATATTCACAATAAGATCAATCATTGTGGACCTCTCCTCTTTCTCTTCACTCATGTCCCCTACACCCATAGCAATACCAGTTTCCTTTCTCTTCTGTCATTTTTCAAACACAACAAAAGGGCATAAATATGACAGGAAAAAAGATTAAACCTTTCAGGCTCATTTTCGAAAGAGAAGGATGCCCATCTTTCAAAAACGGAAGATGGACATCCATCTCACAGAGACGTCCAAATCGGTATAATCGAAACCTGATTTTGGATGTCTCCAATTGCAGTCCGTCGCAAGGACATCCAAATTTCAAAGGGGCGTGTCAGAGGCGTAGTGAAGGCGGGACTTGGGTGTGCCTAACACTTGGATGTCTTTGGCCCATAATTGAAAAAAGCAAGGATGTCCTTGACGAACACTTGGACGTTTTCATCCGGATGTGTTTTTTTTACGAATAAGGCACAAAAAGGTGCACGAAATGATCAGATGACCACCGGACGGAATCGGGGATGACCTCCCGTTACTCCCCCAGTGGTCACTAACCCCCTCCCACCCTCAATAAACATCTTTTAAAATATTTTGTGCCAACCTCAGATGTCATACTCAGGTCCATGACAGCGCATGAAGGTCCCAGGAGCAGTTTTAGTGGGTACTGCAGTGCACTTCAGACAGGCGGACCCAGGCCCATATCCCCACTACCTGAACAGCAAGCTCTCCAAAACCCACCACAAACCCACTGTACCCATATTTAGGTGCCCCCCCTTCACCCGTAAGGGCTATTGTAGTGGTGTACAGTTGTGGGTAGTGGGTTTGGAGGGCTCAGCACATAAGGTAAGGGAGCTATGCTCCTGGGAGCATTTTATGAAGTCCATTGCAGTGCCCCCTAGGGTGCCAGGTTGGTGTCCTGGGATGTCAGGGGGACCAGTGCACTAGAAATACTGGCTCCTCCCACGTCCAAATGGCTTGCATTTGACCGTTTTTGACATGGATGTCTTTGGTTTCGAAAATCGCCGAAAGTCAGAAACGTCCAAATCCAAGGACGTCCAAATCTAGGGACATCCAAATTTAAGAATTTGGACGTCTCTGAAGGTATTTTTGAAATGAAAGATGGAAGTCCATCTTTTTTTGAAAATATGTTTTTTCTCGCCCCTCGATTTCGATGTTTTGCAAAGACGTTCAAATCGCAACTTGGACGTTTCTTTCGAAAATGCCCCTCTTTATCTACTATGATTAAATAAAACTCCAAATTTATTATAGTTCGAGGAAGGAGGACATTATATATTATTATGAAAACCAGGTCATAGGACCTCTTACAGTACACAGCTGTTCCAAGTCCAGACCTTCTCAAAACTTTTAATCATTTGTCATTCCCAACCTACAACCAGATTTCATTCAAAAATGTATAAATTCAAATAAAATTAAAAAGACACTTAGTTGAAATAACAACTTGCAGCACTGACACATTTGGGTCCTCTACAGACTTCTACGGTCTGTGTCCCACAAATGGCAAAAGACTGAAAGAAGATTCGCCAAATCCAGCATGGCGGAATTAAGGCTAATGCCAGACAGACTTCTACTGTCTGTGTCCTGCAACTGGTAAAAGACATCTGAAGCTTCGGCAGCTCCAGTGTTGTAGATCAGCTTATTGTCACAAACTGCGAGTGAGGGTGCTGTGCAGCTCAGGGGAGAAGAGAAGACATTCAATCTATAAATGCAGGAATATATTGGTGTGATCAATAGGTAAATCTATACTAAACAAAACAACACACCAGTCAAAAATGGCCAATCACATAGTGGTATTATAGGAGAAAACCCCTCAGAACCTATCGGACCACGCGTCCTAGGTTTACAACATGCCAAAAATATTCTATCTGTCACAATTCACTAATTGTAGATCGGAGTTTGTGGTATATACCATCATATGCCCGTGCAAAAAAATCTATGTGGGCATGACGACAAGGATGTTTAAAGTACGGATGTTAGAACATAGAGCGAATTTAGCGAGACAAAGTATAAAGGAACCTATTGTAGAGCACTGTTTGCAATTACAACATAAGTTTGAAGATTTGCGCTGTTGCGTTCTTGAGAAAGTAGAGGGAAATCTACGGGGAGGAAATAGAAAACTCATACTGTAACAAAAAGAAGCTAAATGGACGTTTAAACTTAAATCTTTAGAACCTGTGGGTCTCAACAATAAGATAGATTGGCATGTATTCTATTGACTGATTAGAATACTGATCCTATTGGATGTTTTTTACAATCAGCTGATCGAGTTGTATTTAAAGGTTCTTTTTGGCGTGTGACATCATAGCGCCATTTTGTTTCTGATGTGGGCAAACGAATGTATGTGAACCGGTGTGAAGATCAATCCTTTGTGTTATGGTTAAGAGTTTTACAACTGAATTTTTTATTTTCACAGAAAACTGGAAAGCTCTTTAAATACAATAAGCAAGTGAGCACAGAAGTCCCTGAGGAAGCCACTTTATGGTGAAACGGTGGCGCCGTTGGACACAAAAGCTAATTGCTGTATTTATTGCTTCCAGTATCACTACGATGAAGAAGTAGTTTGAGTTGTAATTTTGAGGCATTTTATTTGCACACAAAAAAAAAGAAAAGAAAAAATTAGTGGAGAAAAATTTATAACCCCCATGATTGAAACTATCAACGGCCATTTTTTTGGCATGTTGTAAACCTAGGACGCATGGTCCAATAGGTTCTGAGGGGTTTTCTCCTATAATACCACTATGTGATTGGCCATTTTTGACTGCTGTGTTGTTTTGTTTAGTGAGAGGGGAAGACATCTTGACTGGTAAGTTGAATACTGTCAGCAAAACTTGGGAATGATTTCACTAAAGTTAGTTATTGAGGGGTCCTTTTACAAAGCAGCAGTAAGCCCAATTCGAGCTTACCGCTCGCTAAAAGGGAAGTACCTCTGGGCTATCGCAGTAGCTCGGCAGTAGTTCTCACCCCCAGTGCACGCAGTTTCCGGCGCTACACAAATATTTTTACTTTTATAGCGCTGGTGTGTACCCGGCAGTAATTGGGCAGTTCCGTGCGCTGCCCAGTTACTGCTGGGGTAGTGCGGGAGCCCTTACCGCCATCTCAATGGGTGGCGGTAAGTGCTCCCACCCGAAATGGGAGTGCAGCAAGTTCTTCACTTGCCACGTGTCCATTTCTTAAAAAAAACAACAAACAAACAAATAAAAACCTGCTTTTTACCAGCTGCGGTAAGAGGGGGCCTCAGTGTATGTCAAAAACACACGCCGACACCAGCGTAGGCTCCCTTTTGCCGCAGCTTTGTGAAAGGACCCCTTAGTGACATCTTTTTCCTTCTCATTGTCTTTTTCAGGGCTTCTTTCACTTCTGAGTTCCTTAACGTATAGATAAGGGGGTTCAACATGGGTGCGAGGACCACGTAGACCAGAGAAATGATTTTGTCTTTCTCGGACATCATGGAGCGAGGCCTCAAGTACACTCCCATAGCAGTGCAATAGAAAAGAATGACAACTGTCAAGTGGGAGGAGCAGGTGGAGAAAGCTTTGCGTCTTCCATCTGTTGAGCTGATTTTCAAGACACTGGTGATGATGTGAATATATGAAAAGATAATTACAGAAAGGGGAATGATGATCACTAGCACATTTGACATAAAAAAGGCTACATCGATTGGATGGATATCAATGCATGTCAGCCGTATCACTGTAATAACCTCACACATGAAGTGGTTGGTTCTGTTGTGTCCACAGAAGGGCAGCGTCAGCATCAGAGCCACCGCTGTAATTGACAGCACAAAGCCAGTTATCCATACACTGATGGTTAAGTTCACGCAGACTGACCAGTTCATGATGATGGTATACTTCAAGGGTTGAGATATCGCCATGTATCGGTCCCATGCCATGACTGCAAGGAGAAGGTACTCTACCAACCCAAAAGCCAGAGCAATGTACATTTGTACAACGCAGCCACTAAATGAAATTGTTTTCCACTCTGAGAGTAAGTCCTTGAGCATCTTTGGGATACAGGAAGAGGAGTAACAGATGTCGAGGGAGGACAAAATACAGAGAAAAAAGTACATGGGTGTGTGGAGAGTTTGATCCTTCCAGGTGACTACAATGATGAGCGCATTGGCAGACAAGATGACCACATATACCAGCAGGAACACGACAAAGAGAATATGCTGTGTTTCTGATTGATCAGTGAGTCCCAGTAGGATAAATTCTGTGATCTTGGTTTGATTTTCAGTTTCCATGTGATACCTGGAAGGGAAAAAAGGATCTATAATCAATGAAATGCTTCAAAGCAGTTTCCCCAGGAAAATAGATATATACAAGGAAGGGGAAATGGGACTTAATATACTGCCTTTCTGAGGTTTTTGCAACTACATTCAAAGCAGTTTACCTGTATTCCAGTGGCGTCGTGAGGGCAGCTGACACCCGGGGCGGGTCGCCGCTGCGCACCCCCCCCAGGTGCAGCATGGTGCACCCTCCCCCCTCCGGAGCGCAACCCCCCCCAAGAACATACCTGGAAGGCGGTGAGGGGCGGGCGGGAGAGCCAATCCGCCGAGTGCACGCCGCTGGGGGGTGTCGGTGCCTCGCTGGTTCCCTGCTCTCTCTGCCCCGGAACAGGAAGTAACCTGTTCCGGGGCAGAGAGAGCAAGAAACCTGCGAGGCGCCGACACCCCCCAGCGGCGTGCACCCGGGGCGGACCGCCCCACTGCCCCCCCTTCCTACGCCACTGCTGTATTCAGGTACTTATTTTGTACCTGGGGCAATGGAGGGTTAAGTGACTTGCCCACAGTCACAAGGAGCTGCAGTGGGAATTGAACCCAGTTACCCAGAATCAAAGTCTGCTGCACTGACCACTAGGCTACTCCTCCACTCAGGCAGCTCTTGCTGGCTAATTGTTGAAATAAATGTGCAGGGTTCACAATGCATGTACTTTTAATCACATTAACAAGGAGGCAGTTTAGATCTACAGTGGAAAGGAAATGTGAAGAATGCCATTTTCAGTTCTGTATATATTCTTTTTTTTTTTTTTTTCCTGTTCTCCCTACCAGTGGAAAAGTACATAAGTACATAAGTACATAAGTAGTGCCATACTGGGAAAGACCAAAGGTCCATCTAGCCCAGCATCCTGTCACCGACAGTGGCCAATCCAGGTCAAGGGCACCTGGCACGCTCCCCAAACGTAAAAACATTCCAGACAAGTTATACCTAAAAATGCGGAATTTTTCCAAGTCCATTTAATAGCGGTCTATGGACTTGTCCTTTAGGAATCTATCTAACCCCTTTTTAAACTCCGTCAAGCTAATCGCCCGTACCACGTTCTCCGGCAACGAATTCCAGAGTCTAATTACACGTTGGGTGAAGAAAAATTTTCTCCGATTCGTTTTAAATTTACCACACTGTAGCTTCAACTCATGCCCTCTAGTCCTAGTATTTTTGGATAGCGTGAACAGTTGCTTCACATCCACCCGATCCATTCCACTCATTATTTTATACACTTCTATCATATCTCCCCTCAGCCGTCTCTTCTCCAAGCTGAAAAGCCCTAGCCTTCTCAGCCTCTCTTCATAGGAAAGTCGTCCCATCCCCACTATCATTTCGTCGCCCTTCGCTGTACCTTTTCCAATTCTACTATATCTTTTTTGAGATACGGAGACCAGTACTGAACACAATACTCCAGGTGCGGTCGCACCATGGAGCGATACAACGGCATTATAACATCCGCACACCTGGACTCCATACCCTTCCTAATAACACCCAACATTCTATTCGCTTTCCTAGCCGCAGCAGGGAGTAAAATCTGTGGGGGATCTTTGTGTTCCTATACTTGTGCTCATTAGTTTTCAAAGAAAAATTATAGGTAATGTCCTTTTTTTAAAAAAAAAATTGCTTCCCAGATTCACTGAATCTCTTCATAAAGGTGGTTAATAAATCCCAATAAATAAATAGATAAAATAAATAGGTGGAAGTCCACTATTGACAAGACAAGAATTCTATTTCTGAATACTATTTCATGATTTTTATTCTATGGGTGGAGCGAAATTTTAGTAAGGATATTCAAATTGGAACTGAGATGTCCAGGTCAGGATGACTCACATTCTGCTTGTATTTTAGAACAGGATTTCCCGACATTAGAATCTAAGCTCCATGGAGAAATGGATGCTTATGTTGTGGTTATGCGTGGCATAAGCATCCATCTTAGATAAATAAACATTAGCTCAAAACAGGCACATAAACTTTTATTTTGTGGAATAGCAATAGAAGCTGCAAGATTTAGGTCACTGTGAGTTACATGCATCTCATGTGATACACTGCAAGTTACGTCATGGGTAGAAAATCACGGTAAAATAACCCCAGTCAAAAGCTGGGATTATTTTACCATGTCGGAAGCATCTGGACACAAAGCTGTGGCCTGATACTCCCAGCTGGAGCTTCAAGAAGCTGCAGTGCTGATTCCGTACGCCCCCTCCTCGATCATAAGAACATAAGAATAGCCATGCTGGGTCAGGCCGATGGTCCATCTAGCCCAATACCTTGTCCCAACAGTAGTCAATCCGGATCACAAGTACCTGGCAGAAACCCAAAGAGTAGCAACATTCCATGCTACCAATCCCAGGATAAGCAGTGGCACCTTTTCCTCCCCCGATCCAGTACCCTGATACTCTCACCCCCCCCCCCCCCCCATCCAAGCCTCCATCCACATGCCTATACCTCCTTTCCCTCATGGTCTAGAGTCCCCAGGGCAGGAGCGATTGCCAGTTGCCTAGCTGTAGTCTCATGTGACTACAATTAGGGGTTCATGTTTCTTTATAAAGAAATGACCTCCCAGCAGAATAACCGCATTAAGGTGTGCCTAACCCCTTATAGAATAATAGCACAAAGCCACTTTGGGGCACCAAGACTTACGACAGTTTATGCCAGGTCAATGGCAAGCATAATTCGCCACACCTAAGTGTGCCTTACAATGTGCTCAAGTGATGGTGTTCTATAAGGTGCATGCTTTGGTAGTCAAATATCCATGATATATTCATGCTCTTCCCATGAGTACACCTCCTCACAGTTATGGGTTAACCCCCATATTCTATAAAAAGCACTAAAAATGCATGCTTATTTTAAATGAATAAAGAGCCTATTATTGCTAATTGACATCCTAACAAGCTAATTGGTTTTAATTAAAATGTACCAGTGTAAATGTAGGTGTGGGATCAGCATCTAAATTTTACACATGTCTAAAATGGGGGCGTGGAAATGGGAGGGTCATGAACAGTTCATGGGCGTTCGAGAATTTACGTGTGTAATTTATAGAATAAGGTGGAAGCATGTCTAATTTATGTGCAATGATTTGCATCACGTTTCATTTGGTACAAATGGTCGCACCTAAAGCTAGGCACGATTCCTGGCCATAAGCACTAAATCTATAACCTACACCTAACTTTAAGCGCGGCTGATAGAATACCTGTACGCACTTTTTTTGTGCTGATTTTTGAAGCGCCATATATTGAATCTAGCCCTAAGCAACTTAGGCACAATTTTTATAGAATACACCTAGTGCTTACGTGCATTAATGGCAATTGGTGATGTCATTTATGTACATATGTGCTGCTGTTCTATAAAGATGCACACACAACTGGCACCTAAATATGCGTCCTTTATACAATTGTCCTTTTATTCCTGGATTCTATAAAGGGTTCCCAAATTTGTGCGACAAAATTTGGGTGTGAGCCTGAGATTCACATGGAACTTAACTGGTTAATGAGCCAATTAACGGCAATAATCAGGAGCTAACAATCAATTATTGATGTTAATTGGCACCATTTAGTATTTGCATGTCCAACTAGCCATGCTATAACACTTGGTGCCCAAATCCCATAGTGTGCAACCATAAGAGGGGTATGGGTGGGTCAGGGGCATTCCAGAAATTTGCACGCAGTGTTATAGAATATTGGGGATTTGTGCCCCATTTGGGTACTAGGAATTGCACTGGTTTCAGCAGGTGTGAGTCCTCTGTACCACTGGCTATTCTCTTGAGGTGCTCAGCCCATAGTGACCTTTCTAGAATAGCACCAAGTGCCAGTTTTTTCTGTCAGCAATTCTTGAGTGCCGTTTACTGTATCCAGCTCGTAATGTACATTTTGATATTTAAGTAAACGTATACAAGAGAACATCAGTAAAAAGGAAGTTTCCAGGGTCCGAGAACCTCTTGATGTATTGTAAGAAAACTCTTCTTCTGGTCCTGTGAGAATCTACAAAGTCAGGAAATATCCATATCGTCTGTCCGAGGAACAAAGTATGTCATTTACAAAAGAACAGCCACAAGATAATCCATACTGGATCAGACCAATGGTCCTTCTAACCCAGTATCCTCTTTCCAAGAGTGGTCAATCCAAGTCACAAGTAACCTCCAGAAACTCAAATATTAGCAACATTCCATGCTACCAATCAAAGGGCAAGCAATGGCTTTCCCATGTTTGTCTCAATATCAGACTATGGACTTTTCCTCTAGCATCCTGTTTGCTTTTTTGGCCGCCACCACACACTTGAAAGAAGATTTCAGTGTATTGTCTACAACGACACCTAGATTTTTTGGGGGGTGCTGAGCCCCCAAGGTGGACTGTAGCATCAGGTAACTATGATTTGGATTGTTCTTCCCAGTGTGCATCACTTTGCATTTTGTCCACATTAAATTTGATCTACTATTTGAATGCTCAGTCTTCCAATTTCCTAAGGTCTTCCTGCAATTTTTCACATTCTGTATGTGTTTTAACATCCTTGAATACTTTTATTTATTTTTTTATTTATTTAAAAACGTATATTTCGCTTTATCAAAAAATCTTCTAGGCAGAGTACACCATTAACAAACATAATACATGACATTTGGCTTTCTTGAAGTACTCAGTGATAGTTCTCTGAAGACACTATTGTGTCTTTGAGTTTCATAGACTAACCAGCTTATTTTCGAAGGAGATCGCCGGCCATCTTCTGACACAAATCGGGAGATGGCTGGCGATCTCCTGAACCCGGCCAAATCGGTATAATCGAAAGCCGATTTTGGCCGGTGCCAACTGCTTTCCATCGCGGAACCGGCCAAACTTCAAGGGGGCGTGTCGGTAGGGTAGCGAAGGAGGGACGGGGCGGGACGGGGGCGTGGTCACGAGATGGCCAGCTTCGCCTGATAATGGAAAAAAGAAAGCCGGCCCTAACAAGCATTTCGCCGGCTTTACTTGGTCCCTTTTGTTTCAGGACCAAGCTTCAAAAAGGTGTCCCAACTGACCAAATGACCACCGGAAGGAATTGGGGATAACCTCCCCTTACTCCCCCAGTGGTCACCAACCCCCTCCCACCCAAAAAAAATATTTTTTTGCCAGCCTCTATGCCAGCCTGAAATGTCATACCCAGCTCCCTGACAGCAGTATGCAGGTCCCTGAAGCAGTATTTAGTGGGTGCAGTGCACTTCAGGCAGGTGGACCCAGGTCCATCCCCAGGCCTGTAACACTTGTGGTGGTAAATGTTAAGCCCTCCAAAATCCACTGTATCCACATGTAGGTGCCCCCCTTCACCCATAACGGCTATGGTAATGGTGTAGAGTTGTGGGGAGTGGGTTTTGGGGGGGATTTGGGGGGCTCAGCACACAAGGTAAGGGAGGTATGCACTGGGAGCAATTTTTGAAGTCCACTGCAGTGCTCCCTAGAGTGGCCGGTTGGTGTCCTGGAATGTCAGGGGGACCAGTGCACTACAAATGCTGGCCCCTCCCACGACCAAATGCCTTGGATTTGGATGGGTTTGAGATGGCCGGAATCGGTTTCCATTATTGGCAAAAACCGATGCTGGCCATCTCAAACCCAGCCATCTCTGACATTTGGCCGGCCCCAACCGTATTATTGAAATGAAAGATGGCCGGCCATCTTTTTCAATAATACGGTTCGGGACTGCTTTTTGCGGCGCCGGCCATATAGATGACTGCCCATGTAGATGGCCGGCGTTGTTCGATTATGCCCCTCTAAGTCTGCCAGATGGTAAAATCTGTCATAGAACTGACATCCAGTGGCCTCCAGATAGGCCCGCACGGTGTTGAGACTCTCCAGCGCTCTTGCAAAAGTGACAGGAGGTTGTTGAATTTCGTCAGCATGGACCTCGCTGCTCATTTAATCATCTGTTTCATCATCAGCCGTTGCCTGCGTGTAGGTGCATATCTGGACATCAGTGCTGTCATCAGCTGTTTGTAGATCGTAATCAACAGCTACGTAGTGATGAAACTCCTCTTCAGTAACACCGGCTGGGATGTCAATAGCCTGTTCATCTGACGCGTTTGCAACAGCTGCATCTGTTTCGTCCCTCTCCACATCCCTAACAAAGCTTGCCCACTTGTAGCAGTTCACAATGGTTGCCTGCGTAACATGATTCCAGGCTTCTTTCTGCATATGTAGGGAATCCAACGTTCAACAGCACGTTTATCCTTGCCAGTCTGGTCATCCATAACGCTCATCAGACAACGTAGCACAAAAGCCCAATAATGTTGTTTGAAATTGGCTATTATACCCTGATCCATAGGTTGGATCAGATAGGTAGTGTTTGGTGGCAGGAAGACCACCTTGACATTAGACAGCCTGACATCATCACTGTGTGCAGCACAATTAACACAAAGCAACAAAATCTGACCCTTTTGTGCCCGCATTCTAGTGTCTAACTTCTTTAGCCACTGCTTCCAAATTTCCCCAGTCATCCATGAATTTGCGTTAGCCTCGTATGACACAGGAAGTCGCTTAACATTCTTGAAACAACAGGGCTGTTTGCTCTTTCCAATGACGAGTGGTTCCAACTTCTCACTCCCATCCATATTGCAGCAAAGGAGGATCGTCAGTCGGTCCTTCGACATTTTACTTCCTGTAGTTTCGGCTTATTTGAATGCAAGTGTTTCATCAGGAATCGCTCGCCAGTAGAGACCGTTTTTGTCAGCATTGAAAATGTCACCAGGTGCAAACTCATTCAAGATGGTAGGAAGAACTGAAACAACCCAATTTTCAGCACCAAAGTCACCAGCATCTTGTTTTTCAACATGCTGTTTCTTGAATTTTATGTTGTTCCTCTCCTTCCATCTTCCAACCATCCAACAGTGGCTTTGAATTCAGTTAGTCCAAGACTTTCAGCTACCTGATTAGCTTTCTCCATAAGCAGTGAACCACTGACAGGAAACTGTCTGCTCCTGACTTGAGACAACCACCGAAGAAGAGCATCTTCTACATCCTCAGCTTTTCCCGCCCGCTTACGTTTACGGCGTGGATTTGTATTGTTTTGCCAGTCTTCCAGAAGCTGGTCTTTCGGCTTCAAGATACGTGAAATTTGACTGGGATTGACACCATATTCTTTAGCAATAGATGCTTGACTATGTTTTCTAATTTTTTAAGAACTTCTATTCGTTCAGCCAGTGTTAAAGTCTTACAGTTGTGCAACGACGACGACTCCGACTCCAGTGTACCCTCTAACATTATTCTTTCTCTTCTTCTGCCTGTGGCAGTTAACCGAAGAGATTTCAAATTTACCGCCCCTTTGTCACGTGCCAATCGGCTTCCATATTCCGTGTGTGCGCTTATGCGGAATCTTTCCTGCAGAGGAGCAGTCTTAAACCATGCAAATAAGCGAATCTTGCACTTATCAGTGGTGCGCGAAACCGAAGTTTGTCCCCATAGAAATAGATGGCGCCAAAAACGGGACCGAAGTACGGCATGCAGTTAGAGCATGCTCTTATCCAACGTGCACTTAAATGGAGTGCACTGTAATTGGATATAGCACATAACATCTAGTGACTATACATGCAAACAAAGCAAATAATGTAGCATTTTCCAGCCATATCACACAATGTATAAATATGCAACAAGATCCCAAAAATTAGTTCCATTTTGCCCAGAGATAAGTGGTGGTTTTCCTATGTCTACATGGTTAATAATGGTTTATTGACTTCTATAACCCCTTTTAGAACTCAGCTGTGTAATATCCTCTGGCAACAAATCCCACAACTTAATTGTGCACTAGGTGAAAAAATAAATTCTCCAATTTTGTTTTAAATGTACTATCTTAGGTCCATGCAGTGTCCTTTAGTTTTAGTACTATTTGAAAGAGTAAACATTTGTTCTTTACCTATTCCACCTCTTTCATGATTGTATAGACCTGTATTGTATCTCCTCTCAGCTATTTATTCTTCAATTCCCCTTACGTTCCCGCCCTTAACCTCCGTTCACCACCGCCAACTCCAGGCTCTGCTCATTCTGCCTCGCCTCACCCTATGCTTGGAACAACCTTCCTGAACCCTTACGCCAAGCCCCCTCCCTGCCCGTCTTCAAGTCTTTGCTTAAAGCCCACCTCTTCAATGCTGCGTTCGGCACCTAACCCTTACCGTTCAGTGAATCCAGACTGCCCCAATTTGACTGCCCCTATCGGACCGACCGTTCACTTGTCTGTTAGATTGTAAGCTCTTTGAGCAGGGACTGTCTCTCTTTGTTAAATTGTACAGTGCTGCGTAACCCTAGTAGCGCTCTAGAAATGTTAAGTAGTAGTAGTAGTAGTAGTTCTTTACCTATTCCACCTCTTTCATGATTGTATAGACCTGTATTGTATCTCCTCTCAGCTATTTATTCTTCAAGCTGAAGATCCCTAACCTGTGTAGCCTTTCCTCATAGGGGCATTGTTCCATCCCCATAGCCCTTGTCTAACTTCTCTAGTGTTACAATATACTTTTTAAGATGGGGTGACCAGAACTGCACAGAGCATTAACGATACGGTCAAAACATGGGTACATACTGAGGCAGTATGATATTATCTGTTTCATTCTCTATTCCTTCCCAAATAATTCCTAATGTTCTGTTTGCAGTTTTGACTGCCACTGTATTTCTAGTAGAGGATTCAACTGTTTCATCCACAATGACCCCAGGATCCTTTTTCTGGATGGTAACTCCTGATATGGAACCCGGCATTCTTTTTCCCTATAAATATCATTCTGCACTTGTCCACATTACATTTCATCTGCCTTTTAGTCAACCAGGGGCTGATTTCTATAATAGATAGAAGACATTTATTCTATACAAGAAAGTAGGTGCCTATTTTCCTATATAGAATACTACCATGATTGCTTAAATATGCACTTAAAATTTAGGTGTGAGCACTTAGCCAGCTATAGTGCTAATGTAAATCTTTGTGTCTGAATGCTGGAGATATGTATGTAATCATAGTATTCTTTAAGTTATGCGTAACGGAATTCAAACATGCGTGGGATATGCATAAAGGAATCCTGTGCAGAAGGAATGGATCCTCAGAAGCTTAGCCGAAATTGGGTGATGGAGCAGGTGGGGGGAAGAGGGGTTGGTGGTTGGGAGGCGAGGATAGTGGAGGGCAGACTTATACGGTCTGTGCCAGAGCCTGGTGATGGGAGGCGGGACTGGTGGTTGGGAGGCGGGAAATACTGCTGGGCAGACTTGTACGTTCTGTACCCTGAATAAGGCAGGTACAAATCAAGGTAAGGTATACACAAAAAATGGCACATGTGAGTTTATCTTGTTGGGCAGACTGGATGGACCGTGCAGGTCTTTTTCTGCCGTCATCTACTATGTTACTATGTAACTATATCTGTGATTCCCACCTGTGCTTCGCCCAGATTACGCCCATGTTTACACCCACCTGTCAAAGATGCGCTATTTCAGATACATGTGTATTTACAGAATAGTGCGTAAACCATCATGGAGGCATTTATGCATAGATTCTAGTCATTTGCATACATAATTGCTTTATAAATGCTGCCACCCTTATTTATAGAAGTGCTGTCCACTAGTCTTATCAGGTCTTGCTGTAAACTCTTAAAATCTGCTCATGATTTAACAACATTGAATAATTTTGTGCAATCTGGAAGTTTAGTCATCTCGCTTCTCACTCCCTTTGCCAGAACATTTACAAACATGATAAAAAGCACCAGTCCCAGTACAGATCCCTGAGGCATTCTTACCAAGTAAACCCCACTCATATAATTTAGTGAGAGATTGATCCTCTGTCTCATCCTGCTTTCTGTATATTGCCCGTCTTCTGATTCCTCCCTTTAACTAACTGTATCCTCAACAAGCATACTGCCTGTTTATTTCCACTGTTTCCCTACCTGCCTCATTCTCTTCCGAACAATACACATATCTCTGATGGTCATCCTTTTTCCGTATATCCATTTCTATGTTTCTGCCTTCTCCTCTCATCAGCATTTACCACATCTCTGTTAGGTGTCCTTGCTTTCTATGCCCTGTTCTTTTCTCAGTCTTCTTTATGGTTATTGGTACTATGTACACAGTGTCTGGGGGGGGAAAAAGGGACACCTTACATAGTTTCAAAACACTTTACAACTGTTTAAACCAGTGGTTCCCAAACCTATTCATGAGAGAGATTTGCATGTACTGCCTCTACTACATGTAGATCTCTCTCATGAATATTCATTGTGGATATTCTGAAAACCTGACTGGCTAGGGTATCTCCAGGACCAGGTTTGGGAACCACTTGTTTAAACATTTAGTAAGACCTTTGAAAATACATTAGTATAATGGGTTTTTTTCTTAGTTAATTCATTATTTGTGTTCAAAGTGTCTTCCTTTGACCCTGACATATTCACAAAATCTTCAATGCCACTGAGCTGTTGACTCAATGAATTCTCAGGTTTCATTCATTAAAAGCTCAACTGTTTCGCGAGTTCAATGCCCTGGAGTTTCATCCTTTTGAAAAATAAAGTACTCAGAAATGTCTCAAATTTGAGGCAGAGGTTTCTGCTGCAGTAGGACATTTTTGGGTTAATTTGAAAAAAGTTGGGAGTCCCTTTTTTCTGGACACTGTGTATATTGTTCTTTTTTTTCCCACTATCCCTGCTCTTCTTTCTTGTGGGCAGTAAAAGAAAGTCACAGTACCTCACATGTGCTGAGCACCACCGATTGAGACCAGCAGCTTTCCAGCCTTCTCAACAATGAAAAACAGTAAACTTGACTAACTCCAGCAACATGGCAATCCCAAAACTCATGCATAAAAGAAAAAAAACCTCATGCATTAAAGAAAAACAAGATCTTTAGGACTAAAAATACAAATCAAATACTAGATTAGCATCACTAATCAAATTTATAGCGTGACAGAGACAAAGATTTAAAGATCTTAGGGCTATTTTCCATCCCTGAAGAAGCTCGGGATTGACTGTGATTCATAGAAACAAGAGAGCATTTACCATTGTGAAGAAGCAGGTCTGCAGGTGATTGCTTTAATTAGTGAGGGAGGGCAATACTCATCACATCCTCTCCCAAAAGAAAAGAGGTTTTGCTTCCATTATATTCTAATCCTCAGAGAGGTCTTAGGGTTGAAAAGATTGAGGTTCTGAAGCATTTTACATTCGTTATAGAACTTAAGAAAAAATACAGTCATCAGCATTCTGTTCTACAATTATTCCACATACAATATCCTCCTAATGTACTACAGTAACTCTTAACCATACATGCCTATTGTTTTTTTATTTTTTTATCTAAAATCCTCTTTACTTGGTAATAACGGCAATCTGCCTCATTTGGTCATTCTTCACCTCATGTCCATTCCAGTAGAAATAATATACACCCCCAGACCTTTTATCATTCTTCATGCTATGTTGGCTATACTAATGTCAATAATTATCACCCAACCGGTTTCAATAATTCCTAACCCAATGTTCTTTAGCCATCAATCTCTTCTCACCTGTGATTTCTCATCCCATATTCTCTTCTTCAACAGTGAAAACCATCAGTTGAATTCTTTAGTCATTCCACATTCAATAGCCTCTACAATGACCTCTATCTACAATTATGACCTCTATATCCATAGTAATAATAATTCACCCTGTCACATAATCATTCTTCATTCCATGTCCACTACACCCCAGTAAAAACCAACAAACGGTCTCTTCTTTCATTGTTCATTATGCCCACAGCAATGACCATCATCCCCTTTCATTCTGTTTCTATGCTGTCGGTGATCTGTAGATCTGTCTGTTATATCATTGCTTCATTATGAAGCTAACCCCCAAATTCTATATATGGCACCTTAAGTTGTGTGTTATAATTTGGCTGCATGGCCAAATTGCACTCACAACTTAATTGATTATCAAACCAATCAGCGCCGGTAATTGGTACTTAACAAACAATTACCGGCACAAATAGAATTTATTTAGAATTTATGCGCACCACTTTCTAGGCGTATTTTTCAACATGGTATGCTTAAATTCTATTGTGCGCAGTCAAAAGGGGGCATGGTTATGGAGGTGGAATGGGCAGGGTCTGGGTGTTTCAGAAAATTATGTATTATGGAATACACCTGATCTGCGCCTAACTTAGGCACAGGTATTTAGGCCTGGTTTTAGGTAGCTTAAATGGGTGCACCTAAATTTTAGTTGCAAGAACAGCCCGTGAGCATATTCTATAAAGTACACCTAACTTTAGGCATAGTTTCTAGAATAACGCTAACCAAGTGGTTTTTCGGTGCCAATTTTTAAGGCACCATTTATAGAATTTAACCCTAATTCTATAAAGAAGTGCTTATTTTAGGCACTAAGAAGGCACCTATTTGGCCCTAATTTTATACTAAAAGGTGACACCTGCTTTATAGAATCTTATGAGCCCTTTTACTAAAGGGTTGGTCCACGGCAATATTCTTGCCATTCGCCAATCTGGAACTACCGCTAGGCTACTGCAGCAGCCCAGTGGTAATTCCACCACCAGCATGGTGCTACGGAAATGTATTTTCGTATTTTTACCTCCGGGTTAACACAGGAGCCCTTAACTGCCACCTCAGTGGGTGGCAGTAAGTGCTCCCCCAAAATGGCTGCGGGGCAGGTGTGAACTTACTGCACAGCCATTTCTTTTTTCAGCCTTTTTACTCTCTGCGGTAAAATGGGCCTCATCACGCGTGAAAAAATGTGCTCTGCTGCTAGCGCAGAGCCCTTTTACCACAGCTTGGTAAAAGGGCCTCTTAGTGCAGTATGTCAAACGTACATTTAATGTAAGAGTGATCATTTGCACCGCCCATAGAGCTGGTGTAAATGCTCATGCTTAGAATGTTAAAGAATGTGTGTCCATCTTGTGAGTGCCCACGCTGTGCCCAAACTTTGTTCATGTGATTTCCCACCTGGATTGTACATGCTATCGCATCTTGGTGTGTAGTTATCAATTACATTACAATATCAATATGAAGGGGAGAACAAACATGTGGATAAAGGTGAGCTGGTCGATATTGTGTATCTGGATTTTCAGAAGGCGTTTGACAAAGTACCTCATGAATGTCTCCAGAGGAACTTGGAAAGTCATGGGATAGGAGGTAGTGTTTGATTGTGGATTAAAAACTGGTTAAAAGAAAACAGAGAATAGTGTTAAATGGTCAGTATTTTCAACGGAGAAGGGTTGATAATGCTGAAATTGAATGGATGACGTTGGCTTAACCAGGTATCCTGTGATTGGTGGGAAGGTTGTCATCTGATGATACAAATTAGCATATAGAAAATGCGGCCACCATCTTGGCTGTGTTAATATAAGCCTGCAAGATGAGCGATGACTACTATTAGGTATGAAGTTTTTGTAGGTTAAAGTTTTTAAGTTTATTTACTATAGAAATTTGGGGGGGTCTTTTACAAAGCCGTGCTAGTGTGTTTAGCTTGCGGTACATGCTGAGACACTCATAGGAATATAATGGGTGTCCAGCATTTAATGCCAACTGATTTTTACAGCGAAATAAAAATGGTAGCGCGGCTTTGTAAAAGACCCCCTTGGGATCTTATTAATTGAATTTTTTTATTTCAGAGGATATCCTTGAAAAAGCTTTTTAGTGAAACTTGTGCCATGTCTGATGTGCTTACAATTTATTATGAAGATCCAATGTCTAAGATGAGTAAAAATTTGTTAATTTAAGTGTTAGTTTGTATAAATTGTTTAAGAAGAAAGTGCTTGAGTAGAAAATGTTTAATAAATAGAATGGAGGAAGGTACGACTGGTGACAATTTTGGTATCTAAATTGCTGTGGCAAAAGTTTGAAACCGCAACATGATACTACTGAGGTCCTTATATCATATATATATAAAATATATCTATATCTATCTATCTATCTATCTATCTATCTATCTATCTATCTATCTATCTATCTATCTATCTATCTATCTATCTATCTATCTATCTATCTCATGTATTTTAAGACAGGCTGTTTGTCACCTGATCCTGTTCTAAAATACTAACATCAGTATTGACGTGTAGACCTGAAAGTCCTTATTCTGAGCTGAACGTTGTAATGGAAGTGAATTTTAAAGATTGTTTTTCAACTCAGTCTTTGACCGAAAGTAACTTTTCTTGTAAATACAAAAATGCAGAAGATAAGACACAGCTAATTTGGTATGTAAAGGGGAGTATGGCACTTATTTCCCAGGCCCATCTTGGCCACCTGGACCACGTTCCCATAGACCTAAACACAGAAGCATTAGCTGTAACTTTCCCTAGCTCTGAATATGAGCTCAGAGCCTAATAAAAATGGAGGGCTTATCACAGCAGAGTCGGGGTTCATCTGTGAGGAACATACGGACTGCGCAGAGGGTTTGTTCCTGGTCTAAAGCTCCTAGCTCTCGCTGTGAACCGGGCCCCCCAGCTGATGATAAGAGCCTGGATGATGGAGACCAGTGATGATTGAATGTATAGTGTAATTATTGTTTCTTTCCTGGTCTAAGAACTCTTTGCATTGCTTAGATGTAGAGACCAGTGATGTAATGATTGTTTATACAACTAACCATTCTGTTTATAGAGCTAATCATTGTATATGTGCTAACCATTGTATATATCTTAATCATTGTAGAATTTAGCTTCCCTAATAAAAGTTTCATTTACTTATTATGAATCCAAAAGAATCCACGGTACTTATTGGGTAGTCTGTGTCAGTGAGACAGGCTGTAAATCGATAGCAGTTCATCTTGGCGACAAGCGTAGGGATTCGTACAAAGAATGACACCTTTGTAAGAGGAATGCATGGGAGAGTTGAATTCCAAGGCTGGAATTAGATACTATATGTTATTATAGCCATTGAGTGGTCCTAGTGGGAGGAATAGGATTCCGGTTTAAAGGAATCATTGCCCTTTGCTGAAAACAGAAAGGGAGAGGGAATTACTATGTAAAAATGAGCTTATTTTGTTGGGCAGACTGGATGGACCATACAGGTCTTTATCTGCCATCATTTACTATGTTACTATGTAACTATGTAACAGTACTATGTTATCTGAAAACCCGTTAGAGACGGGATAAACAGCATGGAAAAGGTACAGAATTGGAATGTTTAATTGTGTGATTTATGGTTGAAATGAGATGCTTGTCAGAGTGCTTTACAGTTAAAATGATAACTGAGCATACCGTTATAAAGTGTGACGCAGTTAGAATGATGTGTGATTTACACAGTTAAAATGATATCTGAGCATGCCGTGCTTTTGTAAGTGTGACGTAGTATATGTTTAGACTCATTTGGAGTTATTAATTGCACATAGGTATAGGAGGTAAATCTTATAAGATCCAAGGACTGTTTCAGGCAGGGAACCTTTTAAACTGTCAGACATAGGAATGTGTTAATTACTTAGCCTTTTTTTAAGCAGTGCTTATCAGGGAAAAAATGACCTTGAGTGAAGGGAAACGAGTAACAGGTTTTTTTTTTAAACAGGCTTTTGAGCAGACACAGATTGTCTTGGATCTGTGGGCAGTGCAATTAGAAGTAGAATTAAGTGTCTCAGGGAATAAAATTATGCTAATAAGAGTTTTTGGCAAAAATAAAGGATGGGGTTTTAGAGCCATAGGTTTTTTTAGAATTAGAAAAGAAAATATAAAGAACAAAATCAGGGATTGGGGGAATTCTTTTACTGCATGAAAAAGCGTCAGCCCTTCCAGAAACAGGATAAATTGGGCTAGAGCCTCTGGAACGGGTGAAAAGCCCAGTCAGGTGGGGAAAAGCTTATAATCAATTAACTAATGAGGCCTATATGGCTTTGAAAACTGAGAATTTAGGGCATATATATATACTGATTCATGGTCTGTGGCAAATGGATTAGCTACTTGGCTACCTACTTGGCATAAAAACAACTGGAAAATTAATATCAAAGATTTGTGGGGCAGAGAATTGTGGAAAAACACTTAGAATTATGTGCAGAATACTAATGTTATTGTTTTTTATGTAGATGCTCATTGCAAGGGTGATACTCTAGAACGTCTCTACAGCGCAGTGGCGGATGAATAAAAGTAGAATTACACTCCTCGAGGTGGAAAACTGTGGAAGCCAGATAATTACTCAGGTTTGGTGAAATGGGTGCACCAAAAATGTGAACATCTGGGAAGAAAGGCCACTTACAGGTGGGCAACAGATTGTGGTATTAGTTTAATTATGAATGCTATTAAAATTGTTATTGTTGAATGGTCTGTTAATACCAGACTAGGCGATCTGTTCCCCACATGTCTAAGGGGTAATTAAAAAGGGGAAAATTACCTGAACAAATTTGGTAGATGGATTATATAGAACCTTTACCCAATTTGCAAGGATGTAAATATGTGTGCACAACAGTAGCTAATTATTTTAGATATGTAATTGCACATCCTTGCAGGCAACACTATTAAAACTTTAGAATTGATCATTGATAATGGTTCCCATTTTTGAAGGTCAATTGGTATAACAAAATGCTTCAGACCATAATATATATTGGATTTTTCATATTCCCTATTATCCACAGGCAGCAGGTTTAATTGAACAAATGAATGGTCTGTTGAAACAACAAATACGTAAAATAGGGGGATCATTAAAGAATTGGAAAATAAATTTGATAGAGGCCTTAAGGATACTTAATAATCAGCCTATTGGGGAGGCAGAAACACCCCTAATGTGAATGGTTACTCCTAACCTAAAAGTCTTGACTACCAAACATGACTAATTAGGATATTGGGAAATTACAGCAGGAGCTATGATGCCCTACAGGGCCACTCCAGGAGTGGCAGGGCTGGATTTATATGCTTTACAAATGGTTAAATTGTTACAAATAGATATTCAAATAATAAATACAGGTTTTGGGAGGGGTGATTGATGCAGACTATCAAGGAGAAGTAAGGGTTATACTTAATAGCCAAGATTCACATGATGTGTTAATTCAGGCTAATGATAGAATTGCTCAATTATTAATTTTACCTGTGTTACAATCTGGAATTGTGAAGGTGGATCCACCCACCACCTTTACCACAAGAGGGGATAAAGGCTTTGGATCCACTAATCTGTCTGCAGGTGCAAAGGTGTGGGTTACCCAAGAAAATGGGCCCCCACAGCCTGCTGAAGTTATTGCCCAAGGGGCGGACAATACCATTCTGATCCTCCAATCTGGGCGGGAAAAATGGACTTATGTCTAGTAACGCTATAGAAATGATAAGTAGTAGTAGTATGTCCCAGCGAATAAATGTTATCTTAGAGAGTAATTAATCTGTTAATATGTTTCATCTATAGATCCTTGAAAGAGTCAGTATAATCCTCCTTCTTATGGTGTCTTTGGGTATTACCCATTACCCCCAGTGGATGACTATATCTTACAATCGAAAGACAAGGCAAGCTGATTTGGCAGTGGAAGAATCAGAGTGAAATCTGACAACAAGATAATTACACATGTTTGGCTAACTAGATGTGTTCTGTGGCAACTGTCAACAACATTCAAATATGGAAAGAAGTCCTGTCACATGAATGAGTTTAATATGACTTGCACAAGTCAGAGACAGTCAATACAGCATTGTTGACCCAAAAATGTGGACATTGTTGACATTTCCACCATTAGCAAATGTTTATATTCTTCTTGTGTGAACACTACACCTATGAAGACCTATGTAAAAACTGTAGTACTCTTAATTGCCTTAATTGTAGAGTAAAATGAGTTTAGTGTGATACATTATTGGGAGCTTTTGGTACAGGTGTAGAGATAATAAATACTATCGATGTTGAAACTTTAGCCAACACAAAATGTATTAGAACTGACATTAATCAGCTTGTTATTTTGCAATATGATAAGGTTTTTTTTGATTATACAGTTTACAAGTAGAAATTAATATAGCACAATTTACTACTTGCATGTTGTAACATTTATTTGCCCTTATACAATGGAATAAGGCTCAAGATGACTAGCTCTGAATACTTGTGGAGGTGAATTTCACCGGTGGGTTCCTTCCACAACCTGATTAATAATTTCAAATAGTGCCTTGTGCACTGACCTCTTTTGTTATGGGCAAATTGTGTAGTTTAAGGTAACTAAGCAGTGTGTATTATTTGTAATACTGAATTTTGGTTAGGTATTAGTGGGCAGCATTATTACTATTTACCCTTGGATTATACTTCCTGCTAATTTTAGTATGTTTGTTGAAATTAGTGCTTAGTATATTATCCATTTGTATAATCTGTCTTGTTACTTTTTTTTTAATTGTTTTACCTGATGTAGAGTAATGACTTATGTATGGACTGTCGTTCAGACAGAGTTGAAAATCAAGGACCGATTGTAATGGAAGTGAATTTTAAAGATTGTTTTTCAACTCTGTCTTTGACCGAAAGTAACTTTTCTTGTAAATAGAAAAAACAAGTTGGAATGCAGAAGATAAGACACAGCTATAACTAATTTGGTATGCAAAGGGGAGTATGGCACTTATTTCCCAGGCCCAGCTTGGCCACCTGGACTTGGGAAAGCATGTGACCAAGCTCCCACAGACCTAAACAGAGAAGCATTAGCTGTAACTTTCCCTAGCTCTGAATATGAGCTCAGAGCCTAATAAAAAGGGAGGGCTTGTCACAGCAGAGTCGGGGGTCATCTGTGAGTAATATATGGACTGCACAGAGGGTTTGTTGCTGGTCTAAAGCTCCTAGCTCTCGCTGTTGTAGAAATATGCTGTCCCTTGCTCTCAGTAAAATACAGGCCAATGGCACAGGCTAAGAACTAGGCCTGTAAAAATCAAAGATCGGGGGATCCAAGATGGCGTCTGAAGCAGATGTGCATTCTGTTAGCTCCAGACTACCAGAGAAATGCCAATAGCCTGGGGTTTCCTTGGAACCAATGATGGGGAAAAGGAAAGGAAAGACTACTGTGCCTATCTCCTCAGGTCACACAGGCCTTCCAACTATGACACAGGCGACCCTGGATATGATGGTCCTACGAATGCCAGCATCCATGCTGAACGCTTTGGTAACTCTGTATCAAGACCTGGAACATAGTGCTGAGGAAGCGACGCTGAGTCCTCCCTCACATACAGCCCCCCCACGACCTGGAGGTGAAAGAACGGCATCGGAGGAGCAGCAACCAGGAGCACCCAGAGATGGTTTAGCCCTGGCAGCTGAAGCAGGAGGCCCCTTTGCTACTTCTTACCCTGTGAATACATCAGATGCGGAAGGACAGGGTATGAATTTCATACCCTTACCGACTTCACAACAGGGTGAAACCTCCGAAGGGTTTCGAGGTGTAAGAAGACCAGCTGTTATAACCCTTGAAAGTATATGGGAAGCGATTCAAGGTATGAGTCTCACTCTGCAACAAAGCTTGGCTAGTACAAGAGGAGAAATGGCGGAGATTAAACAATCGCAGGAACATATTACAACTCGATTCAAGGCTATGGACACCAAAGTTCAGGTACTGGAAAGTGAAATTCAGATTTTCAAAAACTTTTCATTTGCTGTTTCTAAAGATAAATCTTTCCAGTCTTGTAAAACTGAGTATTTGGAAAATCAAATTCGAAGAAATAATTTGAGGTTGCTAAGTTTTCCAAAGTCTCCTTTGATTTTCCCTTTGGATATGTTTAAAAAATACTTAATGGCAGTTTTACTTATCTCCTCAGATAATCTCCCACCCATTACGGTTCAGTACATATCGGGTGCTAGAAATGTAAGAGATCTTGCTTCTGCTGATATGAACCTAACTGATTTTCTCCAAAACTCATTAGAAGTTATAACGGAGAGAACCACACTCTTGGTAACATTTGCTCTCGAATTTGATCGAAATAATATCTTCAAATTGTATTTCCGCCATATTAATGATAACTTTCTAGGTGCAAAAATTCAAATATTCCCTGACCTGGCCAGGGATACCCAGAAAAGACAGAAAGAATTTCTTCAGCTTAAATCCAGAATACTTAATTTGGGAGGAACTTTTCTGCTTAGGTATCCTTGTCATTGTATGATTGTATATAATTCTTCAAATTATCTTTTCTTTGACCCAGGAAAGTTACTTGAATTTATCTCTAGTAAAGAGTAAGTTCTTAATACCTGAATGACAAACTATGTACCGGCTGCGCTCAATATGTATGCTTCTGCTTCTAGCATTTATTTGCTTTTCTTTTTCCTATTGTTTAATTTCTTTGTACTTGGATATATTGTGGACTAAAAATTGAATAAATTTTTCTCTTTAATGCTTAATGTTTCTGAAATATTTCCTATTTCCATATATTTATGTTTAATGGCATTAATGTAAAATGAAAACTTTATAAATAAAGAATTTTAAAAAAAAATCAAAGATCATCTCTGACACAGATACATTTCACTGCAGCAAATGCTGAAATGAGGTAATTGGGAGCAGATAGAGAGAGGGGGGAATCTGCTTTGTAAACAAGGAGACCGGCACCTGCAAGAAGTCATGAGCGAAGATGTTTTGGCTAATGGAAGATAGCAGTAGGTCAGGTGCAAGTAGGATGAGAACATCCAAGGGGGGACTAGAGGAAGGCTTGGGAACATGTGAAGTCATTCTTATCAACTGATAAGGGCCAAAGAGTTCTGGTGAGAAAGCTAGGGTCCATTGGAATGAATAGAGCCAGAAGGGTATAAAACAGGGGCGTATCTGCATGGGGCCACAGGGGCCTGGGCCCCCGCAGATTTTGCCCTGGACCCCCCTACTGCCGCCAACCCTCCCCCGCCATTGCTGTCGCCTACCTTTGCTGGCGGGGGACCCCAACCCCCGCCAGCCGAGGTCCGCTTCCTCCTGCCGCTGCCGGCTGCCTTTAAAAGAATTCCTTCAGCTGGCAGGGGACCCCCAACCCCCGCCAGCCAAGCCAAGGTGCAGCGACGTCAGACTCAGAAGAAACTTTCGGCGCCAGCTTTGCAGACTGCAGTGGAAGAAATGAAAGGACCTTGGCTTGGCTGGCGGGGGTTGGGCAAGACAGATCAGGATGGGGTGGAGTGGGCTTTGATGGCAACTCAAGTAATTGGGAAGTGAAGCCGGTAGACTTCTACAGTCTGTGTCTCGAAAATAGCAAGACAGATCAGAATGGGGTGGAGTGGGCTTTGACGGCAACTCTAGTACCTGGATAGTAATGCCGGCATCAGGCAGACTTCTGCAGTCTATGTCTTGAAAATGGCAAGACAGATCAAGATGGGGTAGAATGGGCTTTGATGGCAACTCCAGTAGTTGGATAGTAAGGCCGGCGTCAGGCAGACTTCTGCAGTCTGTGTCTTGAAAATGGCAAGACAGATCAGGATGGGCTAGAGTGGGCTTTGATGGCAACTCAAGTAATTGGGAAGTAAGGCCAGTGTCTGGTAGACTTCTACAGTCTGTGTCTTGAAAATGGTAAGACAGATCAGGATGGGGTGGAGTGGGCTTTGACGGCAACTCTAGTACCTGGATAGTAATGCCGGCGTCAGGCAGACTTCTGCAGTCTGTGTCTTGAAAATGGCAAGACAGATCAGGATGGGGTGGAGTGGGCTTTGATGGCAACTCCAGTAGTTGGATAGTAAAGCCAGTGTCAGATGAAGGCAACTCCAGTAGTTGGATAGTAATGCCGGCATCAGGCAGACTTCTGCAGTCTATGTCTTGAAAATGGCAAGACAGATCAAGATGGGGTAGAATGGGCTTTGATGGCAACTCCAGTAGTTGGATAGTAAGGCCGGCGTCAGGCAGACTTCTGCAGTCTGTGTCTTGAAAATGGCAAGACAGATCAGGATGGGGTGGAGTGGGCTTTGACGGCAACTCTAGTACCTGGATAGTAATGCCGGCATCAGGCAGACTTCTGCAGTCTATGTCTTGAAAATGGCAAGACAGATCAAGATGGGGTAGAATGGGCTTTGATGGCAACTCCAGTAGTTGGATAGTAAGGCCGGCGTCAGGCAGACTTCTGCAGTCTGTGTCTTGAAAATGGCAAGACAGATCAGGATGGGCTAGAGTGGGCTTTGATGGCAACTCAAGTAATTGGGAAGTAAGGCCAGTGTCTGGTAGACTTCTAAAGTCTGTGTCTTGAAAATGGTAAGACAGATCAGGATGGGGTGGAGTGGGCTTTGATGGCAACTCCAGTAGTTGGATAGTAAGGCCGGCGTCAGGCAGACTTCTGCAGTCTGTGTCTTGAAAATGGCAAGACAGATCAGGATGAGCTACAGCAGGGGTAGGCAACTCCGATCCTCGAAAGCCGCAGGCAGGTCAGGTTTTCAGGATATCCACAATGAATAGGCAGGAGATAGATTTGCAAGCACTGCCTCCATGGTATGCAAATCTATCTCCTGCATATTCATTGTGGATATCCTGAAAACCTGACCTGCCTGCGGCTCTCGAGGACCGGAGTTGCCTACCCCTGAGCTAGAGTAGGCTTTGATTGCAACTCAAGTAATTGGGAAGGACAGTGCCTGGCAGACATCCATGGTCTGTGTCCTATTCATGGCAAAGACAAATCAGGATAGGAGTATATTTTCACATATCACACGCTGAAAGTGTGGGTGCTGTGTATCCTAGCAGGGGAGGGGAACACATCTTAAAGTTGAAATTAGGGAGTAAAATGTTAGCAATATTGTTGTATTGTTAATTTAATCATGTACTGATAATGAATGTGACTACACTGCAGCATTAATAATAACAGTGGCTCTGGCCGTCTTGTTGGGCAGTCTGGATGGACCTTGTAGGTCTTTATCTGCCGTCTTTTACTGTGTTACACCTGACCTATGACTACTTCAGTTTTGTAGAGAGAGGTCCTTCCGGTTATTATTTTGTCTCTCATTGTCTTTTTTCTAGGTAGCTATATCAATATTATTACCTGCTGATATATATAAGAGTACTTCTCCATTCACAAACTCTCTTTGGAGCACCAGGCTCTGTTTGGCTCTTTTTGCACAGACCTTCTTCAGGAGTTCCCAGTGAATCCCTGTGTGTCTTACCTTGACTTCATATTATTTCTAGAACTACTGAATTTCTGATAAACATACTGGGGTTGATATTCAAAAGGATTTAACAGAACACAAGAGGGCGATATGATGGAGGTATACAAAATCCTGAGTGGTGTAGAATGAGTACACATTAATGAATTATTTATTCTTTTGAAAAGTACTAAGACTAGGGTCTCTCAATGAAGTTATATGATAATACTTTTAAAATGAATGGGAGGAAATATTTTTTCACTCAACAAATAGTAGCATAGTAGATTGATGGCAGATAAAGACCTGTATGGTCTATCCAATCTCCCCAACAAGATAAATTCATAGCTTAAGGTATGATGTATACCTGACCTTGATTTGTTCTTGCCATTTTCAGGTCACAGACCATAGAAGTCTGCTTAGCGCTGGCCTTGTTCTCCAACTACTGAAGTTGTAATTGAAGCATTGGAGCCGACTCTGTGGGTGCTGTGGTTGCTTGAGCACCCCCAATATTGAGAAAATTCCTTGTATGTGTTCAGGGAGGGGTCATTTCCATTGGGCTTAGCACCCCCAATAAGTTGGCTCCTATGAATTGAAGCCCCACTCCAGTCCACCCAAATCTGTCCAGCCATTATGAAGACACAGACATGGGGTGATGAGTGATAGGAGGGGCAGGGTGATGGTTATTACTGGATTATAGGATACATGAGTGAAGAGTTTTGAATGTCTTCAAATTCTGTGTAACGTGGATCCCCTCAGTATCCCAGTGTTGTTTGTATCCTAATTGGATTGCCATTTAGAAAAGAAGAATTCAAATGTAGAAACTTTATTTCCTTCTGGGAAAGGGTGTAGGGAACATTGCTTGTTGCAGCTCAGCCTCCCACAGGTAAAAATTAGTTTGAAGGCAATTAATTTTGAGATTGATCAGAGATGAAAGTATCCCCCAGAAGACTTTTTACTGTGATCTGGTTATTCTTAAACATTTCCTCTATAAGACGGTCTGTTAGTTGACAGGGCCAGAGATGGCACTCTGAAGTTGTTTTCTTGGTAGATTTTCTTTTGCCAACAGTTTAACAGGTATTCTATCATAAGCACTCATGTTTTTGGACTGAAGTTGAAATTCACCAGTATTCTTTGACTCTCCTTTCATGCAAGGTACTAACCCTTTTATATAACTAATTCTTAGAGCAGGAAGGAAAAAACAGGGACAGTCAATATAAATGTTACCACTTTGTGACAATAAATTGTGACAGGTTCTAAAGTACTGAAGACTTTTGGAAATCTTTGAAATTAAAAAAAAAAAATAGGAAAACATGAAAATTGCATGTGGGTCAATTTTTAGTTGACTGTTGAGATGGTAAGGTAGCCCAGAGGTGCATCTCATGTAACCACAGGTACAGTAATCTAGTTGAGTCAGAACAAAATTGAATTAGAATTATAACTGATGAAAATAAAAATAACTTCTGATTTCTCAACTTCCTGAAGAATTTAGGAATTTGCTGTAAAGGAATAAAAAACATACAGACATAGAAGGAAGGCACAAATCCCTGGATTCTATATAGTGCACTTAGATTTAGGCGCCAAAATTGGTGCAGATTCTGTAACACCGCAGGCAACTTAATTGGCTTAATAACTAATGAGCTCTGATATCAACATTTAACAAACAATAATGAGCACTAATTAGCACTGATTAGAATTTAGGTGCACAACTTGCTAATCATATTCTATAATGATGTGCGCTGGACTAACGAGCTCAGGCAAAAAGGGGCGTGGTTATAGACAGGGAAATGGGCATTTTGTGGGCATTCTGAAATTTAGGCACCTAGTTATAGAATATGGCCCAGTGCACTAAATCTACACGCCAGGATTTACTCCATCTTTTAGTTGGTGTTCATGGATGCACACAGATTTAGGCACTGAAATATCAACTAAGCGTATTCTATAATCAGCTCCTAAATCTAGGTGCCAATTATAGAATATGCTTAGTTGGCACTGATTTCAGCACCAATTTTAATTTTTTTTAGGTGCCATATGTAGAATCTCCTCCAAAATGGATAAATTACAAGTTAACTGGCCAGAAACGGCTCCTGGCCAGTTAAATAACATGTTCAGGGTTAACTACTAATTTTCTATGGCACTTAACCAGTTATTGTGTCCCACTCATTCTGCTTTGGGGTGAGAGGGAGGGAATGGGGGGGTCTCGTTCTATGAGTGGGTGGAGGGAGGGGGTGGGAGCTCATTTTCTGTACAGGGTGGGGGAGAGGGAGGGAATGGGGGGGCTCATTCTGTGTGGGGGTTGGGCTAGGTCTGGCCCTAGTGGACCGTTTCGGCTTCATGCAAAACTGAGTGGCGAATTTCAGCCACAGATTCAGTTTTGGCTGAAACTGAAGAAACCGGTTTCGATTGCCCTCTAGGTACCAAAATGTAGGTGAACTAGAATTGACCCCCTTCTTCTTAAACTTAAGTTTGTTGGGAATGGGAATTTTTGTTTAGGGGATTTTGGGACAGATCTTTTAGGGTTTTTTGGGAGAGGAGGTTTATGAGTCCTCTTCCACCTTTTAATACATGTTTAGGTTTGTTTGTGAAAGGGTTGAGGAACTTGGGATCCCATTTTGCTCATACGCAGATGACATTGTAGACCTTGCACTTTTTCAGGATGACTTATAAGTTGTTGAATGTCTGTTGTTCCATAGTTGAAATATGGATGACTGACAATCAGCTGAGACTTAATCCAGAGAAGACAATTTTGTTATGGTTTTGTAGCCCTGAGTAGGTGGTAACAGCGGTTAGTGTATCTGGGTTTTAAAAAGTTTGGACAAGTTCCTGGAGGAAAAGTCCACCATCTGCAATTGAGATAAAAATGGGGAAAGCAACATGGAAACTTCTTACCATTTGGAATTCTGAGAGGTGACCTGGCTTGGCCACTGTTGAAAGCAGGAGATGGACCACTGGGCTGCCCCAGTATGGCTATTCTTATGTTTTTATAAAGAGAAGCCAAAAATGTGTCCTGCAGCAAAATTCCAGTGGTTGGATCTTTGAAAATTTGGAGAGTAATTTTGGAGTTGTCCCACACCTTGGAAGCTCAGACCGAAGAGGTACCTAGGAAGGTTAATTTTTAACTTTTTTGTATATATAAAACAAAGTCCTCTCTTTTGGAGGACAACTTACAGAAAATTATTCAAGCTACAATTCTCACACAGTTGGATTATTGTAAGTGCTTACATTTGAGTACATAATTACATATGTATTGCCATACTGGGACAGACCAAAGGCCCAGCAAGCCCAGCATCCTGTTTCCAACAGTGGCCAATCCAGGTCACAAATACCTGGCAAGAGCCCAAAAAGTACAAAACATTTTATGCTGCTTATTCCAGAAATAGTTTACATCACACAGTTGCAACACTTTTTTTTTTTTTTTTTAGTAAAGTTGCCCATTTGTGCATGGATTTTATTTAAGCTTTATATGATTTATATCTAAAATATTGTGGATGCATTTGGAGACTGATACATCTTTGAAAATCTTATGTTCCACTGCCTCGCTCATGTTAAAGTTCCCTACTCCAAGGGATATTATGACTGGAAAATTATGGAAAGATTTGATGTTACAAAGTCCCTTACTGCTGGATGGCATTCGCAATATAAGAAGTGACATTCCCTCTAGATCTATAACTTATTACCTACTATGGCACACCACCCCTTGGATTTTCTGGGGGTCTTTTACTAAAGCTTTGCTCGTTATTTGCAGCATTGCTCATAGGAATAAAATGGGCCCTGCTAAAGATAACTCAAGCTAAGCTTTAGTAAAAGACCCTCTATATATGGCATCTAAAGTTGAGAATGCAAATGAGCATTACCAACAACCAATTATTGGTGTTAATTGGCCTTAATTAGAATTTATACGCAGATCATATTCTGTAATGATCCACATGTAGATCCTAATGCGTGTAAATTTTGGGAGCATGGCTTGGGGTGATTCAGTGAAGGGAGCAAAACCACGTCAAAATGCGATGGCCTTCTTCTATCAAGCCACACTAGCGGCTGTTGGTGTGGTAATGCTGACAGAGCCCATTCACTTTGAATAGTCTCTGTCGGCATTGTCGCATGGTAGCCGCTAACATGGCTGTGTTCCAGCGATGATGCGTACGATGTGTTACAATGCGTTTATGCCATTCTGTGCAGTATAATCAAAACAGGCGTGCAAGGCTGCTTAGAAATCAATGTAGAAGATTTAAAACATATTAGGAGAATTAAAAATGATCATTTTGATAAAATACTAATTGTATCATGGTGTCCCTGTGTTTTAATACAAGCATGACTCAAAAAATAATTTGATGTAAAACATGAAATAAATAAATAACTACAATGTAATAAAATAGATTAAAAAGGCTAAATTCTTACCATAATGAATATAAATCAATAAATAATATGTAATATATACATAACATATTTAATAACAAAATAGGAACTGTACATAGATGGTGTATTAATGTTGAATATCTTAATATGTTAATCTGAGTGCATTAATGTTGAATATCTTAATTGTGAGAACAAAAATTTGAGGATTTCCAAAACTTCAAGGACATGACAATAAGTTAGAGCATATAAAGAAACAATGATCAAAACAAGGTCAAGTTCTTGATTTAATGTGGATGTACAGTATTAAATTGGAAAATGAGCATCCATTCTGACTTTAGCAAGATCTGATCTACGTTACCTCCTTCCCAAGAACATGTGGGTTGTATCAGCATACAGAACCTGTAATCCTCAAAGGGGTGACCAAACTGGAATGCGTACATATTAAAAAAATTCTTTTCTTAATGACAGGTACATAATTGAGTGTATTCTATAAGGTTAGTGCCTAATTCTTAGCACGCCCTTGTCCTGCCCATGTCTCACCCATGAAAATGCACCCTTGCAGTTGTGTGCTATTGAAATTAAATACTAACATTATAGGGTAATGACTAAGTGTCGTTAGTGCCAATTAAATCCAATTATTGCCACGTATTGGTTTTTAGCGCCAATTAGCACCTAATTTACCAATTAACTTATGCAACTAACTGGCAGTATTCTATAACCTGTGTACACAATTATGTGCGCTAAGGCCCTGATGCTAAAAACTCCAGCTCTGTTCCGAATAGCGCCATAAACATGCCACAGCGCAGAACAATTCCCTAATGCTCAGTGCTAATGAGATGCAAATATAGACGCATTCACAGCATTGAACAACAGAGAGTTTGGTGGGAGGATTGGGCCGGCACATGTCCAGAAGAGTTCAGCGCTAAGCTCGGCTCCTGTGTGCATTCACCTGGTAAAACCCAAACGTAAAGCACACATTGGCGTTTATTTTCTGTGGCCTAAATATAAGCATTTTTTATTTTTTTTTATTATATATATTTATTCACATTTTCAATATTACATTCATATTTTACAAATGCTAGAAATTAGAAATTCAAAACAAGGCAAAAATATTTTCCCAATAAGGGTTAAGGTATTTAAACTCTTAAACATTTGACCACAATTTTTGGGGACAAGATATAGGAAATTATAAAATAAAACAAAAATAAGTAATCAAGTCAGAGAGGAGAACAAAAATCTGCTCGCTAATGGTATTAACAGCATGTAATCTGTGTGAGGATTCAGGTTGAAACAGCACCCTTTTCCTTACATAATATATATTCCAACATTTTCTTCGGGTCAAGGAATAAGTAATTTGTATTATTTATGGATACAAGGCACCAACAAGGAAATTTTAATACAAAAGTACCACCTATTGCGAGAATTCTAGGTTTTAAAGCCATGAATTCTTGTCTTATTTATATTTATTTATTTATTACATTTGTACCCCGCACTTTCCCACTCAAAGTAGGCTCAATGCGGCTTACATAGTAATAGGGGTTACAGAGCGTTGCTAGAGAAAATATACATGAAGTATATTAGAATAATGAGAAAGAAGGGAGATGGGATACTGGATAGACATGGGGAATTTTTGTGGGAGGTGTAGTCTGGTTCATTGTTTTTGTCTCCTGGATATATGTTAGTGAGATGGGTTCATAGGGTTAGAATTTGGGTAGGCTTGTTTGAACAGGTGGGTTTTTAGTGATTTCCGGAAGGGGAGATAGTCACTGATTGAACAGATAGGTCTGGGGAGGGCATTCCAGAGTTGGCTGCCTAGGAAGGAGAAGTTGGATCCATGGTAGGTTTTGTACTTGAGTCCTTTGCAATTGGGGTAATGTAGGTCTAGGTAGGTTCGCAAAGTTTCAGACTTGTTTCTGGTGGGGAGGTCAGTCAGATTGAGCATATAGCCCGGGGATTCGCTGTGAATAATCTTGTGGATTAATGTGTGAACCTTGAAGTTGATTCGTTCTCGGATAGGGCGCCAGTGAAGTTTTATACGAAGAGGAGTTGCGCATTCAAATCATGGTTTGCCAAAGATGAGTCTTGCTGCTGTATTTTGGGCATTCTGAAGTCTTCTTTTCTGTGTGTCTTTATTTAAATCAGGAAATATTTGAATCCTTTCACCAAAAAATTTATCATTCATATGTCTAAACTATAATCGAAATATATTATTCCTATCTGATTCAAATGCAAATGAGACTAATAAAGTAGTTCGATGTGTAACAACTTCCAGTGAGCTTTCCAAGAATTCAGTAATATTAAGTTCAGGTTGAGGTTCCAAGGCTCGAGTTTTGATTCCGGTTATATATTGAGCTCTAACTATGGGAGGAAAACCCTCCGTTGGAAGTAATAGAACTTCTCCAAGGTATTTTTTCAACATATCAGTTGCAGGCACCAATGGTACTTTTGGGAAATTAAGAAATCTTAAATTTTTCCTCATTCCTTGGTTGTCAAGATATTGTAGTTTCCTAACTAGAATATCCCAGTCACATTTTTAATTTTTTAAAGCTTGGATGCTTATATTTATATGCAGGAAAACAGACGCCAATGTGTTCTTTCGCTTGCGTCACAACCAGCACTTAAGGGCTTGCATGGGCTTTCTTCTGCTTCCAAAAGCAATCAAAACTGGCAGATTTTACAGAAAGAATCATTGGAGAATCATGAGAAATCCTCGCTTCCGGCGCCTCAATGCCTGCTCTGACCTGGCGTTATTTCTTGCAGTGGTAAGGCAGTTCTGTTTCAGGCGCTCTTTTCTGAGCCTTGGGGAGGAATACAAAGTGACTTCGTTTACATGAGCTTGACTACTTTTGCATACTATCTGCGCTAGTGCCTGGAGTGCTCCTTTCCCACGGTAGACTGTTCTGAATATTCGCGGGTAAATGCGGGTGCGCCCACGTTTACTTTAGAGTATTGGGGCCTAAGCGAGAAAATGTGTAGTCAAGATTATACAATTAGAGGGTACATGTCGGTGAGAGAGGCAGGGAGGTCAAAAGGGTAAGATTTTAGGGTAGTGAACAGTTCTGAGAAGGCCGCATTGTTAGGTGATGCCTACAGAGGGTAGGAGAGTGCTTGGTGATTGTTTTTCTGGATTTAACAGCAGCCTTCAATACAGTACAGGAATTAAGTGTCTGAGGGATGGTTGGGCAATGGAAGATTGCTGCCTCTGTGTCACATTGGTAACATGCACATTTGTAGGTCTGCAGAATACACGTGCATGTGCTGATTCTTACATGTATAAGTACCCATTTATCCCTGGTCAATATTTTCTATGTTTAGAGTAGTATAATGGATGCTCCTACTGCATATACCAGCACAAACATATGCAATCTTGTTTGTATTTAAGAACAGGCTCTACATTGGCAGATTGTCTTCTAAAATATTACCAGATCTGCACACATCCAGCAGTTAGCGTATTTGGGTTTAAAAAAGGTTTGGACAAATTCCTGGAGGAAAAGTCCATAGTCTGTTATTGAGTGTCACAGTTGTGGCCGTGCCCTTATGTTCAGACCTACTGTTTCTCTGTATCTAACTCTGTGACCTCTCCAGTGTGCTTCATTTCCTGTTGTTGTTCTTCAAGTTAGCCAAGCCTCGCTTTGGTCTCCCTCTTTCTGTTTCATTTCCTACTTACTACTACTACTACTTGACATTTCTAAAGCACTGCTAGGGTTACGCAGCGCTGTACAATTTAACATAGAAAGACAATCCCTGCTCAAAGAGCTTACAATCTAAAGGACAAATGAACAGTCAGTCCGATAGGGGCCGTCAAATTGGGCAGTCTGAATTTCCTGAAAGGTAAGAGTTAGGTGCCGAAAGCAGCACTGAAGAGGGGGGCTTTCAGCAAAGACTTGAATATGGGTAGGGAGGGGGCTTGGCTTAAGGGCTCAGGAAGGTTGTTCCAAGCATAGGGTGAGGCGAGGCAGAATGAGCAGAGCCTGCAGTTGGCGGTGGTGGAGAAGGACACTGAGAGGAGGGATTTGTCTTGTGAGCGGAGGTTTCGGGCAGGAACGTAAGGGGAGATGAGGGTAGAGAGGTAGCAAGGGGCAGCAGACTGAGTGCATTCGTAGGTAAGAAGGAGGAGCTTGAACTGAATGCGGTATCTGATTGGAAGCCAGTGAAGTGACCTGAGGAGGGGGGTGATATGACTATAACGGTTCTGGCGGAATATAAGACGTGTGGCAGAGTTCTGAACAGATTGAAGGGGGGATAGATGGCTAAGTGGGAGGCCGGTGAGAAGTAAGTTGCAGTAGTCAAGGCGAGAGGTAATGAGAGCGTGGATGAGAGTTCGGGTGGTGTGTTCAGAGAGGATAGGGCGAATTTTGCTGATGTTAAAGAGGAAGAAGCGACAGGTCTTGGCTATCTGCTGGCTATGCGCAGAGAAGGAGAGGGAGGAGTCGAAGATGACTCCGAGGTTGTGGGCAGATGAGACGGGGAGGATGAGGGTGTTATCAACTGAGATAGAAAGTGGGGGAAGAGGAAAAGTGGGTTTTAGTGGAAAGACGATGAGCTCGGTCTTGGACATGTTCAGTTTCAGGTGGTGGTTGGACATCCAGGCAGCAATGTCAGATAAGCAGGCCGATACCTTTGCCTGGGTCTCTGCGGTGATATCAGGTGTGGAGAGATACAGCTGGGTGTCATCAGCAAAGAGATGATACTGGAAGACATGAGATGAGATCAGGGAGCCCAGGGAAGAGGTGTAGATTGAGAAGAGAAGGGGTCCAAGGACAGATCCCTGGGGAACGCCAACAGATAGGGGGATGGGTGTGGAGGAAGATCCATGAGAGTGAACTCTGAAGGTGCGTTGGGAGAGATAGGAGGAGAACCAGGAGAGGACAGAGCCCTGGAACCCAAATGAGGACAGTGTGGCAAGAAGTAAATCATGATTGACAGTGTCAAAAGCGGCGGATAAGTACATAAGTACATAAGTAATGCCATACTGGGAAAAGACCAAGGGTCCATCGAGCCCAGCATCCTGTCCACGACAGCGGCCAATCCAGGCCAAGGGCACCTGGCAAGCTTCCCAAACGTACAAACATTCTATACATGTTATTCCTGGAATTTTGGATTTTTCCAAGTCCGTTTAGTAGCGGTTTATGGACTTGTCCTTTAGGAAACCATCCAACCCCTTTTTAAACTCTGCTAAGCTAACCGCCTTCACCACTTTCTCCGGCAACGAATTCCAGAGTTTAATTACACGTTGGGTGAAGAAAAATTTTCTCCGATTTGTTTTAAATTTACTACACTATAGTTTCATCGCATGCCCCCTAGTCCTAGTATTTTTGGAAAGCGTGAACAGAAGCTTCACATCCACCTGTTCCACTCCACTCTTTATTTTATATACCTCTATCATGTCTCCCCTCAGCCGTCTCTTCTCCAAGGATCAAGGAGGATGAGGATGGAGTAGTGGCCTCTGGATTTGGCAAGGAACAAGTCATTACAGACTTTAGAGAGTGCTGTTTCTGTCAAGTGTAGAGGGCGAAAACCGGATTGAAGTGGATCGAGGATGGCATGAGAGGAGAGAAAATCAAGGCAGCGGCTGTGGACGGCACGCTCAAGTGTTTTGGAGAGGAAGGGTAGTAGGGAGATGGGTCGGTAGTTGGAGGGACAGGTAGGGTCAAGTGATGGTTTTTTGAGGAGAGGTGTGACTACGGCGTGCTTGAAGGTGTCAGGGACAGTTGCAGTGGAGAGAGAGAGGTTGAGGATATGACAGATGGAGGGGGTGACAGTATGAGAGATGGTGTTAAGTAAGTTCATGGGGATGGGGTCAGAGGAACAGGTGGTGCATTTCGAGGAAGAAAGAAGGCGAGCGGTTTCCTCTTTGGTGATGTCAGGAAAGGAGCCTACTCCTTTATAAGGACCCAGGGAGCTTTCCTACGTGGCATTTGCAAGAGGTCTCTTAATCTTGTGTTACCTGTTTAGAGCATTTCCTTGCTTGCCTTGGTTCCTGAGAGTCTTGCTCCTGAAAAACACAGCACAGACCTTCAGGAGCAAGACTCTCAGGAACCAAGGCAAGCAAGGAAATGCTCTAAACAGGTAACACAAGATTAAGAGACCTCTTGCAAATGCCACGTAGGAAAGCTCCCTGGGTCCTTATAAAGGAGTAGGCTCCTTTCCTGACATCACCAAAGAGGAAACCGCTCGCCTTCTTTCTTCCTCGAAATGCACCACCTGTTCCTCTGACCACATCCCCACGAACTTACTTAACACCATCTCTCATACTGTCACTCCCTCCATCTGTCCTGTGAGTCTTGTGTTTCAATGCTTTCCTTTGTTTCTGTGAGTTTGCTGTTGAATCTTGTTTCCTGAAAGCCTGGCTGTAGAGCCACACCCTGCCCTTGGTGTCTGTATCTGTTTGATTCTACCCTTGGCTCCTGCTTTTAGTCTAGCCCTGCTTTTGACTCTTGCTATATTTAAGCTCTGTGTTTAAGCCAACCTCTGTGTTTAGCCAAGCTCTGTTTCTGTATTCCCTGTTCTGTTTCCTATGTGTGTGGTTCTTGTCTGTTTATTCTGAGTCTGTAGAAGCCAGCATCATACCTGATTATTTCACTGCTATCCAGCTGTGGGTGCTGGTAAGCACATTGCTTCTTTGTTTGTTTGTGTTCCCTTAGTCTGCTTAATCCTTTGCCTGCTATGTTTGCTTCCTGGCTCTTGAGCTCTGTTTCTGCCAAGTTTTGTTCCTGTGTGTGTTTGAGTCAGGTTCTGCTCCTGCTGTATGTTTGAGCTAGTTTTGTCCCAGTTCCCTGCCAAGCCAAGTCCCTTTCAGTATCCTGTTTCAGCCAAGCCAAGTCCTTTCAGTATCCGGTTTCAGCGAAGCCAAGCCTGTTCCAGAATCCTGAATCCTGTTCCTGCCTTGTGTATTGTCTTGTGTCTGTTATTCTGTTGCCTAGCTTCTGCCCTGTCTTGCCTGTCTAGGTGTGCTTTGTCTTGTCTCTTTCAGTCTGGTCCTGTCCGGATCCAGTCCTTGCCTTGTCCTTGTCTTGCCCTTTTCTGGACCCAGTTTGAATCTACTTCTGTGTTTTGCCTTGTCTTGAATTTCTGGGTCCCAGTCCCAGTTTTAATCCAGTTCTGAGTTTTCCCTTGTCCTGTCTGGGTTCTAGTTCTGGCCCCTTTGCCTTCCTTTCCTTGCCTCATCTGGATCCGGTCCTTGTTTTTTCCATTGTGTTTAGTTACCTCTGTCCTGCCTTGTTGACTCTGTTCTGGTGATTTGTCTGGCAAAGCTCCGGCTTTGGTTCAAGGGCTCACCATTCCTGAGAGTTGTGACATTGAGATAGATATGGGGAAGCCACTGCTTGCCCTGGGATTGGTAGCATGAAATGCTGCTACTATTTGGGATTCTGCCAGGTACTAGTGATCTGGATTGGCCACCGTTGGAAGTAGACTACTGGGCTAGATAGACCATTGGTATGACCTAGTATGGCTACTCTTATGTTCTTAACTTGGATATGTTAGTAAAAAAACAAATAAAATCTATTTTGGGGATTGTTTTGCCTGGCTTTACATTTGATCCTTGCTGTAACAGTTGATGCTGTTTCATGCACAGTAAACAAATCTTTGATTGAGGGACATTTGCCTGATTCGTTAAAATTGGCATCAGTGAGACCATTACTTAAGGATGTAAAGCTAGATGTTTCTAAGGCAGAGAATTTTAGACCTATCTCTTCTCACCCGTTTTTAGCAAAAGAGATTGAAAAAGCCATACTATCTCAGTTAGTTGAGTTTATGAATGAACATCAGGTATTGGATCAATATCAATTTGGCTTTAGGAGTGAACATGATACATAGTCATTACTGCTCTCTATGTTTGATCTTATTAGGGCTGGATTTGATAAAGGCGAATCTTTTTTCTAATCTCATTGGACATTTCTGCTGCATTTGGCGCTATTAGTCACTCAGTTTTGTCGCATCATTTCTGGAATGACAGCACTACTGTGTAGTGCAGGGAAAAGATAGATCTGATGTGACTAGTTTATCTACTGGTGCTCCCCAAGGATCCACCTTATCTGCAATTTTGATTAACATTTTCCTTCTCCCATTGTGTACCCTTCTTAAAGACTTGGGTGTACACTATCATATCTATGCAGATGACATCCAATTTTTCTTTAAAATTGAGAAGTTGGGTAAATGAGAGCATTCAGCTGTTATGTTTATATTTGAGAACGGTTAGACAATGGATGAAAGCAAATCAACTTAGCCTAAATATGGCAAAAACACAGGCTGTTGTTGTATCTGGTTCTGTTAGCTGATGTTTAGCTGATGTTCCAGATTCTTTCTCAGTAGATGATACTGAGTGGTGGGAGGCAGGGATAGTGCTGGGCAGACTTATATGGTCTGTACCAGAGCCGGTGGTGGGAGGCAGGGCTGGTGGTTGGGAGGCGGGGATAGTGCTGGGCAGACTTATACGGTCTGTGCCAGAGCCGGTGGTTGGGAGGCGGGGCTGGTGGTTGGGAGGCGGGGATAGTGCTGGGCAGACATATACGGTCTGTGCCAGAGCTGGCGGTTGGGAGGCGGGGATAGTGCTGGGCAGACTTATACGGTCTGTGCCAGAGCTGGTGGTTGGGAGGCGGGGATAGTGCTGGGCAGACTTATACGGTCTGTGCCAGAGCCGGTGGTGGGGGGCAGGGCTGGTGGTTGGGAGGCGGGGATAGTGCTGGGCAGACTTATACAGTCTGTGCCAGAGCCGGTGGTTGGGAGGCGGGGCTGGTGGTTGGGAGGCGGGGATAGTGCTGGGCAGACTTATATGCTCTGTGCCCTGAAAAGGACAGGTACAAATCAAGGTAGGGTATACACAAAAAGTAGCACATATGAGTTTATCTTGTTGGGCAGACTGGATGGACCGTGCAGGTCTTTTTCTGCCGTCATCTACTATGTTACTATGTTACTATGTAGTAAGAAAATTCAATCTTTGGGTGTCTTGATAGATTCTTCACTGAATATGAAATCTCAGGTAGGTAAGGTGATTAGTAGTATCTTTTTCAAATTAAGACTTGTTAGAAGATTGAAGGATTATCTGTCCCACGAGAATTTTCGTTTAGTAATTCAAAGCCTAGTGATTCCTCGTTTTGACTATTGTAATGCCTTGCTTTCAGGATTACAAAAATATGCTTTATATTATATTGTATGTTTTGTGAAATAGTATTGTTCACTTCTTAGGGTTGCAGATATGCAGGTTATACATTTTTAAATAAAATAAATAAATATAATTTCTAATTTCTATGTTCTATCTAAAACGAGCTTCTAAATAAATAGGTAGACAATTTCAAAATGGCAATAATTTCTGCTGTCACCTGCAGTATATTTATATTTATTTTTTTTTTACAGATGTAGGTTAACCCTCCTCCTGTGTCACCTGAATACCTCATGGAAATTGAGAACCAAACATCCACGCTCGAATTCATTCTACTGGGAGTTTCGGACCAGCCAAAGCTAGAACTAATCTTATTTGTGGTGTTTTTTCCAGTGTATCTGGTCACCCTCTGTGCCAATGTGCTCATCATCATGGTTGTTCTTCTAAACCGTCATCTCCAAAACCCCATGTACTTCTTCCTCTGCAACCTTTCCTTCCTGGATATCTGTTATGCCTCTGCGAACATTCCCAAGTCCCTGAAGAACTTTCTTTCAGAGAGGAAAACCATTTCTTTCAATGGTTGTGCAGCTCAAATGTACATCTCTCTCTCACTGGGGGAAACAGAATGTCTTCTCCTCGCAATCATGGCGTGTGATCGTTATGTAGCCATATGTCATCCCTTGAACTATACCACCATCATGAACAGAGTGGTGTGTATAAAGATAGCCACCTGTACCTGGATAAGTGGTTTCCTGCTAGCTGTGATCCATGTAGCGTTCACATTGACATTGCCATTCTGTGGACACAACAGAATCAACCACTTTACATGTGAGGTTACGGCAGTTCTGAGATTAGCCTGCACAGATATCCGCCTTATAGAAATAGTGATTTTTGTAGTAGGTGTGCTGATCCTCATCTTTCCCCTTTCCTTCATTCTCTATACATACATCCACATTCTAGCTGCCATCCTGAAGATCCACTCTGCTAATGGAAGGCACAAAGCCTTCTCTACCTGCACCTCTCACTTGACAGTCGTTACTATCTTCTATGGAACTTGTATACTTATGTATATGAGGCCTCGTTCAGTGGTGTCACCTCAGAATGACAAAATCATTTCCCTGTTCTATGGAGCCATCACCCCTATGCTGAATCCCCTCATCTACACATTACGGAACAATGAAGTGAAGGGAGCCTTGAGAAAGACAAGAACGGGGATCACTTTATAGTCCAATAAATAGATTCTTTAAATCTGTTCAACCAGTAATTCTTGACTTGTCAGCACTTATCATAAAGAAGAGGGAAAGAAATAGGATGAACATAAAAAGTAAATGCATTAGACGTAGAGAGTGAGGGAAAAATAGGAAAAAAGAAACAGAAATGTGAGAAAGGAAAAAATACAAAACGGATTCACGAGAAGGAGGAAGTACATTGACAGGAATTCAGAGAGGAAGCTGCTTCTGTAAAATTAACAAACTCAGTAACTTCAGCTAGTAAATTAGAATTAGGGTCAAGGCTTGCCACATTCACTTCTGAAACACTGTTTATAACTGACTCATGCTGATTAGAGGTTGTTTTTATTTTATTTATTTATTAGGATTTATTTACCGCCTTTTTGAAGGAATTCACTCAAGGTGGTGTACAGTAAGAATAGATCAAACATGAAAAATAGGCAATTAGAGCAGTAAAAATATTCGAACAACAATACAAAGTATGGCATGGTATACTACTTGCAATGACAACACAATATGTACTAGAACATTATAATTGGTAGTGAAGGGTAAGGCAAAGTTGTAACATATAGATGAGTAAGAAAGTAGGAAGAATTAGAAAGTAAGGTGATTGATTTGAAGAAAGTTGCACGTGAGGTCAGAGAGATGGTTAAATATTATCTCTGCTAGGGTAGGAGTGGATAAACATGTCCCGCTGCAGTGTGTGCAGCCCGAGTCAATCCTTGTGTGTGTGAGTGAGACTAACAGGTACCTCTTCCATTAAACGCTTGGTTGAAGAGCCAAGCTTTCACCTGCTTCCTGAAGTAGAGGTAGTCTTGTGTTAAGCGAAGCCTTTCAGGCAACGCATTCCAGAGTGTGGAGGATACTCCGGAGAAGGTTCGCTTGCGGGTATCACATCGTGTAATGTCTTTTGGAGAGGGTGTAGTTAGTGAAAGTTCTTGGGAGGACCTTAGTGTCCTTGGTGGTATGTGGAGGAACATCCTATTCTTCAGATACTCAGGGTCATTTCCTTTCAGGGCCTTGAAGATTTTTTATTTATTTATTTGCTGCACTTGTATCCCACATTTTCCCACCTATTTGCAGGCTCAATGTAGCTCACAAAATGTTATAGCAACATGTACACATTATAGGATAAGAATTTCAAAATATAGATACAGATAGGTACGTAGAATATCAAAGCAATCATAATAACGGAATAATCAGACATAGAGTTTTAAATTTAGCCCTGTATTGTACTGGTAGCCAATGAAGCTTTTGCAAAAATGGTGTGGTGTGATCACGTTGCTTGCAACTTTCTATGAGTCTTGCTGCTGCATTCTGAATCAACTGGAGCTGGTGCAGGCCCTTTGTAGTCAGACCATTGTATAGTGTATTGCAGTAATCCAGTCTTGATGTTACCATGGCATGCACAACTGGGATAAGATTTACCTTCTTGATGTAAGGAGCAATGGCGAAGCCACAGGTGGGCCTATGTGGGCCAGGGTCCACCCATTTAGAGCTCAGGCCCACCCAACAGTAGCACACGTTTAGTGGTAGCTGGTGGGGATCCCAAGCTCAGCCAGCTGAAGACTTCCCCCTGATGGTAATGAAAACGCTACTCTCCATGATACTGGCACCTGAGCATGCTCATTTTTCAGCGCATACCTGCTGCAGACTGCCAAGGTGGAAAGAAGCGTTTTCCCGCCAGCTGAGATATTTTTTTGGTGGTGGTTGGGGGGGGGGGGGGGAGAGGGACAACACTTGGTGCCCACCCACTTCTTGCCTAGGCCCATCCAAAATCTGTTGTCTGGCTACGCCCCTGGTAAGGAGAGAGGCAGCGTAGCTGTTGCAAATAGTAGAAGCAGCTCTTGAAGGTTGCTTGCATTTGGGGAATCAGAGTAAGGGTTGAATCTAACTGTATTCCAAGGTTCCTGACTTGTGATTTGAGGGGGAGTTCATACTTTCCAAAAGGGATTTTGATGTCAGGTATGTATCCACTTGTGTTAGGGACCCAGAGAAGCTAGGTTTTACTTGAGTTCATAACATAGTAACATAGTAGATGATGACAGAAAAAGACCTGCATGGTCCATCCAGTCTGCCCAACAAGATAACTCATATGTGCTACTTTTTGTGTATACCCTACTTTGATTTGTACCTGTGCTCTCCAGGGCACAGACTGTATAAGTCTGTCCAGCACTATCCCCGCCACCCAACCACCAGCCCCGCCTCCCAACCACCGGCTCTGGCACAGACCGTATAAGTCTGCCCAGCACTATCCCCGCCTCCCAACCACTATCCCTGCCTCCCACCACCGGCTCTGGCACAGACCGTATAAGTCTGCCCAGCACTATCCCTGCCTCCCAACCACCAGTCCCGCCTCCCGATCTTGACTAAGCTCCTGAGGATCCATTCCTTCTGCACAGGATTCCTTTATGTTTATCCCACGCATGTTTGAATTCCGTTACTGTTTTCATTTCCACCACCTCCCGCGGGAGGGCATTCCAAGCATCCACTACTCTCTCTGTGAAAAAATACTTCCTGACATTTTTCTTGAGTCTGCCCCCCTTCAATCTCATTTCATGTCCTCTCGTTCTACTGCCTTCACATCTCCGGAAAAGGTTTATTTGCGGATTAATACCTTTCAAATATTTGAACGTCTGTATCATGTCACCCCTGTTTCTCCTTTCCTCCAGAGTATACATGTTTAGTTCAGCAAGTCTCTCCTCATATGTCATGTAACGCAAATCCCATACCATTCTCGTAGCTTTTCTTTCCACCGCTTCAATTCTTTTTACATCCTTAGCAAGATACGGCCTCCAAAACTGAACACAATACTCTTGGGTTCAGGCAAAGTTTGTTGTGTTTAGCCCATTCGTGAATTGATGTTAGACAAGTGATCAGTTTATTCAAGGCTGTAGGTAAGTCAGGTTCAATGGGTATGTGTAGCTGCACATCATCCACATAGATGTAGAACTGAGTGTCCATTGACTGAATCAGCTGAGCTAGTGGTTTGAGGTAGAAATTGAACAGAATAGGTGACAGTATCAATCCTTGTGGTACCCCGCAGGTCAGTGTCCATGGTGGTGATGAGTTGCTGCCAATCATTATGGATTGTTGCCTATCTGATAGATAGGATCTGAACCAGGCAAGTACTGTTCCATTGATACCTGTTTCTCTCAGTCGTGCTAGTAAGATGTCATGATCCACAGTGTCAAAAGCTGCTGAGAAATCTAGCAGTACTAACATCGAGGCAAATCCCTTGTTTCGGTTTCTGTGAAGATCATCTAGCAGGGATAATGAGGACCATTTCTGTTCCTTAACCAGTTGTGAATCCAGATTGATATGGATCTAGCCAGTTACTCTTTTCTAGTCATTCATTAAGTTGAACACAGACTGTTTGTTCTATGAGTTTCCCTAGAAACGGGATGTTGGATACTGGCCTGTAACTTTCAAGTTAGTGAATTTCCTGGAAGCAATAAGTTGCAAGATCCGAGACAACATGGTTTTACTAAAGGTAAATCGTGCCAAATGAATCTCATTGAATTCTTTGACTGGGTGACCGGAGAATTAAATCATGGACGTGCTATAGACGTAATTTACTTAGATTTCAGAAAAGGTTTTGACACGGTTCCCCACAGGAGGCTCTTAAATAAACTGGCCAGGCTGAAGATAGGCCCTGATGTGGTGAACTGGATTAGGAACTGGTTGACGGACAGGCGCCAGAGGATGGTGGTTAATGGAATTCGCTCGGATGAGGGAAAGGTGAGAAGTGGAGTGCATCAGGGATCGGTGCTGGGGCCGATTCTATTCAATATATTTGTGAGTGACATTGCCGAAGGGTTAGAAGGTAAAGTTTGCCTTATTGCAGATGATACTAAGATTTGTAACAGAGTGGACACCCGGGAGGGAGTGGAAAATATGAAAAAGGATCTGCAGAAGCTAGAAGAATGGTCTAAGGTTTGGCAATTAAATTCAATGCGAAGAAATGCAAAGTGATGCACTTAGGGAGTAGAAATCCATGAGAGACATATGTGTTAGGCAGTGAGATTCTGATATGTACAGACGGGGAGAGGGATCTTGGGGTGATAGTATCTGTGGATCTGAAGGCGACAAAACAGTGTGACAAGGCGGTGGCTGTAGCTAGAATGTTGCTAGGCTTTATAGAGAGAGATGTGACCAGCAGAAGAAAGGTGTTGATGCCCCTGTATAAGTCATTGGTGAGGCCCCACCTGGAGTATTGTGTTCAGTTTTGGAGGCCGTATCTTGCTAAGGATGTAAAAAGAATTGAAGCGGTGCAAAGAAAAGCTACAAGACGTGTGAGGAGAGACTTGCTGACCTGAACATGTATACCCTGGAGGAAAGGAGAAACAGGGGTGATATGATACAGACGTTCATATATTTGAAAGGTATTAATCCGCAAATGAACCTTTTCCATAGATGGGAAGGCAGTAGAACTAGAGGACATGAAATGAGATTGAAGGGGGCAGACTCAAGAAAAATGTCAGGAAGTATTTTTTCACAGAGTGAGTGGTGGATACTTGGAATGCCCTCCCGCGGGAGGTGGTGGAGATGAAAACGTAATGGAATTCAGAAATGTGTGGGATAAACATAAAGGAATCCTGTTTGGAAGCAATGGATCCTCAGAAGCTTAGCGGAGATTGGGTGGCAGAGCTGGTGGGGGGAGGCAGGGCTAGTGGTTGGGAAGCGGGGCTAGTGCTGGGCAGACTTCTACAGTCTGTGCCCTGAAAATGGAAGATACAAATCAAGGTCAGGTATACACATAAAGTAGCACATATGAGTTTATCTTGTTGGGCAGACTGGATGGACCGTACAGGTCTTTCTCTGCCGTCATCTACTATGTTACTATCAGGCTTATTTTCGCTGCAGAATCTGAGGAATGCAAGCCTCTGGCAGATAAGCATAACAAGAATGCTAATATGAGCTAAGAATAGATTCAACTACATATCCCTCAAATTGACTACAGCATACATTGAAACCCAATAACAAATCAGAAGCACCATATTATGGCTAACATGTAACATTTGCATAAAGAGTTAAAACAATATATATCCACACTGCATAAAAATAAAAAGCCCTTTCTCTTTTCCTCTCAGTGTGTCTGCACACAATACTACACGAATATAAATGTAAGCCAAGGTACAGCTCCTTATCAGTCAAAGTCACTGTGCCAGGAAGCCTAGAGAAAAGAAAGAATATTTAAAACCTTTGCTCTTCACACCAGAGCTGTGCAATCTACAAAACTAAAGGCCTGTCAGTATTAATTAAGTAATTACAATTCAAATAACTGCTATATCTAAGTAGAACCTCCAAATCTAAAGTGGCAAGACAGATTGTGGAAGCAGACACAGTCAAGGTAGAAGATATGTTAAAAATCTTTATTAAAGTAGATTAAAATGCTGTCCGACATGGTCCTCTTTCACCCTAATTGGGCTGCTTCAAGGGATAAACTTTTACCTTGTGGTGTCTGTGAAATACACCATCATAAGGCATTGCAGGACCTCTAGACTCCAAAGAGGGATTCCTGCATGGGCACATAAGAACGCGGATTGTATCGTAATTAGCACTCTGGAAATTCTGGAATTTAGAAAAATCACACTCACGTTCTTTGATTTATAGATCGAAGTCCACAGCCCCTGTTATATTGGCAAGCATAGATCACAAGGCCCAAGTGTTATAAAAATAAAATTAACTATCACAAGTCAAAGCAATTAAATAATGATATAGACAAACTTATATATATAAAGACAGAATCAGAACAGAGACACAGAGGCATATTTTCAAAGCACTTTGGGAGGCTAAGTTCCATAGGTTTCTATGGAACTTTGGGAGGCTAAGTGCTTTGAAAATGAGCCTGTAAGTAACTTAGGAGAAGTAAAACATGATGCAAATAACCTAGGCCCCAATTATAGCCTTCTGATTATTTGCCCATTATGATAAAGAGCTTGGCTACAACCTGATAAGGGAGGCTGACTCTGGGTGTCAGCAGTGTCAGATCCATAGCTGCTGTTTGCTATGATGAATCCCTCTCCCTGGAATGCAGACAAGAAGTCTTTGCAGGAACAGTGCTATATGTGGCTTTGATCCTGATGACCTGGGTTCAATACCCACTGCAACTCCTTGTGACCTTGGGCAAGCCACTTGTCCCTTTATTGCCTCAGGTACAAAACCTTAGATTGTGAGCTTTCTAGGGACAGAGAAAGTACCAGTCTGTAATATGTACAGCACTGTGTATGTCTAGTAGTGCTATAGAAATGAGTAGTAGTAGTATGTTTTAAAAGCTGAGAGATGATGACACAGGGCCACTAGTTCAGTTCCAGTGATAGCACTAGACAAATAATATCCTTGAAGATGCTAGTAATATACAGTTCTGGCTTTAGCATCTGGCACATAGGCACTGCCCCTTGTTTTGAACTTTCTGAGACCCTATAAATCACAAGGATATCCAGTTTGCATCACTAAGGGTGAAAGTCCCAGACTCTAAATAGTCTAGTGATATGGGTGTTGTAGCCTTCCTCCATGCCCAGGCTCCTAAGAGCTGGGTTGGCCTGACTTGAGTTCTTGGTATTGTACAAGAGGATCAGGTTGCAATCCCTGTCAGGTGATCCGAGCAGTCCTTGAGCAATTTCTTAGAAAAGCAGTTCTCTTTGGGACACAGCACTGTCCATAGTAATAGCTGAAAGGTGCTAAGCGCTGTGTGTGGTAGCGCTATACAAATGCTAATAATAATAATAATAATAAATCAAGCTCTCACCATAGTTATTTCAGTAGGGGCATAGCCCCTATATAATTATTCATGAGTTTTGCATTACCTTCTAAAGGTGCACAAATATGTGCCAATGCTAGTATTCTCAATATTTATGTATGCAATGCACATGTAAATGCAAGCACCTAAGTTATAGAATTATTCTGTAAATGGATAGCATAGGGTTAATATTCAGTTGGTGGTGGTCAGCATTTTAAACGCTGATCGTGGCCAGCTAAATTACTCCCTGATATTCAGCGCCATGTATAGGCAGTGACATAGAATATTATGGGCTAACTGTTCCCATGCTGGCAAAGGCTCCCGGTATAAGAGGCTTGGGGAGGCTATGCCTCCCCAGCCACAGCAGGATGGATCAGCTGTTTCTATAGAAATGCTAAATAGTATTAGTAGTAGTTCTTCTGCGAGTCCTGCTGCTCTGGGGGGTTTAAATAGCAGCAGTGAAAGCCGTCTCTAGCCTTATGTATAACCAGTTGTAATTTGATTATCTTACTGCTGGGAGAGCAGAACAGGGGGGTTGGCTGGAGGTATCCTGGGTTGCCACGGAGATATTTAACTAGGATCATGAATTCCTGCACATGAGTAGTTCACACCAAAGAGACTTGCACTGACCCCTGAAATTTTAAAAGTGCTAAAAGTAAGTTTTAAAAGTATTTGCATTAAATCTAATTGCAGAATTTAGGTGCTAGGAAGTGGGATTGGTATGCTATGTACTCAAATTTGCTCAAGCCATATGCAAATTAGTCTGTTTTTGGGAGGTTCTCATTTGCATATTTATGGGTAAAAATTGTTGGAAATGTTTACAGCCTTAATGTTAGGGCATGGCTCTGATCAAAACAGGGGCGTAGCCAGACAACAGATTTTGGGTGGGCCTAGGCAAGAATGGGTGGGCACCAAGTGTTCTCCCCCCTCTCCAAAAAAAAATTATCTCAGCTGGTGGGAAAACGCTTCTTTCCACCTTGGCAGCAGACATGCACTGAAAACTCAGCATGCGCAGGTGCCAGTGTCATGGAGAGTAGCATTTTCATTACCATCAGGGGAAAATCTTCAGCTGGCGGAGCTTGGGATTCCCACCAGTTACCACTAAACATGTGCTACTGTTGGGTGGGCCTGAGCCATAAATGGTTGGGCCCTGGCCCAGCCAAGCCCACCTGTGGCTACGCCACTGGATCAAAAATGTGTTTTTGACTAAAAATTCCCATTAGAGTGTCTGTATGTTAATCTGCTTTCAAATAGAGCTCTCTGATTGGATGAGCAGCTCCTGTTAGAAAATCTGCCTGGGAACAGAGAGGAGAGGAGAGAATCAATGGGTGGGTGGGTGTGGATGGCTGGAGGGGGGCAGGGGAGAGGAGAGAATCAATGGGTGGGTATGGATGGCCGGAGTGGAGGCAGGGGAGCGAGGACAGAAATGAAGAAGAAAGGCAGAAAGTAAAGAAATAAATGGAAAGGAAGCCCTGGAAATGGAGTTAAGAGGACAGATAGCACCAAAATCGGATACTGGGCCAGCATGATCAGAAAAACAAAGTCACCAGACAACAAAGGTAGAAAAGATCATTTTATTTTCATTATAGTGTTTGGAATATGTCCACTTTGAGAATCAGGTGCTCAACATTAAATGTTTATATTTATTTACTTATGTATGGCATTTTATCCCACATTAAACATGAATTAGGATGTTTTGTGGCTCTACATGAGAATTGTGATATTATGATCCTTGTTTCATATTGTTGGCGGTCTGCATTTTCCATATGGGTGGTATATTGGTGTGTTAGGTTCTGCCCAGTGTAATATTTATGGTACAGTAAGGTTCTGAGTTTGTTTTTGCACAAAGTTGTGCATAGTGTTTTGTAGTTGAGCGATTGTGGCTAGTATATGCTTTGAGCAACCACTTTATTCTTTGACATATGATACATATCTAATATCTAAATTTAATAAAAGGTATTAATTGTGACTTTTATTTTTATTTATTTATTTTTTCTGTGTGTTATCAGACAATTATGGATTTAAGCTCCACCCCTGGCCCCACCCCTAACCCCGCCCCCTCTAGCCTCCCCAAACAGTTGGGCCACCGATCACATATGCGTGCTGGCCACCAAAGCTTTTGCGGATCCCAACCGATATTCAGTCGGGGCCCACATAACAAAAAAAATCTGCAGATACCCTCCGATCCTCCCCTCCAGTCCTGATTCCACCTGCCATGCAAATTCCTCACACTCTCTCCCAATCTTTCCACATCCAGGATAGCCCCCGCCTCCACCCACGTTGAGGGGAGATATGATTGAGGTCTCCGTAATTCTGAGTGGTTTCACTCGTTCAAAAAGTACAAAGACCAGGGGACACTCAATATAGTTACATGGAAATACTTTTAAAACAAATAGGAGCTCTTGAACTAATTGCCAGAGGATGTGGTAACAGTGGTCAGCGTATCTGGGTTTAAAAAAAGATTTGAACATGTTCCTGGAGGAAAAGTCCATAGTCTGCTATTGAGATAGACATGGGGGAAGCTGCTACATGCCCTGGGATCAGTAGCATGGAAAGTTGCTACTTTTGGGGTTTCTGCCCGGTACTTGTGACTTGGATTGGCCACTGCTGGAAGCAGGGTACTGCACTACATGGACCATTGGGCTGACCTATTATGGCTATTTTTATGTTCTTAGATTGTGGTATATGGGCCTTTTCTCCACAGTAATCACGTTTTCAGGGAAAATTCACATAAATGCACTTTGATTCTCCTATCGCTAAATGAACATATTGATCACTCAAATCTTCAGTTTTTTGTTAGGTATTTCCTTTTGTTCCTATCGGGCCTCAGAAGGATAATGTAGCACTTGGAGAAAAATATACAGCCCAAAAGTCCAGCACTGGAGGCCAGGATGGCGAATATCTCCACTGCCACCATGTACTTGCCCTTGGTGCTCAGGTACGTTGGGATGAAGGAGATCCAGACACTACAGAACACCAACATGCTGAAGGTAATGTACTTGGCTTCATTGAATCTGTCAGGCAGATTTCTTGCTAGGAAAGCTACGATGAAGCTGATACCTGCCAGAAATCCCAGGTAACCCAGAACACAGTAAAATGCAACTACTGAGCCTTCATTACATTCAATTAGTATTGTTCCAGTTTCTGAGTACATGTTAAGATATGGGAATGGGGGAGCAGTGAACAACCAGATGAAGCACAGGAGGGCTTGAATAAGGGAACAGGAAAGAACTATAGTGTTAGGGACCCTGGAGCTCATCCATTTTCGGAGCTTGCTACCAGGCTTGGTAGCATGAAAGGCCATGACTACAGTAATGGTTTTTGCCAGTACTGAGGAGAGAGAGAGAGAGAAAGTGATCCCAAAGGCAATCTGTCTGAGAATACAGGTTATCTTTTCAGGATGGCCGATAAATACCAATGAACAGAGGAAACAGAGCATGAGTGAGATGAGAAGAATATAACTGAGGTCCCGGTTATTGGCTCTCACTATGGGAGTGTCTCGGTAATGAATGAAGATTCCCAGAATGACAGCTGTGACAAGAAAGAAGAAAATACATATGAGAGTCAAAGTTATCCCTAAAGGCTCTTCATAGGATAAGAAGGTTATCACTTTTGGGATGCAGGCATCTCTCCTCTGATTGGGCCATTGGTCATCTGGACACTTGATACAGTTGCTCATATCTGTGAAGAAAGCATATTCTCTCAGAATCTCCTTGAATACTATTATTAGCATAATAAACGATTTTCTCTTTCATTAAAAAATATTTCTTTTCCCTGTAATTTAAATTATGCAGTATTACAGTATGTCCCAGGGTGGAAATTTTGGAAATTGACCCATAAAAAAGACTGTGTGTATTTTCTATCCTTCTCAGAGTAAAAGCATGTGTGTGTTTTCATTTTTAAAGCAGTTGTATATAAAAAGTATTCATAGCTCCTTGCACATGGCTTTTTTATGGATAAAATAATTATTGAAATGTACATGCAAGGTTTGAAAATGTCTACCTTTCCTAGCCACACTTAAAAGCACCATTGGCAACATCTCTCAGTGAACTGAGGGAATCCAATAAATGGCATTCAAAATTCCACTAAGCACGATTCAATAAAAGGCATGTATGCTTTATAGAATTTCACTTAGTTGCAGATCACCGCCTAACTGTTGAGCGCAAGACTTACACCTGCTGAAAACAGGTAGAAATGTGGCACCTAACTTAGGCATGGATCGACCTAATCTAGAATTTCGTGCACAACTTTTGGAAATGCCTCTGCCATATCCCCTTTTCAGATACATGCTATAAACGTTGTGCACGGATCTTAATAGAATAGCACGCAGCAAGATGCACATGCAACTGCCAATCAAAGCCAATTAGCTGCAATAATTGGTTGTTAGCATCCAATTATTGCTAGTTAAGGCCTTGACTCCGGTCAGGTTCTTCCCTTCTCTTTCTCTGTGCCTTGCCCCTTTTTAGGCACCATCGAGTTGTTTAATTTGGCCAGCGAGGTTTTCCCATCCATGCCCACGAAGACTCCCAGTGGCTTCAAGCGCTATACACTGTGTAATCGGATGTTCCTTATCATCAACAGCAGATGAATCCAGGAACTGATGGGTTATATCTGCCTACCAGCAGGTGGAGATAGAGAACACTGAAAGAAGGCAGTGACCCTGGATGTCCAGCCCCTACTATCTTCAGTATATCTCTATCTCCAGCAGGTGGTGGACGGATTCCCTCCAGCTCCTGGATTTGTGTCTTGGGGAGGATCCTGCGCTTGGGCCAGTTGAGCAGGGGGTGTGAGGCTAGTGGTGCCCACTTTGAGGGCATACTTGGTTCCAGGTCCCTGCCTTACCCCATATCTCCCAACCTCCCAGCTTCTGGTCTGTTAACTGCCTGTCTCATACTTTCCTCACAGTTAAAAAAAAAAAAGCAGCATTGTGTGGAGGAGTAGCCTAGTGGTTAGTGCAGTAGACTTTGATCCTGCGGAACTGAGTTCAATTCACACTGCAGCTCCTTGTGACTCTGGGCAAGTCACTTAACCCTCCATTGCTCCTGGTACAAAATAAGTACCTGAATATATGTAAACCACTTTGAATGTAGTTGCAAAAACCTCAGAAAGGCAGTATATCAAGTCCCCTTTCCCTTCCCTCTTTTCCTCTCACTTTGTGAGATGCTGCAGACGACCCGAGCTCCTTCTGACTGGGTAGTTGGCTGTGTGGAGCATGCTGCTCAGCTCCTCCTGGGAAGGTTCCTGCTGTCAGTGTTTCCGAGCAGGGTTTCTTTTTTGGCACGCCACCGCCATTTTGTTTTTGCTAGCGAGGGGGGCAGTGGCGGCTGAAGCGGTAAAGCGCAGGACCGCAGCGGGACTCTGCAGCGCGAACTGCCTTGACTCGGGTCCGGGAAGCATGGCGGTCTCGTCTGGCAGAGAGTCTTTCTGCCCTGCTGATCTCGGTGCTGGCGCCATCTTGGTGGCACGTGCCTCACTGTAGTGGGTGATGGTGAATGCAGGGGGGCACCTGGAGTCACTCCCGATATTCCGAGGGACTCTCATGATTTTGCTGCCTCAGGTTCGGGGGCAGATGCTCAGGGTGAGGTTTTCTCCCCTGAATTTGTTTTATTATTACATCAGGCTTTTCTTTTAAAAAGAGCCCTGCCTGAGTCCTCTGACAGGTCATTGCAGCCTGGGGTTCCTTCAGCTGCTGAGGCCCAGTTTCTGCTGGCTACTTGCTGTCTTCTCCTACGCGCACTCTGATTCCAAGCGCAGACAGGTCTCTTCCCTGTCTGATGTTGTCTCCCTCCTGCCTCATTCTCCTCCCCATTCTGTTTTTGGCAAAGTGCTATTGGTTCTCATAAGGAGAGTCTTGTGCAAAGTCTGAGCGTCACTGTTCTCGAAGCATGCACACTCTCATCCAGAAGCTCAGAAGTTTTCTTTCTCCATTTTCCTAAGGTGTTGTTAGAGAAATCCAGTGTTTGCACAAGACACTCCTTATGAGAACCAATAGCACTTTGCCATATAGGGGCTCCTGAGGCAAGCCTGAACAGCCGAAACACGACTCGTGTCGAGTCCAGTTTTTTAAGAATAAACTCTTGCTGTGAACTTTTTTCTGAGTCCAGTAGAAGTTTGTTTGGCGTCATCCATCTTGTCACCTTCGCTGTTGTCAGTGGCCCATATTGCCTGCCAAAGCAACGTGCAGGCCGATTTCCTCAGAAGGCATCGGGTCAACCCGGCAGAGTAGGAGCTGGCAGAGGAAGTTTTTCTTCAGATTTGTGCCAAATGGGGGACTCCATGATTAGATCTCATGGCGTCAGGATCAAACGCCAAGGTCGATCATTTTTTCAGCAGAAGGAGAGATCCTTGTTCTGCAGGGATGGATACCCTGTCTCAACAGTGGCATTCGGATCTCCTTTACGTGTTCCCTCCTTGGCCCTTAATGGGGCGAGTTCTTCTATGGATTTGTTTGCACCACGGGTTGGTGATACTGGTTGCTCCAGATTGGCCGCTTCGTCCATGGTACGCGGATCTCAGGCGAATGTTGGTGGCAGCTCTGTTTTGCTTGCTTCTCTTGCCAGACCTGTTACATCAGGGTCCGGTGGCTATGGAAGATCCCTCCCGCTTTGGTCTTACGGCCTGGCTATTGAGAGGGCAAAGTTGAAGAAAAAGGGTTATTCTAACAATGTTATTGCTACTCTTCTGCAGGCTCGCAAGCGGTCCACTTCCACGCCCTATGCACGTGTTTGGCACATCTTTGAGGCGTGGTGTGCTGCGAAGTCTTCTTTGCCGATGCTGGCTTCGGTCTCGCGGTTGTTGGAATTTTTACAGGAAGGTTTACAGAAGTGACTCTCTTACAATTCCCTTCGGGTTCAGGTGGCGGCGTTAGCTTGTTTCTGAGGGAGAGTGGCCGGTTTGTCCTTGGCTGCTCATCCGGATATTGTCCGGTTTCTGAGGGGGGCTTTACATCTTCCCCTCCTTTGCAGTCGCCGTGACCGTCTTGGAACCTGAGGGTCGTGTTGAAAGCGCTCCAGAAACTGCCTTTCGAGCTCTCAAGTGCGCTTCGGAGAAGGATTTGACTCTTAAAACATTTTTTTTGGTGGCCATGGCTTCAGCACAGAGAGTGTCAGAGCTTCAGGCTTTTTCCTGCCAGGATCCGTTTCTGCAGTTCTCTGAGTCCGGCGTTACAGTCCGTACTGTACCTTCTTTCCTGCCTAAGGTTGTTTTGGCTTTTCATATCAATCAGCCAATTTTTCTGCCTTCCTTTTGTAAGGAGGACTTTCCGGAGTCTTTTGGACAGTTGCGTCTTTTGGATGCCCGCAGGGCTCTGTTACAGTACTTGCAGATGTCGAATGATTTCAGGTCTTCTGATCATCTTTTCTTTCTTTTGGCGGGACCAAAGCGTGGTTGTCCTGTGTCTAAAGCCACCATAACTCGCTGGCTTAAGGAAGTCATCTTTTATGCTTACCTGTTGTTGGGTAGGTCTCCGCAAGAGGTGGTTTTTTTTTTGAAATTCTTGTTTATTCACAACAGTGCACAAGGAAACTTAGTACATACATGTAAATTACAATATTGATAACCATCCTTACAACCAAAACTGTTCTCCTTGTTTTCCATTTTTATTCCCCTTCTTCCCCCCCTGAATATCTCCCCTCCTTCTATCCCACCCTCTCCTCCCTCCCTTCCCTTCTTTCAAGAGTTTAATATTCTACTTTTTGTAGTTGCAGTCATAGTCTCCCAAAATGGGGCCCATATTTTGCAATAGTCATCCCCCCTCTGGGACGCTAGGTCCGGGATTCTTCTTCGTTCTAGGGAACACATGTGGATCATCAGTGCTCTCCACTGTGATATCATTGGATTTTCGGAAGACAACCAAACCTGCAGGATCACCTTTTTCCCCATTAGGACTGTCCTCTGTAAAAAGGTTTCCATGCCAGCCGGTTTATGACTTTGTATTGTAAATCTGTGGAATAATTGTCTCGGGGAGTGGTGCCACTTTACTTTCCACATGTCTGACACCTGTTCTGCCAGAGATTTCCAGAATTTGTGCACCTTTTGGCACGACCAAAACATATGGCCTAGATGGGCATTCGCTAACCCACATTTTGCACAGGCATCATTTTCTCTTAGTGTCGCTTTATAGGCCCTGCGTGGTGACACATAAAGGCGCAGGATAAACCTAAATTGTGTTTCTTGCCAGCACGCATTCTCAGTCAATTTATAGGTCCTTTGCACACAATTTCCCAGCTGTTCCGCTGTGACAGTTACTCCCAATTCTGCCGACCATTGTCCCGCTTCTTTATCATAGTCATATTTCTTTACCTGCTCCCTAAGAAGGCAGTGAAAGCATTTAAGTGGTATCCGCGTTTGGTCGTCCAGGCCCAACATTGTATTGTATGTCTCCCAACTTCCCGCACTAAGCGATGGGCTAGGAAGTGACTGGATATAGTGCCGTAATTGCATAAACGCAAATACATCTTTCTTGTCCAGTTTGAATTCCGTGCACAATTCTGTGAATGGCTTCATCGTGCCTTGCTCCGTCACCACATGGAACAAGTATCTAACTCCACGTTCCTCCCAAATCTTGAATATCTTAGACGTGTCCCCCACAGGGAATGCCGGATTGCCCCTAATTGGCAATAACGGTGAGGATGTCGTGCTCAGTTCGTAATGTTTTGTCAGCCATCTCCACGTTTTTTGCAAGGGTCTGAAGATTGGCGCCGCCGCCCCAACAGTCTTTTTGGTGTCTGAGGGCGTATGTAGCCAACTGGCAAAATGCTGATGTCGAAACCATTGTATCTCCATTTGTGTGTTTGTAAAGTATTCTTTACTCCGAAACCAATCGGAAATGTGTCGCATTGAGCTTGCTGCTGAGAAGAGCCTCAAATCCAATAGTCCCAATCCTCCCTTCTCTCGCGGGAGCATGACTCGTTTGATTGGCATTCTCGCTCGTTTACCTTGCCACAGGAATTTGTTGAGTTGTTTATGTAACCATCTCTCATCTTTCCCACTCAGGTGCATTGGCACCATTTGAAAAGCATAAATCCATATGGGGAACAGGATCATGTTGTAAAGAGCCACTCTTCCCATTAATGAGATGGGCAGTGCTTGCCAGTTATGAAGTGCGTTCCCAACTCTGTCTTTCATTTTGTCCATATTTAGGGTATACAGTGTGTTAAGGTCAGCCGGGATCTGGACCCCTAAATATGTCACCGCCCCTTGTGCCCATTGTAATGGGAACCTTCCCTCCCATTCTGTTACCAACTCCGGGCCTACAGGAAGAGCTACTGATTTCTGGGTATTTAAAGTGAACCCTGAGTGGAACCCGAACTCCTCTATTGTCATTAACAGCCGAGGTAACGATGATTGTGGCCATGTTAAAGTTAAAAATAGGTCATCCGCGAAGGCTAGTACCTTCACCACCTGCCCCGGAAACTGAACCCCTTCTATGTCCGGATCCATTGCTATCGTACGCAACAATGGCTCCAAGTAAATCAAAACAATAGTGGTGATAACGGGCATCCCTGTCTTGTGCCCGCCTGTATCTCAATTTTGGGAGACTTGACCCCATTTACTAAAATCTTCGCCGTGGGGCCGTCATACAAAGTTTTGACTGCTTTTAGAAACCAGCCATCTCCCCCCCACATATGTTAGCACTCGAAACAGATACTCCCAGTTAACTTTGTCAAAAGCTTTCTCTGCATCGAGGCTGGCCATCAGCATCCTGGTTTTTGTGTCTTGGCTCTGGGCAATTGACATAAGGACCTTCCTCACATTAATTCCTGAATGTCTTCCCCTAATAAAGCCCACTTGATGTTCCCCTATCAACTCCTTCAACCGAGGTGCTAATCTCTCCGCCAGTATTCGGGCCAGAATTTTTAAATCTACATTAATAAGTGATATTGGGCGGTATGACTCAACTCGGTCTTCCGGCTTACCCGGCTTAGGAATTAGTGTTATTATTGCTTCATTTTCTCCAGGAGTAAAGGAGCCCCTCTGTACCACCGCTTCATAATACTCTATCAATGGCCCATAAAATTGTATCGGCAATATCTTATAGTATTCAGCTGAAAATCCATCTGGGCCCGGAGCTGAACCCAGAGGGAGGCTTTTGAGCACCTTTTGAATCTCTTGGGCCTGTATTGGTGAGGAGAGCAAATCTCGCCCCGTCTGTGTCAATTTAGGCATTCCAGAGTCCATTAAATAGTCAATGGTTAATTGCTCCTCTGGACTATCACCCCTGGAATACATCTCTGTGAAGTGCTTGTGGAAGGCCTCTGTGATTCCCTCTATATTATGAACCCGTGGACCCCGTTTAGGGAGGATGGAGGCTACCAGCTTCCTAGGCCTCTGCGTTTGTGCCACTTTGGCCAGAAGTCTACCCGCCTTATTCCCAAACCTATGATAATATAACCGGCTCCCCGTCATCTGTTTTTGGGTCCTTTCGTGTATAAGGGAGTTGAGGGCCACCATTGTGGCTGTTAAAGCATCTCGGTTTTCCGTTGTTGCGTGTTGTATGAATCTATGTTTTACCCTCTTAAGCTCCTGCTCCAGGTTAATTATGCCCGCCGCTATCTGTTTCCCCCTAGCACTCATGTATGCTATTATCCCCCCTCTGACTACTGCTTTAGAGGCCTCCCAAAGTATAATTGGGGATACACATGTTCCTGCATTCGTAGCTATGTACTGGTCCCATTGTTCTCTAATGTATTTGGTGAATCTTTCATCTTTATACAGGAAGGAGGGGAATCTCCAAGTATAGCCCTTCTCCCCGGGAATGTCATGCACCACATCTATCCAAATTAATGAATGGTCTGACACTTCCATCGGGCCTATCTCTGCTCTTTCAATTCTAAAAAATAATGACTGGTCCACTAGTATATAATCCAGTCTGGACCACGTCCCATGGGCCTTTGATTGGTGAGTGTAGTCTAAGGTGGTTGGGTGCAGTAACCTCCAGGGGTCCACCAATCCCAACTCTGTTCCCAGCTCCTGCAAACTAGCCCTCTCCTCGAGTTCCCTCCTCCCTGACCTGTCCAACTGCGGGTCCAGAACTTTATTAAAATCACCTGCCCATATCCATGGCGCGTCAGTATATTGGAGGCCCAATGAAATTAGTGTTTGGTAAAACGTAGTTGCCTGGGAATTGGGGGCATATACCGCACACAAATAAACCCGCATTCCTTGCATGTTTAAACTTAACAGTACCACTCTTCCCTCCCCATCTTTATATATTAGTTTAGAGCCACACATCAGACCTTTTTTAATGAGAATTGCCACCCCACTTCTCTTTGCCCCTGAAGACGAGTAATAGCATTCTCCCACCCATTTTTGTTTTAACTTTTCATGTTCTATGTCTGTTAATTTAGTCTCCTGTAAGCAGGCTATCGAGGCCTTATGATGTTTAAGCTGGTTTAAAATCTTGGTCCTCTTGATGGGGGATGTTATGCCCGAAACATTCCACGATATTACTCGCAAAGTGGACTTATGTGCCTATCTCTTCCTCTATGTCCTCCATTAGTTCCCTTAGAAAAACTACCCCAGGGGCCCAGCCCATCCCCTGTGGTTCCACCCTACCATTGCCCTGCTTCTTAAGTCGCAATATGGTTTAAATTTTCCCTATTTTGACTACAACTTTCAATATTCTTCTCCCTGATACCCTCCCCCCTCCCCTTCTCCCCTCATGTCCTACCCTACCTCTCACTGTTCCACGATTACTATATTTTCTTCCCCCCTCCCCATAGCTCTCCCCTCCCCTCCCCATTCTCGCTCTGGGCTCCCCTCTTTCTCTGAGGGTTAGCCTATCTGGGTCTTCACCTGGTGCCTTAAGGCCGTCTCCCCCCCATCATTTAACTTCTCCCTCTTGTAACTTAAGCTTAAACCATCCATCTTATAACCAAAAACTTCACTTCCCGGCTGACCCCCATTACACACCTGCAATGTGTACTGCCTTCACACTGGTTCCAAGGATTTCACCCATTCTTCTGCCTCTGCTGCCTCTGTAAATGCGTGCCAGCGGTTCAAATGTTGTATCTTTAAAATTGCTGGGAATTGTACCATAAAACGATACTTCTTTTCAACTAGGTGGGAGCAAATGGTTGAAAATGCCCTCCTCTTGGATGCTAGTTCCGCCGAATAGTCCTGGAACATCCTGATTTGTTGCCCTTCGTATTTCACAGACTCTCGCTTGTTTTTAAAGGAACTTAGAAGCTGCGCCTTCTGAGCATATCTATGAAATTTTGCTATAATTACTCTGGGTTTCGTGGCATCCGATCTCGCCGGGCCCACCCGATGTACCCTATCCATTGTTATCTCCCCTTGTATAGCCACCTCAGGGAAGTGCGCAATTAGCCATGTTTCCAGGGTCTTTGCCAGCGACGTCTCTGCTACCGACTCAGGGAAGCCAACAAATCTGAGATTGTCCCTCCTCGCTCTGTTTTCCAGCTCCTCCAGCTTATCGTGTTGTGTTTTGATTATGGCCTCCATACTGTCCACTTTATCCTTGTACTCCTGTAGAGTGTCTTCCACGTCCGAAACTCTGCACTCGACCTCGCCGGTCCGCCGTTGCAACTCTGTTGTGGACTGCGCAATTCCTGCTATTTGCTCCGAAAGCTGCTGCAGTCGGGGATCTAACGCTTTAACTACAGCCTCCGTCAGCTCCGCCGTTAGATTTGTCTGGGCCGATCGGGGCGGCGAGTTAGGCGCCATTTTGTCTTCTCCCGATTTTGCCTTTTCCGCGCCTCTGCGAAGTGTTTTTGCAGCCATCAACGTTTGCGAATTGGTCAGAAATTTGTCCATATATTCTCGGACTGTTCTGAGCCCTTTTTCTCTCAATCTGGGTATTGATGTCGAATTTCAAGGTGTTTTGGGGGAGTTCGGGCCTCGCAGCAATCCCAGGTGCGTCTGCTGTTGTTCACAGCATCACGTGACCTCCGCAAGAGGTGTTTAAGGTGCATTCCACGCGGGCAATGTCCTCTCTGTGGGCTGAAATGGGTGTCTTTTCTCTTCAGTGGAGGAGTAGCCTAGTGGTTAGTGCAGTGGACTTTGATCCTGGGGAACTGAGTTCAATTCCCACTGCAGCTCCTTGTGACTCTGGGCAAGTCACTTAACCCTCCATTGTCCCTGGTACAAAAATAAGTACCTGAATATATGTAATCCGTTTTGAATGTAGTTGCAAAAACCTCAGAAAGGTGGTATATTTTCCCTTTCCCTTTCAAAAGATCTGTTGTGCTGCTACTTGGGCTTCTCACCTTTCTTTTGTTCGGCATTATCGGCTAGATGTCGCAGCGCAGCAGGATGTGCGGTTTGGGGCACAGTTCTCTCTCGCGGAGCCGCATGTTCCCATCCAATTTAGGGAGTGCTTTGATGCATCCCATCAGTTCCTGGATTCATCTGCTGTTGATGATAAGGAAGGAAAAATTAGGACTTGCCTGATAATTTTCTTTCCTTTAGTCACACCGGATGAATCCAGGATCCCGCCCTGTCTGCCTTTGTTTTATACAGATGTTTTGATTCATACAGAGATATTGAAGACAAGCACACAGAATTTATAAATGTTGTTATGAAGCAGGAGGTTGAGAAGGTCCCTCCTTCGCTTTTGTTCTTGCTCCAGTTCAGGGTGCGTTTGTTCACTGTGAGGAAAGTTCATGTTGTGTTGTGTTTCTTCTTCGTTATGCTTTGGAACTTTTGTATACTGAAGATAGAAGGGGCTGGACGTCCAGGGTCACTGCCTTCTTTCAGTGTTCTCTATCTCCGCCTGCTGGTAGGTGGATACAACCCATCAGTTCCTGGATGCATCTGCTGTGACTAAAGGAAAGAAAATTATCAGGTAAGTCCTAATTTTTCCATCTCAGGGAAATGACACCCATTATTAGTGTCTGCAGTTTCTTGGGCCTGACCATAGCCCTGCTAAGTGTGTTCTCTGTCTTCACATGAAGAAGAGGACTCAGGTTTCCCGATAGGCTCAACGCGAGAAGGTTTTTGGAGTCAAGTCTGATTCCTCGACATCAGTATCGAGGGCGGAGGCATCAGAATTGATGTTGAGCATTGCACTGATATCGGAAGTGGTGGTAAGCATGGCTTTTCGAGACCCTTAGACACTGGGAGCAGTGAGGCGTTGAGTGGGTCTCCACCTGTCTCATGGCCTTCTGCTGTGCAGGCCCCCCGGGACCGTTCGTCGATAGACCCGACCCCGAGGCGACATGAGGATTCAACGTCATCCTCAGCAGCACCAAGGGGCCTGGGTGATGTGCTTTGGGCGAAGGTCAAGAAGCATCGTCATCGGTCACCCTCTATACATGGTGCCGGGAGCTCCGGAGCGTCGAAGGATTCAGCTCCCCAGAAGCGTCGGCGCCAGGAGGACCACTCTCCCTCCATACAGGAGGTGCCGATGTGACTGTCTCCAAGCAGCTGAGATCCTGCTCCCGTATCGACCCCAGTGGTTCTGAAACCTACGCCTCAACCAGTACCCCAGCTTTTCCCAGTGTTGGCCCTCAATGAGCGCACCCACCCAGTGGCAGCACCACACTCCCTTCTCTACCTTTCCACCATCAGCGGCCCAGTATCTGCCCCCATCTCTGAATCCCACACCCTGTTATACCTCAGATGCGGCCACAGAGGTTAACTTTTGCTGCCTGCATCGACCTGGCAGGCTTCCCTCTGCCACTTTCCACCAGTAATGAAACAAGAAGTGATGTCAGTGAGGGCGAGATGCTGAAGAGGAATGCCTGCCGGTTTGGCGCAGGCAGTGAAAATGAATCACTGCAGCCGCCTCTGAAGTTCACCAGGGAGGGGATTCAGAGACAGGAGGAGTTGCCATTCTGTGGGATGGGGATTGGGGAGAGAGGAAGAGATGTTGAATGCAGGTGTGTGTGTGTGTGTGTGGGGGGGGGGGGGGGGGGTAAGCTGGGTGTGCCTGAGCTAAAAATAGGTGAGTCTGTGTCCACTCAGGCCCATCCTTAGCTACATCACTGCCCTGATGCCACACATTGAGAACCTATTCTACAATGGTTCCTTCGTGCCCAGATTCTGTTATAAAATACTAGCGTAACCTGGTATTGGCGCACTTATGCACCCACAGTTACACCACCCATAGGTGCCAAAATGCAGCAAGAGTGCACATCAGTTACTGTATTCTAGAAGCTTTGTGCGTAAGTGACAGCCCTGCTGATGCCCCTCCCATAGTCTGATCATATAAATGCACCCTTGTATTTACACGCTATCCACTGGATTCCACTTTTTCGGCACAGAAAAGCATTCTAATGGATTCAAGGAGCCAAAATGGGTCAGAAATGGCAGATCCGTTGCTAGAGGGGAATGGTGTTTTCAATCACTAGGGACAAGCAGGTTCCCTGGAATCCTGCAGTGCTTGTCTGTTTTCACTATTGAAAATGTGATAGTGAAACATCACCCGCACTGGCAGGAATGTAGGTGGAAGTTGCCCGCTTACCTTAGAAGGAGCAAGTGATTCCACTCCCTGATAACCTCGTCTTTCCTTTCTTTTTGATGGGATGTATATATTGAAAATTCTTTTGATCTGAGGAATATCTATCAGACTTCAACATAAAAAAGTTTTTGACTCTAAGGGAAAGGGAAATGGGACTTGATATACTGCCTTTCTGAGGTTTTTGCAACTACATTCAAAGCGGTTTACATATATTCAGGTACTTATTTTGTACCAGGGGCAATGGAGGGTTAAGTGACTTGCCCAGAGTCACAAGGAGCTGCAGTGGGAATCAAACTCAGTTCCTCAGGATCAAAGTCCACTGCACTAACCACTAGGCTACCCCTCCACTAAGCCATATCACATCATTTTTATATTTAATGATAATAATTTTGTGTGCTCAGAAAAGTGCTATTTGCCCTTAAAATTCATGTGAAAGGAATAATTATTGTGTACTAATAGTTCGTCCATATCTCCTGATTCATAAATAAACAAAAATTAATTATCTTAAAGTGTGCTCCCAGTCATTAAAAAAAAATCATTCCTTCCATCATGGATAACTTCACCCAATTTTTTCATGAAATTCTAAATCAAATCAGTCCAAATCTTAGTAACAATATCATTTCCAAAATTCCAATGAGGCAGTGGACAAAGAAATGATATTAAAAGTCTGGTGTTTAAAAAGTTCAATTTTTTTACCTTGCAACTAAAGTGAAGGAATGCCAGATGGTTCAGGTTATTTTCAATGTCTAGCTTGGCCGAGCAAAAGGTTAGAAAGGTCAGTGAGAAATGAAATTCTGTCCCTTGTGAATAATGAAGGCTAGCTCAACATTTGTATACTATTAGGCATATTGAATAGTTTTGCAAGCAGGCATGAGCCAGACATATGACATATTGTAGTTTAAAGATTAGGCAGAAATACTGTTTAGAGAGAGGCAATAGATTAGAATTTAGAAGTTCTTGATATTTAGAATATGTTTTATAAGGATGCTTATTTTAGAATATGTTTTATTCTGTAATTTCTATGTAGAATATTTGTTCAATTCTTTGTCTGACTTTCTAAGCAAGGACTGCAGTGAAGAGGCCAACATGTGTTTTAAGTTATTCTGCAGTTCTGGCTGGTTCAATGTATAAGCTGATAGGTGAAAAAGGTCAGGACTAGTCAGCTCTCTTCTCCTTGATTAATTATAGGTAAAATGTAGGAATGGATCTTGAAAGTAATAACTGATATGTATGCTATTAAGTAAGATTGGCCCTTGACCCCTTTAATGAATGCCAGAGTTTAGTTAGCAGTTAGTACTAGGAATATGAGAATAATAAATGTAAGAATATCCATTATCCTCTAAGTGAATCCAGGTTAAGCTATAGATGAGAAATCAATCATAATAACATGCAGGAGTTCTGGAGCCCAAATGTCTGGCTTGAGGGGCCCCAGGTCAGAGGTCAGTTTGAGAAATATCAAACCTATGTAACTGATATTTTAAAAGTAATGATTGGTTGAGGCAAGGTAGCTAATCTATTCCTTAACCAATTGGAGAGTAAGGGGGGGCTAGGCTAGGAGGGGGATAGAACTGTATTTAAGTGGGAGAAGAAGCAGTTTACGTCAGAAGGAGCTCAGAAGAAAGAGAAGGACAGAAGGAACAGACAGAAGAAGGAGAAGACAGCATAAGAAGAGAAGCAGCTGAGACAGAAGCCACAAAGACACAGAGAGCTGAGAAAGAGAAGAAGAGACTTAATGCTGATGTTCTACTTTGTTTGCTGGCAAATAAAGAAGATTTCTCTCTCATTCTGGTGTGCTGTCTGACTCCTGAAGTATCATAAATTCATGCATCAATTCCTGCAACACCAAGATTTATGAATCTGGAGATATGGAAGTGCCCTTCATGTTTGTAGCTGAGGCAATGGAAGGTTAAATGATCTTCACAAGAAACAGCAGTGGGATTTGGACACTGGCTTCCCTAGTTCTCTGCATACTGACTTAACCATTAGACTCTTTCTTCATCTATGATGGATTATTTAAGATAGAAAATGACAGCAGATAAAAGCCATATGGCCTATCCAGTCTGCCCATCCATATCATCCACTTTTGCTTCCTCCCCGTAACAGATCCCACATGCCTGTCTTGTGCTATCTTGAATTCAGATACAGTCCTTATCTCCACCACCTCCATTGGGAGGTCGTTCCACACATCCATCATCCATCACCCTTTCTGTAACAAAGTATTTCCTTAGTTACTTTCCGTAAAGAAGTATTTCCTTAGTTACTTTCCGTAAAGAAGTATTTCCTTAGTTACTTTTGAGTTTATCCTCCTTCGTCTTCATCTTATGCCCTCTTGTTCCAGAGCTTCCTTTCTGCTCAGAGAGATCTGCCTCCTGTGTGTTTATGTTTTGGAGATATTTAAATGTCTCCATCATATCTCCTTTCTCTTGTCTTTCGTAATTCCTTCCAAAGTAAACATGGATTATATAACATTTGCTCACCTGTCTGGTTGGAGATCTCTCCTTCCGGACAGACAACACAATCATGGCAGCAAACTGGTTCTTCCCTCCTGGTTAATTTCATATAACCAGGAGCACAGCTCTCACTGCATTTGGATTTTGGAGGCGACTAAGGGTTGAAACAAAAACAGAATAAATCTAGTTTGTGCTTTTCAAAATAATCTGCCTTTTTTTTTTTTAATAAAAAAAGAGTTCAAACTTTTTATTTTGGTAGAATGTATCAAATGTATGGTTGGAGTGGGGAGGAAAGTCAATATTTTAAAAATCAGGTGCCAAAATCAGGTGATTAAATATAGGCAGATTGCAAAGAGTCATGTGATGCAGTGGACAGCTACGGATATACCTAAAGACCCCATCCCACATACAGCATGTAATCAGTGTCCTCCTGGTTGGATTGTGCCCAAATTGTACAGCTCAAGCTTTAAGCCTGCATGGACAAACATGGCATCATTCTCTAAGCTCCCGCGGAGAAAGGATGAGCGTGAACAAGCATCAGGAAACAACATGGCGGCCTCCCCACCAGCGTCACAATCATTTGCCAGCTCGGACTTATTAATCGCAGAGCTAACGGAATCTGTAGTGAGAGCTCTATATTTAAGATTCACTCAATTATCTGATCAAATATCAGTGATAGCAGTGATTGCCTTGGATCTTACACGAAGTACTGGTGAACTAGAAACACATGTCTCGGAGGTGGAAGATGAACAACAAGGCCGACCTCAGGGTTGGCCCATTTAGAGCAACTGGCACAGGAATTACAACAAAAGATCAACGATCAAGAAAATCGCTCCTGACAAGACAATATTAGATTCATGGGTTTACTCAAATCGATCCCTGAAGCACAGCTTCAGAAAACTTTGGAGACATGGCTCCTGGTGAACTTTCCAGAATCAGGGGAGGGCTCCACCATTAGACTGGGCCGGGCTCATCACATCGGATTGCAGCACACCTGAGATTTACGCCCTCATGTAGTCAAAACGAAATTCCATCGCTATGCTCTAAAAGCACGGGTACTGCGACTCTACAGGGGCTGCCAAGAGACATTGAAATATGACAGAAAGTTGGTAAAGTTCTTTCAGGATTATTCAGTCTCGCTTGCAGCCTGACGTCAGGGCGTTTATCCCTGTGTGTGCAAAACTTGTGGACAGACATCAGCAATTTATTTTACAACTAGTAAAAAAGGCCCGTTTCTGACACAAATGAAACGGGCGCTAGCAAGGTTTTCCTCGGAGTGTGTGTGTTTGGGAGAGTGTATGTGAGAGTGAGTGTTTGAGAGTCAGAGTGAAAGTGTGAGTCCAATCCATGCTCCTCTGTCACCTGGCCCCTCCATTCATCCCTATCCAGCAATTCCGCTGTCTCCCTGAGGCCTGCCCTGCAATCCATATGCATCCATGGCCATCTGTCCCCTCCATTCATCCCTATCCAGCAATTCCCCTCTCCATGAGTCCTGCCCTTCCAATCCATGCCCATCCATGCTCCTTTGTCACCTGGCCCCTGCATTTTTCCCTATCCAGCATTTCCCCTCTCTGCCTGAGGCCTGCCCTGCAATCCATATGCATCCATGGCCATCTGTCCCCTCCATTCATCCCTATCCAGCAATTCCCCTCTCCATGAGTCCTGCCCTTCCAATCCATGCCCATCCATGCTCCTTTGTCACCTGGCCCCTGCATTTTTCCCTATCCAGCATTTCCCCTCTCTGCCTGAGGCCTGCCCTGCAATCCATATCCATCCATGGCCATCTGTCCCCTCCATTCATCCCTATCCAGCAATTCTCCTCTCCCTGAGTCCTGCCCTTCCAATCCATGCTCCTCTTTCACCTGGCCCCTCCATTCATCCCTATCCAGCAATTCCCCTCTCTGCCTGAGGCCTGCCCTGCAATCCATATGCATCCATGCCCATCTGTGCCCTCCATTCATCCCTATCCAGCAATTCCCCTCTCCCTGAGTCCTGCCCTTCCAATCCATGCCCATCCATGCTCATCTGTCACCTGGCCCCTCCATTTTTCCCTATCCAGCAATTGCCCTGTCTCCCTGAGGCCTGCCCTGCAATCCATATCCATCCATGCCCATCTGTCCCCTCTATTCATCCCTATCCAGCAATTTCCCTCTCTCCCTGAGTCCTGACCTCCCAATCCATGCCCATCCATGCTCCTCTGTCCCCTGCCCCCTCCATTCATCCCTTTCCAGCAATTGCCCTCTCTCCGAGCCCTGCCCTCCCAATCCATGCCCATCCATGCTCCTCTGTCCCCTGCCGACTCCATTCATCCTTTTCCAGCAAGTCCCCTGTCTCCCTTCCATGACCCCCCCTTGCATCCATGCTCCTCTCTCTCCCATGTCCCAGCCTGGGCCGCCCTCTTCTCCCCCACCCCCCCCCTTCGCATCCATGGTGTCGTTTCTCCCCTGCCCTCCCGCTCCCATTGTTTTTCTTTTGTGGCCACCCTCTTCGCTCCCCCCAACATGGTTTTTATTTTTTTTTCTTGTTTTTAAATGTACCTCCGTGGCGGTTCCGGCAGCGAAGCGTCAGGGAAGGAGGCGGTGCTCCCGACGTCTAGCCTTCCCTTCGCTGTGTTCCGCCTTCTTTTGACGTCATCCTTGACATCAGAAGAAGGCGGAACACAGCGAAGGGAAGGCTAGACGTTGAGAGCGCCGCCTCCTTCCCTGACGCTTCGCTGCCGAGCGTTGCGATTGGATGAGTGTCATTGCTCCGCCCTCGACGTCATCACGTTTGACGCGTGGGCGGGGCAGACACAATGCGATCTCACCCCCTTCACTTTTGGCTAACAGGCTTCATTCGAACGTTGGAGGTGCGTTTTATATAGAGAGATATCCAGTGACTCTCAAAGTGCAAGTTGATGGCAAATGGGTTGCTTATTTGAGTCCTGAGGAAGCTCTAGACTGGCTGAATCTTACCCCCCTCCAACTTAAAGTCTGGCCTCTGCAGGAGTGTTGGAATTACAGGTATCACATTAACAGCAGCTATCTATACTTTATGTGAGACTTATGAACAGTATCCTGGTTAAGCAAGCTGGTGGCCTCAAGCGATAAAAATGATTGAATTGCAGGTTATACATTGCATGGGGAGGATTTAAGATTGATGTTCACTTTAACACAAATCCAGGTGTGGGATGGGGTGCTCGAGGCATTAGTGCCGCTCTACCTACTCACACTTTGTGGGGTTGGTCACTAGATTGCGAGAGGAGAAGGGAGAAGTGGAGAGGAAGGATGCAAAATGGGTTGGGGGTTCACAGCACTTGGACAGTCCCTAAACATGCAGGAGTTAAGGTTTATGATATTGCTGTTTTATATGCTTACTCTTTGTCTAACTTCTAGGATTTTGGTTACAGCTACACATAGCGTAATCTATTCAATTCTATATTCTATTGGAGACTTGATGTTGGATTGGGGCTAGGCAGCCTGGGGCTGTGAGATCTTGGCCTGCCTGCTTGCCTTTTCACATCGTGGAGTTCTCTGCCTAACTCTACTCTGACTCGATTAATATCTTGGAATGGTTTGGGCATAACTTCACCCATAAAGTGATCCAAGATTCTTTCCCTTCTTAAACATCATAATGCTGCAATCACATGCTTGCAGGAAAGGGAAATGGGACTTGATATACCGCCTTTCAGAGGTTTTTGCAACTACATTCAAAGCGGTTTACATATATTCAGGTACTTATTTTGTACCAGGGGCAATGGAGAGTTAAGTGACTTGCCTAGAGTCACAAGGAGCTGCAGTGGGAATCGAACTCAGTTCCCCAGGATCAAAGTCCACTGCACTAACCACTAGGCTACTCCTCCACTCCAAGGAGACTAAACTATCTGATGAAGATCAAATTGTGCCAACAATGGGTGGGAGAATGTTATTTTTCCTCTAGTACAAGTTGTTGGTGAGGCCCCACCTAGAGTATTGCGTTCAGTTTTGGAGGCCATATCTTGCTAAGGATATAAAAAGACTTGAAGTTGTGGAAAGAAAAGCTACAAAGACATATGAGGAGAGACTTACTGACCTGAACAGGTATACCCTGGAGGAAAGGTATTAATCCACACACAAACTTTTCCGGAGACGGGAAGGTGTTAGAACTACAGGGCATGAATCAAGGTTGAAGGGGGGAAGGCTCAGGAAAAATGTCAGGAGGTATTGCTTCACAAAGAGGTTGGTGGATACTTGGAACGCCCTCCCGCGGGACGTGGTAGAAATGAAAATGGTAACAGAATTCAAAAATGCATGTGATAAACACAACGGAATCCTGTTCAGAAGGAGTGGATCTACAGAAGCTTAGCGGAGATTGGGTGGCAACACCAGTAATTGGGAAGCAAAGCTAGTGCTGGGCAGACTTCTGTGCCCTGAAAATGGCAAGGACAAATCAAGGTAAAGTAGCATATACAATGAGTTTATCTTGTTGGACAGACTGGATGGACCGTAGAGGTCTTTATCTGCTGTCATCTATTATGTTATTCTTTGCTAGAATGGTGAGGGGGTATGGCCACACTTATTCATAAGGACCTGCCCTGTACCTTGCGGTTAATGGTGAGAGACAGAGTGGCAATATTTATTCATTTAAACTTTATAGGTACTGAATACTTTTTGTGTGTAGTTTATGCACCAAATGTCTATGACGCAGCCTTTTTCATTCTTTGGTGCAGTTGGGCTTATAACATGATAGTGCCCCATGGATATTGCTAGGAGTCTTCAACCAAGTTTCAGACCCTACCTTAGATCGCTCCTTCCTGGGAATATGGAATGGAATGGGGCGTGACAGGTGCCTCCTTCACCTTTGCAAAATTCTTAACTTAATAGACCCCCGGCGACTCCTGAACCCTGCATCACGTGATTCCACACACTTATCCTGTGCACATCAATCGTGGTCCTGAATAGATTATATGCTTTTATCCACATCAACAGAGTGAAAACTGCTGGGACCCATTCATCTCAATTACTGGATTCAGGCACCTTCGTCCACACCGCAATTACCATTGCATTTTGGTTTCCATTTCAAGCCATTGCGGAGGGTGTAGCAATGGCTATGTAAATTTTATTGCCTGAACCCTAATGTTTCTCTTTTACTACCCCTGTCAGGAAATGTGGCTTTTCCAGTGGGGAGTTCCTCCTTGGTTTTTCGGAATTGGAAAAACAATGGTGTTATGTACCTTTTCCATGTTCTAACAGAGGAGGGAACCCTTAAGCCCCCGGTGGATTTGTGGGCAGGCCGTGAACCCCATCTCGCTGAACAGTTTACATATCTACAATTATAACACTATGTAGCATCACTTCCACGACCCGCCTTGTCTTCTGAGGTGTGGGACACTAGTAATGAGATCTTGGATCTGGATGCACAGTTGTCAGTCCCACTGAAATATTATCATAGACAACTCAGGGAGAGTAACCCGGCTATTAACAATGAGTTACTAGCACAGAAATGGTCAACCGAGTTATCTTGTCAAGTGCAAGGTACCCAGGTGAGAGCTAGTTACTTGCTACCCGCACATACACAGTAAGTTCAGTGCATTGGGAGCTCTAGTTTGTTTTTGATGCACCTCCATATATCACAATCACGGACGATTGTCCAAAGTGTGCGGGCATACACTGCTTTTGGAAGCAGCTGTATGCACACGTTTCTAACATTTGGCAAATAGCTTGGCAACGTACGTCCTCCTACTTTTTGAGGGTTTTGTTACAAGATGCAATCCCCTGGCGGGCATGAAGGCATTTATGAAATGGGCTGCCCTCATGGGGAAAAAAGTAATACTAATGCATTGGCTCACACCTGACCCTCCATCTGTATCACAGTGGCACTCTCTGATGATCCAACTGAGTGACTTGGAGCGTAGAGACATTTCCGACCCCTCCTCTGCAAAAGGAAATAGCTTCTTACAGCTTTGGTCCCCATTCTGAGACACTTTGACTCCTCTAATTCTTAGTAGAAGAAATGAATAGCTGACATATAATGAGCTGAGCCAAGTGCCGACAAGATAGGATGGGAAAGGGTGGAGGGATGGAGAGGGGGAAGAGAGGAGGGAGAAACAACTATATAAAACTATTTTCTTAGCTGTTTGTATCTTACAAAGTTTGTAACCAGCTGATTGTATATTATCCTCACAGTTTTTGGCATTACTGTTTTTATATGGTTTATTTTGGATTAATAAACATAAAGAAAAAAAATGTAGGCAGATTGCTAGTAACTTAGGATCCTAAATTTTAGACCAAACATTAACTAAAACCTAGACCTGCAACTTAAGAAAACAATTTTCAAAAGGCTTTCCAAAGGCAGAGGGTGGGGTAGGGAGGTTACCCTTTGAAAAATGTTGCAGGTCAGCAAAACATTTTTCAAAGGGTAACCTCCCTACCCCACCCCCTGCCTTTGGAAAGCCTTTTGAAAATTGTGTACTTGCTGACCTGCAAGTACACACCAAATGGAAATACTCCCAAACACAGAATAAACGCCAAGCAATTTGGAACCAATATTCTGTATGGTTAAACCACACTGGTGACTAAATTCCTTATAATAAAGGAAAGAGGTGACTCTCATTAATCAATTCATACCATCAAAGAAACCAAACTCGGGTTGCAAGTATAGGCTAGGTAAAGGATGTAATCAAAGAGTTCCTCTTCCACCTTCAAAAACTGTGCTCAACCTACAAATAATGTTCAACTTATAAGTGGCCGCAGACTCGACATAAACACTTCCAATAATGCCTAATAATCAAGATTGAAAATACAAAAGGCACTTATCTGTGTTTATTGAGCATTATTGGAAGTGGTTATTTTGAGTTTCTGGACACTTGTAAGTTGTTTAGACATTATTTGTATGCTGAGCACAGTTTTTGAAGATGGAGGAGGAACTCTTTTTGATTATATCCTTTATCTAGCCTATACTTGCAACCTGAAGTTTGATTTCCTTGATGGTATGAATTGATTAATGAGGGTCCCTTCCTTCCTTTATTATATTGAATTTAGTGGGCAAAAATGTATGTCAAAATGATGAAAAAAGCACAATGGACATTCAAGAATGGGTTGGCATTAGAATGATGTTTTTTTAGCAGAATGATATTTATTGAGTCATCTAATAAATATCATTCTGATGCCAACCCACTCTTGAAGGTCCATTGTGCTTTTTTTTTGTCATTTTGGCTTTGTTCTTTGGACTCTCTCTCTCTCTCTCTCTCTCTCTTTTTTCTGTTCATTCAAAAATGTGTGTCAGTCAAACATGCTATGAGATCCTTCCCATCATTTTATGAAGGTAGTTCGGATGATTTATTGTCTTATCTCATGCCTTAACGTTATATAACTCTGACCTGGGTGAACGCTTTGTCCCACACAATCGCCTTCTCGTTGATGTTGAACTCTTGTCCTGCAGGAGCATAAGGGTTGTAGCTGCCAATTATTTCAGAGGTTTGCCTCCCGTTAGGGAGATACACCATGTTTACAATATCGTAGCCAATGGCGAGATCTCCATTATCAAAATAGATCTCTTCACCCAGAATATTCTTAAAGTGGACATTCTTCAGATAACGGTGGAGCTATGGATTGAAAAAATGCTCTTTTGAAACCATAATTCATACATTCTAACATGATGTGTAATGAGACAGTAAGGCATATTTTGTAGCTATGGGGTTACTATTCAAAAGCACTTATTCAAGTAACAGAACCTGCTATCTCAGATAAGTGCTGCTGACTGGGATATTCAGATATTCTAATACCTCTAGATATCCTTACAGACCACTTCTGCACTATGGGGTAGATTCTATAAGTAGCGCCTAAAAATCGGTGCCAAACATGTATTGCTTAGCATGATTCAATAAGGGGTATGTATCTCTTATAGAATCATGCTTAGGGCACAAACCCTGCACCTGCAATTACACCTGCTATAAGCAGCCATAAATGCTGGTGCCTACATTAGGCACAGATTGGCCATATTCTATATCTACATGCGTAAAATTTGGGAACGACCCTGGAATGCCCCAGAAATGCCCCTAGCCATGCCCCCAAATATTTACAAGTGTTAGGGTTTATGCATACATCGTTATAGAATACGATATGCATGTAAACCCTAAGTAGGGCAGATTAACACCAATAATTGGTTATCACCCAATTATCAGTGCTGATTGGCTCGTTACTCAGTTAAAGTACATGCATAAATTACACGCATAAATCCCAATTAAATCAAATTAGTGCCAATAATTGCTTATTAAAAAGCCAATTATTGGCACTAATTAGCTCATTATTCAATTAAATTGCCTGTGCAAATTGGGTGCATGCCCAAATGTGCACATACTACACTTGGCAACTTTTATAGGATTAGGGGATTAGTGTATACTATCCTAGTGCCTACCTTTGGGCACCCTATACAGAATTCTACTCTAGCCCCCAGATTCTATAAAGGTCGCCCAAATGTGGGCATGGATCCCAGCTCAGCACCCCAAATAGTTAATTGACTCTAGTGATTTAATTATTGGAGCTAACAAGCACTTTATTGGCACTAATTATGATTTGGGCACAGATCTGGCTACACACTATTCGGTGACATCGTGTGATAAAACCGGCTAACCACTGATTTTCAGCTTATCATTTGCTACGTTTGGTGGCCAGATTTGGCCGCTCCAACAACAGGTCTATCTTTGGCCACTATGAACTTAGCTAGCCAGCGCTGAAAGCGCTTAGAGCTGATTTCCACTTCAAACTTTGGGTGTGAGAATTTATACCAACTGAAAACCTGGTGTAAATCCTGGCATGTAATTTTGGCACTGATCCCCAGTATTCAGTAATACTATGCGCATCTTTCGTGAACATCCCTAACCCACCCATGCCCCTCCTATAGCCACCCCACTTTTGAGTCTGTGCTATATGATTTGCTTGACGATCTTTACAGAATAGTGCCTAGCAAGATGCGCATGCAAATCCTAAATGTTGCCAATTAATGCCAATAATTGTTAGCACCTAATTATTGGTGCTAATTGGCACGGAAATTTGTGTACCATTTATAGAATGTAGGAGTATTGATAGTAACATAGTAGATGACGACAGATAAAGACCTTTCCGGTTCATCCAGTCTGCCCAACAAGATAAACTCATAGCATAGGTATAATGTGCTACTACATATATACACTTAATCTTTATTTGTCTTTGCCATTTTCAGGGCATAGACCATAGAAATCTGCCCAGCACTGGACTTGTTCTCCAACAACTGAAGCTGTCATCAAAGCCCACCCCACCCATCCAAATCTGTCTAGCCATAATCAGGACATTTTCAGGGCACAGACTGTAGAAGTCTGCCCAGTACTGGCTTTGCTTCTCAATTACTAGTGCTAGTATCTAATCACCACTAAGCTTGCTTGGTTTCATGCCTTCCATATAGGATTCCTCTGTGTTTATCCCACATATTTTTGAATTCCGTCACCATTTTCATCCTCCACAACCTCCCGCAGGAAGGCATTCCAGGCATCTACCACCCTCTCTGTAAAAATGTACTTCCTGATGTTATTTCTGAGTCACCCCCCCCCCCCCCCCCCTGCAATCTAAGTTCACATCCTCTAGTTCTATCACCTTCCCTCCTCTGGAAAAGGATCTGTTTGTATAGTAATAGCACTTATTCTGCTTATATGCAATGTAACACAATAGGACGTTAACTGATAAGTATACACAACTGAAAAAGCTGGTGTTTTGTACACTTGTGTGTGTGTGTGTGTAAATGTGGGCACCCAGTTAGAGAATTGCAGTTTATATGGGTGTTTTCTTCTTAACCGTGATTTGTCTCCCTCAGTTATTTTTTTTGTGTGGATTTGGTAAGCCTGCCTAGAGACCCATATACAGATTACAAACAAAGGCAGACAGGGACCCTTTATACATGTTGAGAGAAATTCTAGAAATGGGGCCCAAAATTCAGTGCCCCCCCAAAATTGGCGCTGAACGGTATTCTATAACGGGCATTCTGGGATAATCACCTTTTATAGGATAGTGTGCAGTGCTAGGATTCACACTCTACTTTGGGTATAAGGAGTTACATCAGCTGAAACCGTGTGTAAATGTCAGCATGCAAGTTGGGCGTAGATTCCAAAGTTGGGCGTGGATCCCCTGAATACTGTAACACTGCGTGCATTTTAAAGGAACACCCCTAGCTCACTTCAGTGGCATAGCTATGGGGGCCCCCCAAATTGGATCTGTGCCCCTGGTTTGCTGGCGGGGTCCCCAACCCCCGCCAGCTGAAGCTTTTTTCCAGCGCTGACCTTTCGCAAATTCTTGAAGGCTTTTCTTTTCAATAAATTCCTTGACTAGATGTTGAAATGAGTTATAGCAAAGATCTTTCTCCTCACTTTTTCAAGAATATTCCTTTAACTCTTACAGTTTTCATAATATGTACTATACTACTACTACTACCGTGTTTCCCCGAAAATAGGACATCCTCCGAAAATAAGACCTAGTAGAGGTCTTGCTGCAATTTGAAAATATAAGGCCTCCCCCGAAAATAAGACTTAGCAGGGGAGGCCTTATTTTTCGGGGAAACATCGGGGTCACCCCCCCCACCCGAGATCGCCGGCTCCCCCCCTCGATCGCCGGCTCCCCCCGCCCTCAGTCGCTCCTGGAACTAACCTCTTAAATGCTTCCTTTCACCTTCGCACTCGCCGCAAGCAGCAGGGCAGGCCACTCCTTCCTTCCGTGTCCCGCCCTCGCCTGACGTTACGTTACGTCAGGCGAGGGCGGGACATGGAAGGAAGGAGTGCCTGCCTGCTGCTTGCTGCGAGTGCGAAGATGAATGGTGAAAGGAAGTGTTTAAGAGGTTAGTTCCGGGAGCGACTGAGGGTGGGGGGAGCCGGCGATCGAGGGGGGGGGGGAGCTGGGCGACCTCAGGTGGGGAGGGCGACCCGATGTTTCCCCGAAAAATAAGGCCTCCCCTGAAAATAAGACCTAGCGGGTCTTGGGGAGCAAAAATTAATATAAGACAGTGTCTTATTTTCGGGGAAACATGGTACTACTTATCATTTCTATAGGGCTACAAGTAACTTATACTGTTTAGTACTTATGTAAGCTACATAAAGCTGAATAATTGTATTAGGATAATGTGGGATACAAGTATCAAATAAGTAAAAGTGTCATCAAAGACTTAAACAGAGCCACTGCCACATATGTTTTCCTACTTACCATTCCTCTCCCTATGCATCTGCTGTTTGGAGTGCTCAAATTTTCTGGGTTAATTTGCATGTGCATGCTAGAATTTTCAAAAGTAGATGCAAAGCTCATCCCTGGGAATGTCTCTTAAATTCTTAAAAGGGGTATATAAATGTTTGTAATGAATGTATGTAGGGCTTTTCATTTGACTGAGTGGAGGAGTGGGCCTAGTAGTTAGTGTAGTGGCCTGAGAATCTGGGGAACCGGATTCCATTTCCACTGCAGCTCCTGTGACTCTGGGGAGTCACTTTACCCTCTATTGCCCCAGGTACAAAATAAGTACTTATATGTAAACCACTTTGATTGACAAAGAAACCAGCAGATCCGATGATCAAATTCATACAACATTTCATTGAAACAAAACCCAATGTGGTCCATATTTGGCCCCAGAGGGCTGCTTCAGGGGTACAGGTCTGGAAATGGCCATGAATATTTATAAAGGGAAAGGGAAATGGGACTTGATATACTGCCTTTCTGTGGTTTTTGCAACTACATTCAAGTGGTTTACATGGTATATTCAGGTACTTATTTGTACCAGGGGGCAATGGAGGGTTAAGTGACTTGCCCAGAGTCACAAGGAGCTGCAGTGGGAATTAAACTCAGTTCCCCAGGATCAAAGTTCCACTGCACTAACCAGTAGGCCACTCCTTTTAAGTATGAGTTTTTGCAATATGTATACATTTTATATGTGCTTTGTTTGTATGTTTGTTAGAGCACATAATTCTAGCGCTGGGATCCCTCACATTTTGTATGTATTATGATCCATTAGGTTGTGGTTGTGTTTTGTATGTTAATATGATTTTATGGCTATTTCTAGTTTTGTACCCCTGAAGCAGCCCCTGTGGGGTTGAAATGTGGACAACGTCAGAATTTTGTTTCATAACATTTTGTGTGGATCTGCTGGTTTCTTTGTTACTACTGTTGCGGACCTGAAGTACCTCTGATATACATTATGAACTATTTTGATTGTTAACCACAGAAAGGCAGTATATCTAATCCCATCCCCTTTCCCTACAGTCCTGTTTCACATTCATGTTGTCTTGGGTGAATTTTTTCAATAAATTTTGTTTTTGATTATCTTGGAACAAACTAATGTGCGTTTAATCAGTTAAAACATGGCAATGCAATTAACACGTTACATGTGGAAGGGCATAATCGAACGAAAAACGTCTATCTCCATGGGCGTTTATCTCCGAGAACGGGGCGGACCGAACCGTAGTTTCGGAAAAAAATAGACGTCCATGTTTTATTCGACAATTTGTGAGCTGGGCGTTTTTGTTTTCAGTGAGAATGGAAAATGAAAGCGCCCAGCTCAAAACGAATAATCCAAGGCATTTGTTCGTGGGAGGGGCCAGGATTCGTAGTGCACTGGTCCCCCTCACATGCCATTACACCAACCGGGCACCCTAGGGGGCACTTTAAAAAAAAAAAAAAAAAGGTAAAGAGCTCCCAGGTGCATAGCACCCTTCCCTTGGGTGTTGAGCCCCCCAAATCCACCTCAAAAACCCACCGCCACCAAGTCTACACCATTACTATAGCCCTAAGGGGTGAAGGGGGGCACCTACATGTGGGTACAGTGGGTTTGGGGGGCGGTGTGGAGGGCTCCCATTTACCAGCACAAGTGTAACAGGTGGGGGGGGGGGATGGGCCTGGGTCTACCTGCCTGACGTCCACTGCACCCCTAATAACTGCTCCAGTGACCTGCATACTGCTGCAGGGAGGTGGGTATGACATTTGAGGGTGAACATAAAAAGTGTGAAACGGCATATGTTTGTGGTGGGAGGGGGTTGTGACCACTGGGGGAGTCAGGGGAGGTCATCCCCAACTCCCTCCAGTGGTCATCTGGTCATTTAGGGCACTTTTTGGGGCCCCATTCGTGGAAAAACAGGGTCCAGGAAAAGTGCCCTAAATTCTCGCTAAAAACGCATATTTTTTTTCCATTATCGGCGAAAGGCGCCTATCTCTGATCGGCCGATAACCACGCCCCAGTTCCGCCTTCACCACGCCTTTGACACGCCCCCATCAACTTTGTCCGCATCCGCGACGGAGTGCAGTTGAAAACGTCCAAATTCGGCTTTCGATTATACTGCTTTATTCGTTTTTGTGAAATAAACGTCTATCTCCAGATTTGGGTCACAATATAGGCGTTTTTCTTTTTCAATTATAAGCTGGATTGCAAGCCCCAATATTTTTGTGGGGGCTAATTGCTCACAATGCACCAAACTCAAATCAATAAAAGGCTGTTACCTTCCAAGGCAAGTTATCCTGTAATTTCAGACTTTTTGCATTCTCCAGCCTGTTATTTCTAGAACCCTCTTTGGCCATTTCATGTAAGGCGTATGCCAAGGAATACACAGCATTGTAAACTTTGTAGCTGCTTCCCAAAAATTTCTGGGTACAGTGTAGGAAATTCAATTTCATAAAATCTGTGTAATTTTTGCAGGTTCTTTTAATGCTCGCGGAGCACTGGGGGTGGCACAGGTCCCACCACCAAACATCAGTCCCCTCGTTGCTTGGAAAAAGGCCTGCATCTACCTCACGGACAAATTTTGAAAAACTTGGAATAGCCCTGTTTGGTGCTGTGAATGCCAAGGTGTTGTTCTTCAGATTCTGACTAAATAAGGTGTATGGATAAAATTCCCATTCAGCTGTAGTGATCCAAACTTTCCTGGACATCTTCAGAAAGTCTGTTCTGACGTACAGGTCTAATACATAGTGCAGATTACTGTAGATAATAATCACGTTAGTTGATGTCTGCATTTGCTTCTCTATTTGACGTATCCTCTCTTCTAGTATGTAATTGGTATAACTGAAGAGTTCAATGAAGGCAATACAGCCTCCATTCTGGACAATCCCTTCTTTTATGATCTTGATGCCTTCCCACTGCTGTCATTATCAGGTGCGATGATACCAACCCAGGTCCAGTCAAAATGCTTCAGCAACCTAACGATTGCAACGCAAAGAGACAGCTCACTGGGAACAGTCCGGTAGAAATAAGGAAACTTACTAGTGTCATTCATAAACAGATTCTCTGAGAAAAAGCTGATCTGTTGACAGAAATGATAATGCAATTGCTGTCTTTAGGCTGACAGATTTAACTTTTTGATCCTATACACAATTTAATAAACAGTGGAAACACAACAGATTTGTTGCAATATGCAATGGACTTGGCAAATTTAATCTCTTTACTTGTATAATTTTATTTAAATTGTTACTTTTTTTTATTTTTGAATTCAGTAAAAATTGCAGACTTCAGCTCAGACAGGTGAAAAAAAAGGGTCAATATGCAGCCATTACAGTCACCACTATCACCGATCCTTTTCAATCTAATGATGACCCCACTAGCCAAGGCCCTATCCAACCAAGGCCTTAACCTATTCATTTACGCAGACGATGTCACATTATACATCCCTTACAAACATGATCTAACGGAAATCACCAACGAAATCAAACTTAGCTTGAACATCATGAACTCATGGGCGAATGCATTTCAACTCACTTAACACAGAAACAACACACACTCTCATCCTCTCATCCCAATACAACACGAACAAACCCACCAATATAAACACCCCAGACTACACCCTACCTATCTCAGACAATCTGAAAATTCTCGGAGTTACAGTCGACCGAAACCTCACGCTAGAGAATCAAGTGAAATCAACAACAAAGAAAATGTTCCACTCAAAGTGGAAACTCAAACGAGTGAAACCTTTTTTCACGAGGAAAATATTTTGCAAATTGGTACAATCTATGAATCTAGACTATTGCAACAGAATCTATGCGGGATGCAAAGAACAAATCATAAAGAAACTCCAAACTGCTCAAAACACAGCAGCCAGGCTTATATTCGGAAAAACGAGATTTGAAAGCGCCAAACCCCTATGGGAAAAACTGCATTGGCTTCCAATCAAAGAATGTATTGCATTCAAAATCTGCACCCTGGTTCATAAATTATATACGGCAAAGCCCCGAGTTACATGACAGACCTACCACAACAAAATCAACATGAACATACCTAAATCTCAACCACCCAAGCTGCAAAAGCCTCAAATACAAATCAGCCTATGCATCCAGCTTCTCCTATCTCCTATATAAGCACACAACTATGGAACGCATTACTGACCGCAATGAAAACAACGTATGACCACCTAAACTTCCGGAAATTACTAAAAACTAACCTGTTCAAAAAGGCATAACCTAATGATCCAACTTAAACGCTTGAACCCTGCAACATAACGAAACCAAAACTCGTACTGGACATAACTTAACCTCCTCTTTATGATTCCCCAATGTGTCTGTCACACATGAACTTTTACTCTACTACTATATCACTTTGTATTTGTTCATACCAAAACTGGCAATCACCATTAAGGTACCATAACCAAAACCGAGCTTCTCATTTTTCCCCCCAAACCCACCTCCCCGCTCCCTCCGTTTTCTATTTCTGTTGATGGCTCTCTCATTCTCCCTGTCTCTTCAGCTCGTAACCTTGGGGTCATCTTTGACTCCTCTCTCTCCTTCTCTACTCATATCCAGCAGATCGCCAAGACCTGTCGTTTCTTTCTTTACAACATCCGTAAAATCCGCCCCTTTCTTTCCGAGCACTCTACCAGAACCCTCATCCACACCCTTGTCACCTCTCGTTTAGACTACTGCAATCTGCTTCTTGCTGGCTTCCCATTTAGTCACCTCTCCCCTCTCCAGTCAGTTCCAAACTCTGCTGCCCGTCTCATCTTCCGCCAGGGTCGTTTTACTCATACTACCCCTCTCCTCAGGTCGCTTCACTGGCTCCCTATCCGTTTTCGCATCCTGTTCAAACTTCTTCTACTAACCTATAAATGTACTCACTCTGTTCTCCCCAGTATCTTTCCATACTTGTACTTCCCTACACTCCTTTCCGTGCACTCCGTTCCATGGATAATCCTCTTATCTGTTCCCTTCTCCACTACTGCCAACTCCACACTTCGCTCCTTCTGTCTCTCACTGCACCCTACGCCTGGAATAGACTCCCTGAGCCCCTACGTCTTGCCCCATCCTGACTATCTTTAAATCTAGATTGAAAGCCCACCTCCTTAACATTGCTTTTTACTTGTAACCACTCGCCTCCACCTACCCTCCTCTCCTCTTTCCTCTACACATTAATTGATTTGCTTGCTTTATTTTGTCTATTAGATTGTAAGCTCTTTGAGCAGGGATTGTCTTTCTTCTATGTTTGTGCAGCGCTGCGTACTTTGTAGCGCTATAAAAATGCTAAATAGTAGTAGTAGTATGTAAGCCACATTGAGCCTGCAAATAGGTGGAAAAATGTGGGATACAAATGTAACAAATAAAAAATAAATAAAAACATTTTTTGATACCCTGGCTGCCTCGGCTAATAAAAATCCAGATATTCAGCGTCTACCCCCTCTAACTGTTCCACAGACACAGTGCTGGTACTACAAGATTTCTATCATTCAGGTGTGTTCAGTGTCTGCTGATAATATTCATATCACCTTGATGAAGAGTAATGCTTTGTAGACATGGCTAATTTGTTAGAATCTAAAGTATAAAAGAGAAAACCTCCCTCCCCTACCTGTGAATAGTGGTACATTTCAAACAAGTTGGATATCTGCATTGATTCCTCAGGTGGAAGGCCTTCAATGATTGCAGATAGTGTTCCAGAGGTTCCACATCTGTAATTTAGGATTCCTTTGTCCTTTCCTGAAAACACATCCACAGCGGCCGCAAATGTTAGGAGTGGATTATTGTAAGAATCGTAAATGTGGAACCCTAGGGTGATGTTGGGTAAGAGCTCCGAGCTGTTGTTGATCTCCTCCACTGCGGCAACCATGGCCAAGAAGTTATAATAGTAAGATGGAACATTTCTGTAATTAAATGAGTTAGTAGTTAAATTTGTATCCACGCTCCCAATGCTCTGGCCCTTAGACTGAGAAGATCGCTTTCCTAGTGTGCTTGTGAAAGATTTCTGTAATTGAGGGTACTACTAAGCGATTTTGGAATGATGATCTTAAAGCTCTCTGGGTGGAGTAGGGAGTCAGTAAGGGGGAAAGGTATGGGGGCTTGCCGGAAAGGTGGGTTTTATATACCAGTAGTATGGTTTTATAAATAAAGAAGACTCTCATCAACATTCCTGGCGATATACAAGTGCAAAAGAATGCACTTGGATCACACAGCACATACATTTAGCAATATATGGGGGTAGTTCAATAAGTGGGCATTTCCTTTTAGGTGCCCCAAAGCCATGCGGTAGAAGCGTCTATAACCGCACCTGGGTGCCCAGATTCCATGATAGAATACTAATATAACCTGGCATCGTCATGCCTTACATTTACACCCCTGCAGTTATACAACTATAAACCTGGTATAACTCCGGTTGCCCACACACGGCAAGGGCGCATGCAGCTTACTGCATTCTGTAAGTTGTGCACGTAAGTGGCAGCTCCACCTATGCCCCTTCCGTACTGATACCCTCCTTGCATTCATGCACTGTGCCACTTAATGTGCACCCTTACAAAATCACATTTAGGTGTTCTGCTGCCCCTTACACACGTAAGTGTACACGTGACCGTGACAGTATTGTGTACACTTATGCATTCAAGTGGTGCGTAACTGTGGACACCCTGTTATAGAATTGCCCTTTACAGGAGTAGGTGTTCGGGGGGGCAAAGAAGAGTTGAGGTACGAAAAACACTTGTGTATAACTTGATGTGGGAGTCTGTTTTAAAAAGGCACATCAGTGCATGTGTTGCTGTTAGGAAACAAACATGTCATCTGTGCCTATGTGCCTTTCCTACCTAGATGTCCTCCACGAATTACAGGGGTATGACCTTTAAATGCATCCATTCTGCAGCCCCCCATTACCTTTCCACTTTCATCTCTCCCTACATTCCTCCCTGTGAACTCCGCTCGCTGGACAAATCTCTCTTGTCATCTCCCTTCTCCTCTACTGCTAACTCCAGGCTTCGTTCCTTTTCTCTCGTGGCACCTTATGCCTGGAATAGACTTCCTGAGCCTGTACGTCTAGCTCCATCTCTAGCACCTGTTTTCAAATCTATGCTGAAGACCCACCTTTTCACCACTGCTTTTGGCTCCTAGCCATTACTCAATTGCCCTCCCCTTGTTCCTTCTCACCCAGTACTTCCCTCGCCCTTAATTGTCTTGTCTGTCTATATTTTTAGATTGTAAGCTCTATTGAGCAGGGACTGTCTCTCTGTGTCAGGTGTTCAGCGCTGCGTGCGTCTGGTAGCGCTATATAAATGCTAATAATAATAATAATAGAAGAGGATAATAAACCTTTAGATCAATGTCCCATGAAACAATGAAAGAGAAATGTGAAGTTCAAAGAAAACTCTCCTATATCTAGTGTATCCTTGGTGCATCTGTAACTTTTTCAAAGGCGCGGTAATGTTTTTAGCGTGTGCTAATAATTAGTGCACACTAAATGCTTTGGGTGTCTCTAGCATTTAGCTCACACTTCTTTTTAGCGTACGCTAAAATTGCTAGCACGTCTTTGTAAAAGGACCCCACAAAACCCAAAGTGGATCTCACAAAGGAGCAAAGCCATGAAGCTACCTACCTTGCGTACCCTCTCAAGATTGGAGAAAATTGGAAGGAGAATGGCTTAGTTATGTGAAAAAAACTGGTTGCTATAATTCCTCCTATTGTTATATCTCCTCGCCTGTGGTATCCTGGTATGGAGAAGACCTTTCTCTGTCTACAGTTGTGCTCATCGGTATTCCACATAGAATCACTGAACAGCAGTAGAAACAGAAATAGGTGGGTTAACATCTTTTCCTTTAGAAAATAGCATATCCTGTAGAGTAATTGCACGTCGTGTTCTGTGGTCTTGTTCGTGGTAAGGGTGGGAGAGATGTTGCAGGGGTCTTGAAAGCCTCATCCAACCGTAGCTTCACCTATGAATTGAAGAATATTAGGCATTTGTCAAGTGATCTCTATCTGTGCATGAGTAGACTCCTATATGGACACAAAGGAAATGAAGAAAAGCTTTTTGAAACCATAACACTGATGCTGTTGAATTGATGCTTTTAAAGGCACCCTGTGACCTGCAAAGACCCTGCTTCTCAGAGGTTCAGCCTCAAGGGCTCCCTCCTCCTCTACTGTGTATTTAGTATTAATTATAGGTTTACTTTTTTAATGTAACCTTACAAAACTTGTGCCTTTATTACAAATCATGCAAATATTAATCTGATTGGAAACACTTACTAACAAACATAATAACGTTTTATTTGTAGCCCACAGCAAAACATTTTTGTCAGAAAAGAAACAAATTGATGCTCGATCCTTTGAAGGAGGGTCTCTGAGGCACTTTTTATAGAACTGGGACTCCTAGGACAAATCATCTAATACGTGTTGGCTTTGTGTGACTGAGGAAGTCACACTGTCACATCTGTTGTTTCAGGGGCCCATTTACTAAGGTGCTAAGGCACCTACTCGCATCCAATGTGCGTCAGTTTGGAACTTCTGACTGGCTACCGTGAACCCTAGGCAGTAATTCCAGTTTTTACGTGCAGCGCAAAATATTTTTTAATTTTTCTACCAAGTGGAGCTAACTGAGTGGTAATCAGCAGTGTACGCGCGCTGATGACTGCCCAGTTAATGCGTGAGACCTTACTGCTAAGTCAATGGGTAGCGGTAAGGTCTCAGGCCCAAAATGGACGTGCGCCAATTTTAATTTGGCTATCCATTTTTGGCAAAAAAAAAAATAAAAAGACCTTTTTTGCAGGTGCGCTGAAAAATGGATCTGTGTATGTCCAATACACGTGTCTACTCCTGCGCAGGCCACTTTGCGGCACATCTTAGTAAAAGGAGTTCTCACAGTCCAAATCCAATAATATTCTGGGCACAAGCCTGGGATTAGATAATAAGAACATCAGAACATAAGTGTTGTTGCCATACTGGTACAGACCAAAGGTCCATCAAGCCCAGAATCCTGTTTACAACAGTGGCCAATCCAGGTTACAAGTGCCTGGCAAAATCCCAGAACAGTAAAACAGATTTTATGCTGCTTGTCGTAGAAATAAGCAGTGGATTTTCCCAAGTCCATTTTAATAATGGCTTATGGACTTTTCTTTCAGGAAATTATCCAAACCAGTGGCGTAGCAAGGGCGGGGCGGTGGGAGCGGTCCGCCCCGGGTGTCAACGGGTGGGGGGGTGCATCCGTCCAGCCCCCCCGGCGCAGCGCCTCCCCCCCGACACGGTCCCCACCTGCCTACGAGCTCCATCCATCTGCAGTGCTGCTGTAAAGAAGAAATCGCTTCGTCGGCCCTTCCCTCACTCACTGTCTCCCGCCCTTGAGGAAATAGGAAGTTACATCAGAGGGCGGGAGACAGTGAGTGAGGGAAGGGCCGACAAAGCGATTTCTTCTTTACAGCAGCGCTGCAGATGGATGGAGTTCGTAGGCAGGTGGGGACCGTGTCGGGGTGGCGCTATGCCGGGGGGGGGGGGGTCCACGCCGGTGGGGGGGGGTCATGTTGGTCTGCACCCGGGGGGGGGGGGTGCAGCGGCGTTCTGCCCCGGGTGGCAGCCGCCCCCGCTACGCCACTGATCCAAACCTTTTTAAAATCCTGCTAAGCTAACTGCTTTTACCGTATTTTCTGGCAATGAATTCCAGAGTTTAACTACATAGGGCCCCTTTTACCAAGCTGTGGCAAAAAGGGGCCTGTGCTGGTGTCGGTGCGTGTTTGTGACGCGTGCCGAGGCCTCCTTTTACCGCAGCTGGTAAAAGGTAGGTCTTTATTTTTATGAAATGGTCAGGCGGCAAGTGAAGCACTTGCTGCGCGGCCATTTCGGGGGGTTGGGGGGGGGCAGCCCTTACCGGCACTCATTCAGTTGGCAGTAAGGGCTTCAGTGCTAATCCGGTGGTAACCAGGATATGATGGCGTGCTGGGAGTGGGAAGTACCGCCGGGCTGCTGCGGTACTTCTTTTTTAGTGAGCAGTAAGCCTGCTTTGGGCTTACTGCTGCTTTGTAAAAGCGGCCCACAATCTCTATTGTTTTTCAGATTTGAGTACCCCTCACATACTGTAATATAGTTATTTAGAGGTGAGTAGCATTGTTACATCAGTTGAAAAAAACAACACAAGATGCTCTTTCACATGTTTATGGCATTAGCTATTCACGCCATACTAGCTACATGGAAGAATAAGACAACTTTGTTGTTCTATGCTTGGGGGGGCTCAGGTATGTGTGAATGTGAAGAAAAGGCAGCAGCAAAAAGAAGGACTTGGGATACTTTCCATAAAGTATAGGCTCCTCTTGAAACTTTTTGTGTCTTAGATCAGTGTTTCCCAAGTTGGTTCTGGAGTACCCCTTGCTAGTCAGCTTTTCAGGATATCCACAGTGAATATGCATGAAAGAGATTTGCATACATATTGCCAGAGGATGTGGTAATGGTAGTTGGCATATCTGGCTTTAAAGGTTTGGACAAGTTCCTGGAGAAAAGTCCCATAGTCTGCTATTGAGATGGATATGGGGGAAGTCACTGCTTCGCTGGGAATGGTAGTAGGGAACAGGGCCGGCCCTAGGGTTTCTAGTGCCCTCATGCAGTCTATTAGTCGGCGCCCCTACCCATCCAGAGGTGGGATCACTATGGCTCCGCCCCCACAGTAGACACACCCCTTTTACCTACCATGGCATAATTGAAAATATTACACCAGTATAGAAGAAAAATAACTTAGCACACAGACCAGGAATTAGGAGAACAGACAGTCTTGCCAACTCTGAAAAACAATGTGTTATCAAAATTTCAGAATCTAACAAACATCCCTATTCAGACACTTGGCCTTGCAGTCACACATGTAGAACAGAGATAGCCCCTCTTCAAATTCTTCAAAAATTAACCTGAAATCCTAAGAAGTTAGACTCTGCATGCAGCACAATAGCCTTCCCATCAAGCACAGCTTAGGATCTAGCTAGGACAGACTTAATCAGCATAAACTAACATGTTCTACAATCTGAGTTGGACAGACTAACAGGAGTTACTGAAGTGGGAATGAGAGATAGGGATGTTAGGAATTGAAAGCAGGCATCTAGCCCTCCTATCCTGTGAGTTGCTGTGTTTGGGGGGGGGGGGGGGGGGGGGAAAAGGGGTGGGTCAGGTGCAGCACTAAACAGCAGTCTCTGACAAAACAAGGGTCCAGGCTCTGCTGTGCTGTCTCTGTCTGAGCCCTCTCTGGGCAGAGGACGAGGGTAGCTGGAGCTCCACAAGTTTATTTCAGAGCCAGATTCAGTTGGAGCAGTGATGTCCTCTGACAACACAAGGAGGATATTTCTCTGCTTGGGAGGGGGAGGGGAAGGGACAGAGAGCTGACAGCTTTGGAGCCAGACTGAGATGAGCAGCCAGAGGATTAGATACTCAGCAGAGCTTGATTGCTTGCAAAGTGGCGCCCTTGAAGGCATGCGCCCCCCCTGCAGTGCTTACCCTGCTTACCAGGTTTGACCGGCCCTGGTAGGGAAAGTTGCTACTAACTGGGTTTCAGCTAGATGCTTGTGACCTGGATTGGCCACTGTTGGAAGCAGGCTACTAGGCTAGATGGGCCATTGGTCTGACCCAGTATGGCTATTCTTAGGATCTTAAGATCTTATATATCCTCTCAAATCTTTTTAGAACTAGGTGTTCAGCAGATTATGGAAAACAAAATAGTTACTTTTCTGTCTCAATTCCTCTGGTAGTTGAGTCCAATCAAAATACTTAACTTGAAAAAAATAAAGAGTGCATTTACTTTTATGCCAGCTGATATTTTATAAAAGGCCAATCAGGCTTGTATGTGGCCACAAAAACATAAAATCTACCAAAAAGAAGAGGAACCAAAATAAAAAAAGTATACAAATCACAAAAATAGTAAAACAAAACACAATGGGAATGACCAAACGAATGAAGGAAGGTGATCCAGTACAAAACAGTCCTTTATTATGGCAAATCTCACAAATCTAATGATTAGGTACACGCGGACACGACATATTGCTGTTTCCTTTAGTACTCGTGGTCTCCTGATGCAGTCAACAGTTCCAAATCATGCTCCACATCGAATATACATGTACCTAATTATCAGAGATTTTTGTGTTGAAATTTGCCCTCAGGGAGGCTAACTTTATAACAAGCCATCTGAACAGGAAAAGTACATGGGCACACACATTGAGTAAATTCCTCCAAAAAGGTGGTAAATAAAATAAACATAAATATACAAGCAATATACAAGCAGCTTGAAATGTTGCTACTACTTGGGTTTCTACCATGTACTTGTGACCTGGATTGATCACTATTGGAAACAGGATACTGGGCTAGATGTATGGCTATTCTAATGTTATTATGTGCTTATGTGTCTATTACACATAGAGGGGCATTTTTGATATGACGTGTAAATCTGATTTTGGATGTTTTGCGGAAAACGTTCAAAATTCCAGTAGTGATTTGCTAGCTGTTGTGCTCAGTGCTTCTATCTTTTTGGACAATTTAATGTCCACATGAAAAACACACAAAATCTAGCCACTGGGATGTAGAAGGAGCCTGCATTCTTAGTAGACTGGCCACACAGACATCCCAGCAGAGCACCTTAGGGGGCACTGCAGTGGACTTTATACACTGTTACCCTTTTATATTACATGATGAGCCTCCGAAACCCACCAAAAACCTAGTGTATCTAACTGTACACCATATAGTAACTCTTACACCTGTAAGTTTATTTATTTATTGATTACATTTGTACCCCACGCTTTCCCGCTCATGGCAGGTTCAATGCGGCTCCCAAAAAAACAACAAGGCAAATGATCTGCAAAATCCAATATGGGAAAGAAAGCCAGCAGATCAATATCACAACAAAAAGATTTTATTGACGATACCGTGTATGAACAAACCGCCCGACACAGACCGTGTTTCGCCCACCTAGGGCTGCGTCAGGGCTACAATGAACAATATATAATAATTATCATAGATCATAATAAAAAAATATAACACACATACGAGCATAATATATCAAATATATAAATTGACAAAAACAAATAATAAAATATGGAATATTACTAAGTATACATAGAGAGTATACTAGAATAATTACATGAATAAGAATATCGCTATGCACTGTCCAATATAAATAATATATATTGTGATAAACACAGTGACCGCCCTACCCTGAGGAGACTGCCAGAGGACGCTCTCCACCTGAAAACCTGGGATATGCCCATTCTGGTCACTAGAGGGAGCCAAAGGGGATATACCAGTGTAATGACCTGAAGGGACAGCTGGGGGTGCTCGTGGTATAGGACCTGTCCTTCCCTGAAGAGGCCACCAGGGGGAACTCTCAGAGTAGAAGCTGGAAAGTTGGAGAGAGTTCTGGGTCTGGACCTTTCTGGAAGTAGGGGGGAGAGGCCTATAGAGGGGGGTGGATTATTGGCCACCCTATATAAACACCCTCTAAGCCAAGGAGAGAGGAGATGGGATGAGAGGAGAGCCTGGAAAGCCTGCTGGAGGAGGAGTACTGGGAAGATGGAAGAGAGAGAGAAGGAGACTCAAAGTCTAGGAAGGTACTTACCAGACCAGGTTGTGGATGGACTTGTGAACCAGGCTATGTTGTTGAGGGACTTGGGACTATGTAAAATGAACTAACAGCCGTGGGATGGAGGATAGGACTGTAAGGTCAATGAGAGTGAAGAGTGTCCTATCCAGGGGTGGTGGCTGTTTTACACTGGGACCCAGGTCTCCCAAAGTAAATGGGCTCAGTGAGTGTATGTACAAATGAATAACTGGAAAGAAGTTGTTCCCCAAAAGACTGAATCCAGGTACTACTAATAAAGTGAATGTGCATATGATGACTGCCTAATCTGCATATTTATGAAGGCTGGAGAAGCAGAGTTATAGTCCCAGAGAAAATGTGTGGTGGGTCACTGTCTGTGAACCAGAGGAGTGACCGGGGCACGGTGGACATAACGGGGAAGGATATCCAGCAGGAGGAAGGCATGTCAGAGCAGTCACCCTGAGTAAGGAAGGAGCCCAGGATATAGAGGTGGGTGCTTGCCAGTGACTGGAAGAAGATGAGATGGAGGCCTGCTCAGGAGCTAGGGGCCAGGGAGGTTGGGTAGAGAGCAGGAAGTGCATGTGTCTAAAGATTACTCTGAAGCCAAGTGCCAGGGAGCCTCAAGAGGGCTTAGTTCAAGAATGCCCTGCGGAGGGGAAGATAAAGGAAACCCCTTTGTTTTGAACTGTTTGCTTCTGTGCTGTTTTGCTGGAGTTACCAGGGATCTACCACAAATTGTTTTGAACTGCTTTGGTTGGAACTGCTTGTGGCAGAGCAGTTTGCTGGTCAGTTGCCATATTGTAGCTTGGCTTGGGAGCCAAGGGAACTCCGAGGAGACTGGCAAGGGCAGCATAACAGCAAAGCAAGGGCACTGGTATAGGTTGCAAACTTCATTACAAATATGTATAAAAAATGTATAAATGAGGTAATAAAAGGGGTGTAAGAGAGTAGGGGGGAGGGGTTGTGGGAAGACTGGTAGGAGGGGCTCTGGTTCATTGTCATTAACACTTGGTTGGGTGTTGTGTGGATGGGTACATAAGTTTAAGTTGGATCATTTGGGTAAGCTTGCTTGAAAAGGTGGGTTTTCAGCAGTTTCCGAAAGGTTAGGTGATCATTGATTGCTCGAATGGATCTTGGTAGGGCATTCCAGAGTTGGCTGTCTATGACAGAAGTTGGATGCATAGTAGGTTTTGTACTTGAGTCCTTTGCAGTTGGGAAGGTGTAAGTTGAGATAGGTTTGCGAAGATTTTGATCCGTTTCTGGGTGGAAGGTCAATTAGTTTGTCCATGTAGCTTGGGGATTCTCTGTGGATAATCTTGTGAATCAGTGCGTGTATTTTGAAGTTTATTCGTTCTTTGATAGGAAGCCAGTGGAGCTTTTCACGTAGAGGTGTTGCTTACTCAAATTGTGACTTACCAAAAATGAGTCTGGCTGCCGTGTTTTGGGCAGTCTGGAGTTTTTTCAAGACTTGGGCCTTACAACCAATGAAAATACTATTGCAGTAGTCGGGTAGTACTGTGGATTGTACCAAGCTGCTGTCACCAGGGAGAGCGCTCCAGGTACAATCAAGAAACAAATGTCCACCAGCAACTTCAATCTTAAGGCTTTTATTCCATGCAGGTTTCTAGTAGACCTGATACACGGTTCCAACAGCAGCATTCACCTTCAATCTTAAACACATGTAAGCCACCTGAAAGTGTGTGGCAAATAGAACCCTTTAAGCAGTAGGCTGCCAGCACCTACCAGGATTCAATGATTCAATACAGGCTCACAGTCAGCTTCAGTCTGGGCTCTTTATCCAGTGCACAGTAAACAGTAGTTCAATTCCCAAGACAAACAGTTCATTCAGTTCATCACCCCAGTTAAATCACAAAGCAGCCTTTACCTTCAGGAGGTTTCAATACTTTAGGGACTTCTCACACCCAAGGGATTTTCCCTGCAACTGCTTCTCTCTCACTTCTTCTCTCTTCCTGAACTGAACTCCTCTGGGACTCCTTCCCACCTGCCTAATCAATCCCTGGCTTCTGCTCTCACAACCAATCATACTCCCTCCACTAGCTTCCCCCACACCCATACCAGCTGAGTTAAGCATTAGACTAATGATGAGCTCCTGCACACAGGGTTTCCTATCTCTCTTTCCCCTTAGTGGCAGCCACTCTACACATCCTGCCAGCTTACACCCATATCTTCCCCAATTGCAGCTAGGAGTCCAGTCCGGGTTCTTCATCTCACCCCCTGGCTCCTTGCCTGCAATGCCTTCTGGGACTTGTATTTCAAACTGAAACTGCCTTAACCCAACTATCCTGGATGTGACTATCACACTGCGGAATGTTTTAATGGGGAGGTATGGTTTGACACGTTTCAGCACCCACATCATATTGAACATTTTCTTTGTGGTGGCTATTGAGTGATTTTCAAGTGATAGATGGTTGTCTAATGTTACTCCTAGAATTTTCAGTTTGTCGGATATGGGGATTGTGACGTCAGGGGTGCTAAGATTAGTTGGGAGGAGTGTGGAGTGTGGGGATGATAGGATTAGGCATTGAGTTTTCTCCTTGTTCATTTTCATTTTAAAGGCGTTGGCCCAAGAGGTTATGGTATTCATGCCAGTGAATATTTTGTTGGAGATTTCTGATAAGTTGGATTTGAAGGGGATGAATATGGTAACGTCGTCTGCGTAGATGAAGGGGTTGAGGCCATGTTTGGATAGGGATTTGGCTAGGGAGATCATCATAAGATTGAAGAGAATCAGGGATAGAGGAGATCCTTGGGGTACACCACATTCTGATGACCAGGGAGATAAGATTGTTGAAGTTGACTTGATTTGGTAGGATCTTGTGGTGAAGAAGCTTTTTATCCATTTAATGATATTTCCGCCAATCCCTAGTTTATCCAGTAGTTTTGTCATAATGTTATGATTTACCATGTCGAATGCACTGGATAGATCGAAGTTTCACCTGTATGTAGGTATAGTAGGTTTTTGGTGTTTTTTGGAGGGCTCAAACTTTCCATCACAAGTGTAACAGTTAGACCGTGGTATGGACCTGGATTTCCTTCTCCACAGTGCACTGCACAGACCATTAGGCCACTCCAGGGACCTGCTTGTTGCTCTAATAGGTCTGGTCATAACATCTGAAGCTGTCATAGATGCTGGTATACACTGTTTTTTTACATCTTTGTGGGAGGGGAGGGGATCAGTGATCACTGGGGGAGTAAGGGGGTCATGCCTTAATGCCTCCAGTGGTCATCTGGGGCACCTTTTTGTGACTTAGGCATTATTAAAACAGGCCTAGCCCCAATGTCTTGGTTTTAGCCCTGACATTTTTGTTTTGTTCCATTATGGCAGAAAAACATCCTAGTGTTACAAACTCCCAAATCCCATCTCCAACATGCCCTGACACACCTCCGTGTGATTTGAATGCACTTAGAAAAACATCTTAAAATGGGTTTCAAAAATAGCAATTTGGGTGTTTTGTGAAAAAAGTCCATCTACCACTTTGTGCCTCATTTGGACATTTTTCTGTTTCAAAAACAAGCTACATAAGCTTTTGCAGAAAGTTACATCTGTTTCATGGGAAGAGTAACTTTGATGCCCTTTTACTAAAGTCTGGTAAATTTTTGTGATTACAGCATTTCACTGTTGGGGCATCAGGGCCAGCCTTAGGGTGAGGCGACCGCATAGGGCCTTGCGCTCAAGGCAGCCCCGCGCGGCGCGCCTGAACTCCGCCCCAACTGCCCGAGTTCCAGTCCCCCTCCCTCTGAATTTTAAAAGTCATCTAAGTTACCTCGTTGGGGTTACGGCAGCAGGCGGCAGCAGTGAAAAGCGTGTGAGCTGCTCGGCGCTTCAGGAGCCTTCCCTTCCCTCTCTCAGCTCTGGTCCTGCCCTCCCGCCCTTGTGGAAACAGGAAATGAGGGCGGGAGTCAGGAGGGGTTTCAGGCCCTGGAGCTCAGAGTGGTGGAGCTAGGGTAGGGGTGGAGCTAGGGTGGGGCAGGGCTAGGATGGGACCCCATCAAATTGGTCTGCACAGGGCCCCGCACTTGCTAAGACTGGCCCTGTGGGGCTTTGCCTGACTTATTCTGTGCAGTGTCTGCACAGGAAAATTCTTACCACACATTTAACAATTCCTAATCTGGGGTAATAAATGATAAGGGAGGGCAGGGTGGTGCTTTCTACTGGGGCACATGGGGTGAGGAGTGATAGGAAGGGCAGGGTGATGGTTATTATATGGGGTGAGAAACATAAGAACATAAGCGTTGTCATGCTGGGACAGACCAAAGGTCCATCAAGCCTCGTATCCTGTTTCCAACAGTGGCCAATCCAGGTCACAAGTACCTGGCAAGATCCCAGAACAGTAAAACAGATTTTATGCTGCTTATCCTAGAAATACAAAAACAATGGCACAGTTTTGTCCAAAAATAAATTGTAAAAATACACAATGTTAACCGGACAAAACAAATTTATTGCAACATTAGAATGTTGACTGGTGAGGGTATCTCATAACATCAAAGACATCTGTGTTTACCACCTTATAATGTGGCTCACAGGTCCGATTAGCAACTTACAGCGTTATCGGAGTTGCTAATATGGTGTCGTAGAGCACCGCTATAACCTGATGAGCTCCAGCCTCAGAAGACGTTGTACAAAGTTTGGAGCTCTCAAGCTAAGTTGATTTTGTGCATTATTTGCTACTTTATTGCAATAATGTTTATTTTTTGAGCAGTAGTACACTTAAGGTTTTTAATGCCTGTTTATCAATGAATGAAAGACAATTCGATATTTAGGTTTTGATACATGAATAATACAAGGTACTACTGGTTGGCTGGGGGTGATCTATGATCACAAGTTTTTATAGACCTGTGAGCCACATTATAAGGTGGTAAACACAGATGTCTTTGATGTTATGAGATACCCTCACCAGTCAACATTCTAATGTTGCAATAAATTTGTTTTGTCCGGTTAACGTTGTGTATCCTAGAAATAAGCAGTGGATTTTCCCAATTCCATCTTAATAATGGCTTATGGACTTTTCTTTTAGGAAATTATCCAAACCTTTTCTAACCCTGCTAAGCTAACTACTTTTACCACATTCTCTGGCAATGAATTGCCCCATGTAAGCCGCATTGAGCCTGCCATGAGTGGGAAAGCGCGGGGTACAAATGTAACAAAAAATAAAATAAAAATAAATTCCAGAGTTTAATTACATGTTGAGTGAAGAAATATTTTCTCCAATTTGTTTTAAATTTACTACTTAGTAGTTTCATTTAGTGATGGGAGGGGGCAGGGTGCTGGTCATTACTGGTGGTTGAGGGGGCATGAGGTGATGAGAGTGCAGGATGATAGTTATTACTGGGGTTGTGAGGAATATGGGGTGAGGAGTAATATTTCCCGTACCTGGATGTCTGCAACTACATGCACTGTACTTGCGGAACATGCAGCTGTGGGAAATATAAGGAACATACATATTTTATTGTGTATATATGAAGAGGTTCACACTCTTGATAATGATATATTTATTTATTTATTGCATTTGTATCCAGTGGCGTTCCTAGGGGGGCGGACACCCGGGGCGGCGCCCCGCCCTCCGGGTGCAGCACCCCCCCCCGATGCAGCGCGGACGCCCCCCCCCCGCCAAAGCACCCCCCCGGCGAAAGAAACCTCCCCTGGGTGCACGCCGTTGTGGGGGGTACCGCAGCGCGCGCCTGCTCAGCGTTGGCGCGTTCGCTGCAGCCTGCAGCTCCCTCTGACCCGGAACAGGAAGTAACCTGTTCCGGGGCAGAGAGGGAGCTGCAGGCTGCAGCGAACGCGCTAACTCAGCCAACGCTGAGCAGGCGCGCGCCGTGGCACACCCCCAGCGGTGTGCACCCGGGGCGGACCGCCCCCACCGCCCCCCCCTTGGTACGCCACTGTTTGTATCCCACATTTTCCCACCTTTTTGCGGGTTCAGTGTGGCTTACAATAAGAAATGAGTGATGGAAGTACAATTTGTTACAAATTGGTTATGGATTACATTGTGCAGAATTATGCGAGACAATCGAAGTGTCGTTAAGGAGTGCAACAGTGGAACACAAACATTGAACATTGGAAGGAGACAATGGGAGCTTGAGGGGCAATAATAAGGCGTAAAGACATATGGTATACATATTTCTGTGAATAAGGGTATGAGTGATGTGGGAATATTATATATATATATATATATATATATATATATAATATATATATATAATATAATATATATAAGGAAGGCTCCGCACGTATGAACACGTACTCATCCAAATAAGGCCCCGCACATGTGATGATGGCCCATGGACGTCCGTGCATCATGGTCGTCCACGTGCCGACCCATCATATATGGGGCAGGACGTCCACCTGCTGACTCGTCCATATATGGGATGGTCGTCCATATATGGAACTGTGCATGTAAGAACGTCCATCACGCATAGGCATCTATATAAGGCGATGCACATTTTCCAATGGTTATTCACTGAGAAACATGGCTCTCAGACAGGAGCCCCCCAGGACTGTGTCCATTAGAACACGGACACAGATACGACAAAGGCTGGAAAGGTAAGTGCTTTTTTTCACCCCCCCACACCCATTGTTCCTGGGCTATCAGGTCCCCCTCCTGTAGCAACACATTTAAGAGCTCCCTCAGCAATGTAAGCACTAACTGTAGTCTGCATTCAAAGATAATTAGTAATATGTGCACATGCACTGTGGAGCCAACTTTTCAAAATTATTGGGGGTGCTAAGCCCAATGAAAATAACCCCTCCCTGGACACATACAAGGAATTTTCTCAATATTGGGGGTGCTCAAGCACCCACAGAGTCGGCTCCAATGCATGCACATTCATTAATAGAATATATGTACTAGAAAGGAAAAACATTCCCACATCCTTGCAATACTGCACATAAATGGTACTCTCTGTCCTCATGTCCACCTCAATGACATCACCTGTACCAATGTAATGCCCCCCCCCAGAAGCGTAGCCAGGTGGGGCGCAGGGAGAGCGGTCGCTCCCCCAAACAGCTGTTCCGAAAAAAGGCGCCTCTGTGCCCTGTGCCAATAATTATTTTTCTGCTCCCTCCTGAGTCCTCTCTTCTGCCCGTCTTCTCCCTCCTGCGCAGCACCGGCGATTCAGAGTGAGCCATGCTTCTGCCGGTGTCGGGGCCTCTTCTCAGGTGCGTCCCACCTCTGTGGAAAACAGGAAGTTGCAATAGAGTAGGCGGGACGCGCCTGAGAAGAGGCCCCGACGCCGGCAGAAGCAAGGCTCACTCTGAATTGCCGATGCTGTGCAGGAGGGAGAAGACGGGCAGAGGAGAAGGTGAAACTGAAAGATGCAACGCTCGGGGAGTGCTGGAGAAGGGAGAAAGCGGGTGGGCGTGGCTGGAGAAGGGAGAAAGTGGGCGGGGGGTTGTGCTGGAGAAGGAAGAAGGCAGAAAGCAGGTGGGGGGATGGCTGGAGAAGGGAGAAAGTGGGCGGGGGTGTGTGCTGGAGAAGGAAGAAGGGAGAAAGCGGGCGGGCTGGAGAAGGGAGAAAGCGGTCGGGCGGAGGCTGGAGAAGGGAGAAAGCGGGCGGGGAAGGTTTAATAGGCTCACTTCCACTCTGGTCAATCTAGTCCATCTAGTCCACTTTAACAAGGGAGCCAAACTTACTTTCCTTGTGCCATCACTATCCAGCAGGATAGGCAATGTCTTGAAAGGTGGAGGATAAAGGATTTTTTTTATATATGTTTATATCACACATTATCCCAAGCAAAGCTGGATTCAGTGTGGCTTACATTTTAAAATACAGTGAGACAGAATAATAGAATTTAGTTATATCATGGGAATAAATAGATGGATGTGTCTGAAACATTTAACAAAGTTGAGATTAGCATATATACCCAACTGGGCATTTAAATGTTTATCCTTTATTGATACCACATGTTCAGAAATCATAGCCATAAGTATAGATAGTTATTCAAAGATTATCACATGGGAGGGGAAGGAGATAGGGACACAAAGAGGGCACTACTGGAACGGGGAATGGGGATATGGGGACAATGGTGAAAAATGGGTGAGATGGGTACAAAGAGTTAATGCTGGAAAAGGGGGAAGATGGTAACAGGGGTAATGCTGGAAAAAGCAGGAAGATGGGGACACAGGACAATGTTAGAAAAAGGGAGAGGTGGGGGACACCAGGATGGCAGGTGCTAGAAAGTGGGAGATGAGGAGAACAGGTAGGCTTGTGCTGAAAAAGGGGGAAGATGGGGACACAGGGCAGATGCTGAACTTGGGGGTAGGGTAGGGACAAGGAACACAGAAGGGAGATGTTGGACAGGATAAATAGTGGTGCAGAGGAAAAAAGGATGGTGCACTTGGAGACAGAAGAAATGTCAGATGGGCAAGAGACCCTGTAAAGGCAGAAGAAACAGAGAAAAACAGAAAAGAGACAGTGGGACCAAAGCAAATGAGAAAACAGTAGAGGGGTCAGAGTGCATTTTCTTAAGTCATTTTGGACGTACTGCAGCACAGATTTTGATGGGTAGAATCAGGGACTGCAAATCCCACATGAATTTGGGATGTGAGTTCACACTAGGACTGGTTGAAAAATCTCCCTTCTGGAACTGGATCACTTGGCAGCTTTGCACACAGCTATTTGATAGTGGGGACATAAAATGAAAGATCAGAGCCAAGCAGATGTAGAGAACGAAAGGAAGAAGACAAGAGGCAAGAGAAGAAATAGAAAGGTCAACCTGGAAAAGAATTTAAGGCTGACTCATGGAACATGGAAAAAAAGACTATTCCCAGACAACAAAGGTAGAAAAATATTTTTATTTAATACTTTGTAAGCCCTGAGATGAGAGAAAATGCATTTCTGTCTCTCTCTCTCTCTCTTTTTTTTTTTTTTTTTTTTACCAGTATTGCACTGTTTAGAGTCTGGCTTCCTTGGGCAGGGGGTCTCTATTTCAATCTTTGTTGTTGTTTTTTGGGGGGGTTTTTGTGGCTCCCTATTCTGCATTAGATTGGTAGCACGGAATGTTGTCATAATTTGGGTTTCTGCCAGGTGCTTGTGACCTGGGTTGGCCACATTGGAAACAGGATACTGGGCTAGATGGACCATTGGTCTGACCCAGTATGGCTACTCTTATGTTATATAGATGAGGGTCTGTCCATGTTCTGCATGTGTGACTGAGGTGAAGGATTCTGCCAGCATGTAGTATCTGTGTAGGAATGTGTAACAGTGCAGCTTGTTCCAGTTTCCCAATAGTAGGTATATTGGTTTTTTAGAGCCCAGTGTAATATATATAGCACTGCCTTCTGATAGGTGGTTTAGGGCTGTTATGGTGTGGTAAGTTTTGTGTTCTAGGGCAGTCCTGGAGTACCCCCTTGCCAGTCAGGTTTTCAGGATATCCACAATAAATATGCATGACATTGGTTTGCATATACTGCCTCCATTACATGCAAATCTTTTTCATGCAGATTCATTGTGGACAGCCTGAAAACCTGAATGGCAAGGGGGTACTCCAGGACCACCTAGGGAAACATTTCTCTAGGTCCCACTGTAATATTTATAGCATTGTCTTTTCATAGGTGGGTTAGGGCTGTTTTGGTGTGGTAAGTTTTCAGTATAGGTTGTGGGTGTCTTTTTGCAGGGGTTTGTGTTATTTCACAAAGTGTCTAGCCCTATTTGAAAATAGGCTCTGGGGCAAGGGCCACCAAAGGTCACCCAAAATAAAAATGCTCAAGACTACTGTTCTTCACATCCTGTAGAGTTGCCACACAAACAAAAGCCCATCTGATTTAAACAAGGTGTCTAGCAGTGGAAGGACTAGGTGTGCTATTCCTGAGGTGATGGTCACAATTTGAATATTTTTATTTGAAGTTAAGAAGACAGGTTGCCTGCTCTGGCCAGTCCAGGGACCTCTTCTGTGTCCTGCCTACTGATGTAACTTACTGTTTCCTTGTAGGCAGGACGCAACAATGCCTCACTTCTGTATCCCCCTTTCTGGGGTGGATACTGTTTCATGGTATTCTTGCCTGATGTCCTGCTCTTAGTGGATGTCATAGCCATGAGTGTAGACTGGGGGGGGGGGGGCGAGGGGTGCAATGCCCCCCAAATGACGACGACTTACCCTGGGCACCAGAAGTAAAAGAAACAAGCAGGCATGCTCGTCTCCGTCTGCTTCGCTTCCCTGCCCTCTCTGTCTGCGTCCCGCCCGAAAGGAAATGACATCAGAGGAAGGCGGGACGCAGATAGAGAGGGCAGGGAAGCGAAGCGGACGGAGATGAGCGTGCCTGCACTTGTTTCTTTTACAACCCCCGCTCGCTCGCCCGACGCCTGTTCGCTGCTGGACTGGAAGGCTCCTGATGCCCACCACTGTAAGGAAGGAAGCCATGTGGTACATCTCTGTTTCCACTCCCCTGCACAGCCGTCGCCATTCACTCAAAACACAGCAAGCAAACCTGCTGTGAGCTGCTGCATCCATGTTGTCGTTCTTCATGGGAGATGCTGCGAAGGAGGAGAGAGGGGGACGGGGAGACGCTGGATAGAATGGGGAAGGGGATAGATAGAAACAGGATGGGCAGGGGGAGAGACGCTGGATAGAATGGGGATGGATAGAAACAGGATGGGCAGGGGAGAGAGGAGAATTGCTGGACAACAGGGATTGGAGGGGGCAGAGGAGAGAGGAAATTTGATGGATGGAGGAGAGGGCAGGGGCAGCGGCATTCCGAGAGGCACTGACACCCGGGGTGGATCACCGATGCGTCCTGCCCCCCGGGTGCAGCGCGACCCCCCCCCCCGGTGAAGGGACATCCCCCCCACCCCGATGAAAGAACCCCCTCGGGTGCACGCCGCTGGAGGGGGGTGCCGCGCGCCGGTCAGCGTCGTTGGTTTCCATGCTCCCTCTGCCCCGGAACAGGTTACTTCCTGTTCCAGGGCAGAGGGAGCATGGAAACCAACGACGCTGACCAGTGCGGGCACCCCCCCCCCCAGCGGCGTGCACCCGGGGCGGACCGCCCTCACTGCCTCCCCCTTGGTACGCCACTGGGCAGGGGAGAATGGAGAGTTGCTGGACAGATGGCTGGAGGGAAGAGAAGTCAGCAAGGAGATGCACATGGATGGAGGGGAAGGGAGAGAGGAGAGATGGTGGACATGGATGGAGGGTAAACTGCTGAGTTTAAGGGCTTGGAACACGTTGAGGGCAGTGAGGAGAAATGCTGGATATGGATGGAGGGTAAACTGCTGAGTTTAAGGGCTTGGAACACGTTGAGGGCAGATATAGAAACTCGAGGAAGGATAGGGACAGGGCTACAGATAGACAGGATGCATTAGGACACAGGAGGATGGTGGACATTGTGAGAGAGAAAATATCAAATGGAAATAAGACACTGCATAAAACAGAAGACACTGGGACCAAAGCGAATAGAAAAACTAAATGATCAGACAACAAAGGTAGAAAAAAGTATTTTATTCGGAATTTATTAATTGGAATATGTCAGCTTTTGGAAATGTGCATCTGTGATATTTTGCATGTAAATTTCAATTTTTCTGGTATTGCTGCATGCTGAGTCTGACTTCTTCAGTTAACTTTTCAGTTCAGTATTTTGCCTTCATATTTTTTTATTTCTAGTTCCTTGTGTCATGTCTGTTGTGTCATGTGTTTTTCATGTGTGATCAAGGTGCAGTATTCTGCTAGTGTGTAGTATTTGCAGCCCTTTTTGTTTTGCTTTTTTTCACGAGGTAGTGTATTGGTGTTTTAGAGCCTGGTGTAATTACAGTTCTGCCTTTTCATGCATAAGGTTGTAGCTCGTCCTGTCCTTGGAATTAGTGCTGTTATGGTTTAGTAAGGATATGAGTGTGTTTTTGCACAAGTTTGTGTATAGCGTTTTGCAGTGGAGAGATTGTGTGTTGGCCTTACTCAGGTGGCACCAAAACATCAGAAAGGGTATAGAGCCTAAATCATGACACACTACCTCTTGAAGGATCTACATATAGAGCCTATGCATTTCTAAGGTCAACACTGCTATGGTATGGGAAAGGGGGTGGGGAAATACTACTGGAGATGAAGAGGGAGTGCTGGGTAAGGAGGAAAGAAGGAAGGAAGGAAGGGAGAAAGAGCTGGCTTGATATCTCATACATATTCATTAATAAAATAAAATTATGGTTATTCCCCAAAAAAGCCATCTCTTTTTCCCTTCCTTCCTCCATATTAGCATATTCATTTGCATATATATATATATGAATATGCTAATATGCTCCGCCCCATCCTTTGCCCCCCCACCCCCAAATGAAACAGTCAAACTACGCCCATGGTCATAGCATGATTTGAAAGTAATGTAAAGAAATAATGCTTCCACCCCCTCCTCCTCCCCCCCCCCCCACAAAAAAATAAAATGATCAGCCTACCATAGTCACAACTCAAAATGCTAACATGCTGCTGAGGAATGAGTGTTGCCTGCCAACACATCTTATAGTGCACTCCTTTTTCAGACCAGCTTCCAGGGTTCCCTGTCATGTCATCTCATGCATCTCACACCCCATGTGTCTAGCCCAGGGCTCACCACTGACCCCACCTTTCCCCATTCCTGCCTCATGCCAGCCAGCCAGCTCCTGCACTACAACATAGTAACATAGTAATGTAGAGGGCATAATCGAACGGCGCCGGCCATCTATATGGCCAGCCATCTTCGGGGCCGGCTCCGCAAAGGGGCAGTGCCAACTGTATTATTGGAAAAGATGGCCGGCCATCTTTTCTTTCAATAATACGGTTGGGGCCAGCTAAATCTCAACATTTAGGTCAAATGTTGAGATCGCCGGGTTTACAGATGGCCGGCTTCAAAAAAAGTGGAAAAAAATCCACGTGCTCGTCAGGGATGGCTTTTTCAGTAGTACCAGTGGATTTTGAACCGGCCACCTCTGGATTACAAGACTGATGCTCTAATCACTTGGCCACAGCTCCACTTACTTGGATGTCCCTCCCTTTTGATTATGCCCCTTCAGGTCTCTCTCAGCCAATCACAGACAGCTAAATGCGCTGTGATTGGCTGAGAGAGACCCCTGTCTGTGATTGGATGAGAGAGACCTGAAGGGACATAATCAAAAGGGAGGAACATCCAAGTAAGTGGAGCTGTGGCCAAGTGGTTAGAGCACAAGGTGGTCGGTTCAAATCCCATTGGTACTACTGAAAAAGCCAAGCAAAAATAGTTTTGATTTAGGACATCCCTGCCGAGCACTTCAATTTAAAAAAAAATTTTTTTTGGGTGGGATGGGGTTAGTGACCACTGGGGGAGTAAGGGGAGGTCATCCTCGATTTCCTCCGGTGGCCATCTGGTCAGTTGGGGCCCCTTTTTAAAGCTTGGTTGTGAAAAAAAAGGGACCAAGTAAAACCGGCAAAATGCTCGTCAAGGCCGGCTTTCTTTTTTCCATTATCAGGCGAAGCCGGCCATCTCGTGAGCACGCCCCCATCCTGCCCCTGTCCCGCCTTCACTACCCTACCGACACGCCCACTTGAAATTTTGCTGGCTCCACGACGGAAAGCAGTTGAAGCCGGCCAAAATCGGCTTTCGATTATACCGATTTGGCTGGTTTCAGGAGATTGCTGGCCATCTTCTGATTTGTGTTAGGAGATCGCCGGTGATCTTTTTCGAAAATGAGCTGGATAGTAACATAGTAGATGATGGCTGAGAAATACCTGCAAGGTCCATCCAGTCTGCCCAACAAAATAAACTCATATGTGTTACTTTTTTCTGTTACCTGACCTTGATTTGTATCTGCCATTTTCAGGGCACAGACCGTAGAAGTCTGCCCCGCCTCCCCCCACCGGCTCTGTACCCAATCTCCGCTAAGCTTCTGAGGATCCATTCCTTCTGAACAGGATTCCTTTGTTTGTCACAAGCATGTTTGAATTCCGTTACCATTTTCATCTCCACCACCTCCCGTGGGAGGGCGTTCCAAGTATTCACCACTCTCTCCGTGAAAAAATGCTTCCTGACATTTTTCTTGAGTCTGCCCCCCTTCAATCTCATTTCATGTCCTCTAGTTCTACTGCCTTCCCATCTATGGAAAAGATTCGTTTTTGCGGATTAATACCTTTCAAATATTTGAACGTCTGTATCATATCACCCCTGTTTCTCCTTTCCCCCAGTGTATACATGTTCAGGTCAGCAAGTTTCTCCTCATACGTCTTGTAACGCAAATCCCACTATGCAAGCTATGCTGAATGTGCTGATCTCAAGGACAATCCTTTTACATACTGTTTTTATTTAGGGGTGTCTATCCCTCCCAGGATGGTAGCCCACCTACCTATACCTAGGAGTAAATAGACCAACCAAGGCTGCATCAGTTTGCTCTTTATTAAATATCTCATCATGTATTTGTACAATTAACTGATCAGTGATATCTCACTAGGAGTACAGAATATTGGTATATAAAATTACCTCTATATCTAAGACTCCATAGTATATACAAGCAATGAAATGCTTTTATTTTACTATTCTCCAAATTTATGTACAATCACATAATTATGGGAATACTATACCACAGGTACACATAGGTGTTTTCTGGGTCTGAGTCTCTGATGCCAATGCCAATTAGTGGATATAAAAGACTCAAAGTTACTTATGAGAAAGCAATTGGGTTACTTGCCAATTCAGTTACAATTAATTGGTTTCTCATGAGGGAGCAGCTCTATGGCTGTCTCTCTGGCTTGAAGTAGGACGTACACTCATTTTTATATGTCCTCTCAGAATATAGATAATATGACAGTAAGCACACTTGATTGGATCTATATTAATGTCATAGTTAACACTGATTGGCTATGGTAATGAAGTGGTTAGTATTTTACTGGAAAAGCCAACAATAGACCACCTCTTACTGGAAGACAAACTCATGTTCTTGCAAGACCACTCATTTCTACATTTTTGACTACATCTTCCTCAAAACACTTTCTGTGACACCTGGTCATCTTCCTGTGGAGCCATCTTTGCACTGTTTTTCAAGAACATCTGTTACCACCATATTGCCACATTCATGCAACTCTGCAAGTTAGACCCCCACCCTTGTGTGTTTCTTCTTGCTTTGCAGTGTTTCAACATTGGAGTTCAAGTCAGAGGCACAGGCCTGTAGTTTTTTTTCCTCATTTTAGATCCTGAAGCAAAGTCAGACCTGGGATCAAACAGTAATAATATTCATATCCCCACTTGAAGGTCTGTGTAAACACGACCTTCACCAAATATGGTTAAGGCTAATGCTTCTCGCTAACGACCTAGTCCTGCACCTAGGTGTTTGCTGTCACCTCATAGTCTTGAGCTAACTTTTTTTTGTCATGAGCTCAACAAACATATGATTAGTACCCTGATTGCAGGCTGTCTTAGGTTGCAGGTATCCAGAATCGCTAAGCAGGTTGGAATTCTCGGGCCTTACTTTACCCGTCATGGCCACACCCAATCATGAGCACTAAGAGGTGGATAGTAAATAGGAGAGGCCCTAGTAAGGGGAATCTTTGTGTTCAAGATTGCCAATGGTGTAACTGAAAATAGGCTGAAGCTATAGTTAGGCCTTCCATCACAAAGTAAAATGGTGGCAACAATTTCTATGGGTAATTCTCATATACCTTTATAATTTTTTATTTATTTATAAATTTTTATTAATCAAACAGGTTGACAACATTCCGGAACCACAGGTTCCCTCAACATTTCAACTTATACCTTTATAATTATGAAACTCCAAAGGAAGAGAACCTAAGGGGAAAAAATTATACTAAGAAGGGTCATAGTCAGCAATGCGGCAGGCTAACGAACAGCACTTCAGGGTGCAGAGGCTGCTCCTGGTGCTGCTCGTTAGCCTGCTGCACAATGCTTTGCAGGGACGAGGATGTGACCTCCCATAAAGGACTTTGGGGGAGGGGGGAAATTTGTACATAATTCTATTTTTGTTAAATACACGTTGGATATTTTTTTCATATAACAGGGTGTGTGTCTCTACTTTGTGCACTACATATTATCAAATGCTGGGGTTGATGTGAGAGGAGTCGGCAAGCTGGGTTGCATGACAGGTGAAGTGTGACAGAGAAACTTTGATACATATGTGTCATAAGTGTGGCCATACAGAAGGCCACCTCTTCCTTCCAAACTGAATGGCTGGGTGGGCATTTCTGTTGAGAAACAAAAATGCCCATCCAGCCTCTCCCCCCTTACCATAGAGCCCCACAGCACAGAGTTGTGTAAATAGGTATGTTGTCTAGCACTAGTGATCTGCCAAGTAGAAACTTGCAGATAACCATAGGTATTGCATAGACAATGTTTGCTGTCTGATCACCAGGCACCCTTACCCATAACCAAACCACATTGGTGAGGGCGAGGAAGGAGCTACAAACAGCTGGGTCATCTTTTCACATTGAATGTATCAGCAATGGTATATAGTTCTGAGGAGAAAAGTGAAAACAACGGTAAAAGCATTAGATGGATGTTTACTTTATCACAATTGCAATATAATACATCAGGTACAGAAGGGCACAGGCTAGGGGAATTATATAGGCACCGGGCTGTAGCCACCTGCAGGTAATTTAGAATAGGAACTGTAACAAGAACCCCTCTCCCTCACCATGACTTAAGGGCTGAAGGCCATGGTAGGCACGCACCTGTGGCCACCTTGAAAATGGTTTGCAGGATAGAATTTAGAAATGTTGTTGTTCCATAACTATGGAGGATTGTAGAACTGTGTTGAATAATCTGTAAAAGACATTCAGTGCATATATGCTCCCCCCCCCAGCAACCTTGAGAACGGGTGGGCACTTCATAAAAGGGGACTGGGGTTCACCACATAAAGAAGGATGGAACCTACCGGGGAGCAGTACAGGCCCAACGGGAAGCGATACAGCAGCTCCAACGGCTGGAGCATAGCATCGAGGGTCTACGGCGTGACCTGCAAGCACATAGTACAGCCCTGATGCAGCAACAAGTGGCATCTCCTTCCACCAGCAAACCTGGTGAAAATAGAGGTAAGATTTGAATGCAGAGAACATAGAGAGAATAGGGAGCCCTTGACCATGAGGGATGCACACATCCATTCTCAGGGCCTCTCCCCCTCCCCAAAGGCAGCCACAACTGAGTGTGTCCAATAGAGAACAAGACATCTGTACAATGAATTGGGTAGAAACAATCATGGCTCTCAGAGTCCAGTGTATTACAGTCCACTGCTGTCTCTTGCAATCCTCTTGACCAGCTGTCCTGCAAGATGCGAGAAGTGTTTGTTTAGCACCTACATAGCAGAAGGAGAAGAGGTGGCTGAGAGGTATGAACTTATCTTGAACTTGTGGTTCCAGAAATTGCTAAAAGGAACACCAATCTGTTTGCTCTAAGGGGCCAGAGGCTGGCTGCTTCAACTAAGGAGAGAGAATGGGGGTCAGTGAGGGACCGCATCAAACATAGCAAGCAGCTCCTGGAGGGTAGAGGATGGAGAGTTGGTCAGATGCAGAAAATGCAGAGTATATGCTAAGCTGCCAGCTAACACTCAGCCAGAAACTTTTTGAAAGAAAAGGTACACAGCCCACACACCAGTTATCTTTTAAGAATTGGCCAAAAGGTATCCCCCCCCCCAAAAAAAAACAAACAAACAGGTCTACAAAAGCATACAGTGGTAAAAACAAGGTTTACTATAACTGTGGGTAAAACGCTTAAAAATACCACCTCAAGATCTAAAGAAAAACCTCTAGTGCAAGCACAGAGAAAGCCGTTTTAAAGAGGCGCCAACAACGGGAATGCAAACTTCCAAACCGGAAGAGCAGCTGGGGACGTTTATCATTTTCACCCATAATCGAAATTAGGGTGTCCAAAACACAGAGCAGCTGGGGACGTCCATAGTTCTCCACCCATAATCGAAATGGGGATGCCCAAATTGCAGAGAGCAGTTGGGGACGTTTAGGGATTTTGTCAATCGAAATTAGGACGCCCATCTCAGGGACACCCATCACATTCTTACATGCAGGGCCGGTCTTAGGCAGAGGCGACCGAGGCGGCCGCATAGGGCCCCGCGCCTAAGGGGGCCCCGCGCGGCGCGCCTCAGCTCTGCCTCGCCGCCGGACTGCCACTGCTCGCTCGCCCGCCCTCCACCCATGTCAAACGAAGGGACTCTCCGTGTTCCCCTGCTTCCCCTCCCTCCAGGCACCTGAGCCCCCCCTCCCGTCCGAGCCCCCCCCCCCCCCGACCCGCAAAACGACCCTCTTCTGTCACCCGACCCGGCCGGCACCTCACCTGACCCAACATTTCAAAAGAAATCTTCAAGCGGCAATGCCTGCGTCTGACTAGAAGAAGAAAAACCGCTTCGCGGTTCGTCCATTGGCCGGCCTTCCCTCATGTCCCACCCTTGCGGAAGTTACATCAGAGGGCGGGACATGAGGGAAGGCCGGCCAATGGACGAACCGCGAAGCGGTTTTTCTTCTTCTAGTCAGACGCAGGCATCGCCGCTTGAAGATTTCTTTTGAAATGTTGGGTCAGGTGAGGTGCCGGCCAGGTCGGGTGGTAGAAGAGGGTCATTTGGCGGGGAGGGGGGCTCGGACGGGAGGGGGGCTCAGGTGCCTGGAGGGGGAGCATGGAAACGAGTCTCGTGCTGGACAAGGGTGGAGGGCATGGGGGACGGGGATGGGGGGTTACTGGACATGGGTAGATGGCAGGGGAGGGGGGGTTGGACATAGGTGGATGGCAGTTGGCAGGGGGAACAGGAGGGTCGCTGGACATGGGTGGATGGCCTGAGGGAGAGTTTGGACATAGGTGGATGGCAGTTGGCAGGGGGGACAGGAGGGTCGCTGGACATGGGTGGATGGCAGGGGAGGGGGTTTGGACATAGGTGGATGGCAGTTGGCAGGGGAGGGCAGGAGGGTCGCTGGACATGGGTGGGTGGAGGGGAGGGGGGTTTCTGGACATATGTGGATGGCAGGGGGGACAGGAGGGTCGCTGGACATGGGTGCATGGAGGGGAAAGGGTTTCTGGACATAGGTGGATGGCAGGGGCGGGCAGGGAGGACAGGAGGGTCACTGGACATGGGTGGATGGCAGGGGAGGGGGGTTTCTGGACATATGTGGATGGCAGGGGGAACAGGAGGGTCGATGGACATGGGTGCATGGAGGGGAGGGGGTTTCTGGACATAGGTGGATGGCAGGGGCGGGCAGGGAGGACAGGAGGGTCATTGGACATGGGTAGATGGCAGGGGAGGGGGGTTTGGACATAGGTGGATGGCAGTTGGCAGGGGAGGGCAGGAGGGTCGCTGGACATGGGTGGATGGCAGGGGAGGGGGTTTCTGGACATATGTGGATGGCAGGGGGGACAGGAGGGTCGCTGGACACGGGTGCATGGAGGGGAGGGGGGTTTCTGGACATAGGTGGATGGCAGGGGCGGGCAGGGAGGACAGGAGGATCACTGGACATGGGTGGATGGCAGGGGAGGGGGGTTTGGACATAGGTGGATGGCAGTTGGCAGGGGAGGGCAGGGGGGACAGGAGGGTCGCTGGACATGGGTGGATGGCAGGGGAGGGGAGTTTCTGGACATAGGTGGATGGCAGAGGGGACGGGGGGGGGGTTGCTGGACATAGATGGATGGCAGGGGGGACAGCAGGGTTGCTGGACATGGGTGGATGGAGGGGAGGAGGGTTTCTGGATATGGGTGGATGGCAGGGGAGGACAGGGGGGTCACTGGACATGGGTGGAGGGCAGGGGAGGGGGATTTCTGGACATAGGTGGATGGCAGGGGCGGGCAGGGAGGACAGGAGGGTCGCTGGACATGGTTGGATGGTAGGGGAGGGGGTTTCTGGACATAGGTGGATGGCAGAGGGGACGGGGGGGGGCGGTTGCTGGACATGGGTGCATGGAGGAGAGAGAAGAAATGCTGGACATGGATGGAGGCAAGGGAAGAGTGAGGAAGGCGATGAGGTGAGGGAAAAGGAAGAGAGGAGAAAAAGTGCACATGGATATAGAAAATAGGCAGAAGCTGGATCCACTGGACAGTCAAGTCTGCAGAGGACCCAGCTTTTACTTACGGATGTAGGGCAAGAAATGAAGAAGAAAGGCGGAAAGGAAGCCCTGGAAACGGAGTTAAGAGGACAGATAGCAGCACAATCGGATACTGAGCCAGCATGATCAGAAAAACGAAGTTACCAGACAACAAAGGTAGAAAAAAACTATTTTATTCAGGATTTATTAATTGGAATAAGTCAGTTTTTGGAAATGGTGGAGGTTCCCTAGCGTTTACAAGCTGCCGTCATTTAAAGATAATTTTATGCACTGAGATATGTCGGGCATATTTTATTATTAAAAACAGTTTTGCTGGATTACATAAATTATACGACTTGGAAATTAAACAGTGTGATATGAATGATAAGAAGGGGATTCAATGAGGATTTGCACCACACCATTGCGCTTGTGACGCAAAGAACATAACTGTTCAGATGGATGTGAGAGGCAGTTAGATCTGATGAACCCCGAAAATAATTTGGAGTAAATCGTGGATGACTATAAAAATTTGTAAACCCTGCAGTGAATATATATGTTTGGGACGCTAATAGGATATTGGATGGAAGTTTAGTCCCCACATTTGTTCTATCTGGTGGGCTGTAATTTGAATAGTTTTTGGAAATGTGCATCTGTGATATTTTTCAAGTAAGTTTCAATTTTTGTAGTATTTCTGCATGCTGAGTCTGACTTCTTGAGGTAACTTTCCAGTTCAGTATTTTGCCTTCATGTGTTTTTCAGGTGTGATCAAGGAAGGTACAGTATTCTGCTAGCGTATAGTTTGCAGCCCTTTTTGTTTGTTTTTTTTTTCACTAGGTTGTGCACCGGTGTTTTAGAGCCCGGTGTAATTACAGTTGCCTTTCCACGTCACGCATAAGGTTGTAGCTCGTCCTGTCCTTGGAATTAGTGCTGTTTATGGTTTGTTAAGGTTATGAGTGTGTTTTTGCACAAGTTTGTGTACAGTGTTTTGCAGTGGAGAGATAGTGTGTTGGCCTTACTAAGGTGGCACCAAACATCAGAAAGGGTGTAGAGCCTAAATCATGACACACTACCTCTAAAAGGGTGATTTGTGGCTCTACATGAGAATTGTGGTATTATGATCCATTGCTAGCTTCATATTGTTGACGGTCTGCATTTTCCGTATGGCTGGTATATTGGTGTATAAGGTATTAATTGTGTCTATTTTATTTTTACTTATTTTTTTTCTGTGTGTTGTCAGACAATTATGGATGACAGACAGAGTCGGAGTCTTCTTGAGTCAGAGAGTTGTGGTATATATTTTAAAACAATTTTAATACCTTGGTGGTGTATATGTTTTTATATTGTACATTATATTTTACACATCACTTAATTTTATTGTATATCTTTTCATTTCATTTTTCTTTTATTGCATATATGGGTTACAGAGTAATAGGGGAATTTGAAAGTACTGAATCTTTTCTTAATATTTTTCCTTTATTCTCCTATGAGAATTGGAATTACTAATTGTAGTGGACTTGAACTGAATAATTTCTGGGGAGGGGAGGTTTCATGATAGCATTGTGTTTATTATTTCAATCAGTTTTTTTGTACAAGTTTAGCTTCATTTGTCGTTATTTGAAATTTCATTATAAAATGGAATAATTGTATCAATGGGGCTGAGCTAGGGTGGGGGCGGGGCTACAGTGGGGCGGGGCTAGGATGGGGCCCCACCAAATTGGTCTGCTTAGGGCCCCGCACTTGCTAAGACCGGCCCTGCTTACATGGACGTCCCTGGGATAGTATTTAAGTGCCCTTCTCAGTATTTTTGATTCTTTGCATCACATTGGTACAATGGCACCAAAACAGTCACCCACCCACAAAGGTAATTTCACTGTGACCTCTACACTCCTTCCACAGTTTTATGTCTACCCCACCTGCCTATGTGGCTCTCTTGCACATCAGTCTCTAAAGTGCACTCTACTCCTCCTCTCCATCTGTGATTACCTGCTAATGCCATTCTTCATCATCTGTTTCCTGGGTCTTCACATGTGGGGCTATAATGCTGCAAAACAAAATGGGTTATTTTAAGCAACACACTTCCGCCCCTTTTGCTGTGCAGGTGATGACACCAGTCAGACACAGAAGCTGGTCTTAGTGGGCACCAGCCCCAGCATACTGAACAGCAGATAGAGCAGCAAACCAGGGACACAGACAAAGGTAACAATAAAGACTTCTCATAAATTTAAACAAAAAAAAGGTAACAGGGCACTGAACAGCTCTCAACTTTCTCTCCCAACAACGATCTCGCCACTCTCCAACTCCACAAAATCGCTAATAGGTCTAAAGAAGACTTCCCCTTTAGCCTGGTCGCTTTTATTTCAGGTCTAGCTAAGGATGCCTATGTTCCCGCCCATGCAAACCCATTTTGCTAGCCGTTATACGGTGGAGGCGCCCATCTTGTAAGGTCGCCCATAACACGCCCCCTGTGGGGACAACCATAGATGGGCGTCCTCGCACTGAGGACGTCCTTACGGCCCTGTTTCGATTATTGGATTTGGACAACCTTCTTTCACGGGGACGCCCATGTGCCTTTTGTGTCGCTTTTTGGACGCCCTTCTCTTTCAAAAATGAGCCTGATAGTAACATAGTAAATGACGGCAAATAAAGACCTGTACAGTCCATCCAGTCTGCCCAACTGTAGGGTGTAGGGTGAGGAATAATAGGAGGGGGCAGGTTGATGGCTGTTACTGGGGGTATAGAAGATATAGAGGAAGCAATGATATAAGGAGGCAGGTTAATGGTAATTTTGATTGTTCTACTTTCTAATTTGATACAATAACTCTTACTTCCTTTTAAATGGCCTCCCAGAGGAACCCATTATTATATTCCCTGAATTTTCTAGTGTCCTTAAGTGTCATCAGGAGATTTCTCAAACTTTTTTTTCATCAGCTTCTCAAAGTCTTTCTAATTCTAAATCTGATACTACTGTCCACTCAAGAACCCAATGGAAGCTTACATTTTTTACTTATGGGAACGGGTGGATGCACACAGCTGCCCTCCCTTTGAGATTTAATTAACTTCATGCAGACCTGTTCCCTCACACAGTTAAAGGTTAGTTGGTGTCTGAGACAATTAGCTGTGAGGTTCTTTGGGGATGGAAATGCCCCCATAAGACTTTTAAAGACGAATCACTAAACTCTTAATCTACTCCATAAAGTGGGTGTGATGCATTGTTCACAGTTTTGTAATATCCGTCACTGGTGTTGCTCACACATTCCATTTTATCTCAGTTATAGAGGATAGAAATCTGCTTGTGTCACCTGTGTCTCCTCACAAGGTACTTTGTGGTTTTCTTATGTCTTATTGTAGAGTCTTAATGGCAAATATCTGAAAGCAAAGTTAGTATTGTGATAATCATTGAGCTGGTGTTTAAAAATCTCTCATAAAAGTGCAATATTTTGATTGTTACCACACAGGGAAGCTCACATGGAAGCTCACTAAATGACCATGGGCATTTAGTATGTGGTCCCCTTTCACCTTGTTGACTTTACTGCATTCATCCGCATGACACCTGCTGTCTCTAAATTTCACCCACAAAACTGTTGTATACCCACTTTTGGACCTGTAAACTCATTGAACAAAAAACTTTCTTGGATGTAATACTCATCTATGTTAACGTTATAGCTGATGTATCTACTGTATGTGCAAGACACACATTTATTGATACGGTGCATGTATTCCTCTAACTCCCAGAAAGGTTGAAAGTGGGTCACAAAATGCCGTAAGTAAATGACAAAAATCAGAGAAAAAACTTTTTCAATAAATAAGTCTTTAGATTTCTCGTGAAGAGATGAGAAGATGACAATAATTTTATATCATTTGGAAGAGACTGCCAGATCTGAACTGCCTTATATGAGATTGAGCTCTCGAATACCCTCATGTTTTGAACACCTAAGGGAGAGGGGAAGTAAATTAAATGTAAGTTGTTTACTTTAGAACATCTACGATTAAGAGGGAATGAAAACAAACTGGCCCTCAAATATTTTAAAGACCAGGCATTCAAGCTTATTGCTACTTCTTCTCCTGTTGGTCTAGTGCAGTAGGGGACACACAGCCAGTCAAGTTTTCAGGATAATCCGCTTTCCTACTTGTTGTTATAACCACAATGAATATGCATGAGATAAATTTGCATGTGCTATTTCTATTTTAGCAAATCTATCTCTTGCATAGTCATTGTGGGGAACTGTAGGTAGTCACAGATGATACTTATCGGAGAAATCTCCCAACAGTCTCATCTGCGCCCGAGGTTCCCAATACAGAATTATCTGCAAGCAAAATACTCTGTTGTCTGTCTAGGGAAGGAGGGAACCTTGGATTGGCACCAAGCCAATACTTTTGATAGAAACAGAACTGCAAAAACCAGCTGGAATATATATTAGATTTTATTATAGAAATATAATAGAAGATATACAAAATAGAACTCTGTAGCAAAGCGGAGCGATACAAATATATATATAACTTGCTGAGAAGACTTACAAAAATATATTGTCACTCACTAAACACTCAGATTCTTACTGGTTACTAGGTAAATTACACAACCTGATTTGGAATACTACTGAACTATGTGAGGTAAGTACGGTTATTAGCAGCAATCTTCTGACCACAAGTATGACGTAACCAGTCTTTGGCTAAGACAACACTAAATGCTACTCCCTGACTAATAGGAAATAAATCTCTGAGTCTCACCAGGCTGTCTCTCCAGCAGTTAGGATGAGATAAGAGTGGATTCCTTCGCAGACTCAAGCTGTCTCTCACAGCGAGTCTCTGTCTCAGAAATAGGACAGGGTCTCTGCAACAAGCAGGGGTCACAGTCATTCCATTCGGGTACAGCTGAATCAACCGGTACACTCTCCAGATAGACAGTTCACAAGGTTGTGGACCACATCAGGTCTCACTAGTCTTCTTGCCAGCTCCAACCTCTTCCATGGATTCCGAACAACTCACTTCTTTCTGTTCCCACTTTCCTTAGTCCCCTCTTCCCAGGTGACCAGACGGGGCCAATCATGATCTTGTCCAGCTCATTCCCTTAGCAAGAAAACGGCCGTTGTTCATGACCTTGAAACTGTTACTTCTTGGTATGCATTTCTGTTTCTCACCCGCCTTCCTGGAACCATGTCTCACTCCCTATTCAGCTTCTCAGGGAGATAAAGGTGGGGGTGATTGCCCACAGCATGTCCTTGGATATTGCATGACTGCCAGTGTTTTTCCACAAGCAGAGAGCTGAATATACTGGCTCACTGACGTGCAGGTCATAGGTTGCAGACTCCATCTTGATGTATTAGGATTATACAGGCTAAGACCAGCAAGGTGAGATACACAGGGAAATATCCCTACATAACCTGACTGGCTAGATGTGTCCCAAAGACTAGGTTGAGAATCCCTGTACCAATAAGAGGTCTCACAACATGTAAAGAATCCAAGTTTCTTTAGCACCAATGCAGCTTCTAGATCTCCAGAATAAAAAAGGAATGAAATATTTAAGATTCTTGTGCTTCAACTAGAATGGGATGTCAGCATGAGATGAACATGATACTTATGTTGGCAAGCAAAAACCATTTGGCTCACTCAGAGTGCCTGTTTGACCCACTCTTATGCTGCATTGGCTAATGATTTTTTTTCCAGTAGTAAAGGGTAAAGGGAGCATGGATTTGATATACCACCTTTCTGTGGGTACAACCAAGGTATTTTATTTTTCAAGAAAGGAACGCAGGTACTAGATAGTCCCACATCATAGGTTTGAGAAGTATATTGCTCCAAAAGGAAAAATGAAAACAGTAAGGCAGCCTCTTTCTCAGCTGTTGTAGTTAGAGACCTCCAAACTCAACACATCAACTCCACAGCATGGTCAATTGGATGGAATTAATCCAAGAGTTGATTTTGTCCATTCAAAGTCTCGTCCCTACTCTTTTCTTGTTCTTTCAGCAACATTAACCCTCTGTTAAACTCTGACTTACTCAGGTTTTAGTGTTCAGAGCTCTGGTACTCCTGTATGGATGTTGTTTCGTTATAGCTGTTTGCATGGTCCTCCTAGGGACTTTATCAATAGACTCAGATTCAAGGATCCTGGTCACTGGTTGAACATTCCAAGTTGAAAAGAGAGCTTAGCCCTTTAGATGTTCACTCCTCTGTGATGAGCTTCAGAAATCAACTAAATGAAGAACCAAAGCCAAATACCTTAAGAGCAATTCTTTTTGACCTTCTTTTTTAAAATCTTTTCCAAATCAATGGATGTTGGAAGGAAATTATATATAAGCGGTCGAGAATGAATTTTCCTGTCAGAAGAACAAGACAATCTGGGTAACCTGGATGATGAAATAATGGATCGCTCCTGGGGAAGCCTGATGTGAAATGGTGATGTACTGTAAAGCGCATTGACTATAAAATTGAGATAAGTACCCACAATTTATAGTTTTCTGTAAAGTTTCATTTGAATAGAGTTAAAGATTTCATTATAAAAGAAAATAAAAAATAACTTCTGGAGAAGAATAGTGAATTGATCTGAAGATATAAAGATAAAAATAAAATAAAATAAATAAGGAGGTTTTTTAAAGGACTTGTGAGCAACCAATGAGCAGGACAGATTCTGAGCTTCTGAAGTCCTTTTTCCTCCATTTTGGAAATGTCTTCTGATAAATAAGGACTTAGCATTGTCTAAACATTACTTGCAATATTGGAGAGTGTTTATATTCTTACAGCAAGTTAATAGCCATTTTGGACAGTTAGAACACAATTTTTGGCAACTTATAGAATTAGAAAGTTAGCGCTTATTTATTTATTTATCACATTTATATCCCATGCTATCTAAAAATCTAAGCAGGTTACAATAAAACATACACAGTATTAAAATTATATCAAATACATAACTAACAACTACAAAACCAACCTAACTGAAAGAAGACAAAATACAAATCAGCTTCATCGTGGAAATCATTCATCAAGGAACATCAAATGGCCAGTTTAATCACCATACAAACTTACAAAACCTATTAACCACAACCACCCTCAACATTAAATGCTAGTTGGATAAGATGGGTCTTGAGTTGTTTCCTATAAACAAAGATACTATTTTTCTTATAGAGGGAGATTGTTCTACATTGTAGGACCAGCAATATAAAACATGCGGGAACAATCTTCCTCTAGGTGGACCTGATAGAAGGAACAATGGAATATCTAACAAACACTTCTCCCATGACCTAAATACTCTGAGACTTGTAGAAACACTGGGGCCCTTTTACTAAAGGGTTGGCATACGGCAATGGGTATCTTGTGACTTGGCTGTGAATAATGGATTTTTTTGTACATTAAGGGTGGAAGCTAGAGTTGTAGAGGTAGCTGCATTTGTCTGTGGGTTTCTTGTATATGGATGTTTGTACGTTGCCATTGCTGATTGAAACTGTGGTGTCTAAAAATTGACTTTTTCTGGGGAGTGTTCAATTTTGAATCTGATTGTAGGATGGTATGTATTGAAAGAACTGTAAACTTGTTTTAGAGTTTCTTATCCCTCAGTCCAAATCATAAAAATGTCATCGATGTACCGGTAGTATCTTAGGAGTGTGGTCTGATATGTATTTTTTAAAATGTCTCTTCCAGTTCAGTCATAAAGAGGGTGGCATATTGGAGTGCTGTCCTGGTGCCCATCATAGTGCCCAAGATTTATAGATAGATATCATTGTTAAAGCGGAAATAGTTGTGAGTTAGAATAAATTTGATTAATTTTGTAATATTTTCTGGTGAATGCTGATGATCCAGTGTGGATGTTTTTAGGAGTTTCTCACATGCAGCTATACCATCTGCATGGGGAATGTTGTTGTATACCACCGTATCTGTTCTGACCCCGGGGACAGAGATAGACACCTCAAAATCCTGGCTGCATCCTTCAAACATAAGGGCTACAACCCCAAAATAATCTCCAAGAGTATTGCCTCCTCCCTCAAAACACCCAGGGAAAATCTGCTACAGTACAAGGAAAAGAGAGCCACAGACAGAATCCCCCTTGTAGTGACATACAACCCAGAGCTGGAAAAACAGAGAAAAATCATAAGAGATCTGCAACCACTACTCCAGGAGGATGAATTACTGAAAAAAAATATTCCCATCCCCACCAGTGCTGGCCTTCTGACAACCACCCAACTTAAAACACAAGCTAGTGAGAAGTAATCTCCCTACAGAGACGCAAAAAGAAGAAAGTGGCACACATCCTTGCAATATATCCAGCTGCAAACTATGCCAAAACATTTCACAGGATTCGACAGTCATCCACATAGAAAAAGTATTCAATATAAAGGAATCCTACATATGCTCATCTTCCAATGTGGTATATATCATTCAGTATAAGAAATGTGACAAAGGGTGCTATATTGGAGAAACAAGTCAGATGAAAAATGCCAATACCAACCAGGATACCACCTCTGTGGGACAGCACTTTACAAAACCAGAACACTGTATCAATGATTTTATGGTGAGAATACTAAAGGGGAACTTTAAAATAATACAGGAACATAAAACCTTTGAAATCAGAATGATTAAATATTTTGACACCCACCAGACAGGACTTAACAAAGATCTGGTTTTTCTAGGCCACTATTAACCATAGAAATTCCACTGCCTTGTCGCCCGCTTATCACCATGCATATCTTCCTGTCCCTCATCCACTCAGCCCTCCCTGTCTCTCACCTAAACTGCCCCACCCTCACCCTGTTAGACTGTCACTGAAATGCTTTGATGTTTCACTTATATATACTGTCATTAATCAACATTTGCCTATTTCTGATCTGATGAAGAAGGGCTACCTTCGAAAGCTAATCAAAAAGTGTATCATCGTATTTTCTTTTCTGTGTTTTGTTTTATTTTATTCCTATTGATAAAATGGGGGAATATCTGAAGAAGGAACTGATGGCATGGGTAGGCATAGGTGAAGTGGAAAATAGTGGTCCAAGCTGAAAGCTGCAATAAATATGGCAACTGATCTTTATGCAAGAAAAGTAAACAAAACAAGAGAAACAGGAAGCCTATATCATTCTCCAAACAAGTGGCTGAAAAAATAAGGGCAAAAGAGGCTTCGTTCAAGAAGTACAGAAGAACACAATGAGAGGATCACGGAAAGATTATCAGATTAAACTCAAAGAAGTGAAGAGGGAAATACTGCTAATGAAAGTGGGCAGAAGAAAAATTGGCTAAAGATGTTAAGAGAGGTAACAACTTTTTTCAGATATATTGGGGAAAGGAGGAAAGACAGGAATGGAATTGCAAGACTGAAAGATACTGAGAATGGCTATGTGGAGAATGATGAGGCTAAAGCGAGCATGCTAAACAATTACTTCTCTTCAGTGTTCACGGAAGAAAATCCTGGAGAAGGACAGCGGTCGGCTGCCGAGGGCATATCTGGGAATGGAGTGGATATTGCGCCGTGCACGGAGGGAAGCATTTATAAACAGTTTGAGAATCTGAAAGTGGGCAAAGCTATGGGGCCGGATTGGATACATCCCAGGATACTGAGGGAGCTCAGAGAAGTCCTGGCTTCTTAAAGATTTATTTAATAGATCTTTAGAGATGGGAGAGGTTTCGCGGGATTATAGATGAGCAGATGTGGGCCCTCTTCATGAAAGCAGAGACAGGGAGGAAATGGGAAACTACAAGCTGGTAAGTCTCACGTCGGTGGTAGGAAAAATAATGGAGTCACTACTGAAAGAAAGGATAGTTAACTTTCTAGAAGCCAACGGGTTACAGGATCCGAGGCAACATGGCTTTACCAAAGGAAAATCCTGCCAAATGAATCTTATTGACTACTTTGACTGGGTGACCAAAGAACTGGATGAAGGATGTGCGCTAGATGTAATCTACTTGGATTTCAGCAAAGCCTTTGATAGTGTCCCTCACAGAAGACTCGTGAATAAGCTGAGAGGGCTGAACTTAGGACCGAAAGTGGTGAACTGAATAGAAAACTGGTTGACTGATAGATGACAGAGGGTGGTGGTAAATGGAATCTGCTTGGAGGAAAGGAAGGTGAGTAGTGCAGTGCCTTAGGAGTTGGTGCTGGGGCCTAATCTGTTTAATATATTTGTGAGAGATATTGCTGAAGGGTTAGAAGGAAAGGTTTGCCTTTTTGCGGATGACACAAAGATAGCCAATAGAGTGACTTCTATAGAGGGAGCAGAAACCATGAGAAGGGATCTCCAAAAGTTAGAAGAATGGTCGAGGGTCTGGCAGTTAAAATTTAATTAGTATGTATCTTCCAGGGTTCCAGGGTCCAAAAAGGTATCAATATAAAACATACCATGAACCCTCTTCAATGTATTCATCAATATATGACATAATATTTCTTTGAAAACATTTCTATAATTAAATATTTTGTGGTGCTCAGTGTGAAATGTGCAATTCTCCGAGGACAAGCAGGCTGAATATTATCACTGATGGGTTGTCGTCCGCGACGGCCCAGGAGACCGGAACTTGTAAAAAGCAAGAACTTTCCAGAAATGCCCAGTTGCGCGGGACAAGACATACCGCGCATGTGCAAGGAGCTTCCCGCCTGCAACGCGAGCGTGCCCTCCTCAGTTCTTTTCTATCTGTGGACTGGAGAGTAGCTTTTTATCAATGCTCCTTGTTTTCAGCTCAGGAGAACCATTTGCACGTTTATCACTCACTTTTTTCAGCGGCTATTTGCCTTTAGTTCTTTCAAAAAAAAAAAAAAAAGTTAGTTAGTTTAATTTTTTCCTTTTGTTTCTTAGTTTTCTTCATTTTTAAGGTTTCCTTTCTTTTTCGTTGCGGCCGCTTTTAGGCTGCTCGGTCGGGCCTTTTTCGCCTTTTTTGTGCCTTTTTGTTTGGCACCATCAAGCCTTTTAATTTCACGGCTCCTATTTTACTGCCCATGTCATCGAAGACTCCCAGCGGCTTCAAACGCTGTACTCGCTGCAACCGGATCATCTCGGGCACCGACCCCCACGCGTAGTGTCTTCAGTGTCTTGGGCCCGACCATCTTCCAGCTGCCTGTAAGCTGTGTAAGTTGATGAAAAAGCGGATTCAAGTGGCTTGAGAGACTCAGCGTGAGAAACGTTTTCCAGATCGGTCCTGTCCTTCGACGTCAGCATTGACATCGGCACCAAGGTTAGTGGCATCGGCATTGGCTCGATGTCAAGGGAAGCAGCAACACTGAGAGTCCAGGTAATGGCTGCCAAGAGTCCGCATCGAGCTGGGAGCAGCGAGGAATCGAGTGGATCTCCACCTATCTCGAAGCCTACTGCTATGTAGGCCCCCTGGGACCGACCTGCATCGGACCCAGCCCGGAGGAGGCGTGAGGATTCCACGTCCTCCTCTTCGGTACCGAGAAGTCTTGATGACGGGCATCGAGCGAAGGCTAAGAAGCACTGTCATCGATCTCCTTCCATGCACGGTACTGAGAGTTCCAGGGAGCTGAGAGAGTCAGCACCCGAGAAGCGCGGTGCTGGGAGGACCGCTCACCCTCCATTCAGGAGGTGCCGATGCATCAGTCATCTGGCAGCCTGGTACCAGCTCTCGAGCCCCTTCAGATTCTGCAACCGACTCCTGTACCTGCCCCCCAGCCTTTTCCAATGGAAGCTCTCGACGAGTGCATCCGGGCCCTTCTTCCAGAGCTTCTGGAAGAGTTGCTTCGCCAGTCTGCCTCAGTGTCGGGGGTGCTTGTGCCTCCCGTACTGACTGCGGAGGCGGCATCTGGACCATCGCCTGTGAGGAGGTCCCTGTCCTCGGTTGGCTGCCGCCCAGGTCAATTCCCCCTTGATGTCAGTGGAGGGAGCTTCACCGGAATCCAGGCAGGGGTCGACTTCTCGACAACCCCCTCGAGGTCATCGATCCTCGACATCAAGACAGGCTTGGGTTCGGACTGCTCTCAGGGAGCTCTTGTCCAACACCGATGAGGAGTGCTCGTGGGAAGAGGTTGAAGACCCCAGATACTTTTTGGAGGAAGAGTCATGTGGGGTTCCCTGTGATCTTACTCCGCCAATTGAGAGTAGAATGTCTCCACCTGAGATTCTCTCTTTCTCATCTTTTGTGTGGGAAATGTCTAAGGACATTCCATTCCCTATGGAGGTTGTGGATGAGCCCAGGGCCGAGATGCTCGAGGTCCTGGATTATCCTTCTCCGCCTGCTGAGGTTGCTACAGCCCCCTTGCATAATACACTGAGGGAAGTGCTTATGCGAAATTGGTTGTGCCCTCTTTGTAATCCAGTTGTCCCCCAAAAAAGCCGAGTCCCAGTACAGAGTCCATGGAGAGCCTGTAATGGTGAAGGCCCAACTTCCTCACGATTCCATGGTGGTGGACTCTGCTCTCAGAAGAGCCAAGAGTACTAGAGACTATGCACCGGCACCCCCAGGCAGAGAGTCTAGGACCTTGGATTCTTTTGGGAGGAGAACGTATCAGGCCGCTATGCTTGCCGCTGAAATCCAGACGTACCAGCTCTACACAAGCATCCACTTGCGGAACTCGGTGAGGCAACTGTCTAGTTTAGTTGAAGCACTTCCTCCGGAGATTGCTGAACCTTTTCACCAGGTGGTCAGGCAGCAGAAGGCGTGTCACAAATTCCTGGCCAAGGGCTCTTACGACACTTTTGATATGGCATCCTGAGTAGCTGCTCAAGGTATAGTGATGCGCAGACTCTCATGGCTGCGTGTCTCTGACCTGGATCAGAAGACCCAGCAGCGAATGGTGGATGTTCCTTGCCGGGGAGATAATCTCTTTGGAGAAAAAGTAGAGGACATGGTTGATCAGATAAAAAAGCATCATGACGCCATGGATTCTCTCTCCCTCCGGACGTCTTCTGCTACTGCCTCCTAGGAGGTTTTTTGGAGGGAAGAGGAGTGCTCCCTATTCCTATAATAGGCGTAGGTACACTCCTGCTTCTCGGCAGCCGGTTCAGGCTCAGCCCCAGCATGTGCGTTCCCGTCAACGCCGTGCACCTAAGGCCCCTAGGGCTCCCCAGCAAAAGCAAGGGACGGGCGTTTGACTGGCTCCAGTGCAGCATAGCCTCGGTACAAAAGTGTCCGTGCTGGACGGCTTGCCCGTCGGGGGGAGGTTGATAATTTTTCACCAAAGGTGGCCTCATAACCTCCGACAGGTGGGTTCTTCAAATAGTCTGGTTAGGATACACTCTCAATCTGGTACCCAAGCCTCCAAATTGCCCACCGGGAGCTCAGTCCTTCAGCTCCCAGCACAAGCAGGTACTTGCAGAGGAACTCTCCGCCCTTCTAAAGGCCAATGCGGTTGAACCCGTCCCACCAGGGGAAGAAGGGCTGGGATTCTATTGCAGGTACTTCCTTGTGCGAAAGAAAACAGGGGGGATGCATTCCATCCTAGACCTAAGGGCCCTGAACAAATTTCTAGTCTGAGAAAAGTTCAGGATGGTTTCCCTGGGCACCCTTCTTCCCATGATTCAGGAAAACGATTGGCTATGCTCTCTGGACTTGCCTATACTCACATTTTGATACTTCCAGTGCACAGGAAGTATCTTCGATTTCACTTGGGAACTCAGCACTGTGTACTGCCCTTTGGTTTCTCATCTGTGCCCAGGGTATTCACAAAGTGCCTGGCAGTTGTCGCAGCATCGCTACACAGACTGGGAGTGCATGTGTTCCCTTATCTCGACGATTGGCTGGTGAAGAGCACCTCGGAGGCAGGAGCTCTACAGTCCATGCGGATGACTATTCGACTGCTAGAGCTACTAGGGTTTGTAATCAATTATTCCAAGTCCCACCTTATCCCGGTTCAGAAATTGGAGTTCATTGGAGCTCTGTTGGACACACGGACGTCTCAAGCTTATCTTCCCCAGGCAAGGGCGGACAATCTCCTGGCCCTAGTGTCCTTCGCTCGAGTGTCTCAACAGGTCACAGCTCAGCAGATGTTGAGACTCTTAGGGCATATGGCTTCCACAGTTCATGTGACTCCCATGGCACGCCTACATATGAGAGCAGCTCAATGGACCCTAGCTTCCCAGTGGTGCCAGGCCACAGGGGATCTAGAGGATGTAATCCACCTCTCCACCAAGTTTTGCAGATCCCTTCAGTGGTGGACCATTCGATCCAATCTGACCTTGGGACGTCCATTTCAAATTCCTCAGTCTCAAAAAGTGCTGACAACAGATGCATCCCTCCTGGGGTGGGGAGCTCATGTAGATGGACATCACACTCAAGGAGCTTGGTCTTTTCAGGAGAAGGATCTTCAGATCATCTTCCTGGAATTACGAGCGATCTGGAACGCTCTCAAGGCTTTCAGAAATCAGCTGTCCAATCAAATCATTCTAATTCAGACAGACAATCAGGTTGCTATGTATTACACTAACAAGCAGGGGGGCATCGGATCTCACCCTCTGTGTCTGGAAGGCATCCGGATGTGGCTTTGGGCTCACCACCATGGCATGTTTCTCCAGGCCACGTATCTGGCGAGCGTAAACAACAGTCTGTCTGACAGACTGAGCAGGATAATACAACCTCATGAATGGTCACTGAACATCCCCAAGATCTTCCGAGCGTGGGGCACCCCCTCAGTGGATCTTTTTGCCACTCAAATCAATCACAAGGTCCCTCAGTTCTGTTCCAGACTTCAGGCCCACGACAGACTAGCGTCATATGCTTTTCTCCTACATTGGGTGACAGGCCTTCTGTATGCGTATCCTCCCATACCTCTAGTAGGGAAAACTCTGCTGAAACAAAAGCAAGACCGTGGAATCGTGATTCTGATTGCACCTTTTTGGCCCCGTCAGATCTGGTTCCCTCTTCTTCTGGAGTTGTCCTCCGAAGAACCATGGAGATTGCACTGTTTTCCGACCCTCATCACTCAGGGGTCGCTTCTACATCCCAACCTTCAGTCTCTGGCTCTCACGGCCTGGATGTTGAGAACTTAGAAGTTGCCTCTTTAGGCCTTTCATTGGGTGTCTCCCGAGTCTTGCTTGCTTCCAGGAAAGATTCCACAAAGAAGTGTTATTCTTTTAAATGGAGGAGATTTGCCGTCTGGTGTGATAGCAAGGTCCTAGATCCTTTTTCTTGTCCTACACGGACCCTGCTTGAATACCTTCTACACTTATCACAATCTGGTCTCAAGACCAACTCCATAAGGGTTCATCTTAGTGCAATTAGTGCTTATCATCAATGTGTAGAGGGTCAGCCTATCTCTGGACAGCCTTTAGCTGTTCCCTTTATGAGAGGTTTGCTTTTGTCAAAGCCCCCTGTCAAACCTTCACCAGTGTCATGGGATCTCAACGTCATTCTCACCCAGCTGATGAAAGCTCCTTTTGAGCCACTGAATTCCTGCCATCTGAAGTACTTGACCTGGAAGGTCATTTTCTTGGTGGTTGTTACTTCAGCTCATAGAGTCAGTGAGCTCCAAGCCCTGGTAGTGCATGCACCTTATATCAACTTTCACCATAACAGAGTAGTCCTCTGCACTCACCCTAAGTTCTTGCCGAAGGTTGTGTCGGAGTTTCACCTGAACCACTCAATTGTCTTGCCAACATTCTTTCCCCGTTCTCATACCCGCTCTGGTGAAGACAACTTGCACACCTTGGACTGTAAGAGAGCATTGGCCTTTTATGTAGAGCAGACTAAGACCTACAGACAGTCCGCCCGATTGTTTGTTTCTTTCATCCCCAACAGGAGGGGAGTCACCATCGTAAAACGCACCATTTCCAATTGGCTGGCAGATTGCATTTCCTTCACTTATGTCCAAGCTGGGCTGACTCTCGAGGGCCATGTCACGGCTCATAATGTCAGAGCCATGGCTGTGTCAGTGGTTCACTTGAAATCAGCCTCTATTGAAGAGAAGAGATCTGCAAGGCTGCAACATAGTCATCAGTCCACACATTCACATCTCACTACTGCCTTCAGCAGGATACCCGACGCGACAGTCGGTTTGGGCAGTTGGTGCTGCAGAATCTGTTCGGGTTTTAGAATCCAACTCCACCCTCCTAGGCCCATTTCTGTTCTGTTCCAGGCTGCTCTCTCATTTAGCTGAATTTTATTTTCAGGTCAATCTCTGTTATGTCCTCACTGTTGCGAGGCCCAATTGACCAATGTTAATTGTTTTTAGTGAGCCTGCAGGGCTTACGAGATGGAGCAGGAAGCGGGGTGATGAACGTGACGGCCAGACAGGCAGCAGGCAAGAGAGTGATCCAGGTACAGGCAGAATCAGTAGGCAGGCAGCAGACACAAGAGTAATCCAGGTACAGGCATTGCCGCCGAGAGGGGGGGGGACAGGGGGGACAAAATGGCTCGGGCCTCCAAGGGGGGCCTGGCACTGCAGTCCCACCCGCCCTCTGTCGTCGACCGTCTGCCACCAGGCCGGGCCCCCTGCATTGAAATCACAGCGCCTCTCACCTCTGTGTGAAAGCTTCAGGCAGCAGGCAGCAGATTGCCTCCCTTCGGGCCTCCTTCCCTCCCTGTGTCCCGCCCTCGTCTGACTTAATTTCCGCGAGGGCGGAACACAAGGAGGGAAGGAGGGCCGAAGGGAGGCGATCTGCTGCCCTGCTTCCTGCAGCGCTTTCACACGGAGGTGAGAGGTGCTGTGATTTCAATGCAGGGGGCCCGGCCCAGTGGCGGAGGGGGGAACGGCGAACTCGGGGGGGGGGGGGGCGGTGGCACGGGCTTGGCCCAGTCTCTCGGCAGCCCTGGGTACAGGCAAGGTCAGTAGGCAGGCAGCAGACACAAGAGTAATCTAGGTACAGGCAGAGTCAGTAGGCAGGCAGCAGACACGAGAGTAATCCAGGTACAGGCAGAGTCAGTAGGCAGGCAGCAGACACAAGAGTAATCCAGGTGCAGGCAAGGTCAGTAGGCAGGCAGCAGACACAAGAGTAATCCAGGTACAGGCAGAGTCAGTAACAAAGAACAAAGTAGAGGAGAAGCACACTACTGAGCAAGTAACACCTACCAAAGTAGAAGCCGAAGCATGGAGTCCAGGAAGAGCTCAGCTGATAAAGTGTTGGTGTCTGACTTCAGCAGGGACCAGCAGGGAGAAGGAGCACAGCCATAGGATGAGCAGGGGAAGGAGGAACCAGAAGACCAATAGGAGAGAAGCAAGGGAAGCCAGGCAGAGAGAGAGCAGACCCAGGTGCATGGAAGCAAAGCAATCAAGGAGCCTGCAGCCAGAGAAGAACTACACACACATGGCTCAGGGCTGTGCCAGTCAAGTGTGTGTGTCGACGGGACCCCGCGCAGCCCGAGGATGACGCTTACGTTGAGGTAGGGGTCATGACAACACGTCCTACTTTGGCTTACTCACGCATATTTTTCACTGGGTAACAATGACAATTTTCCGATACCCAATATACATGAAAACATTGCTTCTGAAAATGGTTCTAATGAAGTACAAGATATTAACACACAACCTTTTCCTCACACCCCACCTCATTTGCAGGAATCCAGCTTTTGAAAGTCAACTTGTATGTGATTGTTGCTTGAAAATCACATGTGTATCTCTGCAGTTGGGATCATTGCTAAAAATTTACAATTTTATGTCATTTTACTGGTGCAGGTGATCTGTCCTCCTATGCCCACTGAAGATCGCATGGGAAGCTGGAATCAAACAGGTGTGACAGAATTCATCCTGCTGGGACTTTCAGACCATCCAGAAGCAGAGATTGTGCTCTTTGTGGTCTTCCTGCCTGTGTACCTCATCACCCTGGGTGCTAACATGCTCATCATTGTCGTCGTCTGGGTGGACCAGCGCCTCCACAACCCCATGTACTTCTTCCTCTGTAACTTGTCATTCCTGGACATCTGCTACTCCTCTGCTAACATCCCCAAGTCCCTCAAGGACTTCCTCTCAGAAAGGAAAACAATTTCCTTTGGTGGATGTGTTGCCCAAATGTACATCGCTCTTTCCTTGGGAGTAGCAGAATGTCTCTTTCTTGCAGTGATGGCATGTGATCGCTATGTGGCAATATGCCACCCATTGAGCTACACCACCATCATCACTTGGGCAGTGTGTATGAGGACAGCAGTCAGCACTTGGATAGGTGGTTTCCTGCTCTCTGTGGTATATGTGGCTTTCACTGTACCATTGCCCTTTTGTGGGCACAATCGGATTAACCACTTCACCTGTGAGGTCACAGCTGTCTTAAGATTGGCATGCACCGATATCCGGATAAGTGAAATAGCAATCTTTGTAATGGCTGTGTTGGTGCTTATCATTCCCCTATCTTTAATTTTCCTTACCTATGTCCACATTATTGCCGCCATCTTGAGAATCCGCTCTGCTGATGGAAGACGTAAAGCCTTCTCCACTTGCACATCCCACTTGATAGTTGTTACCATATTCTATGGAACCGCCATGGTGATGTACCTGACTCCTCGTGCAATGGTGTCAGCAGAGAAAGACAAATTTTTTTCCTTGTTCTATGGGGCCATTGCTCCCATGCTGAACCCTCTTATCTATACACTAAGGAACAAAGAAGTGAAAGGATCACTGAGGAAGATAATAAATAGGAACAAGGCGTCCCTATAAAACTGATTAAAACTTGGCTACGTGTCTAGCATACTCCCATGCTTAAAGAAATACCAGAAACAGCATCCCTCCCCCTTCTCCTCTTAGCCCCTCCCCCACCTTTCCCACTCATTCTATAATTTGGTGCCAGTAATTTATAGAATGCTAGCTCTTACATGGGTAAGTGATAGGCACAATTGTACACCTTTGCACTGTTCCCTCTAAACTGAGCTTGAGAGTTCAAACTACATTGTTGCCAGTAGGGGGTTTTGCTTCAATATTGTGTTTTCCATTGCTAAGGACAGGCAGATTCCTTGGAGTCCTGCAGAGCTTGCCTGTCCCTCACTATTGAAAATGTGATAGTGAAACTGGCAGAACTGTAGATGGAGGACTCTGCTCATCTTAGAGGGAACAAGTGGCTTAGAATGTAACTGCAAGAGGGTGTATATATGTATGGAGCATGGGCTGGGGTCCTAGATACCTTTGTAGCGTAGAATACTGTAAGTTATGCACTAAAATGTTGTATTTAGACACCAACAGTTAACACCTGGTGTAATTGATTACACCTACATTCAGGCACACCTATGTTGACTTACACTAGAATTTGATAGTGAAATCTGGGCACATGGATGTTGTTATTGAACGAGCATTCAATGTGCAGCATCAGCACACCAAAATTGTGGCACTCAGTTAAAGAATCGCCTCTATAGCAGTGTCCTCACTCCTCCTCCTCCCTGGGTCTCTTCCCATTTCCCTTGTTCCTTGTTTGTGCTGCACCTTCCCATTTTCTTTCCTAATCCTTCATCCTCTGCCTCTATTTTTATTGTATCAATGGCTGTGCTTTGTCTCCGCTTTAAGGGTGGTATATCATATGCATGTGCATAAGAACATAAATGTTTCCGTACTTGGACAGACCAAAAGTCCATCAGACCCAGTATCCTGTTTCCGACAGTGGCCAATCCAGGTCACAAGTACCTGGCAAGATCCCAACAGAGTAAAATAGATTTTATGCTGCTTATCCTAGAAATAAGCAGTGGATTTTCCCAAGTCCATCTTAATAATGGCTTATGGACTCTTTTTTTTAGGAAATTATCCAAACCTTTTTTAAATCCTATTAAGCTAACTGCTTTTACCACATTCTCTGGCAATGAATTCCAGAGCTTAATTACACGTTGAGTGAAGAAATATTTTCTCTGATTCGTTTTAAATTTACTACTTTGTAGCTTCATTGTGTGCCCCCTAGTCCTAGTATTTTTGGAAAAAGTAAACAAGCAATTGTGAAGAAGGGGATAAGGGAACAGAGAGGGGGGTACCGGCGGCGGAGAAGATAAGGCCCAGAGGGGGGGGACAACCCAGGTTCTTAGCTCAAGGAGTTCCACATGTCAGGAGAAGGCATAGATCATTTTCCCCAGAGGGCTGGAGGCAGGTTAAAAACTACGAATCCCAGCAGCCCTTGAGGAGGTCTTACAACAGAATCAAAGACTTCTTCTTATCCCAGCAGCCCCCGGTGGAGCCCAAGGGAAAGGCAGGTAAAGGTGAAACCCAAGACACAGGAGGTCAGAAATGGAGGAGGAGCCTCTAAGCAGAACTAATCAGGAGGAGGAGGATCAACTGGAGAATGGGTGGGGCAAGGAGCCCATGGAATGGAAGGGGGAAGAAAAGGAGGAGGAAGTGAGGCAAAGGGAGCCGATGGAGATTGCAGCTCTGGCAAGATCCAAAGGTAAAAGGCTCAAACAGCAGATAACCGCTTGGTGCGGGGGGTCTTGGTAAACAAGGGAAGGCAGTGGCTATCGTGGAGGAGCCAGGAAGCGACGGGGTCAAGTGGGAGGAAGCCAGGAGATAGAGCTGACCAGAAGAGGGAGGGGAACCCTGGGAGCTCTCTGTCTCTGAACTGCTGATGGGATTTCTAAACTGCTTGTTTGAACTGCCTGTTTGGAAGTGCTTGTTTTCTTTGAACTGCTTGTTTTTCTTTGTGGAACGTTTTTTGCTTTTGGAATTACTTATTTTGAATTGCATCATTGGGACTGCTGACATTCATGTCCTGTTGGTTTATGAACTGCATTTTGAAGCTGTGGAGATTCCTGAACTGCTTTGGTTTTGGAACTGCATTATTAAAAACTACTTTTTCTAAACTGTTTGTTTTGGGATTGCATTCTTGAAACCGCTGGGATAATTTCCCTGGCGGATATCTCAGGAGCTGTGCTGGAATAGTACCTTAGGTCAGAGGGTACACCTGGAGGATTACAGGGAGTTGTACCTAAGTGGAATATAATATAGAAAACCTGGGCCGGAAGCCAGAGTTTTCCTGAGAGGAGCGGAGGGATCCTTCACAAGTGGTGGCAGTGGTGGGATCCGGTCTGCAAACTTCCACGTGGAAAAGGTCAGGGAGCCCGTCTGAAGGAGCAGCGGCCAAGAAACCTCAGCAAGGTGGGGAGAGCCAATGCAGAGACAGGTGAAGACCTGTCTCTCTGTTTCTGGTAAGCAGAATCGGGGGCAGGGGCAAGGGAGGCGGTGAGTGTGGGTCCTGGGGGAGGGACCTGAAGAAGCAGTACCACACTTGGAGGTCTCTTTGTTTTCCTTTCCCACAGGTGGTGGCTCAGGAGAGGTATGGATCCCAAGGAAGGTTTTTTGTAGATGACGCTACAATTCCAAAAACAGCAGGAATTAGCGGAAAAGATGATCGGGGAATCTTGGACGGCCACTCGGGCCCAGCAGCAACTGGTGTTGAATATGTTCCGGGATTTCATGCAGAGGGTCTCCAGTCCTCAGGGGAGCTCGGGTGGAGCAGGAGAGCAGAGCCAGAGCCAGCCTGAGGGAGGTATGGGAGGACCTTTGTCAATGAACTGGCTTACCTGGGGCAAGTTGTCAGAAGGGGACAATGTAGATGACTTTTTATGTGCCTTTGAGAGGGTGGCCGGAGCAGCGGGGTGGCCGCCGTAACAGTGGGCCCTTCGGTTGGCTGCTTCCCTGTCCGGGGGGGGGAGGCTCTAGATGCTTTCCGGTATTTGCCACCCGCGGAGGCGGCCGATTATATAAAAGTGAAGGATGCTATTAGGGATAGGTATGGGCTGAGTGCTCATGCCTATCGGAGACAATTTAGGTCCACACAATGGAGCAAAGGGGAATCCCCTAGGGCCCTGGTGACCAAGTTGTTGGACCTGGCTAAGAGGTGGTTAGAACCTGAGAGGCATACAACTGCGGATATACTGCAGGAGGTGGTGTTAGAACAATTCTTACAGTCTGTACCTGGAGACATAAGGGTATTGGTAGTGAGGAGGGGTGCAAGACCTTGGAGGAGGCAGTATTAGGCCTGGTGTTGTATGGAGGCCCAACATTGGGGTAGGCCGGGGAGGGACCCAGGAAAGGGAGAAGCAAGTCTCTCCGAGTGTCCTGAAGCTTGCTACTCCCGAGGTTAAGGGGGGACTACCTGAGGTAGGGCTATCATCTCCCTGTCCCAAGGTCTTTGGGCTCGGGAAAGGGCAAAGGGGAGGAGCTCAGGACAGGCTGTGTTATCGCTGCAGGCAAAAGGGACACATCCGGAGTAGCTGTCCGGGTAGGGTGGGGTGGACCTCGCGGAGCTTCCCCAGGGTTAATTCAGGTTATACCCAGGAGATGGAGGGAATCCCGGTGGTGGCCCTACTTGGAGGATTACAGGGAGTTGTACCTAAGTGGAATATAATATAGAAAATCTGGGCTGGAAACCAGAGTTTTCCTGAGAGGAGCGGAGGGATCCTTCACACAATTCATAACCTGTTCCATTCCACTCATTCTTTTATAGACCTCACTGTGACAAACACATCATATGTGAAATGCAGCAAGTTGGAAAAGTATGCAGATGATGGCTTATAGAATTCTTCCACAAAAGAAGAGTCACAGTTAGTGGCATGGTGTAACATATATTCTATTATCAGCAGGGCTAACAAATTCTGTACATTCCAAAGTACGTTCACATGGTTTACATTTGTCACATTTTATATGCCCGTCAAGAGATCCAAACTGGAAACTAATCGTTGGTCATTGTTGTTATTTAAGCAGAAGAGCTCCTTCAGGTTTCTGTTACATGAAAAAACCCACTGCAATCTAGTATCAGGAAATACAGGATGTGCTTGAATAATCCTCAATAGTTGCTTAATGATTCTTGCAGCAACATTGTTCCATGAACCGCATCACACAAGTATGGACATATGATCCGACATCAACAGCCTGAGGATGCAACAAGTATTGACAAAGGTTATACTTGGCTCTGGTATAAGCCCTACATAACAGTTTATTAGGGTACCCCAATTCTGTAGCTGTGGATCACAGTAACATCCCCCCCCCCCAAAAAAAAATCTTGGTCAAAGAATTTTGAGAGGTAAATCTAATATGAGGATAACATCCATTACGCCAGCCCATAAAAGACTGAAAAGAGGTAACATCACCAGACCAGAGAGCAAAAACATCAATGAAAAGATACCAGCAGACAATCTTCTTTTTATCTTCATATTCAGAAAGCCAGGGGTTTTCAAAATTGGTCATATAAAGACACATGACTAAAGGGGCAAAAGTAGCACCCATAGCAACACCTGTAAGTTGCAAATAAAGCTGGTCCAAATACATAAAAAAATTTCCTTCACAGCCAGTGTAGACAAATCAATAAGAAATGAAGTAGGGACCTGATGTGGCCGAGGTTGAGAATCCAAAACCTTCTCAGGTGTGGAGGAATAGAGAGAGACAACATCCAATGTAACCATAATCAAAGGAGGTAGTTGGTCAGAGATTTGCTGCAGAATACGAAGAAAATGAGTAGTATCCTGTATGTATGAAGTACTACCCTCCACCAAGAGTTTCAAGAAGCAATCTACACTTATAGACAGTGGTTCAAGCAAAGAATTACAAGAAGACATGATTGGTCTCCAAGGAAGAAATGTTAAGCTTTTGTGTATCTTGGGAAGAATATAGAAACCTGGGATGGAGGGATGCTGGAGATTCAAAAAGTGAAAATCATTCTAGGTCAAAAATCCCACATTCAGACCCTGTGAGGTGATGTCAGAAATCACAGTATGCAGTCTCTTAGTCAAATCCATGCAAAGTTGTTTATAAGTAGAGCTATCATAGAGTTGCCTGGACATCTCTAGTTCATAATCAGTTTTGTTCAAAAAAAACACTGCTTCACCTTTGTCTCCTTATAATGATAGTCCCATCTTCTTTCAAAGATTCCATGGCTTTTTTCTCATGAACTGTTAAATTACCTGTAACTTGGTCCTAAAATCACACTGATTCTTAATATCTTGAATGACCAGTTGTTTAAAAGTAGAAATTATCGGGTCCAGAGAACCAGGAGGACTCCAGGTGGACTTACATTTCACTATGGATCGATCATACATTGAAGGGAATGCAGAAAAAAATAATTTAAGAGATAAACTCCTAATGAACTGGTCAAAATCTATTTAGAATTGAAAAAAATCAAAGGGGCACTCAGGAACAAAAGATAACCCACAAGCTAATAACTGGAGCTCTGCCGAAGTCAAATGCCAGTTGGATAAATTGATCACCACCTCCTTTTGTTCTGTGATCTTGTATAGGGATGAGTTTGCTGATGCTGACCTCCTCGGTATGACCTGTCCCCCCTGATCCCGCCATCGGAGGGTAGAACACAACCCTGAGAAGTCATCAGAAGAATCTGACACAGTAAAGGAATCTGAAGCAGATCCAGAAGTTACAGAACCCTGAAAAACAACTTTTGTAGCTCCAGAAGTTTTAAAGGGTTCTGGAGAAATATCCAGCGATACACATGGTTCAAGTTGTAATCATGCAAAAATTACTTTAGCTTTTGTTTGGGCCCGCCTTAAATTTTTCAATAGATGCGAAGGTGTCAGGATAATGGTCATCAAACGTCTTCTCCCCCAAAGAAGTTTTAAGCTTCTTAATTTCATCATCTAGTAATGCCTTTTCACTCAATAAAGCCTTTTTATTTTTCTGGATGATGAGCATTAAATTCAAAGAGTAATGATTTAGAATCTTATTCCATTTATCAACAAAATCCTAATAATCTTGGAACTGCTGGCCATGGGGGATACATTCAAGTATCCCCCATGATGCAGAACTGTATAAGAAAAGCACCATAACTTCCATCTTAGCAATTGATTTCAATCTTAATACTATAGACAAATCTATCGAGGCGGCAGGGACATCTGATGCACCAAACATAGTGGAATCTTTTAGTCAGTCAGTTGCTTGTTCAGTTGAAAAACCATAAGCAGTGCACCATGAGTTAGTCCATTATAAATATTTTATTTATTTATTTATTTATTTATTTATTTGTTACATTTGTATCCCACATTTTCCCACCTATTTGCAGGCTTAATGTGGCTTACACAATACCATAGGTGTACGCCAAGCCGGTAAAGAACAAATACAAAGTGGTATAATGGTAGAATAAGATACAAGTGTTACAGACACATTTGGGAATCGTAGCGAGGAGAGGATTGCGTTAGGTCCATTAGTTTCTTTATATAGTTGTATAGCAGGGTTCAGGCTTTTAGTATGATTTCTTTTATTGATTTTGAATACAGAGATAAACAAGAGCTCACAACATAGTAGCAAGCAACCTTTTTACAAAATATGGCAATACCAGAGCTCACGTTAAAGAAGTAGCTATCCATATTAAGAAAAGAGAGAGGAAGAAGAGAGAAAAAGCGGGGGCTGGAGGATACAAATCAAATCAAGGAGCATGCATAGGCCATGAGATACACCAAGTTTAGTGCTTATCACTGTACAGTGTTAAAATAAGATATAAGTGGTTTTTAGGTTATGTCAGTAGTGTATACTTTTTTGAATAGGTAGGTTTTTGGTGATTTCCTGAAGTAAAGATGGTCGTATATTGTTTTCACTGCTTTTGGTAGTGCATTCCATAGTTGTGTGCTTATGTAGGAAAAGCTGGTTGCGTAAGTTGATTTGTATTTGAGTCCTTTGCAGCTTGGGTAGTGAAGATTTAGGTATGTTCTTGTTGATCTGATTGTGTTTCTGGTTGGCAGGTCTATGAGCCCTGTCATATATCCTGGGTCTTCGCCGTAGATAATGTTGTGAACCATGGTGCAGATTTTGAGGGCGATACGTTCTTTGATTGGGAGCCAATGTAGTTTTTCTTGGAGGGGTTTGGCACTTTTGAAACATGTTTTTCCAAATGTTAGTCTGGCTGCTGTGTTTTGGGCGGTCTGTAGTTTCTTTATAAGTTGTTCTTTACATCCTGTGTAGATGCCGTTGCAGTAGTCTGCGTGTCTTAGTACCATTGATTGTATCAGGTTGCGGAATGTTTCTCGCGGGAAGAAAGGTTTCAGATGTTTCAGTTTCTACATTGAATGGAACATATGAAATATGAAAAACACCAGCCCACTAATGCGCTAAAAACTCACAAACAGTTACGCAATAAGATCTAAAGTGAATAATATATGAAAATCCAACCACTCAATGCTTTATAAACACACAAAATGGCATAGGAGAAAAAAGCTTCAGTGTCTGCTACCAGCTAAAACGATACTGGAGAGCCTTACACAGAGCACATCACTAGTCAGAAAAAACTCCTTGCCAAATGTAAGATTTATACCATTTGTGCAGGAATGCAGAAATTAGTCACGCTGGGGAAAGGCCTTGTGGGGAGGGGGCACCTTAGAGGGGACTTGAGTGGAGTGGAGGAGTGGCCTAATGGTTAGTACAGCAGACTTTAATCCCATCATCCTGGGTTTGATTCCCAATGTAGTTCCTTGTGACCCTGGGTAAGTCACTTAACCCTCCAATGCCTCAGGCAGGGGCGTATCTGCGTGGGGCCTCAGGGGCCTGGGCCCCCGCAGATTTCGCCCTGGACCCCCCTACCGCTGCCAACCCTCCCCCTCCGTTGCTCGCCTACCTTCGCTGGCGGGGGACCCCAACCCCCGCCAGCCGAGGTCCGCGTCCTCCTGCCGCTGCCGGCTGCCTTTGGTGCTTTCATTTGTCCATTGAAGCTGGCGCCGATGAAAGTTTCTTTTGAGTCTGACGTCGCTGCACGTTGTACGTGCAGGACGTCAGACTCAGAAACATTTTCTGAGTCTGACGTCCTGCACGTACAACGTGCAGCGACGTCAGAGTCAAAAGAAACTTTAGTTGGCGCCAGCTTCAATGGACAAATGAAAGCACCAAAGGCAGCCGGCAGCGGCAGCGGCAGGAGGACGCGGACCTCGGCTGGCGGGGGTTGGGGTCCCCCGCCAGCGAAGGTAAGCGAGCAACGGAGGGGGAGGGTTGGCAATGGTAGCGGCTGGGGGGAGGGGGATCGGCAATGGCGGCGGCGGCGGCGGCGGCGGCGGGGGGGGGGGGCTATAATGTGCCCCCTCACTCTGGCCCTGGCCCCCCCTACCGCCGCAGTTCAGATACGCCCCTGGCCTCAGGTACAAAAATCAAGAGTGTGAGCCCTCTAGGGACAGAGATAGTACTTGCTTATAATTGGATTGTAAGCCACATTGAACCTGAACTCGTGTTTGGGATAATGCAGGATACAAATATCATTGTAAATAAAACAATTGAATTTGGTTTGGGGGCGGACCTTATGTCACTGATACTTTTGGCCGATACTGACCCTTGAGCAATGTGGCCCGGAAGCGTTAGTCCTTTACCACAGGAGTCAACAACCTGCGGTATAGAGGTACTAACGGTTGGTGATTCCCATGGTAAATCAAGCTACAGTAAAAGCTCACTTCTTCCTGCACCTTGATAATTTCTCCCCTTTGTATCAGTCACAATCTCTGACTGGAATCTCAGATGTGTTCAAGGCAGTATGGACAGAATAACTGCACAGTGGATGTGCCATTTAATCTGTTTCTGTTATCATCAACTATGTTAGACTATTATGTTATTGTATTGTGTCTTGCATAAGCATTTCAACTAAATTAATATTTTTCTTTAATTTAATGAAGACACAGGAGCCATAAGATTATATTTAAAAGAAACAACCTATATTTCAGGAGCAGATATCCCTTATGGCTGAACCTCTGAGCAGCAGGGTCCAACAGAGACCATACAGTGTCTTCACAGGTGCTCGAGTTCAGCTAGAAATAGAGCGATCACCTCACCCTAATTCCACATTCTTTCCTCATTCTCCTTGTATATAAAGGCACAGGTCTAATTAATAATTCATGTTTTCTGCCTTTCATTCAAATATTTAATTTGATATCACTATTAAGAACTGTACATCATCCCACAAAACCCAAGTCTAACAACTGGACTGGGAACAGTGAGAATTATCATAGAAGTTGTTTCAGCAATGTTAAAGATGGAAGCTCATCTGGTTCTGACTATACTGATGCTCTGTGACATCCTGTGGAAGACAAATGAGTGTCAGTGTACACTTAGAAACTACTTATCAATAAATCTAAAACCAGGATACCATAGAGATGGGGACATCATGATTGGTGGACTCATATCTGTGGAAACCTTATATCCATTTGATCATCCATCCTTTATAACTGTTCCCTCATTTGAAGAACAAGCATTGTAAGTAGCACTATGGTTTAGCTACTATGTGAGACAGGCTTTTAGTTTTATATTATTTTTCACTGCTGATATAACCTGTGTACTTTTTACCAGTTCTCTCAGATAAAGTATGAGTGTTTTCCTTTTGAAAGTTGCCCTGGGAAAAATTACCTGCTAAGACTTCCATCTTTTTCTGTCTGTACATCTCCCCTTAAAATAATCATAGAAATACAAAACTAGATGTGTGGTTTTCTCTCTCAAGTCATCATACCTTTCTGGCAGGTAGAAATACACTTTTCTCTGTGTGCATTTAGGTAGGCCAGCGAGGGGCATGCCGAGCAGCCGCACATAACATGGCGGCTGCTGCCCGGCAGCTCCTGCGTCAGAGCGACCCTTCCTTTCCGGGTTCTCCATCGGCGATTGAGATGACGCGGCAGGAGACCCCCTTGCCGTTGGTTGGGAAGCCGGAAGGGGCAGGGCTACAGGGGAAAGCATAAAAGCTGCCAACGAGGGCTAGGGAGCCTCTTGTTGGCAGTGAGCGGCTCTGTGTGCATTTTTTTCCAATGTAGAGAATGGGAAGTTTTCAGACAGCCTCAAATCCTGAATAAAATACCTTCCTCATGTCCATCCAAAGTACATTTTCATTCTGATGCTGTTTTGTATTGAACTACTTCAGATATTCATCAAACTCTCTGTGAATGAAAAAATTCATTTCTTGTTTTTGAGGTTCACTACTAATTAATTCCTTTGACATTCTCTTAACATTGAGGTTTTCATTCTTTTGAAAATACTACTTGCTTGTACCATATTGAAAACAGATAAACATTTGAAACATTCCGTTATATCTTCCTTTTACTTGTCTTTTTCTGTAGATTACATATTTAGCTTTTTCTGCCCCTCTGTGTATGACCTATTCTGCAGATTATGCACCATTTGGGTCATATTTTATTTAAATTACCTCCACCTTATCGATGACCATTTGTGCATTTGGTGTCCAGTACCCAAGGTGGTGTCTTATCATAGACCTATACACACTATCTTCAATTTCACCCTCACAAAGGTCATTCCCTGTTTGCAAATTCTGTTAGTCACTGAATTTCTTGAGTATTACATTTTGCTCCAATTTGTCTTCCATCAGTACTCTGAGTAGTAAGAAAACTCTGCTGTATCACTGAACTTTTGAGCACAGTAATTTCCTAAAATCTTAATCAATGAGCTTTTACTGATGCTATTTTCCGTGACACATCTGGATACATCTTTACTGCAATAATTGGAATTCCCTTTTCATGTCTTTCAATGGTATTGTATATATCGGGTCTGTTTCAGCAGATTACTTATTGCCAGATAGTCAGCTGATCGCACCTCATATTTCAATTAAGAACATAAGAATAGCCATACTGGGTCAGACCAATGGTCCATCTAGCCCAATATCCTTCTTCCAGCAGTGACCAATTCAGGTCACAAGTACCTGCCAGAATTCGAAATAGTAGTAAAATAAATGCTACTGATCCCAGGGACAAGAAATGCCTTTACCCATGGCTATCTCAATAACAGACTATGGACTTTTTCTCCAGGAACTTGTACAAACCATTTATTAAACCCATAGATGCTAACTATTGACACCACATCCTCTGGCAACAGGTTCCAGAACATAACTATTTCTTGAGTACTACTACTACTTATCATTTCTATAGCGCTACAAGGCATACGCAGCACTGCACACCATACACAAGAAGACAGTCCCTGCTCAAAAAGCTAAGAAAATATTTTCTCCTGTTCATTGTAAAAGTAGTACATGTATCTTCTTTGAGTGTCATCTAGTCTTTGTACTTTTTGAAAGCATAAAAAATCGAATTACGTTCACTCATTCTACACCACTTAGTATTTTGTATACCTCTATTGTATACCCTCCCCAGCTGTCTCTTTTCCAAGCTGAAGAGTCCTAACCTCATAAGGCTTCCTCTGTCGCGTCCCGCCGCGCTCCTACCTGCTCTCCCGCTGTGGGGGGCGGGAGTCAGCGGCCTCCGCGGCGCAGGGTGGCGTTCCAGGGGCTCCAGAGTGGGGGTGGGCGCTGTGGCAGGAATGGCGGGTCGGCCCAAGACCGGCGGTCGGCGACCACCGGCCCCGCTATCGCCGGGTGTGGAGGCGAGGTTCGCGCCGCTCAAGATGGCGGCGCTGGTATGCGGGCACGGGGGTCTTCCTCGCTCCCGAGCCAGAGCTCCGCCCACCAGGCCCCGGATTGGAGGGCCGAGACAGTGGCTCCACCTGGGAGGCCGGGCAGCGCCAATCCAGGGGGCGCTGCCGACTCCCGGGACCGGATTGGTGGTCTTCTTCCACGAGGGCGGGGCGGCTATTAGGGCTCGATATTTAAAGAAGGAAGCTAAGCTGACACTTCGCTTCCGGTTCTGTTTCCGTAGCCGCTATCCAGAGACTGTGCTGAGATTATCTACAGGATTGCTAGCCGCCCTTGCTAGCCGCTATCCAAAGACTGTGCTGATATTATCTACAGGATTGCTAGCCGCTCTTGCTAGCCGCTATCCAAAGACTGTGCTGATATTATCTACAGGATTGCTAGCCGCCCTTGCTAGCCGCTATCCAAAGACTGTGCTGATATTATCTACAGGATTGCTAGCCAGCCTTGCTAGCCGCTATCCAAAGACTGTGCTGATATTATCTACAGGATTGCTAGCCGCCCTTGATAGCCGCTATCCAAAGACTGTGCTGATATTATCTACCGGATTGCTAGCCGCCCTTGCTAGCCGCTGTCCAAAGACTGTGCTTGTTGATTGCTAGCCAGGTCAGTCCGACAACCCCGTGGTTCCAGCAGTCCTGCTGGCCGCCTGCAGCTGGGGGCTCAACCCTTGGTGAACGGCGGCCGCCGCGGGTGAAGAGTCGGGGTTGCACGGCTGTCCTCTGAGGTCCTTCGGGCCGTGCGGGGCATAAGGGCTCACCAACAAAAGACAAGACAGGAACCGGAAGCCATGAGCTCGCCTACGCAGCCCGATCTACGGGACCTGGCTAAGGTACTTCAGCAGCAGCAGGAACAGCTGAACGCCCTGTCGGGGGCACTCTAGAACGTGTGCTCTCAGCTGTCGTCGCTTCAGGTACAGAGCCAGGCCGCTGCGGTCCAGGGGGCCGCAGCGGCTCCCCGTCCGGGAGTGTTCCGCGCGGGACCTCGGTTCCCTGAGCCTGCACGATATGATGGGGCCCCCGGAGGCTGCCGGGGTTTCCTCAATCAGTGCAACTTAGCCTTCCGGATGCAACCGGAGGCATTTTCATCAGACCAGATTAAGGTGGGATATGTGCTTGGCCTATGCGAGGGGAAGGCTCTGGCATGGGTGTCCCCGCTGAGCGAACAGCAGGACCCCATCCTGGACGATTATGCCGAATTTCAGCGCCGTTTCCGCATGGTGTTCGACCTCCCTGGCAGGCCGTCCTCCGTGGCGTCGGAACTGCTGCGAATTCAACAGGGTGAGGGGACGGTGGCTGATTATGCCATTCGTTTTCGGACCCTCGCCACCGAACTACGTTGGAACCAGGAGTCCCTAGCGGCAATCTTTTTGGAAGGATTGCAAGAGCGAATCAAGGACGAATTGGCAGGGCGGGAGGTCCCGGGACAATTGGACGCCCTGATTTCACTCTGTATTCGAGTGGATACCCGGTTCCAAGAGAGAGCGAGAGCCCGGGCAGAAAGGCAGAAGTGGGGCGCCCCGGACAAGCAAGAGACCGTCCCCCCGCCGTAGTACCCGGGACCCTAAGGAGACTGGTGAGGAGCCGATGGTGATCGGCCGTCAACGATTGGCCCCTTCGGATAGGAAGAAGCGCTTGTGGGGCGGACTGTGCCTGTATTGTGGTGAGGCCGGGCATTTTGTCCGTTCTTGCCCCGCACGTGCGGGAAATGCTTCCCCCAAGGCACCCTGAGGGGAGGGATCTTGGGGCACTCCGCTCCCCTACCGGATCCTCTGATAACACTGCCAGTAACTCTGCGATGGCACGAGACTATGATCCGGACCCGGGCCCTGGTGGACTCCGGGTCGGGGGGGGAACTTTATTTGCCACGAACTTCTGCAACAGATGGGGTGGCCCATGCTTCCCCATCGGCCAGCGCTGCAAGTAACATCCATTCAAGGGACTACCTTACCACAGCCGATAACGGAGATCACACCTTTTTTGGAACTTCAGGTAGGGGAGGATCACCGGGAGGAGGTTCGATTTCTGGTACTTTCTCGGACCATTCATCCGGTGGTGCTGGGGTTGCCTTGGCTACGGCGCCATACCCCCGTTATTGACTGGACCGGGGGGAAGATCCGGTCTTGGGGTAGCGCCTGTTTGGAAACCTGTTTGAAGGGCCGGAACTTCAGTTGTCCCGCGATGGCAGTTGCCCCCGGGATCGCGCTGGCGGGTCCGGCCACACTGCCGGTGGACTATCGGGACTTTGTGGATGTATTTAGTCCCGTGGAGGCGGAGGTCCTACCGCCTCATCGGTCCTTTGATTGTGCTATTAGGTTAATGGCGGATACCATGCCACCCCGGGGCCGGCTTTATGCCTTGTCCCGGGAAGAATCCAAGGTGATGCAAGGCTATATCCGGAAGAATCTTCAGAAAGGGTTCATCCACCCTTCTACGTCCCCTGCCGGGGCCGGGTTCTTTTTTGTGACCAAGAAGGATGGCTCCTTGAGGCCCTGTATTGATTATCGGGGGTTAAATGCAATCACGGTGAAGGATCGATTCCCCTTACCGCTCATCCCTGAACTCTTTGACCGGTTGCAAGGAGCCCAGATCTTTACCAAGTTGGACTTGCGGGGGGCCTACAACTTGGTCCGTATCCGGCAGGGGGACGAATGGAAAACTGCATTTAACACTCATGAGGGGCATTTTGAATATCGAGTGATGCCGTTTGGCCTGTGCAACGCCCCAGCAGTGTTCCAAAGATTCATCAATTTTGTGCTCGAGGATTTGTTGAACTCCACGGTGATTGTCTACTTGGATGACATCTTAATTTTCTCCCGGAATCCTGCAGAGCATGTGGGTCATGTTCGTGCTGTGCTACAGCGTTTACGACAATACCAATTGTTTGCCAAACTCAGTAAGTGCTCATTTCATCAGCGGTCTCTGCCTTTTTTGGGACACATTCTGTTACCCGGAGGCTTGCGGATGGATCCGGACAAGCTCCGCGCCATTCGGGAGTGGCCTCAACTGCTGGGATTGAAAGTGCTGCAACGGTTCTTGGGATTCGCGAACTACTATCGGCAGTTTATCCCTCAGTATTCGCAACTGACAGCGCCGTTGACAGCGCTCACTAAGAAACATGCGAATGTACGGGACTGGCCACCAGAGGCGCAAGCTGCATTCCGGCAAGTAAAGGAGGCGTTCGACTCGGCCTCCATCCTGTTGGCCCCGGATCCAGAGAAACCATTTATTGTGGAAGTGGACGCGTCCGCCTTGGGCGCAGGGGCGGTCCTTTCCCAAGTCAATACCAAAGGCCTGCGCCAACCTTGCTCCTTCTTCTCTCGTAAATTCTCCCCAGCGGAACGTAATTATACGGTGGGGGATAAAGAACTCTTGGCATTGAAATTGGCCTTGCAAGAGTGGAGACATTTGTTGGAGGGAGCCGAGCACCGGTTTACGGTGATCACTGACCACAAGAATCTGTTGTATCTCCAAGAGGCCAAGCGCCTGAACCCTCGACAGGCCCGTTGGTCGTTATTTTTTGCCAGATTTCACTTTCAACTGGTTTTTCGGGCTGCCGCCCAGAATACCCCTGCGGACTCCCTCTCCAGAGCATTTGAGGTTCCGGAGGAGATGGAGGAAATTCATCCCCTGTTGGACCCTAACTGTCTCAGTGCTGCCGTGGGGGGGTCGTTCCGTCGAAAGAACTGGTACCGCCCTCCGATCGGAGAAATGTCATGCAGTGGGGACATTCCTCTGTATGGGCCGGACATTTTGGGTACCAAAAGACCCTCCGCTTAATTTCTCGACATTACCGGTGGCCTCAGATGAGGCGAGATATCCTTCAGTTTGTCACGACTTGCCCTGTCTGCGCCCTGACGAAGTCAGTAATTGGGCATCCTGTGGGAGACCTGCAACCGCTGCCTGTGCCGACAGCTCCCTGGAGGGAGTTGTCGATGGACTTTATCACCGATTTGCCCAGCTCCCAGGGACACACCGTGATCTGGGTCGTGGTTGACCGTTTCTCCCGGATGGCCCATTTCGTTCCCCTGCCGGGGCTTCCATCGGCGGCATCCTTAGCCCAACAGTTCATCCAACACATTTTCCGGCTTCATGGGCTGCCCACCAGAATCATCAGTGATCGTGGGCCCCAATTTACCTCACGATTCTGGAGAGCCTTGTGTGCGGCTCTGGGGGTTGCGACCCACTTCTCGTCAGCCTACCATCCCCAGACCAACGGGATGGTCGAGCGGATTAACCAAACATTGAAAGGGTTCTTGCGGGCTTTTGTCAATAAGCGTCAAGATAACTGGGCATCCCTGCTTCCATGGGCTGAGTTTGCCTACAACCACAGTGACCATTCGGCCTCTGGGCACTCTCCTTTCTTCTTGGTGTATGGACAACATCCACGGCTTCCAGCACCTTTTCCTGCGGGCACGTCTACACCCATGGTTTCTCAAACCTTAGCCAACCTGCAGAAGGTCTGGGAGATAGCCCGGGTACAACTACAACAAGTGGCCGCCAAGTATAAGGCCTTCGCGGATCGCCACCGACGCCGTGCACCGATGCTACAGCCAGGGCAAAAGGTGTGGCTAAGTACAAAATACCTAAGACTGCGGGTCCCCTCTCGGAGACTAGGGCCATGGTACATTGGGCCGTTTACAATCCAATCTCGGATTGGAGCAGTGACTTACCGGTTGTGGCTCCCGAGGACTTTACGAGTGCATAACGCCTTCCATGTGTCACTGTTGAAAAGTTTCCAGGGGTCCAAGTGGCATCTACAGAATCAAGAGACAGTCGTTCCTGAGGCGGACCCCGATCCGGAGTATGAGGTTGAGGACATTCTGGACTCCAAGAGGCGACGGGGAAGGCTGTACTACCTGCTATCTTGGAAGCATTTCGGTTCCGAAGACAACTCTTGGGAACCAGCTACCAACGTTCATGCTCCGGACTTGGTAAGAACCTTCCATGCACGATTTCCTCTCAAACCGGGTCCCGGGAGAAAGGGGGCATCCGGGGGGGATACTGTCGCGTCCCGCCGCGCTCCTACCTGCTCTCCCGCCGTGGGGGGCGGGAGTGAGCGGCCTCTGCGGCGCAGGGTGGCGTTCCAGGGGCTCCAGAGTGGGGGTGGGCGCTGTGGCAGGAATGGCGGGTCGGCCCAAGACCAGCGGTCGGCGACGGCGACCACCGGCCCCGCTATCGCCGGGTGTAGAGGCGAGGTTCGCGCCGCTCAAGATGGCGGAGCTGGTATGTGGGCACGGGGGTCTTCCTCGCTCCCGAGCCGGAGCTCTGCCCACCAGGCCCCAGATTGGAGGGCCGAGACAGTGGCTCCACCTGGGAGGCCGGGCAGCGCCAATCCAGGGGGCGCTGCCGACTCCCGGGGCCGGATTGGTGGTCTTCTTCCACAAGGGCGGGGCGGCTATTAGGGCTCGATACTTAAAGAAGGAAGCTAAGCTGACACTTCGCTTCCGGTTCTGTTTCCGTAGCCGCTATCCAGAGACTGTGCTGAGATTATCTACAGGATTGCTAGCCGCCCTTGCTAGCCGCTATCCAAAGACTGTGCTGATATTATCTACAGGATTGCTAGCCGCCTTTGCTAGCCGCTATCCAAAGACTGTGCTGATATTATCTACAGGATTGATAGCCGCCCTTGCTAGCCGCTATCCAAAGACTGTGCTGATATTATCTACAGGATTGCTAGCTGGCCTTGCTAGCCGCTATCCAAAGATTGTGCTGATATTATCTACAGGATTGCTAGCCGCCCTTGCTAGCCGCTATCCAAAGACTGTGCTGATATTATCTACCGGATTGCTAGCCGCCCTTGCTAGCCGCTGTCCAAAGACTGTGCTTGTTGATTGCTAGCCAGGTCAGTCCGACAACCCCGTGGTTCCAGCAGTCCTGCTGGCCGCCTGCAGCTGGGGGCTCAACCCTTGGTGAACGGCGGCCGCCGCGGGTGAAGAGTCGGGGTTGCACGGCTGTCCTCTGAGGTCCTTCGGGCCGTGCGGGGCATAAGGGCTCACCAACAAAAGACAAGACATCCTCATATGAGAGGAGTTCCATCCCTTTAATCAGGATGCACCGGACAGGGCTGGGCGCTGCTATTTTCAAGGTGGCATTGGAAGAGGAGGGACTGAACTACCTCCCTCCTCCAATAAAGGCATGGGGGTGTGGAGAAGAGGGTCACTAGACCACCAGGTCGAGGGGCTTGATTTGCAGCCCACTGAGCCACCAGGACGTTTTGGGGGGATGCGATGGGGGATTAGGGGGGCTGGAGATCCACCAAATCTCCAGCCCCCTGTGAATTTGTTTCGGGAGGGTCGGGGGGATTGGAGGTCCACCAGACTTCCAGCCCCTGTGTCACTGGCTTGGGGTGGGTGTTTGGTGGGGGCACTAGGCCACCAGGGCTTTGCTGTTTGTGGTCTGGTGGTCCCACAGACCTCCAGCCCCTGTGTTTGACAGGTCTGGGTTTTTGACAGCCTGGACCTGTCAAACAAGTGCGGGAGGATTGTGCCTGAATTCATTCTCAGGCACAATCCTCCCGCACTTTACCCTATGATCAGAGATATTAGCACATATAAATTTGCATGCTATTATCTCTGATCATAGGAGCAGTAAAGCCCTTTTAACTCCTTGATGATTTAATGATCCCACGGATTCCCTAACAGCCTTTCTGCTTCTGATATACCTGAAAAAATTGTTCTTATGAGTTTTTGCCTCTGCAGAAAGTTTCTCTTCCTATTCTCTTTTGGTTTTCTTTATCAGTGCTTTGCATCTGACTTGTCAGTGCTTATGTTTATTTATTTATTTATTTATTTATTTATTTATGTGTTCTTATGTCCCACATTATCCAAAAAACATTCTTAATTAAAGAATTGCTTTAAAAGATAAGTTTTCCGTTTTTTTGCATTTCATCTTTCCTTGGGAATTTGATTCCACCATTTGGATCCCATGTAACTTAGAGGTGCTGTGTGAGCTGAGTTATAGGTTATATTTTTGCAACTGTGGAGGTGAAGAAGGAGATAGTCTCTTGTTTTTAGGTCTATATTCCTTCTAGATAGATCAATTAAATCCACCATATAACCTGGTGACATTCCAAACAAAATTTTGTAGATGAGGGTACTGGTTCTGGACATCAATCATGCTTTAATTGGGAGCCATTGAGGGGCATATTCGAAAGGGGCGCCCAAGTTTTCCTGAGGACGTCCTCGCAGGACGTCCCGGTGAAGGGGCGGGGAAACCCATATTATCGAAACAAGATGGGCGTCCTTCTTTCGTTTCGATAATATGGTTGGGGACGACCAAATCGCGAAATTTAGGTCGACCTTAGAGATGGTCGTCCTTAGAGATGGTTGTCCCCGATTTTTGGCAATAATGGAAACTGAGGACGTCCATCTCAGAAATGACCAAATTCAAGCCATTTGGTCATGGGAGGAGCCAGCATTCGTAGTGCACTGGTCCCCCTGACAGCCAGAACACCAACCGGGCACCCTAGGGGGCACTGCAGTGGACTTCACAAATTGTTCCCAGGTGCATAGCTCCCTTACCTTGTGTGCTGAGCCCCCCCCCCAAACCCCCCCCCCCAAACCCACTCCCCACAACTGTACACCATTACCATAGCCCTAAGGGATGAAGGGGCACCTACATGTGGGTACAGTGGGTTTCTGGTGGGTTTTGAAGGGCTCACATTTACCACCACAAGTGTAACAGGTAGTGGGGGGATGGTCCTGGGTCCATCTATCTGAAGTGCACTGCACCCACTGAAATTGCTCCAGGGACTTGCATACTGCTGTGATGGAGCTGGGTATGACATTTGAGGCTCGCAAAAAATATTTACATTTTTTCTTTTTAGAGTGGGAGGGGATTGGTGACCACTGGGGGAGTAAGGGGAGGTCATCCCTGATTCCCTCTGGTGGTCATCTGGTCAGTTCGGGCACCTTTTTGAGGCTTGGTCATAACAAAAAATGGACCAAGTAAAGTTGCCCAAGTGCTCGTCAGGGATGCCCTTCTTTTTTCCATGTGTTAGGCACGCCCCAGTCCCGCCTTCGCTACGCTTCCGACACGCCCCCGTGAACTTTGGTCATCCCCATGACGGAAAGCAGTTGAGGCCGCCCAAAACTGGCTTTCAATTAAGCTGATTTGGGCGACCCTGGGAGAAGGACGTCCATCTCCCGATTTGTGTCGAAAGATGGGCGTCCTTCTCTTTTGAAAATAAGCCTGATTGTAATTTAAGGAATAACAGGGTCACTCTATCATACTTTGATACCCTGAAAATCAAGTGGGCTGCAGTGTTTTGAACTGTCTGTAGCATTTTAATCAGTTTTCTTGCTACCAACATATATTACATTACAGTAGTCAATTTATGATAGTAACATTGTTTGTACTAACAGTTGGAAAGATTGATTTGTGAAATAGTCTTTAATCCTTTTTAATCTCCAAAGGATCTTAAACATTTTGCCTTTGAGGGCAGACAAGTTTCAAAAGATAAGTGCCGATCAAAGATTACTCTTAAAAGTTTTAGCTGGGTTTCGATCATTAAGAAATTGGGAGAGAAATTATGGGGAGGAGTGGCCTAATGGTTAGGGTGGTGGACTTTGGTCCTGAGGAACTAAGTTCAATTCCCACTTCAGGCACAGGCAGCTCCTTGTGACTCTGGGCAAGTCACCTAACTCTCCATTGCCCCATGTAAGCCACATTGAGCCTGCCATGAGTGGGAAAGCACAGGGTACAAATGTAACAAAAATAAATAAAATTAAGATAACTAAAGTTGTTGTCTTGTCTCTGTTCAATTTAAGCTTAAATGTTGTGGCCCATGTTTCTATTATGTCTAGGCCTAGTTTAATTGTGTCCAATATTTCCGATTAGTCATTTATAAAAGGAATATCCCCGCTCTTTACTATACTGTGCTAGCGGCTGTCGTGCGGCAATACAGACACAGCCCATTCAACGTGAATGAACTGTGTCGGCATTAGCGCATGGCAGCCGCTAGTGCTGCTTAGTAAACAAGGGAGATAGCCAGTAACTTTATCTGTGTAAATGAAAGGATTGAATCCCATCATTGGTAATTTTATTCTCAATGGGGCCATGATGACATTGAACAAAATTGGGGAAATTTGAGAACCCTGGGGTACTTCTTATTCAGACGATCATGGACTCAAGATGACATTGTTCATTTTGACCACTGAACCATGTACACACAGTATCACTAATCCTGTAATGATCTAATAAGCTTGATAATATAGTGTGATTATTGTTTTCTTCATTCAGATCTCTTTTCCATATTCTGAAAGATGTTTTTTTGTGCTCTAATAGCCTCTTTCTATTCTCCCTTTAATCATGCTGGCTGTCGTTTGCTCTTCTGTCCACCTTTATTTATACGTGGAATACATCTGGTGTGGACTTGCAAAATGCTATTTTTAAACCACATCCATGCTGCGTGGCAATGCTGACATTCAAAGTGAATGAGCTTGGTTGGTGTTATCGCACCAGGGATCACTAGTGTGGTTTGATAAAAAAGGCCCTCAAAGTCCTAACCTTTGCAGCTGATCTTTTCAACTTTTTAAAAAATCATTGTCCTCATGTTATCATAGTTACCCTTTTGAAAATTAAATACGGACACAGTAGATTTGCTTAGAGACTGTACTCCAGTTGTTAAGTCAAGTTTGATCACGTTTTAATCACTGTTTCCCAGTGGACTCAACACCGTTACCTCTTATCCTAAATCCTGCATTCCCCTAAGGAGTAGATCTAAAATAGCTCCCCCTCTTGTCAGTTCCTGGACCAATTGCTCCAAGAAGCAGTTATTGATTTTTGTCTAGGAATTTTATCTCTATCGCACTCCTTGATGGGGCATTTATCCAGTCAATATCGGGGTAATTGAAATCACCCATTACTATGCAATTGCCAAATTTGCTTGCTTTTCTAATTTCTGTTAACATATCTCTCCATCTGTCTATTCATAAGAGTTTCCACTGAACTTCAATCACTGTATGACCTGATCACTGACGGAATTTATGATTCTATAGGTGTATGGTGGAATTTTATATTCCCAGGGCGCTGGTGTCTTCTGATTTTCTATAGGGGTCAATATCCAGTGGTTGTTAAGACATTGGGCAGAGGATGTTGTAAGATGCAATATCCATTAGTATGGAGCATTACTTTTGACTATCGCAATAAGGATATCAATGTGAAAACTGCACAGTGAACTATTGTGCTAAAGGATAATGAGGTTGCCATACAAACCCCACGAAAACTACTGAATTAGAAATTACTCCCAATGCAAAAAATGTGCTAAATTTTGGCATTTTCTCCTATGGTCCATAATATTTACTGCAGCTGAGGCAGGCACACCATCCCTGGAGGCTATCTGTTCCAGAGCAATATGAGACAAGGCAACCATGTCCTTCCCCCGCCCCCCCCCCCCCTCAGGACCAATAAGTAACTGGTTTGGGGAGGCATTCTGCAGTGTCCTGTTCATCTGCCGCCATCTGGAAAAATGGTGACACTTGATAGTAAGGGAGAGAAACACACTCGATATAGTAGTCTGTAGTGTTTGCTGTTTTTCTATCATTGCACCTTTTTAAAGACTTGTAACACAATTTGTGGTCAACTAACTTCTAAAGAGGTTCAAAATTAAATCCACTCTTACAAAAAGAGTTCCTTATTAATCAATACTTTTATTAGGTATATAAAGGACCATTAGAAGGTGGGCTCTATCCTTGGTTTTCCAGGTTTGGCAATTAAAACTCAATGCAAAGAAATGCAAAGTGATGCACTTAGGAAGTAGAAATCCACGGGAGTCGTATGTGTTAGGCGGTGAGAGTCTGATATCTACGGACGGGGAGAGGGATCTTGGAGTGATAGTATCTGAGGATCTGAAGGCGACGAAACAGTGTGACAAGGCGATGGCTGTAGCTAGGCTGTATAGAGGTGTGACCAGCAGAAGAAAAGGGGTTTTAATGCCCCTGTATAAGTCATTGGTGAGGCCCCACCTGGAGTATTGTGTTCAGTTTTGGAGGCCGTATCTTGCTAAGGATGTAAAGAGAATTGAAGCGGTGCAAAGAAAAGCTACAAGAATGGTATGGGATTTGTGTTACAAGACGTATGAGGAGAGACTTGCTGACCTGAACATGTATACCCTGGAGGAAAGGAGAAACAGGGGTGATATGATACAGACATTCAAATATTTGAAAGATATTAATCCGCAAACGAACCTTTTCCATAGAAGGGAAGGCGGTAGAACTAGAGGACATGAAATGAGATTGAAGAGGGGCATACTCAAGAAAAATGTCAGGAAGTATTTTTTCACGGAGAGAGTGGTGGATACTTGGAATGCCCTCCCACGGGAGGTGGTGGAAATGAAAATGGTAATGGAATTCAAAAATGCGTGGAATAAACATAAAGGAATCCTGTTCAGAAGGAATGGATCCTCAGAAGCTTAGCGGAGATTGGGTGCAGAGCCGATGGGGGGAGGCGGGGCAGACTTCTACGGTCTGTGCCCTGAAATGGCAGATACAAATCAAGGTCAGGTAATACACATAAAGTAGCACATATGAGTTTATCTTGTTGGGCAGACTGAATGGACCGAGCAGGTCTTTCTCTGCCGTCATCTACTTTGTTACGATGAGGAGTATTTTCAAAGCACTTAGACTTACACAGTTCCATAGTAACTTATGGAACATTTTCTAAGTCCAAGTGCTTTGAAAATGAGCACCTGTTACATAGGCTACCACACCACGTTTGCACATCGGTCCAAAGTTCTTTTTTTCATAGATTGCAATCAAATGCTTTTCAAAGAAAAGTAATCTTTCAGCTTCAAACTTCTTTTCCAATTTTCCAGTCTCTTGCAATATATATGGTGGCTGTTAATCATGCCACAGCGACACGTTTTGCCATCCTGGCTTGCGTCAGGGGTTTTCTAGTTTTGTGTGGAAACATCAGATGTGCAATGTTTGTGTAGCAGTGTACTAAATATTAACAAAGATATATTGGTCCTATACTATTGGTCTTTTACTCTATTTCTCAGCACTTCACTTCATACATAGTCAGCCACCATTCCAAAATGGTGTCGCCATTCAAAGGAAGCTATAAATATTCCCACTTACCAAACTCTACAGTCAAATCACACCAGTGAGAACCAATCCAATTCCTCATTCAAACCACCCGGTGCCACATATTTTAATTCATAAATCCAACGTCTTATTAAGGATTCTCTCTACATTTTTACTACAGCAGTACTTTGCATGCCATTAGTTTACTGCATTGGGAGTAAAGTTCTTTTCTGTACATGGATTAGAATGCTGAGTGCTGAAGCTCAGTGAACCTTTCGAACTCACAGATTATATTTTATTTATGTATTTATTTTTCATGACATTTATACCACACATCAGCCCGAAATACACTCAAGTTCAATGTGGCTTACAAACAAACAAACAATAAAGTGAATAAAACTTAATAATGTATAGAATGTAACACAAATTATAATAGGTTCAAGAAGCAAATTAATTCATGTGCAGTAAGTAACCAGGGATTTAGACTATCTCAAGGACAAACAAATAAGGGTGGATAGAATTGTCAGATTCACCACATTCAGGTTTAGTTGTCTTTTTGTGAAGACCTGACCACTAACTCATTTTCATATGCTCCTTTGCATGTTTTTGCATCACAGAAAGTCATGAATTCGGAATTTATATCACCGTTTACTTGCGATGGAGTAGGCATGAAAGATTCTTACAGAGATTGGTCACATTATGTAAATATATTTGCAGAAGTTTTCAAAACTGACAAGGTTATCAATAGAAATCAAACAAAATAAAACATGGAAAAGAAAATAAGATGATACCTTTTTTATTGGACATAACTTAATACATTTCTTGATTAGCTTTCGAAGGTTGCCCTTCTTCCTCAGATCGGAAATAAGCAAATGTGCTAGCTGACAGTGTATATAAGTGAAAACATTCAAGCATTACTATTTTGTTTGATTTCTATTGATAACCTTAAGAGTGGACTAACACGACTACCACACTCCTCTACAAAACTGACAAAAATGCATGTTGTCTGTGGTGGTGTGTTTTTTGTATGTTACTTGTGTGAGTCATGTGAACATGGGGCAGTGTGAGTAAAAAAAGGGTCAGCATTTAGGGGGACTATTGCAGAGGGGTTTTGGGGTGCTAGTCTGTCCCTTCCTGCTTTCCTCTTTTCCTCACTTCTCCTTTCTCTCCCTTGCTACACTCACTCCCCCCTCTTCTTCCACCTCACTTCCTCCTCCTCCCTTTTAAGGCCTCCTTTTTCTTACTCCCTTCATTTCTGCCCTTTCCTTTCTGCTTTCTTCTCTTTCTGCTCCCCTCCCCCATACTGTATTTCCTAACTTATCACAATCTGCTAACACTTCCAGTTGTTCCATCAAAAGTATGGCTCATTTTTATTGGTGGGAGTAGGGAATCTCCACCAGTTCTTCCAGGCATTCCTCTCCTCCGATGCTATTTCCTGAATTGGCCTCCTCTAGCCACTGCTTAGTCTTGAGTGGTGAGTTTATTTAATGGGTTGGATGCATATGGATGGACAGACAGAGGTGCTAGAGTCCAGTGATTAAGGCTGTGTGCATGTGGGTAGGATCTAGATGTACAGGTTGTGGCCCTAGAGCATGGCAAATACCTGCTGAAGAATAGGAGAAACATGGGAGAAAGTAAAGAGAGAGGAAAGAAATGTGCTTATTTTGTGCTAAACCTGGAGTGAGCACTTGTTAGCAGACAAATATGTAACAAACTCCTTTTCTAACCCTAATCCTAGCCCTATTTCACTCATGTCCCTGTTTCTGTATTTTTTTAGTTTGATGCTAATTTCATGTTATCTGTCTTTTATTACCCTTAAAGCCCTGTATTATTGTACTATTACAACTTCCTGGCCTTTGTATCTGCGGTGGAGGAGATTAACAACAGCTCAGAGCTCTTACCCAACCTCACACTGGGGTTTCACGTTTATAACCCTTGCAACAATTTATTCTTAACATATATAGCTGCCATGAATTTATTTTCAGGATTGGACACCGGGATCCCAAATTACAACTGCAAAGCATCTCGGCCACTGAGTGCTGTCATTGAAGGTATTTCACCTGAGCAATTGAGTGAGCTTTCCAGCCTGTCCAGGATATACCACTACCCACAGGTCAGGGGATATCATAATTTTACTTCACACCTTCACCATCCAGCACCACCTCTCTGTCTGTCTCCACACCATCCAGTATTGTCTCATTTCTCTTCCCCATATCATCTCCATCTAATATTGCCTGTTTTTCTTCCTCTCTCCTCCCATCCAGCATTGTCCTATCTCTCGATCCCCTCACCACTACCATCCTACATTACTCCATATGTCTCCCCCTCCCACTCAATCACTCACTTGGTTTTTGGCTCCTCTGTCTGGCTCATTGCTTCCCCAGGTCTCCATAGTGCACTGGCAGCACCAACAAATTGAAGGAAGGCCTGGGGGCACTGCCCAGTGCATTGCACAGCTGGCTTTGTCAGTATCAGAAAGGGTAAGTTACACCTTGGCAGCTGCTGTTCCCTAGAACAGGATCCTCAGTTGGCATCTCAGGGGCGTAGCCAGACAACAGATTTTGGGTGGGCCTAGGCAAGAAGTGGGTGGACACCAAATGTTCTCCCCCACCACCACCAAAAGACATCTCAGCTGACAGGAAAATGCTTCTTTCCACCTTGGCGGTCTGCAGCAGGCATGCACTGAAAACTGAACATGCGCAGGTGCCAATATTGTGGAGAGTAGCGTTTTCATTACCATCAGGGGGAAGTCTTCAGCTGGTAGAGCTTGGGATCTCCACCAGCTACTGCTAAATGTGTGCTGCTGTTGGGTGGGCCTGAGCCCTAAGTGGATGGGCCCTGGCCCACCCAGACCCACCTGTGGCTACGCCACTGGAGAGAACACGAGTTAGGCTCATGGTTAGGCCCAAGGCACCTGATGCATCAAGTGTCTGGGTCTGTTACAGAAATCACATGAATGCATTGGGCACCCTTTTTAAAGCCACAATATTTACACATTTTGTTGCCATCTTCAGCTAGGTTACTCTTCCTTTTCTTTGCTTGATTGACTTTAAGGAAAAGAAGCAACCGGAAAATAAAATGAAAATGAATGAAAAAAGAACACAATAAAACTGAAAGATTTTCTGTGCACAGCACACTTTTGCTGTGCTTAATTCGGGGGCTCTGCCTAGAGCATGGAAAGATCCCACTTGTATCACCCCTGGACACAGCATAGGTTTTTGAGAGAGAAAGAATACTTTGCCTGGCAAGAGAAAGAGGAGGAACCCAGACAGATAGATTCCATGCACTTTGGAGAGTAACAGTGGCGTACCTAGGGTAGTTGACACCCGGGGCCGGTCATTTTTTAACACCCCCCCCAAATCCAGTACTAGGCATGCCGAGAATACAAAACACTCAGGACCTATAGAGCAATTCTACCATACCATAAGCAGTCATTTCTACGAGTCACACAAGGAAAAGGAAAGCATCTTAAACACTACAGTGAGCACTAGAACATCAATTCACCTATTGTAAAACGAAACCAGACAGAATAGTACAGATCATAGATCCTGCACAGTCAATGCCAACTGAAAGCCATGTCTTTTTCACAAACACAGATACACCCTAATCCACTATAGAATAAGTAATCATAAACTTTCTATTTAGACAAAAATTAAACTGAACCCCCAATGCCAGACTCTGCATACAATGCAACACCACAGAAACAGAAACTGTCCCCCTAGTACTGTGCAAAATATAAAGACAGCAGATGTAAATTTGAAAAAAACTAACAAGTACCAATCACCACTTTACAAATTAACAAATAGAAATAAAACAAATATAGAAAGTAAAATAATACCATTTTATTGGACTAATACATTTAGCTTTCAGAGGCCAAAACCTTCGTCCTCGGGTCAGTACAGTATAGTGCTGTTACAGTATCCTATCCTGACCTGAGGAAGGGGTTTTTTTTCTCTGAAAGTTAGTCAAAATGTATTAAAATTAGTCCAATAAAAAGATTACCTTATTTACATGTTCTATTATAAACATTTAACACATCTACAATACTTTATCCTAAAGCAAAAAAAAATAAAAAAATATATTTTATTTACAGTTTGTTGTCTCAGGTTTCTGCTTTCCTCATCTTCTTTTCACCGTCTTCCTTCCATCCAGCATCTGTCTTCACTCTCTCTCTCTCTGCCATCCAGTGTCTGCCCTCTCTGCCGTCCCTTCCATCCACTGCCTGCCCCTTTCTCTCTGCCCCTTCAATCCACCATTTGCCCTCCCTCTCCCATCCATCCAGGGTCTGCCCTCCCTCTCGCTCCCCCTTCCATCTAGGATCTGTCCCCTCTCTCTCTCTGCCCCTTTTTTCAACCCCCAGTTCCAGCCCCCTTCTCCCCTCTGAACACCCCCACCCAAGTCCCCTTCTCCCCTCCCCTTCTCCTGTCTGAGACCCCACCACAGTCCCCTTTTCCCCTCCCCTGTCTGAGACCCCCACCCCAGTCCCCTTCTCTCCTCTGAACACCCCCACCCCAGTCCCCTTCTGTCAAACTGTTATGCAATGTCTTAACTAGAAGATTTCTGTTATAAGATGCAGATGTTTAGACAAATTGGAGAAAAGCTCTGACATCTGTGCAAATAATACTACCCTCATAATTTTTATATATGCTTTTCATTCTACTTGTATCTTTCAAATTAATGCACATCTCTGACAGCGGGCAGAAAGCATGATCTGTCCTTGGACCCCTTCTCTTCTCAATCTACACCTCCTCCCTAGGCTCACTGATCTCATCTCATGGTTTTCAGTACCATCTTTATGCTAATGACACCCAGTTATATCTGTCCACACCAGACATCACCGTGGAGACCCAGGCCAAGGTATCGGCCTGCTTATCCGACATTGCTGCCTGGATGTCCAACCGCCACCTGAAGCTGAACATGTCCAAAACCGAGCTCCTCGTCTTTCCACCTAAACCCACTTCTCCTCTTCCTCCACTCTCCATCTCAGTTGATAACACCCTCATCCTCCCCGTCCCATCTGCCCGCAACCTCGGAGTCATCTTCGACTCCTCCCTCTCCTTCTCTGCGCATATCCAACAGACTGCCAAGACCTGTCGCTTCTTCCTCTTCAACATCAGCAAAATTCGCCCTTTCCTATCTGAGCACACCACACGCACTCTCGTCCACGCTCTCATTACCTCTCACCTTGACTACTGCAACTTACTCCTCACCGGCCTCCCACTTAGCCATCTATCCCCCCTTCAATCCATTCAGAACGCTGCCGCATGTCTTATATTCCGCCAGAACCGATATACTCAAATCACCCCTCTCCTCAGGTCACTTCACTGGCCTCCGATCAGATACCGCATACAATTCAAGATTCTCCTCCTTACCTACAAATGCACCCGGTCTGCGGCTCCTCACTACCTCTCTACCCTCATCTCCCCCTATGTTCCCGCCCGTAACCTCCGCTCACAGGAGAAATCCCTCCTTTCAGTTCCCTTCTCCACCACTGCCAACTCCAGGCTCCGCTCATTCTGCCTTGCCTCACCCTTTGCCTGGAACAATCTTCCTCAACCCCTACGCCAAGCCCCCTCCCCATTTTCAAATCTCTGCTTAAAACTCACCAATGCTGCTTTCGGCACCTAACCTTTCGTGAAATATAGTATTCCCTATCAGACGGACTCTACACTTGTCTTTAGATTGTACACCTGTCTTTTAGATTGTAAGCTCCTTGTGCAGGGACTGTCCTTCCATGTTAAATTGTACAGCGCTGCGTAACCCTAGTAGCGCTTTAGAAATGTTAAGTAGTAGTAGAATAACTCTAAAATGCTTTTTGATGGTGTCTGTCGGGGGGGGGAGGGGTGGGGGCGGGGGAGAGCGGTGTGTATTAAGGGGGGATTGCAACACTGTGTGTTCTGGGGGGGGGTGGTGGCTGTTGGGTTTGTGGGGAGTTATTCTATGGGAAGGGCTTAGAGAGAGTGCTAGGGGAGGGAGGCTTGAGTGGAGTGCGTGGATTGTGTGTGCATGTGAGTTCGGGAGCGACAGGTAGGGGGGGGGGGTTGGGAGGGGTTCAAAATGGGGTCAGGGGAGGGGTGGGTTTCTTGGAGACCTGGGGATACCTTTGGGATGTATACAACAATGTTGGTGTATTTGGAAGTTTGTGTGGTAGGGGACGGTGGCGCTGGGATGCCGCCCTCAAGGTTACTTCTCTGTCTGATAGTCTGGAATGCATGACTGTTTGGCTATGAGCTATGAGTAAACTGTGAGTAGGCTCACTGAATGTGGATGGCATCCACTCCCCTATTAAACGTACAAAGATCTTGTCATATCTTGTCATATTGTTCTAAAATGAAGATGGATAAATAGTGTTCCTACAGGAGACACACTTATCACAGGTGGAGCATTTAAAGCTGAAACGCACCTGGGTGGGGGAGCTAGTTTTTTCCTCCTTCAATAGCAGACAGCGAGGAGTGGCGATATTATTTCATAAAAAGCATCAAGTCACTATGCACAAATTGGTTCAGGACCCGGAGGGTCGTTATGTATTGTGGATGGGAGAGGTAGCGGGCTAAAAAGTAGCTCTGTGCGACCCAGACCCTCTGCTTGGAAGGCTAAAGGGGTGAACTTTCTCTTGCGCGAATTAGGGCTTTTAGGTATTTGGAGGTTGTTACACCAAGAAGCTCATGATTATACTTTTTTCTCACAGGTGCACAGAGTGCACGCCCAACTTGACTATTTGCTTTTAGACCCTTCTTTTCTCTCTCAGACAACAGCTGCTGACATTGTGGATGGGGCAGTTTCAGACCATTGTCTGGTCTGGGTAGATATTCAATGGCACCAAGGAGAGGGGTCAAGGCTCTGGCGCAATATGTCCCTAAATTGGTAGCATTGCTTTTGCAATTTGGGTCTTTTTCGGGGTTAAAAATTAATTTTGAGAAGTTTGAGGCTCTGCTGGTCTCCTCCCCGTGCAGATGTCGGAAGCTGTCTGACTTCCCTCTTGCATGGTCTAAGGGCACTTTAAAATACTTGGGTATGTATCTACATAGGGATTTAGCAGTGGTGTATCTTAGAAACACTCAGGACAAACTGGATACTATCAAATCTTTATGCCACCAATGGCGTGACCTGCCTCTCTCTCTCTGCTAGGCAGAGTAGCATTAGTTAAAATGGTTATGCTACCTAAACGTCTGTACCCCTTGCAGATGCTGCCTCTCTGGGTCATGAAACGAGATGAAGATTTTTATAAAGGGTTTATTGGAAGTTTCTTGTGGGTCGGACGTAGGGCATGGATAGGGTATGCCAAACTGATTCAGTCTCGGGCTACAGGGGGGTCTCAATCTACCGGACCTCTGCATGTATAATGTGGCAGCATTGCTTTGTTGGGTTCACGAGTTGCACATGGGTGCTTCTAAGTTTGCGCCGGGCTCTATCTGGGAGGATGATTCCTGCTTGTACTCGGCGTTTAACCTTATACAACTGCCAGCCGGGAAGGGGAGAAGGAGGTTGCAACCTCTGCTTCACCCGCTGAGGCGCGCTTGGGTGTGGTGGCACGGCGACCTAGGGGGGACCTCGGGACCTTCCCCTTTCTTAATGGCGATCAATAACCCTCATTTTCCTGCTGGACAGGGAGTGACACGTTTTAAAGCTTGGGCTCGAGGAGGTTGCCGGTATGTGGGGCATTTCACAACTCCAGGGGGGGGGGGGCATGTTTCCTTCCTTTGAACAAGCACAGGAGCAGTGGCGATTGACTTTCACAGATTTTTTGCCTTTCTTGCAATGGAGGCATTATTGTGCATCGTTGATCCCCTCGGGCAATTGAGGCCCTGTTTTTACACTTTTGGATAAACGTTTTTGCCAAATTCCTGCACAGGCGAATAAATTGGCAGCTTGGTATGTCATCGGTAGGGAATACCGGTCGTCACCTTCTTTTGCCTGCCTTGCTGAGTGGTGGGGGAATCAGCTTGGGGAGGCCATCATGGTAGAGGTGCTATCCATATATTTTGTCCGGGCCTTTAAAATTACCCCTAGTACTAACTTACAGGAAATGCAATTCAAGCTGCTGCATGGAGTGTATATAACTAGAGTTAGGGGAAAACAAATGGGTCTTTGGGATGATGATAAATGTGTATGATGTAAGTGTGGGACAGATACATTAATCCATCATTTTCTGGAGTGCATGAAGTTGCGTGAATTCTGGTCTGGAGTGTTGGGTGTTTTGGAGCGTGTATTGGATGTTTCTGTTGAGTGGTCCTATCGTGTGCTACTCATGGGGGATGAGTCCTACCTAAGCAACCAGGGGCTATCTTCCTCCCAGAGCCATTTTGTGTGTGTAGCAGTAATGCTGGCTAGGAAGTCTATTTTAGCGACTTGGGTGGCTGAGTGCCCGTCGGCCTTGCAACAATGGACTACAAAATGGCGCGCTGGGAGAGGGAGCGGCTTAAGTCTTCCTGTAGCAAGCTTGGCCAAGCATATAGATCTCTTTGGCAGCTTTATGAAGTGTTATCCTCGGGTCCTTAGGGTTTCCAGGAATGGGTGGGAGGGAGGAGGGAAGGAGGGTTGCTGCGGGGTAGGGGGGATGGTTTTGGGGTAACTAAAAAATGGGCAGGATGATTTGTACTGTGGTGATAAAGGCAGGATTGCATGCTGTGCTTATTTTGTAGAGATGAAAGACTGCATGTAGTTATATTGTGTATTTTTGTTCTGTTTTTTGGGATGCTTATTTCCCTCTTTTGGATGTTGATGTCCTGAACTTCAATAAAGATATTGAAAAAAAATGAATAGTTTTGACCAGTTACATATAATAAACAGGGTCCTCTGTTTTTCACCTAATAATGCAATAAAGCATATACATATATATGCTTTGTATAAATAGATATAGTTATAGCTATAAATAGAGGTATAATAGACAACCATGTACATGCACCTGGAATAATTTTTCAGATAACATCCCATACATTATGTTGCTTCAAATGAAAGCCAATTTCTACAATGAGGAGCAGATTGTATGTGCTTGACAATTTAGAAGTGTATCCCTGCAGTTAGTTCATTAATAAATTTTCTTTGCTTTTCATTAGCTTCATCATTATCTGAAGAACCTTCAATTTAAGAATGTTCTGGGTGAAGAAATCTTTTTTGATGAGAATGGTGATCTCGCCATTGGATATGATATTATAAGCACAGTATCTCTACCCGATGGGACACGGATTAATGAAATTGTTGGAAGTTATAACCCTTATGCTCCACCAGAGAAGGGCTTTACCATCAATGAGAAGGCGATTGTGTGGGAGGACTTGCTCAGCCAGGTGAGATGTAAGATGGAAACCACTGAACCATGCACATATCATGCATGTTTTTGTATAATATGTAAGAATACCAAAACTGATCTCTGTTCCCTCTAAGCTGTAGCCAGTGGGGTGGGGGTGGGGGTGGGGGGGGGGGAGAGGGGGCAGACATAAGAGTGGACATGTACTGATGATGTCTTCCATTGACTGGTAGATGCCATAGGGACATTGTGGATCACATCTGAAGCCCCAGTGTCATTCTTTGAATGCATACTGACCAGCAGGGACGTAGCCAGACAACAGAGTTTGGGTGGGCCTAGGCAAGAAGTGGGTGGGCACCAGGGTGGGCACCAAATGTTTTCTCCCCCCCCCCCCCCCCCCCCCCCATCACCACCACCAGCACCACCACCAAAAATATATCTCAGCTGGCAGGAAAATGCTTCTTTCCACCATGGCAGTCTATAGCAGGCACACGCTGAAAACTGAGCATGCACAGGTGCCGGTATCATGGAGAGTAGCGTTTTCGTTACCATCAGAGGGAAGTCTTCAGCTGGTGGAGCTTGAGATCCCCACCAGCTACCGCTAAATATGTGCTACTGTTGGGTGGGCCTGAGCTCTAAGTGGGTGGGCCCCAGCCCACCCAGGCCCACCTGTGGCTACGCCACTGCTGACCAGTCTCATTTGTCTTATTTTTAATCGGAATTTTTAACTGCATTACATTAGGAATACAAAAAAGAAAAATTGCATTTTACAAGGAAATTAACCATCAAATCACAAAGAAAAACAAATCTTAATCAAACTAGTGCATGTAGCTCACATCAAGGGAAAACCTGAAAACATTATCAAAAATGTAACAGGAAAAATTATATTTATTTCAAATCTGCAGCTAACAATCCATTACATTACGGATCCATATCCTACTCCTACACACAAAGATATAATCTTATAAGGGAACTTTATCACTCAAACAATTCTCCAAATGGAGAAGGTAAAAAAAGATATATTGTTTCCTTTGCCAGGAGATTAAGTATTTACAAGGGAACCTTAAAAAAAGTATTCCACCCACTTTAGAACCTTTTGATTTCAATTGAAGAAATCATTTTCTCCCAAGCTGTGTGGCCAGGGCCACATTAAAACTTCTTGACCACGTAAGGAAATATCTTTTTTCTTGAAGTAAGTTTTCAAAATCATAATCTTATCCTTTTCTGCAAAATAAAAGTAACTAAGAGAGTGACTCTAGTAGTAATATTAACAGAAGTTGTTTCTAAGAAATTAGTCAAATTAAAGTCACTACTCTCCAAGGAGTCAAAAGCTCCTTCCTCCAAATTAAGCACATTTTTTTTTAAAAAGATGCAGTGTCATATGTCTACATGTCTTGTTCAACCCTATATACTGCCCTTTTGTAACCATATAAAGACAAGTTTATCAAATGAATAAATAAATAAAATTGTCATTTTTCAAAGGGGTCAATTTAGGATCCTGACTCCAAAAATATGGCTCTTAAACCTTGTGAAGCTTAGCCTTTCAATTTCTACACATAAGAGCTGTTATTCATTAGTCCAATGAGTATTCCTGCAAATTCTAAATAGTGTGACTAGTGTTACATGCGCAACTCAATAAGTTAACAAGCCAATGAGCTCCCAGAATTGATGTTAACAAGCAATTATAATAATTGGCACTAATTAGAATTTATATGCACTTAAGCCTATTCTATAAAGTAGTCTGCGTAAATTCCTCCGCACGGATTTCAAAAACAGACGTGGCTATGGGAGGCTCATGTGCAGGTCATGGGCGTTCCTAAAATTTACATGTAGGGTTATAGAATAACCTGTTCCGTGCATAAAGCTAGGCATGCGCATTTACACCAGCTTTTCATTGGTGTAAATGGCTGCACAAAAATTTTAGTCATGTGGTCACGCTATGTGTATTCTATAAACCACGCCTAACTTTAGGTGTGGTTTATAGAATACACATAGGCGCTTTTTACTTCTTCGCCAGTTATTTAGGAGCCAAATATAGAATCAGTTCCATTGTCTGCAATTCTACATAAGTACATAAGTAATGCCACACTGGGAAAAGACCAAGGGTCCATCGAGCCCAGCATCCTGTCCACGACAGCGGCCAATCCAGGCCAAGGGCACCTGGCAAGCTTCCCAAAGTATAAACATTCTATACATGTTATTCCTGGTCATCTGCATCTCAAAAAAAGATATAGTAGAAGTGATTCAGAGTAAGGCAACGAAAATGATTAAGGGGATTGCATGACTCTTATTTAAGGAAAGGCTAAGGAGATTGGGACTCTTCAGCTTGTAAATAAACAACTGAAGAAAGATGTGATAGAGGTTCCAGTATGGAGTGGAACAGTAATCCAAATCCATTGCTTAGTCTTTCAGGGGCCCTTTTACAAAGGTGTGTAGTGTTAGGCTCTACGCACATGAAGCATGTGCCAACATGAGACTGCTGCCAGGCTACCGCACCCCCCCTGGTGTTAATTTCAGAGTTGCTGCATGCCTATAACGCTTGGATGATTTATTTATTTCCTCCTATGTGCGGCGTTTCTGGCGATAATCAGCAGTTGGTGCACACCCACCGGTCACCGCACGTGTAGCGCATGAGCCCTTACCACTAGATCAATGGGTGGCGTTAAGGGCTCAGGCCAGTTTTAGGTGCGCACTGGTTTCAGTTTTACCGCATACCCTTTTACCTGTCTCATTTAAAAAATCCCTTTTGGCAGATGCGGTAAAAACTGGCCTGACATTTGCCAAAAACAGGCGCCTAGGTTACCTGTAATAAAGATTTCGGTCTTTTTACCACCATCCCAATAATCATACATATCCTGGTAAAAGATTGAAATGATAAAAGACGCCTCGTAATGTATAAGAAAAATAATTTATTAACTTACCAATAGAGTATACAGGATTAAAATACATTTTCTTATAGGAGTACAGTTCTGCTTATACAAAAGTATTGGCTGAGACTGTCTCAAACATTTACTAATCAGGCTGCAGGAGGAGTGGCCTAGTGGCTAGGGTGGTGGACGTTGGTCCTGAGGAACTGAGTTCAATTCCCACTTCAGGCACAGGCAGCTCCTTGTGACTCTGGGCAATCACTTAACCCTCCATTGCCACATTGAGCCTGCCATGAGTGGGAAAGTGCAGGGTACAAATGTAACTAAAAATATACTGTTTCTACACAAAGCCTTTTCATAAAAGACATTACTTCGTTCTTTTCACTTATCAACTTTCTCTCTTGTGTTTTACAGCCAAAAGCTCCCTGCTACTTTGTCTATTACCTCGTTTTCTTTTTCCTGAACTCCTGTTCACATACCATTCTAGCTACAATCATGTCTGTTAGTTTGGTCGGCCTTCACCTTTAACAACATCCCTTGATCCATAACCGTGCTGCTATTTCTTCATACCGCAGGCCACACATGTGCCTACATTACTGCAGGACACTTTTTAATGCGGCTTAGTAAAAGGACCCCTCAGTAAGTACAAAGACTAGATGACATGCCATGAAATTACTAAACAGTATACTTAAAACAACTAGGAGAAAATATTTTTTCAATAGGGGTCCTTTTATTAAAGTGTGTTAAAAAGTGGCCCGCTTGGCCATTACTGCCGGGAGTCCTTACCACCACCTATTTAAGATGTGGTAAAGGTTCCCGTGCTGCTCACGTACTAATCGAATAACATGCAATAATGCCTACTCTGACACACCTCCTGCACCAAAAAAAAAAAATCCCGCAGTACTACCCTTTAAGTGCATCTTAGTAAAAGGACCCCTTTGTGCAACTTAAGCTCTACTCAGTCCTGGAGGATCTATCTATCTATTTATCATTTCTATAGCGCTACAAGGCATACACAGTGCTGTACACCATACACAGAAGACAGTCCCTGCTAAAAGAAGTTTAGGATAGCTAGGTTTTCAAAAAGGTTTCAATTCCTTGAGGTAAAGTCCATAAACCATTATTAACAAATTCTAAACAGTGGGAGGAAAAGCCTCAGACCCCAGTATGGAACTATTTTTATTCTCACATACCTACTGCTTATCCCTGTGAGTAGGTAGCATGGAATCTTGCTAAGTTTTGGGATTCTGCCAGGTACCTTTGACTTGGATTGTTCACTATTAGAAACAGATATTGGAACTGGGCAATTCTCATGTTCTTAATGACTGCATGACTGATCATTTATCTGAATATCTTTGTGCTGTATTCAGTGGTAATATCTATATAGGTAAACCTGCTGAATATGTAGACCGAACTTTGTACAGATAAGTTATCCATTGTGATAAGTAAGGGGTGTCCTATACGGTGTAGGCCACTAGAGGGCGCTAGAAGAAGATGGAGGTCGCTAGGACCGGGGAGAGCCCTGGGAGGCCCACAGGTGTAGGAGATTATGGGCTAGGTCCTGGGTGGCTAATTAACCACTTTATACCCCACCTGAGTTGTGAAAGGAGGGAAGTGAGCTAGCAGCAGAAGAAGAGAGAGCCCCTGAAAGATATGGGCTAACCTGATGGACTTGGGGGTGGACTGGGTGTCCAAAGGAGATCAGCAGGCTGAATGTCCTGGGGTAAGAAGTCCCTAAAGCATTAGAGTTTGACTGTGTGTCTAGAACTGTGTGTTCAAAGAGGGACTGTGTGTCCGAAGTACTAAGCAGGCTGCAAAGCCTGGGGTTGAGAGTCCCCAAAGTATTGGTGTAGTACTGAGCCCATGTATCTGTGTGGGGAGGCTCAATGTGAAGATCTATGAAAGCATAAAGTGTTAAGCTAGAAGAAGTGTACCCAGGGGCTGGAATAAAGAGTTGCCTGAGAAATATGCAGTTGGTGAGACCTGCTTAATTTGCTGAGTGGAAACCAGGTCACCCTGAGTGAGAAGGGGTAGCACACTAATCTGCATATGATTTGCTTATTGGGAACCAGGTCACCCTGAGTGAGAAGGGGGATATCACACCATATAATGTTAGACCTGCTCTTTCTGGGTATAAATTGCTATGTATGGATAAGTTATATGAGTACTAAATGAGTACTGCTGCTATCTATAGAACTGTATGCCTGCCGCTGGAACAACCTTGCTCCCTTCTTCAGATATGCAGATTAATTTTGGCGATATGTTGACTTATATGGTCAAAATGTAGCCATTTGGTGAGACAACAAGTTTAAATAAAGAGCTTATCTATCTGAGTCTTATGAGCAGAGGGAAATTTCAAACTCAGTTGAGGAAACAGAGGTATTTCATCATTCTGTTTAATCATGATATTAATTTTAAGGGTGACCAGCACAAGAATATTCCTTAACACATTCCCCAATGAACCAGAATGAGTGATTCTAGGTCAAACTTGTTGCATATTTTATTTGTATTTCCAATCAAAATAGTGTTCATACATCATCTCCATATTCTATTGAATGGCTTGGTAATGAAATGAAAAAAAATAAAAGGATAGAACCAGATGACAATTACAAAGGAAAGAAAATTAAATTTGAAAAGTAAGAATCCAGTGTTATCTCAACTTTCTCAGATTATTTTCTCAATCCTCAGGCACCTCCACAGTCCAGATGCAGCCCGAGTTGCCTTCCTGGGTTCAGGAAATTAACCAGGGAAGGAAAGCCCATCTGCTGTTATGACTGTATTCGCTGTTCAGAAGGCGAGATCTCCAACCAAACTGGTGAGTGATGACATTATAATGAGGCATGCCCTTGGGCACTGGTTATTCATCATTGAGCCCGTATCCATCCTTTGCAGTCAGTGTTGCTAAATATTTCAATGAAAAAATCATAAACCTACGCAAAACCCTACCTCAGAACAACATGGACATAGAAAACTTCATTAATGGTCTAGACCCAACCCCTGGTGAATACCCTGCTGACCGAATATGCTCAAATTTTGCTCTTCTCAGCGCCGACAGTTACCCAGGTGATTAAACAATACTCCAACAGCCATTGTCATCTGGACATCTTGCCCCAGCTACCTAATACAATCTGCCCCCCACCGCTTCATAATAGATCTCACAACCCACTTAAACTTCATGCTTCAGCAGGGTATCTACCCTAAAGAAAAAGGCAACATCCTACTCACTCCAATACCAAAAGACACAAAGAAAAAAACAAACGACATTACCAACTACCGCCCAGTAGCATCTATCCTATTAGTAGTCAAATTAATGGAAGGACTGGTGACCAAACAACTCAATGACTACGTAAACAAATTCACTATACTACATGAGTCACAATCAGGATTTCGACCCCTACACAGCACTGAAACAGTACTACTCACTCTCCTAACCAAATTCAAGCAGGAAATAGCAATAGGCAAGAGCATTCTCCTCCTCCAATTTGACATGTCAAGTGCGTTCGACATGATTAACCATAACATACTGCTGACACTCCTAGAATACTTCGGAATCAGTGGTGGCACTCTCAATTGGATGAAGGGTTTTCTAACCACAAGAACATATCAAGTGAAATCAAAAACAAACATATTGTCACCGTGGAAACCAGGCTGTGGTGTACCGCAATGATCACCACTATCACCAATCCTTTTCAACCTCATGATGACTCCACTAGCCAAGACCTTATCCACCCAAGGCCTTAACCCATTTATCTACGCTGATGACGTTACATTATATATCCCCTACAAACATGATCTGGCAGAAATCTCCAACGAAATCAAGCTAAGCTTAAACATCATGAACTCATGGGCAAATGCATTCCAACTAAAACTCAATACAGAAAAAACACACTGTCTCATCATCTCATCCCAATACATACAAACCCACAAACATTAACACCCCAGGATACACCCTCCCTATCTCAGACAGCCTGAAAATTCTCGGAGTAACAATCGACCATAACCTATCACTAGAGACCCAAGCGAAATCCACCATAAAGAAAATGTTTTTCTCAAAGTGGAAACTCAAACGCGTGAAACCATTCTTCCCGAGGGAAATATTTCATAACCTGATACAGTCAATGGTACTAAGCCACGCAGATTACTGTAATGAAATCTATGTGGGATGCAAGGATCAAACCATCAAGAAACTCAGACTGCCCAAAACACAGCAGCCAGGCTTATATTTGGAAAAACGGGTTTTGACAGCGCCAAACCACTCCGAGAAAAATTGCATTGGCTACCAATCAAAGAATGTATCACTTTCAAAATCTGCACGACTGTTCATAAAATTATTTATGGCGAGGCACCGGGATACATGACAGACCTCTTCGACCTGCCAACCAGAAACACCACAAAATCTGCACGGTCATACCTAAGCCTCCACTACCCAAGCAGCAAAGGACTCAAATACAAATCCACCTATGCATCCAGCTTTTCCTACCTAAGCGCACAACTATGGAACGCATTGCCAAAAGCAGTAAAAACTACGCTCGACCACCTAAATTTTCAGAAAACATTAAAGACAGACCTGTTCAGAAGAGCATACCCCACCGACCCAACATAAAAATACCTGGACACTGGCGACACAATGTAACCAAAGACCATAACAGACATTACCTGACTCTTTTTTCCCCCTTTCCCTCTCTAAGTTCCCCCCAATTGTACCTACTATACATGTACCTCATTCTACCACAATATCACTTTGTATTCATTCATACCATGTATTTGTTCAGACCGGAATCGGCTAACGCCGTTAACGGTAATATGTAAGCCACATTGAGCCTGCAAAAAGGTGGGAACATGTGGGATACAAATGTAACAAATACAAATAAATAAAATTTAAAAAAAGCGTTGTTTAAAAATACCGGCGGCCATGGCTATAAAAAAATGAAGATATTGATCACCTTTTCACGATAAATTTAGTACTCACATAGCTATGTATTATATAAATTATTGGTCCAATATTCATCGCTAATTAACTGATTAGAAGGGGTTCCTATAAGATTAAATTTTGATATACAGTGGGGGCCGAATAGCCATGTGGCAAGCCTGTGGTAGACTTGTCATGCTTATTAAAAGGGTCCCCAAATGTTCTGTGGTGTGAGTAATCAAGGATATTTGTCCAAATTTTAAAATATAATAACATAAGAGGTGTCATTCTGAGTTAGACCAAAGGTCTATCTAACTTGATATTCTCTTTCCAACAGTTATCCCTCAAAGTAGATAAACTCCATGCCCCTTATTTCCAGGGATAAGCAGTGACTTTCTCCATGACTACCTTATTAATGGTTTATGGACTTTTACATACAGTAGTAACATAGTAGATGACGGCAGATAAAGACCTCTACAGTCCATCCAGTCTGCCCTACAAGATAAACTCATAGCATAAGGTATGATGTGATACTTCATACGCATATCTAATCTTGATTTGTCCTTGCCATTTTCAGGGCATAGACTATAGAAGTCTGCCTGACACTGTCCTTGATCTAAAACTTCTGAAATTGTCATTGAAGCCCATGAAAAGCCCCACTCCAGCCCATCCAAATCTGTTCAGCCACGATCAGGGCACAGACTGTAGAAGTGTGCCCAGCACTGGCCTTGTTCTCCAACTTCTAAAGTTGAATCTATTCAGCCACTACAAGGGCACGAGACAGTAGAAGTCTGCCCAGCACTTCCTTCCCAATTACTGGTGTTGCCACCTAATCACTGCAAAGTTTCTTTGGATCCATTCCTTCTAAATAGGATTCCTTTGTGTTTATCCCATGCATTTTTTTAATTCTGTTATCGTTTTCATCTCCTCCACCTCCCATGGAAAGGCCTTTCAGGTATCTACAACCCTCTCGGTGAAAAAGTACCTCCTGGCATTATTCCTGAGTCAGCCCCCCTTCAATCTCAATTCATGACCTCTAGTTCTACTACCTTCCCACCTCTGGAAAAGGTTTTTTTTCCAGAATATACGTGTTGAGGTCATCAAGTCTCACTTCATACATCTTGCTAGGCAAACCCCATACCATTTTCTTCACTTTTCTCTGAACTGCATGAAGCCTTTTTACATTCTGTACACCACCTTACATAAGAGTAGCCATAAACCAGTGGTCCATCTAGCCCAGTATCCTGTTTTCCAAACAGTGGCCAATCTAGGTCACAAGTACCTGGCAGAAACCCAATTAGCAGCAACATTTCATGCTACCAATCCTGGGACAAGCAGTTGCTTCTCCTTGTCTGTCTCAATAGCAGACTATGCACTTTTTCTCCAGGAATTTGTCCAAACCTTTTTTAAAGCCAGATACGCTAACCACTGTTACTACATCCCTGGCAAAGAGTTCCAGAGCTTCACTATTCATTGAGTGAAAAAATATTTCCTCCTATTTGTTTTAAAAGTATTTCCATGTAACTTTCTTGAGTGTCCCCTGGTCTTTGTACTTTTGGAACGAGTAAAAAATTGATTCACTTCTACTCGTTCTACACCACTCAGGATTTTGTAGACCTCAATCATATTTCTCCTCATCCGTCTCTTTTCCAGAGCCCTAACCTCTTTAGCCTTTCCTCATACGAGAGGAGTTCTATCCCCTTTATCATTTTGGTCGCTCTTCTTTGAACATTTTCTAATTCAGCTATATCTTTTTTTGAGATATAACGACCAGAACTGAACGCAATACTCAAGGTGTGGTCGCACCATGGATCGATACGAAGGCATTACAGTATTTTTGGTCTTATTCACCATCCCTTTCCTAATAATTCCTAGCATCCTGTTTGCTATTTTGGCTGCCACCGCTCACTAAGCAGACAACTTCAGTGTATTATCTACATCGACACACAGATCTTTTTCTTGTGCTGAACCCCCAAGGTGGATCCTAGCATCAGGTAACTATGATTCAGATTATTCTTTCCAATGTGCATCACCTTGCATTTGTCCACATTAAATTTTATCTGCCATTTGGATGCCCAGTCTTCCAATTTCCTAAGGTCTTTCTGCAATATTTCACAGTCCGCACGAGTTTTAACAACCTTAAATAGTTTTGTATCATCTGGAAATTTAATCACCTCACTTGTCGCTACAATTTCCATATCATTTATAAATATGTTAAATAGCACCAGTCCCAATGTAGATCCCTGCGGCACTCCATTATTCACCCTCCTCCATTGAGAGAAATAACCATTTAACCCTACCCTCTGTTTTCTGTCCAATAAACAATTTCTAATCCACATCAGAACCTTGCCTCTTATTCCACGAGTCTTTAATTTTCTCTGGAGTCTCTAATGAGGAACTTTATCAAAAGCTTTCTGAAAATTTAGACACACTACATCAACTGGCACACCTTTATTCATCTACATGTTTATTCACGCCTTCAAAGAAATGAAACAAATTGGTGAGGCAAGACTTCCCTTGGCTGAACTCATGCTGACTCTGTCCCATTAAACCATGTTTGTCTATGTGTTCTGTAATTTTGGGTAATTTTATTCTTTATAATAGTTTCCACTACTTTGCCCAGTACCAATGTCAGACTTACTGGTCTGTAATTTCCCGGATCACCCCTAGAACTCTTTTTAAAAATCGGCGTGACATTGACCACCCTCCAATCTTCAGGTACTACACTGAGGACGATTTTAACAACAGGTTACATATTACTAACAGCAGATCAACAATTTCATGCTTGAGTTCTTTGAGTACCCTTGAATGTATGCCATCCGGTCCAGGTGATTTACTACTTTTTAATTTGTCAATTTGGCTCAGTGCATCTTACAGGTTCACAGAGATTTCTTTCAGTTCCTCCACAACATCATCCTTGAAAACCATTTCCGGTGCAGGCAGATCTCTTACATCTTCTTCTGTAAAGACAGAAGCAAAGAATTCATTCAGTTTCTCCGCTATGACCTTGTCCTCCCTTTTATTCCATCGTGATCTAACATTTCCATGGATTCCCTCACAGGCTTTCTGCTTCTGATGTACCTGAAAAAGTTGTTACTGTGAGTTTTAGCCTCTGCAGCAAGTTTATCTTCATATTCTCTTTCCTTCTTTATTAATACTTTGCATCTGACTTGCCAGTGCTTATGTTGCTTCTTATTTTCATTTGGATCCTTTTTCCATTCTTTGAAGGACAATCTTTTGGCTGTAATAGTGAATTCCTTCAAAAAGGCAGTAAATAAATAAATCCTTAGCAAGATATGGCCTCTAAAACCTAAATCAAAAGTGGGGCCTCACCAACAACTTGTATAGGTGCATCCACACCTCCTTTCTTCTGCTGCTTATACCACTCTCTATGTAGACTAGCATCCTTCTGTGCATGGCCACCACCTTGTTGCATTGTTTCATCACCTTGAGATCCTCAGACACCATCACCCCAAGGTCCCTTTCCTGAGCTAAACTTTTCAATCTCTGTCCTCCTATCTGGTACATCTCCTTTGGATTTCTGCATCCCAAGTGCATCACTCTGCACGTTTTTGCATTAAATTTTACTACCAGACCCTTCACCACTCTTCTAATTTTTGGAGATCTCTTCTCATGGTTTCTACTCCCTCCGTGGTATTCACAATATTGGCTATCTTCGTGTCACCCGCAAAGAGGCAAACTTTTCCTTCTAACCCTTCAGCAATGTCTCTCGCAAATATATTAAACAGAATCAACCCAGCACTGACCCTTGAGGCACTCCACTGCTCACCTTTCTTTCCTCTGAACAGATTCCATTTAACAGCACCCTCTGTCACCCTGTCGGTCAACCAGTTTCCAATTAAGTTCACCACTTTGGGTCCTATGTTCATCCCTCTCAGCTTATTCATGAGTCTTCTGTGAGGGACCGTATCAAAGGCTTTGCTGAAATCCAAATGGATTACATCTAGTGCATGTCCTTTATCCAGGTTCTTTGGAGGGGCATAATCGAATGTCGCCAGCGAAATAGATCGCCGGCTATCTATTTTGGCAGTGGCGCAACAGCTGGCCGGAACCGTATTATCAAAAAAAATGGCCAGCCATCTTTTTTTTCGATAATACGGTTTAGCCCGGCCAAATGCCAGAGTTCGCCGGGTTTGAGATCGCCGGTTTTGTTTTTCAGCGATAATGGAAAAAAATGCCGGCCATTTTAAACCAGCGAAATCCAAGGCATTTGGTCGTGGGAGGAGCCAGCATTTTTAGTGCACTGGTCCCCCTCACATGCCAGGGCATCCTAGGGGGCACTTCTAAAAATGTTTAAAAAATACAAAAAAAGCTCCCAGGTGCATAGCTCCCTTACCTTGGGTGCTGAGCCCCCCAAATCCTCCCCAAACCCACTCCCCACACCTCTACTCCATTACCATAGCCCTTATGGGTGAAGGGGGGCACTTACATGTGGGTACAGTGGGTTTTGGGGGGGGGGGGGTTGGAGGGCTCAACACTTAGCACCACAAGTGTAACAGGTAGGGGGGGGGAATGAACCTGGATCTGCCTGCCTGACGTGCACTGCATCCATTAAAAACTGCTCCAGGGACTTGCATACTGCTATCAGGGAGCTGGGTATGACATTTGAGGCTGGCATATAGGCTGGTCAGAAAAGGTTTTTATTTGGTTTTTTTTTTTAGTGTGGGAGGGGGTTGGTGACCACCGGGGGACTACGGGGAGGTCATCCCCCATTCCCAGTTGCCATATATATAGCAGCTTTCAGCTTGGACCACTGCGCTTCCACTTCACCTATCTTTATCCATGCCATCATCTCCTTCTTCAGGTATTCTCCCATTTTACCAAAATCAGTAGGTCTGAAATCCAGTGCTTTGAGTTTTATGCGTCTTCACTCGCTTTTGCTCTTATATCAAAACATATCATGCGGTGATCACTGTTGCCTAGGTGGGCACCCACCGGAAACACTTCCTCCATTTGTGAGCACTAGATCCAGAGTTGCTCCTTCCCTCCATGGGTTCCATCACCATTTGTCTAAATCTTTTCAAAACCTAGCTAACTACTTTTGTGACATCATCCAGGAACAAGTTTCAGAACCTAAACATGCACTGAGGGGAAAAAAATATTTTTTCCAATTTGATTTAAATATACTACTTAATATTTTTATAGCATGTCCTTTAGTCTTTGTGAAAGAGTAAACAACCATTTTGAGATCCTGGGGAACCAGGTTGAATTCCCTCTGTTGCTCCGTGTGACCCTGGGCAAGTCACTTAGCCCTTCATTACCCCAGGTACAATATACTATTTAGATTGTGAGCCCATTAGGAACAGCTTAAGTACCTGTACAATTGTAAGTAAACCTCCTTGACTCATGTTTTAAAGAGGCGGTATATCAAATTAATAAACGATAAACAATTTTATGCTTACCGGTACCACTTCACTCAAGATTTTACTGACATCTATCATATCTCCCCTCTGCAGTTACTTCTCCAAGTTGAAGAGCCCTAACCTCTTTCACCTTTCCTCATATGAGATTCAATTTATCCTCAATTATTTAGTCACCCCTCTCTGTACCTTTTCTAATAATGCTATGTAGCCACAAGCATACCATGGAATACTTGAGGTGTAGTTGAAAAGGGTTTGGCTCATAGGGGATAATTTTCTGTAAAAGAACATAAACATTCATGTATATCCTGCAACAGATGTTATTTGTGAGATAATAAGACAATATTTTTCATTTTCAGATATGGATACCTGCATAATATGCCCAGAGGACCAATGGCCCAATCAGAAGAGAGATGCCTGCATCCCAAGAGTAATAACCTTCCTGTCCTATAAAGAGCCTTTGGGGATAACTTTGACATTCATCATAATTTTCCTCTTTCTCATTACTGCTGTTATTCTGGGAACCTTTATTTACTACCGAGACACACACATAGTGAAAGCCAACAACCGAGACATCAGTTACATTCTCCTCATCTCACTCATGCTCTGCTTCCTCTGTTCTTTCATATTCATTGGCCATCCTGAAAAGGTGACTTGTATTCTCCGACAGATCATCTTTGGGATCACGTTTTCCATTTCACTCTCCTCTGTATTAGCAAAAACCATCACTGTGGTTATGGCCTTCCATGCCATCAAACCTGGCAACGAGCTCCGGCAATGGATGAGTTCCAGGTTCTCAAACTCTATAGTCCTTTCCTGTTCCCTTCTTCAGACTCTTCTCTGTCTCATCTGGTTGTTCACTGCTCCCCCGTTCCCATATCTTAATATGATATCAGAAACTGGAACAATACTAATTGAATGTAATGAAGGGTCAATAGTTGCATTTTACTGTGTTCTGGGTTACCTGGGATTTCTGGCTGGCATCAGCTTCATCGTAGCTTTCCTAGCAAGAAATCTCCCCGACACTTTCAATGAGGCCAAGTACATCACCTTCAGCATGTTGGTGTTCTGTAGCGTCTGGATCTCCTTCATCCCAACGTACCTGAGCACCAAGGGCAAGTACATGGTGGCAGTGGAAATATTTGCTATCCTGGCCTCCAGTGCTGGACTTCTGGGCTGTATCTTTCTCCCTAAGTGCTACATTATTCTGCTGAGGCCTGAAAGGAACAGCAGAAAATACTTAACTAAAAACTGGAATGATTAAAATTTGTGCAAATGATGGATTGATTTATTATTGTTATCATTAGTTGGGCAAGTCCAAAGTAACTGATCATTGTTTTTGCCAGAAACTGCATCATGGCTCAAGGCCATTCTAAATATCACAAATATTTCTTTTTATTATAGCTAAAATAAGATGTAATACACAATTTGAACATAAAATTTTGTCAGTGGTACCTTATTACTGGATTAACCATATACATTTGAGTAGCTTTTCAGGGTCTTTCTTCCTCCATTCATCAAATCAATGGGAAGCAGTAGTTGCATCTGGGGGCTACTTATGTGTAATGTATTGGAAGTTTAATGGTTGTATATCTTTGGTTGATCCATCAATAAAAAATGTTGAAACATAAAAGTTAACATGTGCCAGCAATTAATGAGGTACTTCAGCAACTATTGCATCTTAATTGTGAGAATGCCCTCTGGTAAGTGGATATCCTCTAGGCAGTTTACAAAATGGCCCCTTTTATATAAATAGCGCAGAGTCAGCTCTGGATTTTCATTGCCTACATATAACTTTTAAAATTCGGTAAAGGACATTAGTCAGGTGACAAGACAGTAAAATAGAATTTTCAAACGCTTTCCCACAAATAACACATGGTTTTATAAGCAGAAATTGGGCATTTCACAATTGTAAAAGACGTACACATTTACACATAAATCTATGTTCATGTTAGGCAGGGAGGATAGAGATTCCCTAAGGTAAAGTTGGGCTGACAGTTCATTTATACTCATGCCCCCAGATTCTATATACAGCACCTTGAGTTTTGCACGCAAATTGGCATGTGTAGTTGATTTGCTTGGGTAACTTATTTAATAATGAGCTAATCAGCGCTGATTGGATGATAAGCAAATATCAGCACTAATTGGCAATAATTAGTACTTATGTGCACTACTCACTAAGCTTATTCTATAAAGTAGGCTGTGTAAATTTTACCACGTGGATTACAAAAGGGGGCGTGACTATGGGAGGAGTATGGGTGGGTTGTGGTCATTCCTAAAATTTACGTGCAGTGCTACAGAATAACCCACTCTGTGCTTTAAGTTAGACATGGGCGTTTATATTAGATTTCATTGGAGAAATTTGCTGTGTCTAAATTCTACCCACGTACACAGGTTTAAGGATGTTCTGTAAACTGTGTTTAACTTTAGAAAACAGCTAAGGTCCATGACACTGGCTATGGTGTCTACTTTAAGTTTATTCTATAAAGAATCATTCTTGATAGGTAATTAGGGGCCCATGACCCTTATTGCCCGGGGACCCAGATCCCTGCCACTCCACTCCTGCTTCAGAGAATCTGTACTCTCAAAGTTGTGTAGAGGGCTAACATTCATTGAGTACTCTGGCCAATTTTTGTCTGAGGACCTTGAAAATCAAACATGATGTTTTAAATTTGGCCCTATCGGGTACTAGTAGCCAATATGGTTTTTTGAAGGAAATGTGTGCTATGATCAAACCGCTTGCATCCCTCTATCTGTCATACTGCAGCATTCTGAATTAGATGTTGCAAACTCATTTTGGTTTTTCGTGATCATGGCATGGACCATGGTGACTGACTCATCTTTTTGATATATGAAAAGAGATCTTATAGCTGTCCCAGATGATAGAAGCAGTTTTTAAAGGTTGCTTCAATTTACGAGATCAAAGCAAAGGATGAGTCCAACAGTATCCCAAGATTCCTAACCTGTGATTTTAGGGAAGTTCTTACTTCTGTCCTATAATTTTTAGCTGTAAAGTTCTACTTCAGGTATGCTGCACTATTTCCCATCCCCCATCTTTCTTTGCTGTCAGCCACATGCAGGAATTTCTGGCTGGTCACAAACTCTGATGGTGCCTCCCATTGCTAGGGCAACTCAGCTACCTGGTATAACTTGTTACAAATGTAATTTACTGAGAAGAGGTATGGCAAGGACACCAATTTCAAGCCTCCAGCACATATGAAAGACCCAATTACAAGTCTCCAGCACATATGCGGCACCTATGTGGATGCTCACCAGAGCCTATAAAACCACGCTGCAGAGCCTGGCATTGGCAAAGACTGTTATAGCAGCCCATTGGAAGCGGAATATTGGACCAACAATAGTTAATTGGCATTCTAAACTTGAATTGTTGGGGGAATTGGAAACATTGACTGAAAAATGGCTGGGTCGGTATGACCCTAAACCTGAAGTATGGGTACATTTGGACCGATTACTGGGTAAAGCCTGTTGCAAAGGCACTGGCTGGGAGTCAGGTGAGATGTATGACAATGGGTATGAATAGCTGCACATCATTAGTATAGGTATAGAATTTTGTGTCCCTCAACTAAAGCAGCTTAGCTAGAGGCATCAGGTAGATATTAAATAAAATACATGACAGTATGAATCTCTGTGGTACCCCCATGGTTCACTGCCCGAGTTGATGATGTGCTTTGCAGAGCAGAACTGATTGTTGTCTGTCTGACAGGTAGGATTTGAACCATGTAAATACTGTGGCACTGATTCCTATTTCTGTCAGCCATGTAAGTATGATATTATGGTCCATGTGTTGAAGGCTGCTGTTATGGTTTCTGTGGAACTCGTCAAGCAGGAATAGAAACATTAAAAGGGGTAACTGTGTTAGTCTGGTGGAACATAATTAACAGAAGCAGGAGGCACCAAATAGATTAGATTTGGGCAGTCAGTACTTGAGAATCTGTTTGGGGTTTAGAATCCAACTCCACCCACCTAGGCCCATTTTATTCTGTTCCAGGCTGCACTGTCAGCTAGCTGTATATAGTTTCAGGTTAATCTACATTTTGTGCTCGCCATTGCGAGTCCCAATTGACCAATGTTTATTGTTTTGCGTGAGCCTGGATGCTAGGGATACCCCAGTTGTGAGAACAACTCAGCTTACTTATCCTCGGAGAAAACGAAGATACTTACCTGTAGCAGGTATTCTCCAAGGACACCAAGCTGATTATTCTCACAAACCCGCCCACCTTCCCTTAGAGTTGCCCGCCCACCTCCCCTTAGAGTTGTTTTGTTTCTTTTTTTGCTTTAGACCTTAACTGAAGGGTCGCGTGACGGGCAGGAAGTCATTCTGCTCGTGTGCGGCACACATGCCAGAAGACTCTGGTAAAAGTTTTTTCTTTTTGGTATTGCAAATGCCGTTTCCCGGGCCAATGCAGTCTTCGACCCAGTTGTGAGAGTAATCAGCCTGCTGTCCTCAGAGAATACCTGCTACAGGTAAGTATCTTCGCTTTACTTTCGAAAGAGCAGTGATTTATTTATGGGGGGAATATTGTTACCTTAAATGATCTCAATTAATAAATAGAATGGATGACATTATGATCATAGTGGGAGGTTTACAAACACATTTGGTAATTTGGTTCAACTGATTGAAAATTGAGATTATTATGACATTTAGAAGTCAATATAAGCAATATTGGGTTTGATGTCTTTTGATGGTTACTGATTGTGAACTCGAAGGAAAAACTTACCCGATATGCAAACTTTAAGTTAATTAATTTTTATATGGCAACGAATGTTGGAAGAATATAAAATTTTGAATGTAATATTTATACCATTTGTGCAGGAATACAGAAATGATTCCTCTGCCTGTCTGTACTGATTAATAATCCTGGTGGCTTGTGTGTTTGCTCTGTGAGTGCTTTCTAGGAACAGTGGGAGCACTGGGAGTGTGGCCCCAGCAACCTAGAAATCACTGGGGATAATTTGAGAGTGGGAGATTCGCCCAGAGGTGATTGAGACCCAGTCGGTGGGAGGAGGTTGCTAGTGTAGAGAACAAGCGGCAGGTGCAGGCGGACCTGAGCTGTGCTGGGGATAGACCCTCTAAGTGGCCGCGGGTAACCCCAGGCAGGTGGCTAGGCATTTACGGACAATTGAAGGCTGGAGCTGACGAAAACTATTGTAGCTTATGATTATTGAGGTTTTGTGGAAAACAAAAAAGCTTTCCAGAGCACTTCTCCTACAAAATGACCCCCAACCCAATTAGCCCCTAGTAGTGGTGGGGCTCAGGCAGAATTACCCCCCCCCCCACCCCTGGCAAGTTACCTAGGCAACAACCCACAACCCCTCTCCTCACCCACATGAAGGACCTCTGGGCCTAATTTGATGGAACTGGTGGCGGTTAGTGGTGTGGGAAGAAGCAATGCCCACTTGCTCCTGCCCTTGTTGATGCCTAAAACTAAAATGGTGCTGGCGATCTCTAGAGTTATTCTCACGGCACTACCACTAGGGGTCATATTTCTATATATGGGCTTGCGTCCTTTGCCTACCCTCCCCCTTACCTCCATCACCAGGGGTTGTTGGGGGAAGGCCATTTTCACTTGACCTCCACCACTAGGAGGGCTAGACAGATTATGAAGTCACTCTGTGGGGAGGGAACACCTTAGAGGAGAATATGGTTTGGGGAAGGGCCTTATGTCAATGATACTTTTGGCCAGTACTGACCCTTTAGTAATGTGGCCCAGAAGCATTAGTCCTTTACCACGGGAGTCAAGAACCTGTTGTGCAGAGGTACCACATGTTACATATATAAGTACATAAGTAATGCCACACTAGGAAAAGACCAAGGGTCCATCAAGCCCAGCATCCTGTCCACGACAGCGGCCAATCCAGGCCAAGGGCATTGGCCGCTGTCATGGACAGGATGCTGGGCTCCCATATGGTGACTCCCATATTAAATCTAGGTGCTGTAACAGCTCACTTCTTGCCGCACCTTGATAATTTCCCTCCTTTGTATCAGTCATAATCTCTGACTGGAATCTCAGATGTTTTCAAGGCAGTATGAACAGAATAACTGCACTGTGGATGAGCCATTTCATCTTTTTCTATCAAATACGTAAGACTATTATGCTATTACATTGTGTCCTGCACAAGAATTTCAATCAAATTAATATTTGTCTTTATGTTAATGAAGATACACGATCCATAAGATTATATTTAAAAGAAACAACCTATATTTCATGGTAAATGCAGATGTCAGGAGCAGATATCCCTTAAGTCTGAACCTCTGAGCCACAGGACCCAACAGAGACCACACAGTGTCCTCACACGCATTGGAGCTCAACTAGAAATAGAGCTGTCACCTCACCATAAGCATACAATTTCACTTTCTTTCCTCATTCTCCTTGTGTATAAAGGCACAGGTCTAATTAATACTTAATATTTTCTGCCTTTCATTCAAATATTCAATTTGATAGCTCTATCAAGAACTGTACATCATCCCCATAATACCCAAGTGTAACAACTGGAGTGGGAAGAGCGAGAATTATCATAGGAGAAATTTAAAGATGGAAGTTGATCTGGTTCTGATTGTATTGATGCTCAGTGACACCCTGTGGAAGACGGATGAGTGTCAGTGTACACTTAGAAACTACTTATCAAGAGAACTAAAACCAGGATTCCATAGAGATGGGGATATCATGATTGGGGGACTTGTAACTATAGAAAATATTTTCCCATATATTCTTCCATCCTTCACAAGTGTTCCCTCATTTGAAGGACAAGGGATGTAAGTAACATCATGGTTTAACTCCTATCTGAGACAGGCTGGTAGTTTTCACTGCATGAACTGCAAATATGACCTGTGGATGTTTTATCAGTTCTCACAGATAAAGTATGAGTGTTTTCCATATGAATGTTACCCTGGGGAAATTTTACCTGCTAAGACTTTCATTTTTCTCTGTCTATATTTTTCCCCTTAAAATAATCATAGAAGTACAGAACTAGATATGCTACCGTCTCTCTCAAGGCCTCATACCTTTCTGGCAGGTAGAAGCACACTTTTTCCAATGTATAGAGTGGAAAGTTTTCAGACAGCCTTAAATCATGAGTAAACATATTGTAAAAAGTGCTCTCCCTACGTCTATCCACAGTACGTTTGCATTCTGACACTGTTTCATATTGAACTACGTCAGATATTTACCAAAATCTCTATGAGTGAAAAAATTCATACTTATTTTGGAGGTTCACTCCTACTTAATTCCTTTGACATCCCCTTAACATTGAGGTTTTCATTCTTTCGAAAATACTACTTACTTGTACCTTATTAAAAACAGATAAGTATTTGAAAACTTGCAATACATCTTCACTTGTCTTCTTCTGTAGATTACATCTTTAGCTCCTTCAGCTTCTCTGTGTGACCTATTCAGGTTATGAACCATTTTGGTCACTTTTCATTTAAATTACCTCCACTATATTGATGTCCATTTGTGCATTAGGTCTCCAGTACCCAAGGGCTTATCTTATCATAGAACTTTACAGACTGTCTTCAATTTCACCTTCACAAAGGTCATTTCCTGTATTCAAATTCTGTTTGTCACTAAATCTTCCATCTAACCCTATATGTACTGGATTATAAGAAAATTATTCTATGTTGCATCACTGAACTTCTGAGCACAGTAATTTCCTAAAATCTTAATCAATGAGCTTTCACTGATTCTAATTTCCAGGACACATCTGAATACCTGGATAGTTGGAAGCCCATTTTCTTATCTTTTAATAGCACTGCATATATTGTATCTATTTCATCATATTAGTTATTGCCAGATAGTCAGCTGATTGCACCTTGTATTTCAATTAGGAACAAGAATAGCCATACTGGGTCAGACCAATGGTCCATCTAGCCCAATATCCTGCTTCCATCAGTGGCCAATTCAAGTCACAAGTACCTGATAGAATCCCAAATAGTAGTAATAGCAGTGCCTTTCCTCATGTCTATCTCAATAGCAGACTATGAGCTTTTCCTCCAAGAACTTGTCCAAACCATTTTTTAAACCCAGAGATGCCATCTGCTGACACCACATCCTCTGGTAATGAGTTCTAGAACATATTTGTTGAATAAAGAAAATATTTTCTCCTGTTCATTTTAAAAGTAGTACCATGTGATTTCCTTGAGTGTCCCCTAGTCTTTGTACTTTTTGAAAGAGTAAAAAATTGATTTACATTTACCCTTTCCACACCACTCAGTATTTTGTAGATCTCTATCATATCCCCCCTCAGCTGTCTCTTTTCCAAGCTGACGAGCCCTAACCTCATAAGCCTTCCTCATATGAAAGGAGTTCCATCCCTTTAATCATTTTGGTCACCCTTCTTTGAATCTTTTCTAATTTTACTATATCTTTTATAAGATACGGTGACGAGAATTGCACACAATACTCAAGGTAAGGTTGCAACATGGAGCGATACAGAGGTATTATAATATTCTTTGTCTTATTTTCTATCCCTTTCTAAATAATTCCTAGCATTCTGTTTGGTTTTTTGGTCACCGCCACACACTGGGCAGAAGATTTCAGCATATTGTCCATGATGACACCTAGATCTTTTTTTGGATGCTGACTCCTAGGATGGAATCTAGCATCAAATAAGTATGGTTATTCTTTCCAATGTGGCAACACTTTGCACTAATCCACATTAAATCTCATCTGCCATTTGGATGCCTAGTCTTCCATCTTCCAATTTTTTACAATCTATGTGCATTTTAACAACTTTGAATAATTTTGTGTTGTCATTCCCATTTCCAGATCATTAATAAATATGTTAAAAAGCACTGGTGCCGGCAAAGATTCCTGGGGTACTCCACAATTCACCCTCCTCCACTGAGTGAACTGGCCATTTAACCCTACCCTCTGTTTTCTATTCATCCATCAATTCCTAATCCACAACAGAACATTGCCTCCTATCCCATGGGTTTTTAATTTTCTCAGGAATCTCTTACGAGAGATTTTGGAGCTCATTTTCAAAAGAGAAAAACATTCAAAAAGTGGCATAACTCTGCATTTGGACATTTTTCTCACAAAAACATCCACATTGGTATTTTCAAAACCATATTTTAGACATTTTTCTATGAAGTCCATCAGAAGTGCTTTCAAATCACAAGGGGGCATGTTAAGGGCAGAATCTGGGCATTCTTAACACTCAGATGTTTTTCAGCCATAATGGAGCAAAACAAAACCATCCAGGACTAAAATGAAGACGTTTTGAGCTAGACCTGTTTTTATAGCGAACGAGACACTAAAAAGTGCCCTGAATGACCGGATGACAACTGGAGGGAATTAGGGATGACCTCTCCTTACTCCCCCAGTGGTCACTAACCCCCTCCCATCCCCCCAAAAATGTAATTTAAAACATTACTTGCCAGCCTCAGATGTAATACTCAAGTCCATTAGAGCAGCATGCAGAGCCCTGGAGTAGTGTATATATACTATCAGCTACCACATTTGCTTATTTCCGATCTGACGAAGAAGGGCAACCTTCAAAAGCTAATCAAGAAATATATTATGTCCAATAAAAAAGGTATCATCTTATTTTCTTTTCCATGTTTTATTTTGTTTGATTTCTAAAGAAATGAAGCAAATTAGTGAGGCAAGATTTCCCTTGGCTGAATCCATGTCGACTCTGTCCTATTAAACCATGTTTGCCTATGTGTTCAGTGATTTTACGCTTTATAATAAGTTCAGCTATTTTACCCGGCACTGATGTTAGGCTTACTGGTCTGTAATTTCATACCTGAAAAACTTATTACTATGAGTTTTTGCCTCTGCAGAAAGTTTCTCTTCATATTCTTTTAGCCATCTTCATCAGTGCTTTGCATCTATCTTGCCAGTGCTTATGTTTATTTATTTAGTTGTTCTTATATCCCACATTATCCCAAAAATTAATTTCAATGTAACTTACATTAACTGTATAACAACTAAAGTTAGAATAAACAATAATCAGTCATAAAGATACATTTCTCATTTTTACAATTCATTCTTAAAGACTTTCTTTAAAAAATAAGTTTTCAGGTTTTTGCAAAATAGTATGTAATTATTTATATCTTTTATTTCCATGGTAATTTGATTCCACCATTTGGAACCGAAGTAACTTAGGGCCCTGTTTACTAAGCCATGCTAGAGGTGTAGTAGTGTTTTTAGTGCCTGTGATATTCTTATGGGCGTCTACACAGTGCACGCTAATTTATAGCATGCACTAAAAATGCTGCTTACCTTAGTAAAACAGGGCCATTAGAGTTGCTATGTGAGCTGACTTATAGGTTATGTTTTTACAACTGGGGAGGTGGGGAAGTAGGTAGTCTCTTATTTTGGGGTCTGCATTCCTTCTAAATAGATCAATTAAATCCACTATATAACCTGATGCCATTTCAAACAAAACTATATAGATGAGGGTACTGGTTTAGGACATCAATCGTGCTTTAATTGGGAGTCGGTGTAATTTCCGGAATAACAGTGTTACTCTGTTGTACTCTGATACACTGAAAATCAATTTCACTTGTACAGAAAAGTGTTACACAAGAAATTATAACCTCTTATAAAGAAACATTCTTTAAAAGAATATAATAAACACTCAAGTCCACAATATTGGGCTACAAGACTTGATAAGAGGAAGAAATAAAGAAAAAATATTTTAAAGGCCATAATATACCCGACGAACTTGAGCTAGCATTAATTATATAAAGAGCTCTACTCAATCTCCTGAAACTCTCTTAGTTGCTATAAAAGATGACAAGTGAGAATGTTCAAAGAAGACATATTTAACAGCATGATATCTAATAATACATTTACATGGATATCTTAAGAAAAAAGTTCCACCTATTTGCAGAACTCCAGGTTTTAATAGTAAGAACTGCTTACGTCTACGTTGAGTGTCTCCTGATACATCAGGAAATAATTGAATCTTAAAGCCTAGAAACAATTTGTATTTTTAAGAAAAAATTTGGAATAACCATTCTGAGGTATTCAATATAATGGAGACATCCAAAGAAAGGCTGCTGTGTTTTGAACTGTCTGTAACATTGTTTGTACTAACAGTCAGAAAGATTGATTTGTGAAACAGTCTCTAAACCTTTGTAATCTCCAAAGGATCTTAAAACTTTTTGCTATGTTGGGAGACGCTTGAGCTTCAAAAGATAAGTAACATAGTAAATGATGGCAGATAAAGACCTGTATGGTCCATCCAGCCTGCCCAACAAGATAAACTCATTTTACATGGTATGTGATACTTTATATGTATACCCAAGTTTGATTTTCCTTGCCTTTCTCAGGGCACAAACCATAGAAGTCTGCCCAGTACTGTTCTTGTACTAAGTTCTGAAGCTAACATCGAAGCCCCTTAAAATTTACACTCCAGCCCATCCCTATCTATTCAGTCACGATCAGGGCGTAGACCGTAGAAATCTGCCCAGCTCCCGTTTTGTTTCCCAAGTACTGGCGTCGCCACCCAATCTCTGCTAAGATTCCACGGAACCATTCCTTCTAAACAGGATTCCTTTGTGTTTACCCCACGCATGTTTGAATTCCATTACTGTTTTCATCTCCACCACCTCCCATGGGAGGGCATTCCACATATCCACAACCCTCTTCGTGAAAAAATACTTCCTGACATTAGTCCTGAGTCTGCCCCCCTTCAACCTCCGGAAAAGGTTCATTTGTGGATTAATATTTTTCAAATATTTGAACGTCTGTATCATATCTCCCATGTTTCTCCTTTCCTCCAAAGTATACATGTTTAGGTCAGCAAGTCTCTCCTCGTACGGTTTGCAGCGCAAATCCCATACCATTTTTGTAGCATTTCTTTACACCACTTCCAGTCTTTTTACATCTTTAGCAAGATACGGCCTCCAAAACTGAATACTCCAAGTGGAGCCTCACCAACGACTTGTAGAGGGGCATCAACACCTCCTTTCTTCTGCTGTTTATGCCCCTCTCTATGTAGCCTAGCATCCTTCTGGCCATGGCATTGTTCCTTCACCTTCAGATCCTCCAACACCAACACCCCAAGGTCTCTCTCCTGAGTCAAGCTTACTAATCTCTCCCCTCCTATCCGGTATCTCTCTCTTGGGTTTCCGCACCCCAAGTGCATCACTCTACACTTATTGGCATTAAATTTTAACTCTAACAAATGTACTCCACTCGTTGTTTGAAAAGTATCTTTTTTATCAATTTAATCTATTCAATTACCAAAACATCTCTGTGCTACATACTAAAACCCACTTCAGGTTTTGTAAAAATCACATTTTCCCGTGTCACTTAACATCTCAGCAGCTTAACATTCATACAATCTTCACCAGGCACTTGTCTTAAGTTCATGTCAATTGCCTTTCATGTCCTTGAATAGTTCATTATCAAAACGGGTTTAAAAAACACCTGCTTTCCTTCGAGTATAAGGCACCTTTGACTTGCACTGGGAAATAAAAATAGTTCAAATATCAAAAGTCTCTTGCCGTTACCAGATGTAATAGACCAACTGCTACTGTTGTTTGTTGTCCATATTTTAGTCGCATATGCGACTGATCATTTTTACGAGGATAGGATCTCAACAAAACCGCCAAACCAAACTGGTCAGTTAATGAAGTAGGGTGTTCCTGTCGGTTGACTTCCGAAATATGGTAGTCTCAAAACCCGCATCGTTGACCTTAAAGATACGTATATCTAAAAAATCAATAGTCTGCCTTGCCGTCCTTACAGTAAAGCCAACATAAGGATCGGCCACATTGAGGGCTTCAATAAACATACGCAGATCACTTTCAGACCCCTGCCAGAACATGATCATATCATCTATATACCTTCTCCACAGTAATACATGCTTATACTGTGGGGAGGTATACACATGTTGCTGTTTAAGCTTAGTCATGAAGAGGCAGGCCAATAAGGGCGCTACTGTGGCCCCCATTGCCACACCTCATTTCTGTGTGTAAAACTTCACTTGAAACTCAAAATAATTATGACAAACTACCCATGCTAGCAATTGGCGCATCACAGAAAGTTTGGGGACTGTAATACCTACTTCTGATAAATAATCACAAGCTGTTTGAATGACCCCCCCTCTTGCGGCAAATTGGTATATAATGCTGTGATGTCCAGACAGACCATGTAAAAATTAGCATGGTCTATAATATTATAATCAATTGCCTCCAATATTTGAATAAATTGAGAAGAATCGCGAACACGAGTCTGCTAAATGCACAAACTTTTTAAAAATGCTATCCAAATACTTAGAAAGAGGCCCTAATACTGAGTCACGAGTAGACACTATAGGGCGCCCGGGGGGATCCACTGTGGATTTATGAATCTTAGAAACAAAGTACATATAAGGTGTATTTGGATTGGGACGACATAAAAATCTTTGTTCCTTTCTATTTAAAATGCCATCCGTCACCGCACTGTTCACATACTCGTTAATATTACGTTGATTGAATTAAGTCTCTGGCAGTGAAGATTCAACACACAATTCTAATGAAAACAGACACCAGATTCAATGTAACCAGATTAAGTCACAGGTTTAAAACACAGTTCCAATGAAAACACCTTTAAGACAATTCCAGCATAAAAAGATGAAATTACTAGCACAGATATTCAAAACACAATTCTCTAAAATCACTTTAAGACAATACCAGCATAAAAATACAAAATCACAGTGCAATATAGGCAATAGGATAGAGACAGATAAGGAACTTATAGAGGTCATACCCTCTGCAAGTGAAAGGACAGTTTTTTTTTTTGTGTTAATAGGATAGAATAAAAAAGGGGGTGAAATAGAATAAAGGAGTCAATAGTTTATCAGGAAGATATTAAGAGCAGGGCACAGGTAACCCCAGTTACCAATCAAACCAAGTCTGAAAATGCCCAGCGCACCTCCCAGCTCACAAGGTAAATTTAGGTTCTACTACACAGCTCAAAACAAAATTGCCCCTCCTCCAGAGCTGTGAGTCACCAGATGCTATGTAACCAAAATTGATAAGTGCCGATCAAAGAGTACTCCTAAAATTTATAGCTGGGTTTTGATTGGGTAGTTGATTTGGTTAATTCTGAAATCTGGATAGGAAATACAGGAATATGAGCTTGATATAACTAAAATTGTTGTGTTACCTCTGTTCAGTTTAAGCTTATATGTTTCCTTCATGTCTAGGCCTAGTTTAATTGTGTCCGATATTTCTGATTAGTTATTTATAAAAGGAATATAGGAACCCTTTTACAAAGGTGTGGTAGGCTCACGCACATGCAGCGCATGCCAAAATGAGACTGCCGCCAGGCTAGCATGCCTCCCTGGTGGTAATTTTGGATTTGGAGCGCGCCTATATCGCTGGGACAAATTATTTTTTTATTTCCTACCACACATGGCGTTTCAGGCATTAATTGGCAGTTGGTGCGTGCCAACCGGTCACCGTGCGTGTAGTGTGTAAGTCCTTACTGCTAGGTTAATGGGTGGCACTGAGGTCTCAGGCTGAAAATGGACGTGCGCTGGTTTCAATTTTAACGCATGCCCATTTTCTGGCCCCTTAAAAAAAGGCCCTTTTTCCTAGATGTGGTAAAAAAATGGCCCAGCAAGCGCCCAAAAGACCCGCTCGCTGTACCACAGGCCACGTTCTACCGTGGCTTGGTAAAAGGACCCCATAGATAGTAACATCGTCTGCGTAAATAAAAGGATTGAACTCCATCATTGCTAATTTAATTCCCAATGGGGCCATCATGATGTTGAACAAAATTGGGTAAATAGGAGAACCCTGGGGTTCTTCGCATTCAGATGACCATGGACTCGAGATGACATAGTTCATTTGGACCCATTGTAGCCCTAGACCATGGCAGGTACCTACTGAAGAATAGGAACAGCATGGGAGAAGGTAGAGAGAGAGGGAAGAAATGTGCTTATTTTGTGCTAAACCTGGAGTGTGCCCTTCTCCATCATGTTAGCAGATAAAAATGTAACAAACTCCTTTTCTAACCCTGATTCTAACCCTATTTCACTCTTGTCCACTGCCAATGTCTCTGTTTCTGTATTTTTTTAGTGTGATGCTAATTTTGTATTATCTATCATTTATTATCCTTTAAGTCCTGTTTCATTGTACTATTACAACTTCCTGGCCTTTGTGTCTGTGGTGGAGGAGATTAACAACAGCTCGGAGCTTTTACCCAACTTCACACTGGGGTTCCACATTTATAACCCTTGCAACAATTTACTCTTAACATATACAGCTGCCATGAATATATTTTCAGGAATGGACACCGGGATCCCAAACTATAGCTGCAAAACATCTGCACCACTGGCTGCTATTCTTGAAGGCCTTCCAGCTGAGCACTCGAGTGAATTTTCCGGTCTGTCCAGGATATACCACTACCCACAGGTCAGGGGATATCTGTAATTCTACTTCACACCTTCACCATCCAGCACCACCTCTCTGTCTCTCTTCCCACCATCCAGTATAGTCTCATCTCTCCTCCCCATACCACCTCTATCCAATAGTGCCTGTTTTTCTGCCTCTCTCCTTCCATCCAGCATTGTCCCATCTCTCCATTTCCTCGCCCTCACCACCGCCATCCTGCATTCCCCCATTTGTCTTCCTTTCGTTTCCGGATACTCTGCCAGGCCCATTGCTTCCCCAGGTCTCCGTGGTGGTGGTGGTGGTTACAGCACCACAAATGAAAGGAAGGCACGGGGACACTGCCCTGCACGTTCCACAGCTGGCTCTGTCAGTCCCAGAAACAGAGCCAGTGAATCAAAGGAATGGCAATATTTTGTATAGTATGGAACCATTTTGAAAGATTCTTAGGTACCCCTAAATAAACTATATTGCAATAATCTAATGTACTCAGAATTAAAGACTGAACTACCAGTTGAAACTGTTCACGATTGATATATTTTCTAATTTTTCTGAATTTCTGCATTACCCCAAAACAGCTCTTAGTCAAGTGATTTATCCCAAATTTTAAACAGAAGTTATAGATTTTGGACTACATTCTATATTTGGTGTCAAAGATCATCCCATGACTAAACTTTAGGTGCAGCCATTTACACCAACTAAAACCTGGAATAAATTCCAACGTCTTATTTAGGTGCGGATTGGGCATATTCTGTAACAGTGCACATAATTTTTAGGAATGCCCATGACCAGTCCATGCCCCTCTCATGGCCACACCCCTTTTGAGATCAATGCAATCCAATATACGTGCATCACTTTATAGAATACACTTAGCTAGCTATGTGCATGCAAGGGAGATATCCACAGGGGAGGAGCAGGGGTGGGACATAAGTGAGGCTGACATTGATGCCCATAGCTGACGGAGCATGTCCTTACTGCATGTAGGCATCCACTTACGCCACCCTGTACAGTATAATTACGTTCTAACTATTTGATATGTGAATGAAATGTAATCTTACGACCAAGATGGTGATGGATTCAATCTTTTATTTTCAGCAGATCAGCTATACCTCAGGGAATCTTGTCATGAGCGACACAGTTAAGTTTCCTTATTTCTACCGGACTGTCCCTAGTGAGCTGCACCTCTGTGCTGGGATAGTTAAACTATTGAAACATTTTGGCTGGACCTGGGTCGGTATCATTGCATCTGATGATGAAAACAGCATGAGGGCTGTGCAGATCCTGAGAGAAGGGATTGAGCAGAGTGGAGGCTGCATTGATTTCATAAAAACCTTCCGTCAGTCCAAGTCAATCATGGTTCAAAATATAGATAATATTTACAAGACCATCATTACATCTTCAACTAAAGTGATTATTTTGCACTGTAATAGAGACTATACAGAGGAAGTAAGATATACACCTATTTGGGATGTACCTAAAAAGGTCTGGATCATCACAGCTGAATGGTTATTTAACATTCCCTTATACAGCGTTGATACAAAATACACCTTAGCTTTCACTGTGGGAAAGAAGAATATTGCAAGCTTTCACAAATTTGTCCGTGAGGTGAATCCTGCCACGTTTCCAAACGATTCATTCATGGAGATGTGGTGGAAGGACCTGTGTAACAACCAGTGTCCCAAGAGCATCCAAAGATCCTGCAGCAGTAATGAACCATTTTTTTACTTCATACATTGTAATATCATAAACTTTGGAAATAGTTATAATATATATAATGCTGTTTACGGCCTGGCACATGCGCTGCATGACATGATCACTTCTGGTTCTAGAAATACCATCCTGTTAAGTGGAGAAAGGGAGAGCATTTTGGATTTTTCACCATGGAAGGTAATATTCTTTGATGGAGGAATGCTATTTTCAAAAAGAAGTGATGGTCTATAATTGCAGGATGCAGCGAAATCTGTATACCCACATGATGAAACTAGAATGTGGTAGGTTTAAAACAAATCGGAGAAAGTTTTTCTTTACTCAGCACATAGTTAGACTGGAACTCATTGCCGGAGAAGGTAGTGACAGCAGCTGGCCTTGCCGAGTTTAAAGGGGGTCTGGACAGATTCCTGAAGGAAAAGTCCATTGATCATTATTAAATTTGGGGTTTTTGCCGGGTTCTTGGGGCCTGGATTGGCCGCTGTCGGAGACAGAGTGCTGTGCTTGATGGACCTTTGGTCTTTTCCCGTACTTATGCTTCCTGTTCACCATCAGAGATTTGCACTAATTTGAAAGATACAAGTGGAATGTAAAGCATATATACAAATTATGATGGTGGTACTAATTACAGAGCTGTCAGAGGTTTTCTTTTAAATTGCTTTAGTTATAATTTACTTCTGCAGCAGATAATTCTTTTTCCAGTTTGTCAAATCGTCTGCATCGGTACCCTGGGATATATGCCATTCGTTCCAGGTCTTCATCCATCAACCAGTATTTCTATATATACTTCATTTGCAAATATTACTTTTTTGTCTTTTTAAAAAATCTTCTTAATATATAAAATACATAAAAGTAAATATAAACTATCAGTCTTATGGTATATGTAAAAAGGGTCACTTCTTTGTTATAGGTTGCCGCTTCTAATAGACTCTTTTCTGATTCCTTGAGTACTCATAAAATATCTCTCTATAATATTCTTCTTCAGTGTTGGGTGTCCACTTTCCTCATGCTTTTCCAGGTCTCTAGAGTCCCACACTAAACAACAGTTTTAAACTCCAAACAGAAGATGAACCACTATTCTCAATGTAAAACAACTGGGTTGATTCAAGGAAACCAGAATGTGTACTGTTGTATTTGGTCTTCTCCAATCTGTGGCCAGACCATGGACTTTCTCATTCTCCTCTCGGTCCTTCATCTTCCCTTACCATCATCAGTCTGTGCCCCGCTGTAACATTTTCTCTGCTTATCGTGCCGAGGTTCAATTGTGGTTGGTTCCTCTACAGTGAACTCATAAAAACACTGAGTATATCAATGCAAATCTTGTGTTCATTTTTGCCAGTTGTGCACATATAGTATGTAATTCCTTTTGATGAGTGGTAAGTTGGGCTAAGTAGTCCTGGAACATTAGTACTCGTTTATTCTCATAATGCCAAACATTCTTCATTTTTTTGTATACAAACACCAAGAGTATTTTATGGGTATAATTATTTTTGATATGACGACTCTGGGTCTAATCACATTGTCTTTCCTTTATCTGAGGCAATGGGTTTGTTCCAGGCGAAAATCCCGCAGCCTCATATCTGACCTTAGCTCTTGTACCAACTTGGTTTCTTAAAAAACAGTAAGTTCTAAATCAGTGATTCAGGTAGGCCCATAAAATACAGGTTGCTTTTGCGCAGTCTTTATTCCAAATCATCTATGTTGGCAAATGTTTCTGTATGAGGGCCAGCTGGACTTGGGCCTGTTACAGAGGCTCCGCCGTTTCTGAAGTAATATCTCTCCACCATTCTGGCCCTCTCTGATGCACTTCCTGTTAGGGCCGGATGAACGCGGTGGGGGAGGAGCGAAGCTGCCTGTGTGTATGGCAGCGCAGCGCGACGGCCAAAAAGAAAAACGATTCCACTTGCAGGGACGATGCAGCGGAGCCTGGGGAGAAGACAGAGCAGCAGGAAGGAAACGCTGAACGCTGCCTCCGCGGGACAAAAGGGCTGCGACAGCGTGGGAAGGATGTGGATTCGCGGGCCTGGGGGGAAAGTGGCTGAGCTGCTGGGACATAGGAGGGAGAGGAGGAAGGGACTTGAGGGAAGGAAGAGAGAGCTACTGGGACATGGGAGGGAGAGGAAGAAGGGACTGGAGGGAAGGGAGAAGCTGCTGGGACATGGGAGGGAGAGGAAGAAGGGACTGGAGGGAAGGGAGAAGCTGCTGGGACATGGGAGGGAGAGGAAGAAGGGACTGGAGGGAAGGGAGAAGCTGCTGGGACATGGGAGGGAGAGGAAGAAGGGACTGGAGGGAAGGGAGAAGCTGCTGGGACATGGGAGGGAGAGGAAGAAGGGACTGGAGGGAAGGGAGAAGCTGCTGGGACATGGGAGAGAGAGGAAGAAGGGACTGGCGGGAAGGGAGAGAGCTACTGGACATGGGAGGGAGAGGAGGAAGGGACTGGAGAGCTGCTGGACAAGGGAGGAAGAGGAAGAAGGGACTAGAGGGAAGGGAGAGAGCTGCTGGACATGGGATGGAGAGGAGGAGGGTATTGGATGGAAGGGAGAGAGCTGCTAGACATGGGAGGGAGAGGAGGAAGGGGCTGGAGAGCTGCTGGACAAGGAAGAAAGAGGAAGAAGGGACTAGAGGGAAGAGAGCTGCTGGACATGGGAGGATAGGGAGAGAAAGAGGGGAGATGGATGAAAGGATGCAGAGAGAAAGGGGAGAAACTAGAAGGATGTGGAGAGAGGGAGGAGACTGAACAGAAAAGGGTAGAGAGATAGACACTGGATAGAAGGAGAGGGGAGATAGAGACACTAGATGGAAGGATCAGGAGAGAGGGTAGATGAGTGGAAGGATAAGGAGAGAAAGAGGGAAGACTCTGGATGGAAGGGTAGGGAGAAAAAGGAGACGCTGGATGCAAAAGAAAGAGGGGAGACACTGGAAGGATGGGGAGAGAAAGAGGGGAGCTGCTGGATGGAAAGAGGGAGAGGACAGAGTAGGGAAAGACTGGAGAATAAGAGGAAGGGGCATGTGGAGAACAAGGGTGAGGAAAAGATGAAAAGCCATAGGTGATGAATGGACAGGAAACCCTGGCAAGAGAAAGACGAAGGAAAGCAGAATCTAGAGACTGGGAGCAACACAATGAGAAAAAGTAAATGGCCATACAACAAATGTAAATTTAAGATAATGTTTAATTTAGGATAAAGTAATATGGTACCTGTGTTAATAAAGTTTCAGAGACCAATACTTCCTTCCTTAGGTCAGGAGACGATACCGTAACAGCATTATACTGACCTGAGGCAGGAGGTTTTGGCCTCTGAAAGCTCACTGAAAAGTGTGACTAAATTTTGCTGGGGGAGGGGGTAGAGAGAAAATTTTGTGCCCACCCACTTTGGGTTCAGGCCCACCCAAAATTGGCAGTCTGGCTACGCCACTGCTTCTGCATGCAGCACCCTATCATAGCTAAGGACCAGACCATGTTATTCAGTTATGCGTGGAAAAAAAATCAGTCCTGAAGAAAACCGCTTTATAGAATTAATGCTTAAGAGAACAGTTTGCTTGCAAATGTAGGCATGGCCATTTGCACCAATGAAAACGTGGTGCAAAAGCCTGCACCTAAATTTACGCTTGGAGCACCATCATTCTATAATTATGTGCGTAACTCAAAACTATGCCCCCAATCCTCCCCAAAATGCCTATGACCCACCCATTTCTGAAACCTCTTTTTCAGGCTGTGCATAAATTTTAGGTGTAGATCCCGTGTCCAATTAAATCTAATTAATGCTAGCAATTGTTTGTTATAAAGCTAATTATTGCCACTAATTGGCTTGTTATTCTGTTAAATTACATGCACAAATTGGGACCGTGCCTAAATTTGGCCCGTAATATTTGGAGACTTTTAGAGAATTGGGTCTAGTGCTGATGGTCAGACGTAGCCCAGCATTAAATATAAAGCCGGCAGCAGCAAAAAAGGTGCTGACTTCTGCCTGCTAAATATTTACCCCTTGTTTACACACATTACAATTATATCATAAACGCTGCCAATGCAAATGACTGTTTACTCCTCTTCCAGTGCTCTGCTATTGTTGGCGTTGTATTGAACCTCTTTCCATGCCGTGGGGTCTTCATTTCACTTGTTGTGCTGCTTTGCCCGACATAGAATGTCTTGGATATTTCTTGCCTGTGTTTTACAGGTACCATGATGAGCTGCTGTGAAAGGCCATGACAGCCATTTGCAAAAGGCAGCCACAAGGGGCAGGAGTGAGTGGGCTTTGCTTCTGCCTCCATTGCCCCCCCCCCCCACTGGACTACCAGGGATACAGGTATGCCTGGGGGGCAGTTGAGGGTATATTCGGAGGGGGGGGGGGAGATTGGGAGCTTTGGGGGGGAATTTTTTTATAAAAAAGGTTTTTAATAAAAAACGTTATATGGGTCTCACTCAATATTCAGCCGGGGCCCATATAACTGTCTTATATAGACAGTACTGAATATTGGCCAGGACCCGTGTAACTGTCTTATATGGACAGGGCTGAATATTGACCAGGACCCACAGAAATTAGCACTCGATAGTCAATGCTGGTGCTGGACACTGCCCGGCACTGAATATCTGAGGCTAATCTAGCTGGTGATGGTTAGCGTTTGAAAAAACACTGACTGAAAAAACACTGCTGGCTGAATATCAGGGGATTATTTTTTTTCAGGGTTAAAATGCTTTAAAATTAATTGTTTTGGCCAGTTACATGTAATCAACTGTGTCTTCTGTTTTTCACCTAATAACTTGAGCTGAACATATGGTTTGTATAGAGATACAGATACAGTTCTAGCTATAAATGTATATAGGGATAGATAGATAACCATGTACATGATTATGTGTCTTACATCATTTGAAATGAATGCCCATCCCTACAATGAGGAGCAGATTGTATGTGCTTGCCATTAGGGGTGTATCCCTGCAGTTAGCTCACTAATACAATTATTTTGTTTCCCATTAGCTTCATCATTACCTGAAGAACCTCCATTTTAAGAATGTTCTGGGCGAAGAAATCTTTTTTGATGAGAATGGTGATCTCGCCATTGGATATGATATTATAAGCACTGTCTTTCTTCCCAATGGGACACAGATTAATGACATTGTTGGAAGCTATAATCCTTATGCTTCACCAGAGAAGAGCTTTACTATCAATGAGAAGGCGACTGTGTGGGAGGACTTGTTCAGCCAGGTGAGGTGTAAGATGGAAACCACTGAACTTTGCACATATTAAGCACATTCCTTTCAAACATGTAAGAATAATAAAGCTGATCTCTGTTCCCACTAACTTGAGCAGTGGCTGTGGTGATAGTGGGGGCTTCAAGACCTCCAGGCAGACGCTAAGAGTGAACACGTATTGATGATATGCTCCATTAACTGGTAGATGCCACAGGAGTATTGTGGATCACCTCTGAAGCTGACCACAGCCTGACTGAAATTGGTATAACCATGAAAATTTTTAAAGTTGCCAGATTACTAGATCTTCTGATCAGCCATCTCTTCCACCACAGACTGCATGCAGTCAAGTGTGAGGCTTGAAGGTAAACCTAGATTGGATTTCTCAACAGCAGGTGTAAATGTCACGGTGAAGTGGAAGGCTCGGGGATTTTTTGGATCTGAGTGAGCAAAATAGCTGTTGTGCTCCAATGCCGAATGTCTGATGGTGCAAAATTTATTTATCTTATTTAATTATTCATGACAATTATACTCCACATTAGCCTGAAATAGACTCAAATTCAATGTGGCTTATAAACAATAAAGTGACTAAAACATAATAATATACAGAATATAACACAAATTACAATATTGGTAGGAAATGAGTACCAGTTTGTCCCAGAGGGCCACTAATGATCCGTATAGTAGAAGTGAGTATTATATTTTCCAAACATACAGTGAAATGCACTGGCCAGTGCAAGAAACCAACATCAGCTGCATACATTATTTTAATATTGATCCCCTAGGATTATACATTTTGATCACTATTCATTTGCTTACATTGTTGCCCTGAAGTTTGATACTTTGTGGTGAAATTCAATGCTAAGCTGCCAATGTTTTTTCTCCATCTTAAATTCACCCGCAAGGCCACTAACGTTAACCAGGCCTTCTCAAGTTCTAGTCCACTCTTCTCTCTTATCAGGATTAGGATCCTGGGGCTGCCAGGAGCTAGTATCTATTGTTTTTCTTTATGTGTCTTCACCTACCTGTTGTCTAAGACAATTTTGGTTTTTCATGCAGTCTTATATGTATATTTTTAACTGGAATTCTTAATTGTATTATACTAGGAATAGAAAAAAGTAAAATTGCATTTTACAAGGAAATTGACCAAAATCATGAAGAACAAATATTAATCAAATTAGTGCATGTAACTCACATTAAGGGAGAACCTGAAAACATTATCAAAAATATAACAGGAAAATTCTGATTTATTTCAGATCTGCAGCTAACAATCCCATCACATTATCTATCACATTGCAGACCTATATGCACCCATGTCAGGAAACATTAAAGGCCCTGTTTACTAAACCACACTGTAGGCGTGCTAGCATTTTTGCGCATGCTAAAAATTAGCTCATGCTAATGCTAGAAACACCCATATATTCCTATGGGTGTCTCTAGCGTTAGCACACACTAAAAATGCTACTGCACCTTAGTAAACAGGGCCCTAAATCTTTGGAAATATCTTTTCTCTTAAAGTAAGTTTTCAAAACCAAAATTGTACATCTGGGGAAACTACTTATCCCTGTGAGTAGGTAGCATAGAATCTTGCTACATTTGGGATTCTGCCAGGTACTTTTGGCCTGGATTGTCCACTATTAGAAACAGATATTGGGCTTGGGCCATTCTTATGTTCTTAATGACTGCGTAAATGATCATTTATCTGAATATCTTCTTGCTGTATTCAATGGTAATATCCATATAGGCAGACCTGCTCTTTCTGGGTATAATTTGCTATGTGTGGATAAGTTATATGAGAACTAAATGAGTACTGCTGCTGTCCATAGAATTGTATGCCTGCCCCTGGAACACCCTTGCTCCCTTCTTCAGATATGCAGATGAATTTTGGCAATATGTTGACTTATATGGTCAAAATGTATCTATTTGGTGAGGCAACAAATTTAAACAAGGAGCTTATCTATCTGAGTCTTATGAGCAGAGGGAAATTTCAAAGTCAATTGAGGAAATGTATTTCATCATTCTGTTTAATCAAGATATTAATTTTCAGGGAGACCAGAACAAGAACATTCCTCAATATATTCTCCAATGAACCTGACTGACTGATTCCAGGTCAAACTTGTTTTATAATATATCTATATTTCCAATCAAAATAATGCACATATGTCACCCTGTATTCTACTGAATAGCTTGGTAATGAAACAAAAAAATCATAAAAGGAGAGAACCAGCTCACATTTACAAAGAAAATTAAAACGTGCATCTGAAAAGTCAAAATCCAGTGCTATCTCAACTTTCTCAGATTATTTTCTCAATCCTCAGGCACCTCCACAGTCTGGATGCAGCCCGATTTGCCTTCCTGGGTTCAGGAAATTAACTAGAAAAGGAAAGTCCATCTGCTGTTATGACTGTATTTGCTGTTCAGAGGGAGATATCTCCAATCAAACTGGCAAGTGACTGTCTCTTCTTCATGTTCAATTGTGAAGCGCTGCGTACAACTGGTAGCGCTATAGAAATGATTTGTAGTAGTAGTAGAGGCATGCCCTTGGGCACTGGTTATTCATCATTGAGCCTGTTTCCAGCCTTTACAGTCAGCATAGTTTAAAAATACTGGCAGCCATGGCTATAAAAAAAATCAAGGTATTGATCGCCAATATCCAGATAAACGTAGTACTCACATAGCTATGTATTATATAATCTATTGATCTAATATTTAGCACTATTTAGCAAGGCAGAAGTGGTTCCTATAAGATTAAGTAGGTGTTGGTAAGTGAATGACAGTTTTTCTGGAAGCAAGGAAGTACCACCCTTCATTTGAACTGGACAGCAGGCTAAGATAAGTGATTTGAATTCTTGCTGTCAGTTTGGGTGTTCAAAAGCGAAGAATTTAATTACATATATATATATTTTTTTTTAATACACTTTTTTGCATATTCAAAAAGCAAAAAAAGTATTGAAGGGTTTTTTTTATGTCCATAATTACTTTTTGCGCTGTGTGCACCTGAAAAGAGAGTGTTGCCACAGGAGTGTATGAGACATTTTCCCCATTTTTTGAGAAGTCACGTGTTTTGGTCTTCACTAGCAGACATTGTGTTGTTTTTTTGAAATATCATTTTTTAATAACAGGTCATCTAGTAGAGATTGATTGCCAATTCACACTGGCAGCAAGAAAATCAACATTATGCATAACATGCAACCATCTCAACAAACAGATAACAGCCGGTTTTTCCTTTTTTGAGTTTTTACTCCCCCTCCCCCCCCCCCCACTACCAGACCTATTCCTATTAGTGAAGTTGGTCTTTTGTGTGGATTCAACAACGCTAATGGCCATGCGCTAATACGGAAATTTTAGTGTAAGCTGCTTTATGTGAACATTTGGATTTGAAAAGATGGGACACAAGTAGCAGACAGAAGTCAATATGATGGAAAAATTCTGTTATGTGGTATTGTTACTCCTGACTCCTATTGATTTCAATCAGAACTTTAGAACATCAAATGTTCTACTGTCTGAGTAATCAAGGATTTTTGTCCAAATTTGCAAACAGAAGAAGATGAGTTGCCATACTGAGTTAGACCAAAGGTCAGTCTAACCTGGTATCCTGTTAGAAAAACAGTTGTCAATCCAAGTCACACGTACAAAGCAGCATCTTAAAAAGTAGTTTATGATTACCTGTTCCTCTCCCCTCTGCAGTTACTTCTACAAGCAGAAGAGTCCTAACTTCTTTAGACTTTCTTCATATGAGATTTGATCTACCCTCTTAATCTTATCGTCACCCTTCACTGTACCTTTTCTAAGCCACAAGCAAACTACATAATACTTGAGGTGTGGTTGTAAAGGGTTGGCTCATAGAGAGTAATTTTATAAAAGGGCACCAATAATTAGGTGCCTAGAAGATGCCTGGGAGTTTATTTTATAAATCAACATAGGCATTCATGTATTCATTTTTTATTTGTAATGCTTATACCCCGCGCTTTCCCACTCACTAGCAGGTTCAGTGCGGCTTACGTAATATATCAAGTTAATAAAGTAACAGAGTGGATGCAGCTGTAATATAGTAAGTAATGAGGTGGTCGTTTAGATGTGGATAGATAAGATGGGCAGGAAAAAGGATGGTAAAGGTAGGGGAATGGGAGGAGGGTGTATATTGGGATTAGCTTGTTGTTAAGTATGGTAGAATGTATAGGGAGGGTAGGAAGAGGGATGTTTTAGAAAGGGTTAAATAGGGAGCATATTCCAGGTTCAGTCTTCATAATCTGATTCGGGTAGTGTAGATGAATTCATAGTCAAGTCAGGTCATTTGTGTAGGCTTGCTTGACAGACACTATTTGTGAGATAATAAGACAATATGCCTCATTCTCAGATATGGATACCTGTACAACATGCCCAGAGGACCAATGGCCCAATCAGAAGAGAGATGCCTGCATCCCAAAAGTAATATCATTCCTGTCCTATCAAGAGCCTTTGGGGATAACTTTGACTTTCATCATAATTTTCCTCTTTCTCATCACTGCTGTTATTCTGGGAATCTTTATTTACTACCGAGACACACACATAGCGAAAGCCAACAACCGAGACCTCAGTTACATTCTCCTCATCTCACTCATGCTCTGCTTCCTCTGTTCTTTCATATTCATTGGACGTCCTGAAAAGGTGACTTGTATTCTCCGACAGATCATCTTTGGGATCACGTTTTCCATTTCACTCTCCTCTGTATTAGCAAAAACCATCACTGTGGTTATGGCCTTCCATGCCATCAAACCTGGCAACAAGCTCCGGCAATGGATGAGTTCCAGGTTCTCAAACTCTATAGTCTTTTCCTGTTCCCTTCTTCAGACTCTTCTCTGTCTTATCTGGTTGTGTACTGCTCCCCCGTTCCCATATCTTAATATGATATCAGAAACTGGAACAATTCTAATTGAATGTAATGAAGGGTCAATAGTTGCATTTTACTGTGTTCTGGGTTACCTGGGATTTCTGGCTGGCATCAGCTTCATCGTAGCTTTCCTAGCAAGAAATCTCCCCGACACTTTCAATGAGGCCAAGTACATCACCTTCAGCACATTGGTGTTCTGCAGCGTCTGGATCTCCTTCATCCCAACGTATCTGAGCACCAAGGGCAAGTACATGGTGGCAGTGGAAATATTTGCTATCCTGGCCTCCAGTGCTGGACTTCTGGGCTGTATCTTTCTCCCTAAGTGCTACATTATTCTGCTGAGGCCTGAAAGGAACAGCAGAAAATACTTAACTAAAAACTGGAATGATTAAAATTGAAGCAAATGATGGACTAATTTATTATTGTTATCAGTTGTTGGGCAAGTCCAAAGTGAATGATCTGTGTTTTTGCCAGAAAGTGCATCAGTCAAGGCCATCCTACATTTCACATATTTTCTTTATTATAACTAAAATATGATGTCATACACAATTTGAAAATAAAATTTAAGTAAATGCATTGGTCAATAACAATTTTGTCGGGGATAACTTATTATTTGATTAACCTTATATATGTGAGTAGCTTTTCAGAGTGTTCCTCCATTCATCAAATCAATGGGAAACAATGGTAATACTTGGAGGCTACTTATGAAGCTGTGTTAGCTATTAATATAAAAATTAACATGTTCCTACAGTTAGGGGGGGTCTTTTATTAAGGCACAGTAGGCCTAATGCACTAAAGAGCCCTACCATGGGACATGCCGATGCATCCCATAGTATTTTTTTTTTTGAGTAGCACACGCTAATCCTGTGCCTAAAATGTTTTTATTTTTTGGCATGGGAGACGTGTCTGGGGGTGGAGAGTAGGCATACCCACGCAAATCAGTTAGCTGGCATGCGATAAGGGCTCCTGGCAGTAACAGCCATGCAAAATCGTTTTGAGTGTGTAAAGGGCGCTTACATTTAAGGCTCACATTACAGAACGAGGGGATACTGGTACTAGATTGGTCCTTGAAAGGCTTGTGATGTTGAGTGGTCAAAATCAGAAGACAACAAGTGAAGAGGAAACAATGAAGAAAGAAGAAATACCAGTATGGCAAAGACAAAAGGCAAAGACACTATACCCCTGATGCAGGCAACTGCCGAAACATAACCACGTTGGGTTGTTATACAGTTATATATAAACCACTTCAGCAATAAAGTCCATACTGGTGTTTCATCTTTCTTTTTGACTTGTCTTCTCATTTTGACCACCTTGGATGATACTATCTTCTTGTTTTGTTCTGTGATGTTGACTGTCCAGACCAACTCTGGATCAATGGGGATTCCACAGCAACTATGGTGATGCTATCACACGTGGGAATATGAGGTGAAAAAAAAATAAAAAGTACAACCAATGTTTCCAAATCTCTTCAGTTTATTAAATATCCACAATGAAAAAGACCTCACAACTGGAGAAGTCAGGCCAACATGGCCGTGTTTCGGTGTAGATGCCTGCATCAGGAGTCCAATGTCCTCCATGTTAAAACTCAATGTACTGAAACAATTCCAGCGCACAAAAGGCTAATGTAATCTCTAATGCCAACAAACAGCAAAATGTTTTTGCCTTGAAAGGATATCCCACAAAGTCTCGAATTTGCTACAGCAAGATCAGCACAAGATGATGGCAATAACACTCACTGCCTACTGTAAGCGGGAATTGTTCTCCATGTTAAAACTTATAAACAACTAGAACAGTGGACTCCTGATGCAGGTATCCATGCCGAAACATGGCTGTGTTGAATCTGACTTCTCCAACTGTAAGTTCGGTTTATTAGATATCCACAATGAAAAAGAAGAGATTGGAATACATCGGTTGGACTTTTTTTTTTTAACCTCACTACACTGCTGTCACACACCCTACTGTTCCACAGAGATCTGTTCCCGGGGGAATAATTGTAAAGGGTTTTATTACGCAAAGTGTTTTTGTCTGTTTCAAATAGAAGACAGTTGCACCACACCATGAGAACTTCAGAGTCATCCCCATAGTGATGCAACTTAGGGATGGCAACAGTGCAGATTCATTTTTGCCCTTCCCATCACATTAGCCCCCATACTAGGCCAGAAAGAGAGAAAGTTCAGTTTGGAGCGATACCAGATCCCTTGGCGATAACCACAAAACCATGCAATGAAAGCGGGCCCCTGACCATGTCTTTTAGAGAATTCCACAAGAATTCCCTATGACAAAAGTCTGATGCAATTACTGGTATATCTTTTTAAAAAATCTCTATTCCTGTACGTAGTGTGTGGGCACAGCTAAAAACGAAGCAAAGAACACATCTAAGCAATGAACTAAGCATAAAAAAGAGACAAGAGACTCTGAAAGAAACATATCCTGATTCCTACAGACGCAAACCAAAAAAATGTAAACTATGTTTTCTTGCACAACTAAGTAAACATGCTTGCTGTTCAAGTCTAGGGGGAGTGGAGAACTAGAATTTATTTTACATTACCCTTGATTTGCAGTAGTCAGTTAGGTAATTCAATTATTGAGACCACTGAGAAAATGGAGAATGAGATATGACCAAGATGATTTGCAGCCTTCCAACTCTGTCATTCTTAGAATACATTTTATTTTAATGGATGGGTATCCTCTTTCTTTGTACCTTCCGTCCCCTACTCCCCAACAAAAGGGACACCTTAAAGTTTGTGGATCCACGGCTTTGCCTATGGAGGGTAGGCTTGATAAAGATCATCTGTCTTTGACCTCCTAGCATGAATTTTTAGGTGCCGGACCAGGCCGGACTTAAGCGTGAACTTCTTCTCACACTGTGCACACTCATGCTCCCGTTCAGCCAAGTGGATCTTCTGGTGACGCACCAGAGCCGACTTCAGGTTAAAGTTCTTTTCGCATTCCAGACACTGGAAGGGTCTCTCCCCGGAGTGGGTCTTCTGGTGGCGCGCCAGGTCTGAATTCTGAAGGAAATTCTTGTCACACTGGGGGCACTGGAACTCCTTCTCACCCCGGTGGCCCCGCTGGTGGATCTTGAGGCACTGGAGGTTGTTGAAGCGCTTTTCACACTCACTGCAGTGGTAGGGCTTCTCGCCCGTATGGATACGTTGGTGGCGCACCAGGTCTGAGGTTTTGCGATAGCACTGTTGACACTGATTGCACTTATAGGGCCTCTCACCGGTGTGCAGTCGTTCATGGGTAATTAAGTGTGACTTCATGGTGAAGCGCTTCTCACACACCTCACAGACGTATGGCCGCTCCCCTGTGTGCAGCCGCTGGTGTGTAACTAGGTGAGAATTCATAATGAAGCTCTTCTCACAAACGTTGCACATGTAAGGTCGCTCGCCCGTGTGAATGCGCTGGTGCTGGACCAAATTAGAGCTGTGGCTGAAGCCCTTCCCGCACTCTGAACACTTGTAAGGTCTCTCCCCAGTGTGAGTCCGCCGATGGACAGTCAAGGAGTGGAAACTCTTGAAGCTCTTGTCACACTCGGTACACTTGAAGGTCTTCCCCTGACCTGGGAAGACGCTCCGGCGCTGGGTCAGCTGTGATGAGGTCACACTCTGCATGGCAGTCCGGCTGAGCTTGTCTGTTGGGGGTTTGGCAAGCTTCACCTCCTCCTCCGCTGCTCAATATGGAAAAAGAGATCAAAATGAGAGTTAGTGTATCTGGCACAATCACAATTGGGATAAAGATCAAAGCTAATCTTGGGGAAAGGTTCAAAAACAGCAGCCTTTATACCATTAATGCTTGCTATGCTCTGTCTGCACTTCCAGCAAAGTCCTCCCAAGCTATTTCACCTTATTAGTGAATTTTATCTCACTTGATTATCCTTGAAATGTAGATGTGCAGTCTGAACAAGTATTTCAAAACATGTCGATTTATGACAAATGTAAACGTCAACACTCTAAAGATGATACAAACTGAAAACTCGTACAATGTCATGCCTGCATTTGGGCCTGAACTCATGGGCAGACCCTGCCCCCTCTTCCCTTCAATTTGGACTCCATTTCTCTCTACATCAGGGGTTTTCAATGTAGTCCTCGGGACACACCTAGCTAGACAGGTTTTCAGGATACCCACAATGAATATGTATAAGATAGATCTACATACAATGGTGGTACTGCATGCAAATTTATCTCATACATATTCATTGTGGATATCCTGGAAACCTGACTGGCTGGGTCCTGAGGACTGGGTTAAGAACCCCTGCACTACATTGATCCCCAGTACTGGGTTCTTCCCTAACACCCCTTCACCACCCTTCCCCCTCCCCCCACAGCAAATGACTGCCATCCCACTATCCCAGGTAGCTGAAGGATGTAGCTTTGAAGTGCTGTCCTCTTCCTCCCCCTGGTGGTAGAAAGAAAGGAAGAGCAAGTGTCACGAAGGTGTTAGTGAGTAATGGAGAACCTGAGAGAGAGACGATGGTTGGGGAAGATGTTTGTGGGAGGTGTGTGGAAGGGATTATCTCATTCTACGGTTCCCTAATTACAAAAATATCAAATACAAATCCACTCAAACTCGAGATTTCTCTCATTTAGGCACTAAATGGTGGAATTCTATCCCAAGGGAAATAAGACAATTCAATAACTATCTGACCTTTCACAAATTCTTAAAGGCTTTTCTTTTCAATAACTTCCTTCACTAGATATTGAAATTGGTTATAGCCAAAATCTTTCTCCTTGCCGATACTTCTTCAAGAATGTTCTTTTAACTCTTACGGTTCTCATAACATGTATTATACATTAATACTGTTTATTACTTATATAAGCCACATAGAGCTGAATAATTGTATTCGGATAATGTGGGATACAAGTATCAAGAAAAATAAAAAATAATGAAGAGAGACAGAGGGTTAGAGGGAACTGGAAGAGAGGGAGAGCGAACAGGAGGGTGGTAGATAGATGAGGGCTGGCAATACCTACAGGCTGAATTCCCATGATTACATATTCAAGGGAGCTGTGCTTAATGGTCCAAGCTGGTTAAAGGCGGAATATATTCGCTTCGATCTTCTCGTTCATACTTAAACCTCCATTACCCTGCGTGTTCTGGTCTCAAGTATAAAACCACACATGCTTCCACCTTTTCCTATATCAGCACTCATTTGTGGAATGCATTACCTAAATCTGTAAAAACGGTTCAAGATCATCTGACTTTCAGGAAGTCTCTCAAGACCTACTTATTTGGGCAAGCTTACCCTAAAGATCCCGTCCTGCCTCTGTGATTCCTGGACTCCAACTCCTCTGAAGACCTTGTGGACGTAACTACTTTCTCTTAACCCTGTATCACTTTCCATGTATTGTAATTTCCTGTTTGTTAACTAAACGTTGTAAGCCACATTGAGCCTGCCAGTGGTGGGAAATTGTGGGGTATAAATGATGTAAATAAATATAAATGATCTAATGTAATACAAAACACTAGGCAAACAGCGCCTAAGTGTGTCCTTGTACAGTTGGGTGATTGGAGGCATAAGGAAATAAAGTGGAATGTCCCAGGATCTCGGGGTGCTTTTAGAGATCAGCACTAAGGCACAGCAAGGGAAAATGATTCATCACAGGGCCGCACACTCCCAGAGTGTCAGGGACAAAGTTCCATCTAATTGTTTTCCAAGGGTTGGTCACAAATTTTGCAAGTGAGCTTCCTGGGTTGGGGAGACAAGATAAGGCCATTTGTATCGTGGTACCACCATTTATCACTTTCACTAGCCCGCCACCGGGGACCCAAGGTCTGGAGAGCTGGAGATAAGTCACTTTTATCTGTGCTGCACTACTGATCTCAATATTGCCAAAAGAGTTAGGGAAGAGCCGGGGATTAGAGCAGATTCTCAGGTGAAAGAGGTGAGACAATATTCAAAAGGGTTTAAGCAGGCAGGAGAAGCTCCTGCCCAATTAAACTTTGTTGAGATGGCTATCTGGCAAGTGGATAGTACTACTGAATATTGCTTGTGACCAACCAACCACTGTCCAGTTAGTGCCGGGGTGGCCTAGGTGCGAAGTCAGAATTTAACCAGTTAGTGGTGATATTCAGTCTGCTGAACAGCTAGTCAGCTTGACAGTAAAAAAGCTGTCAATTTTATCCGCTGAGTTAACCGTGCACAGGTCTGAATACTGGCCAGCACCCAGTTAACTTCTGGATGACCACATACAGCTAGATATTCAATGCCGAAGCCCAGACAAGGCTCGGCACTGAATATCCAGATTTAACTCAGCCTCACTGTAAGCGGCTTAAAAACTGCTGACTGCCACGGGGTGAATATGGAATCAAACATCTATAAAGATTTCACATATAGAAAGGTGCAAGGCTGCCAAGAGACAAAGACTGGCCTGGGGCAAACAACTTCAGGGTCCCACCACCGCTTCTGCCCCCCCACTCTGCAGAATGCTCGAGAGGGACTGCTGTACAGGCCACGGATCCTTCTTCCTGCTACGTCCCACCTCCTATGAAGTAACTTCCTATTTCCACATAGGCAAGATGTGGCAGGAAGAAGGACCCAGCAGAGCAGTCTCTCTCAAATGCCAGTGTCAGGTCCTCCTTGCCCTCCCCCTCTTAGCGTCCCTGGAAATGTGACATCACTCCATGATCACCAAGGCCACTAAAAGGTTACAACAGGATTCCCCTCCTTTGCTATCCCCGCGCCCTGCACTCACCTATCTGAGGTTTTAACGGTTTCTCCTTCTCCGATACCTGGCATTTGCCGTAAGAGGGTTCTTCCTCTTCCTCCTTCACCTTTATCAGCATGGTGGTGTCTACGGTTTGAAAAGCAAATCGACACTGAATACAGATGCAACCTGTTCTGTCCCTCTACATGAGGGGGATGGGGGGAGGGAGGCATAGAAGATCTGTAGGGCAATGGGAACCAAGTGAAGAAAGAATTCACGCTAAGACAAAATCTGAACACCTAGGAGGCATTTTGATAACTTGGTGCTTCAATTAGGAGCTACAATGGAGCTTAGAATTTGCCAAAAGAAAATTAAGTGGCAGACCTCATCCTGCTTTATCAGAGCACCTGAAATTTTCAGAAGTCCCAGCAACATGTTGAATTTTGTACAAACACACTCCAGATTTATGGCTTAATTTCCAAGTTTATGTTACGTGCAGCCATGAAAAAGTCACAGCTTATAAGTACATAAGTATTGCCATACTGGGAAAGACCAAAGGCACATCAAGCCCAGCATCTTGTTTCCAACAGTGGCCAATCCAGGTCACAAATACCTGGCAAGATCCCAAAAAAGTACAAAATATTTTATTCTGCTTATCCCAGAAATAGTGGATTTTCCCCAAGGGTCTAAGGACTTTTCCTTTAGGAAGCCGTCCAAACTTTTTTTAAACTCCGTTAAGCTAACCGCCTTTACCACATTCTCTGACAACGAATTGCAGAGTTTAATTACACGTTGAGTGAAGAAAAATGTTCTCCTATTCGTTTTAAATTTACTACATTGCAGCTTCATCGCATGCCCCCTAGTCCTAGTATTTTTGGAAAGCGTAAACAGATGCTTCACATCTACCCGTTCAACTCCACTCATTATTTTATAGACCTCTATCATATCTCCCCTCAGCTGCCTTTTCTCCAAGCTGAAGAGCCTTAGCCGCTTTAGCCTTTCCTCATAGGGAAGTTGTCCCATCCCCTTTATCATTTTTGTCGCCCTTCTCTGCACCTTTTCTAATTCCACTATATCTTTTTTGAGATTCCTGATTGTACCATTAGACCTCCTGCCCACCAGAACTAGACCCTAGACATGAAATACATGTTTCTCAGTCTGAGAAAAGTTATTTGCTTGTCTTGGCCACTGCAGAGCATAATTGGCTGAGGAAGATGCAACTGAGTTTATCTCCCTTCATATAACCAATGCTTGCTTCAGGTGATCCTCAGAGACTACCAGTAAAAAAAACAACAAAAAACTGAATGCTGACACGTTCTTCCTGCTGACCAGATAAGCAAGGGAAGCAGAAACAAACAGAGGAAGGAAAAACACAGAGACAGGCTGGCAGAGACACAGGTAGGAGAGGAGAGAGAGAAAGGAGAGAAAATACAGCCTGATATTTCCTGGCCAAGCTGACTCTGCATGATCCAGGAAAAAACTTGCCAGGATATTCACAACAGGGGAGGAAAAACAGCCTACCATCTGCGCACCATCAGTAAGTTAGTACAAGTTCTTACCTGTGAGGAAATCACTATCATCCTCTTCATTAGAATCATCCCTGTAACTCCTGTAGGGTTCATCCACCTGCTTTATCCACAACGACATGCTGGCGTCGAAGAACCGGTCACCTAGCATGAGAAGCACACAACTTAGCTTTTGCCGAAGGCATGGAAGAGACACAGTAACAACTCGCTCATAAGTCTTGCCAGGAAACAGTACTTTCACAAGTGTGCTGCGCCTTAGGAGACATCCTCTCCATCATTACCACCATGACACATATGTATAGACTGCTCTGGCATGAAGACCACTCACCACGTGACTTTCACTAAGTTGTTTAATCTTCAGGGTTCCCCCAAGTGCACCATGTCCCAGAAAACATCCTCTCCATCATTACCAACATGACGTATATATACAGACTGCTCTGACATGAAATCCACTCACATGTGACCTTCAGCAAGCCATTTAATCTTCAGGGTTTTAAGTTCAATGTAGCAGCGTTACAGAAATAGCACTGCTTTCCGAAGGAATGTTTAAGGTTCTCCTATCAGTTTAATGAGTGTGCCCTCCCAACCCAACAATCCTCCTATTCTCTCTCCCCCCCCCCCCCCCCAATTCCTCCTGCTCATACCACAACCATAAGCTCACTTGTGGGGGAACTGTTTTTGAGAGCCTGGAGTTGCTCGTCCTCTTCTTTCTTGATTCGCAACAGGATGTCAGGCTGAACAGTGGGAGAACCTGCGAGGAGAGGAAAGGCCCCAGTTCAGGAAACGACATCCGCGGTCTGTGCTTTTCCCCCGTCTCTCCCCCAACCCAATCATTCCTGTGTCCTGCAAAGCAGCGAGACCACTCGCGGAGGGGGGGGGAGGGGACAATAGTGCCTCACCTCCAGACAGTCGGTGACATGTAAAGCAGAGGCATTATGGGAAGGAAAATTGGGCCGCGTCAATGCGCCTTGACATTACCTGCTCCAAAAACAAAAATAGAGGAGGGGAATGTGAAATTGTAATACACTAGCTATACAAGGGTATCAGTACTGCACAAAAGGGGGGAAGCGTATCAGGATGGCTCACTGATAACAGCCAGACTAGAAGCAGACAGCTATGATTGATACCTACATAACAGCAATCTCCCAGCTATATGAATCTACTTCCACCTCCAGCTTGAACACAAACTTTGCTTACCAGCAGCACGGCTGTTGGTGCCTTCCCTTATTTTTGAGGCTCCAGGATCCTTGAAAAATGGCTCTTCCTCTTGTTTAATCCGGAATAAAACATTTGTGTTCACAATCCCATAGCCTGTTGAAACAGAATGAGCCCTTGATGTCACATAGTTTGGGACAGTGCAAGTTGACAAACTAAAGAGTAGCAAGTCACCTGGTATGGATGGTACTGAAAGAACTCAAAAATGAAATGGCAGATCTTCTATTAGTAATTTGAACCGTATTGTTAAAATCATCTGCAGTAACTGAAGATTGGAGGGTGACCAACTCATAGGAGCCAACTTTTCAAAATTATTGGGGGTGCTAAGCCCAATGGAAATAACCCCTCCATGGACACATACAAGGAATTTTCTCAATATTGGGGGTGCTCAAGCACCCACAAAGCCGGCTCCTATGGACCAACTAACAACTATTTTTAAAAAGGGTGATGCAGGCAATTACAAAGCGGTGAGCCTAACATCACTGCTGAGCAAAACAGTAGAACTATTATAAAAAAGAAAATTACTGAATGTGTACACAGATGTCATTTAATGAGGAAAATCCAACATGAATTTTGTCAAGAGAAACCTTGCCTCAGTCTGCTACGTTTTACAGATGATGTAGTATATCAGCAAAGTCTCTCATGAAAGACTCCTGAAAAAATTAAAAAGCAGTGGGATGGAAGACAATGGCCAATTATTGACTGGGAGCTGATTAAAACACAGAAAAAAAAGAAAGTATAGCTAAATGGGCACATTTCTCAATGGAAGAAGGGGAATAGTACGGTTTATTTAAAGTTTAATATACTGCTCTTAATACTTGATATAACAAAAACAAATTAAATTATTAAAAACAGGCAGAAAGGAACAACAAAATTGAAAACGCATGAAAGTAACCAAGTCAAAAGGGAACACATACCATGATTTACGTTAATGTCTATGAGGTCAACATTCAGACTGTGAGAGTTAAGACTGGATAAGTCCCGCAGTCGACGCTAAAACCAGAAATGTAATGCTGGGCTGTTTCTGGTGACCGGCATTGAATATCTGGTTTATTTTTGGCTGGTTTAAAGATAACTGGCTAAGTTGATAATCACACTTAGCTGGTTATCTTTAAACTGGTTTTCATGCGGCTATCTGCTAGCCACTAACCGCGGATATTCAGCAGGGGGACAGCCGGTTATCCCCCACTCAATATTAGCAGACAGCAGATATTGGGGGGGGGGGGGGGGGGGTTGTCTATTGCAAGCAGACCCTGGAGTCCTGCCTTGGAGAAGTGTGTAAACAGGTAGTACTTAAGTTTGGTTTTAAACTTAACGAAATACTGATTCTTCTCTTAATTCATGAGGAAAAGAGGGACAAAGAAAGTTAGAATGAGGAGTGCAAGCAGGGCAGGGGAGGGAGAGCAGTTCATTAAAAGAATGGAGATGTCAAGATGGCTTATAGTAAGTTCCACAAGGATCTGTACTGGGACCAGTGCTTTTTAACATATTTATAAATGATTACAAGTGAAGTGGTCAAATTTACAGATGACACAGCATTATCCAAAGTTGTTAAATCGCTTGTGAAAAATGACAGGACCAGCACCAAATGGCAGATGAAATATGCTAGTTCCCACATTGGCTAAAAATATTCCTAACTCTACCTTTAAAAAATACCTGATTCATTCAGAACCCAGTGCTGGCATTGGCAGGAGCAACTGGAGTTGAATGGGAGGGGATTTTCAAAGTATACACGTGGCTATAACAGTCTACGAGTTGTACCATGGCTCTCCCTTTTAAATATGCTTTGGGATTAAGATGCTTTCTATGTGGCTGTCTTTTCCTCTTGAAAATAACATGCATAGGTTTTAAAATGCAGAACTAAGCATGCTCTTTCCCTTCTTGAACAACACAGGCCTCCGGAAATGCTTGCTCAAACTGTGGCCAGAGGTGTGAGGGTGTAAGCACTGTCGACCCCACTTACAAATTGCTGCAAGTTGAGTGGCAGACTTCACCCTGTCGAGCAGAGGCCCTGAGATTTTCAGGAAGAAAGCCCCAGCACACCAGATTTACAGCTTAATTTCAAAGTTCATCTTCCATGCAGGCATGAAAAAGTCACTCGCAACTTCTTCCCTGACCGCACCATTAGCCCTCCTGCCCGCCAAAGCTAGGCCCTGAATGTGAAACACACGTTTCTCATTCTGAGAAAAGTTATTTACTCGTCTTGGCCACTGCAGAGCACAGTTAGCTGAGGAAGATGCAACTTGAGTTTATTTCCCTTCACAGTACCCCAGATATAAGCCTGAAATTCACTGACCTGGTTTTAGGTGTTTTAAACTAATTTGTTAGCACTAGAAGCCATGCTAATGAGCTAACTTCTTTCCCCTAATCAGTCTCCATTTAATCTGTTTAATTTTGTCATGGGGGGTATTTGAACCACCATGATTTAACGGCTATCTCCCCAAGTTAGGCAGGTAAATGATCTGAAATGGATCCCTCTGCCTTTGATTTGGGCCATTCCCCACCTGATTTAAAATAATAAATAACAAATCCCTGGCTGGCTAGAATTCTGCAGAATATGGTACACTGACTATTCCAGAAAGCTTAGCAGTAAAACTGGAAGACGGGGGAGAGAGCAAAGAGATGGTGGTGGTGAACAGATAAGCAAAAAGTGAGAAGGTTGTGGTACCCACTCAGGGGCAGGAGAAAGAAGAGGAACAAGGTGACCTGGACTGGGGCTTCCCTGCCTGGAGACTGTGCAGACTCCCAGTGTAAAAGTGGAGGGGGAATGTGATTCTCACCCAGCGAGACAAGGGCCCCATGGATCTCCCTCATGGCATTTGTGTACACCTCCTTCCGCCAGTCCTCCAATGCCTCCCAATCGTCCTCAGAGAAGTAAGCTGCCACATCATGGAAGGTCACTGGAGGGACCTGCAAGGGGAACCATGAATTACATTTAGATAAACAGGGCATCTGAACCCTTTTTATCAAAATAAAGGTTCACTGTGCTTTATTTCTTTCAAAAAATGTCCCAGATCTTCTCATAAATGTATTTTTCTGATTTTCAAATAGCAAAATCACAGATCACTTGTGACAAAATAGGTAAAATGTACACATAACAGAAAAACAAAGAAGAAAAATAACCAATCTTGTCTGTCCACAATCATAGAGGTAATACGGGCCAAGAGCTAGAAAAGAAATGAAAGGAAATATTCAGAAAATTAAATAGATATCTTCCTCCAGTCCAAATTCCATATACAACCTCACAACACATTCCTGTTATACTCATGTCTAAACCTGTAACTGTTCCTTAGAAATGAATGTATACACTCAAATATAAACCAACAGTCCTCCCCCCAATTCAAATATAAACCGGGTTTATATTCAAGTGTACAGTAACTTCCCTACCCCCATGACCATCATTTCTTTCTCCCTCCCCAACCCCTCTACCTGCGGTTACCTGTATCTCTTTGTCCGCACCCCCTTCTCTGCAGTTGCTGGCATTTCTTCTCCCACCCCCACTGCAGTTCCTACCTCAGGCTGACGCTGACAAAGAAAGCCGTGCGCTGGGTTGGTGCTGATGCTCAAGGCCTGCCAGCTCCTGCCCTCTCCGAGACTCAGGACTGCGCACGGGTGGCCACACTTTGCATTAAAATGTGTGGTAACAAGGCCATTAAGTATTCCGGGCAATGCATAAAAGGAAACGGTGGCTTTTGCTGCATGGACAACGTGAGAAATTTTTCACCATGTCCGGGGCGGTGGAGAAGGGTTCTAGAAGAAGACTTGATGCTAGTTTTTAAGATTTAACTGCCAGTTTTGTCATCTTCTGCAACCAGAACGAAGTACCTGCAAGTTTAAAAGACTGAGGGGAGGTAACAGAGCTTGTGGACATGTCGGGAACATAAACGAAAGTGTCAACACACATCAGCACCTGTTCTGCGCATAAATATCAGCCTTGCAAAATTTTTATTTATAAGAAAGTTTTGCCAGGCTAATATTATATTAATGTGTTGAAGAACAAGCGCTGATGTGTACTGAAACAGTCATTTTTTTTCATTTTTGTTCCAATATGCACTTACCACAAAACCTTTGTGGGCATGCATCTGGCAGGCTTCCCTCCCCACGATATGAATGCATAAATTTTGCTGCCTGTCACAGTATTAAGCTCACGGCAAAAGTGGATATCCACGTGCAGCTCTACCCATGACTTTGTACGTTGGCTTCTGTGCTGTAACCTCTCTATACAGCTTGTAGGCAGAAGGATAGTGAAGACAAAATCTTTATTATAAAGTATATGGTCTCCCTCCCCTTTCTTTTCTGCATTATCACAATTTGGTTACTAGGCTGCTAACTGTAAACTAAGGTGGGGAAAAGACAACAGATGACAAAAGAAATGCACCATGAAAGTCACAGAAAACAGCTCCATTCAAACCGCCTTGACCCTCTCCCCATCAGATCAAAGATACACACAGAGACAACACAGATGTACATACACACACATGCAGAAGAACTGGAAAGAATTCCATGTACCATGCTCTGCATGTTTTCCTCACTTGGTCATGTAAATGGAAACCCAGTCACAAAAGCTATCCAATCAAGAATGTTATCACATAAATGGGAATCCCTGGGAGATGTCATTTGCATCCATTCCTTGCTGTGCCTAATACAGCAGTTCAAACATTGTTTTAAGTGAGCCTTACATTACTAAACAAAGTGACAAAATGTCATAACGGCTCACCCTGGCCAAAACCTTCTTAGACATGGTCCCTTGCGTTTTCTCTTCCACAGCTGAAGGCGGTTGAGGACACGCTGGGTGAAGAGGGGTCACACCGCTGTCATCGTCTGTTGTGGCCTAGAGAAGCATGCAAAATCCCAATAAATAAAATAAGCCTTTTAAAAATTTTCATTGAGCAATGCATCTTTCCCATTTCCTGGAATGCCTTTCTGTATTCTCAACCCCTGCCTCTTTCCAGCCTCCCCCTGTGCTCTCTGTAGTTTGTAGGAATCTGATCAATTCCACCTCTTCTGGGGGTGGATGTCAACCAACTCAAGATGCACATGTCAGTGCTCACTTGAACCCTTTCCTTATTTTGGGGCTGGGGATCCGGTCTGAAATCTGGGACAGCTTTGCAGTATCTAGATACAACATAAAAGTACTTCCACTCCCTCTGTGCATTTCAGGTCTGAGACTGTAAAATTAACCCCCCCCCCCCGAACATCCTATCTGCTGAATATAACGTAAGGTGTCTTTAGGAAGCTGTACAACCTAGAGAACTGAAATTTGGGATTAACACCAGCCACTCTTCTATACCCAGCATGCTCAAAAACAACAGCTGATTTCTCACTACCTTTTTTTCTCTGTCCCAACATGCTCAAAAGAAACAGACCCCGCCCCCTTCCTACCCAATCCAATCCATTAGAAACCTGCTATGTAGGGGTGGTGCCTGACCTCAGAATTTTTGCCTCCATGGCATGCAGGGAGTTGTAGTTCAGTTTGATTTTTTTGCCTGACCCCATAAGCAAAATGAAACTACAACTCCTTGCATTCCATGGAGGCAAATCCTGGGGTCATGCTCAGGCACCACCCCTACATAGTAGCTTCCAAACTGGAGGGGGGAAGCTTATGTAGTTCAGATTGTTTTCATTGGCTCTCTTTCCCCAAGTAAATCAGAACTACAATTCCCAACATGACAGTGATCTCTCTCTCTCGCTCCCTCTCTCTCCCTCTCTCTCTGAGCATGCTCAGTAGAAGCAGACAGCCCTCAATCTAACCTCCTTGCTTGCAACCCTCCATCCACCTGACCCCAGAATCAAAACCGGATTTGACTCCATTGCATGCAGGGAGTTGTAGTTTACTGGGATAGGGGAGGGGGTGGAGGGTTGCAAGCAATATAATACTAATAAGTCCCAACTACCCCAGGTCACCCTAAAAGCGCACATCCGGTCTAGGATTCGTCTCCCGCCCTCCGGAAAAGACGTCACCGATGCTCTGCCTTTCGCGCAGGCGCGGTGGCACTCAAGATGGCTGCCTAGGTGGCGTTTTGTTGATTCCCTGAGCTCTGAGTGTTGGGCAGAGCCGCTGCCTGGTCCCTGGGTTTCCTTCTCCACTATTGTCCCGGGGTAGGATCAGCTGCTGATTGTCTTCTGGCGCTTTCGAGAGTCCCTGAAAGCAGGGGGAGGGGGATTGACAGCTGAAGGGAGAGCAGAAGGGTCCTACAAACCCCCCTTTCTTTTCCACAAGGCAAGAATTGTATGTACCCCCTACCCTGGAGAAGAGAGAAAGGGAGCGCTGGGGGGACAGGTAAAGATCAGTTTCCTTCCTCAACTCCCCCCTCCCCAGTGGTTTGTGATATTGTTATTTCTTTCTCTGATGCTGTCCCCCCTTCCCCTCTCAGATTCAAGCTTAGAAATAATTCAGGAAGTTCTATTAAACTCTCCCCCAACCCCTCAAGTGATTTCTGGCACTGTTATTTTCTGGATGCTGCCTATCCTTTCACAATCAAACTTAGAAATAATTCAGGAGGAAGGCCTATTCCCACTCCTCTGTCTCCGCACCACCCCATCCACAGCTGATGATCCTCTTAAAACAAGGGTCCCCAAACTTGATCTAGTTTTGAAGGTTTCCACAATGAATATGCATGAGATCTAACTGCATAGGTGGAACCAGTATGTACAAATATATTGCATGCACACATGTTGTGGAAACCCTGAACATCTGACTGGGTTGTGGTCTTGAGGACCAAGTTTGGGGATCCCTGCTCCGGGATTTTCTTTTAACAAGAAACCTGTTTTCTTTGTGAGGGTTGAAAATTTAAATGGTGCTACAAATTCAGGGTGGGGGGAGGAAGACTATCCCAGCAGAAGGCAGGAGAACTGTGTCCCCCTGGGCTTTTACGTTATGAAAGGTTGGAGAGATCTAAAGTTTTACAGAGTGTTTTTTTATGCTGTTGGCAGATATGGAATTTCAACATAACTTGTAATGTGTCAGTGAGAGTATATAGTGCTGCCCTCTCTGACTAAACAAAGCCTTTGATGATGCAGGAGCTCACAGAGTTGAGGGGCTTACAAGGCTACCCAGAACTATTGTTAGATACAAGGGGATGCCAAAGTTGATCAGTTGTCTATCTACTGTGGAACTTTTGGTGGGTTTGGAGTCCCCTGTGGTATGGGAGTCCAGGGCAGCTGCCCTGTTAGTCTCCGGGCTGGTATTAGGGGGAATGCAATTGTTAATATGTGGCCTGGCTTCAGACCTACCACTGGAATAGTGGTGGGCTAAGCTACACAGGCTAGAGCAACTGGAAAAGTACTGACTAGGCCAAATAACAAGCTAATGATATATTTGAGAATCTGCAGAAAGCAGGTCAGAACAATGGGTCTTAACACAACCAGGTACAACTTTCTAATTGAATATAGCACCTATAATGAAATAATAATAATAATGGGTAAAAGGAATAAAATGAGGTTTTTAAAGTGGGACTTATTTTCCATCAGATGGCACAGAGATCATAAGATGTTATGAAAGGTATTACAAGAGGAAGATGTGAAACTGATAAAGATATTTTAGTAAACGAGAAAAACAAAATGTTCGAAAAACATGTTGACATCTACGGAAGTGTGGAAACTCTAGAAATAGATAGAACGGAAGAGAGTTGGGTACAGATGTACATCTGGCCGGATACGAAAGTATGATCTCAGAAATTGAGAAATATTAGAAAAAAAATGTACCTCACAATAGACTTGTATTGGGACTTGGGGCTATAAAAGGGATAAGATTTTGAGAGAAAGTTGGAGTCCTCCCCAACGCTTCTTCTCGGACGGCAGGGCCCTGTGCTGTTGAACCCAGAATCTGTTTGATGTCTGTACTTTGAAAAACTTGGTAAGAATAAAGCTTTCTCTCTGAAATCTATCTCTGTCTTTATTTTCAAGTATTCTTCATCTTTCATTGATACTACAAACTAAGCCACACACATAACTAACACTCTATGTCTATATAAATTACTGTGGCATTTTAATAGAATACATGCAACTACATAGATGACCAAGGATTCACTTAGATCCTGATAGACAGAAGGCCATGGTCATGGACATTATCCTAGACTTATGCCTTCTGGTATCTACACAACACAGATATCACTGGGATGGAATATCAAAAGGATTTAGGCAGGCAATTTAATACATAGTGGAAGCGCAGACCCTTTGTCCCTGAAGAACGGTATTCCTGGGGCGCAATGAGGGCCTTTAAAATTTACACAATCTTGCACAGCCCTGGTGAAATAGTAATACAAGATGATTGTAAACATACTGGGTAGAGTTGCCAAGTACGTGTGATTCAGGGGGTAGGAGAGGGTGCAGAATAGGTTTGTACTACATGTTGGGCTCATAGCTTTTGTTATAGGTTTGTGGTGGTGTTGCAAGGTGCTTTTAAGGCTTTGGCAAATGTGGAGGAATGTAGAATGTTTGATTATCAGATGCTTGCCTGGTTTGGGAGAGATACAGGAGGCAAGGACACTTCAAATAATGTTGGATGCATGCAGGGTGATGTTTACAGTCTGGGGATATAGCAAAGTGCTTGTACAGGTCTAGTTGGGGGTTCACATGATGTGTGCATGTTTCTGGATGGTTGGTAGGGTAACTTGTGGGATGCAGGATTCTTGGACAAGGGGTTTCTGTAGGGATACTTCCTAGGGGTGAGAATGCAGAGTGCTTGCATGATTAGGGATGGGATTCATTGGATGCTTGTGTAGCTCATTGGCAGGAGTCTGGTTTGCTGGATGAAAACTGATTCAGTTTGAGGTGGCAGTTCAAGATGCTGGCATGAATGGAGTTGGGGAGTGGATTCTTGCACGGCTGAAGGTGAGAATGCATGGTGATCGCAAAGGGATGCAGATCGCTGGGTGCCTTCACAGGGATAGAGTTACTGGCTTGCTGGAGAATTGCCCAGCTTGGAGGGGATTTGGAAGATGCTCTGAGGATAGGGAAGGAGTAAAGGTAGAGGATGCAGAGATTCTTTCCTACGGATGTTTTTGAAGTTGAGGACTTCTAGATTGTTTTAAGATTTTGACGGAAAAGAGACATCTTTTGTGAGATGCTGGTTGGATCCTAGTAGCAGGATGAAGTGGAGTGAGGGAAAGTGAAGTTGTTGGCAGGTTGCTGCAAGGCCTAGGATGATGTTACCTCAGGATTCTGAAATGATGTTATGATTCTGCCGGTTTGGCTGAGGGGGAGGGGGGACGTCTCTTCTGATTGGCTGCCAGGGGTTGTGCTGACTTCAGGGGATAGTACTTTAGCCTGCAGCTGAAGAGTTTCTCTGCTTTTGCCTTACTTATCTGGTGGTAACAGGAAAGCCTGATAGGTTTCTCTCAGAACGTGCTCTAGGTTCTGACAGGGATCTGTGTTGATTTAGAGTATTCTTTTCCTTCCCTCTGGGTTAGCTGCTGCTGTGTGTGTGTGTGTGTGTGTGTGCGCGTAGCTCTGTAATCAGGGTCAGCTGCTCGTTTGTTTAGTGGGGGCTGGGCATTGCTCAGCCTCCGGGGCTCTGGGCTGAGTGAGAGCTTCTCCTTTGTTTGCTTGTTTTAAGGATTTCTCTTCCCAGTGTCCTGGCCTGCTGGCTCAGTGAGTTTAACCCTTTGTGTACTGTGTGTATTGTATTCCTGCCTCTGCCAGTGTGTTTGTTTGGATGGGCCCCACTCCCTCTCGGAGGGGAAGCATTCTCTCTGATTGTTTGTTGATTTATGGCACTCTCTCTCTCTGCTGGCTCTACAAGCTTAACCCTTTATGTTCTGTGTGCCTCTGTCTACAGTGGGTTTGAGGCAAAGGCTTTCTGCCTTCCTTTGTGTTTGGTTCCTCTGGCTTCTGCCTGGGGCTCCTACCCTGGTGGGGAGGGGGTTGCTGTGTTAGTTCCCCTGTCCTGCGCTAGTCCCCTGCGTGGGCGTGGCCCGCTCTGGTCCTTTGTTTCCCCCTCTGCCCTATTGCTGGTGTTCAGTGCGTGTCTGGCATCTTGGGGCCCTCTGGGTTCTTTCACCCCTCCCTGTGTGTGATTGGGTTCCAGTTCAGCCGTGAGGCTCGCACGAGTGGCTCTGTCTGCGTGGGTTCCGGTTCGGCCGCGAGGCCTGCCTGTATGCCTATTTCCCTTCTTCCTGAGGGACTGGGGAGAGGGGTAGCTTAGGGGGTATTGTGTAGCTGGGGTGTGCGGTGGTGGGTCGGTCTCCCCTTGGCCTGGGTCGGCGCCCTGCTGGCCTCGGCCAGGGCCCAAGGGCTCACGACCAACCCAACGGATTACAGAACGCAAAAGCCATGAGCTCGACCGATCCATCCCCCATGCAGCTGCTCCAGCAATTGCATGCTCAGCTACAACAGGTATCGGGAGTCGTGAACGCACTGTCTCAACGGGTAGACTCGCTGACTGTCACGGGGGCTGCGGAGGTCCCGCCAGCAGCTACTCCGCCTAGTTCCCACGCATGTGGCCGAGGGATTCGGGTGGCTACGCCCCCGAGGTACAAGGGCGACAGTAAGACCTGCCGGGGGTTCCTCAATCAATGCCAAATTGTCTTCGAGTTGCAGGCCCGGGATTTTCCTTCGGCTCGGGCGAAGGTGGCTTATATTATCTCTCTACTGGCAGGCCCCGCTCTGCCTGGGCCTCGCCCTTATGGGAGAAGAAGGATCCCCTCCTGGATAATTTGGCAGAGTTTTTGAAACAATTTTGGCTCATCTTTGAGGAACCCGGGAAGCCCTCCTCGGCGGCGACTCAGCTGTTGAACCTACATCAGGGGCGACTCTCTCTGGGTGAGTACGCCATCCAGTTTCGGACTTTGGCCGCAGAGCTAGGTTGGGATAACCCAAGCCTGACTGCGGTATTTTGGCATGGTGTCTCGGCCAACATTAAGGACGAACTCACAGGCCGGGAGCTGCCCTCAGATCTGAATGACCTCATCCGTCTCTGTACCCAGGTGGACATCCGGTTCAGGGAGCGGGCCTGTGAACGTCGCGCTGGTCAGCAGGTTGCAGGGGCTAACTCGAGGAGCTCGCACAAGAGCCCTGCTTCCCCGTCGCTGGGTGTGCCCGATGGGTCTGAACCTATGCAGGTTGACCGGGCGGCCCAGGAGAGACAGCGGAGACGCTCTAAGGGGCTGTGCCTGCATTGTGGAGTGAAAGGGCACTTTGTCCGTGAGTGCCCGAAGAGAAAGAAGTCGGGGAAACCAGCAGCCCTGATACCGGCTAGGGAGACCGGGTCAGGGCCAAAGTCCTTCTCCCCTTGGATGCAGGTTTTGGTGCCAGTTCTACTGGCGATTAAGGATACCCCTTGTTTTGAGGCGCTAGTTGACTCGGGGGCGGGAGGCAACTTTATCAGCGCGGACCTGGTGTGGGTTCATCAAATTCCTACGATGGAGTTAACCTCAGCCCATCACCGTCTCAGCGGCTTGGGGAGTTCTCCGCTCCAGAACCGTGCCTATGACCATACGGGTAGGAGTCTTACACAAAGAAGTTATCTCCTTCTACGTCCTTCCGTCGGCCACTGAGGCCATAATCCTGGGATTACCCTGGCTTCGCCTGCATAACCCTTGCATTGATTGGGCCCGGGGTGAATTGACGGCGTGGGGCCCGGGCTGCCAGAAGGTCTGTTTGGATAAGGTCTCGCCAGCCCCAGTGACGCTTCCTTTGGATCGAGCCAATGTTATGTTACCGGGGCCCTACAGATCCTTTGGAGATGTTTTTTCCAAACAGCAAGCAGAGATTCTGCCTCCTCATCGCTCCTATGACTGTGCCATAGAGCTACTACCTGGCACTGAACCTCCCCGTGGCCGCTGTAATAGGTTGCTGGGCGTGGGTCAGCCCCTAGGGCTGTCCGCCCTTCTCAGCAGCCTGTAGCATACAAGTCTTGTTCAATAAAGAAACAAACAAAAAAAAAACACATCAGGATCCAATACAAACTTTGCCCTTTTATTGTTCTCTCATTCAGCTTGGGAGAACTCAGCCCAGGCTTCAGCCGCTGGTTCCCCTTTTCAGTTTCCTGGGGCGGAGCGGCTCCAGAAGAAAGAAGCTCTCATTCAGTCCCACCCAGGCTGTTATAACCCAGGCACCATACAGCCTGGGTCCAAAAGAAAAGCTCTCAAAAAAAACAGCAATATAACTTGGCTTTTCAAGTCCACAGTTCAGGTAGCCAAGCGCTCAAAACAGCACTATACCTTGGCTTTTCAAATCCACAGTTCAGGTAACCATGCTCTCAAAACCAGCAATATAACTTGGCTCTTTAAATACACAGTTCAGGTAACCAAGCGCTCAAAACCAGCACTATACCTTGGCTTTTCAAATCCACAGTTCCTCTGGCTTTGCGCGGGCTCAAAGCCTGGGGGTCCCACCCGCTTGGTCAGACTTTTACTTACTCTCTGACCTCCTCCCGCATGACCCCTTTCTTTCTCTGGCCTGCTTAGCCAGGGATTGTCTTACTTCTGTGGCTTTCTCTGGGCCAGAGCTGATACATCCATGGGCTCCTCCAGGGTTGGCTCGGGTACTGTCAGCTCCATGGACCAAGGCCCAAACTCCTCTTTCTCCTTCTCAGGAGCCCAGTCCATACTCTCCTCGCCCCACCCTCTTCCCAGCTGCTCCTCATTTTCCTCATTAACCCTTTCGGGCTTGTTCTCTTCTTTTTCCCACCTGTTCCACCTCTCTTTCCCCCAGGTTGGAGAATTAGTATTACTCCTTCTCCTGCAGCCCCCTTCTGGTGACTCTTGTGAATGCACCCGGGTTTGTCTCTCTTTTTCCCAAGGTGGCTGCTGGGATTGGTAGTTCTTACCCCTAAGTTGTCTCTTGGGGAAAAGCGGCCGGTAAGGTAGAATCTCCTTTGTGGCTTTTTGGGGGTTGTAGGATCTGGTTCCTTTTGTTTCTCCCAGGTCCCTACGGTTTTCCCCATCCCCTTTACATACCCCCCCCCTTAAGCTCGCCTCTCTCCCTTTTCTTTCATTTGCTCCCTTTTCTTCGTCTACCCGGGATAAGGCGTCCACATGAGCCAAACACTTCCCAGGACGATGCTCCACCTCATATTGAAATGGCTGTAAGGCAAGGTACCATCGCATTAATCGTCCATTATTGTTTTTCATCATGTTCAGCCATTTCAATGGAGCATGGTCCGTTACCAGTTTGAATTTTTTCCCTTCCAAGTAAACATTACATTCCTGTACGGCCCACCGTATGGCCAAGCATTCTTTCTCTATTGTGGAGTAATGCTCTTCATGGGGCAATAATTTCCGGCTCAAATATAACACAGGATGTTCTTCCCTGTTATGCTCCTGGGATAGTACCGCTCCCAACCCCCTCCCTGAGGCATCTGTTTGCAAGATAAAGGGCCTCTCAAAATCTACTGCCTTCAAGACCGGCTCTTGACACAGGGCCTTCTGCATCTGTTCAAAAGCCGACAGTTCCTCCTCCCCCCATCTTAAATGATCAGGGTTCTTCCCTCTTAGCATGTCCGTTAAGGGTGTGGCCATAGCTGAAAACCGGGGGATGAAACGGCGGTAGTACCCTACCATTCCCAGGAAGCGCCTCAATTGCTTTTTGGTGTTTGGGCGGGGAAACTCCTGTATGCTTTTAACCTTATTTATTAAAGGCCTCACTTCCCCTTGGCCCACATTGTAACCCAAATACTTCACCCGAAATTGCGCAAAGTGACATTTCTTTGGGTTCAGGGTGAGTCCCGCCTCTCGGAAAGCCTGCAGCACCGCCCCTACCTGCCCCACATGGGTATCCCATTCCCCACTGTGTATGACCACATCATCCATGTACGCCGCTGCGTAGGCCTGATGTGGTCTAAGCACCCTATCTAGCAATCTTTGACAGCTCGCAGCTGCTGAATTCAGGCCAAAAGGCAACCTTTTGAACTGGTACAGGCCCATTGGTGTGCTAAAAGCTGTCTTTGCCTGAGCCCCGGGAGTAAGTGGGATTTGCCAATACCCTTTTGTTAAGTCCAGGGTGGTGAGATATTGGGCGGTTCCTAACCGATCCACCAGCTCCTCAATATAAGGCATAGGATAGGCGTCTGCCCGAGAAATGGTGTTTAGCTGGCGGAAATCGATACAGAACCGCCACTCCCCCTCGGGCTTGGGTACTAGCACCACGGGGCTGGACCAGGGGCTATTGGATTCCTCAATCACCCCAAAGTTTAACATTTCCTGCACTTGTTTTATTACCTCTTGCCTTTTCATGGGTGAAAGCCTATAGGGTTTTTGTCGTACTATCTTTCCCCTCTCCGTTACTATGTCATGCTGCACTAGCTGGGTACTTCCAGGGCAAGCTGTTAATACGTCCTTAAACCTTCTTAGTAAGTTCCCTAACTCCTTTTTTTGTACCGGGGTCAAATGGGGATTAACCCCCGGCTCCCCAGGCTGGAAGATATCCCTTATTTGGGGGCCCAACTCCTCCCCCTCTTTTTCTTCCACCCTAGCCTGTAAGCCCACCCGGGCTACCCAGGGTTTTATCAGGTTTACATGGAACGTTTGAACTCTTCCCTTCTCGTTTTCTACCTCATACGTGAGGGGACCTAGACGCTTCTTCACCACCCAGGGGCCCTTCCACCTAGAAGCGAACCTATGCGGGTCCTCCGAGATTAATATGAGCACTCTATCCCCTGGTTGAAACTCCCTTTCTTTAGTACCCCTATCATAATACTTCTTTTGGAGATTTTGGTTCTCTTCGAACCTCTCCTGGGAATATTCTTGTATCTTACCCAATCTTGCCCTCAGATCCTGTAAGTACTCGACTACTGACTGATCAGTGGCCTCTGGGGTTACCCACTGTTCTTGCAGTATGTCCAAAATGCCCCGGGGCCTCCTGCCAAACAGGAGTTCAAAAGGGGACACTCCTAAGGAGTCGTGCACCTTTTCTCGGTAAGCGTATAACGCAAAAGGTAGCAATTGGTCCCAGCTGGTCCTATCTTCCCCTAGAGCTCTTTTTATCATGCCCTTTAAGGTTTTATTAAACCGCTCTACCATCCCATTGGTTTGGGGATGGTAGGCCGCTGTACGGAGATGTTGTATCCCAAACGCCTCCCACACTTGCTTTAGGGTCCTGGACATGAAGTTGGATCCCCTATCCGTCAGCACCTCCCGGGGAAAACCCACCTCACAGAATATTTTTATTAGCTCCCGGCCAATAACTTTAGCGGATATGCTCCTTAAAGGCACAGCCCAGGGGTATCTCGTGGCCATATCCATTACCACCAACACATATAAGAAACCCCTTTTTGATTTCGTGACTGGGCCAATAATATCCATTGCTATCCTTTTCCCCGGTTGTTCCACCCTCGGAATAGGATTTAAAGGGGCTTTGGGCGGGAACCTGTCTGACACCTTCTGACAGTTGGGGCAGGATTTACAATAATTTTCCACCTCCCTATAGACTCCCGGCCAATAAAATCTAGCCAAAATCTGAGTCAAGGTGGCTTGGGTGCCCTTATGCCCACCTAACGGGTGATCATGCGCGAGCCTTATGACCAGGGGACGGAAAGCCTGGGGAACTACCAGTTGTCGCCCCCCCTCCGGGCTCTCCCAGTTTGGCACTTGCCGATATAAGATGTCCCCTTCTATCCGGAACCCCGGAGCCTCTTGATCTTCCCCCTGTCGGGCCCTCCCCCAGGCATATTCTAATGTTGGATCATTTGCCTGTTCCCTGTGAAATTGAGGAAACTGTTCCCTCAGTTCTTTTGGGGCTACCGGTAGATAGCTTTCGGCCCTCACCTGCTCCAATGCCTCCTGTCTACCCCTCTTCTCCTTTTTTTTCATGGCCTTCCCTTTTCTCTCTTTTCCCGGCTCCCCTAAGACCTCGCCCTGGAAAGGAAAGATATCTTCTATTCCCTCTTCTTGCCCCTCTAGGTCCCGAAGAGCCTGAGCCCGAGTAGTTACCCATACTCTTCTCTCTCTAATACAATCGGAAAAAGGGGGCCAATCCCTTCCCAAAATCATCTCCTGGGGTAACCTTGGAAGAACAGCCATAGCCATTTCTATGTCGCCTGTGGGCCCTTTTAAGTTCACTCTATGGAGGGTGTATCGTGTACTGGCCCCATGGATACACTGTATGGCTACCGCTCCCTCATAGGTATCCCGTCCTCCATTCCTCCTCCCTCTTATTCGGTCCCATAACCGCCGGGAGATCATGGACTGGTCTGCCCCAGAGTCTAACATGGCCACTACCGGTAAACCTTCCACCTCTAAAGAGGCCGTATACCTGGGTTTAAATCCCTCGTTAACCTGGGAGATCCATCCCTCCCGACCCGGGCAATCCTTCCTGAAATGCCCCGTTCTCCCACACTTATAACACTGCTGTACCCCATAAGAGGCCACCTTCTTTTCCTCCCATGGGAGCCCTCCTTTCTTTTTCCCCAGCCAAGTGGAGTCCGGTATCCCTTCCTTTTGCCCCATCTTTGAGGAGCAACTTTTGGTACCCCCACCCCCCTGGGGTCGGGGCTTTCCCCCCTCCCTCTCGGGTCCTCCCCAATGTTGGGCTTCCAGATACCACTCCAACCCGGCCGTCACTCCCTCCACTGTTTTACAGCCTCTTTTTACCAATTCTGCTCTTATTTCTCCGGGTAGGCCTTGGAGGAATTGCTCCACCACCAATTCTTGGAGAATTTCCTGGATAGTGTGGTGGTCGGGCTCTAATCATCTTTTTAATAAGTCCATCAACCTATTGGCCACAGCTTTCGGGGTTTCTCCCTTTTCCCACTTAGTGGCGCGAAACTTCCGCCTATAGGCCTGGGTACTAAGGCCATAACGGTCCTTAATGGCCTCTTTCAGCTTTCCATAGTGGGCAGCATCGCCTGGAGACAAGTCCCTAAATGCGGCCAGGGCCTCCCCTGCCAGGGAAGGGACTAAACGCATGGCCCACTGTTCTTGTGGCCAACTAGCAGCCACGGCCACCCTTTCAAAGGCTGTTAGGAAATCATCCACATTGTCCTGCTCTGTTAACTTTCCCCAGGTCAGTGTGTTCATGGATAATGTTCCTACCGCACCGCTGTCTCCAGTCCATGGTCCTAAGGCTGCTGGGTCCATGTCCCTTGGAGCGGGGATCCCCCTCTGAAAGAACTCCTGGAGCATCTTTAGCACCGGCTGCTGTTGGTCTCTCGCCGCCGCCAAGGAGTCCTCCACCATCTTAGCTGTTAGTTCCTGCTGTTTTTGGAACTGCATGGTCATCCATGCGAAGATTTCCTTCGGATCCATCCTCTGGCTCCCGAACCGCCTCCTGGAAGAAAAAAAAACAGAGGACCACTCCAAGTGCGATTTCCCCCACTTCCTTGGGTCTTTCTAAGATCCCTCCGGCCCCCACCTGTCTAGGCCCCGCTTACCGGAACCCAAGATGGGTCTGCGCCTTTATCAGCGTTGGCCCCTCCGTCGGGCTTCTCTGCTGGGCTGGTCTCGACCTCCTCGAGCGACAGGTTCCAAAAAAAAATTTTTGATCCCACTTCTGACACCAATTGTAATAGGTTGCTGGGCGTGGGTCAGCCCCTAGGGCTGTCCGCCCTTCTCAGCAGCCTGTAGCATACAAGTCTTGTTCAATAAAGAAACAAACAAAAAAAAAAACACATCAGGATCCAATACAAACTTTGCCCTTTTATTGTTCTCTCATTCAGCTTGGGAGAACTCAGCCCAGGCTTCAGCCGCTGGTTCCCCTTTTCAGTTTCCTGGGGCGGAGCGGCTCCAGAAGAAAGAAGCTCTCATTCAGTCCCACCCAGGCTGTTATAACCCAGGCACCATACAGCCTGGGTCCAAAAGAAAAGCTCTCAAAAAAAACAGCAATATAACTTGGCTTTTCAAGTCCACAGTTCAGGTAGCCAAGCGCTCAAAACAGCACTATACCTTGGCTTTTCAAATCCACAGTTCAGGTAACCATGCTCTCAAAACCAGCAATATAACTTGGCTCTTTAAATACACAGTTCAGGTAACCAAGCGCTCAAAACAGCACTATACCTTGGCTTTTCAAATCCACAGTTCCTCTGGCTTTGCGCGGGCTCAAAGCCTGGGGGTCCCACCCGCTTGGTCAGACTTTTACTTACTCTCTGACCTCCTCCCGCATGACCCCTTTCTTTCTCTGGCCTGCTTAGCCAGGGATTGTCTTACTTCTGTGGCTTTCTCTGGGCCAGAGCTGATACATCCATGGGCTCCTCCAGGGTTGGCTCGGGTACTGTCAGCTCCATGGACCAAGGCCCAAACTCCTCTTTCTCCTTCTCAGGAGCCCAGTCCATACTCTCCTCGCCCCACCCTCTTCCCAGCTGCTCCTCATTTTCCTCATTAACCCTTTCGGGCTTGTTCTCTTCTTTTTCCCACCTGTTCCACCTCTCTTTCCCCCAGGTTGGAGAATTAGTATTACTCCTTCTCCTGCAGCCCCCTTCTGGTGACTCTTGTGAATGCACCCGGGTTTGTCTCTCTTTTTCCCAAGGTGGCTGCTGGGATTGGTAGTTCTTACCCCTAAGTTGTCTCTTGGGGAAAAGCGGCCGGTAAGGTAGAATCTCCTTTGTGGCTTTTTGGGGGTTGTAGGATCTGGTTCCTTTTGTTTCTCCCAGGTCCCTACGGTTTTCCCCATCCCCTTTACACCGCGTATACCCGCTATCCCGGCCAGAGACGGAAGCCATGTCCCAGTATATTCGAGAGAACCTAGCTCGAGGCTTCATCCGGCCCTCTAAATCACCCGCGGGGGCTGGATTCTTCTTCGTGGAGAAGAAGGATGGGGGGTTGCGCCCCTGTATTGACTACAGGGGACTCAATGCCATCACGCGGAAGGACAAATACCCCCTTCCCTTGATTTCTGAGATGTTTGACCGCCTCCAGGGGGCCCAGATCTTCTCCAAGCTCGATCTCAGGGGGGCCTACAACCTTGTGCGGATCAAGGAGGGGGATGAGTGGAAGACGGCGTTTAACACCCGCGACGGGCATTACGAATATCTGGTAATGCCCTTTGGACTTGCTAATGCTCCAGCCGTCTTCCAAGCCTTCATGAATGACATCTTCAGGGATCTCCTGTATAAGTTTGTGATGGTCTACTTGGACGATATTTTGATTTTTTCAAGGGCTGAGGAAGAGCACCAGGAGCACCTGAAGACTGTATTGCAGCGGTTGAGGGAGAACCACCTCTATGTGAAATTGGAAAAATGTGAATTCCATCGCTCCGAACTGCTCTTCCTGGGGTACATCATTTCTAACCACGGGCTGCGTATGGACCCCAGTAAGCTGACAGCCATCCTGCACTGGCAGCAACCTACGGGGGCTTAAGGCTCTACAGCGCTTCTTAGGTTTTGCCAACTACTATAGGCAGTTTATTTGGAATTACTCGTCCCTGACTGCCCCTCTTACTGCCTTGACTAAGAAGAACGCTGACGCTCGCAATTGGTCGCCTGAGGCGTGTCAGGCCTTTGAGAATCTGAAACAGGCATTTGTTGGAGCTCCAGTGTTGCGCCATCCCAACCCGACAAATAAATTTTTTGTGGAAGTGGATGCATCATCGGTTGGCGTAGGAGCAGTGCTGTCCCAGGCCCACCCCAGTGGGAAACTTCTCCCATGTGCATTCTTCTCTAAAAAGTATACCCCTGCCGAGAAGAATTATGCCATCAGGGATCAGGAGCTATTAGCCATTAAATTGGCCCTGGAAGAATGGCGTCATCTGCTGGAAGGGGCGCAGGAGCCCTTCACGGTGTTCACGGACCATAAAAACCTGACTTATTTACGAGAAGCGAGAAGGCTGAATCCTCGCCAGGCCCGGTGGGCACTATTCTTCTCCCGCTTTGATTTCATTCTGACCTATCGTCCAGCGGAGAAGAACATCAAGGCAGATGCCCTCTCCAGGTCCATGGAGGCTGACCTGGAGGAAGAACCCCTGCAGTATGTAATTAAACCTGATGTCATTGTGCCCGCGATGACGCTAGCAGTACCTGCAGGTATGACCTTTGTGCCACCCCGGCTGAGAGAAAAGACACTCCAATGGGGGCATGCCTCTCGAATGGCAGGACATCCCGGGATCCTGGGAACCAAGCGGTTCATCTCCCAGCAGTATTGGTGGCCTTCACTTGATCGGGATGTGCAGGAGTTTGTGGCTGCGTGTCCTGAGTGCGCCCAGCATAAGGCTGACCGTCGGAGACCCCAGGGGTTGCTGATGCCTTTACCGGTACCTGAGAGACCGTGGACCCACATTGCCATGGACTTTGTTACGGATCTGCCTAACTCTGAAGGGCACACAGTTGTCTTGGTAGTGGTGGACCGGTTTTCTAAAATGGCCCACTTCATACCCATGCCTACCCTTCCTTCGGCGGTGAAGCTGGCACAGTATTTCATCAGCTCTATTTTTCGTCTCCATGGTCTGCCAGAATCTATTACCTCTGATCGAGGAGTACAGTTTGTCTCAAAGTTCTGGAGAGCCCTGAATCGGGCCCTTGAAGTAAAGCTGAACTTTTCGTCGGGATATCACCCACAATCCAATGGCCAAACAGAACGAGTGAACCAATGCTTGAAGCAGTTCCTACGGATGTATGTCAATGAGCACCACAACAACTGGAGTCAGCTGCTGCCTTGGGCAGAATTCGCTCATAACAACCGAGTGAGCTCGGCCACGGGCGCGTCGCCCTTTTACATCGTATATGGACGACACCCGCGGATACCAGCCCCCTTGAAAACCAACTTGGATGTCCCGGCAGCGGTTGATGCGGTGACCTCGCTCCAAGCAATTTGGTCATCAGTTCAGAAAGCGCTGCGAGTGACCTCCACTCGTATGAAACGCCAAGCGGATCGGTCTCGCAGAGTGGAACCGCACTTCCAGCCTGGCGACTTGGTGTGGTTGTCCACGCGTAATCTTCATCTGAAGATTCCCTCCTCCCGCTTTGCACCTCGATTTGTGGGCCCGTATCCCATTGTGAGGTAAGTGAATCGGGTCTGTTATCAGCTAAAGTTACCACCTACATTACGGGTACATAACACCTTTCATGTGTCCTTGCTGAAGCCTGTGATTCTGAGAAAAGGGGCTTTGCCCGCGTTGCCTGCTAGTCCAGCCATCTCAGCCTCCCAGGGGGAATACGAAGTCCGGGATGTCTTGGATGCAAGGCGCTTCCGGGGACATCTCCAGTATCTCATTGCGTGGATGGGATATGGACCGGCAGACAATTCCTGGAAGGACGCTACTCATGTCCACGCGCCAATCCTAGTCAGACGGTTCCATCGCCTTTTCCCTCACAAACCTAAACCTCGTGGACGGGGTAGGGGGGGCCCTTGAAGGGGAGGGTGATGTTATGATTCTGCCGGTTTGGCTGAGGGGGAGGGGGGACGTCTCTTCTGATTGGCTGCCAGGGGTTGTGCTGACGTCAGGGGATAGTACTTTAGCCTGCAGCTGAAGAGTTTCTCTGCTTTTGCGTTACTTATCTGGTGGTAACAGGAAAGCCTGATAGGTTTCTCTCAGAACGTGCTCTAGGTTCTGACAGGGATCTGTGTTGATTTAGAGTATTCTTTTCCTTCCCTCTGGGTTAGCTGCTGCTGTGTGTGTGTGTGTGTGTGTGCGTGTGCGTAGCTCTGTAATCAGGGTCAGCTGCTCGTTTGTTTAGTGGGGGCTGGGCATTGCTCAGCCTCCAGGGCTCTGGGCTGAGTGAGAGCGTTCTCCTTTGTTTGCTTTTTTTAAGGATTTCTCTTCCCAGTGTCCTGGCCTGCTGGCTCAGTGAGTTTAACCCTTTGTGTACTGTGTGTATTGTATTCCTGCCTCTGCCAGTGTGTTTGTTTGGATGGGCCCCACTCCCTCTCCGGAGGGGAAGCATTCTCTCTGATTGTTTGTTGATTTATGGCACTCTCTCTCTGCTGGCTCTACAAGCTTAACCCTTTATGTTCTGTGTGCCTCTGTCTACAGTGGGTTTGAGGCAAAGGCTTTCTGCCTTCCTTTGTGTTTGGTTCCTCTGGCTTCTGCCTGGGGCTCCTACCCTGGTGGGGAGGGGGTTGCTGTGTTAGTTCCCCTGTCCTGCGCTAGTCCCCTGCGTGGGCGTGGCCCGCTCTGGTCCTTTGTTTCCCCCTCTGCCCTATTGCTGGTGTTCAGCGCGTGTCTGGCATCTTGGGGCCCTCTGGGTTCTTTCACCCCTCCCTGTGTGTGATTGGGTTCCAGTTCAGCCGTGAGGCTCGCACGAGTGGCTCTGTCTGCGTGGGTTCCGGTTCGGCCGCGAGGCCCGCCTGTATGCCTATTTCCCTTCTTCCTGAGGGACTGGGGGGAGGGGTAGCTTAGGGGGTATTGTGTAGCTGGGGTGTGCGGTGGTGGGTCGGTCTCCCCTTGGCCTGGGTCGGCGCCCTGCTGGCCTCGGCCAGGGCCCAAGGGCTCACGACCAACCCAACGGATTACAAATGATTTTAATTACCACCATAGAGAATGCATCCAAATTTCTCTGAATTAGAAAAGGTACAGAGAAGGGCGATGAAAATGATAAAGGGGATGGGACATTTCCCTGTGAGGAAAGTCTGAAGCGGCTAGGGGTTTTCAGCTTGGAGAAAAGACAGCTGAGGGGAGATATGAAAATAATGAGTGAAGTGGAATGGGTAGATATGAATCGCTTGTTTACTCTTTCCAAAAATACTAGGACTGGGGGGCACTCAATGAAGCTACAAAGCAGTAAATTTAAAACAAATGGAGAAAATATTTCTTCACTCAAGATGTAATTAAACTCTGGAATTCATTGCCAGAGAATGTGGTAAAAGCAGTTAGCATAGCGGAGTTTAAAAAAGGTTTGGATCTGTTCATAAAAGAAAAATCCATAGTCCATTATTAAGATGGACTTGGGAAAATCCACTGTGTATTTCTAGGATAAGCAGCATAAAATGTACCGTTTTGGGATCTTGCCAGGTACTTGTGACCTGGGTTAGCCACTGTTGGAAACAGGATACCAGGCTTAATGGATCTTCGTTCTATCCCAGTATGGCAACTCTTATGTTCTTAGGATTTGATCCTCAAAGCACTTGGCCACCAAACCCTGACGACTGCCTGAGTCTTACTGTCTCTTGCTCAGTGCTTGATGTTGTGTGTACCGTGCCGAATAATTCTTTGCTTTTTTTTTTCCCCAGGAAAGGAAGAAAGTTTTCCTCATGCTTGGATAATTCCTAACATTCTGCGCAGTTGCAGATTACATCGCTTCAGGCCTTAGCTGGGAGAGACAAAGAAAACAGAAAACAAAATGGCTGTCCCTATTTCAGACCTGGTAAGCTGAGACTGAGGCTTGCTGTAATTGAAATCCTATCTGTTAATTCATCCACTATATATATATTTTTTAAAAATTTTATTTATAACCATTAAAATTTTTATAAGCGATAAAACAACTTGCCAGAAATACAGAGAAGGTAATATATAGGAATTATTTCAACCAGGTAATTCTATTCTCTTCCTTAGACCACTAAATAGGGAGAGTGAAACAAGACAAGGAGATCAATTAAACAGTAGACAGAAAAAAAAATGTAGTATTAACCTGTTTATCCCCAGATATTACTCATCTAATTCATTATTCCACATTGATCATCTGGTTGGCTTCAAGCATCATCCACTATATTTTATTGGTGGGGAGAAGGTTAAAAGAGTACCCTAAGGGGCAAATATTTGTTATGTTTATTCTTGATATATTGCAAGGGCAAATGTATCATAGTGGTCTACATTGTTAACCTACATGCTGAAAGAGGGAAAAGAACACCAAAATAATGACAGGAAGGAGAGAGAACAGGAAAGCACAGCGCTCAAAAGACCACACAGGGGAATTGGCAGACTAATCTCCCCCAAAATCACAAACCAAAAGGGCTAGTCAAATTACTTTTTACATTTCATGTACGAGGGCTCTGAACTGGGTGACAAGGGCAAGGAATCCCAAAAATTAAGGGACTATACAAAAGAAAGCAGAACGTCTCGTGAACTCCAAATGGATTAGGCAATGGATTTTCACTTTCACAGATTGTTGTTCTGGGAGATCCTGTTTCAGGTTGTCTAGTTGATATGTGCCTGTCTCTGGAAAAAGGTGACTGTAAGGGCTCCTTTTACAGATTGGGGCGCGTCAAATGTGACGAAGCCCATTCACTTCCTATGGGCTTCGTTGCATTTGCCATGTGGAAATTGCTAGCGTGACTTTCTAAAAGGATCCCTAAAGTAGCAGATCCAAATGTTGTGTTGTATGTTATGTTATTATCTCACCATATTCCCACAAAACAGGTTCAGAGTGGGTCACAATACAGTACAATAAATACATGCTTCTAAACATGATTAGTAACAGAGAAAAAGAAAATCATACAAAGTTATTAAACAAACAAACAAACAAGGTTTTCAGTTTTTTATGAAAGCCATATAAGAAGGAATGAAACAAATTTCTAAGGGTACCATATTCCAAACCTTAACCGTTTGATAGCAAATAGATTTTTCATATACAAATTTAAGTTAATTCCTTCCATTGATGGAAAATATAGTAATAAATGGTCCTGATTACGATTCTTGGTGAAACCACCCAGCAACTGAAATAAAGAGCACCTCCCCATGCAGAGTTTTAAAGACTAAACAACATAACTTAAACTCAATACATAGGTTAACAGGGAGCCAGTGAAGAGTCACGAGTAAAAGAAATAACATGATCGTATCTAGACTTCCTACTACTACTACTACTTAACATTTCTAGAGCGCTACTAGGGTTACGCAGCGCTGTACAATTTAACAAAGAGAGACAGTCCCTGCTCAAAGAGCTTACAATCTTCCTATATATCAGTCTTGGGCTGTGTTATGCACTAAATGAATTTTCCTTGAAAGTTTCATCGAAATTCCAGAATAAAAGGGAGTGGCCTAGTGGTTAGAGCACCGGTCTTGCAATCCAGAGTTGCCGGTTCAAATCCCGCTGCTGCTTCTTGTGATCTTGGGGAAGTCACTTAACCCTCCATTGCCTCAGGTACAAACTTAGATTGTGAGCCCTCCTGGGACAGAGAAATATCCAGTGTACCTGAATGTAATTCACCTTGAGCTACTACTGAAAAAGGTGTGAGCAAAATATAAATAAATAAATAAAGTTGAAGCTGGAAGGCAGGGCTGGAGCTTGAAAGAGCTAGAGTTGGAAGATAGGGTTGGAGCTGGGAGCTACTACTGAAAAAGGTGTGAGCAAAATCTAAATAAATTGTTTCTTCAGGAGATCTCTTCCCTTTTGCAAGCCAGTGCGATCAAGCATGTTCTACAGAAGGAAAAAGGGAAGGCATTTTACTTTAAGTACTTCCTGGTCCTCAAGAAAATTGAAGGATTCTGTCCCATTCTTGTCCTCGGGGTTCTGAACAAATATCTGGCCAAGGAAAAGTTCAGGATGATATCCCTAGGCATATTAGTCCCCATGATTCAGGAAGAAGATTGGCTGTGCTGTCTGGACTTAAAGGATGCATACTCCCATATTCAGATATGTTCCAGCCAAAGATTTAGAGTAGGGAAACACTACTACCAGTATCACATTCTGCTGTTTGGCCTCGTATTGTCTCCCAGGGTCGTTATAAAATGTCTTGCAGTAGTTTCCTTACCTGGATAATTGGCTGGTAAAGAGCACATCAAAGGAAGGAGCTCAAGAATCCGTGTCTAGAACTATTTGCATACTGGAGCTACTAGGCTTCGTAGTCAACTACCCAAAGATTGGCATTCATAGAGCCCTACTGGACTCGGTTCCCAGACCAGTGTGCAGATGCCCTAGTCCACATTGCAGATTCAGCATGTCATAGCTCGGCAGACATTGAGATTATTGGGTACGTGGCATAACTCCATTTGAGATCAGTCCAGTAGACCCTAGCTTTCCAATAGTCACAGACCACAGGGAACCTAGCAGATGTTATATATGTCACTTCTGCACTGCAGGAGTCTCTTTTGGACATACTGGCTCCCAATCAAAGAACATATCACCTTCAAAATCTGCACCCTGGTTCGCAAGATTATCTACGGTGTAGTCCCAGGATACATGACAGACCTCATAGACCTACTAACCAGGAACAGAACTGGATCATCACGAACATATTTAAATCTTCATTCCATATCATCATGCTGATCAATTCATAGACTGGTGGGTTGTGTCCATCTACCAGCAGGTGGAGATAGAGAGCAAACTTTTGCCTCCCTATATGTGGTCATGTACTGCCGGAAACTCCTCAGTATGTTCTGTATCTCAGCAGGTGGTGGTCACACACAGCAGCAGCTCTGGCTAGGCCTCCAAGCCTAATTTTTAGGTTTTGTTGAGTGCCTGGGGTTGAGGGCTCTTCTTGAGCAAGTGCAAACCTGGTGGCGCCAGGTCCCTCCTTTTCTCCCCCCTCCCGCTGGCTCCGTTAAAAAAAAAATAAAAAAAAAATAAAAAATTTTTGAACGTCCTTAAAGGCGTTTATTTCGACGTTTATTTAAACGTTTATTGCAGCTACTCACTGGGACACCAGGTTGTTACAGCTCGGAGCGGAAAGCAGGTAATTTTTACCTTTTTATAGCGGGCAGGGGGTTCCCCGATTGATCTCCACGTGGCCTATGGCGTCGGAGGGCGAGGGCGCAAAGAGTTGCTCCCCGGATCGCTTGTGCGCTTCTAGAGGGGATGCGGGGGTCTTAAAGTCTGATTCGCCCTTGTTGGGTGACAGTTTCGTGACCGATGAGTGTCCCGGCCCTTCCTCCGGTGTGGCGGTTTTTCCCGCCATAAACGCCCATCCCCCGCTGCTCGCCTCCGCCATCTTGGCCGGCCACGCGGCTCGGACGGCTTCTTCTTGGGCCGCCCTTGAGGTGGGAGACGTTAATGCCATGAACGCCCTTAATTTGGGCGACGGCACAAAAGCGGCTAAACTTAAGCGCCGTTCTTCCCGCGCGGCTCCTTCGCGGAGTGTCGCGCCGGACGCCATTTTGGATGCGCAGCATGTCTCTCCCCCGCTCTTGCGAGCGCCGGTTGAGAGTGCGTCTAGGGCTGTAGCCCAGGCTGCGGAAGTGCACAGTCTGGGGGGTTTCTCCCCCGAGTTTGTTTTGCTGCTGCATCAGGCCTTCCTTATGCAAAACGCTGCCCCTGCTCCCTCGTCTGGTAAAGAGGTTGAGGCCCCCAGAGGTAAACGCCCTCGGGTTGATTCCCAGGCCTTGGAGGACTTTGTCTCCTCCGATGTAGATGAGGGCAGCGTTTCTGAGTTCTCCCAACGGTCCTTTGCGGATTCCTTGGAGGAGACGGATCCCCGCTCGGATGGAGCGGATGACCCCTCTGCAGCGCGGCTCTTTAGCTCAGAGGATTTGCCCAACCTGTTAGTGCAGGCCATGGGCATTTTGAAGATTTCCTCTCCGGAGGACGTCTCTCCCTCAGCCCTTGTTGGTTCTGCCATTATGCTGGGGACGAAGCGCCCGCCTAGAACCTTCCACGTGCATGATGCTATGCACACCTTAATTTCGGCTCAGTGGGATGTCCCGGAAGCGAGCCTTAAAGTGGCTAGGGCTATGTCCCGCCTCTATCCTTTGCCTGAAAGTGAACGTGAGGCCTATCTGTGGCCTACCGTGGATTCTTTAATCACTGCGGTGACTAAGAAAACGGCATTGCCGGTGGAAGGTGGCACGGCCCTAAAGGACGCCCAAGACAGAAGATTGGAGGCGGCCTTAAGGTCGTCCTTTGAGGCGGCTGCTTTAAGTTTGCAGGCCTCAGTTTGCGGCTGCTATGTGGCCAGGGCGTGCCTGACTATGGTGCAGCGGGCTTCCCCCTCGGATCATTCCTTGAGGGCTGATTGACCGGCCCTGGAATCGGGCTTGGCCTATTTGGCAGACTTGTTGTATGATGTCTTGAGGGCCTCAGCTAAAGGCATGGCTCAGACAATCTCTGCGCGGCGGTGGCTTTGGCTGAAGCATTGGTCTGCTGACCACGCCTCTAAATCCCGCCTGGCTAAATTGCCTTTTTAAGGCAAGCTGCTCTTTGGGGTCGAGCTGGACAAAATCGTGACCGATCTCGGCACGTCTAAGGGCAAGAAGTTACCAAAGGTCAGGGCTCGGGCTAGTACTCGCCCCGGTACCTCCAGAGGACGGTTTCAGGAAGCCCGTCGGTACCGCCCGGGCAGGTCGGGCTCTTCTGCCTCCTCTTCCTTCAAGAGGAACTTCTCCCCCAAGCAGCATTCCTTTCGCAGAGACCGCCGTCCCGGAGGTGCTCCCTCCGGTCCTCCCCCAGGGTCTCGTACCCAATGACGGGGCCTTGGTCCACCCCCCAGTGCAGATTGGAGGACGGCTGTCCTCGTTTCTGGGCGAGTGGACCACAATAACTTCAGACGCTTGGGTGCTGGAAGTCATCAGAGACGGCTACAAGCTAGAGTTCTGCCGACCCTTAAGAGACGGGTTTGTACTCTCTCCCTGCAAGTCTCCGGTCAAAGCTGTGGCAGTGCAGCAGACCTTGGACAATCTGATCCGCCTGGGTGCGGTCGTTCCGGTGCCAGAAAATCAGCTTGGCAAGGGACGTTACTCCATTTACTTTGTGGTACCAAAGAAAGGAGGTTCTGTACGGCCTATCCTCGACCTCAAAGGGGTCAATCGGGCCTTGAAAGTTCGGCACTTTCGCATGGAGACTCTCCGCTCTGTTATAGCGGCAGTGAAGGCAGGGGAGTTCCTGGCATCCTTGGACATCAAGGAAGCGTACTTGCATATTCCCATCTGGCCTCCTCATCAACGCTTTCTGCGTTTGGCAGTACTGGGCCGACACTTCCAGTTCAGAGCCCTCCCGTTCGGGTTGGCTACTGCTCCGCGGACCTTCTCCAAAGTAATGGTGGTCATCGCGGCCTTCCTGAGGAAGGAAGGAGTACAAGTCCATCCTTATCTGGACGACTGGTTGATCCGAGCCCCCTCTTATGCAGATTGCGGCAAAGCTGTGAACCGGGTGGTTGCTCTTTTGAGCTCCCTGGGGTGGATCATCAACTGGGAGAAAAGCCAGCTGCGCCCAACTCAGTCCCTGGAGTATCTGGGAGTTCGATTCGACACCCAAGTGGGCAGAGTGTTCCTGCCAGACAATCGGATTGTCAAACTTCAGGCTCAGGTGGACCAGTTCCTAGTAGCCTCTCCTCTTCGGGTTTGGGACTATGTGCAGCTGTTGGGCTCTATGACGGCCACGATGGAAGTAGTGCCCTGGGCCAGGGCTCATATGAGACCACTACAACACTCTCTGCTGCAGCGCTGGACTCCGATGTCGGAGGATTATGCTGTGCGCCTTCCCTTGGACCCAGCAGTGTACAAGGCGCTGAGCTGGTGGACGCAGACAGACAAGTTGTCTGCAGGAATGCCTCTGGTGACCCCGGAGTGGATTGTCGTCACGACGGACGCCTCTTTGTCGGGCTGGGGAGCCCACTGCTTGGGAAGGACAGCGCAGGGGCTCTGGTCTCCTGCAGAGGCAAAGTGGTCTATCAACCTCCTGGAACTCAGAGCCATTCGGTTGGCGCTTTTGGAGTTCATCCCGGTACTGGCGTTGAAGCCAGTACGGGTCCTGTCGGACAATGCCACGGCTGTGGCCTATGTCAACCGCCAGGGAGGTACCAAGAGCGCCCCTCTTGCCAAGGAGGCCATGAATCTATGCCAGTGGGCGGAAGCGAACCTGGAACAGCTGTCAGCGGCCCACATTGCCGGAGTCATGAATGTCAAGGCGGACTTTCTCAGTCGCCATACCTTGGAGCCCGGAGAGTGGCAGCTATCTGCTCAGGCGTTCTTGGGCATCACGAAGCGCTGGGGCCAGCCGAGCCTAGATCTGATGGCGTCATCGGCCAATTGCCAAGTGCCGCGCTTTTTCAGCAGAGGACGGGACCCTCGATCCCTGGGAGTAGATGCTCTTCTCCAACAGTGGCCGACACAAGAGCTCCTCTATGTGTTCCCGCCCTGGCCCATGTTGGGCAGGGTGCTAGACCGGGTGGCAAAGCATCCGGGCCGGGTAATCCTGGTGGGTCCGGATTGGCCCAGATGTCCCTGGTATGCGGACTTGATCAGGCTCTCAGTCGACGATCCTCTGCGGCTGCCAGTGGAGCAGGGTCTGTTACATCAGGGTCCCGTGGTGATGGAGGATCCCTCCCCCTTTGGTCTTACGGCCTGGCTATTGAGCGGCAGCGTCTGAGGAAGAAGGGCTTCTCAGACAAGGTCATCGCCACTATGCTGAGAGCGAGGAAGCGCTCTACTTCTACTGCTTACGCCAGGGTTTGGCGTACCTTTGCAGCGTGGTGTGAAGCAGGCTCATGTTCTCCATTCACTGCTCCAATTTCTTCAGTGTTGGCATTCCTGCAAGAAGGTCTGGAGAAAGGCCTGTCGCTCAGTTCCCTTAAAGTCCAGGTAGCGGCTCTGGCTTGCTTCAGGGGCCGCCTGAAGGGTGCTTCCCTGGCTTCGCAGCCAGATGTGGTGCGTTTTCTCAAGGGAGTTAATCACCTGCGCCCTCCTCTGCACTCGGTGGTGCCTGCGTGGAATCTCAACCTGGTGCTAAGAGCATTACAGAAGCCGCCTTTTGAACCCTTGTCGAGGGCATCTCTGAAAGACCTGACGTTGAAAGCAGTCTTTTTGGTGGCTATCACTTCAGCCAGAAGAGTTTCCGAGCTCCAGGCACTCTCATGTCTAGAGCCTTTTCTGCAGTTCACTGAGGCAGGAGTGACTATTCGCACAGTGCCTTCCTTCCTGCCCAAGATTGTTTCTCGCTGCCATGTGAATCAGCAGCTCTGTCTCCCTTCCTTTCGTAGGGAGGACTACCCAGAGGAATACTCTGCTCTTAAATATCTGGATGTGAGACGAGTCATCATCAGATATTTGGAAGTGACCAATGATTTCCGGAAGTCGGATCATCTGTTTGTCCTGTTTGCAGGTCCTCGTAAGGGTCTGCAGGCTGCTAAGCCTACAGTGGCAAGATGGGTCAAGGAAGCCATTGCAGCGGCTTATGTGGCCGCGGGGAAGGTGCCGCCTATCCAGCTGAAGGCTCACTCCACTAGAGCTCAGGCGGCCTCGATGGCAGAGGCCGGCTCCGTCTCCTTGGAAGAGATATGCAAGGCGGCAACTTGGGCATCGGCCCATACATTCTCCAAGCATTACCGCTTGACTGTGGTGGCACGGGCGGAGGCCCGGTTTGGAGCTTCAGTGTTGAGGTCAGGGATTTCAATGTCCCGCCCTGGGTGAGTACTGCTTCGGTACATCCCACCAGTCTATGGATTGATCAGCATGATGATATGGAAGGTAAAATTATGTATCATACCTGATAATTTTCTTTCCATTAATCATAGCTGATCAATCCCAGATATCTGTATTGTTTATATTCTGGTTGCATTTCAGGTTCAAGTTTAGTCTTCAGTTCCTGTTCAGGAGGACTTCGTGTTCAAGTTTTTCAATGGATTCTTCAAGAGTTGAGACGAATTTGTGTTACAGTGAGCTGCTGCATTCCTCTCCCCTCCGTTTTACGGGGCTGGATTGAGACTTAAATTCTGCCGGCACTCCCTCCCGCTTCGTGCGGCTGTAGGGCAGCTTTGTACCCTTCCCGCTTCGGCGGTGTTAGGGTCAGTTGTCCTGTGGTGGGTGGTGGTGAGCCCTTAGGTTCCCTGAGGCCGGGTAAGACCTCCGAGGACCGCCGCGCACCCCGAATCTTCACCCACGGCGACCGCCGTTCACCGGGGGTTGAGCCCCCAGCTGCAGGCGGCCAGCAGGACTGCTGGAACCGCGGGGTGACGGACGGCCTGACTGGGAGTCAGCAACACAGTCTCTAAAGGGCCGCTAGCAAGGACGGCTAGCTGAAAGGAATACAGTCTCTGGAGTTGACTAGCAAGGACGGCTAGCTGAAGAGGATACCGTCTCTGGAGTTGGCTAGCAAGGACGGCTAGCGGAAGAGGATACAGTTCTCTGGAGTTGGCTAGCAAGGACGGCTAGCTGAAGAGGATACAGTTCTCTGGAGTTGGCTAGCAAGGACGGCTAGCTGAAGAGGATACCGTCTCTGGAGTTGGCTAGCAAGGACGGCTAGCGGAAGAGGATACAGTCTCTGGAGTAGGCTAGCAAGGACGGCTAGCGGAAGAGGATACAGTTCTCTGGAGTTGGCTAGCAAGGACGGCTAGCTGGAGAGGAAACAGTCTCTGGAGTTGGCTAGCAAGGACGGCTAGCGGAAGAGGATACAGTCTCTGGAGTTGGCTAGCAAGGGCTGCTAGCTGACGTGAAGACAGTCTCTGCCGTGGCTTCTGACGAACGAAACGGAAGCCTTGATCCCCTTCCGTTTCGTTGTTTAAATCCCCCGCCCGCCGGCCCCTGGGATCAGCTGGAACCAATCCCTCCGGCCTAGACAGGCAAGGGAGGCTGGGATTGGCCAGCTTGCCCGGCGGGCGGGGTCTCTTTGTTCGTGCGCCAATCCGTCGCGAGGAGGCGGGGCTGGCTCGCTGGTCTGCTCTAGCGAGGGAGACGACGACGCCGGCGCCGCCATCTTGGCCGGCGTATCCCCTCCTCCGAGACCGGCGCTTGCTCCAGCGGATCGCCGGTCTCGGAGCGGCCCGCGGCAGCGCCGGCCCCGTCGGCGGCTGGTCTTCGCCGCTCCGGATCCCGCGGCCTCCGTCGGTCTTCGCCCCCCGCTGGGGGCTTCCCGGTAAGGGCCCGGAACGGGATAAGTCAGCTCCTCCCGCGGTTGCGGTTGCAGGATAAGCCAGATCCCCCCGCATCGGCGGGTGTGGTGTCCCTCCCCCGCTCCGCGGGGATGAGCTGGACGGATTCCCCTCCCCCACTTGTGTGGGGGTGAGCTGGGTTAATTCCCCTCCCCCGTTTCGGCGGTGGTGAGCTGGGCAGAGTGTCCCTTTGTGGGTGTAATTCTCTAAGTGCTGAGTCCTGCGGATGGAGCTTTGATATCGACATACTGAGGAGTTTCCGGCAGCACATGACCACATATAGGGAGGCAAAAGTTTGCTCTCTATCTCCACCTGCTGGTAGATGGACACAACCCACCAGTCTATGGATTGATCAGCTATGATTAATGGAAATAAAATTATCAGGTATGATACATAATTTTACCTTACCCTACCTATGCATCCAACTTCTCCTATATTAGCACACAACTATGGAACGCACTGCTAAAAGGTGTGAAAACAATCTACGACTATCTAAAGTTCAGGAAATCACTAAAAACCCACCTGTTCAATAAGGCGTACCATATCGACCCAACATAAATGCCTCAACTCTGTAACACAGCAAAACCATAGATTGTATTGGACACTATATAACCTCCCCTATCTTTGACCCCCTAATGTGCCTGTATCATACCTACCTTATCTGACCTTAACATCACATTGTATTTGTTCCCCTACCAGACTTGGCGATCGCCTTTACGGTACTATGTAAGCCACATTGAGCCTTCAAATAGGTGAGAAAATGTGGGGTACAAATGTAACAAATAAATAAAAGGAATTACAGTAATTACTTGGAACAACACAGTAGCTTACATGGGTAACTGTACAGTGTTGTTGGAGAAAATATAATTAATCAGTCACTGTTGTCTCAGTTTATAAAATGACTTTTGAACCAACACATTCATTTGATTCTCAAACCTTAATGAGGTCACCAGTAAGACCTCCAGTACTCTATCAAAATGTTTAGCATGGCTGATTGTTCATGTCATGATTCATATGCAGTCTGCAAAAATTACATGTTTGAACATAAGTACACAAGTAATGCCACACTGGGAAAAGACCAAGGGTCCATCGAGCCCAGCATCCTGTCCACGACAGCGGCCAATCCAGGCCAAGGGCACCTGGCAAGCTTCCCAAACGTACAAACATTCTATACATGTTATTCTTGGAATTGTGGATTTTTCCCAAGTCCATTTAGTAGTGGTTTATGGACTTGTCCTTTAGGAAACTGTCTAACCCCTTTTTAAACTCTGCCAAGCTAACCACCTTCACCACGTTCTCCGGCAGCGAATTCCAGAGTTTAAATATGCGTTGGGTGAAGAAACATTTTCTCCGATTTGTTTTAAATTTACTACACTGTAGTTTCATCGCATGCCCCCTAGTCCTAGTATTTTTGGAAAGCGTGAACAGACGCTTCACATCCACCTGTTCCACTCCACTCATTATTTTATATACCTCTATCATGTCTCCCCTCAGCCGTCTGAAAAGCCCTAGCCTCCTTAGTCTTTCTTCATAGGAAAGTTGTCCCATCCCCGCTATCATTTTAGTTGCCCTTCGCTGCACCTTTTCCAATTCTACTATATCTTTCTTGAGATGCGGCGACCAGAATTGAACACAATACTCAAGGTGCGGTCACACCATGGAGCGATACAACAGCATTATAATAGCCTCACACCTGTTTTCCATACCTTTCCTAATAATACTCAACATTCTGTTCGCTTTCCTAGCTGCAGCAGCACACTGAGCAGAAGGTTTCAGTGTATTATCGACGACGACACCCAGATCCCTTTCTTGGTCCATAACTCCTAATGTGGAACCTTGCATGATGTAGCTATAATTCGGGTTCTTTTTTCCCCACATACATCACCTTGCACTTGCTCACATTAAACGTCATCTGCCATTTAGCCGCCCAGTCTCCCAGTCTCGTAAGGTCCTTCTGTAATTTTTCACAATCCTGTCGCGAGTTAACGACTTTGAATAACTTTGTGTCATCAGCAAATTAATTACCTCGCTAGTTACTCCCATCCCTAAACTTCTGTAACTTCTTTATTTTTTCACATAAGAGATTTTGAACTGTTGCGATACAAATTGTTTGCTCTAAAAGAATTCATTAAAACCTAATTTTTTGTGTCTGGTGACTTTAATCACCTTTTTCCAGAGATGGTTACATATCACATGAGCACATGAATGTAATGTCCACATTCTTAAGTTTCAGGGTTGTGTAATTGGGAGGCTGAAGCAATTTTGGGTGGAGTCAAATATGGTCAAAACATACCGACTCCAGCTTCAGTGTATTATCGACGACGACACCCAGATCCCTTTCTTGGTCCGTAACTCCTAATGTGGAGCCTTGCATGACGTAGCTATAATTCGGGTTCTTTTTTCCCCACATACATCACCTTGCACTTGCTCACATTAAACGTCATCTGCCATTTAGCCGCCCAGTCTCGTAAGGTCCTTCTGTAATTTTTCACAATCCTGTCGTGAGTTAACGACTTTGAATAACTTTGTGTCATCAGCAAATTAATTACCTCGCTAGTTGCTCCCATCCCTAAACTTCTGTAATATTTTTTCACATAAGAGATTTTGGACTGTTGCGATACAAATTGTTTGCTCTAAAGGAATTCATTAAAACCTAATTTTTTGTGTCTGGTGACTTTAATCACCTTTTTCCAGAGATGGTTATATATCAGGGGTTAAGGGATACTGACAGGGGAGGGGAAGAAGGAAGGTGCCATGCTTACAGGTATGCAGAGGTCCTAATCCTAATTCAGGGGTGAGTAACCACAGTCCTCAAGGTCCAAAACCCAGTCAGATTTTCAAGATTTCCACATAGAATACGCATGAGATGGAATTGTGTGCAAATAGATTTCATACATATTCATTGGGGAAATCTTAAAAACACCACTGGCTTGAGGCCCATGGTCGCCCACCCCTACTCTAATTCTAGAATCTTAGTGGCTATAGTGTAAGCGCCATTTGTACGCCAGGATTAAAGAATACTCAGCACTTGAGCACATGAATGTAATGTCCACGTTCTTAAGTTTCAGGGTTGTGTAATTGGGAGGCCGAAGCAATTTTGGGTGGAGTCAAATATGGTCAAAACATACCGACTCCAGCTTCAAAATACAATACCATAAAATATATGGTAAATTTAATATTATTTAGTTTTTAAAACATGATATGGTGTGAAACATAGATGGTTGTATGGTCTATCTTTAGTTTTCCAGGCCATTACAATCTGGAATCTTCTTTCACGTGATGTTCGTTCCTCTTTTTATTCATTGTTTCAAAGTTAGGAGATTGTATAGTTATACATAAGTTATGTTTTTTTCTGTTTGTACTTGTATGAATTGTTATGCTTGGCTTTTCTGTTACCCACCTTGCACTTTTTTTTTAAGGGCACGCAATGAAGCTACAAAGTAGTAAATTTAAAACAAATCTGAGAACATATTTCTTCACTCAACGTGTAATTAAACTCTGGAATTCATTGCCAGAGAATGTAGTAAAAGCAGTTAGATTAGCAGGTTTAAAAAAAAAGTTTGTATAGCTTCCTAAAAGAAAAGTCCATAAGCCATTATTAAAATGGACAGGGAAAATCCACTGCTTATTTCTAGGATAAGCAGCATAAAATGTACTGTTTTGGGATCTTGCCATGTTCTTGTGACCTGGATTGGCCACTGTTGGAAACAGGATGCTGGGCTTGATGGACATTTGGTCTGTTCCATTATGGCAATACTTATGATTTGGCAGGCTATAAGCCTCTAGTATAGTAAAATGATAGATAATAATGTAAGTTTTTAATAATGTAAGTTTTTATTTTGAAGCTGGTGTCGGTATGTTTTAATCAGTTCTACCCAAAATTTCTTCCAGCTCCAACTCCAGCTCATACTGAAAATAAGCTTAAAATTTTTTTGTTCTGGATCTAAAAGAATTCTAAAAGAGTGGAGGAGTGGCCTAGTGGTTAGGGTGGTGGACTTTGGTCCTGGGGAACTGAGTTCGATTCCCGGCACAGGCAGCTCCTTATGACTCTGGGCAAGTCACTTAACCCTCCATTGCCCCATGTAAGCCGCATTGAGCCTGCCATGAGTGGGAAAGCGCGGGGTACAAATGTAACAACAAAAAAAAGTTATATTTACCAGTACTTTAGATCCAGAACAAAACATTTAAAGCCTAAAATCAGAAGGAGGTGGAGTTAAGTAGAAAAATAGAGGAGTTGGAGGTTTGTACTGATTCCATGGCCCTAGTGAGCGCTAGGCACACTCAGTGGTATTCCATATTTGGAGCTTGCAAGCTGCACAGCGTATAAATGCAGGGAGGCATGTGCAGGGGCATGGTTGTGTTTAACATTTACGTACTACATTTAGACGTTCATATGCCTCCTATTAACCTGGCAGAAGCAAATGCACCTAAACTTTGGCATGTAAATGCAGACTTCCGCTAGTATTTTATAACGGAATCTGGGTGCCCAGATGCCTTTATAGTGCAGTGGACTTTGATCCTGGGGAACTGAGTTCAATTCCCTCTGCAGCTCCTTGTAACTCTGGGCAAGTCACTTAACCCTCCATTGCCTCTGGTACAATTCAAGTACCTGAATATATGTAAACCGCTTTGAATGTAGTTGCAAAAACCTCAGAAAGGCGGTATATCAAGTCCCATTTCCCTTTCCTTTATAGAATTCACACTCTGTGTGCTGCGTTTTGGCACACTGTATAGGGTTGGCCTCAATGTATGCCCAACAAATGCAGTAATGTTGCCATTCTATATGTGTTGATTTTATATATGGTGCCCAAATATGGGAGCGTGGCCGAGGTATGTGCACAAATTAGTTGACTAACAAGTCCTTCCATTATATAACTTCCCACTAATCCAGAACCTGTGGGATAGTTGTGTCCATCAACCAGCAGGTGGAGACAGAGAACAGAAAACTGAGCTGAGGCACATCCAGTCCAGCTCCTCAGTATTTTCTGTCTCCAGCAAGTGGATGGACACACTTTTCAGCTTCTGGTTCTGAGTGCATTGCTCCTGGTTCAGTTGGTCAGCTGGTCCCCAGTTGAGCTTTACAGGTGACTTGAGTCGTCGTATCTGGAGGTCTTCAGATTCCTGTCTCTGATGCCCTGTGAATTTACTTCTTTCCTGTCTTCACCTCTCTCCTGTTTCCTTTGAGTTCTCCTTTTCCAGCACAACAACCTTAAAAAAAAAAAAAGAAGTTTACTGGAGAGTGTGGGACAGACTCAATCATGGAAGATCCATACCCGTTTGGTCTTACAGCTTGGTCATTGAAAGGGCTCGGTTGAGATGAAAAGGTTATTCTGATTCGGTCATTGCTACCTTTCTTCAGGCACGGAAACGTTCTACATCCTTGGGGTATGCGATGGTGTGGAGGATGTTCGAGGGCTGGTGTTCTGAGCTTGGATTTCTTCCTTCTCTGCTCAGATCATGCACATCCTAGTGTTTCTGCAGGCAAGCCTTCAGAAGGGATTGATGTTGGGTTCTCTTCAAGTTCAGGTTGCGGCTTTTGTCTGTTTCAGGGGCTGACTACAGAAGATGTCTCTTGCGGCTCACCCAGATATCGTTTGATTCCTGCAGGGAGTGAGCCCTTTGGTACACTGTCCAGAGTGGAACCTTAATTTAGCCTTTCCTCCTTTTGAGCCACTCCAGAAGGCCTCCTTGAATGGTCTTACCCTAAAGACCATTGGTAGTTGTTGCATCGGCACATAGGGTTTTGGAGCTTCAAGCTCTCGTCAGTATTCCTTTCTCCGCTTTTCCGGGGGGGGGGGGACTTCTTTGTCAGGATCACTTTCTCCGCTTTTCAGAGGCGGGGGTCTGCCCAGCACTATCCCCGCCACCCAACCACCAGCCCCGCCTCCCACCACCGGCTTTGGCACAGACCGTATAAGTCTGCCCAGCACTATCCCCACCTCCCAACCACCAGCTCTGCCTCCCACCACCGGCTAAGCTTCTGGGGATCCCAGCATTTCATCTCAACCATTCTGTGGAGCTTCTGTCCTTTCGCAGAGAGGACAGAGGCTCAGTATTCTTTCTTGAAGCTTCTCGATGTAGATAGAGTCCTCATTAGATATCTGGAAATCAACAGACTGTGCTTTTTGGTAGGCAGAGGCTTGGCCTCATGGCTTCCAAGCCCACATTTGCTAGATGGCTTATTTGCTTTCGGGGAAGCAGGCTCCTCAGGTCTTTCGGGCTTGTTCTACAAAGCGTGAAGCAATATCCTGGGTAGAGACTACCTTACTCCGGCGGATATCTGCAAGGCGGCGATGTCCATGCTGCATACCTTTGAACACTATAGGATGGATGTTGCCGTGTGCTCGGAAGCCAGTTATGGGACCTTGGTCCTCAGGGCAGCGGTGCCAGGATCCCACCCACTCTAGGGATTGCTTTTAAACATCTCACAGGTTCTGGAATAGTGGGAAGTTACGTAATGGAAGGAGAAATTAGGTCTTACCAGATAATTTTCTTTCCATTAGTTATTCCCTCTATTCGAGGCCCGCTGAGGTTTCTGAGATGTTTAGTTGGTGCAAAGTGATGGATCAAATAATGACTGTCATCTTGCGTGGTGCTTCCTGCATATCTCTTGTTCTCTACAAGTTGCTCAGACATGAGAGAAGTCCACACATGTTTGCTTATCTGGTTAGTGTTAGTTTAGCAGCTTCTTTAAGGTTTGTTCATTTTTTTTAATTCTCAGTTTATCTTTGCTGCTTGTGTTTGTAAATACTGAGGAGCTGGACTGGATGCCAAGAAATCTTTACTGGTTGACTGTTGATAAACATGTTAAGTTTAAATTGGCGTGTCTTGTTTTTAAATCATATGGTCATAATTCAGGTGAGGTTATTGAATTGCTTGCTATTCCACCGTATAGACAAAATTCTTGCATTTTGAGAACATTACAAGTTGGATATCCTTCGTTAAGGAATGTTCATTTAAAATCTGTATATGATCAAATGTTTTCGTTCAAGGGGTGAGCATTTGGAATGAATTGCTTCTTGAATTAAGACAAATGATTTCATATTTAAGTTTTAGAAAGGTCTTGAAAACTTACTTGTTTAGGGATTAATGGGTTTTAATTTAATGGAATTCCCTCAGATGTTGAGGTCTCTTGGAATGTATACCGCTACAAGTCCGTGCTGAATGTGGCAGTATCAGAGTTTTCAGTTCCCTATGTCCACTTGCTGGTTGATGGACACAACTATTCCACAGGTTCTGGAATAGTGGAAAGGACTAATGGAAAGAAAATTATTAGGTAAGACCTATTTTCTCCTTAACCATCCATAATTGGGAGCCAACAATTGAAGTAAATTGGCACTCATTAAAATTTGCGCTTGCATCTGGCTACTTGCTATTCGATAAGACATGTACTAGTGAATTCTACATATAGCGTCTAACGTTATGTGCTATTTCCATGCTGATTGAATTGTGGGAAGTGTTATAACGGAAACAAGGACAGTGGATCTGCACAGAACTACACTTATGTGCCCAGTTATAGATTAGCGCCTAAGTGTTTCTGCGTGGATGTAAAAAGGGGGCGTAACGATGAGGGGGAAATGCACGCACTGTTATAGAATTCCTAATTTAGGTGCAAGGATTTATATCCAGTTTCAGTTGGTGTAAATCCTCACACCCAAAATTGAGTGCGAATCCCAGTGCTAAGCACTATTCTGTAAAGGGCGTCCTACTTGGAGCGCCCTTTACAGAATGCTGTTCGGCGCCATGTACTAAATTTAACCCATACCCTTGGATTCTATATGTCGCGTCTAGTATTCTGCACCGAAATCCAGGTATATTCTATAACAACGTATGTAACTTAATTGGCTTAAGTTAATCAGCATTGATAAGGGGTCTTAACGAGCAATGTTGAGCAGTAATTAGAATTTGCACGCACAAGTCACTAAGCATATTCTGTAGCGCAGAGCACCTAAATTCTAATGCGGTCAGCCAAAAGGGGGCGTAGTTATGGGCAGGGAAATAGGCGTTTCGTGGGTGTTCCAGAGTTTACGCTCACTGTTATAGAATATGTCCCTGAGCGCCTAAATCTATGTGCCGGTATTTTCGCCACGTTTCCCTTGGTGTAAATGGATGCGCATAGTATTAATCGCTCTAATATCAACTAAGTGTATTCTATATACCGCACCTAAATGTAGGTGCCAATTACAGAATATGCTTAGTTGGAAATTTATTCCGTGCGGAGTTTTCAGGCATCATATATAGAATCTGGCCCTTAGTATGTAACCCAAAAGGGGGTGTGGCCATGGGTGTGTCCGGGATGTTCCGAAATGTTGCACGTGGAGTTACATAGAGTACAGCCTCATTGCACCTAATTTGGGTTTCAGCAGGTGTAAGTCTAGCACCTGAAGTTAGGAGCGGGAATCAGCACTATGTGTGATTCTACAAAGGGCATATGCCCTGTGCCTGGTGCTAAATTTTTTTTTCCTGGCTCCCATTTTTCAGTGCTGTTTATAGAATGCCCCCAGCATGACTACTCTTTGATTGGGAGAGTGGGTGGGTGGGGGTAAGATTGTAAAATAGTAGGTGTCGGCCACTGTCAAATCTAAAACCAGTTACAACAATATGATCCCCTTCCTCCCTTCCAGGCCTCTGTTATTTTCCACGACGTGGCAGTCTATTTCTCTTCAGAGGAGTGGGAGATCCTCACAGACTGGCAGAAGGAACTGTACAAGAATGTTATGAGGGAGATTCATGGTGCCCTCGTTGCACTGGGTAAACCACATTTTCCGTCTCTCCTCTGGGCCCGCCTGCGAGCTAGCACGCCTTCCTAGAGGTACCTCTTAAGCTGTAAGAGTGTAAACCTTGCACAAGTTAGGTGAGTGGGCCAGCCTCTCAGAGGTGCTTTTGGCCAGGTATAAGTATTTCTTTTCACACTATGAAGGCAATAAACAAGTTTTCTTTAGTATATTTTATATTTGAACAAGAGAATTGCCTTGAATGTTCAGTGGTATGTCAGAAAATTAGATACGGGTGGGTTATATTCTGTGGAAGTGATCTAAGAGCATAGGGTTGAGAAATGCCAGATGAGTCGCAGGCACGCTGCAGGGAGTGCAGGGACTGGAAAGAGCAGAGGAGAGACAGGCATGCCGCATGGAGTGTAGGAACTGGAAAGAGTCGGGGAGACACAGGCATGCTGCAGGGAGTGCAGGAACTGGAAAGAGCCGAGGAGACACAGGCATGCTGCAGAGAGCGCAGGAACTGGAAAGAGCTGAGGAGACAAAGGCACACTGCAGGGAGTGTAAGGACTTGAAAGAGCTGAGGAGACACAGGCACACCGCAGGGAGACCAGAGACTGGAAAGAGCTGAGGAGAGACAGGCACACCGCAGGGAGCGCAAGGACTGGAAAGAGCTAAGGAGACACTGGCACACCGCAGGGAAAGCAGGGACTGGAAAGAGCTGAGGAGGCACAGGCATGCTGCAGGGAACGCAAGGACTGAAAAGAGCTGAGGAAACACAGGCACGTTGCAGGGAGAGCAGGAACTGGAAAGAGCCGAGGAGACATTGGCATGCCGCAGGGAGCATAGGGACTGGAAAAAGCCAAGGAGAGACAGGCACACTGCAAGGAGCGCAGGGGCTGGAATGAGCTCAGGAGACACGGGCATGCTGCAGGGAGCGCAGGGGCTGGAAATGCCAGAGGAGACTCTACAAAAATGCGAACAGTGAATGCACTTGGGTTAGGGAGTATGGTTTGGGCTCCTCTGCATGTGGATTTTCTTTTTCTTTGCCTGACAGTGCTGATAATCTATTATTCAGGAATGAGTGCTCTGCTAATCTGTTCCAGTCTCTCATACTTTTCTGCTTTTCTTTGTCTGTCTGCTATTTTTATGTTGTGTATGTCTATGTGTATCACTGCTGCCTCTGCTATCTGTGTATTGCTTTAGATTCAGGAATCTTTATTGGCTTAACAGTTTAATATTGCTGCATTCATACATGTGGAGAATAATTTTATAGCTAGTCATCTAGTTTATAAAGACCCATCAATGCCTATGGCATTCATTTTCGAAGCAGTTGGATGTCTAAAAATGGGTGAAAATGTCCAACTCACAATTTTCAAAAGGCAGAGTTTGGACATTTTACATTGCAGTTCATCTACACACCTGCTTGACATAGTGTACACTTGCAAGTGGGGGGTAATCTTGTAAGTGGCATTTTATTCACGAATGGGTAAGATTAGAAATAAAAATTAAGTTTAGTTTTCGTGCCAAAAATATAAAGTTACCCCCAAAGTAACTAGTCCTGTTTGTTATGATAGAGGTCTATAAAATAATGAGTGGAGTGGAACAGGTAGACATAGGGGGCATGCAATGAAGCTACAAAATAGTACATTTAAAACTAATCAGAGAAAAATTTTCTTCACTCAACATTTAATTAAACTCTGGAATTCGTTGCCCGAGAATGTGGTAAAGGCAGTTAGCGGGGTTTAAAAAAAGGTTTGGATGGCTTCCTAAAGGAAAAGTCCATAGACCATTATTAAAATGGAGTTGGGGAAACTCTACTGCTTATTTCTGGGATAAGCATAAAATGTATTGAACTTTTGGGGATCTTGCCAGGTATCTGTGACCTGGATTGGCCACTGTTGGAAACAGGATGCTGGTCTAGATGGACCGTTGGTCTGTCCCAGTGTGGCAATACTTATGTACTTATTTTCAGAGAAAATAAAATAACAATGGTATCCTTTTACTTTGAATGGGCTTTGTGAGCATTGCTGTGCAGGAATAGCCTGCCCCCCCACCCCCGTGCCTGTTTTTTGTCGTCTCGGTATAAACAACAAATTTATTTCAAAAATAACCTGGCAAAAACAAGAATTGGAAAAACCTACTGGGCATGAATTGATCATGTATAATCACTTTTAATTATACAATATAAACAATCCAAAGAAGAGAGAAAATAGGGGAAAAACCAGGCGCTTGAAACACGAGCAGGTTTTGTATTTGGCTTTGTACTATCATATAGGGCTTCTTTTACTAAGATGTGCTAACAGATTTAGCGCATGCTAAATAAGATACCCATAGGAATATAATGGGCTTATCATTTAGAGCCTGCTAACTCCATGAGTGCACCTTAGTAAATAGTAGAAGGACCCCATCATATTCTGAAGGTGTTTTTCAGGTATGACGATGATATGAGCCGCTGCTTCTAGAGGTTTTTTTTGGGAGGCATGGCTAGTGTTTTGAGCACTTTCCTTGTCTTTTAAATGTTGTTTCTGTTGTGGTATAAGCGATTAATTACCTAGTAGGATTTTTCATTCATTATTTTTATTATCTCCGGCCAGGGACATAATCTGACCAGGTGACAGGTTGGGATCCCAAGGGGTTAGAGTGAGGGGGAGGGGGGAATGTTCATGTCCGATAGCTTTTATGTTTTACAAGCTACAAGAGGAAATGGAGCCCTAGCCTACTGGTTAAAGCAGGTGGCTAGGATCCAAGGCAGAGAGCCAAAGGTTGTAGGTTCAAGTCCCACTTTTATCTCGTTAGGCAGACAGGATGGGCCGTACAGGTTATCTGCCGTCATCTGCCATGTTAGGACGCATGTTTCTTTTCCTAGTATTTGTTGTACCGTCCCTCTAGCTTACATTCAGTGTTTAAGAAACTCTTGTCCTGGTGTTGTGCAACTTATGTATAGTCCCCCCGGATTCTGTATATGGTGCTCTGACTTGCGCATGCAGCTTAATTGAATAACAAGCCAATTGGTGCTGATAATTGGGCAATAAACAAGCAATTATTGGCAATAATTAGAATTTACGGGTGCATCTTTTTAAGCGCATTCTATAAAGAGGTACGCTTGAATTCTAGTGTGTGGATCTGAAAAGGGGACGTGGCCATGGAAGGAGCATAGGCAGGTAAGGGGTGTAGCTAAAAACATATGCGCATTGTTATTGAATTTTCATTTAGGTTTTCGTTGGTGTAAATGGTCGCACCTTAATGTAGTTGCCATCCCCAGCGCTAAGCGTTATTCTGTAAAGCGTGCCTAACTTCTTTTAAAATTATATTATGTATGTTATACTGCGATCTGCTGAGAGATGTAGGATTGTGTGGCATAGAAATATTTTAAAATAAATACATTTTCGCTAAGCACTACTTTTTTTCAGCACCATGTATAGAATCTAGTCCAGTGTGGGCAAAAATGATGCAATCCAGAAGAGCGATAATGAGGGCAATTTATTTTCTGTCTCCCTCTTTCCTTCCTCCTCTCTCTTTCTGCCGTCCTTCCATCTCTCTTGATCCCAGGTTACACCATTGTAAATCGCAGCACTTTACTCCGAGTCAAGGAGAAGACGGAGGCGTGGGGCAGAGGGGAGCGTAATGAGCCCCCTGCCACTGAGGAAAGCGTTACAAATCCCACTTCAAGTGAGTCTGAATTCCCCCCACCCACTAGCCCTGTGCAACACCAGATTAAGTCAGAATTTTTAGCAGCTCTGGTGGTCAACCCAGCCTGTTGGGGATATCGGGATATTCATTAACAGGCCCTTGCGTTTGCGCTGAGGCCACTTTTAGTACTGCTGGTAAAAGGCAGATTTTTCTATTGTTTGAATGAATGGCCAGGCGCTAATTTTCCCATTAGCGTGTGAGCCTTTCACCACCACCTGTTTTGTAGGCGATAAGAGCTCATGCGCCAATCTTGCGCTAATCAGCATACCTCAGCGCCCATGTACTAACCAATTAGCATAGCCGCGTCCACACTCAGCTGCAAACATGCTTCCAGCACTAAAACTAATACGTGTTTTCTTAGCACATGGATATCGCGTGCTGATCCTGAAATTACCATGGGACGCCTTTTGGCGCACCCCGCGGTAGTGCATTTTAACATACAGTATGCATGTGTTAGTGCTTACTAGAGAATGACATGGGGACAGAGTTTGTCCCCGCCCCATCCCCATGGGTTCTGTCTCCGTCCCCGCCCTGTCCCCATGGGCTCTGTCCTCATCTGCAGAAGCCTCGAACACTTATGATTTTATATTTAAATCTTTTTATTAAAGTACTAGTAAAAAAGGCCCGTTTCCGAAACCAATGAAACGGGCGCTAGCATGTGGGTTTTTTGTGTGTATGTGTCACAGAGTTATTTTGTGTGTGTGTGAGTGTGTGAGGGTGCGGTGTGTGTGCAGGTTGTTGATGTGTGTCTTTTTTTTGTTTTGTTTTGTTTTTTGCTTGGGGGATGTGGGTGACGGCTTGCCTGAGGACGGGGATGGTTGTTTTAAGTTGGCGGAAGGGAGAAGAGCACGGTCTCGGGCCGTCGGGGGGTGATCCGGTATGTTTGGTCCATTTCAGGCCGGCTGCAGGGGAATGCTGGAACATTTATGCTCTGCAGGAATCAGCGCCGTCTTTTTCCGGGTGCTCGGGGAATCCCCGAGGTGGGAGACTGCTTGCCTGAGGCTGGGGATGGTTGGGCACGTCCTTGGCCGCTTCGGCAAAAGGGGAAGAGGAAGGGAGTGGGGAGTTACCTGCAGCCACCTGAGAAACCATGTATTCTTTGTTTGTTTTGTATTATTAGTTTGCATTTCTGTTGAAGAAAGAGTGGATGCCTTTCGAATGATGGAGGTGGTGCGTCGGTGTGCGGTTGTTTTGTTAGTTTGGCAGCCAGTCTCCAGCGATTCCTAGGCAGGGAAGGAGTACTCCTCCCCCTTCCTTGGTCGCTGTTTGCTGCTGGCTGGGTCACGGGTAATCCTTCCAGCTGGGCCGCAGCTTGTCCTGTTCGCCCACGTCCCAGATGGTGACGGGCACGTTGTTTTCCGGCTCCTCTGACTCCATGTCAAGCGATCCCAAATATAGTCTGTGCTATAGGCCCTCTGGCACTCTTCAGTACTGGCATTAGGCATTTAAAAATTTCTCCCCCCCCCCTCCCCCGGTCTATTTTTGCACATACCCACAGCAGGAATATTCTTCTCTCGTTCCAGTGGTGGTTCTGTGCTCTCCATGCTGCACAGATAATGAGCCATTCTGCTGGGGAATGCTCCTCCCTTATTGTCACGTAGTTTCCTCTGATTGGTCCGTCTTACGTTGCCTAGTGTTGCCTGGAAAGGTGTTGTGATGGTCCTTTGTGTTTCAGAATGTTGAGGGTGTTTTTTCTGATTGGTCCGTCATGCGAGGGCGGGGCAGAGAGACATGGTCAGTGTTGTGGCTTCACCACCATGAATCCATGAACCCTTCAGTGAGTGACTGAGTGACTTCAGAATGTTGAGGGTGAGTTTTATTATAGTAGATAAAAAGGAACAATATACTGTGCAGCTATTGTGTATAAATTACAAATACAGAACAATAATAACAATGAGTAGCTATAATAACCCTCCTTCCCACCACCACCCTCTACTCTTCCAACCCCAACAGTAGCTGATTTCTACTACCCCAAGGAATCCTAATCCACCCTGTTAAAATGTCCAGGGGTACAAAATAAATCCCATTCTGTATGCCCTAGAGGGGCGAAATATGCCCTGTGAATCATTTTTTAATCTGTGGATGAATAAGAAGTCATCTTCAATCTCAGGATTCAGTCTAGATCACCTGTCTTCTACAGTTCTTCCTGCAATAGAAGATGTCTTCTTAGAAGATGTGCTGGTAGCAGGATGTATAGGATCCCCCATGCAAATTTTGCTAGTTGTTGCCAACATGTTTGCTTGTTTTTCCAAAAAATCAAAATATCGTTGTCTGCATCACTCAAACATAAATAACAATCCAGTTCATTAACAGGCTTCAAAGTAGAAAATGACACGGGGACAAAGCTTATCCCCGTCCCCGTGGGCTCTGTCTCCATCCCCGTCCCTGTGTCATTCTCTAGTACTTACAGCAGCTTAGTTAAAAGGACCCCTATATAAATTTAGTTCTCCGAGGACAAGCAGGCTGCTTGTTCTCACGACTGGGGTTGACATCCACGGCAGCCCCCACCAACCGGAACAAAACTTTGCGGGCAGTCCCGCACGCAGGGCACGCCCACCGCGCATGCGCGGCCGTCTTCCCGCCCGTGCGCGACCGTTCCCGCTCAGTCTTTTCTTTTCCGCGCTGGAGAGAGCCGTGTTCGTCTCTCTCTGTCAGCCCGGGAGTTTTTTTCTTCGTTGTTTTCTCTGATTGTTTTATTTTGTTTCAAAAAAAAAAAAAAAGAGAAAACTTTGTTTCCCCCTCATACTTTTAGCGGGGGCGTCTCGTTGCGGCCTTGTGGCCGCGCGGTCAATTTATTTTTTGAGGTGTGATTTTTACCACCACCATCGACGACTTTGACTTCGCCGACACGATTTTTCTGTCGATGTCCTCGAAGGTCCCGAGTGGATTTAAGAAGTGTGGTCGGTGCGGCCGGCATATCTCGCAGACCGACACTCACGCTTGGTGCCTCCAGTGCCTCGGGCCGGAGCACGATACCAAGACATACACCTTGTGTCTCGGTTTACGGAAACGGACACAGGTGGCGAGGCAAGTTCTGCGGGACCGTCTTTTTGGAACTTGCGCTGGCCCGTCGACTTCGACGACATCGGTGTCGACGGCCGGATCTTCGGTACCGGTACCAATGTCCACGAAATCGGCACCGACGGCACTGACCACAGGAGCACAGGTCCCGTTGGCCCGCTGGTCTTCCGGAGATGGCAGGGGTGAGCGGCCGCGTGGGCAATCGGCCCCGGTCACTCCCTCTACCCAGGGCCCTCGGGACCGAACCCTGTCGGACCCGATCCCTCGAGGCCGAGGAGGATCTACCTCCTCCTCTTCGGTACCGCCGAGCGCCGATGACGGGCACCGAAAAAAGACAAGCACCGTCATCGGTCGCCCACGGCGCATGTGGCTACCGGCTCCAGAGATGATTTTCACACCGAGGAAGCGGCAGCGCCGGGAGGAGCGTTCCCCCTCGGTGGTAGAGGTATCGCTACGTCAGGGCACCAGCACTTCGGTGCCGTCTCCTGGACCCGAACAGCTTCCGGCACCGGCACCTCTACCGGCCCCCTCGCCTTTCCCGACAGCGGGCCTGGCGAGTGCCTCTGAGCCATCCTTCCGGGGATCCTGGAAGGGCTGATGCGCCAGACTGTGCCGGCGCCGGGGATGCTTGCGCCCTCGGCGCCGTTGATGGAGGCGCCGGCGTGCTCTAGCCCGGTGCCGAGGCCTTCGACACCGACGCTGCTTGCGGTGCCGGTCTCGACCGCCACGCAGGTGGAGTCGACGTCGATGGAGGGAGCTTCATCCCCGCCGGCGCGGGAGTCCACCGCTCGACGACGCCACCGAGGACTCGGTGCCTCGAAGTCGAGCCGGGGCCGGTTGAGGTCTGAGCTACAGGAGCTCATGTCCGACACCAAGGAAGTGGCCTTCGTGGGGGGAGGAGGAGGACCCCAGATATTTCTCCTCAGAGGAGTCTGTGGGCCTTCCCTCCGACTCCACTCCTTCACCAGAGAGGAAGCTCTCGCCACCTGAGAGCCTCTCTTTTGCCTCCTCCGTCAGGGACATGTCTATTTGCATTCCCTTCCCCGTGGTCTCTGTGGATGAGCCGAGGGCCGAGATGCTCGAGGTCCTCGACTATCCATCACCACCTAGAGAGTCCTCCACGGTACCGTTGCACAATGTCCTCAAAGAGACACTGCTTCGGAACTGGTTGAGACCTTTATCTAATCCCACCATCCCCAAGAAAGCGGAGTCCCAATACAGGATCCACTCAGATCCAGAGTTAATGCGGCCTCAATTGCCTCATGACTCGGCGGTCGTGGACTCTGCTCTCAAGAGGGCACGGAGTTCAAGGGATACCGCCTCGGCGCCCCGAGGGCGGGAGTCTCGCACTCTGGACTCGTTTGGGAGGAAGGCCTACCAATCTTCAATGCTCGTGACCCGCATCCAGTCCTACCAGCTCTACACGAGCATACACATGCGGAATAATGTGAAGCAACTGGCGGACCTGGTCGACAAGCTCCCCCCGGAGCAGTCCAGGCCTTTTCAGGAGGTGGTCAGGCAGCTGAAGGCGTGCAGAAAGTTCCTGTCCAGGGGTATATATGACACCTGTGATGTGGCATCTCGTGCTGCGGCCCAAGGTATAGTGATGCGCAGGCTCTCATGGCTGCGTGCCTCTGACCTGGACAACCGCACCCAGCAGCGGCTGGCCGATGTCCCTTGCCGGGGGGATAATATTTTTGGTGAGAAGGTCGAGCAGTTGGTGGACCAACTACATCAGCGGGAAACCGCCCTCGACAAGCTCTCCCACCGAGTGCCTTCAGCATCCACCTCAGCAGGTGGACGTTTTTCCCGGGCCAGGCAGGCTGCGCCCTACGCCTACAACAAGCGTAGGTACACCCAGCCGGCCCGAAGGCCTCATCAGGCACAGGGACAGTCCCAGCGCGCTCGTTCCCGTCAACAGCGTGCGCCTAAGCAGCCCCCGGCGCTTCCACAGCAAAAATCGGGGACGGGTTTTTGACTGGATCCATGGGAACATAGCCGCCATCAAAGTGTCCGTACCGGACGATCTACCAGTCGTGGGGGAGGTTAAAACTTTTTCACCAAAGGTGGCCTCTAATAACCTCCGACCAGTGGGTTCTCCAAATAGTGCGGTGCGGATACGCCCTGAATTTGGCCTCTCCTCCACCAAATTGTCCTCCGGGAGCCCAATCCTTCAGCTCCCAGCACAAGCAAATACTTGCAGAGGAACTCTCTGCCCTTCTCAGCGCCAATGCGGTTGAGCCCGTGCCACCCGGGCAGGAAGGGCAGGGATTCTATTCCAGGTACTTCCTTGTGGAAAAGAAAACAGGGGGGATGCGCCCCATCCTAGACCTGAGAGGCCTGAACAAATATCTGGTCAAAGAGAAGTTCAGGATGCTTTCCTTGGGCACCCTTCTGCCAATGATTCAGAAAAACGATTGGCTATGTTCCCTGGATTTAAAGGACACATACACTCACATCCCGATACTGCCAGCTCACAGACAGTATCTCAGATTCCGCCTGGGGACACGGCACTTTCAGTATTGTGTGCTGCCCTTTGGGCTCGCCTCTGCCCCACGGGTGTTCACGAAGTGCCTCGTGGTGGTCGCGGCGTTTCTACGCAAGATGGGAGTACACGTGTTCCCATATCTCGATGATTGGCTGGTCAAGAACACCTCGGAGGCAGGAGCTCTCCGGTCCATGCAGTTCACTATTCACCTCCTGGAGCTGCTGGGGTTTGTGATAAATTACCCAAAGTCCCATCTCCAGCCAGTCCAATCTCTGGAATTCATAGGAGCTCAGCTGAATTCACAGACGGCTCAGGCCTTTCTTCCCGAAGCGAGGGCCCACAACCTCCTGTCCCTCGCCTCCCAGACCAGAGCGTCTCAGCAGGTCACAGCTCGGCAGATGTTGAGACTCCTAGGTCATATGGCCTCCACAGTTCATGTGACTCCCATGGCTCGTCTTCACATGAGATCTGCTCAATGGACCCTAGCTTCCCAGTGGTGCCAGGCCACCGGGAATCTAGAAGATGTCATCCGCCTCTCCATCGGTTACCGCAATTCACTGCACTGGTGGACCATTCGGACCAATTTGACCCTGGGACGCCCATTCCAAATTCCACAGCCCACGAAAGTGCTGACGACGGATGCATCTCGCCTGGGGTGGGGAGCTCATGTCGATGGGCTTCACACCCAGGGACTGTGGTCCCTCCAGGAACAGGATCTTCAGATCAACCTCCTGGAGCTCCGAGCGGTCTGGAACGCACTGAAGGCTTTCAGAGATCGGCTGTCCTGTCAAATTATCCAAATTCGGACAATCAGGTTGCAATGTATTACATCAACAAGCAGGGGGGCACCGGATCTCGCCCCCTGTGTCAGGAAGCCGTCGGGATGTGGCGTTGGGCCTGCCAGTTCGGCATGCTTCTCCAAGCCACATACCTGGCAGGTGTAAACAACAGTCTGGCCGACAGACTGAGCAGAGTCATGCAACCGCACGAGTGGTCGCTCCATTCCAGAGTGGTACGCAAGATCTTCCGAGAGTGGGGCACTCCCTCGGTGGACCTTTTCGCCTCTCAGACCAACCACAAGCTGCCTCTGTTCTGTTCCAGACTACAGGCACACGGCAGACTAGCGTCGGATGCCTTTCTCCTCCATTGGGGGACCGGCCTCCTGTATGTTTATCCTTCCATACCTTTGGTGGGGAAGACCTTACTGAAGCTCAAGCAAAACCACGGCACCATGATTCTGATAGCGCCTTTTTGGCCCCGCCAGATCTGGTTCCCTCTTCTTCTGGAGTTGTCCTCCGAAGAACCGTGGAGATTGGAGTGTTTTCCGACTCTCATTTCGCAGAACGACGGAGCGCTTCTGCACCCCAACCTTCAGTCTCTGGCTCTCACGGCCTGGATGTTGAGGGCGTAGACTTCGCTTCGTTGGGTCTGTCTGAGGGTGTCTCCCGTGTCTTGCTTGCCTCTAGGAAGGATTCCACTAAAAAGAGTTACTTTTTCAAGTGGAGGAGGTTTGTCGTTTGGTGTGAGAGCAAGGCCCTAGAACCTCGTTCTTGTCCTGCACAGAACCTGCTTGAATACTACTACTACTACTACTACTATTTAGCATTTCTATAGCGCTACAAGGCATACGCAGCGCTGCACAAACATAGAAGAAAGACAGTCCCTGCTCAAAGAGCTTACAATCTAATAGACAAAAAATAAATAAAGTAAGCAAATCAAATCAATTAATGTGAACGGGAAGGAAGAGAGGAGGGTAGGTGGAGGCGAGTGGTTACAAGTGGTTACGAGTCAAAAGCAATGTTAAAGAGGTGGGCTTTCAATCTAGATTTAAAGGTGGCCAAGGAAGGGGCAAGACGTAGGGGCTCAGGAAGTTTATTCCAGGCGTAGGGTGCAGCGAGACAGAAGGCGCAAAGTCTGGAGTTGGCAGTAGTGGAGAAGGGAACAGATAAGAAGGATTTATCCATGGAGCGGAGTGCACGGGAAGGGGTGTAGGGAAGGACGAGTGTGGAGAGATACTGGGGAGCAGCAGAGTGAATACATTTATAGGTTAGTAGAAGAAGTTTGAACAGGATGCGAAAACGGATAGGGAGCCAGTGAAGGGTCTTGAGGAGAGGGGTAGTATGAGTAAAGCGACCCTGGCGGAAGATGAGACGGGCAGCAGAGTTTTGAACCGACTGGAGAGGGGAGAGGTGACTAAGTGGGAGGCCAGCAAGAAGCAGATTGCAGTAGTCTAAACGAGAGGTGACAAGGGTGTGGATGAGGGTTTTGGTAGAGTGCTCGGAAAGAAAGGGGCGGATTTTACGGATGTTGTAAAGAAAGAATACCTTCTGCACTTATCAGAGTCTGGCCTCAAGACCAACTCAGTAAGGAATCACCTTAGTGCGATTAGTGCTTACCATCTTCGTGTAGAGGGTAAAGCCATCTCTGGAGAGCCTTTAGTCGTTCGATTCATGAGGCTTGCTTTTGTCAAAACCCCCTGTCAAGCCTCCTGCAGTGTCATGGGATCTCAACGTCGTCCTCACCCAGCTGATGAAACCTCCTTTTGAGCCACTGAATTCATGCCATCTGAAGTACTTGACCTGGAAGGTCATTTTCTTGGTGGCAGTTACTTCAGCTCGTAGGGTCAGTGAGCTTCAAGCCCTGGTAGCTCATGCTCCGTATACTAAATTTCATCATAACAGAGTAGTGCTCCGCACTCACCCTAAGTTCCTGCCAAAGGTGATGTCGGAGTTCCATCTTAACCAGTCAATTGTCTTGCCAACATTCTTTCCCAAACCGCATACCCGCCCTGCTGAACGTCAGTTGCACACATTGGACTGCAAGCGAGCGTTGGCCTTCTATTTGGAGCGGACACAGCCCCACAGACAGTCCGCCCAATTGTTTGTTTCTTTCGACCTCAGTAGGAAAGGGGTCGCTGTCGGGAAACGCACCATCTCCAATTGGCTAGCAGATTGCATTTCCTTCACTTACGCCCAGGCTGGGCTGACTCTTGAGGGTCATGTCACGGCTCATAGTGTCAGAGCCATGGCAGCGTTGGTGGCCCACTTGAAGTCAGCCACTATTGAAGAGATTTCAAGGCTGCGACGTGGTCATCTGTCCACACATTCACATCACATTACTGCCTCCAGCAGGATACCCGACGCGACAGTCTGTTCGGGCAGTCGGTGCTGCAGAATCTGTTTGGGGTTTAAATCCAACTCCACCCTCCAGGACCCGAATTTATTCTGTTCAGGCTGCACTCTCAGTTAGTTGTTCTTCGTAGGTCAATTTCTGTTATACCCTTGCCGTTGCGAGGTTCAATTGACCTAGGTTCTTGTTTTGAGTGAGCCTGAGAGCTAGGGATACCCCAGTCGTGAGAACAAGCAGTCTGCTTGTCCTCGGAGAAAGCAAATGATACATACCTGTAGCAGGTGTTCTCCGAGGACAGCAGGCTGATTGTTCTCACCTACCCTCCCTCCTCCCCTTTGGAGTTGCGTTTTTACTCATTTTTTGCTTGTCATTCAACTGAGCGGGAACGGTCGCGCACGGGCGGGAAGACGGCCGCGCATGCGCGGTGGGCGTGCCCTGCGTGCGGGACCGCCCGCAAAGTTTTGTTCCGGTTGGTGGGGGCTGCCGTGGACATCAACCCCAGTCGTGAGAACAATCAGCCTGCTGTCCTCGGAGAACACCTGCTACAGGTATGTATCATTCGCTATACTGGCTGCTGCATGTTAATAAATACATATACTTATCACTGCTGTAAGTAAAGTTAGCAGTACCGATGACCACCACTGTCAATTTTTGGTTTAGGCTTTCTATTTAAACAAGTTGTTGATTTATTTTTCCTTGTTTTGGGTGGGGGGGTGTTTAGCTACCAGTTATCCATCCGTCAAACCAGACATTTATCTCCGAATCGAACGGGAGAAAACAGCATGTCCATGGACCCTGCGGGACTCCAGTAAGTATGAAATCTTCTGAGCAGGTCTAGGTCAGAGCCTCTAGTAAAAGGTGTCTTGTTTGGACTATAATTAGAGAACCAGACAGGTACGCAGGGACTTGTGGACTTGCAGCCCTCCTGGTCCAGGATGCTGCCTATTAGCAGTGAAAATGCTTCGGTTTTTCATGGCCAACGCCAGTGATCTTAACTCCTCTTGCTAGTAGAGGAGACCGAGATAGAGCGATGCTTCCTATACGCCACTCCGCATTTAATTAGGTTACACTGGCTCCCCATTCGTGTCTGATGCTTTTTAAAATCTGTACTGTTGTTTTTAGAACTTTTCATAGCTTAGCGCCAAATTATATGTCCTGCTTGGTTTTCTCTCAAAATTTAGGAGAGACTGTGAGGAAAAAGATTCCTTACTATTACATTTCCCTTGAGATGGTAGATATATCCAATTCCACACTGCCTCTTTTCTTTGTCAAGCTATTAGGCTTTGATTCTTTACCGCTTGTAATTAAACTAGGAGTTCTCAACCCAGTCCTCCTACACCCAGCCAGTCAGGTTTTCAGGATATCCACAGTGAGTATACATGAGAAAGATTTATGTGCCCTAATAACTCCATTGTATGCAGCGTTATCTCGTGCTTATTCATTGTGAATATCCTGAAAAACAAACTGGCTAGGTGTGTCCTGAGGACTGAGTTGAGAACCCCTGACTAGTGCCACCTTATCTTAGATATAGGACAGTTTTAAAGGCTATTTTGTTGAAGAGATTTCTGCAAGAATGATTTTTGGTGGTGGTAAAATTTGCTGGTCATCGCAGATTATTGTTCTGTAGTTGGAATGTCTTTAGAACCCGCTCTAAACCTCTTGGTAAGATGCGGCATATAAGAATCCGTATTTTATTGTATTTTCTCCATTCTCTGCATAAAGAGGGCAGTTTTGTAACGGTGCATTTATATTTAGGTATAAAGGAAAGTCCATGCCTACTTTATTTTATGAAGAAAAGTAGGCAATGATCTGTAATGTGGGCCTGAGCATTTATGCCAGCCATAGAGCCAAAGTTATGCGCATAACTCCCAAACTCCACCCCTGTGTACACTTATAAAATATGCATGTATTTACTGAATATACTCCTGCCTGAATTCTCTGCCCCCTAAAAAATCAAAATTCTGTGCAAAAATTTCAAAATTATGCAAGCTTGACTATCCATATTTTTCCCAGGCCCCCGCCGAGCACCCATAGAATCCATCTTTTTTACAACCCCCTCCCTGCATTCACACACACCCATATTTTTGTAGCCCCTCCCTCCCTGCACCCATACTCCATCCATACTTTTTTTTTTAGCTGCCCCTGCACTCACCTGTGACGTAGGAGGAGAAAGAGGGGCATCGGGCCTACTTCTTCAGGACAGGAAAGAACCCCACTCTTTCCTGCCTACTACTGCTGCTCTGGGCCAGTGCTGCTACTTTTTCCAAATGGCTGCCAGGACTTCCTGCAGCAGTCTCACAAAATTACTGCTTGAAGTCTCAGCCATTTGAAGAAGCTGCGGCACCATTCAGAGAGCGGCAGTAGCAGGCAGGAAAGAGTGGGGTTCTTTCCTATCCCCGAAAAGGTCACTAGACCAGGGTGTGCTCAGGTAGGCCTGGGGAGGGCCTACCGAGGCTTGAGGGGGGCGACAGGGGAGCCAGCCAGCCAGCCAGCCTTTACCGCAGGTTGAGGAGGGCCCACCAAAGCTCGGGGGTGGGGTGGTGGCTGGCCAGAAAGCCAGCCAGTTCCCTTCAGAGCGCAGATTGTGTGCAAAGATATTAAATTCTGCATGGCTGGGGAATTCTGCACGCTGCAGTCGTGCAGAATTCTGGCAGGAGTAGGAATAGCGCTTAGGGCAGGGGGAGGTGAAACATGATCCTCGAGAGCCACAACCAACCCAGTTGGGATTTCAAGATTTTCACAATGAGATCAATTTTGCATACAATGGAAGCAGAACATGCAAATCAAAGACTGTGACCCTTGAGGACTGAGGTTGTCCACCACTAACTTAATATATGACAGTATTCTGAAAGCTTTATTTATGATATAAGTACGTAAGTGTTGCCATATTGGGACAGATCAAAGGTCAGTCAAGCTCAGTATCCTGTTTCCAACAGTGGCCGATCCAGGTCACAAGTACCTGGCAAGATCCCAGAATGGTAAAACAGATTTTGTGCTGCTTATCCTAGAAATAAGCAGTGGATTTTCCCAAGTCCATCTTAATAATGGCTTTTAGGAAATTTATACAAAAATTTTTTTAACTGCTAAGCTAACTGCTTTTACCGTGTTCTCTGACAACGAATTCCAGAGTCTAATTACACGTTGAAAGTGAAGAAATATTTTCTCCAATTTGTTCTAAATTCACTACTTAGTAGTTTCATGATATATGTGGTTGTGTATATTTTGGCATGTCAGTGTTAGCACCTGAGTGCTCTTTCTCTGGGGCTCTCCATAGACCCTCTGCTGTGTCTTCCAGAAGGAGACAGAGGAGAGATGGAAGGAGGACGAGAGAAGGAAGTGAAAGAAAGGAAAAAGTGTAGTAAAAGTATCAAAAGGTGAAATACACACAGTGAAATGGAGGGATGAGATCCAGCTGGGGGAATTGGAGGGGCAGGGCCGAGATGGTGATGAAAATGGGAGCTGGATTATAGAGGGTAGGGGAGAGACACCTTTGGAAGAGGGAAAACGCTGATGGATTGCATAGATCGGTGGCAGTGGAGAAGAGATGGAGGAAGTCTCAGCCATTAAAGGCTTCAGCATCTTGGAAGCTATGGAGAAGTTAGGTAGGAGAGAGAGAGAGCAACAAAAGTAGAGACAGAACACAAAGAAAAGAGGCAATGGTCTGCAGTCATAAACAGGAAAAAGCCCAAATGGGTCCAGGAACAGAAATATAAGATTAAACACTTGCATTGTTGTGTAAGTACACAAAAGACACCTCCTGGCCTGCTAGTTTTTCATGTAGAGACTGAGAAGATAGGACCAAAGAAATGAAAAAGCAGACCGAATAAACAGACCGAGCTGAAATGGAAAAAGAGGAATGAATGGGGAGAGGAACATAGGTTGGAAAGGAGTTTTTGTTGGGTTTAGTTGGGGGGGGGGGGGGGAGAGAACTACTAATACTACTACTTAACACTTCTAAAGCGCTACTAGGGTTACGCAGCGCTGTACAGTTTAACAAAGAAGGACAGTCCCTGCTCAAAGGAGCTTACAATCTAATGGACAAAATGTGCAGTAATCAAATAGGGGCAGTCTAGATTTCCTGAATAGAGGTATAATGGTTAGGTGCCGAAGGCGACATTGAAGAGGTGGGCTTTGAGCAAGGATTTGAAGTGATTGAATTCTTGCTTTTCTGTGCTCTTGTGGGGCCGGGACAGTGAACAGGTAAAAAAAGAAAAAAAAGACAGGCATGGTGAAGGGTCATGGATTTGATATACCATGGTACAACCAAAGCGACTTACACAAAAGTGGGGGATTGTCGATGGACTGGAAGGGTTCTAGAGGATTTTACACATCTATAGAAATGATAAGTAGTAGTAATGTCACAAAGAGAACTAGGAAACTTCACGTAGCGTAGAGGAAGAACGTACCAGGGTTGTCTCGGCTCCCTCAGTGATCTAGAGTTGGTTGGCTGTAGGAGACACCTTGTAATGTCACATTCTTTGTACGGTTACTTCCTTCAGATCTCTCCATGCATCATACTGATAATGATATGGATTCTTCTGGAGGGCTCGGTCTTTTGGTGAATTGGTAGAAGCTGCTCTCAGACCGGACTCCCTTGTGCTTTTCGTTGCAGGGTGCCCAGTGTTCGATCCTAAACTGTCCCTGTGGATCAAGCAAGAGAATGTTGCTACATTCTCCGATGAAGAGCAGGAATTGGAGGAAGAGGAGGAGAATGGGAGCCTTCCTAGTACCCGTATAGGTAAGAAAAGGTGGGGAGGAGGGGAGCTGAGAGACGGAGAGGTCAAAGTCCTGTATGTTCTCTGGACTGCTCCCGTGGCAAAAGGATAGGACTATTGAGGATCAAGGCCTCCACAAGTTGCTCTTCGATTTGCATGTTATGTGCTTATCTCTTCATATGCGCATGCCTCTACACAATTGAATCTTTCCATTGTTCATTGGTGTCTCCAATCCCCTGCACCTGTCCATTGGAATTTCCAGCCGCTGGGTTCTCTACATTCCTCTGTATACCTGGGTGCATTTCTCTGGTTATTTCTCCATGCATGTGTGCATTTCTGTCCATATGCTAGTCTGTTGTTGTGCCTTTCTGCCCATGCATTAGCCCTAACATTATTTAAAGATTGGGTGGAAAAACCCTTATTGTAGAAGGCTGTTGACACTCCTATTCCCAGCTGGGGGCTGGTTTCGATTGAGTGGGAATCCCAAAGGAGAAGTAGAAAGCTGCCATTCCAAACAACAAAAATGTTATGGTGCTCATTTTCAAAAAAGAAAAACATCTAAAAAAAATCATTAAGTTTTTCTCTGAGTTGTGATTTTCTAAATTCGGATTTGAGTCATTTTTCTTCAGTTCATTCAAATACATCTAGGGCAAAAAATGAGACTTTTAGACTAGACCTGTTCAAACACAGCTGAGTTATAAAAAAAGATGCCCTAAATGACCAGATGACTATGGGAGAGATTAAGGCATGACCCCCCCCCCCCCCCCCCCCCCACACACACACACACACTTCTTCCAGGTTCTATGATAGCTTCAGATATGATGGCCATTCTCATTAGCGCAGCAAGCTGGTCCCAGGAGTAGCAGAGTGGTAGGTGCAGTGGAATATAGAAAAGAGGACCCAGGGCCATATCCCACTCTAGCTGGTACACTTGTGGTGGAAAGTGTTGAACCCTCCAAAAACCTACCAAATATCTGCTGTACTTACCTATAGGTGACACCTGCAGGTTTGAGGGCTATTGTGGTGCACAGTGAGTATAGTTGTGGGGTGTTTTTTCTGTCCCTGAAGGGCTAACGATACAATATAAGGGGGTTGTGGTGAAAGTTGTACCTGGGCCTTTTATGTGAAGTCCACTGCATTTCCACCTAGGCTGCCCCACTGCTCTGCTGGGATATGTTTGGCCAGTCTACTAAAAATGCTGCCCCCCAAGACATCCAAGTGGCTTGTTTTGGTGCGTTTTTTCCCCACAGGAACTTTTTTAAATGGTACCTAAGAAAGATGTTTTTCTGGTTTGAAAATTGTTCTATTCAGCACTCGATTTTTGGACATTGTTCACAAAACATTCAAAATTATACTTAAACGTCATTTCAAAAATGCCCCGCCACATTTTTTTTTTTTGGGGGGGGGGGGGGGGGGGAGCGATTTTACGAAAGAACAATCTGTGTACCAAGGAGGATAATTCCTGGAGATTTAAACAGGCTGAGAGACTACGTCTTAAAGTGCAGCATGACTCGGATGGCAAGGAAAGTGCCGGCGATACTTCCTCTAGTAAGTAAGGTATCGCTGCCCTCCCCACTGAGTTAGTATAATCCTAAGCTTGCTTTTGTGTGAAACTGAATAAATGCATGTTTCCATGGGTTTCTGTTGATGACCTTACAGATATTTATGTATATATTTTGTAACTGAGTAATGCTTTATCCAAATAATTACAAAGATTAGCCAATGTACATTTATTTCATTTTATTATTAAATTTGTATTCTGTCTACATTCCTAGGCAGATTACAAGAATACATACGTAGTTAATACAACTGGACCAAATCATCGTCAACTGCAACAACTTAAAAACAAAACATGGAGATGACCAAAACAGCAATGTAAATCAATACATTGTAAATACATTGTAAATCAATACAATGTAAATCAATAATCAATCTAGCCTAAAACTAGCACCTTCTCCTACCTTCTCTACCCCCTCTCCCTTACAATATTACCTATCTACACATCCCCATTACTCTGCTAAACTTAGCCGTTTTCTCTGCACTACACATTGTAATCTTACTACTTTCTAAGCCGCATTGAACCTGCTATGTGTGGGGAAAGTGCGGGGTACAAACATAACAATAATAATAATAATTATGCTTAGGCTGCTGGAAATGCTTGAGAGAGAAAATTTATGCTTTCAGGTATCTCTATACTTTGATTGGTGTAGCCAGTCTTAATCGGGTTAATCGGTAGTTTATTCCATTCCTGTGGACCTGCTACAGAAGGAGCTTCCGTCCCTAGTCTCAACAAAATATATCTTGTTTAATGCCGGAATCGATAAATGGAGAGCTCTCTCAGATCGAAGGACTCTAATGGGTTGCTTCTGTGATGGAGCCTCATTTCTCAGTGCTCTGTGGATCAGGAAGAGCATTTTGAATTTTTATTTGTGAAAAAAAAATTTATTTATTTATATGTGTTTTTAGCACACTCTACTGATAATGCCCAGGATGGATACGTACATAATTGTATTAACACACATTATTTAAAATATAATATAGATCACAAAGTAGAAATCTGTCATCTAAAGTACTTCGTAACAGTGTTAAGTGTAGACCGCTAGAACAGCCAAGTTTTAACACATCTACGAAATTCTAAAAGATTATCAATATTCCTAATGAATAAAGGAAGATGATTCCATGGAGATACCAAGGAGCAAGAATAAGCTCATTTGCAAGTGTACACAAGTTTAAAAGAATTTGCAGAAGGCAGGGAACAACGCAAAGCATAACAAGGTAGCTTCTTAGGTACATACTTTGGCGCTACAGAATGAAAAACTTTAAAAGTCAAAACTAACAATTTAAAACAACAACGCTGCTTAATAGACAGCCAGTGCAACGATGACAAAACTGGAGAATTGAGAAGAGTTGGTCAAAAGACGAGCTGTAGTCTCTTCAGACTTCTAGCAGGCAAACCTATAAATAATTTATACGAGAGATTACAAAAGCTCCCTCAGAACTGGAAAAATGTGATAATTTTTCAGAATACCAGCAATCCAATATTTAACCCCCGCCATTACAGTCGAACCTTAGCAGTCTAAATTAGCTTGCTGATGAGAAGCTGTCGATGGCTGTTTTCAGACCCGTCTCCTGGTGTTTTTCATGCCAGATTCCTCAGTAGTTGATCCTGACCAGCCCCAGTGGGTCAAACGAGAGAAGACACCAGCCCTGTACCCAGATGGCCAGCAGAATGTGGAGAGTCTTAGTGGCCCCAGTGCAGGTAAGGAAAGGCTGGAAGGGGTTGGGGGGAAGATCTGTGCTGCACACACAAATACATGCACAGGGGTTGGAAACAATTCCATCAGATGTGCTCTGCATGCCTTCCCTACTTGTTTAAAATTGTCTAATTTGCTGCCTAACACCCCCCCCCCCCCCCCCCCCGGTTTCTTTTCTGTTTTGGAAATTCAATTAGCAAGAGCCCAACCATCTGCTCAACTGGAGGTGTCCCAAGAAGTTAAGCAGAAGGAAAGGCCGCATCTCAAGGCCAGACACAACTCAGAAGGCAAGAAGTTCCCAAGCGAGCCGCCTACTAGTAAGAAATCCCCAAAACAGTAAGATGTTTGGGGGGGGGGGGGGGGGTGAACACCTGTCTGTGGGTCTGCAGTTAAACAGATGGACTTTATTCTGATTTTCTTTCACCCTATAAATGCACATCAGGGAAGCGAGTCTCAAATTGGGTGCCACTAGGGGGCGTGATGAGCTCCAATTCTACAAAAGCGCTCAGTCCCAGTAAGATACTGTAGAATACTAGTGTTAACCTGCTTTGATGCGCCAGAAAGTTAGGTGTGATTGCATGAGCGGAGGAGTGGCCTAGTGGTTAGGGTGGTGGACTTTGGTCCTGGGGAACTGAGGAACTGAGTTTGATTCCCGGCACAGGCAGCTCCTTGTGATTCTGGGCAAGTCACTTAACCCTCCATTGCCCGCCGCATTGAGCCTGCCATGAGTGGGGAAAGCGCGGGGTACAAATATAAATAAAATGTAAGTAGGATAGCCTACATGTGCCATTCAATGCGCATAACTCAAGACTATTCAAATAAATTGCCCCTTGCTTGGTGCTCCGCCCCTCACAGTTACGCCTATAGCACTTTTGCACTAGTTTTTAGAATTGGCATGTATCTGCTAATTAGAGTGGCACTTATGTGCTTGCAGATCTGCCTAGCGGGTGCTTTTCTTTTCCATCCTGAACTTCTGCCCCTATGAATGTCCTCTTCTTTTTGTGCTCGTTTCTGTTTTTCCGTATCTGTTCCTCCTTGTATGTCTCACTTTGCTTGTGCCTGACTGTTACCTCTGCCTGTGTCTTTTTATTTTTCCTTTGTAACTTTATTTTATTAACAACATGTAACACGCTTGAATTAATGTTTTCTCTCTGTCCTGCTTCTCAGTAGACCTGATTCTAGTAAAGCTTTTTAACATTCTGTGTCTGTATTTGCCTCTGTCTCTCTCTCTGTGCCTCCTTGTATGTCTCTCTTTGCTTGTGCCAGACTTATCTCTGCCTGTCTAGTTTTTTAGGGGGCACATTTTCAAAGCACTTAGACTTACAAAGTTCCATAGGTTACTATGGAACTAAGTGCTTTGAAAATACACCTCCTGGTGATTTAATCAGTTTTATCTGTCTGTTCTGCTTCTCAGTAGACCTGATTTTATTTTAGTAGAGCTTTTTACCATTTTTGTATGTATTTGCTTGTCTCTCACTCTGTATCTATGTCTCCTTGTATATCTCTTTGCTTGTGCCTGACTATTATCTCTGCCCGTTTTTTTTTAATAACTTTATTTTTATTAACAACATGTAACACACTTGATAGATTTATCTTTCTGTTCAGCTTCTCAGTATATATGATTTAGTACAGCTTTTTACTGTTTTGTGTCTGTCTTTCTGTCTCTGGGTCTGTGCCTCTATCCTTTGAATCTCTCTGTGAGAATCTGTAAGAAATAGATTTGGACCTGCTGGGTGCACACTGATATATGGCTTAAACTTCTCTTCAGTGTTATTTTAAAATCTTCCCCTTCACCCTCCTTGTCTAAGAAAAAAATTTAGCCACAACAGATCTCTGGCTTTCTTTCAACCCAACAGGTTCTGTAAATTTTGTGGGAAGCCGATTACCCAGTTTGTACGTTTTCTCCTTCCATACAGCGACTGACGTCTCAAGGAAGGGCACACCAATGCTGCCTGCAAAGCCAACACGGCTAGCAGCCACCAAACGCATGGAACTGAAACTGCGTGACAAGATCCTGGTGCTGCAGGAGTACGAGAAGCGCAAGGTGTCCATGCGGGAGCTGGCCGCCCAATTTGGCGTCAGCAAGACTCAGATTGGCCAGATTGTCAAGCGAAAGGAGGAGCTGCTGACGGAGCACCTTAATGACGCCAGTGGTGACCGGGTGCGGCGCCGCAGGCGCACAGAAAATGAGCAGCTAAACACCATGGTATGGGACTGGATCCAGATGGTGCGAGCTGAGAACGTGGCCCTCTCAGGTGCCGTGGTGAAACGAAAGGCCCTGGAACTGGCTGAGCAGCTGGGGGTAACGGAGTTCAAGGCCTCCAATGGCTGGTTGGACAGCTTCAAGCGGGCACACAACCTTCATCAGTTTACCAGTGCCTCATGCTGGAGCCAGGGTGAGCTGAGGTGATTCACCTACAGATCAGATGTGCGACTGGCTGATTCAAGAGCAGGCGATGGAAAGGTATAGGCCACATGCAGGATAAAGGGGGTGAAAATGCTTGTCTGCAGTTTCCCTGGGGAATGACATAAGGCTGATGCTTCACCCCAGGTCAACCGAACAGGCAGATCCACTTGTGGTTCTGCTCCTGTTGCACTTATGGATCCAGTTTTTTCTGATTGATTTCACCCTACATAATAAATTTCAAATCAATACATGCAGTGGGGAGGGCAAAACCAGGACATAAGAATATAATGTAATTATTGTCATACTGGGACAGACCCTGAGGGTCCATCAAGTCCAGTATCCTGTTTCCAACAGTGGCCAATCCATGTCACAAGTACCTGGCAAGATCCCAAATCAGTACAATACATTTTATGCTGTTTATTTTAGAAATAAGCAGTGGATTTTCCCCACTATATTTTAATAATGGTCTATGAACTTTTCCTTTATGAAACCATCCAAACCTTTTTTTAAACCCTGCTAAGCTACGTGCTTTTACCACATTCTCTGGTAGCGAATTCCAGAGTTTAATTACACATTGAGTGAAGAAATTTTCTCTGATGTGTTTTAAATTTAGCTGCTTAGTAACTTCATTCAAATTCTTTACATTGACATGCGGTGAAATAATAATGTAAAGAAAAATGAAAGGGAAAGCAGAGCTGATGTTGGTTTTACCTTCAGTATCTCTTGCATGAAAAAGTAGACATGACCTTTCCAGTCCATGGACTTTGTAGCAGAGAGAGATGGGGCAAGCCATTGCTGGTTCTGCCCACGGCTACCCCGTTGAAATATTGGATCATGTGCTCTGCGGCCAGAAATGAGAGGAATTTTGTTCTTTTCTATACCCTGGATTTTTAAAGAAAATCCCCCTGAGAAGTTCCCTTGCCGTTTTTCCTTGGAGAGGCAGGTCTATGACTTAATTTGTTCCCGTTGCGAAGAGGATGGGATGGTTCCTATACCGTTTATTCCTGTGATGATGGCAATACTTGGTTACCATTTTATGGGCCTGTGGCTTTTTGAGCTAGGATATGTTCACCAGGTCAAGCACAGCGTGACGTGCAGGGGTTTGCAATGAGCTGGTCTGGGGCGACAGAGGGATGGGCATAGCTCTGGAAAGAATCCTGGTGAGGGTAGTATCAAAGCTGTTTCCTGGGTTAATTTGCCTGTCGGACAGTTGTCTGCCTCAGCACGGGTAAAAATACGTATGTGCTTCTGTAGAATGCTTGGTTGAAGGCAGATTAGCAAGAGATGTTCTGGGGGACATGTTTACAGAGCTGGCTGTAGGGTGGGTGGCATTGGTTTCCGCTCCCTCTCCCCCACTGGACGTAGGGATAGCAACCTGATTTGTGCATGCTCTGAATTGAGGGGGACAGCTTTGGCTCAGCCACCTCACCCTAGGTCAGGCCTGCTTTTATTATTTTTATTATTATTATTTGCATTTCTATAGCGTTACCAGACGCACGCAGCGCTGCACACTTGACACAGTCCCTGCTCAAAAGAGCTTACAATCTAAATAATACAAACAGACAAGACAGTTACTTTTACTCCCAAATGCCTCCTGTAATCCATCTGACTTTTTTCTCACTTTTTGCTTTTACAACAAAAGTGATATTGAACCCTGTGGCCCACTTACCAGTGATGCGTGCTATTTTGCTGCCCTCAGTTTTGAGACAATGAAGCCATGGAGACTATGAGTTTTTAAGTTGAGGGTGCACTGACACAATGATGCCATGATGTGCTGCAGGATTCAGAGATAGTGGAGCAACTGTTTCTCTTTGACTGTGTAGTTCCTCCCATTTCCTGCCTGCTTTTGATATGTCCAGATTAGCTTCCACCTCCTGCAGATGCCTCAGCTTGGAGGAGAGCAAATTTTAAATGTTTTTTTCTACCCTGTATGGCTTATAGGAGGGTCTACCGAGTTATAGTACCTTGGACACAGAAATTGAGAGTATTTCCTTTGAATATACCCACAGATGGGGAGAGGGCAGTGAACTAACGTACAAAAAGCATCTGCACTAAGTAAAGATAAATGAAGTAACCTTTGCCCAAAAAGGGGAAATTAGGATTTGCCTTTTAATTTACTTTCCTTCAGTCCAGATGAGCGTTTGTCACCCCTGCCAGCAGATGGAGCCCGAGAAAAAAGTATTCAGCTTCTTAATATCTTATATCAAAGGTAAGACTCCTGAAAGCAGTTATGGTTTGGGTTTCAAAATCATCAGTTCACGATCACTAACCCAGGAATAAGAATTGCATACACCAAGGAAACAGCTACCTTCAAAGTAGGCTACAGTCTACTCTTTGTTAACCTTTCTGAATTTTATGAGAACAAGAACCCTTGACTGGTCTGGAGGACTCAAGGGAAGGAAATTAGCAGGTAAATCCAAACTTCCCCCTTTTGTATTGGCTATGCCAGATCAGTCCAGATGAGTGGGATGTACCCAGGCTTTAAACTAAACTGCATGGGATGAAGCCATGATAGCTCTCAGAACTCCTACTCCTAAGGTGTTGAACCTTCAGTCCTGCCTGCCCAGACTGAGTTACTTGGAGAAGGGGTGCAGTAGAGGCAAGAGCACCTCTCCTACCATTATTCTTCAGAAAATAGAATTTAACTGTGCCTACAAGGACTCATGTACTCTGCTCGTGGGCTATCTGGAAGTACATAAGTACTTCTGTGCTGGTCAGACCGAAGATCCATCAAGCCCAGAACTGTGTTTCCAACAGTGGCCAATCCAGGTTCCAAGATCCTAGCAGGATCTCAAAAGGGTGTTGGTGATTTGGGCCACTGTCACGAATGCCTAACCACCTGCCTGGAGCTACCCTGCGACCACTTAAAGGGTCTGTCCCCAGCACAGCTCAGGTCTGCCAGCACTAGCGCCCTCCTCCCACTGACTAGGTCCCAACCACCTATGAGTAGTCTCCCGCTTTCAAGATATTCCCCAGTGATTTGTAGGTTACTGGGTCCCCACAGTTCTAGAAAGCACTCACAGACAACACACAAACCACCAGGATTCTTAGTCAGTCCAGACAAGCAGGGGCAATAAACTAAAATGTTTATTATCATGAAAAATTTAGAACAATGAACAGAAAAGGTGCAAACAATAACAGGTAACTGAAATATGGATCAAGTATAACACTATCTAAACATTTGTTTACTATCTAAATAGTACCTGGGGAGTTCAGGACATATAGCTGCTCACAGGATCTCAGTGAAGAGATCTTTCTCTCTTCCCTCCAGATCTGAGACTGGAGAAAAAGCCAGTACATCCTGGATGAATTTGAGCTCCTGGGCCAATCAGAACCCAGAATAGCCAGTTTTAAAAGTAGTTGGCCACATTGCAGGTTAACTTTCTTCTCTATATTAAACTAAAGAAGGAGCAGTCATTTCTCTGTAACAGCTTTAAACATGCACCACCTGCTGGCAACTAGAGAAATGTACTTCATGAAATATTCTTGTAATTCGTATGCTAGAAAATTCACCATTTCGCCACAGCCCCTAACCACCACCTCGAGAAGAGATGGCTGAGAGGGGTATATGATAGAGATCTATAAAATAATGAGCGGCATGGACCAGGTAGACCTCAGTCACTAGTTTATTTTTTCTAGAAGTGCAAGGACTACTATTTGTTTTAAAACTATTACTATATGAGAAAATATTTTTTTCACTCATCGCATAGTTAAGTTCTAGAATTCATTGCCAGAGGATGTGGTAAAAGCAGTTAGTGTATCTAAATTTAAAAACAGGTTTGGCCAAATTCCTGGAAGCAAAGTCCCTAAACCTTTACTGGGGAAAGGTACTGCTTATCTCTGGAGGTTAGTAGCATGAAATCTTATTACTTTTTGGGCTCAGTCACTGTTGCAAGCAGGATACTGGGCTAGAGGGAACTTTAGTGTGACCCGGTCCTTGTGTTCATTTAGTTCTTGATCTTTGGGGGGAAGGGGGTTTCACCCGAAGACTGTCTTCGTTTTTTCCGATTAGGAGTTCAGATGTGGGAGAAACTAGAGAACAGTGATGGAGTGCAAGGTTTAAAGTGAAAGCCTTCATAATTTGACACCCCCACCCCTGACACACACACACACACACACATATTGCTTGTTTTTAAGACATATTTCCCTTCTAGTAATGGAACTGAACAGAAAACTTACCTAGAAAGCCACTGTAGCTCTTGCTAAAAGTGTGAACTAGAAAGGAAGCGAGGTTGTTCTTCGATAACAGGAATGAATGCAGGTAAAGGGGAACGTTTTGTAAAATAGTAACTGTAATAAAGTGAGACATCTTATTTATTTAATTCCCTTGTCTGAGTTATTCTTTTCTCTGTTATTGGGGTGGGAAAATAATACATCTTAATGTTAGTTCACATTGATATCTACCCCCCTACTTTCTTCATTTGTGAGCACTAGATCCAGCATTGTTCCTTCCCTTGTGGCTTCTCTCATCATTTGCCTGAGCAGAGCTCCTTAAAAAGTCCTCCATGATCTCTCTACTTCTTTCCAATTCTACAAGAAACCGTGCGGTTGAAATCTAGCAACGGCGCCTGCCCCTTTATGTCTAACGTTTTTTAAATTACTTTGGTACCAACCCACGGGAAACCCAGTGGTGACTGTTGCAGTGGAGAGAGCAAGCAGCAGAATAAGAGTCAGTACATGGGGGGCTAGAAGAAAAGGGGAAGTTTGAGCTGAAAAAATAGGTGAAAGAAGCAGGTACTAGATGGTGGAGGATGAGGCATTGGTGAGATGAAGGGAGGGAGGGTAAGAGGGTGGTGGATGTTGGGGAGGAGGAGAGAAGGGGGAGATTATGCTGAAAAAAATAGGGGAAGAAGCAGGTCAGATGCTGGAGGGTGGTGGCGGATGCTGGCAGAAGGAGAGTGGATGCTGGGGAAAAGACATGAAAGGTAAGGGATAAGAATGGGGAATGAAATGTATTAGGGATAGAAGACAAAGGAATGTAAAGGTAGAAAAGATGTTATTAGGTAGGTGGCGGGAGGAAGGGATGTTTGCTGATGAAGAGGCCGCTGGGAAGGAGGGGGCAGATGGAAGGTTGTGGAGGAATGATGAAGTGGAGATGATGGAACACGAAAGGACTAGGTTAATGGGATGTGTATTTGTTAACACACACTTCCCTAAAAAAATACATAATCAGTTTAATCTATGAATTAACGCACACAAATGGAAACAGCTATTTATCCTTCAAGCTCATCCCTGTTGTCACAGATGCATTTTTTTTTTTTAATGTGGAGGCGGAGGACTGGATAGGTGCTGTGCTATGCCTTAAACTTATCAAACCTCTCATAAAATTGCTATGGAGCTATTTGTGTGGGAGAGTTTGCTATTCCTAATCCACACCAAATCTGAAGTTCCCAAATACAGGTAGGAGACAAACTGGGGAAGCTGTGAATTCAGAAGATATGGAGGGTTTATTTTCATTTTATCAGTATTTATATTCTGTGTGATCTTTACATTCTGGGCGGACAGCAGTATCAAAACATACATAATCTTTCAAATACCTACAAAGAAGAAAAACAGCACAAAGATTATTTACTTCAGATTCCAAAATAAGATCAACAGACTATACTTAGATAACATCAATTATCACCATATCCTCAGCAAATACTAAAGAGCCCCTTTTACTAAAGCGTGCTAGTGGATTTAGCACGCCCCAAAATTTAGCGTACGTTAAGACGTCCATAGGAATATAATGGGCATCTTAGTAAAAGGACCCCAACAGTTTCAATTTAAAAAATCTCCACCTTCTATAGCGTACGTAATTGAAGTGGCAACATATTCATAATTTTGGACCAGCCACCGTAAAAATGGATCTCCTATAGTCTTCCAGTCTAAAGGTACTTCTAGCTGTACATTTGCAGTAAATCTTTAAATATCGTGGAGGATAATAAATCTTTAACTTTGAAGCTATCGGAGAGACAGTATTATTAAGAATTTTGAACTCCACGCTCTGTTTTGGGAGCCAATGTAAATGTCTTAAAATTGGTGAACTACAATGAGCATTGGCAGGGAGTTCTGAAAAGATTACAGAGAAGACACAGGAAGGGAGTCTCAATTCAAGTCAAATTATTTAGTGTGAGCAAGGGAAATACTTTGCAGGGGTTTTTTGGTCCAGAGAGTAGGTCTGTCATGGGAAGAGCAGTATTAAAGCCCTCCTGCTCACACTGCTTTTGCCACTAAATGCTGCTAAGATGTCCTTAATCTGATCCTAGAGTTGGAGGCTGCCTGTCCTGCTATTTGAGGAAAGGGGGGGGGGGGCTGGATGAAGGAATAGCCTGATGGTTAGAGAAGCGGGCTGCAAACCATGAAAGCCAGATTCAAATCCTACTCCTCCTCCTCGTTATCTTGGTCACTTAGTGTTACCTTAGATCAGGAGGGGAAAGGGAATTGGAACTTGATATACCGCCTTTCTGAGGTTTTTGCAACTACATTCAAAGCGGTTTACATATATTCAGGTACTTATTTTGTACCAGGGGCAATGGAGGGTTAAGTGACTTGCCCAGAGTCACAAGGAGCTGCAGTGGGAATCGAACCCAGTTCCCCAGGATCAGAGTCCACTGCACTAACCACTAGGCTACTCCTCCACATCAGGGATTCTCAACCCAGACCTTGGGACGCACCATGCCAGTCAGGCTTTCAGGATACCCACAATGAATACTCATGCCCTAACTCCATTGTATGCAAATTTCTCTCTCAAATATTTATTGTGGGTATCCTGAAAACCTGACTGGCAAGGTGTGTCCCGGGGTCTGAATTGAGAACCCCTGATCCAGACTAGCTATTACCTGGGGGTGGGGAACAGGAAATTCTTGCCAAAATTCAAACAGTTTTCAAATTGGGGGTCTATATTTTGATTTTTATTCTCTTCCTTGCTTGTTCTGTATATTTTCTTACTTCCACCTCTGGCTCCTCATTCATTGTGGTCTCATTCTTCTTTTTCTATTTCAGTGCGCTCTCCTGTTTTGTGCCCTCAGAGTGGATATTTTTTTATGTTTTCTGCATGTTTTCCTTCCCCTGTTCCCTCTCCTCCCTTCCTCTTCCTTTATTTCCATGGATTCTTCTCTTCCCCCCCCCCCCCCCCAAACCAGGGTCCTAATTTTTTTTCTTTCCAGGATATGAATTGATTTTGATATAGCAATGTAATTATGGCTGTATTTTACTTATCAGATTGTATTTAAGTTTATTGAAAAATTAATAAAAATGATTAAACATAAACCATGTTAAGCAAACTGTTTTACCGCATTCTCTGACAATGAATTCCAGAGTTAATGAATGAAGAAATATTTTCTCAGATTTGTTTAAAATGTACTACACAGTAGCTTCATTGTGTGCGCCCTAGTTCTTGTATTTTTGGAAAGAGTAAACGAGTGAATTCACATCTACAATTTCCACTTCACTCAGTAGTTTTTAATATCTCTTTCATATGGCCCCCGAAGCTGTCTGTTCTCCAAGCTGATGAGTCCTAGCCTCTTTAGCCTTTCCTCAAAGGGAAGTCATCCCATGCCCCTTATCATTTTGGTCGCACTTTTCTAATTCCGCTATATCTTTGGTGACCAAAATTACACATAATATTCAAAATCTTTCCTTCTTAGGTCCTAACACCCTCCAAAAGAACCCCCCTTACTAAAGGCTGGCCACTAGCTCAACCTGGCCAGATCTGGCCTGGAGGTAGTAAAGAAGATGATCAAGTAAGATCTGATCTCTTCTTCTTCCAACCCTGGCACAAATCTATTTTGCAGATACTAGGTACTGCTCATTCTCGACTGCAAGGCCATTAGAAGAATAAGTTGCCTGTCTCGATGAGGTTTAGAGCAAACACTTCGGCATTTTAAAAAAAAAAAAAACCCAGCTCAAAACCTTTCATTATGCCTGTGCTTTCCGAGTTACTACTCCAATTGCTTGTGCTGCCAATTAATGCATAACATAATTGACTGAACATCACTTGACAAGTGTTTGTTTTTGTCTGTTTTCAAATTTATTATAATTCTGTAATGTCTATTCAGATCATCTTTGAAAACTCACCTTTTTAATGTTGTCTTTGGAGCATCATGGGAAGCCAAGCTGTGTGGTTTGGTTTGAGCACTGATATGTCACCTTTATTTATATCTGTCGCTAACAGAACACTGCTGGTCTTTCTATTTTTCTTTGTTGAATGGGTTCTTAGTGTCTTGCTCTCTTTCCTTTGTCACTTATGGGCGTTCTTTTCCTTAAATTGTAAACCACTTTGATTTGTGTCGCAAGAAAAGTGGTAGATCAAAAGAAAATAAATGATACAATATACAGATTATGGGACACTTTTACTTACCTGCGGTAAGTCCTACTGCTTGCTTACCACAAGTTAAAATGCAGTAGCGCAGGGTGCCCTGCGGTAGTTTTGGAATTTGTGTACACTATTTTTTTAGTGCTGGGATATGTTTAGGGGTGGAGAGGGACATGGCTATGCTAATTGTTAGTGAATGGACATTGCTGTGCATTGATTAACACATGAGCCTTACCGCCTACAACAGAGGTGGCAGTAATGGGGAAATTAGCACATGGCCATTATTGGAAAAATAGGAAAGCTGCCTTTTACTAGCAGCGCCAAAAGTGGCCTCAGCACCTGCGAAAGACTTGTGTTGGGGCTGCCGCAGGCCACTTTTGGCGCTGCTTGGTAAAAGGGCCCCTTACATATGCTATCTTGTAATGCACCTAGTGTTTAGGTGGAAGAGAAGTACATAAACAAAGAGATGGCTTTTGGCCTCTCCCCTAACATAATAACGTGGTTTGAAAAGTCACTGCATCTTTGAGACCCCCCCCCCCCCCCCCCTTCTCTTTTGTAACTTCTGTATATCCTTTATGAGAAGTTGGTGCCCCAGACTGAATCCTGTACTGAAAACAAATTCCTGATCTAGAGGAAGGTAAAAAGCTCCTCCCCCACCTCCTTCAGGGGTGCTTTGTCAACCACTCCCACGTGTGTTTCTGATTCCCAAACCACAGCTAAGTGCACCAGTTCTGTGGGTACTCCAGGTGCTTAAACATCTGCAGTATCCAACTGGCTTCTTCAGTCTGCTCTTTAGCCTCCTGCACCTAGGGCAACTGTGTGGAAAGGCTGAGGAGGGGATGCTGCAGGCCGATCCAATATTGGGGGAGCTCAAGGTTCCAGAGCATTCGCAGAACTGGTGGCCATGACTAAAAGATTAACCTTAGTGCTACCAAACCCCATTCTTCCCCAAGTTTGCATGTATATATTTCTACAACAGAAAACATATGGTTTAATTCAACAGTTCTGTTTCTCACTCATACATTGGTACTCGGCCTACACAGGACAACCAAGTTCATTGATGCAGTTATGCTGATCCCACCCCAAGGAGCTTCCATTCTGATCTGGCACAGAGGAAGGTCAGAAAGTATTGTGTGGGTAGGGTGGGCGTTGATCTATGGTATCAGCCAGCCCTCACCCATCTCTGTGTGCAAGGCCGAAGATGAACACATCTGTGTCGAGAGTGGGAACAAATAGGCTGACTCAAACTATGTCAGATGAATCAATTCATGTGAGTGGGGAGGATGCAGAAGTTCAGTGACTCTCAGGAAGGCTCTGGGAGCTACAGAGGGGTTAAAAAAAAAAAAAAAAAAGCTGTAGGCTGAGCTCCCCAATCTATTTCTGTGCTTCAACAGGGTGTTAGGATTTTATGACCTAGTACCTCATAATGGAGTCACAGGTCTGTTGCATGGAGCCACAATGCAATCCCCTGACCTAGGCATGAAGAATCATTGGAGGATGAGAAGGGGATGTCTGAACTCAAGGGTAGTAAATTACTGTAAAGAGCCCTGTCTGCTTCATAAAAGATAGCAGGAAGGGGAAATGTAGGTTTTCAACAATTCAGGTGACCTCTCTGTTTGTGCTCATGTTGATTTCATCTTTAAGAAAGGGATCCTAACTGGTCTTGGAAAGTTGTGTGTGACCTCACCATTGGCTGATCATCCTGTCAGCTCAAGTTATGTTGAGATGTTCCACCTTGGAATTAACCAGTTCCTATGATTTGTGGGGGGAAAAATAATGAGTAAAAAAAAAAGGTCTTATCACACTAATGGAGGTGTGTACGGGTAGCTCCAGGTGCAAATTTCTCCATTTCATGTGCAATCCCTTAATGTCCACCCCTGAGGTCAGGCCCTGTGGACCCGGTAATGCTTAATCAGATGGTGCTTATGGATAAATCGCTTCCCACATTCTATACAACCATACGGTCTTTCCCCGGTGTGCGTCCGCTCATGCACCTTGAGGTTATGCTTCTTGCCGAAGGTCTTCCCGCAAACAGTACAGGGAAAGGGCCGGTCTCCCATTGGGGCTCGCAGGGGCTTAGGGTGGGTGGCCCTCGGTACAAAGGCCTTTCGGTACTCGATGAATTTGTATGTCTTTGCCTGTTGCAGTGAAGGTGGGAGGTGTTGGAGGTCACCTGCATGGTTCCGCTTGTGCTGGAGGAGGCTGGCCATCTCCCCAAAACTCTTCTCACACAGGCCACATTTGTAAGGCCTCTCAGCAGCATGGATCTTTTCATGGACTTTGAGATCTAGGCTTTGACTGAAGCCTTTCCCACATTCAGAACAGCTATACAGCTTCTCTTCTGCATGGACACCCAGGTGGATTTTAAGGTCTGAACCCTGGCTGAAAGCCTTTCCACAATGGGCACATTTATAGGGCTTCTGCACCACATGGAACCTCTCGTGCACCCTGAAGTCTACACCCTGGCCAAAGCTTTTCCTGTATTCAGTGCATCTATGAAATCCCTCTACTGCATGGGTACTTTCATGGGCCTTAAGATCCAGCCTGTGGTTGTAAACCTTCCCACATTCAGCACACCTGTATGGTATGTCCCCCGTGGTGACTCTCAAGTGGTCCTTGAGCTCTGGGTTCTGATGAAGGTTCTTCTCACACACAGTCAGTTTGAATGGCCTCCTCCCTGATTCAATCCCAAACTCTCTATTCCCTCTAAAGCTTCTGAGGTGCTGGCTGTCTGGGCACAAGACTTTCCCCAGGGCCTGTTCACGCTGGGGAGAGGAGCCTGGACAGCTGTCAAAAGTCTTCCCTGGCTCAGACCATATAGATGGTGCATCACCAAGGTACATACTCTGTAGAGGTTGCTCTGTCTTCCAGGACTTCTCTTCATCCTGGGAGCTGGACTTAGGCCCCTCTCCTAGGCCACTGCTGGTGGAATGCACTGTAGAGGCCACACCCAGTGGTGGAGCAGGGTCTGCTGGAAAGTTCTTTGCTGTGCTGCTTGTCTTGACTCCATTCTCTGTTGGATTAGGAGTTAAACACGCTATGAAGTACTCAAAGAACAAATACAAATGAAAGAAAAGCAGTACTATGATTTCTACAAAACCCTTAAATCTGCATTCGAGCATGAGAAAATAACACACTGATGGGGTTGTGGGAAGGATAACAAGCCTGTGAAAGTGAGTAATGTGGTAAGGATGGAGATGCCATTAAAGTCTATGAAGATGAGTTACATGGTTAGAAGGGAGCTAAAAACGTTTCTGGAGGTGAGTGAAACCACTAAAACCTACAGAGGGGAATGACAAGGTTAGGAAACAGAAACCATGTGGCTAGAAGGTCACTGAAATATATAAACGTAGAGTGGAGGAGTAGCCTAATGGTTAGTGCAGTGGAGCTGAGAACTGGGTTCAATTCACACTGTGGCTTCTTGTGACGCTGGGCAAGTCACTTAACCCTCCATTGGCCCAGGTACAAAACTTAGATTGTGAGCCCTCTAGGGACAGAGAAAGTACTTACTTGCATATAATAAAAGGTGGTACATCGAATTCATTAGCCTTACAGGGGTGGGGAGGGGGCCTCAGTCGATCTTTCTTCATGTTTGAGATGGGATAGTATAGGGGGATTGGGAGGGAGTGGAAGCACCTGTAAAGCTGACACCACAACCCAGAAGTTAACTGGACACCAGTTCAATATGCATCTGCTCATGCATCTTGCTAAGCGCTATTCTGAAAAGGGACACAGCCATGGCAGGGATAGGGCATTCACTAAAAATGTGCATAGTATTCTAGAATTTAAGTGCAGGGATTTACACCAGGGTTCTGTTAGTGTTAATCTTCATGCCTAAATGTTGGGTACAAATCCTGGTGCTACTCACTATTCTATATACGGCAATCAATTGGAGCGTCAATTATAGAATATCACTAAGTATGCATTTTTTTGGGCATCCAAATTAGGATATTAATAAACTGTTCCCACCAGACTTTGCTATTAAACAATTGTTAGTAGCTGTTATTTTTATTTAATTTTTATATATGCAGTTCTCAGTATTGCTAGTGTGCTTCTATCCCAAAACATGGCATGCTACCACAACTGCCCTCCAACATCATAGCACTGCTTCCTACCTACTTATTGACTGAGTCACTCTCTTTACGGAGTTAATGTCAGATTCTAAAGAACTTAATATGGTAAAGTCACTTAACTTCAGGCTTTTGTATTCAGTGCCAGGGGCTGGTTGTGCTGCTGCAGATCAATTTTCACCCCATTGTCTGTGTTCTTGTTAAAACCAATGTCCCCTTGCTGTTCCTGACATGAAGTCACGTTTCACCATGACTGCGTCTTCAAGGGAATTTATTTACAAAACAGGGAGAGATGCCTTATCACGTTCCTCCCCACTCACCCGAACCTAGGTGATAAGGCATCTCTCCCTGTTTTGTAGATAAATTCCCTTGAAGACGCAGTCATGGTGAAACGTGACTTCATGTCAGGAACAGCAAGGGGACATTGGTTTTAACAAGAACACAGACAATGGGGTGAAAATTGATCTGCAGCAGCACAACCAGCCCCTGGCACTGAATACAAAAGCCTGAAGTTAAGTGACTTTACCATATTAAGAGGCAGATGCAGCAACCAAACGTAAAAAAATCAAAATCGTTAAAGTCCCTAACGATTTTAAAATAACGAAAAATGCACCAAAAAAAAAAAGTCACACATGCTGAGATCGGTAGTGAAACGTACAATGTATCAAAGAATCACAATACACATCGTTAATCGGCCCCCAAATCATGCGCAGAGCAGCCAAGCGTTATGTTAGCTGCTCTGCGCATGCCACAAACAGTCAAAACACAGTCAAATCGCAAGCACATGGCTCCCAAATAAAAACAAAAATAAAAAAAAAGGGTCGGGAGGGGGCAAGGGCGCTCATCAGGAGCGTCCTGTACAGACGGCCTTGCCCCCCACCCCCCCCGCTGCTCCCCACTTTCCGCCGCTCCCCCCACCCCGAAAAAGCAAAATTCTAGCAGCCCCTGCCCCCTCCCCACTTTCCGCCGCTCCCCCCACCCCGAAAAAGCAAACTTCTAGAAGCCCCTGCCCCCCTCCCTTCCTCACTACTCTCTCACCTCAGCTCCGCCTCCCGACATCCTCCATCCGTGCCCCGCCCCCTTTTGGGGTCGTCGCCGCCATTCCCCTCCTCCATCGGGCCCCCCTTCCTCTTACCGGGCCCGTGCAGCGCCTCTCTCCTCTGTCCGAAGGCGCTGCACGGGCAAGAAGAAAGCTGAATCAGCTGATGCCTGCCTTCGCGATGGCGCGTCTTTCTTCTGCTGCGCCCGCCCCTGTCTGACGTCAGTAACCTACGTAGGTTACTGACGTCAGACAGGGGCGGGCCCAGGAGGAGAAAGACGCTCTATCGAAGCTAGGCGAAGGCAGGCATCAGCTGATTCAGCTTTCTTCTTGCCCGTGCAGCGCCTTCGGACAGAGGAGAGAGGCGCTGCACGGGCCTGGTAAGAGGAAGGGGGGCCCGATGGAGGAGGGGAATGGCGGCGACGACCCCAAAAGGGGGCGGGGCACGGATGGAGGATGTCGGGAGGCGGAGCTGAGGTGAGAGAGTAGTGAGGAAGGGAGGGGGGCAGGGGCTTCTAGAAGTTTGCTTTTTCGGGGTGGGGGGAGCGGCGGGGGGGGGGGCAAGGCCGTCCGTACAGGACGCTCCTGATGAGCGCCCTTGCCCCCTCCCGATCCTTTTTTTATTTTTATTTTTTTATGTGTTTTCTGAGGTCCTTTGGACCAATCACAGCGCTTTTAGCTCTGCTAATGCGCTGGGATTGGCTCAAAGTTTGTTTATTTTTTCACTTAACACTTTTTCCTGCCACGGAGCTGTCCTAACGAGAGGTCCAGACCTCTCGTTAGTTTTCCTGCCTTTTTCCTGCGTAAAGGCAATCGGAAAAGGTTAGTGCATGTCGTTTCAATGGGGTTTTCACACTAATTGCTCATCTCCATTCCGTTTTCGTTAGCTGCTACTGTCGTCGGAAAATAGGCTTAAGTGCATGGAAAGGATAGGAAATTCTTCCCTGAGGGCTCATTTAACGATGAAAAACGTTTAGTGCATCTACCTCTAACTCCGTAAAGAGAGTGACTCAGTCAATAAGTAGGTAAGAAGGCAGGCATTTGTGCTAGCATGCCATGTTTTGGGATAGAAGCACAGTAGCACTACTGAGCACTGCATGTATAAAAATTAAATAAAAGCTACTAACAATTGTTTAATAGCAAAGTCTGGTGGGAACAGTTTATTAATAGGACAAAAACCTTAACACCAGTTACAGGGATTGGAACCCGAAGGTAAAAAGTGACATCCAAATTAGGATGCTATGTACTCAATTTGGTCCATAATGTCTAAAGCTTATAAAGCCAAGATGTACCAGTTGAGGGGGTGTCTGAGCCGCATTTCTGCTCCAACTGCTGCCAGCTTCTGGGATAAGGCGATTCCTCCTCCGTCCCGCTCAGTGAGAAGACAGATGTAATGATCGGATGGTCCGCTGTGAAAGAAACCAAAGAAATGAAATGCAGTGAGGAAGGCTGGAGAAAGGGTTGCAGGTTTTAAATATATGTGCAGCAAAAGACCAGAAAGACTCTATAACCATCAATATCCTGCTGCTCCATAACTCCACTGTTTATGGTCTGGAGGGAGTACAAGGCTATGGTTTATTCAAATTGGCTGTACTAATTGGTGGATGACACAGATTTGCAACAGCGTGGACACGCTGGAGGGAGTAGACGAAATGAAAAATGATCTGAAAAGATTCGAAGAATGGTCTAATGTTTGCCAGTTAAAATGCAAAGTGAAGCACTTGGGGTGAGAGGGTGATATGCATGTACCAGGAGAGGGACCTTGAGCTGATTGGCTTGCCATTTTAATATCCCAAAATGCTATGTGACAAGGTGGTGGACAAAGCCAGAAAGATGCTAGGCTGCATAGAGAGGCATATGCAGTAGAAGAAAGGAGCTTATGATGCCCCTGAACTGATCATTGGTGATGCCTCACTTGGAGTATTGTGTTTAGTTTTGGAGGCCGTATCTCACCAAGGACATAAAAAGACTTGAAGCAGTTCAGGGAAAGGCAATGAAAATGGTATGGGGTTTGCGCCAAAAGATGTATAAGAAAAGACTTGAAGACCTGACTAGGAATACTAGAGGAAAGGAGAGACGGGGGAGATAGATCGGCATTTAAATACTTGAAAGGTATAAATATACAAACAGATCTTATCAGAGACAGGGAAGTGGTAGAACGAGAGGACATGAATAGAGGTTGCAGGGTGGTAGGCTTTGGAGAAACATCAGGCAATGCTTTTTCTTGGAGAGAGTGGTGGATTCCTGGAACACCCTTCCGGGAGAGGTGGAGTCAGAATAAAAAATGCATGAGATATAGGGGAAGGCAAACAAAAACAAACAAACTTAAATGACCTTCACATTTGAAACAAGGCACAGAGGGCTGCAACCTGACCGAAGCAACAGTACAGTTGGCCGCTTTGTTATGCAACTGGATGGGCCATGCAAGTCTTTTGCAGCTATGTTCTACAACGGTGTTTCTCCAAGTCCAGTTCTGTAGTACCCCTTGGCAGTCAGGCTTTCAGGATATCCACAATGAATATGCATGAGCTTGATTTGCATACATTGCCTCAGTTATAGGCAAATCTCCTTCATGCATATTCATTGTGGATATCCTGAAAACCTGATTGGCAATGGGTACTCCAGGACCGGATTTGGGAAATACTATTCTAGAACACCATTCAATGCATAAATATTAGTATTGCAAAAATTTTGTGCAGATAGCATTCCAACACATGCCCATAATGTATGTGTGTGCAGCTTCAGGTGCTAATACAACATTCCTGTGTGCAACTGCACTCATGCATCTGGTCTGTCCCATGATAGTGGCCAATCCAGGTCACAAATACCTAGCAAGATGCCAAAAGAGTAAAATAGATTTTATGCTGCTTTTCCCAGGAATAAGCAGTGAATTTTCCCCAAGTCCATCTTATGGCTTATGAACTTTTAGGAATTTATGGAAACCTTTTTTAAACCGTGCTAAGCTAACTGCTTCTACCATGTTCTCTAGCAACAAATTCCAGAGTTTAATTACGGTTAAATTACTGCATTGGGTGAAATTTGTGTATGTGTTAGGTAATCCTAGGCTGAGCTTTAGCACAAACCTCTAACACACAACTTTCTGCACTGCCGATGGAGAGTGGAGCTGTGGGAAGCAGGTGTCAGGGGTCTCCTCACCTGTGTGGGGATGATTCGATCCATCTCTTCCACCAAAACAGGACTCTTCCTCCTGCTCCAAGGGCAACAAAGGGTCCGGTGTTTGAAGGCCAGAAGCTGGTGTTGAGAAATACATTGTCAGTAACAGAGCCATGCTTGAGGAACAGGCAAATAAAATGTTCCAAGATCCAAAAAGCTGAGCGTTACCCAAGTACTTTATAATGATAATTGTGCACACCAAATATTTTATAGAATACAAGCCTTTTACAAAGATGCGCTAAATGATAAGCCACTCGTAGGAATATAATGGGCGTCTTAGCATTTACCATGCACTGTTAGCACACCTCAGTAAAAAGGACTCCTAAATGTGGCACCATGCACATACAACTGCATACTGGAATTGTGCCCCTGCCACCCCCTTTTATAGAGCGTTTATGGTAGACACCAAGTTAGAGAATAGTACCCAAGTACACTTATTCATGTACCTGCCATTTCATTGTTGTTCTGGTGTAGAAAGTTATTAGAGGGATTATCATGGGGAGATTGCAAGCTAGTTTAGAACTCCACATAGGGGATGGGGCTTGATATACCTCCTTTCTGTAGTTATATATTATACACAGGTAGTTATTTTGTACCTTTGGGCAATGGAGAGTTAAGTGACTTACCCAGAGTCACAAGGAGCTGCAGTGGGAATAGGAGCCCAGTTCCACAGGATCCAAGTCCACTGCACTAACCACTAGGCTACTCCTCCATTCTGTGGTTACTTTGATTGTAACCACAGAAAGGCAGTATATCAAATCCATTCCCTCAACTCCACATCCTCTTCTGAGCGAGTCAGGAGGACCTCTTTGAAGAACTGCAGCTTTAATTCTCACCTTTGCTGAGGTTCACGGTATCGTCTCTGTCTGGGTCCAGCTGGTCACTCATACAGGTCTCATCCTCTACCTTAACGCACAATAAAAGGTCAGGGGTCAGATCCGAAGAATCTGCTGTGGAAATAGTGCAAATCCAGTTTTTTTTTTTTTTTAAATAGCTGCAGACTGGTTCTTAATGGTTTAATAAATATGCAGATGTAAGAACAACCTCTTTTGGTGGCTATCTCTGTATGTTTCATGAGTCCATGAATTAGTAGCTTGACAAACGTGGGCAGTTCTAGCTCTAGCTTCTGAGCAACATGGTATGAACTTTTCTATCAGATCTTCCAGTTACTTTCAAGTAATGCAAACTGGTCAACCCTGGAGACAGGATACTGAACTTGCCAAATCAAACTGCTCTGACGACCTCAGAGAAACTGGTATGTCAAGTACATGAATAAACAATTTGATCCAGCACAGTACTTCATAAATTTCTCATGTACTGGTTGTTACAATTTTTTCATTTATTTATATCTTACCTGCTAATTTTCTTTCCTTGAGTCCCTCCAGACACTTAGGTTTATGCTCTCCTGCCAGCAAGTGAAGACCGAGAACTACTGACTAATGACATCACACGACAAGTGTCCTACATAGACTCTACCAGTTAGTATTTTGATAACTAAAGCACAAGGAATCCCCCTCCACCCCCAATAAACCAGTGAACAAGAAACACAAACTAATTTAACTCCTGCAGCAGTCTGCATTCGATCGATCAAGCAACCAACTCAATAGTGCTCTTGCACCAAAGTTCCACATGGACTCCCCAGCTTATGGACTGGTTTGGGGGCACTCAAGGAAAGAAATATAGCAAGTAAGATCTAATTTCTCCTCCATCATCTTTCCTGACCAGTTCAGATGTTTGAAAAGTACCAAAGCAGTACCTACCAAGGGTAGGAATTAGACAAGGCTGCTGTCAACATGCTAGCCCCAAAAGCTGCATCCTGGAGGGTCTGTACGATGAACTGGTAATGCCCTATGAATGCATGTAGTGATGAAGTGGCTGCCCTAGAAATCTGTGGAAAGAGGCTACATTCTGCCCATGAGCACACCTGACTCCTGCTAGATGTGCCTTCAACACAAGGGCCGTTGGTTGGCCCTGTAAAATATATGTGGCTACTTTAGCCTACTTAACCCAGCAGGCTACTGTTACTTTAGATGCCATTTCTCCCTCCATAGCATCCCCTAACAACAACAAAAAAGACAAATCTGATCAACAGTTCTTCTGTCCTCTTCATACAACAGTGGAAAACTCTACGGCCATCCAGTCTCTGAAGCCACCCAAAGTCCTGACCAGCTTCTGCCTCCTGAAACAGCAGAAGTGAACCCGACTGGATAATGTGAAACAAAGATACCAGTTTCAGGAGATACCCACCTATACCAAACTTGATGAAACCAAATTCAAATCACATGGAGGAACCACTGGCTGCTAAGGAAGATGAAGAAGCTTCACATGGATTAAAAAAAAATAGACCATATCTGGCTGCGCAACCACAAAAACAAAGCCTGCAGAGCTCTCTGCCAAGGGCTTCTCCAGGAACTGATCTGCCCAATGGAAGCAAATCAGCTCCCACAGTTTTGTTTTGTTTAAAGTTCATTGTGCACAGAGGGAGGCTGGAAAAGTCTAGCAACTTTCTCATTTTTGTTTGCATGGGACAAACACAAAGGAATCGTGTTTAGAAGGATCGGATCAAAGAAGCTTAGAGGAGATTAGGTAGAAAAAACCAGTGCTGAGCTGACTTCTACGGTCTGTGCCTTGATGGAGGCTGAATTAGATTTGGATGTGCCGGAGTGGAGCTTTTTGGGGGCTTTGACAACAACTTCAGAAACTTTAGAACAGGGCCGGGCAGACTTCTATGATCTATGCTCTTAAAAATGGCAAGGATAAATCAAGATCAGATATACATTGACTGTATCACTTCATACCAGATGTTATGAGTTTATCTTGTTGGGCAGTCTGGATGGACCATACAGGTGTTTATCTGCTGACATCTACTAAGTTATCTATTCCCTCCCCCTTAAAAAAATAGCATAAAACCCAAATTAATGGGCGAACACAAGCAATAGAGAAAAGAAAAACCATCAATAATCCTCTCATGCAATAAGTGACATTTAGTCATCTCTTTACCCACTTATGAAACATGCGAAGTCGATAGAAGAACTGAGCATCTAAAGCTTTCTCAAGAAACTCTATGAACTTTGAAACCAAACGTGCTTACATGTCATATGGTGTTTATAGATTTTTCCACTCTCTTCCTTGTAGGGTTCTTCCTGTCCTTTAATCCTTAACAAAACGTCAGGGTGAATGATACTGTAGCCTGGAATTTAATAAGGGGGAGGAGAGGGAAACAGAGACCATTAAGGATTACATTTAATAAATTACACCAAATTTGAGTACTAAGTGATATTCTATAAACGGTGTGAAAATTAGGCAGCACGAATCCCCCAAATTCTACAATACTGCTTGCATCTCTAGTGACTGCCACTGAACCACCCATTCTCCTCCCATGGCCAAGCCTCCTTTTCAGTTACGCACTAAAAAAATTTGCACATACATCTTTATAGAATAACATTTTGCAAGCTGTGTGCGCAAATCCACATTGTTGCCTAATTATTGGTGCTGATTGGTTCATTACTGAAATCGAGTGCGTCAATTGGGGTATACTCAAGTCATAAAAAAAGACAGACTTTTTAAAATGGTGACGGGAATTGTTTTGTGAGGGGACCTGAGATTGCCACTCAGGAAATAAAATAGAGCTGAACACAGGCAAGGACCTGGTAAACCTTGAGATTTATAGCGGATTCCAAAAACCTGGCAATCTGCCGACAGAAATCATGACTTCGGTGACTGGCTTGTTGACAAAATGGCAAAAATTGGAGAATGTGCCTGGAATGGTCCAGAAAAGCCAGTTAAGGTCTATGTTTGCTATGTAAGAAAAAAAAACAAACTCCCCCCACAAATAAAATTATCACACCTAATAGAGGATTTTCAAGCAGGTTAACATATTGGAAAAAGGGTATTCAGTTTTGTTGTAGTCATACAATTTACAGGAAGCTCTCAGAACAGTAGAACATGAGGTTCTAGAAGTGGATATAAAGGAGATGGGGGGAAATCACCAATCATGCAAAGTATAAAAATGCAAGAATATGAAGATTCCACCTGTGGCATAGCTACGGGTGGGTTCAGCCCCCCCCCCCCCCCCCAAGACAGTTCTGCAGTCTCTCTCACCCTCATCTGGATCCGGCATTTGCCCCCACGCACTCGCTCACCCACGGCCTGGCAACCCCCTTTCTAAACATCCCCCTTCCAGGTGTATCTTATTAACTTTACAATCGGGGACAGCGACACATGTCCTGCAGGCTTCCATCTGCTGCATCCTACCAGAGAGAAACAGGAAGCAGTGTCAGTAAGGGCGTAATGCGGCAGAGCAAAGTCTACGAAGCCGGTGCAGGTAGTGGATGTGCGTCTCTGCTGCCGCCGCCCGTGAAGTAACTGGGGTACATGGGAGATGGGGGACAGGCGGTCGGCTGAGACGGAAAATTAGCTCGGGGGGCTAGTTTGGCAAGACCCACCCAACTTAACTGTGGACCCATCTAAAATAACAGGTCTGGCTTCGCTCCTGGATCCCACTCAATGATCACACATAAAAGAAGGAAGATCTCAGATGTCCATGAGGTCTTTATGGTTTTCTTTCCTTGGTCAAAAAAACCCTCTAATGACATTGTTTATTTATTTTTTGTTAATGTTAAGAAAAAAAAATCATTAGCATTTAGTTATAAATCCAGAAAACATTTGATACTCAAATTTGGAAAACAAAATTTGGAACACATAATAGTGATTTCTAAACAAAAACAGTGTGGTGGGAAAATGCCAGAATTGTAATTTTACCGCTACCTATTTAGATGGCAGTAAGGGGTCATGAGCTAATCCTGTAGTGCATGGCGATGGCCGTGAGCTGCCGAATTGCCGTAGGGCACACCTACTCCCTTGTCCCCTATGCTACAAAATAATTTTTATTTTCTAGCGCGGGGATCGCTGTATTCCGATCACAGCAATATCATGGGATGCCACAGCATGCTCCGTGGTGGTGTTTTGCTGCACAGTAGCCCTATCACCCTTTAGTAAAAGGGCCCCTGTTTTTTTTCCTTTTCCTCCATTTGGGGGTGCGATATATACTGAGTGGGATGGGTACAGCCTTGCAGTTTTACACGTTGGCTGATCGATTGTCTTTGATATATATTTTTATGCAAAGATTACTCTCATTGTATGCAGTAGTTGAGACGGATTTAGGGGGAAGGGAGGGAAGCCACCGCCTATCCCTGGGAGTAAACAGTATGCAATCTCTTCTTTCTGGGATCCTGCCAAGTACTTGTGACTTTTGGATTGACCACTGTTGGAAGCAAGATACTGGACTTGACCGATCTTTGGTCAGACCCAGTACGGTAGTTCTTGACATCCTCACCCAGTGAAAGGAGGGCACCATGGATTTCCTGTACAACACTTCTATAAAGCTCCTTCTGCCACTCCTCCAGCGCCTCCCACACTGCCTCCGAGAAGTAGGCCGCAACAGCGTTGAATGTGATCATGGGCTATGGTGGAAGACACAAAAACGTACATACAGTTGAGCTGCAACACTGACAGGGCAAAAGGCAATTCTATGACAATTTTGTCTCAAGTTAGGTGCCTCGGTACCATGCACTGGACGCCAATTCTGTAACGGCATTGTGGTGCCAAGATTCCATTATAGAACACTAGCATGAGACGGCAGTAATGTGCCAACATTTAGGCATGCCCACTTGTGCCATTGTCTAGGGTTACCATATGTCTGGATTTCCCCAGACATGACCTCCTTTTCGGGGGACTGCTGGGGGTCTGGGTGTTTTTTTTTCCCCCAGCCTGCTCGTTTGTCCAGGATTCTGGGCGGATGGGCCTCAGGGTGCCCTCCCTGAACACACCTCTTCAGGGCAGCAAAGAACCCCACTCTTTCCTGCCCGCTGCTAGTACCACTTCAAAATGGCTGCCAAAACTTCAAGCAACGGCCTTTCAAGACTTCTGTGGAAGTGTCGTGAGGCCCGCTGCTTGAAGTCTCGGCAGCCATTTTGAAGCAGCGACAGGCAGGAAAGAGTGGGGTTCTTTCCTGTCTCAAAGAGGCCACTAGGGTGTGTTAAGATAAGTCCAGGGAGGGCACCCTGACTCAGGGCGGGAGGGGAGGTAGATAGAGTCGGGTGGGTGGGTGAAGGAAGGGAGGGGGCTGTAAAAAAGGTGGCTGGAGTGTGAGTGCAGGGAAGGAGGGGGGGGCTGGAAAAAAGATTGGTGAGGATGACATACATGGGGGGGAGGGGAACGGGGAAATGCAGCACATGGATAGAAGGGGATGGAGAGGGGTATATGCTGCTCATGGATGGGAGGGAAAGGAAAGGGTGACATGCTGCTCATGGATGTTTGCTTTTTTGGAAATGTACATCTTTTCTAATTTTGTATTTAGCAGAGTACAGAAGAAAATGCATTTGTTACTTTTACCAGTATTTTCACTGCTTATAGAATCTGGCTTTCTTTGGTGGGGGGGGGGGGGCAATGGTCAAGGTGACTGTGCAGTGCAGCAGAGATGGTATTTTATTTTTTGTGTCCTCTTTTTTTTTGTCTCTGCAATATGGTAATCCTAGCCATGTCAATAGCGGACGTTAAGCTGAAACACCTATGTGTAACGTATAATATTCTCTAAATTACATCCATGTACGTTACCGTATTTGTGGAGACAAAAAATGGTTGCTACCTTTGCTAAAGAAATATTTAATTGTAGCAAATGTGTCAATGGCTTTCGGTAAATGAACACACTTCAAACGTTGACTGGCCTACAGCACAGCAGTAGACATTCTACTATTCAAAACTTGTGGATCTGAGCTTGACAGAGGACCCGATGCTCAAAGCTTACAATGCTTGTTAATTTAGACCGGCTATAGACAGTCTAGTATGCACACACTATTCAGCATGTAATACACAAAGGGGTCTGCGTCACTTTTACCATTTGCGGTAGCAGCTACCAATAGTCCTATGCAGATGTATTACAACAAGCTCATTAGATTTAACTGAGCATTCCGTGCAATGCACAGAAAGGAGCACCTACCTTTAGTATTCAAAATGTTCTGGCGCTGCATAAGGGCGGCTTCTCAGTGGAGCAGTATTTGCATGTGTGGGTTAAATGTGCCATGTATGTGTATTCCGCACATAACCGTAGTGTGAAAAAGTTGTTGTGGAACATTTGTTAATAGAATCTCGTGTGTGTGTGAAATATGCTAAGGGGCTCATTTTCAAAAGAGAAAAACGTCCAAAGAGAGTCATAAAGCAGCATTTGGATGAATTTCTTTTCAAAACATCCAAATCAGTATTTTCAAAACCTATTTTGCAGACGTTTATGTATGCAATTTCTCCATAGTGCGTCCAGCTCATAAGGGGGCATGTTGGAGGTGGGATAACAGCGGGATTAGGGCGTTCCAAACACTTGGATGTTTTGCAGGCATAATGAAATAAAATGAAAACATCTAGGGCTGAAGCTTCAACGTTTTGCTCTAGACCTGTTTTTAGAACAAATAAGGTGCCCTAAATGACCACAGGAGGGAATCAGGGATGACCCCCCCCCCCCCCGACTCCCCCCAGTGGTCACTGACCCCCTCTCACTCCCCAAAGATGGGATTAAAAATACTTGTCAGCCTCTATGCCAGTTTCAGATTTTATAGCTAGTCCTATCAGAGCAGCAAGCTGGTCCCTGGAGCAGCCTAGTGGTCAGTGCAGTGCACTGTGGAGAAGGGGACCCAGGCCTTTATCCCACTATACCTGTTATACTTGTGGTGAAAAGTGTGAGCCCTCCAAAACTCACCCAAATTCTATTGTACCCACATATAGGTGCCCCCTTCACCAATAAGATGTTACAAGTGGGTACAGTAGGTTATTGGTGGGTTTTGGCGGGCTCAGCATACAGTATAAGGTGGTAATAGTGAGATGTGTACCTGGGACCTTTTATGTCCACTTCAGCGCCCCCTAGGGTGCTCTACTGGAATGTCTGTGTGGCCAGTCTACTAAGAATGCTGACTCGTTCTACATCTTTCACTTGGACTTTTTTTTTTTTTTTTTTGAAAATGGCCCAAAAAGTTAAATGCACACGTAACAGCACTGCTAGAGTCATGGAACCCTATGGCGCGGTTGTTGCCTTTTTTCCCCTGGGCATGCATATAACATCGATGCTTACTGCGAGACTGTTCTATGTATGTGCTAGGCGTTTTGCCTACTGAGCCGCTTTCAGAATTTCCACGCGTCTCATTTGCATCTGATTTCCTTTGAGCATCGATTGTTGTTTCAAAATAAATAAATTCAACTGTGGATATAGATGCACATGGTATATCTCAGTAACTTTTGAGCATCGGACCCAGAGTCTGAGCCCAAGAACAGATGTCCCTCAACAACTTTGGCTGGCTTCTGAGATACGTGTGAAAGTCTTTGCTTGACATATGCTTCAAGTAGTATTGTACGAACAAAATTTCTTTGGTAGAATCAACCACCTTAAGTGAATTCCTTCAAAATGGCAGTAAATAAATGCTAATAAATAAATAATAAATAAACCAGCATGGAAACAGAGAGATCAGCAATGCCTTTCTCTCTTTAGCATCCTCATGTGTCCAGACTGACTAATAGGTCAGAGATGGTTTCTATTATTATGTGGATAGGTGTAACATAGTAGATGACGGCAGAAAAAGACCTCCACGGTCCATCCAGTCTGCCCAACAAGATAAACTCATATGTGCTACTTTTTGTGTATACCGTACTTCGATTTCTACCTGTCCTCTTCAGGGCACAGACCGTATAAGTCTGCCCAGCACTATCCCTGCCTCCCAACCACCAGCCCCGCCTCCCACCACTGGCTCTGGCACAGACCGTATAAGTCTGCCCAGCACTGTCCCCGCCTCCCAACCACCGGCTCTGGCACAGACAGTATAAGTCTGCCCAGCACTATCCCTGCCTCCCAACCACTAGCCCCGCCTCCCAACCACCGGCTCTGCCACCAAATCTCGGCTAAGATCCTGAGGATCCATTCCTTCTGAACAGGATTCCTTTATGTTTATCCCACGCATGTTTAAATTCCGTTACCGTTTTCATTTCCACCACCTCCCGCGGGAGGGCATTCCAAGCATCCACCACTCTCTCCGTGAAAAAATACTTCCTGACATTTTTCTTGAGTCTGCCCCCCTTCAATCTCATTTCATGTCCTCTCGTTCTACCGCCTTCGCATCTCCGGAAAAGGTTCGTTTGCAGATTAATACCTTTCATAGGCACATACGGGGATAAACTGACAGTGCTCTGGGCCCCCGGGCAGTAAGGGTCATCAGGCCTCCCCCCCCCCCCCATCTGCACATCACTGCTCCCCCGCATACTAGTGCGCCGTCCCCACTGCAGGTAACAGCAGTCTCATGAGACTGCTGCAGGGAAGTCTCAGCAGCCACTTTGAAAATGCAGTGGGCAGGAAAGAGCGTGGATCTTTCGTGACTCTGAAGAAACCACTAGGGTCCTTTAAGGTAGGACCAGGGGGGTCTGTAGTAGAGAGTTGCATGGGGACAGAAATGCGACCCATCCCCGCCCGTCCCTGCTGGAATCAAACCCGTCCCTGCTCATCCCCGCCAGAATCTAACCCGTCCCCACCCGTCCCAGTGAGTAATCTCCTCCGTCCCTGCCCGTCCCCATAAAAAAAGGAAGTATAAAGTACTGAGTGGAGTGGACAGCGGGCACACAATGCAGAGTAATACATTTAAAACGAATCAGAGAAAATATTTCTTCACTCATTAATATACTGAATCTTAGAAAAAGGGCAATAAATACATAAAACAAACTGAAGTTTTTTCCACACTAAAATAGAATTATTGGTCACCCAAACAGCACAATGCCCTCAACAAAAGAAACAAGTGGATATGCTAAAGCTTTAGCTGCAGTAAAACAGCTCACACACAGCCAGTTCCCACCATGAGAGAAATAAGCTGCCTATACATATAAAAAATAAAAGCAGTCAGCTGAGCTCACCTCTGCGAATTCTCTTTTGTGGATACCGAGGTCTGGCAGTGCCTGGAAGACTCAGTACATACAACTTGAGCAAATCTCCTGCATGTGTTGAACTTGAGTTGAGACAGACACACCCGGGTGAAAACGTGCAAGTGCTCATCAAGGACATCCCTTTTTTTTTTTTTTTTTTTTAGATTATGGATGAAGGACGTCTAAGTGTTAGGCGCTCAAGTCCCACCTTCGCTATGCCTCCAACACCCCCTTGAAATTTGGCTGTCCCTGCGATGGAGCAGTTAAGGATGCCCAAAATGGACATTTCTCCGAGAAGGACATCCACGCATTTGCTCTGCCCGACAACTCCCTTGAAATTTGGCTGTTCCTGCGATGGAGCAGTTAAGGATGCCCAAAATGGGCGTTGCTCTGCCCCACACCCTCCTTGGTATTTGGCCATCCCTGCGACGGGGTAGTTGAGGGCGTCCTTCTTTTCATACTGGAGAGCTTGGTTTCCACCCACTAAAACAAAGGTATGTGCGCGCGTCCCCACGGGAATCCCGCCAGAACATCCTCCATCCCCACGGGAATCCCGCATGTTTATTTCCGTCCCCGCGGCACTCCCGTTGGCCCAGAGGGGATTCCCGCAAACCCCGTTCCCGTGCAGACCTCTAGTCTGTAGTTTGCAGGGGGAGAGAGAGAGAACCTCTGGGCCCCTGGGCATATGAAAGAAAAAGAAGATATTTTCCTTAAAAACCTGGAGGATATATCTGAAGAAGTCCAAAAGGAGGATATGTCCTTTAAAAGAGGATGTAGGTTAACCCTATGTCCACAGTCTGCCCATTATTCATCTATAAGTATGTCCCTTTGCCTTTACCTTACAGAATAGTGTGTAGTGCATTTTGGCATGTAAATAGTGTGAATCTGTGCGCTTACCTGCAAAAGGTGCCCATAACTGCACACGCCCAGATATCGAATTGTTCTCAAAATATTTTAAAACACATTTGCACACAGTAATCTTCTAAATAATTGGGCGCTTCCTGATCATAACTGGAGGCCATGTCCGATTCGTTTGATTGAGGTGGGAAGCACATCAGTTCTTAATTGAATTATTTCCACAGGTGTTTGGGAAAAATCTGGGAAATGTGTGCTGTGGCCTTACCAGCTGGCTTCAGGTTATTGGAGATAGGCTAAGCCAGGACTTGATGACCCCCTAGAATAGCTTAAAAACATAATTTATTTATTTTATTTATTCTGTACTTTTGCTATACCACAGAATTGATCCTGATTAGGTGACTAAGCGGTTTACACAATAACTAAAATAATAGGTCAGTGCTGATGAATTGGGGGGGGGGGAGGTAAGGCATCAGGAAAGGGGTAATGAACTGAGGGGGAAGGGATGCTATATCTGGCTTAATATCTACCTTCTGAGGGATGTGAACAGGCATCTTGTGCTTCTCAGGAAATTTTTTCATGGTCGAACACCAAGGAAACAGCCAGTCAGAAAAATTGGGGCCTAGTCTTAAAACAGAAGCCTATGTAGAAAAGAGAAGAAAGGGGTCATTCAAAACGGTGTTGGTTTTTTAACCTTATTTAATTATTAAACTAACAATGCATACATAACTGTCCATAGCCATCAAAAAATGTATACGCAGCTATCCAGTAACAATCAGGTTATCCCAAGTGTTTCTTCAAGGAAATTCTATTGACAAAAAAAAACAACAACAAAAAACATATTCAGAGCCTGTTTCTGGGGCACTATTGAGTTTGGTCTTAACCTTTAATGGAGTTTTTTTCTCAAAAAAAGTGGCTTTATGTCAATTATTTGTGTAAAATTGAGGTGCAAAACCATCGATTTGGGGAGGGTCTGAGCCCAAAGTGGGTGGGCACAAAATCCCCAAGTCCCACCAGCTGAAGAGGTCCTCCTCCAGCAACCAGAAACTACCCAATGCTAGCAGTCAGTGACACTTTCCACAGGCCATCGCTGCACTGACCCCCCCCCCCCCCCCAACATGCTCAGTTTATGGTCAGCCATAGAAATGGTGTCTCAATTTTGGGAGGGGAGGGGGTGGGGAGGCCGCAGCCCAGAGTGGAAGGGCCTAGGCTCCCCCCCGGGACCCCATGTGGCTACACCACTGGTTCAAAGAGATCCAGGTTCTGGAGAGAGAAAGAGGCCTGCCTGGCCCTAGTCCTTTATACGTCTCCTCCATCCGCTGCTCTATCAAATATAAAGGTCAACAGGGCTACAAATCTAGCTTGTTAGAGGGCCAGGGCCAGGGCCAGGTTGATAATATCTTCTTCCAGAAAATAGGTGTGTGTTTTTTTTTTTTGGGGGGGGGGGGGGGGTGCATGCTGCAGTAAGCTGAAAAACTAGAGTTCACCAAGTCATTCCCCCTCCCAATTAAAGACAGAAAAACACGTTTTAAGAATGAGGCACACAAAATGCATTTGCTGGGGGTGTGCATGGTCATTCAGAAAAGCTGAGGCCTAGTCTAACTCAGAAGCCTGTGAAAATTGTACTTCTTTGTTTTGCAAACAAATACTAGTATGAACCTAATTTCTTATTAACCACCTAACTAAATACATACATACGTTTTCCCCCCATCTAGTTCTTGCCTTCATTTTTGGTTATGTAGGAATCTTTTAAAAGCTTTAATTTTTTTTATTATTAGTAAAAGCTGTGCACCTATTATTTTGGGTACAGATGGCTTCTTTTTTTAATCCTTAGTCCCACTCTTCAGCAATCAGTTCAATGCCTGCATGGAGCTCTAATCAACACCCGTGCTTCTGTATTCATGAATTACATGTATCAGTGTGACGCCTGCATGGGGCTCTGATGAAGATTCTGTCTTCAGCTGTTTGTGCTGTTCAGGACTCAGAAACACAAATACAGAAACCTAAACAAGGGCAGGGATCCTAGCCATAACCTTAGAGGGCTCCGATTCACAAGTGCAGAGGTCTGAAACACAAGCAGAAATTTAAGCCACAAGCACAGGGCTCTGAGCTACAAGTACAGGGATCCAAGCCACCGGTACAGGAAGCTCTGATGAAGACCTGCTTTTCAGTTGTCATTTTTAATGTGCCTCAGCATGATGGCTGCATGGAGTTCTCATGAATGTCCACGCTTCAGCTGTTCGTGCTGTATTCGTACTTTAGTGAGACACACACTTGAGGCTACAATGAATCAGTTGTCATTTTTAATGTGCCTCAGCATGACGGCTGCATGGAGTTCTCATGAATGTCCACGCTTCAGCTGTTCGTGCTGTATTCGTACTTCAGTGAGACAAACACTTGAGGCTACAATGAAGCTGTGCTCTTCAGTTGTCTATGTTATATCCCTGCTATCAGTTAGGTGCGTATACATGACTGAGAAAAATAATCAACTGTCTGTGTTGTATATATGCGTTTCTCTTTGTCCAAATCACCCCTGTATGGGTTTTGGAGGGCAATGCAGGATGATGTTCTGATGGCAATCAGCACAGCAGCATCCCCTAATTTTTTTAATTTTCAGCAGCATGTGTGACTAAGCAGGGAGCTGCTTTGAAAACCTTATCAAGAATGGATTAAACAGGATAAAGGAGCATAATAATAGTTATTAAAAGAAAAAAATAGAGTTATAGCAAAAGATTTTGTTCTCAAGCAAGAGGCTTCATAATACTAAGGGAGCAGCTTCGGACTGCCAGATCACAAAGTCAACCAGCTGGAGTCCTCTGTAGCCACTTCTCAGAGGATGAAAAATAAACCTCAGTAGGCAGTAGCTGTCCCTCCTTTCACTGGTTGTCTCGGCCTGTCTCTGGGCTGAAAGAAAGCAACCCTGTTTGCATCCTCTTCAATCCTAAACAAACAGAACCAGACCAGACACAAGCCTGGTCTCTCACAGGGTAAAAGCCCGAGACAGAAACTAGAAACCTTTCCACTAAATATGCTCCAGGTCGCTTAAAACCACATAACAATCAACAAAGCTTTAGCAATACAGCAGCAGGCAACCAACCTCTCCTGGACTAAGCATTTCCACCACAGACACACAATGAGAGAAAACCCCTACCTGAAAGGGAGGGGGGGAGGCAGTGAAGGCTGCAGTCCCCCCCAACCAACCCCACAGGGCTGGCTGCAGGAAACACTTTCCTGGTTCCTTCATAGACTACCCCCCACCCTTGCAGGAGTCACAGGGAAGAGCTCACGATGGGAAACAAAAACCCAACACAATCTAAGGCCCAGGAATTTAAGCAGCAGGCAAGCTCCAGCCCAGCAGGGATCAGAAAATCCGATCTTGGTTTTCACTCTCTCTCTCCTGTGCACGGCTTTGTCTTCCAGTTTTCTGTGAAAGTGGCAGTGAGCAGCCATGGCCACAACTCCAGTTGGGTTTTCAAGATTTCCACAATGAATATGCATGAGATCGATTTGCATAGAATGGAAGCAGTACATGCCAAATTGATCTCCCGCATTGCATGCATACCATAGCATAACAGAGCTTACCACTTGTCTCTGAAATGGGGAAGTGGGGGGTGGCATGGGCAACCCCCAGGGGCAGGCACAGATCTGTTTTTCAGGATATTCACAATGAATTGCTCTGCATGCATTGAAGGCAATCACTTGCACATTTATCTCACTGTGGTTAGCCCCAAAACCTGACGGGACTAGAGGATTGGCCATGTTTGCTTTTTTTTGTATCTTAGATACTATACTACTGTACTATACTATTGAAGTTTTCTATACCACTATTATTCCCAGAGGATTCAAAGCGGTTTACATTTTGAGTAGCAACTCCAATAATAATGGAGAAATGACAAGTAGCCTAACAGCATAGAATTTAAAAACAAAACAAATTTAAAACAAACAAAACTGTAAAATATAAACAGAGTTACTGTTCAAACAAGAAAGTCTTTAACAATTTCCTAAAAGAGATGAGAAGATATAGACCTCAATTCCAACTGGATCCAGATTTGCAGGGTTTACCCCAGTACATGCTGGGACTTGTATTCTTGCTTTTTCTTAGAGACTGGAATAGGGGAATCAGAACTACAAGTAAACCTAGGACTGGATCAACCCTGTCCTGCGAATCTGGATCCAGTTGGCAACCTTAGATATGAACTTATAATTTTGACATAATTCTTCTTCAGTTAAGGTGATTTAATTTTGTGATTTGGTTTACATAGTTAAACTTTGTAATAAAATTGGATTTAGGGTGGCCTTCATCATATGCAAATTCTCTTGCATATTCATTGTAATCCTGAAAACCTGACTGTCTAGGTGTACCTCCAGGAGAGGGTTAAGAAGCACTGCTCTAAGGGAAAGGGCTTTATTTCTGTTTTTTCTTTAATTTGTTTTTTTTTTTCATTTCTAGCAAATTTAATACCAGCATGATACCTGCATGGGGCTCTGATGAACATCAACTTTTCAAATGTCCGTGCTGTATTCTTTTATGTGTACCACTGTGTCATTTGCCTGGATCTCTGATGAAGACTTGCTTGCGCTTCAGCTGGCCATGTTGCATTCATACTTTATGTGCAGCACTGTGATGCCTGTCCATGACTCTGAAGATCTGCTCTTCAGCCATCTGTGCTGTGTTCATGCTTTGCAGACATCAGTGGAACACTTGCATTGGTTCCTAATGAAGATCAGCTTTTCAGCCGTTTGTGCTGTATTCATGTTTTATATGTATCAATGTGAGACTTACTAATTAGTCTCTGATGAAGACCTGCTCTTCAGCTATGTTGCATTCATGCTTTATGTGCATCAGTGTGACGCATGCACATGGCTCTGAAGACCTGCGCTTTGGCCATCTATAATGTATTCACGCTTTGCATACACCTGTGTGATGCTTTCATGGGTTTCTATGAAGATCTGCTATTCAAAGCACTGCAAAACACAAGTGGAGGAATTTGTGGGAATGTGCCTACATTTAGGCATGGCCATTTTCACCAGGTTTTCAGTGGCATAAATGGCCTATAAACTTTTCTATAAACCGTGTCTTACTGTAGATGTGGATTATAGAATAGCTCTACATGCGTTATTCAAACGTGCCTACATTTTAGATGCCATGTTCTGAATCTGACCCTTTTAAGTGTACACTTACCTGCAAAAAGTGCTCGTATTCTGTAAATTGACGTGGACAAGGATTGAGAAAATCCAGGTGTCTTGTTGTGCAATTATGGGAGTACTGGGTTTGTAATGTGTGTAAATCTATCAAATGCATATTAATTGTGGTTATCCTGTGGGATTCCCAGGACTAGTACGGGAAGCCTTTGTCTAATAACTATCTGATCGATATTCAGCAGTCAGCATTTTTTAACAACTGACTGCCACGGGCAGAATTATCCCCGATATTCAGTGCCAGGCCATGTCCTGGCACCAGCATTGTATATCTGGGACTAATTCACATTACCATGGCTGCCGGAGCTTATTTGAGTTCTGGACGGTTTTCAGCTGGGACCCCCATGAGACACTTATGCGGGTCTGTGCTGAATATCGATTGAGCCGCGCATAAAAAATTATTACCCAGATTCCCCTCTCCCACTAGATCACCAGGGATTTGTCAAGGGAGGCCTGTGGAAGGGAGGGGGAAGGCGGAGGGGCCCTGGCCTTTCTCGATGTATCTTCAGGGAGTGAGTAGGAGGGGGGATGGGGGATGTTTTCTGTTCTGAGAGGGGGGATCAAGAAGGGGGGCAGCCGGAGCTGCTACTCAGAAGGTAACCAGGCACCAGCAGATTTTCAAGAGCAGTGCCGGATTACCTTTCCCGCATAACGTTATTACAGCCTTTTTTTCTGTTCTAACTGTATGCAGGTTTCTAGCTGGTTAGCTGGGTGGCAGCTCTGACCAAACTCTGCCCCGACCCACCCCTAACCTCGCTGGCTAGGGGTTGACTATGTACTTTCCTGCTAAGCTGAGTGGGAGTCCTTCAGCTGCTTTGCTGCCAGTAGGGGGCAGTGCTTCAATATTGTGCTTTCAGTCACTAGGGACAGGCAAGTTCCCTGGAGTCTTGCAGAACTTGTCTCTCTTTCACTATTGAGAATGTAGTAGTGAAACAGCACCCTCTACTGGCAGGACTGTAGGTGGAGGACTCTCGCTTAGCTTGGAACAGTGGGAGGCAATATTCAGCGGCACATTCCTGACTGTTTAAATTGCTTTGAATATTGGGTGATATTTCTGACCCTTCTCATCTTACAAACTTTTTTGGTGCTTCATCTCTCATATTGCAGTCTACCTGATAAGAATGATCAGGGGCCCTTTTACAGTAATCACAAGGGTATGCATAGGCGTCTAAACAGGGTTTACCATGGGGCATCCATGGTATGTATCTCAAAAGGGGGCATGGCCATGAGTATGTGCAAAACGTGTGTAGAATAACAGAATACCGCCTAACCTGGATGCCAGCATTCTTATTTATTAATTAGGATTTATTTACCGTATTTTTGAAGGAATTCACTCAAGATGGTGTACAGCATGAATAAGTCAAATATAAGCAATAGACAATTACAGCAGTAAAAAATGTTCAAATAACAATACAAAGTATGGCATAGTATGCTACTTACAATGTCAATGCAATACATAATAAAACATTTTAATAGACAGCAAAGTGTAGTGCCAGGCCAGCCTACCTATCCTTTCCTTGTGCCATGACAATTATAATCCAATTAATTGACCAAAAAGATTTTTTTAAACAAATGTGGGGACTTAAATATAGCTACATAAAGTTTCCCAAAATTGATATTGCAGCAGAAAACTCAACTACAAAATCTACAACAATATGACATTTTTTATATAAGAATATATATATATTTTTTTTGGGGGAGGGATCATCAGATCTTAATGCAACTCACACCATTAGAACATCTTTTTCCTTCTTCATATTGAAAAAAATGGTTGCGGTGCAAATCGTCATTAGATCACCCTGATTTTGTGATGTTTGGCATATATCTTATGCAGTATTTTCTAATTCTTTACAAAAAATGTAGTATAGCACAGCATAGCACATCTTAATAAGCTGGCGATAGTATCTAGTAGCAGGAGAACCTCCACCGACATGGCCAGGTTTCGTAAAAACACTTCCTCAGGGAAGAGGTTCTCAAAACATATGTCTGGGATAGAAGAGATTCTCCGAGGACAAGCAGGCTGCTTGTTCTCACTGATGGGTGACGTCCACGGCAGCCCCTCCAATCGGAATCTTCACTAGCAAAGTCCTTTGCTAGCCCTCGCGCGCCCGCGCGCACCGCGCATGCGCGGCCGTCTTCCCGCCCGAAACCGGCTCGAGCCGGCCAGTCTTCTTTCGTCCGCACTCGGTACGGTCGTGGTTTCGCCGTGTTGAGCCCCGGAAAGTCGACCTCGCGCGTCCTTTTTTCGACGTGTTTTTTCTTCGGAAAATCCTCAAAAACTGTTTGGGAAGTGCTCCGGAAGCCCTCTCGGGTTTCGTTTTCCCCTTCCCGTATTTTTTCAGATTTTGCCCCGGTAAGTTTTCTTTCGTCGTCAGGGTAGGCCTCTTTTCGGCCTCGGTCGAGATTTTTCTCCCTCTAAGTTTTGGTGCTCATTTTCGCCATTTCGGCTTTTGATTTCGCCGGCGTGATTTTTCCGCCCATGACATCGAAGCCTGCCAGCGGCTTCAGGAAGTGCACCCAGTGCGCCCGGGTAATCTCGCTCACTGATAGGCACTCGTCGTGTCTTCACTGTCTGGGGGCCGAGCACCGTCCTCAGAACTGTAGTCTGTGTTCCCTGTTACAAAGGCGGACTCAGGTAGCGAGATTGGCCCAGTGGAACGTTTTATTCTCGGGCTCTTCGTCGGCATCGGCACCGGGGGCATCGAGTGCATCGACGTCGTCAGCGTCCAGACCTTCTTCCTCGGCTGCTAGTGTATCGGGTGCATCGAGGCATCGAGTCTCTGCATCGGCACTGAGGCATCGGGCGACTGCATCGACGTCGGTGGTACCGGGACCTCGTCTGCTGATGTCGTCGGACGGTGGTGCATCATCTGGAGTGCAGGTGAGGGCTGTCCATTCCCCTGCTGGTGGCGGTGAGCGTTCGGGTGGGTCTCCCCCTACCCTGAGGGCTCCTGCGGTACAGCCCCCCCGAGACCGACCTCCTTCGGCCTCGGCCCCGAGGAAGCGACGGCTGGATTCTACGTCCTCCTCGTCGGTGCCGGGGAGCTCCGGTGACATGATTCGGAAGAAGTCGAAGAAGCATCGACACCGGTCTCCTCCCCGTGTCGGCACCGAGAGCTCTGGGTCGCCGAGGGAGTCGGCACCCAGCAGGCATCGGCACCGAGAGGACCGCTCACCCTCTGTTCAGGAGGTGTCGATGCGCTCCACTCTGGACAGCCCGGAACAGCTTCCACGCCCGGAACAGGTTCTGACATCGACGCCTGCATCGACCTCTCTGCCTTTCTCTGCAGCCGCTCTGAACGAGAGCCTCCGGGCCGTTCTCCCAGAGATTCTGGGAGAGCTGTTGCGCCCTACCCCTCCGGTACCGGCGGTGCTTGCGCCTCCGGTACCGTCGAGCGTGGCGCCGGCTGGCCCATCGCCCAGGGTGAGGTCCCCGACGTCGGTACCGCGTGCGGTGCCGACTGCGGCCACCTCCCAGGAGGGCTCCCCGACTACGTCGGCGGAGGGAGCTTCGCCGATACGGGCGAGGGAGTCTACCTCTCGACGCCCCCATCGTGGACGTGGCTCCACGGAGTCGAGCCGGGCGAGGTTGCAGACACAGGTTCATGAACTTGTGTCTGACACCGAAGGTGAGGCCTCGTGGGAGGAAGAGGAAGACCCCAGATATTTCTCTGACGAGGAGTCTGAGGGTCTTCCTTCTGATCCCACTCCCTCCCCTGAAAGACAGCTTTCTCCTCCTGAGAGTCTGTCTTTCGCTTCCTTTGTCCGGGAGATGTCTACGGCCATCCCCTTCCCGGTGGTTGTGGAGGACGAGCCCAGGGCTGAAATGTTTGAGCTCCTGGACTATCCTTCTCCACCTAAGGAAGCGTCCACTGTTCCCTTGCATCATGTCCTAAAAAAGACATTGCTTGCGAACTGGACCAAGCCACTAAGTAATCCCCACATTCCCAAGAAGATCGAGTCCCAGTACCGGATCCATGGGGACCCAGAGCTGATTCGCACCCAGTTGCCTCATGACTATGGAGTTGTGGATTTGGCCCTAAAGAAGGCTAAGAGTTCTAGGGAGCATGCTTCGGCGCCCCCGGGCAAAGACTCTAGAACCTTAGACTCCTTTGGGAGGAAGGCCTACCATTCTTCTATGCTCGTGGCCAAAATCCAGTCTTACCAGCTCTACACGAGCATACACATGCGGAACAATGTGCGGCAGTTGGCGGGCTTGGTTGATGCGCTCCCCCCTGAGCAAGCCAAGCCTTTTCAGGAGGTGGTCAGGCAGCTGAAGGCGTGCAGAAAATTCCTGGCCAGAGGGGTGTATGACACCTTTGATGTTGCGTCCAGGGCCGCTGCTCAAGGTGTGGTGATGCGCAGGCTCTCATGGCTGCGTGCCTCCAACCTGGAGAATAGACTCCAGCAGCGGATTGCGGACTCGCCTTGCCGTGCGGACAATATTTTTGGAGAGAAGGTCGAACAGGTGGTAGAGCATCTCCACCAGCGGGATACCGCATTCGACAAGTTCTCCCGCCGGCAGCCTTCAGCATCTACCTCTACAGGTAGAAGATTTTTCGGGGGAAGGAAGACTGGTCCCTACTCTTCTGGCAAGCGTAGGTACAATCCTCCTTCTCGACAGCCTGTGGCCCAGGCTAAGCCCCAGCGCGCTCGCTCTCGTCAGCAGCGTGCGACTCAGCAAGGCCCCTCGGCTCCCCAGCAAAAGCAAGGGACGGGCTTTTGACTGGCTCCAGCAGAGCATAGCCGACATCCAAGTGTCAGTGCCGGGCGACCTGCCGGTCGGGGGGAGGTTGAAAGCTTTTCACCAAAGGTGGCCTCTCATAACCTCCGATCAGTGGGTTCTGCAAATAGTCCGGCAAGGATACACCCTCAATTTGGCCTCCAAACCTCCAAATTGTCCACCGGGAGCTCAGTCTTACAGCTTCCAGCACAAGCAGGTACTTGCAGAGGAACTCTCCGCCCTTCTCAGCGCCAATGCGGTCGAGCCCGTGCCATCCGGGCAAGAGGGGCTGGGATTCTATTCCAGGTACTTCCTTGTGGAAAAGAAAACAGGGGGGATGCGTCCCATCCTAGACCTAAGGGCCCTGAACAAATATCTCGTAAAAGAAAAGTTCAGGATGCTTTCCCTGGGCACCCTCCTTCCCATGATTCAGGAAAACGATTGGCTATGCTCTCTGGACTTGAAGGATGCCTATACACACATCCCAATACTGCCAGCTCACAGACAGTATCTGCGATTTCAGCTGGGCACACATCACTTCCAGTACTGTGTGCTACCCTTTGGGCTCGCCTCTGCGCCCAGGGTGTTCACAAAGTGCTTGGCTGTAGTAGCAGCGGCACTTCGCAGGCTGGGGGTGCACGTGTTCCCATATCTCGACGATTGGCTGGTGAAGAACACATCCGAGGCAGGAGCCCTGCAGTTCATGCAGATGACTATTCGCCTCCTGGAGCTACTGGGGTTTGTGATAAATTACCCAAAGTCCCATCTCCTCCCAGTGCAGAAACTCGAGTTCATAGGAGCTCTGCTGGATTCTCAGACGGCTCGCGCCTACCTCCCAGAGGCGAGGGCCAGCAACTTGTTGTCCCTCGTCTCGCGGGTACGAGCGTCGCAGCAGATCACAGCTCGGCAGATGTTGAGATTGCTGGGCCACATGGCCTCCACAGTTCATGTGACTCCCATGGCCCGCCTTCACATGAGATCTGCTCAATGGACCCTAGCTTCCCAGTGGTTTCAAGCTGCTGGGGATCTAGAAGACGTGATCCACCTGTCCACGAGTTTTCTCGCATCCCTGTATTGGTGGACGATTTGGTCCAATTTGACTCTGGGACGTCCTTTCCAAATTCCTCAGCCACAAAAAGTGCTGACCACGGATGCGTCTCTCCTGGGATGGGGAGCTCATGTCGATGGGCTTCACACCCAAGGAAGCTGGTCCCTCCAGGAACGCGATCTACAGATCAATCTTCTGGAGTTGCGAGCGATCTGGAACGCTCTGAAGGCTTTCAGAGATCGGCTGCCCCACCAAATTATCCAAATTCAGACAGACAACCAGGTTGCCATGTACTACGTCAACAAGCAGGGGGGCACCGGATCTCGCCCCCTGTGTCAGGAAGCCGTCAGCATGTGGCTCTGGGCTCGCCGTCACGGCATGGTGCTCCAAGCCACATATCTGGCAGGCGTAAACAACAGTCTGGCCGACAGATTGAGCAGGATTATGCAACCTCACGAGTGGTCGCTCAACTCCCGAGTGGTGCGCCAGATCTTCCAAGCGTGGGGCACCCCCTTGGTGGATCTCTTCGCATCTCGAGCCAACCACAAAGTCCCTCAGTTCTGTTCCAGGCTTCAGGCCCACGGCAGACTGGCATTGGATGCCTTCCTCGTGAATTGGGGGGAGGGTCTGCTGTATGCTTATCCTCCCATTCCTCTGGTGGGGAAGACTTTGCTGAAACTCAAGCAAGACCGAGGCACCATGATTCTGATTGCTCCTTTTTGGCCGCGTCAGATCTGGTTCCCTCTTCTTCTGGAGTTATCCTCCGAAGAACCGTGGAGATTGGAGTGTTTTCCGACCCTCATCACGCAGGACGAAGGGGCTCTTCTGCATCCCAGCCTCCGGTCCCTGGCTCTCACGGCCTGGATGTTGAGAGCGTAGACTTTGCCTCTTTGGGTCTGTCAGAGGGTGTCTCCCGCATCTTGCTTGCTTCCAGGAAAGATTCCACTAAGAGGAGTTACTTCTTTCTGTGGAGGAGGTTTGCCATCTGGTGTAACAGCAAGGCCCTAGGTCCTCGCTCTTGTCCTACACAGACCCTGCTTGAATACCTTCTGCACTTGTCTGAGTCTGGTCTCAAGACCAACTCTGTAAGAGTTCACCTTAGTGCAATCAGTGCATACCATTACCGTGTGGAAGGTAAGCCGATCTCAGGACAGCCTTTAGTTGTTCGCTTCATGAGAGGTTTGCTTTTGTCAAAGCCCCCTGTCAAGCCTCCTACAGTGTCATGGGATGTCAATGTCGTTCTCACCCAGCTGATGAAACCTCCTTTTGAGCCACTGAATTCCTGCCATCTGAAGTACTTGACCTGGAAGGTCATTTTCTTGGTGGCAGTTACTTCAGCTCGTAGAGTCAGTGAGCTTCAGGCCCTGGTAGCCCAGGCCCCTTACACCAAATTTCATCATAACAGAGTAGTCCTCCGCACTCACCCTAAGTTCTTGCCTAAGGTCGTGTCGGAGTTCCATCTGAACCAGTCAATTGTCTTGCCAACATTTTTTCCCCGTCCTCATTCCTGCCCTGCTGAACGTCAGCTGCACACATTGGACTGCAAGAGAGCATTGGCCTTCTATCTGGAGTGGACACAGCCCAACAGACAGTCCGCCCAATTGTTTGTTTCTTTTGATCCCAATAGGAGGGGAGTGGCTGTGGGGAAACGCACCATATCCAATTGGCTAGCAGATTGCATTTCCTTCACTTACGCCCAGGCGGGGCTGGCTCTTGAGGGTCATGTCACGGCTCATAATGTTAGAGCCATGGCTGCGTCGGTAGCCCACTTGAAGTCAGCCTCCATTGAAGAAATTTGCAAAGCTGCGACGTGGTCATCTGTCCACACATTCACATCTCATTACTGCCTGCAGCAGGATACCCGACGCGACAGTCGGTTCGGGCAGTCAGTTCTTCAGAACCTGTTTGGGCTTTAGGATCCAACTCCACCCCCCGAGGGCCCTGTTTGTTCTGTTCCAGGCTGCACTCTCAGTTAGTTGGTAAATTTTTTAGGTCAATCTCAGTTATGTCCTCGCCGTTGCGAGGCCCAATTGACCATGGTTGTTGTTTTGAGTGAGCCTGGGGGCTAGGGATACCCCATCAGTGAGAACAAGCAGCCTGCTTGTCCTCGGAGAAAGCGAATGCTACATACCTGTAGAAGGTATTCTCCGAGGACAGCAGGCTGATTGTTCTCACAAACCCGCCCGCCTCCCCTTTGGAGTTGTGTCTTCCCTTCTCTTTGTATTACTACATATGAGACTGGCCGGCTCAAGCCGGTTTCGGGCGGGAAGACGGCCGCGCATGCGCGGTGCGCGCGGGCGCGCGAGGGCTAGCAAAGGACTTTGCTAGTGAAGATTCCGATTGGAGGGGCTGCCGTGGACGTCACCCATCAGTGAGAACAATCAGCCTGCTGTCCTCGGAGAATACCTTCTACAGGTATGTAGCATTCGCTTTACTTGCAGGGACAGGTGGGGGATGGTGCTGATTACATGCGTGGACGGGCGGGGATTGGAGGACATTACAGGTGGGGATGGGCAGGGATGGAGGAGATTCCAGTGGAGGATGGGTGGGAGTGGGTGAAATCTACTCATTACTTGATTGCCTTCATGGTTCTGTAGTGATTTTATTAAAAAATAAAAGACTACAGTTGTGCACATACGAAAGGGTGAAAAATAGAAGTGGATTGATTTGTGCATAAAAAAGAAAACAAATTGTTCTGAATGATAAGAAGCAATTGCATAAATTGCTGTGTACCCCAAAGGTCATATTAGGTTATGGGCCCAGACCACTAAAATAAAAAAAAAAAACATTAAGAAATTTTTTTTTATCTCTCCACACAAAAGACAAGATGGCAGCTGCACCATTACTATGTTCTCTCAAAGTGCCTCAACTGAATGAATATAACTATATTCAGTGGGAGATGAGATTTAAATGTATTATTGAAGCAAAGAAGCTAAATATATGTTTGGATCAAGTAAGAAATGCTGACAATTTTGAAGAATGGAATACTGCAGACTATTATGTCAGAAGTATGCTATATGAAGCTCTGACAGAGAAACAGGCAATATTGATTGATGGAACAGACACCTCAAAAGAAATATTGCAAAAATTGAAAACCATGTATGGTACTTCATATACAAAACAACAGCCTATATGGTTATCAGAAATAATTCAATTGAAGTTGAATGACAAGAAAAAATGTAATGATCATATAACACATTTAATGTCATTATTTAAGAAGCTAGAATTATCGGGTATACCTATCTGCGATGCTTTAAAGAGAGCTTTTATGTTTACATCTCTGTCTAAAAGTTTTGAAGTATTCAGGACAGTGAATGAAGCAATTGAAGGACAATCTTTTGAACAGACTGTCTCTAAGCTTAGACAAGAATGTATTATAATAGAGGAGATCTGTTCACCAAGAGAGATTAACCAGAATGAAACATTTTTCTCAGCAATGCATAGTAGGAGGCGGAGCTATAATGAAAAAAGCCTGCCCAGAAACAAGCTGATTTGCTATTCATGTGATAAAGAGGGACATGTATCAAAATACTGTAACAAGAAAAACCACACCCCTTCTAGCTCATTTAAGCCAATGGAGAATAAGCATGGTCAAAGAAAAAATTATGACCATGACAACAGTAAGAATAAGAGCTGTATAATGACAGAAAAATCTTTTAATATAATGAAGAACAGAAGGTGCTTTAAACCATATATACCTTTGTTCAGTTTACACACTAAATGACTGTTATTTGTATCTATGAAACCTTCTGGTTGTTTCATATACAAGTCTTCAGATATATCTCCATGAAGAAATGCTGTTTTAACATCTATGTGTTTCACTTGCATTTTCTTTGATGCAGCTATGCTTAGGAGAGTTCTGATTGTTGTGTGTTTCACTACTGGTGCAAATACTTCATCATAATCTTCACCATATTTTTGAAGATAACCTTTTGCTACCAGTCTGGCTTTATATCTTTCTACTTGTCCTTGTGCATTTCTTTTCAACTTAAATACCCACTTGCATCCTATGGCCTTTTTGCCATGGGGTAATTCAGTTAAGTTCCATGTTTTGTTTTTATGCAATGCGTCAATTTCATCTTGTGCAGCTTTTTTCCATTCTTCTGCTTCTTTTTCAGACATTTGATCAATTTCATCCCAAGTTAAAGGTTCTTGTGCATCATCAGAAGTTGTTAAATAAGATAGTCTTTGGGGTGGATTACCTCGATTTTCTCTGGATGAGCGTCTGACATTTTGTTGGTCTGACCTCTCCGTGTCATCTGAGATCGAGATTCTATCTCCAATCATTTCCCCTTCATCAGTGGTACTGTCTTCAGTATAAACACTTTCTGTATCTATTTCATTTTCCTGTTCCTCATTAGAATCAGAAAAACTATTATCAGACAATTCTGGTATGTTAGTGTTTATAATAACCGGGATATTGATTATTGGTTTCTTTTCATATTCTGGATGATAAGGTTCATTTGGAATTTTCCAGTCTTTATCAATTTTTTTATTTTCATCAAAATATGTGATGTGTTTTACACCAATAAATCCAGTGTTTAGATTCAGAATTCTATAACCTTTGTGACCTGAATCATAGCCCACAAGAATTCCTTTTTCTGTTGTGGAATCCAGCTTATGTCTCTTCTGTTTCGGCACATGAGCATATGCTGTACTTCCAAATATTCTTATATGTGACAGATTTGGCTTTTTACTATGCCACATTTCATGTGGGGTGCGATCAGTCCCTTTTGTAGGTAGTCTGTTCTGTAGGTATACTGCTGTGAGAATTGCTTCTCCCCATAATCTCTTTGGAAGATTACTATCAGATAGCATACATCTTGTCATTTCTACAAGCGATCTGAACTTTCTTTCAGCTACAGAATTTTGTTCTGGTGTATATGCAACTGTCTTTATGTGCTGAATACCTTCTTGTTCTAGAAATGTTTGTATGGTATGTGAAGTAAACTCACCACCGTTGTCAGTCTGTAGAATCTTTGGTTTTTTATCAAATGTATTGCTTACCAAGGCTACAAACTTCTTTAACATATCAGCAACTTGATTCTTTTCTTTTAATAGATAGGCCATACAGTATCTAGAGAAATCATCCACAAATATTAATGCATATTTGTTATTCCCTAGTGATGGAATATTAAATGGTCCATATAAGTCACTATGTATCAAGTCCAGTATTTTACTACTTCTTTTTCCTTTATATGATGGAAATGAGGGTCTTACCCCCTTTTGAGTAATACAATCTATGCATTTTTCCATCTTACCATTACTGGCACTTATTTTTATGCCTGTTGCAAGTTGCTTACTTTGCAGCTCCAAGATCACCTTTGGATCTCTGTGTCCCATTCGACGATGCCAGGTCTCAAGATTACATTCTGTATTCTTCTTTGTTTTTATAAGATGTGATGATTCACCTGTAATGTTTAACTTATAGACATTGTTAGTCATATAACCTTCAGCATAAATTTCATTACCATCATAAATTGTACATTTACTATTTTCAAAATGAATTGAAAAACCTTTCTTGTCTAATGCTGATACACTGAGCATATTACAAACTGCTCGTGGAACATATAAGACATCTTTTACAAGAGTTTTTTTGACTCCATCTGATACTATGCATTTTAAATGTCCATTTCCTTTTCCTTTGATCATTGTTGAGCCAGCATTTGCTGTGTGAAGACTACCATCTTCTGGTCTCATATCTGTGAAAAATTCTTTATTATTGGTTATATGTTTTGTGCTGCCAGAATCTAATATCCAACTATTTTTATCTGAAGTGTTCTTCATTATATTAAAAGATTTTTCTGTCATTATACAGCTCTTATTCTTACTGTTGTCATGGTCATAATTTTTTCTTTGACCATGCTTATTCTCCATTGGCTTAAATGAGCTAGAAGGGGTGTGGTTTTTCTTGTTACAGTATTTTGATACATGTCCCTCTTTATCACATGAATAGCAAATCAGCTTGTTTCTGGGCAGGCTTTTTTCATGATAGCTCCGCCTCCTACTATGCATTGCTGAGAAAAATGTTTCATTCTGGTTAATCTCTCTTTGTAAACAGATCTCCTCTGTTATAATACATTCTTGTCTAAGCTTAGAGACAGCCTGTTCAAAAGATTGTCCTTCAATTGCTTCATTCACTGTCCTGAATACTTCAAAACTTTTAGACAGAGATGTAAACATAAAAGCTCTCTTTAAAGCATCGCAGATAGGTATACCCGATAATTCTAGCTTCTTAAATAATGACATTAAATGTGTTATATGATCATTACATTTTTTCTTGTCATTCAACTTCAATTGAATTATTTCTGATAACCATATAGGCTGTTGTTTTGTATATGAAGTACCATACATGGTTTTTAATTTTTGCAATATTTCTTTTGAGGTGTCTGTTCCATCAATCAATATTGCCTGTTTCTCTGTCAGAGCTTCATATAGCATACTTTTGACATAACAGTCTGCAGTATTCCATTCTTCAAAATTGTCAGCATTTCTTACTTGATCCAAACATATATTTAGCTTCTTTGCTTCAATAATACATTTAAATCTCATCTCCCACTGAATATAGTTATATTCATTCAGTTGAGGCACTTTGAGAGAACATAGTAATGGTGCAGCTGCCAACTTGTCTTTTGTGTGGAGAGATAAAAAAATTTTTCTTAATGTTTTCTTTTTTTTTATTTTAGTGGTCTGGGCCCATAACCCAATATGATGGGGAGAAATGAAAAAATAGACTTTTACTTCAGCAGATTTAGCCCATATGCAGCAGAGCTTTAGAAGTGTTAACTCTCATTTTTTTGTTCTCTGTCTCTCTCTCTTTCTTTCACACAGACTCTTGAATAAAAGATTCAATTACTCTCTCTTCTTTAACTTCCAAACAAAAATGATGTTTACTTACAGTTTCTTCAGATAACTATTTACATCATACTTGCAGTAGACATGGTAAAACTACTGAATACAAAATTCTGTCAGTTGGTTATCATACAGCATGAAGAGAGATTGCTAACACCATCTTATGCTGACACAGACTGACTCACTCTCAGACAGGGTTGCCAGGTAGAAATTTTTTTTCCAGCCCAATCCGGGCCAGAAACCAGCCCAAAACCCGCCCAAACACAAACCCCGCCCCTGACACCCCCACCCCCGCGTCACCGGCCCCGCCCCCGCCGTCACCGGCCCCGCCTCCCACGTCATCGGGCCCGCCTCCCCGTCATCAGCCCCGCCTCCCACGTCATCGGGCCCGCCTCCCCGTCATCAGCCCCGCCTCCCCGTCATCGGCCCCGCCTCCCACGTCATCGGCCCCGCCCAAAACGTCACTAACCCCGCCCAAAAACGTCACTAACCCCGCCCCCCGCGGCCAAAAAAAATCAAAAAGCCGCCCAAAAAGCCGCCCGGAAGCCTAAAAAACCGCCCAAAAAACCGCAACCCGCCGCGGGCAAAAATTTCCCGCGGCGGGTCGCGGAAAACCGCCCAATTGGGCGGTAAAACCGCCCACCTGGCAACACTGCTCTCAGAGCAACTAGAGTGACTCAGACACACCCACAAGACATTACACTATATCCAATGACATCATAGCTCATAGAATTGTTGACAGTTAATGCATGCAGCACTTGTCTTTCACATATTCCTACAGTTGTGCACATACGAAAGGGTGAAAAATAGAAGTGGATTGATTTGTGCATAAAAAAGAAAACAAATTGTTCTGAATGATAAGAAGCAATTGCATAAATTGCTGTGTACCCCAAAGGTCAGTAAATGGCGCTTAAAATTGAGCGTGCAAATTTAGACATGCATCAATTTGTGCATGCAAAGTCATTGTCCTTCATTTAAATGGACATGCGCATTTCTAGTTGTGCAAATCCGCATGCAAATTTTACATGTGGCTCCAGAAAGGGACACAGCCATGGGCAGAGCAGGGACATTCCTAGAATTTATGCGCGCTGTTATAGAATAAGGGTGATCTGCGCCTAATTTAGCCACAAGGATTTACATGAGGGTTTACTTGGGGTAAATCCTCACACCTAAAGTTAGGCGCTAAGCATATTTTATAAATGGCGCCAAATTTTCAGAGCTATTTATAGAATGTGGTCCATCCTGTATTTTTACACATTTACATATGCTAGCTGGTTTATATTTTGTGTGAAATTGGCAAATTCTATGGAAGTGTTTACATTTTCCTTACTAAAATGTTTCTATCGTTTCTAGGTCTTTCAAGTTTTCACATTTTCGGTAACGTACTTCCTCTGATTCCTATCAGGCCTTAGGAGAATAATGTAACACTTGGGGATAAAGATACAGCCCAGAAGTCCAGCGCTGGAGGCCAAAATAGCAAATACCTCTACTGCCACCATGTACTTGCCCTTGGTACTCAGGTACGTTGGGATGAAGGAGATCCAGACGCTGCAGAACACCAGCATGCTAAAGGTGATGTACTTGGCCTCGTTGAAACTGTCGGGGAGATTTCTTGCTAGGAAAGCTACTATGAAGCTGATACCTGCCAGAAATCCCAGATAACCCAGAACACAGTAAAATGCAACTATTGACCCTTCATTACATTCAATTAGTATTGTTCTAGTTTCTGATCGCATGTTAAGATATGAGAATGGGGGAGCAGTGAACAACCAGGCTAGACACAGGAAGGTTTGTACAAGGGAGCAGAAAAGGATTATAGACTTTGAGACCCTGGAACCCATCCATTTCCGGAGCTTGCTTCCAGGCTTGGTGGCATGAAAGGCCATGACCACAGTGATGGTTTTTGCCAATATAGAGGAGAGAGCGATGGAGAAACTGATCCCAACTGCAGTCTGTCGGATAATGCAGGTCACCTCTTCAGGATGGCCAATAAACACAATGGAGCAGAGGAAGCAGAGCATAAGGGAGATGAGGAGAATATAACTGAGGTCCCGGTTATTCGCTCTCACAATTGGGGTATCTCTGTAATTAATGAAGATTCCCAGAATGACAGCAGTGATCAGAAGAAAAAAAAGGCTGGCGAGAGTCAAAGCTATCCCCAAAGGTTCTTCAAAAGATAGGAAGACTATCACTTTTGGGATGCAGGCATCTCTCTTCTGATTGGACCATAGTTCCTCTGAGCACTTTATACAATTATCCATATCTGAAAAGAAGGAATATTGTGTCAGATTTAGGACACAGCAAAGGTTCTCAATACAGTCCTTGGGCACACCTAGACAGTCTGGTTTTCAGGATATTTCCAATGAATCTGCATGAGCTAGATTTGCATGCATTGTCTTCATTATATCCAAGTCTATCCCATGCATATTCATTGGGGAGTGTTCTGAGGACTGCACTAAGAACCTCTGAGCCACAATAAAATATTGCATTTTACCATGGGAGCCACTAAACTGTAGTAATTCAGTCCTGCAAGTTACAACTCCCATGGTAAATGAATAAAGCAGCTTGTATTAAACCTCACAAACAGCTGCTAATCTGATCATAAGCCCTTTTTTAAAAAAATGTTTTATTTATAACCATTTAAATTTTCACAAGTGATACAACAACTTGCCTGAAATACAGAGAAGGTAATATATAGGAATTATTTCAATCAGGTAATTCAATCAGGTAATTAATTCAATCAGGTAGACCAGTAAATAGGGAGAGTGACACAAGACAAGGCGATCAATTAAACAGTAAACAGAAAAAAAAAACGTGGTATTAACCTTTAAGCTCCTTTGAGCAGGGACTGTCCTTCTTTGTTAAACTGTACAGCGCTGCATAACCCTAGTAGCGCTTTAGAAGTGTTAAGTAGTAGTAGTAGTAGTAGTAGTAGTAGTAGTAGTATCCCCAGTTATTACTCATCTAATTCATTATTCCACATTGATCATCTGGTTGGCTTCTTCAAGCTCAATACGGTGTATAGTCAATTCATTTCATTGAAAACATACTTATTATCCAATATTAGTTAGAAATAATACATCTGATTACATTCTCTCTCTTTTAAAAAACCAGAAGTTATTTAACAATACATATACTTAAGTCTCTAATTCAGATCCCACTAATTAAAGTAATCCCAGTTTTCACAGGCTTCACTCCTTTTAAAGTAATAATTGAGGAAATATTTCTGAGGAAAACTTTAGGAGTCATACCCGGAACTCTGGGAAAAACAATAATCTCGATATTAATCATCTATAATAATAGTCATTTTATTATTCAAAGTTTCTGCTCTATTATCATTTTCAAGATCATAACCACTTCTTGCTCGTGTAGAACTTTTGTTATATCAATTTTTCACTCTCAAAGGGTTCAGTTAAATTGTCCATGTAACTCTCTAATAAGATTATATCTGAAACAAAATTATTTACTGCCGTTAGGTCCCGAAGGGCCTTCCAGATGATATTCAATGTAACCTCCACGGGAGCCAAAAACTCCAAGCTGATTTCTCTTAGGTGTTTAGGAGTGGTTCCGCCGATTCGGGTTCTGCTGTAAACGTCCTCCGTTTCAGCATATGCCTCTAACTCACTCCTCCACTCCTTTGTACATGGTGGTTGAATAATACGGGAGCGATGGAGTTGTTTTTTCCAGGTCCAAGAGCGTTGATGCTCCTTCGCTAGCGCTAATCAAAGGACTCGCCAACCCTTTCATCTGTGGGCAGTTTGTCGCGCAGCGGTCCCGCACTTGCTGCTCAGGGGACAAAACGCTGGCCATCGGCGGCTGACCGCCGGTTGTCCCCTTCCTCTCAGTTAAGGTAACTGCAATTGCAGAGAGGAAATTTACGTAGAGAAGACAAAACTTCAGAGGGCAGCTAGGCCGTTGGGCATACGAACTACAGGTCACCATCTTACCACTCTCCCCTGATCATAAGCCCTTGTGCCTAGGCCGAGGCTTAGGAAGGACCTTGGCCAAGGCCTAGGGTAGACCAAACAGGTGCTAAGCAATACCACGGGCCACAAAGCCCCGCACACTCAGGACAATCAACAAGCACCACCAGAAAAGGGAGATAGACCACTCAGGCGGGCCACATGGCTGATCCGGAATCCACTTGTACAGAGTCCAAGCGTATGGCCCTCATGGCCGAATTGGAACTGAATCATACACTAGGGAAGGTAAAAGAACAACAAGGGGTCCCCGAAGGGACTGGAGCTCAAGCAATGCACACAGCGCTAGCCAGTGACACAAAGGGAAGGGCGATAGACAAAACTGGTGGATACAGCCTACAACCAGAGGGAGAGAATACAAAAAAAGGCTACACAGAAACTCAGGTAGCAGAGCGCAAAGCCCACAGGGAAAAAGGGAAAGTCAGGGACAGAATGGGACACTATAGACACGGACACTACAAGAGCGAAGCTCCACAGGAATTGCTAAACAGGCTGAAGGAAAAGGCTGCTTTCAAATAAGGACAAGAAAGAAGCAGGCACACAAGAGAACAGAAAGGGATAAGGCAGACACCAGAGAAAGGCTGCCTAGCAGAAGCAGCGCTCACAGAAGGCAAATACCAAGCACTGCATATAAAGGGTTAACACTGAGTAAAGGGAAACTTAAACAAACAAAGCAGGAAGGAGCTTACCATGGACAGAAAGGCTGCTTAACAGAGGCAGGGAGAGACAAGGCAGAAGATAGACCCAACTGTCCTGCAGAGAAGCAATCAAGTACACGCTGGTTACAACCAAAAGGAGAGCAAGCAAAACTCCTCAAAATACACACTGTGCCAGAGTTCAGCTGAAAGGAATTAACGCTAGAGCATACGCTGTAGGGAGAGGTAAGTTTAAATAGGTCTGACTTCTGACGTCTGCTGCTTCAGACGTCAGCTCAATCCCTGACAGGCCAATCAGAAGCGAGTCCCAGTCATTCCCCTGCCTGTCTCAGTAGAATCATAACATCACCCCCCCCCCCCCCAAGGGCCCCCTCTACCTCGGGACCGGGGTTTAGGCTTATGAGGAAAGAGGCAATGGAAACGTCTGATCAATACTGGAGCATGCACATGAGTAGCGGCTTCTCAGGAATTTTCCGCTGGTCCATACCCTTTCCAGGAAATGAGATACTGAAGTTGTCCCCTGAGGCACTGAGTATCAAGGACTCCCACTTAAAGGGAACAGTGTAAACACCCCAGTGACTTTTTATTCTTTCCAACCCAATGTTCACTCTGGTGGATCCTCTTCAACTTCCATCCCGCTTTCTGTTGGTGTGCCTCAGGGTTCTGTCCTTGGACCCCTCCTCTTCTCCATCTATACCTCTTCCCTTGGTACTCTGATTTCATCCCATGGCTTCCAGTACCATCTTTACGCTGATGACTCTCAGATCTACATCTCCACCCCTGAAATCTCAACCTCGATCCAGGACAAAATCTCAGCCTGCTTGTCTGACATTGCTGCTTGGATGTCTTAACGCCATCTAAAGCTCAACATGACCAAAACTGAACTTCTCATTTCCCCCCCTAAACCCACCTCCCCTCTTCCCCCTTTCTCTATCTCTGTTAATGGCTCTCACATCCTCCCTGTCTCCTCGGCTCGTAACCTTGGAGTCATCTTTGATTCCTCTCTCTCCTTCTCTGCCCATATTCAACGGATTGCCAAAACCTGTCGCTTCTTTATGTACAATATTAGCAAAATTCACCCCTTCCTTTCTGAATACGCTGCCCAAACCCTTATCCACACCGTTGTTGCCTCTCGCTTGGACTATTGCAATTTACTTCTCACTGGTCTTCCGCTCAGCCATCTCTCTCCTCTCCAATCTGTCCAAAATTCTGCGGCACGACTTGTTTTCCGCCAGAATCGTTATACCCACACTAGCCCGCTCCTCAAGTCACTTCACTGGCTCCCTGTCCGCTTCCGCATTCAGTTTAAACTTCTTGTACTGACCTTTAAATGCATCCAGTCTGCAGCCCCCCATTACCTCTCCGATCTCATCTCTCCCTACATTCCTCCCCGTGAACTCCGCTCACTGGACAAGTCTCTCTTGTCGTCCTCCTTCTCCTCCACTGCTAACTCCAGGCTTCGCTCCTTTTCTCTCGCGGCACCTTATGCCTGGAATAGACTTCCTGGACCTATATGTCTAGCTCCATTTCTACCTGTTTTCAAATCTATACTGAAAACCCACCTTTTCACTGCTGCTTTTAGCTCCTAGCCACAATTGCCCTCCCTTTGTCCCTTCCTCCCTTCTCACCCATTACTTCCCTCACCTGTAACTGTCTTGTCTGTCTCTGGATTATTTAGATTGTCTGTCTCTGTATTATTTAGATTGTAAGCTCTTTTGAGCAGGGACTGTCTCTTTGTATCAGGTGTTCAGCGCTGCGTGCGTCTGGTAGCGCTATACAAATGCTAATAATAATAATAATAGAAGGGGTGGAAAATGCCTGTTCTGTCTGCTGTCTGTCTTTCTAGGGACAAAATAACTCTTCAAAAATTTAATGGAATGGAATGAAACTTGGCAATTTCTCTACCAACTCTAAATTGCCTTACCTCCAAAACTACCTCTGCAACCTTCCTGCCTTTCTCCAAACTTCCCTTACTGCCCACACTACTCCCTGCGGCTACCCCAACTCCAAACTACCCCACACTCAAAACTACCCTGGCAATTATTATGCACCCCCAAAATGACCTCCTATCGCTCTCTACTACCTCTCCCAGCTCCAAAACTAACCTCCCACAACTATCCACTCACTCTACAAAACTAATCCTTCACCCTGCAGGACCAAAAACACACCCATACCTTTCCAGCCCACCTAAAAGTGTTTGAATATCTACAGCTGAGTCTACAAGGCTTGCTTATAAGGAATTAGGGGAAAATTGTTGAGTCAGAAAACAGCTAATTGGATAAATTGGAAGGGGGGGGGGGGGTGAGGAAGTATACTTTTCCTTAGTTTGTAAAGAAAGAAACCCAGCTTCCAAACTATCCTAGAGATCTGCTTCACTATAAGGATTATCCATACTTCTGAAATAGAGCAGAATCTCTAATTAATACAATTAGTCATGGGCCTGTCACTTAGAGGTCCTTTTACAGAGCTGCTGTAAAAAGTCACCTGCGGCAGTGTTGGCATGTGAGATTACTGTGCGCTGAGGTCACTTTTACAACGGCAGTAAAAAGCCTTTTTTTTCAACTTGCATCTTTAATGGTGTAACAAAAAAGTGAGGTGAGTCCAAAGAGGATATTGAACAATCTTTATTGAAAATAAAGCTGAAAAACGTCCTTAATGGCCATGCACCAATTCCACAATTAGCATGCGGCCATTACTCTCTGAGCCCTTACCGCCTCCTATTTACTTGGCGGTAAGGGCTCACACGCTAATCCATGGTAATTGAGCAATGTGCGGTGATGGTCATATGCTGCCTGATTACCATCGGGAATGCCCACTCCCCACTTGCCGCGCTAGAAAATCATTTTTATTTTCTAGCACAGGAAACGGCATGCGGCAAGAGCAGAAATACCGCGGTAGTGCTGTTTTGCCATCCTTAGTTAAAAGGCCCCTTATTGCATGATATCACCCACCAGTTTGGTTGGCAATCTCTCCTTCTGGACAAGGAATACAGTCATAACAGCAGATGGGCTTTTCCCTGCTGGTTAATTTTCTGTAGCCTGGACCGCAACTCTGGCAGCATCTAGATTGTGGAGGTGTCTGAGGATTGAGGGGGGAAAAAGTGTTTAGACAGCATCACACAACATTGGGCTCTGTTCCATTTCTAATGACTTAGGTACTGATTTTTAGCTATCAGAAATTAACCGTATAGGGCTTGATTTCAAAAAAGAGTTAGCTATCATGTTATGGACTTATGTGGCTGGATCCAAGTAGCTGAGAATTTTACACTGAGGCAGTTAAATTATAGCTGCATGTTCTTAGTAGACAGCTATATTTAGCTGGTTTAAAAGTAGAAATTCCCATGATATTTTAGTCAAGAGGAGAAACACCATATAACTACAATTTCAGAACTAGCCAGCTAAGGAGGGACGTTATCAGTATATGCTACCACTGAGTTATTTTACTGTTAATCCCAGTTATTAATAACTAGGTCTCATTGAATAAATAGTGCAAGTTAGTGGTAAAATACCCATCTTAACTTTCCCCCTTAGTGTGAAAAGTTTCAGTCTCTGGTAAACAGAGCTGATATTGTGATGTCTCATTCCACCAATAAGAGCCAACCTCATCAGTGATGTCACAACGGCTTGATTGCCCTTCGACGCATACCTGCATTATATCCAACATAAATGGCATTGCAATAATCTAAGTGCCCTATCAATAACATCTGTACAGTTAACTGAAATGAAGAAACAACCCAAGAGCACACCTAAGATTTTAGTAGAAAACGGAAGAAAAGCCTAATTGTCCTATGCCATCTTGAAATGCACAGGCCTACTCCTCTGGAACAGAAGTTATGGCCGCAAACATCATACATGGCACCTGCTTAGCTCAGTATCTTCTCTTCATATTCTTTCATTAGTTGAGTCTGACCTGGGTGAAAGCACTCTCCCACACGATCGCCCTCTCATTGATGGTGAACTCCTGCCCTGGAGGAGCATGAGGATCATAACTTCCAACAATTTCAGACTTCTGGGTCCCATTAGGTAGAAAGATGATGTTTAGAATATCATATGCAATGGCAAGGCCACCATTGTCATCTAAAAAGATGTCCTCACCCAGAACATTCTTAAAGTGGACATTCCTTAGGTAACGATGAAGCTGAGAAATGAAGGGAAAATTTTCGATGTTGATCCCAACTGATAATTTACATGTGTAAATCCAACCCAATTTTTTTGTTTTAAATTATACTTCAGAAAGCAGGCAAATGTTTGGCTTTTCTCTCATGGTTTTAATGAAAGAAGTAACTATCTAGCTAGTCACACACACAAAGAGTAACAGCAGTTGTATATACTGCAGGACTTGCTTATTCACACGTACTCTAGCTGTGGTATTTTCCTGCACCTTTTCTGACTTCACATACAATTTTTCCTTACCTTAGTCTCCTTATTTTCTCTCTCACTCCTGTTACTCTATCTTATCTATCGATATAGTCAACCTCCACTAATTCTCTATTCTGTCTATTATGTTGTTTTAATATGTATTGTGTAAATAGCATAATATGAAATGATGAGTTTTCTTAAATGAAATAACTTTACTGCCATGATTGTCTATTGCCTATGTTATGCCTTGGGTAAATGTATTCAAAAAGGCAGTACATAAATCCTAATAAATAAACAAATATAGAAAATTGTATACAAAACATTACCCAAGGATAATTGCAGAGAAAGGATAAAAAGTGGAGGAGTAGCCTAGTGGTTAGTGCAGTGGAACTGAGTTCAATTCCCAGTACAGCTCCTTGTGACTCTGGGCAAGTCACATAACCCTCCATTTCCCCTGGTACAAAATAAGTACCTGAATATATGTAAACCGCGTTGAATGTAGTTGCAAAAAAAAAAAAAAAACCAAAAACCTCAGAAAGGCAGTATATCAAGTCCCATTTCCCTTCCCAAATCACGAGAGCTTAGTAGCTAGATCTAGCTATTTGAAAATACATGGAGAAGTATTTTTAATGTGACCTCTAAGTCTGACTTTGAACATTTTGCACAAAATGTCCACAATCTGAATAGGAAAGAAATCATTTTCAAAAAAAGAAAAACGTCTATCTTTTTTTTCAAAAATACTGTTTCGAACAAGTTTTTGTGCTTTGGGCGTTTTGTTTTTTGGTCCAAATTTGAAAAAAACCAAAACAAATAAGCGCAAAATGTAGAGATTCATGCCATTGGGATGTAAGTGAAGCCAGCATTTTTAGTAGACCGGTCCCCCAGACATCCCAGAAGTGCAACGGAGCACCCTAGGGGGCACTGCTGTGGACTTCATATAAATGCTCTCAGGTGCCCTTATCTTGACCCCTGAGCCATTCAAAACCCACACAAAACACACTGTCCCCACTGTACACCACTACAATAGCCCTTATGGGTGAAGGGGACACCTATAGTGAGTACAGTAGGGTTTTGTTGACTTTGGGAGGGGTCACAGATTCCACTACAAGTGTGACAGGTAGAAGGAGACAGGGACCTGAGTCCCCCCTCCATAGTGCATTGCACTGACCACTACACACTACTCCAGGGTCCTGCATGCTGCTCTAATAGACCTGACTTTAACATCTGAAGCTGTCAAAGAGGCTGGTGAGTCATATTTTTATACACATTTTATGGGGGTGGAAGGGGGTCAGTGTCCACTGGAGGAGTATTGGGGGCTCATCCCTGATTCCCTCCAGTGGTCATCTGGTCACTTAGGGTACCTTTTTGAGCCTTATTTGTTCTGAAAACAGGTCTAGACCAACACATAAAATGTCCACGTGTTAGGCGTGCCCTAATCCCGCCTTCAAAATGCCCCCGACACACCCTCTTGTGATTTGGGTGCACTGCAGACGAATTACATTGATAAACGTCTGCATAGTAGGTTTTGGATGTTTGGAGAAAAAATACGCCCAAATTGGGCTTAATGGCACTTTTTGGACATTTTAGATGACGGCAGATAAAGAACTGTACAGTCCATCCAGTCTGCCCAACAATATAAACTCATAGTATAAGGTATGATGTGATACTACATATGAACCCAATTTTCAGCCATTTTACCTCCGTGGTAAAAATGGCCTTAGCACAAGGAAAAGACCCACTTAAGGGCATGTGCACCATTTGTGATTCGCCAAGAATCATAGATTGAGCGGAATATACTGTCAATTTTTAAATAAATAAATAAATCTGTATGAGTATTCAGAGTAGACTCCACTCAGACTTGCTCTTTCCACCCTTTAAGCTTTCTCTTTCACAGTGTGCCATTGTATACCACTCTCCATCGTATAATAATATAAATCTATTAAAAATGACGACAGATAGAGATCATACAGCCTATCCGCTTTGTCCATCTACATCAACTGCTAAACTCTACAGTCCCTTCCTCACCCTGAGAGATCCTCTGGTTGTCCCACGCTTTTTTGAATTTGGATACCCTCTTTGTCTCCACCACTTCCACTGAGAGTTTGCTTCACGCATCCACCACCCTTTCTGCAAAATAATATTTCTTCAGATTACTCCTAATTCTACTCCCTTTCTTGCAATCTTACCCTATGACTCTCTCGTTCCAGAACTCCCTTTCAATTGAGAGAAAGGCCCAATGTTACCTTCCATGGTAAATAATCTGAAAATCTCCAATGGTCTGCGCTCCACAAGGTGTTTCCAGAACCAGACATGAGCATGTTGTGCAGTCCATATGCCAAGGCATACACAGCATTATAAATACTGTAGCTGCTTCCCAAATGTTTGGCGTCACAGTGCAAGAAGTTAGAAAATGTTTTATTAGTGTTGCAGGTTCTTCTGATGCTTTCAGGGCACCGGCTGTCACACAAGCTCCTCCACCATGAAGGCATGATATAGCTACTTGGAAACCAATCAGGATTCACCTCACGGACAAATTTAAAAAAACTTGGAATACTGTTCTTTACCACTGTGAATACCAAGGTGTTATTTTTCATATCAATGCCCAGTGGATAGGTTGAGGAATATTCCCGTTCAAATGCTGTGATCCAGACCTTGCCAGGTATCTGATGAATGGGTATGTCCCCAAATAGATTCCATGTGTACTCACTATTACAATAGATAATGATCACATTGGGTGATGGCGCATGGATAGTCTCATTAATTTGATGCAACTTCTTTTGTTCAATGACATTGGTATGACTATACGTTTCTTGAAATGCAATGCAGCCACCATTCTGCTCAATCCCTTCTCTCAGGATCTCTACAGACCTTATGCTGCTGTCATCATCAGGCACAATGATTCCGACCCAGGTCCAGCCAAAATGCTTTAGTAATCTGACAATCCCAGCACACAGGTGCAGAATTCTGGGCATAGTCCGGTAGAAATAAGGAAACTTAACAGCATCATTCGTAAAAGGATTCTCAGAATTATAACTGATCTGTTGAGAAAAATTATTTTTTTTTTATTTCATTGAGAAATTGCATATTAAACTATAGATAAGTTTTGAATAGTTTTTTTTTTTTTTGGGGGGGGGGGGTTGAAACAGTGTAAATCCTTTGTAGATGAAAAACTTGTTTGTGGAAAATTAGAGAATTTAAAATTTTATGCTAGCTACTGTTTTGCAACTGAGATTTCCTTTACACAGGCACATACACACACACATACATTGTCATATGACAGCTTGAGTGGAGGTCATTTTATAACTCACATGCGTATATAAATAGTGTGTGCGTAGTTTTATCTGTGTGGACATGGCCAGATTTTCAAAATACAGCTGCTTCCACTTTGAATATTAGTCCAGGAAAACTTCAGGACTGAAGTTCCAAACATTCCTTCAAAAAGTACTAAGATTAGGGGGGGCACTAAATGAAGTTACATGGGACTACTTTTAAAACGCAGAGGAGGGAATATTTTTTCATTCAACAAATAACTTGTTGCCGGAAGATGTGGTTAGTGTATCTGGGTTTAAGAAAGGTTTGGACGAGTTCCTGGAGGAAAAGTCCATAATCTGCTATTAAGATAGACACGGGGAAAGCCACTGCTTGGATCTGTAGGATGGAATTTTGCTGCTCTTTGGGATTCGGCCAGGTACTTGTGACCTGGATTGGCCACTGTTGGAAGCAGGATACTGGGCTAGATGGACCATCAGTCTGCTCTAGTATGGCTATTCTTATGTTCTTATTTGTGTGGGTGACTTCTGGGGGTATTTGGACAAAACCACACAGACCAATTTTTATCTGGGCAAAAGCTAAGCAATTAACTTGAGACAGGGTAAGAATTAAGGTTGGAGCAATGTTAAACTTTTACCAGATAGTGCCAGTTTAGCCTAAATTCAGTCGTATGTGCAGCTCAACATCTGCCCCTATGCACTTAGATTTACACTTGATTTCTGGCATATACAATTTTCAGGGTTGTTCTCAAACTTTAAAATGTATGTGCATAAGTGAAAACTCTTCCACAGCATCATACCCGAAGTCTCTGCTTAGTCTGGGTAAATTTGTACGCTTACAGGTCGTACATGAATGTTTACCCAGGTATCATGTAGGCAATATAATATACTAGTAAAAAAGGCCCGTTTCTGACACAAATGAAACGGGCGCTAGCAAGGATTCCTCGGAGTGTGTATGTTTGAGGGAGTGTGTGTGAGAGTGACTATGTGAGAGAGAGAGAGTGAATGTGCGAGTGTGTGTGTGTGTGACAGAGTGAGAGTGAGACTGGGTGCGAGTGTGTCTGTGAGAGAGTGTGTGTGTGAGATTGAGAGTGTGTGCCAGGGGCGCCCCCTCCCTCCCTCAGAATTGCAGGGTCGTCCCCCTCCCTCCCTCCCAGTTCCAGGGTCGTCCCCCTCCCAGTTCCAGGGTCATCCCCCCTCCCTCCAAGTTCCAGGGTCGCCCTCCCTCCCTCTGAGTTCCAGGGTCATTCCCCCCTCCCTCTGAGTTCCAGGGCTGTCTCCCCCTCCCTCCCTCCGAGTTCCAGGGGCGTCCCCTCCCTCCGAGTTCCAGGGTCGTCCCCCCTCCCTCCCTCCCTCCAAGTTCCAGGGTCACCCTCCCTCCGAGTTCCAGGGTCGTCCCCACCCTCCCTCCGAGTTCCAGGTTCCCCTACCTCCCTCCCTCCGAGTTTCAGGGTACCCCCTCCCCTCCCTCCCTTCCTCCCAGTTCCAGGGGGGAATGCGTGCAGGCTCAGGCCTTCTCTCTCTTTCTCAGCTGTGGTCCCGCCCTCATTTCCTGTTTCCGCAAGGGTGGGACCACAGCTGAGAAAGAGAGAGAAGGGTCGAGCCTGAATGCATTTTACCACTGCTGCCCGCCGCCGTAACCCAGACTTGGTAAGTGAAGATGACTTTTAAACATCGGAGGGAGGGGTCCTGGAACTGGATGGAGGAAGGGAGGGACGACGGCCCTGGAACTGGGAGGGAGGGGGACCCTGGATCTGGGAGGGAGGGGTCTTAGAGCTGAGAGGGAGGGTGGCAGGACAGGGAGCGTTCGGCTGCGGCGAGTTTCCATTGGGGAGGAGGTTGGGTGAGGGGGGCTCTGGGCGGGGGACGGGGTCCAGCGCTGACTCGAGAGGGGGAGTGTCCATCGGGGAGGAGGGTGGGTGAGGTGGGCTCTGGTTAGTGGACGGGGTCCTGCAGTGACTCAAGAGGGGGGAGGGAGAGCAGCGGCTCCAGTGGCGACTCGGGAGCGAGCGGAAGGAGAGGGTGGGGTCCTCCAGGTCCAGCGGCGAGGTGAGTCAGGATGGGAGAGGGTGGGGGGTCAAACGGCGACTCAGGAGGGAGTCTGTCGGGGAGGAGGGGGAGGGTGAGGGACCGAACTTGGAGAGCAGAGGGAGGTCGGCGGGACGGCTTGCATGCGGCTGTGGGTAGTGTCCATCATGGAGCAGGGTGGGTGAGGAGGACTGTGGCCGGGGGACGGGGTGCAGCCGCCACTTGGGAGGGGCGAGGGAGAGAGCAGCGTGTCCAGCGGCGACTCGGGAGTGACTGTCAACTATGCTGCATCCCCTTCCCTCTCAGTGTTCCGCCCTCGACTTCATTACGTTTGGACGCGAGGGCGGGACAGTGAGACAGATGCTTACAGCCAGCATGAACCGCCTATGAACCCTTGGGAGTTAGCTTCAGAACGTTGGAGGTGGAAAAGTGGCCTAGTGGTTAGGGTGGTGGACTTTGGTCCTGGGGAACTGAGGTCGATTCCCACTTCAGGCACAGGCAGCTCCTTTTGACTCTGGGCAAGTCACTTAACCCTCCATTGCCCCAGGTACAAATAAGTACCTGTATACAATATGTAAGCCGCATTGAGCCTGCCATGAGTGGGAAAGCGCGGGGTACAAATGTAACAAAAAAAATTATATAGGAAGTGTATTTATAGTAACATAGCAGATGATGACCTGTACAGTCCATTCAGTCTGCCTAACAAGATAAACTATTATGTCATACTACATCTGCATACTTGATCTTGATGTGCTTGCCATTTTTAGGGCAGCACCAACTTTGTTCTCCAGCTTCTGAAGCTGAATCTGTCCATCCATGATCAGGGCACAGACAGTAGAAGTCTGCCCAGCACTGGCTTTGCTTCCCAATTACTGTCTAATCACTACTAAGCTTATTTGGTTCCATTCTTTCCATACAGGATTCCTTTGTGTTTATGCCATGCATTTTTGAAGTCGGCTTCCCCCCCGCAACCACTGCCTTCCGATCTCTGGAAAAGGTTTATTTGTATATTAATACCTTTCAAATATTTGAATGTCTGTATCATATCACCCTCCTTGTCTCTCCTTTCCTTCAGGGTATACATGTCCAGGTCATCATGTCTCTCCTCATATGTCTTCTGGTGCAAACCCCGTTCCATTTTTGTTGCTTTTCTCTGAACCACAAGGAAAGCACTCTTTATGTATGAAAATGCTTGTGAAATTTGCCCTCCTATATGGATGGTATCGGGCAGGAAATCTGACTGATTGGCTCAATACTATCGGAATAATAAAAGAGCTGGAGCTGGGACACAGCAAGATGGGTCTAGAAACTTTCTGGATCATGGTGTAATTCAATCGTTAAATAAAAAGGTGGGAAAAGAAGCCAGGCTATCCAAAGAATGGAACCAAATGATCTTTACTTAAAACAAAGTTTAATAATCTTCAAACAAATAAAAATATAACAATAACACATTAAAAATGACTCGACACAACGTTGTGTTTCGGCCGAATGGCCTACATCAGGAGTCTATAGACATAAATAAAACAGTAGATAAATAAATTAAGCATATAGAAATAAATATTGACAATATGAAACAAACATTATACTAAAAGAGGAACATATATAAATTGTCAAATAATGAAAATCTATAAATATAACCCAAAAAATACATGTATATGTACGTATATGCCAAACAATATGTTGAACAAACTTCATAAGGAAAAAACAAATCAAAATATACATACATGGGGATAAGAATAAATAAAAAAAACTAACCTTATTTATAAAATTAAAATTAATTATAGCACATCAAAGGAATCTCAAAAATACAGGTGAGAGATACCAAAGATCTACAGATGAGATCTTGAAAATAGTCTGTAGAAGACAAAAAAATTGTTTTAGTGAAAAATATATATAAAAGAGCACAATGTGATTAGCACATCAAGCAATTTAGTTGAGAATAGCCAAAAAATAAAGGTTCATTTGATCTACCTATTTATCCTTTTTCTTACATCACTAGTCCGAGGTAAAAATACAAAATAAAGAGTCATATAATGTACCTATTACCCCTTTCTGCAACACTAGTCACAAGACTAGCTCAAAAACACAATGTAAGCTACAAATAAAAGACTCGCACTACATATTTATGATAAAAAAACAGCGCTCAAATAAAACACAAATATGATAAAATATGAAAAAACGCTGCAAAATCTAAGGCGCGAGCAGCAGTGTATTGGAAAAAAACCCGGGAGACACATGTCTTGAAAAAGACCATTGTGCAAATGAACTGTCTGTCGCAGTGATTCCAGCAATTATAATAAAAGAAAGATTGAGTTACACGATACTTTAAATAGCCAAAGTGGGGCGCGAGTTCTAGAAACCGCTGATATCAGCTAATGCAAAAAGTAAAACCAGTAAAAACAGATCACTGTGTGACCGTCCGTACGACTTTCATACGGACTTTCATGCGGACTCAAAGGCGCGAGCAGCAATGTATTAAGAGAAGAAACCCGGAGACACGTACCTTAAAAAAGACCGTTTGTGCAAATGGACCGTCTGTCACAGTGATTCCAGCAGTTATAATAAAAGAAAAGTTGAGCTGCACGATACTTTAAATAGACAAAATGGCGCGTAAATTCTAGAGGACGCTGATATCAGCTGATGTCAAAAGTGAAAACAGTAAAGCCAGACCGCTGTGTGATCGTCCGTACGTCTTTACGTCTTCCATACGTAAACTAGGCGGAAATGCGTCATCGCATACCTCAAAGTGTATGTATGTGGAAAAGTGAGGTTAAAGCACTATCTAGCCGTCCGTGCGTTTAGAATACGTAAAATATGCAATATACGTCATAACGATGCACAAAAGCATTTTTTTTATAATTATATATATATGGAGATATGGAGCGGTTAAATAAATTGATCAAATTAAAAATGATCTAATTAAATTGCTGTCAGTATTAAATGAAATGCTGAATGCCATAGAAATGAAGTGGAGATGTTAAAAAATATGTGTTGAACAATATATATTATTTAAAAAAATGTGTTAGACTATATATATTATTTAGAGGGATAATGAGTAGACAAAAATAAATGAAAGGAAATTTTTAAATGAAAAAATACTTAATTTGAGTTAGAAGATATTTCTGAATAATGGATCCCAATTTTAAAAAAACCTAAATTATCCCATGTATGTATAAAGAGATACAAATAAATATCCTAAAAAGTCTCATGTATGAATAATGAATATATCAATCAGAAAATTGAATCTATAGTTAGTATGGTATCAAAACCAATGGTTAAGTATACACAAAACATAATAAAGTATAAATGATATCATATCATACCATGTAAGAATGTTAAATGCATGGGCATGAGAAATCACAGGAAATGTCAGAAACGAAAGAAATTTATAATAAACATACACAAATATACATAGAGCTGTAATGCAATAATAGCAAAAATTTTCCAGATGAAAAATTAAAAAAGACATTACAGCAACTGGATTTAAAGAAGTATTCAAATTACAAAAATGGGCGAAAGTCTATCTCATTGTTCAGGCCATTAGGACTAATAGTATTTAAATCATAAATTAATCTTTGTTCTTCCTGAAGTATAAGTTTATCAAGGTCACCTCCCCTCCATTTACTAGTAAATGTCTTAAACACCAGATACTTAATATCTGCTATGGTGTGATTAGTTGTATGCCAGTGTTGAACCAAAGGTGCAGATTGAATATTCCTTGATATGCAGCTTCTATGTTCAATGATACGTGTTTTAATGGATCTAATAGTTTTACCCACGTATAGCAGGGAACATGGGCATTGAATAATATAAATTACGTGAGTAGTGTTACAATTTGAAGAATGTTTTAACGCAAAAGGTTTGTTGGTAATGGGATGAATAAAGCAAGTAGTCTCTATACAGAGGGCACATATACTGCATCGTCCACACCTTCTGTGTCCTAAATGGAGGCTATCCAAAGGATCCCTTATTTCTGGCAAAGTGGAGGGAACTAAATATTCTTTTAGATTCCTGTTTCTTGAATATGCAATTACCAATTCTTTGTTATTGAAACAGTCAAGACCCTCCAGTATGTGCCAGTGTTTCCGTATGGACTTGGCGATGTACTTAGACAGAAAAGAGTACTTAAGTGTACAAACAATATCTGGATTATTCTTTTGTCGGTTGGGTAGAAGAAGTTCTTCACGGTTCTGGGCTAAAGCTTTGGTATAGCCAGCTTCGATATGTTTCTGAGGATACCCTCTAGCAGAGAATCTATCTGGTGTTAAGACATTTACTAGTAAATGGAGGGGAGGTGACCTTGATAAACTTATACTTCAGGAAGAACAAAGATTAATTTATGATTTAAATACTATTAGTCCTAATGGCCTGAACAATGAGATAGACTTTCGCCCATTTTTGTAATTTGAATACTTCTTTAAATCCAGTTGCTGTAATGTCTTTTTTAATTTTTCATCTGGAAAATTTTTGCTATTATTGCATTACAGCTCTATGTATATTTGTGTATGTTTATTATAAATTTCTTTCGTTTCTGACATTTCCTGTGATTTCTCATGCCCATGCATTTAACATTCTTACATGGTATGATATGATATCATTTATACTTTATTATGTTTTGTGTATACTTAACCATTGGTTTTGATACCATACTAACTATAGATTCAATTTTCTGATTGATATATTCATTATTCATACATGAGACTTTTTAGGATATTTATTTGTATCTCTTTATACATACATGGGATAATTTAGGTTTTTTTAAAATTGGGATCCATTATTCAGAAATATCTTCTAACTCAAATTAAGTATTTTTTCATTTAAAAATTTCCTTTCATTTATTTTTGTCTACTCATTATCCCTCTAAATAATATATATAGTCTAACACATTTTTTTAAATAATATATATTGTTCAACACATATTTTTTAACATCTCCACTTCATTTCTATGGCATTCAGCATTTCATTTAATACTGACAGCAATTTAATTAGATCATTTTTAATTTGATCAATTTATTTAACCGCTCCATATCTCCATATATATAATTATAAAAAAAATGCTTTTGTGCATCGTTATGACGTATATTGCATATTTTACGTATTCTAAACGCACGGACGGCTAGATAGCGCTTTAACCTCACTTTTCCACATACATACACTTTGAGGTATGCGATGACGCATTTCCGCCTAGTTTACGTATGGAAGACGTAAAGACGTACGGACGATCACACAGCGGTCTGGCTTTACTGTTTTCACTTTTGACATCAGCTGATATCAGCGTCCTCTAGAATTTACGCGCCATTTTGTCTATTTAAAGTATCGTGCAGCTCAACTTTTCTTTTATTATAACTGCTGGAATCACTGTGACAGACGGTCCATTTGCACAAACGGTCTTTTTTAAGGTACGTGTCTCCGGGTTTCTTCTCTTAATACATTGCTGCTCGCGCCTTTGAGTCCGCATGAAAGTCCGTATGAAAGTCGTACGGACGGTCACACAGTGATCTGTTTTTACTGGTTTTACTTTTTGCATTAGCTGATATCAGCGGTTTCTAGAACTCGCGCCCCACTTTGGCTATTTAAAGTATCGTGTAACTCAATCTTTCTTTTATTATAATTGCTGGAATCACTGCGACAGACAGTTCATTTGCACAATGGTCTTTTTCAAGACATGTGTCTCCCGGGTTTTTTTCCAATACACTGCTGCTCGCGCCTTAGATTTTGCAGCGTTTTTTCATATTTTATCATATTTGTGTTTTATTTGAGCGCTGTTTTTTTATCATAAATATGTAGTGCGAGTCTTTTATTTGTAGCTTACCTTGTGTTTTTGAGCTAGTCTTGTGACTAGTGTTGCAGAAAGGGGTAATAGGTACATTATATGACTCTTTATTTTGTATTTTTACCTCGGACTAGTGATGTAAGAAAAAGGATAAATAGGTAGATCAAATGAACCTTTATTTTTTGGCTATTCTCAACTAAATTGCTTGATGTGCTAATCACATTGTGCTCTTTTATATATATTTTTCACTAAAACAATTTTTTTGTCTTCTACAGACTATTTTCAAGATCTCATCTGTAGATCTTTGGTATCTCTCACCTGTATTTTTGAGATTCCTTTGATGTGCTATAATTAATTTCAATTTTATAAATAAGGTTAGTTTTTTTATTTATTCTTATCCCCATGTATGTATATTTTGATTTGTTTTTTCCTTATGAAGTTTGTTCAACATATTGTTTGGCATATACGTACATATACATGTATTTTTTGGGTTATATTTATAGATTTTCATTATTTGACAATTTATATATGTTCCTCTTTTAGTATAATTTTTGTTTCATATTGTCAATATTTATTTCTATATGCTTAATTTATTTATCTACTGTTTTATTTATGTCTATAGACTCCTGATGTAGGCCATTCGGCCGAAACACAACGTTGTGTCGAGTCATTTTTAATGTGTTATTGTTATATTTTTATTTGTTTGAAGATTATTAAACTTTGTTTTAAGTAAAGATCATTTGGTTCCATTCTTTGGATAGCCTGGCTTCTTTTCCCACCTTTTTATTTTTCATTTTTCGTTTCACGCCTCGTGGGATCTATTGAGTTCTCCACTTGTTGTGGATTCTCCTTAGACGTAATTCAATCGTTATCCAGATATCTTAGATGTTTGGCTTAGGACTGTCCAGGGTCGCTGAGAGACTGGGACGGGCCCGGGATAAGACCGCCCCCGGGCCCACCCCCCTCCACCCGCTACCTGGCCGGGACCTCTCTCCACCCCCGGGCCCTGTGCACTAACCTTGCGCCTTCCTCACCTTCGCAGCAAGCAGCGGCAGACCTCGCCTTCTTTCCATGCCCCGCCCTCGTGGACATTACATCAGGCGAGGGCGGGACACAGAAGGAAGGAGTGGCCTGCCGCTGCTTGCTGCGAAGGTGAGGGAGGCACTTTAAAATCAGTTCCGGCCTGGGAGCGACGGCATTTAAAATCAGTTCCGGGAGCGAGGGCGGGCCGGACTGCGGTGGTGCCGGGCCCCCCTCCCCGGAGGCCGGGGCCCGGGGACTTTTGTCCCCCCTGTCTCCCCCTCTCGGCGGCTCTGGGACTGACGAATTATGGACCTACAGTAAACAAACTGTGCCAGCACGGTGAGCACTTTACATGTATATTCAATGCTGCTTCCTATACAAATAACACTGAATATACAGATTGATATGCCAGTGCTTCAATTAATGCAATCACTGTGCCAGCTGAAACTGCAGCACTCCTCTGGGTTCCTCCCCTGTGGCAGCAACTACCTATATTATATAATCGCAGTACTCTAACGGCGGTTAGTGTAACTGGGTTTAAAAAAGGTTTGGACAAGTTCCTGGAGGAAAAGTCCATAGCCTGCTATTGAGGTGGACATGGGGAAAGCCAGTGCTTGCCCTGGGATTAGTTGCATGAAATGGTGCTACTAATTGTGTTTCTGTCAGGTACTTGTGACCTGGCTTGGCCACTGCTGGAAGCAGGATACTGGGCTAGATGGATCATTGGTCTAACCTAGTATGGCTGTTTTTATGCTCCCCTGTGGCAGCAACCACCTATATTACACAATTGCAGCACGCCTCTGGGTTGCTCCCCCGTAGCAGCAGCCTCTTGGATGCATTTTGATTTAGGATGACGCCCCCTAGGAACATTCCCATGTTGTTTTAAATTGCATAGGAAATATGAACAATATGTCCTTTGTTCTCTTTGTATTGAAGTAACAGGAAATATGATCAAATTTTCATTTATTTGTATGATTTTTGTCAGTATAGAGATTAGTAGAGTGTAAAGAAAAATTGAAACATCTTCTTACTTGTGCATAATGGTATATCCTGAACACATTGGACATCAGAATTGATTCCTCAGCCGGGAGACCTTCAATAATAGCAGCCAGGGTGCCAGATGTTTCACAGCTGTAATTAGGGATCCAGCTCACTTTTCCTGCAAATATATTCATGGCAGCCCTAAGCATTATGAGTGGATTGTTGTATGGCTCAAATAGGTGGTATCCCAGTGTGTAGTTGGTTAAGAGCTCTGGGCTATTGTTAACCTCCACCACCGCAGAAATAAAGGCCAGGAAATTATAGAAAGTTTCTGGGAAAAAACTACAATGACAGTCACATATCAAACAATGTAATGTTAGCACCAAAATGAAATATACAGAAGTATGGAGAATTATGGAAAAATTGAACTAAATCTTCCTGTTTCCATCCAATAAAGACATCTGTCTTTCCATCAACAAGTACATTTCAACACTTTTAAGGTAAAATTATGTATCATACCTGATAATTTTCTTTCCGTTAATCATAGCTGATCAATCCATAGACTGGTGGGTTGTGTCCATCTACCAGCAGGTGGAGATAGAGAGCAATCCTTTTGCCTCCCTATATGTGGTCATGTGCTGCCGGAAACTCCTCAGTATGTCGATATCCAAGCTCCATTCGCAGGACTCAGCACTTAGAGAATTACACCCACAAAGGGACACTCTGCCCAGCTCACCACCGCCGAAACGGGGGAGGGGAATTAACCCAGCTCATCCCCACACAAGTGGGGGAGGGGAATCCGTCCAGCTCATCCCCGCGGAGCGGGGGAGGGACACCACCCCGCCGATGCGGGGGGATCTGGCTTATCCTGCAACCGCAACCGCGGGAGGAGCTGACTGACCCTAACACCGCCGAAGCGGGAGGGGTACAAAGCTGCCCTACAGCCGCACGAAGCGGGAGGGAGCGCCGGCAGAATTTATGTCTCAATCCAGCCCCGAAAAACGGAGGGGAGAGGAATGCAGCAGCTCACTGTAACACAAACTCATCTCAACTCTTGAAGAATCCAATTGAAAAAACTTGAACACGAAGTCCTCCTGAACAGGAACTGAAGACTAAACTTGAACCTGAAATGCAACCAGAATATAAACAGTACAGATATCTGGGAGGGGCTATGGATTGATCAGCTATGATTAATGGAAAGAAAATTATCAGGTGTGATACATAATTTTACCTTCCATATCATCATGCTGATCAATCCATAGACTGGTGGGATGTACCGAAGCAGTACTCACCCAGGGCGGGACATTGAAATCCCTGACCGCAACACTGAAGCTCCAAACCGGGCCTCCGCCTGAGCAGCCACAGTCAAGCGGTAATGCCTGGAGAAGGTATGGGCCGATGCCCAAGTTGCCGCCTTGCAAATCTCTTCCAAGGAGACGGACCCGGCCTCTGCCATCGAGGCCGCCTGAGCTCTAGTGGAATGAGCCTTCAGCTGGATAGGCGGCACCTTCCCCGCGGCCACATAAGCCACTGCAATGGCTTCCTTGACCCATCTTGCCACTGTAGGCTTAGCAGCCTGCAGACCCTTACGAAGACCTGCAAACAGGACAAACAGATGATCCGATTTCTGGAAATCATTGGTCACTTCCAAGTATCTGATGATGACTCGTCTCACATCCAGATATTTGAGAGCAGAGTATTCCTCTGGGTAGTCCTCCCTATGAAAGGAAGGGAGACAGAGCTGCTGATTCACATGGAAGCGAGAAACAATCTTGGGCAGGAAGGAAGGCACTGTGCGAATAGTCACTCCTGCCTCAGTGAACTGCAGAAAAGGCTCTCGACATGAGAGTGCCTGGAGCTCGGAAACTCTTCTGGCTGAAGTGATAGCCACCAAAAAGACTGCTTTCAACGTCAGGTCTTTCAGAGATGCCCTCGACAAGGGTTCAAAAGGCGGCTTCTGCAAGGCTCTTAGCACCAGGTTGAGATTCTACGCAGGCACCACTGAGTGCAGAGGAGGGCGCAGGTGATTAACTCCCTTGAGAAAACGTACCACATCTGGCTGCGAAGCCAGGGAAGCACCCTTCAGGCGGCCCCTGAAGCAAGCCAGAGCCGCTACCTGGACTTTAAGGGAACTGAGCGACAGGCCTTTCTCCAGACCTTCTTGCAGGAACGCCAGCACTGAAGAAATTGGAGCAGTGAAGGGAGAAAGTGAGCCTGCTTCACACCACGCTGCAAAGGTACGCCAAACCCTGGCGTAAGCAGTAGAAGTAGAGCGCTTCCTCGCTCTCAGCATAGTGGCGATGACCTTGTCTGAGAAGCCCTTCTTCCTCAGACGCTGCCGCTCAATAGCCAGGCCATAAGACCAAAGGGGGAGGGATCCTCCATCACCACGGGACCCTGATGCAACAGGCCCTGCTCCACTGGCAGCCACAGAGGGTCGTCCACTGAGAGCCTGATCAAGTCCGCATACCAGAGACGTCTGGGCCAGTCCGGACCCACCAGGATTATTCGGCCCGGATGCTTTGCCACCCGGTCTAGTACCCTGCCCAACATGGGCCAGGGCGGGAACACATAAAGAAGCTCCTGTGTCGGCCACTGTTGGAGAAGAGCATCTACTCCCAGAGATCGAGGGTCCCGTCCTCTGCTGAAAAAGCGCGGCACTTGGCAATTGGCCGATGACGCCATCAGATCTAGGCTCGGCTGGCCCCAGCGCTTCGTGATGTCCAAGAACGCCTGAGCCGATAACTGCCACTCTCCGGGATCCAAGGTATGGCGACTGAGAAAGTCCGCCTTGACATTCATGACTCCGGCAATGTGGGCCGCTGACAGCTGTTCCAGGTTCGCTTCCGCCCACTGGCATAGATTCATGGCTTCCTTGGCTAGAGGGGCGCTCTTGGTACCTCCCTGGCGGTTAACATAGGCCACAGCCGTGGCATTGTCCAACAGGACCCGTACTGGCTTCAACGCCAGTACCGGGAGGAACTCCAAAAGCGCCAACCGAATGGCTCTGAGTTCCAGGAGGTTGATAGACCACTTTGCCTCTGCAGGAGACCAGAGCCCCTGCGCTGTCCTTCCCATGCAGTGGGCTCCCCAGCCCGTCAAAGAGGCGTCCGTCGTGACGACAATCCACTCCGGGGTCACAAGAGGCATCCCTGCAGACAACTTGTCTGTCTTCAGCCACCAGCTCAGCGCCTTGCGCACTGCTGGGTCCAAGGGAAGGCGCACAGCATAATCCTCCGACACCGGAGTCCAGCGCTGCAGCAGAGAGTGTTGTAGTGGTCTCATATGAGCCCTGGCCCAGGGCACTACTTCCATCGTGGCCGTCATAGAGCCCAACAGCTGCACATAGTCCCAAGCCCGAAGCGGAGAGGCTACTAGGAACTGGTCCACCTGAGCCTGAAGTTTGACAATCCGATTGTCCGGCAGGAACACTCTGCCCACTTGGGTGTCGAATCGAACTCCCAGATACTCCAGGGACTGAGTTGGGCGCAGCTGGCTTTTCTCCCAGTTGATGATCCACCCCAGGGAGCTCAAAAGAGCAATCACCCGGTCCACAGCTTTGCCGCACTCTGCATAAGAGGGGGCTCGGATCAACCAGTCGTCCAGATAAGGATGGACTTGTACTCCTTCCTTTCGCAGGAAGGCCGCGATGACCACCATTACTTTGGAGAAGGTCCGCGGAGCAGTAGCCAACCCGAACGGGAGGGCTCTGAACTGGAAGTGTCGGCCCAGGACTGCAAAACGCAGAAAGCGTTGATGAGGAGGCCAGATGGGAATATGCAAGTACGCTTCCTTGATGTCCAAGGATGCCAGGAACTCCCCTGCCTTCACTGCCGCTATAACAGAGCGGAGAGTCTCCATGCGAAAGTGCCGCACTTTCAAGGCCCGATTGACCCCTTTGAGGTCGAGGATAGGCCGGACAGAACCTCCTTTCTTTGGTACCACAAAGTAAATGGAGTAACGTCCCTTGCCAAGCTGCTTTTCTGGCACCGGAACGACCGCACCCAGGCGGATCAGATTGTCCAAGGTCTGCTGCACTGCCACAGCTTTGACCGGAGACTTGCAGGGAGAGAGTACAAACCCGTCTCTTAAGGGTCGGCAGAACTCTAGCTTGTAGCCGTCTCTGATGACTTCCAGCACCCAAGCGTCTGAAGTTACCCTGGTCCACTCGCCCAGAAACGAGGACAGGCGTCCTCCAATCTGCACTGGGCCATGGACCAGGACCCCGTCATTGGGTACGAGACCCTGGGGGAGGACCGGAGGGTGCACCTCCGGGACGGCGGTCTCTGCGAAAGGAATGCTGCTTGGGGGAGAAGTTCCTCTTGAAGGAAGAGGGGGCAGAGGAGCCCGACTTGCCCGGGCGGTACCGACGGGCTTCCTGAAACCGTCCTCTGGAGATACCGGGGCGAGCACTGGCCCGAGCCCTGACCTCTGGTAACCTCTTGCCCTTAGACGTGCCGAGATCGGTCACAATTTTGTCCAGCTTGACCCCAAAGAGCAGCTTGCCTTTAAAAGGCAACTTAGCCAGGCGGGACTTAGAGGCGTGGTCAGCAGACCAATGTTTCAGCCAAAGCCACCGCCGCGCAGAGACTGTCTGAGCCATACCTTTAGCCGAGGCTCTCAAGACATCATACAGTAAGTCTGCCAAATAAGCCAAGCCCGATTCCAGGGCCGGCCAATCAGCCCTCAAGGAAGGATCCGAGGGGGAAGCCCGCTGCACAATCGTCAGGCATGTCCTGGCCACATAGGAGCCGCAAACTGAGGCCTGCAAACTTAAGGCAGCTGCCTCGAAGGACGACCTTAAGGCCGCCTCCAATCTTCTGTCTTGGGCGTCCTTTAGGGCCGTGCCACCTTCCACCGGCAACGCCGTTTTCTGAGTCACCGCAGTGATTAAAGAATCCACGGTAGGCCAAAGAAAGGCCTCCCGTTCACTTTCAGGCAAAGGATAGAGGCGGGACATAGCCCTAGCCACTTTGAGGCTCGCTTCTGGGACATCCCATTGAGCCGAAATTAAGGTGTGCATGGCATCATGCACGTGAAAGGTTATAGGCGGGCGCTTCGTCCCCAGCATAATGGCGGAGCCAACAGGGGCTGAGGGAGAGACGTCCTCTGGAGAGGAAATCTTCAAAATGCTCATGGCCTGCACTAACAGGTTGGGCAAATCCTCTGAGCGAAAGATCCGCGCTGCAGAGGGGTCATCCGCTCCATCCGAGCGGGAATCCGTCTCCTCCAAGGAATCCCCAAAGGACCGTTGGGAGAACTCAGATACGCTGCCCTCATCTACATCAGAGGAAACAGAGTCCTCTAAGGCATGGGAATCCACCCGAGGGCGTTTACTTCCGGGGGCCTCAACCCCTTTATCGGACAAGGGAGAAGGGGCAGCGTTTTGCATAAGGAAGGCCTGATGCAGCAGCAAAATAAACTCGGGGGAGAAACCCCCCAGACTGTGCACTTCAGCAGCCTGGGCCACAGCCCTAGACGCACCCTCAACCGGCACTCGCAAGAGCGGGGGAGGAACATGCTGCGCATCCAAGATGGCGTCCGGCGCGACACTCTGCGAAGGAGCCGCGCGGGAAGAACGGGCGCTTAACTTTAGCCGCTTTTTTGCCGTCGCCCAAATCAAGGGCGGCCATGGCATTAACGTCTCCCAGCTCAAGGGCGGCCCAAGAAGAAGCCGTCTGAGCAGAGTGGCCGGCCAAGATGGCGGAGGTGAGCAGCGGGGGATGGGCGTTTATGGCGGGAAAAACCGCCGCACCGGAGGAAGACCCGGGACACTGACCGGCCTCCGAACTGACACCCAACAAGGGCGAATCAGACTTTAAGACCCCCGCATCCCCGCTAGAAGTGCACACGCGGTCCGGGGAGCGATTCTTCGCGCCCTTGCCCTCCGACGCCATAGGCCACGTGGAGATCGATCGGGGAACCCCCTGCCCGCTATAAAAAGGTAAAAATTACCTGCTTCTCACTCCGAGCTGTAACGACCTGGTGTCCCAGTGAGTAGCTGCAATAAACGTTTAAATAAACGTTGAAATAAACGCCTTTAAGGACGTCCCAAATTTTTTTTTTTTTTTAACGGAGCCAGCAGGAGGGGGGAGAAAAGGAGGGACCTGGCGCCACCAGGTTTGCACTTGCTCAAGAAGAGCCCTCAACCCCAGGTACTCAACAAAACCTAAAAATTAGGCTTGGAGACGTAGCCAGAGCTGCTGCTGTGTGTGACCACCACCTGCTGAGATAGAGAACATACTGAGGAGTTTCTGGCAGCACATGACCACATATAGGGAGGCAAAAGGATTGCTCTCTATCTGCACTTGCTGGTAGAGGGACACAACCCACCAGTCTATGGATTGATCAGCATGATGATATGGAATTGATTTTGCAATGTTTATGGGCCAACCTTAAATGCTAAGGTGTGAAGATGAGGCTACTGTGAAGATGAAGCTCCCACCTCAGGATCCCAGGTCCCTCTTTCACTCAGGGTGAGCTGGTTCTTAGTGTGCAGATTTTATGCAAATTACTCTACTACCCCTTTCTACTCGGGGTGACCTGGTTCTCAAAAGGCAAACATAGTCAGGTCTCATCAACAGGATTTTCTCATACAAATCTTTTATTCCCGCTTCCTGGGGCACACCTCTTCCAGCTTAAAACACTTTTAGAAGCTTAAACAGTTCTTCCAGCTTAAACATTTCTTCCTACTCAGTTCAATCTTCCAGCTTAAGCACCTGGACACACAGTCCTTCCTTGTAACATACAGTTCTTATACCTGACACTCTAGGGCCTTCTTACCCCAGCCAGCTTCCTTGCTTTGCACACAGTTCACCACCAGTCCAAAGGGCTCAGCCAGTACTTCTCATGGGGATCTTCATGCATCAGCTACCAGCTCTCTTCTGCAGCGGCTAGCTCTCCTCTCTCCCTCACACTCAGGTGGGGTATTAAGTGGTTAATGACCAAACAGGACCCAGCCCATAACCTGCTGCACCTGTTTCTATCCCCAGGACTCTCCTCGGTCCTAGCGACCTCCTGCTATACACCCCTTACTGGCTCCCTTTAGTGACTCACCCAGCTCTTCTCCCTGGACATTTTAGGGGAACAGCACCCTCTAGGGGCCTAACCAGGGTAGGATAGCCTCTTCCTTATCACAAAGGACATAGTGTTTTGCAATATTTTACCTTTCACCACAGTTGCAGGACTAAAGTCTGATAGGGGATCCCCGTATTTCCCATATCAGCATGAGTCAGAAAATGAGGCATAGAAATTAGAGGGTCATGGGCAGATCAGAGTCGTTCCTTTCAGTTATGCATGTAGTTATAGAACAAGGTGGGATCTACACCTAATTTAGGGGTTCTTTTACTAAAGCTTAGCTCGAGTTATCTGCAGCAGGGCCCATAGGAATAAAATGGGCCCTGCTGCAGATAATTCAAGCTTGATCTTTCCGCTGCTTTTGACACTGTCGATCACAGCATACTTCTCGATACCCTGTCCTCACTTGGATTCCAGGGCTCTGTCCTTTCCTGGTTCTCTTCCTACCTCTCCCTCTGCACCTTTAGTGTTCACTCTGGTGGATCCTCTTCTACTTCTATCCCTCTGCCTGTCGGCGTACCTCAGGGTTCTGTTCTCGGTCCCCTCCTCTTTTCTATCTACACTTCTTCCCTTGGTTCATTAATCTCATCCCATGGCTTTTCCTACCATCTCTATGCTGATGACTCCCAAATCTACCTTTCTACCCCTGATATCTCACCTTGCATCCAAACCAAAGTTTCAGCGTGCTTGTCTGACATTGCTGTCTGGATGTCTCAACGCCACCTGAAATTAAATATGACCAAAACCGAGCTTCTCATTTTCCCCCCCAAACCCACCTCCCCACTCCCCCCGTTTTCTATTTCTGTTGATGGCTCTCTCATTCTCCCTGTCTCCTCAGCTCGAAACCTTGGGGTCATCTTTGACTCTTCTCTCTCCTTCTCTGCTCATATCCAGCAGATTGCCAAGACCTGTCGTTTCTTTCTTTACAACATCCGTAAAATCCGCCCCTTTCTTTCCGAGCACTCTACCAAAACCCTCATCCACACCCTTGTCACCTCTCGTTTAGACTACTGCAATCTGCTTCTTGCTGGCCTCCCACTTAGTCACCTCTCCCCTCTCCAGTCGGCTCAAAACTCTGCTGCCCGTCTCATCTTCCGCCAGGGTCGCTTTACTCATACTACCCCTCTCCTCAAGACCCTTCACTGGCTCCCTATCCGTTTTCGCATCCTGTTCAAACTTCTTCTACTAACCTATAAATGTACTCACTCTGCTGCTCCCCAGTATCTCTCCACACTCGTCCATCCCTACACCCCTTCCCGTGCACTCTGCTCCATGGATAAATCCTTCTTATCTGTTCCCTTCTCCACTACTGCCAACTCCAGACTTCGCGCCTTTTGTCTCGCTGCACCCTACGCCTGGAATAAACTTCCTGAGCCCCTACGTCTTGCCCCATCCTTGGCCACCTTTAAATCTAGACTGAAAACCCACCTCTTCAACATTGCTTTTGACTCATAACCACTTATAACCACTCGCCTCCACCTACCCTCCTCTCTTCCTTCCCGTTCACATTAATTGATTTGATTTGCTTACTTTATTTATTTTTTGTCTATTAGATTGTAAGCTCTTTGAGCAGGGACTGTCTTTCTTCTATGTTTGTGCAGCGCTGCGTATGCTTTGTAGCGCTATAGAAATGCTAAATAGTAGTAGTAGTAGTAAAAGACCCCCTTGAGTTCTAGCATTTGCACCACATTTCCATTGGTGTAAATGGCTACAACTAAATGTAAGCTAAACCAGTAAACAAGAGAAGGCACCCTAAAAAATAGCTCAAATCTACACAAATATATATCAAGGGTTCTCTTATTGGTCCAACAAGGAGGAAAAAGCCTCAAGAAGCGCAGTTACAGTAAGCAACGGAAGCAGGACTGCTCCATCATTGGCACAAAAAACCTCCTTGTCTATTTGAACAGCAAATACACCATTATCATCTCCATTACAAAATCTTAAACATAGTGCTGCTGTAATGCTGTATTCCAGAATGTATGCAAAAATATACTTAGCTTGTTAGGTTCTTCCTCGCACTTCTCTTCACAAAGATATAAGGCCGCAAAGTGGTAATTCCACATTATTGGGAGGTCGGACCAATAAGAGACCAATTGGGTGGTGGATATGTGGCATGCCCTCCCGCGGGAGGTGGTGGAAATGAAAATGGTAATGGAATTCAAACATGCGTGGGATAAACACAAAGGAATCCTGTTTAGAAGGAATGGTTCTGTGGAATCTTAGTGGAGATTTGGTGGCGACGCCGGTAATTGGGAAACAAAACTGGAGCTGGGCAGACTTCTACGGTCTACGCCCTGATCATGACAATAGATAGGGATGGGCTGGAGTGTAAATTTTAAGGGGCTTCGACGTTAGCTTCTGAACTTAGTACAAAAAGAGTGTTAAGTATCACATACCATGTAAAATGAGTTTATCTTGTTGGGCAGACTGGATGGACCGTACAGGTCTTTATCTGCCGTCATTTACTATGTTAGAACCCCTGATATATATTTGTGTAGATTACAACTAAATGTAGTCATGGTTTCAGAGCATAAATGCTATTCTATAAACCATCAAAATCTATTGTGGTTGCAAAATAATGTGGTCACAACTAAATTATATTTTGTATCTTATAGCTTTCACACCATTGACACGAGGAAGTAGAGTCTTAAGGAGGAAAAAGCCTCTATACATCAGTGGTCTGAATTTTTCTTCCTTACAGACTCACAGAGCAACACTTCTTCATTGGCTAAAAACCTCATATTATTTCCAATTTTATGAATGTTTTTGTCATTCAAAAAGCATCAAGTATAGCATGTATCTTCAAACATATGTCTTCCGACGGGGGTCCTGTTTTGCCCATCAATTATACCGGGCTTTATCAAGGAAATCCATATATATATATATATTTTTTGTAAATTATCTTTATTGGGTTCTCAACATCACAACACCATTTATAATATGGTACGAAATACATCAACAGAGTAAACCATAGCATAACACTCCTGACACATAATCTAAGCATCCCGTAGTCCACAACAGCTTATCCTTAAAGAACATAACAGAAACATATGACCAACCAACCTGAGAGCACCCACATTTTTCGTGCTTTATTACCCTCCCCTCCCCCCATCCCAACCTCGCACCTTTCCTCCCCCCGCTCTCCTGCTCCCCCCTGCCCAGACCCAATTACAAATTCTATATGCCCTACCCGTTTCATAAAATCCCCATATACCAAGTCCTCACAGGAATTTCACACATTTAATATCAAGCTACGCTCCCTATGACACAGCATAGCCCAATAAGGCTCCCATATGCTCTGGAAAGAATTCCATTGGTTCTCTGCTGCATTTCCCACCATTCTACGCTCAAACAATACCATCTCAAACATCAGCCCTTTCCACATAGTGAACTTTGGGGTTTTTCGCATGCGCCAGTGTATCAAAATTACCTTTTTAGCAATCAATAGTGCCTTTGCCACCAACAGATGTTTTGCCCCCTGCACCCCCTGAAACCGTAGCCCCTCCAGAAAGAGAAAACCCCGGGGATCACCCTCTCCTAAGGCCCCCACGCAACGGGATAAAAATGCACCCACCTTATTCCAAAAGAATTGTGTCCTTTTACAAGTCCAAAACATATGACCCAATGTAGCATTATTCATCCCACATTTTGGACATCCCCCCGCCTGGGCAAACCCCGCTCTAAAGGCCCTCCACGGTGCCACATACATCCTTAAAAGGAATTTATACTCTTGTTCCCTATGTATCTCACTGTTAGATATTCTAGTTATAGTTCCCAAAAACCTTTGGAGCATCACCACTTCCACCCAAGTCTGAAGTTCTCTCTCCCAAGCTTCTGCCACCCCCCACTAGAGGCACAGCTGACACCTCCTCATCAAGAGCCCTCACATAATAGCACAACCGCGGTCTTGCCTCATCATCTAGTTTCAAGCTCTCCTGAATCTTATGAGCAAAAGGTGCAATAAGGTGCTCTGAAGGCAGTGAAGATACATAGTGCCGTAGTTGCAGAAACACAAAGTACTCAGACTTGTCTAACTCATATCTCTCACGTAAGGACTCAAAAGAAGCTATGATCCCACCTTCCTCAATAAGGTCCCCCACCCTCTCTAAAGCCTCCCCTTTACCTTTACGGAACAGCTTTCCCTACCCCATCCCTGGGCCAAAATCTAAATGCCCCCTCAGCGGTAAGAACAGAGACACAAACCTATTTCCGCTATATACCTTGCTCAATGCTTTCCACGCGCTCCTCATATAGTTCCATATCACATGCCGCTTCATATCATCTGGCAGATTCACCCCTCCAGCATGTAGCACAAACACAGCTGAAAGAGGCTGCAGAAAACATGCTTCCACCTCCATAGGAGTAAACCCCGATGTTCCCATAAACCAGTCACGGATATGCCTCATTCCACATCCTAAGTTATAACGCCGCACATCCCAAAGTCCTAACCCTCCCTTACTTCTCGGAAGCATGAGGATGTCTAAAGATATCCTGCCTCTCTTACCCCTCCACAAAAATATCCTCAAAACAGCATGCAATTTCTGCAGATCCTGCTCCCGCAACCAAATGGGCAAGGTCTGCAATTGGTAAAGCCATCTGGGTACAATGATCATATTATATAAAAAGATTCTCCCTGTAAGCCCCAACGGCAACCCTGCCCACATAGTCAAACATTCCTTTGTTTTACGTAACAATGCACATATATTCAACTCATACAATGTACTTGTATCCACCGGAATAACCGCCCCTAAATACTTAAGAGTATCCACTGCTTCCTTTAATGGAAAGCTCGTCCCCAAATCCGCAATTCTCAAGTTTATGGGGAGCGCTTCGGACTTGGAGACATTAAGCTTGAGCCCCAAGAGCTGACCAAAATTGTTAAATACCTGTAGAACTTTCTGCCATGCTGTAACCGGTTTCATCACCAATAGCAGAATGTCATCCGCAAAAGCCATACATTTCATAGTAGTAGTAGTAGTAGTAGGTGCCTGTTTCGACGACACTGCAACCCCTGGTATCCTCTCATCCCCTCGAAGTTGTTCTAGGAGAGGTTCCAAAAACAAAATATACAAGAGGGGCGATAGAGGGCATCCCTGCCGTGTGCCCCTCCCTAACAGAAAGACTTCCGAAGACATCCCATTCACCAATACAGCCACTGACGGATTAGCATATAAAGCCTGAATGGCCTGTGTGAAAAATCCATCCAGGCCATAGAAACCCAAAGGGTGAACCGGAAAGACCATTCGACTCTATCAAAGGCCTTCTCCGAGTCAAAACTTATGGCCAGTGCTGGAATATTCAATTGCACACACCTCTCAATCCCCAAAATCAACTTCCTAACATTCACTCCCGCACTCCGTCCCTTCACAAAGCCTACTTGATCTGTCCCTACCAACTTTGGAATCACCACTGCCAGACGCTCCGCTAAGATTTTTGCCAGCAACTTCAGATCCACATTTATTAAAGAGATGGGCCTATAAGACCCCGGTTGTAAAGGGTCTTTACCTGGCTTAGGAAGCACTGTGATCAATGCATGATTAGCCCCTTGCGAGAAATACCCACTCTTGATAGTGGTTTCAAAATAATCTCCCAGAATCCCCACTACCTTGTCATTTAAGATTTTATAAAATTCACCACTAAATCCATCTGGGCCCGGAGATTTGTGCAGTTTTAAGCTCTTAATTGCTCTCTGCAACTCCTCCCCTCTAATGGGCTCATTCAAACTAGTCTTCTCCGCCTCTGACAATCTAGGCAATTTGCACCCCCTAAGGAAGTCTTCAACTAATCCTCCCTGCCCACCACCTTCCTCAGTGTACAGGACTTTATAAAACTGAGCAAAAATTTGTTCTAACTGCTTTTGCTCTGTGACCACTCTCCCTCCTGAATCCCGCAACGCTGAGACTGATGACTGCCCCAACCAGTTTTTAACCATACTCGCCAACAGCTTGCCAGGTTTACTCCCATACCTGAATAGCCGGTATTTATAATAAAAAGCATTTTTCTGTGCCTGCTCCTGGAGCATAGTATTAAGCGCTCCCTGCACCCTCTCTAAGGCCTGTCTACCAGCCTCAGTAGGATGCAAATGCCACTTTCTTTTCAGCAATCTCCTTTCCAAATCCACCATCCTACTAACCTGCTGTCTTTTCCTCTTCACCACTTATGCAATGATATCACCCCTAACAACAGCCTTCCCAGCTTCCCAAATCAGTATTGGGTTATTTATATGGGCTTTGTTATTAGTGAAATACTCTTCCCATTTATTCCTAAGATACTTGTGGAACCCCTGATCTGTATACAAGTGAACCGGGAACTTCCACCGCCCCTGGCCTCCTATTCCCCCTCCCCCTACCTGCAATTGTATAGAGATAGGTGTATGATCAGAGATCACTAAGGGCCCTACTCCTGCCCGCAGCACTGTATGGAACAGATGTCGAGTTACAAAGATGTAATCTATTCTTGACTGTGACAGGTGGACTCTAGAGGTATGGGTGAAGTCCCGCTCCTGAGGGTGGAGTTTTCTCCAAGGGTCTACAAGATCCAGGCTTCTCACCAGAACTCCCAAACTCTCCAGAGACCTAGGCCTAGAGCGCTGCGGCCTTGCTGTAGTGTCCAAACTCTGATCCATTATTGCATTAAAGTCCCCCAATACTATTTTAGGCCCCGTGATCATTGACAGTTTCGCAATCAGAGTTTTAAAGAAACCCCTCTGCCTGACATTGGGAGCATAAACCGAGACCAAAGTGAGTGGTGTCTGATATAGTCTTCCCTCCACTATTATATATCTTCCACTGTCATCTTTTGTAACCCGATTATGTGTAAAAGGAATCGTCTTGCGAATCAGGAGAGCCACCCCTGCTTGACTCTTGGGTGCTGACGCAATGAAACATTGGCCTACCCACGAACACTTAGGAGCCAACTTTTCAAAATTATTGGGGGAGCTAGGCCTAATGAAAATAACCCCTCCCTGGAAACATATAATTTTCAATATTGGGGGTGCTCAAGCACCCACAGCACCCACAGAGTCGTACGTACCAATTTTTGATGCTCAACATCAACCAATTTAGTCTCTTGGAGCCCGACCACGTCAGCTTTATGTGTACCCAAGTACTGGAGGATTTTAGCTCTCTTCATGGGGGAGTTTACCCCTGATACATTCCAGGAAATGCAAGTTAACCCCTTAGGTGTCCCCATTTACCAAAGATAGCCTCCAAGCCAGATCTGTCCATTTATCTCTCTGCCATTTCCCCCGTGGAGCCCAGCCCTCCACACAGGGAACATCAAACAAGAGCCATTCCACACGCCCTACAAACATCCCGATATATATCCTAGCATCCCCCCTGCTTTTCTTTCATCCCATCTTGTCCTTTACCCTCCCTCCTTTTACCCCATTTTCCTTCCCCTACCCCCTCCCACCCCCCTCCCTTCCCTCCCCTCCCCTCTCCCTACTCCCCCTCTCCCGCTCATAAAGGTCTAAATTGTAATGCATTCCCTCTCCCCACCATGACCCCTCATTTACCTTGTTCCACTCTTAGATTGACCCATTTCCTCCCCTTCCTCGCCCTCCCCCCTCAGAACTATTCCGTGCCCAACATAAAACATTCCCCACATTCCCTGTGCCAACATCAGCTCAATAAACCATGGCCTAATTCAAAACCCATCCATCCACTCCCCCACTACAGCCCAATCACCTCATAATAATAACATGTCCACTCCGGCCAAATCTAACAACAAAATCATGTGGCCATTCTCTTCAGTTGGGGAACCACTGCCGTAACTGCTGTTTCGCTGCCTCGCTGGATTCAAAGACATGATTTTCCCCGTCTCTCACCACACGCAGCCTCGCAGGGAATTGTAGAGTAAATCTCAGCTGCTTCTCCACCAATTGTTTACAAACGTCCGAAAACCCTTTCTGCAATTGCGCTACTGCTACTGAATAGTCCTGAAACAGCAAAATCCTGGAGTTTTGGTATTTTACCATTTTTTGAGAACAATATTTCTTCATGACTTGCTCTTTCTGTGCAAAATTTAAAAAACGTACAATCGCCACTCTCGGCCTTGTTGCTCCTTCTTGCCAGCGCCCTACACGATGTGCGCGCTTAAGTTGTATAGGGCCCGCTCAGGACTCTGACCCCAGAAGCTCTGCAAACCAAGTCTCCAATGTCTGCTTCAGGTCTCTTTCTGTTGGTGCTTCTGGCAGTCCCACGATACGCAAGTTGTTTCTTCTTGATCTGTTTTCCCGATCATCCAGCTTGGAGGTACAGCTCGCCACCTCTTTTTTCAGACTTGCCAATTCTTCCAGGACCTCGTGCAAGCCATCCTCTGCGGCACCAACTCGTGTTTCCAGTTCGGTTACTCGGGTATTGAAATCTGCAGCCGCTTGCGTGAGCCCCTGCACACTGACTTGAATCCCGTCCAGGCGCTCCCCAAGTGCCTTGATCATTGCCGCCGAAAGCTTCGCGATCGTCTCGTCAGATACCGCCTTCTCCCGCTTCCTCCACCATCTTGGCATCCGTGGCCGCTCCCGGGCGGTTCTTACCGCTATCTTTTTTAGATCCTTTAGCTGCCATATCCACTCCTCCTTTCCGCAGAAATTTGTCCATAAAGGTAGGAGCTTGTAATCAGTGCTCAAACGAGAGGCTAGCCCAACGAATTTAGCTCAAAGTCTTTAATAGAAGAGAGAGGGTCGGAGAGCTCGAGGAAAACACAACCTCTTAGCTCAGACGCATCACGTGACCCTCCCATATATTAAAAAAAAAATAACCAGCTACTGTGCTATACTTCCATGCTTGTGCTCTCACTTCGTGATTCTTTGCTACTAGCCGATAGTACCTGTTAGCGCAGGGGCCCCTTTCACCGCAGCTTAGTAAAAGGGCTCCTAAGGTTTTTATTTATTTATTTGTTAGATTTGTATCCCACATTCTCAATTTTCCCACCTAATTGCAGGCTCAATATGGCTTACATGGTACCGTAAAGGCGATCGCCATGCCTTTTTAAAAAGGGTTTTTAAAAGGGTTCTTTTTAAAAAGCCATGCTAGTGATTGCGACAGAGCAAAAGCAACAAAGCCCATTGCAAATCTGATCTCTTTTTCTAGATAGTGGATCTGTTAAAATAGCCTAGTGGAAGGAGTAGGGCTAATGGTTAGTGCAGTGGGCTAAGAACCAGGGAACAGCATTTTATTCTCACTGCAGCTCCTTGTGACTCTGGCCCTTTTACTAAGCCACATAGGCGCCTATGTGCACCAATTCGGAACTATCGCATGGCCTGGGCGGTAATTTAAATTTTTATGCGCAGCCCAGTATGCATGCCGGAAAATATATTTTCGTTTCCAGCACGTGGCGCTAACCGGGCAGTAATCGGCATTGTATGAGCTCTGATGATTACTGCCTGGTTAACGCGTGAGACACCTTACTGCTAAGTAAATGGGTGGCGGTAAGGTCTCAGGCCCCAAAATGGATGCGCGCCAATTTTCATTTTGCTGCACGTCCATTTTTGGCCAAAAAAGGGCCTTTTTTGCAGGCGTGCTGAAAAATGGACCTGTGTGTGTCCAATACACGCATCTATTTATTTATTTATTGCATTTGTATCCCACATTTTCCCACCTTTTTGCGGGCTCAGTGTGGCTTACAATACATTATGAATAATGGAGATACAGTTTGTTACAATTCGGTTATGGATTACATTGTGAAGAGTTATATGAGACAAAATCAAAGTATCGTTAAGGAATATATCAATGGAAAAGAACATTGAAACATTGGAAGGAAACAATGGGAAACTAAAGGACAATACATAATGACAAAAAACATATGGTATACATATATCTACAACAGCGCAGGCCATTTTTCAGCGCACCTTAGTAAAAGGACCCCTTAATCCTTCACTGTCCCAGGTACAAAATAATTTCCTGTATTTAATATGTAAACCACTTTGATTGTAACCCCAGAAAGGCAGTATATCAAATCCCATTCCTTTTCCCTTATAGACTGTGAAATCCTGAGTCAGAATCAACTCTGTATCATCCTTCAGTACAAAGGCAGGAAAATGTAAAAACCCTTTTCACAGGTACAAATTACTTCTACAGTTCATATCAATGACTTTAAGAGAGAAGCTAAACCACAACAGTACTTACTTCACCTCTCCAACCAATTTGGGAAAAGTTGTAAAAGAAATAGGTTCGGTTAGACGAAGAGTTTTCACAGTTATGATTCCTCCAATGACGATGTCCCCATACTCACGGTACCCAGGCCCTGCTCTCCAGTGACGTTCTGGGGTACACTGACACTCAGCAGTCTTCTGTAAGGTATCGTAGAGAATCATTACAAACAGAACTGAATGAGCAGCCATCTTTCAATTTCTGCAACAGCTTCTAGTGCTTTTCCTGCTTCTTGACCTCGCAGGCAGCAAAGATTACGGCTTAATCAAGCCTTTTCATGGTGCATGTAGGTAGACCCTACATGGTGGGCGCAAAGCTCAGTGAGATGGATTTAGAGACATTTGTCTTGTTGAGATACAGTAGCTTTATAATACCTTATTCCTCAAAGGTTTAGCCACAAGGGATCTCTTGTTTAAATCTGTGCATTTAATATTATGTATATTGTTATTTTAAAATATAACCTTACAGAAGCTTTCCTGTATTAACTGAAAGACATATTAATTTAACTGGAATGCTTGTTCACAAGTATAAGAATTCTAATCAACAGCATGGAACATTTGGTCTGCAGTTCATAAAAATAAGTAAAAGCTGGTAAAGTGTTTGTAAGATCAGAATCTGCCATATGCACAATTCCTTGAAGACCACATCAAGGGTCCTAAGTAAATAAAACAGTATTTTCAGTCCTAGGATTTCATTTGTGTTAGTACATAAATACTGACACAGTGGAACAGACCAAAGGTCCATCAAGCCCAGCATCCTGTTTCCAACAGTGACCAATCCAGGTCACAAATACCTGGCAAGGTCCTGAAAAGTTCAATACATTTTATGCTGCTTATCCCAGAAATAGCAGTGGATTTTCCCCAAGCCAATTTAATAATAGTCTATGGACTTTTCCTTTAGGTAGCTGTGCAGACCTTTTTAAAACTCCACTAAGCTAACCGCCTTTACCACATTCTCTGGCAACAAATTCCAGAGTTTAATTACACGTTGACTGAAGAAAGATTTTTTCTCTGATTTGTAATAAATTTGCTACTTTGTAGCTTCATCGCATGCCCCCTAGTCCTAGTATTTTTGGAAAGAGTAAACAAGCGATTCCCATCTCCTTTATCATTTTTGTCGCCCTTCTCTGTACCTTTTCTAATTCTACTATATCTTTTTTGAGATGTATCCTATACTGTTTATTATAAGCCACATTGAACTCAAACTTGTTTGGGATAACGTGGGATACAAATGTCACAAATCTCTCTATATAAAACGCACCTCCAATGTTCTAATGAAGCCGGAAGGCAGCCTGAAACCGGAAGATGTAGTTGTGTAGATCGCTTTTTCCCCATGAGTGTCTGCCCCGCCCTCGCATCACAACGTGATGACGTCGAGGGCGGAGCACTGACACTCACCCAATCGGATCGCCCAAGCCCCTCCGCCCCGGCGCATCACCCAAGGCCCTACCCCCCCCTCGGCGCATCACCCAAGCCCCTACCCCCCCCTCGGGCACATCAACCCCCTCGCCACCCACAGCCGCCAATACTAACGCTGTCCGGCCGCTGCTGCTTCTGTTGAGCAGCAGCGGCCGATACAAAAAGAAAAAAGCAAAAAAAAAAAAAAGATTTTAAACCTGAAACGCGGCTCCGTAGACAGCCATCTGGCATTGGCTGTCATCTCTGCAGCCGCTCCTCCTCTCCCCTCTGACATCACTGCCCCTAGAGGAAGACCCCGGAGGAGCGCAGCGATGTCAGAGGGGAGAGGAGGAGCGGCTGCAGAGAGGGTCCTCAGACCAGTCACTCACTCACTCTCTGTCTCTCACATACACTCTCTCTGACACACTCTCTGTGTATCACTCTCTCTCTGTCACACACACACAGTCTCTATCTCTTTGTCCCTCTCTCTCATACACAGTCTCACACACACACACAGACACTCTGTCTGTCTGTCTGTCTGTCTGTCTCTCTCTCTCATTCTCTCTTTGACACACACACACCGTCTCTCACACACACTCTTTCTGAAACATACACTCCAAGGAAAACCTTGCTAGTGGCAGTTTCATTTCTGACAGAAACAGACCTTTTTTTACTAGTAAATAAATAATTAACTAGTCACATCAAAAATGAATCTTTATAGAATAAACTTAAGTAGAGAGGTGTGGTAGCCGTGTTAGTCCACTCTTAAAGGTTATCAATAGAAATCAAACAAAATAAAACATGGAAAAGAAAATAAGATGATACCTTTTTTATTGGACATAACTTAATACATTTCTTGATTAGCTTTCGAAGGTTGCCCTTCTTCCTCAGATCGGAAATAAGCAAATGTGGTAGCAGATAGTATATATAAGAGAAACATCAAAGCATTACTTTGACAGTCTGACAGAGTGGGAGGGTGAGGGTATGTAAGACCTTTGAAATAAGAATGATTGAATATTTTGACACCCAACAAACAGGACTTAATAAGGATCTGGGTTTTCTAAACCATTATAAACCATAAAGCTGTATTTCTCTGTTTATTACCCTCCTCTCACCTACCAACACCCATCCTGTTAGAATATCAATGAAATACTTTGATGTCCCCATGCATACCACTTCTGCACAGTTAATTAGCGCTGAATATTGGACTGATAATTTATATAATATATATCTATATGATTACTAAATTTATTTCAATACCTTGATTTTTTTTTTTATAGCCATGACCGCCAGTATTTTTAAACAACTCTGCCAGCAAAGCCTGAATATGGGCTCAATGATGAATAACCAGTGCCCAAGGGCATGTCTCATTATAATGTCATCGCTCACCAGTTTGGTTGGAGATCTCGCCTTCTGAACAGCGAATACAGTCATAACAGCAGATGGGCTTTCCTTCCCTGGTTAATATCCTGAACCCAGAATGGCAACTCGGGCTGCATCTGGACTGAGGATTGAGAAAATAATCAGAGAAAGTTGAGATAACACTGAATTCAGTGTGAGTTGGTTCTATCTTTTAAAGTTTTCTTCTCATTACCAAGCTATTCAGTAGAACATGGGGGTGAGGTATGAACGCTATTTTCATTGGAAGTATACATAAAATATGCAACAAGTTTGACCTGGAATCAGTCATTCAGGTTCATTGGGGAATGTGTGGAGGAATGTTCTGGTGCTGGTCACCCTTAAAATTAATATCTTGATTAAACAGAATGATGAAATATCTCTGTTTCCTCAATTAACTTTGAAATTTCCCTTTGCTCATAAGACTCAGACAGATAAGCTCTTTGTTGCCTTACCAAATGGATTCATTTTGACTATTTAAGTCAACATATAGCCAAAATTTATCTGCATATCTGGAGAAGGGAGCAAGGTTGTTCCAGGGACCAGCGTAAAATTCTATAGATAGCAACAATATTCATTTAGTACCCATGGAGGGGCATAATCGAACGCAAACGCCTATCTCCATGGGCGTCTATGTCCGAAAACAGGTACGTGAAGAGGCGGGACAGACCGTATTTTCGAAAAAAAATGCACGTTTTTCAGCTGAGCGTTTTTTTTTTTTTAGCAATAATGGAAACTAAAAATGCCCAGCTCAAAAACGTCCTAAACCGAGCCATTTGGTCATGGGAGGGGCCAGGATTCGTAGTACACTCGCCCCCCTGATATGCCAGGACACCAACTGGGCACCCTAGATGTCAGTGCGGTACACTTCAGAAACAGCTCCCACATGCATAGCTCCCTTACCACGGGTGCTGAGTCCCTAACCCTTCCCCCAAAACCCACTACCCACAAATGTACAACACTACCATAGCTCTTAGGGGTGAAGGGGGCACCTACATGTGGGTACAGTGGGTTTTGGAGGCCTCCCATTTATCAGCACAAGTGTTACAGGTAGGGGGGATGGGCCTGGGTCCGCCTGCCTGAAGTGCACTGCTGTACCCACTAAAAGTGCTCCAGGGACCTGCATACACGCAGGCCTCTAGGACTTGTTGCTGCTATATAACATTGGCACACCAGTTGACACCTGAAGACTAATCTCTCCGAAAACGTCCTTTATTGGAATAAGCACGCTTACTCACAGTTAACTGCAGATCAGAGGTTGTGCCCCACTGGCAACGAGTCTCCCTGGTACTGAGATGAGCAGTAGGTCAGAGCTGGCAGAATGCTGTACAATGCCCTCTTTCAGCCACATTCAAGGGAAGAACTAAGTTCTGTAACGTGGCTAACACGTGAAAGGGATCTAAAACTGGCTTACAAAAATGGCCACTACCTCATGGACTACGGGAAACAAAACAGGGCACACTCTGACCCAGTAAGCAGAAGGAAAAGCACCATGGGAGTACAGCCTACCAACTACCAACATCGTGAGCATTTAACACAAGCTAGTGAAATTACGTAGCCCAATACCCTACACCCACCACAATGCATTGCTGATGTGACTCTGCAGTGCACATAACAGAAAAGGTGTCCCACTCACCCGAGAGCCACATCAGAACCAGGGAAAGGCTGTCACAGGATAGAACACATTCTGCTGTCATGGAGGTGGGTACAGCATTTGAGGCTGGCATACAGGCTGGCAAAAAAGGTTTTTCAAGTGGGTTTTTTTTGGTGGAGGGGGTTAGTGACCACTGGGAGAGTCCGGGGAGGTCATCCCCGATTCCCTCTGGTGGTCATCTGGGCAGTTGGGCCACTTTTTGGGGACTTGTTTGTGAAAAAAAAGGGTCCAAAAAAAGTGACCCAAATTTGCGCTAAAAATGCCTTTCTTTTTTCGATTATTGGCCGAGGACGCCCATCTCTCCTCGGCCGATAACCACGCCCCAGTCCTGCCTTCACCACGCCTCCGACACGCCCCCGGCAACTTTGGTCGTTTCCGCGACAGATTGCAGTTCAAGCCGCCCAAAATCGGCTTTCGATTATACCAATTTGGGCACCCACGGGAGAAAGATGCCTATCTCCCGATTTGGTTCGAAATATGGGCGTCTTTCTCTTTCAAAAATAAGCAGGATATTCTCACATGTGGGTGACATCATCCGACAGAGCCCAGGTGCAGATGTTGCCCAGCGTAATATGACTTGTAAGACGCTTTTGGCAGTGTCCCACTGCTCATGTACGGTGTCTTCATACCCTACGTGCGAGCAAGGAAGCATCAGTAGTATAATAGAGGTAAACGATTACAACTCCTGTGGAGGAGGGAGGGAGGGTATGTGAGAATACATGTCCTGCTACCCTTCTTGGTGGAGCAGTCTGCTTGCATTTTTTAATAGTATTTGCATATATATGTTACCTATGCCATGCGCGTTTATTATCTGTGCGTGTTCTGCCCATAACAGTACTTGTCATGTAACATTTGTTAGAATCTGCACTAGTGTGAAATGTGTTGCATGTGTGTCCCACACATGTGTGTGTGTGCATTATATGTGTGCATTATATGCATTATATGTGTGCATTATATGCATTGTATATGTGTTTTTGTGTACTATGTGTGTGAGTGTGTATTATATGTATAAGTTCATGTATAATATGTATGTGTGTATTCTCCAAGGACAAGCAGGCTGCTTGTTCTCACATGTGGGTCGACGTCTGCGTCAGCCCAGGAATCGGTATTTTGCAAGCAAAATATAAAAAAAGTTTTGCCAGAGTCTTCTGGCGCGCATACACGGACTGATTTCCTGGCCATCACGTGAGCGCGTTCCCTCAGTTTTCTTTTCTCCGCGTTGAGGTGCGGTAGTTTTTTTCTGCGCTCCTCTCAGGCCCAGGAAAGAGTCTTCGAATTTTCATTTTTTTCTAATTTATTCGTTATTAAAAAAAAAAAAGTTCCAGTAGTGTACTTTTAGTTTTGTCCCCTTTCAAGTTTCCTTTGTTTTTCGTTGCGGCCTGTTTTTAGGCTGCACGGTCGGGTTATTCCCTTATTTTTGTGCCCTTTTTCTTTATCAGGCACAATCGCATCTTTTGATTTCGCTGAAGCCGTTTTTCCTTCCATGTCATTGAAGACACTCAGCAGGTTCAAATGTTGTACTCAGTGCAACCAGACCATCTCAGGTATCGATACCCACGCTTGGTGTATCCAGTGCCTTGGGCCCGACCATAGCCCAGCCGCTTGCAGTCTGTGTCTTCGCATGAAGAAACGGACCCAAGTGTCTCGAGAAGCCCAACAAGAGAAGCTTTTTGGGGCTCAGTCCGGTCCTTTGACGTCGACATCGGTACCGAGGTCGGCAGCGTCAACATCGACATCGAGGGACACATTGACGTCGGGATCGAAGGTAATGGCTGCGGAACGACCAACTCGTGCTGGGAGCAGTGAGGCTTCGAGTGGGTCTCCACCTGTTTCGAGGTCTCCTGTTTTACAGGCCCCCCGGGACCGACCTTCTTCGGCCCCGCCCCCGAGGAGACATGAGGATTCCACGTCTTCGGTACCTATGAGTCTCGGTGACAGGCGTCGAGTGGCTAAGAAACACCATCATATTTCTCCTTTGACACATGGTGCTGGGAGCTCCAGGGCATCGAGGGATTTGGCACCCGAAAAGTGTCGGCGCCGAGAGGATCGCTTTCCCTCTATTCAGGAGGTGCCGTTGCGTCGGTCTAGGAGCCCGGTACCTGTAGCAGGTATTCTCCAAGGACAGCAGGCTGATTGTTCTCACAAACCCGCCTATCTCCCCTTTGGAGTTCTTTTGTTTATTATTTGTTTTTGATTAAACTGAGCGGGAATGCTCACGTGATGGGTGGGAAGTTGTCCGCTTGTGAGTGGTGCGTGCGTTTCGCGTGCCAGAAGGCTCTGGCAAAACTTTTATAATTTTGCTGTGAAAAAATTTGCTGTTTCCTGGGCCGCCAAGGACGCTGACCCACATGTGAGAACAATCAGCCTGCTGTCCTCGGAGAATAGCTGCTACAGGTATGTATCTTTGCTTTGCTGGCACACACCTCACTGTTTATATGCAGACAAGGTACAGATGTAATAATCTGTATGTTAGAGCGGAGCACTGAATTTCAGCACACAGTCTTCTAACATATGTGCAAAAAGTACTTTTACTCCCTAACATAATGCAAAGTCATCTGCATTTTAAAAAAATATGCAAACACAGTAAAACAGCGCAGACCACGGATTGCTGAATCGGATGTGATTTTCTCTTTTCCTGTCAGATGTCACTATTTTTCCAGATGGAGACAAAAAAAAAAAGCACATTGCAGATTGCCTCTCCATGCATATAGGTCCAGAGGGGTGCCCTGCCTCGGGCCAGTTGGGGTGGACTGGCCTACCTCAGCTGAAGTAAAGATTGTGCTCTAAAGGAGAAGGAAAAATGTACCAAAATGTAGGGCATATTTTACATAGGGAACAATACCAAATTTAGTGGATTTACATGTGGTTGCCCGTGGTTCCATTATGTTTATACTGTCCATTATCCTGATTACTATTTCTTGTAGATTCTTTTTAAAAGGGATGTAGATTGATACATCGTCTGGGTATCGTCTGAGGTTAAAAGGCTTAAAGTCTTGTTTGGGGTCATCCTCAAGTTGAATAGCATTGGTGAGAGTGGTGAGCTCTGAGGGACCCCACATTTCGCTTTTCATGGAGGCGAGAGAGGGTCAATTGTCTTTACTTGATAGGATCTGGTGGTCAGGAAGCCTAGGAACTGGTCAAGGACTTTCCCCCCCGATTCCAATTTTATCAAGTACTCTTTTAAGGATTTGGTGGTCAACCATGTCAAAAGCGCTTGACATGTCAAATTGTAGTCTGCAGCCTGACTGCGATTAGTGTATTATGGAGTGTTTTTCAGTGTAATCAGTTGGTTGGGTACTATGCCTTCCATTATTTTTGTTGTTAAAGGGGTGGATGCTACTGGTCTGCAGTTTGATGTATCCTTTTTCTTGTGTCCTCTAGAATGGGTGTAAGCAGTATGTTGCCTTTCTCCTGTGAGAAACAGCCTTACTGAAACATGTAATTCATATGGGAGATGAGTTGGTCTATGAAGCGGTCCGGTAGTACTTTTATTAGGTGATTGGGACAGGTGTATGGCATGCAATTGGTGGAAGAGAATTTTCTTAACGCTTGTGCTACTGTCTCATATGTGAATTGTGAAAACATTCCATATCCTGTCCACTGGGGTTTCTTCTAGGGGGTGGTCGAGTTCATCTATGGGGGTTTCTAGAATTGTGTCATCATGTGTTAGGCTCTTCCTGAGGTTGCAGATCTTTTCATCGAAATATTTGGCTAGCTTATTTACTGATGGGGGCTCTTCACTCGCTGATGTCACTGGCTTGGTGTTTGTTAAAATATGTATGTTTATATAGTTTCTTTATGTCTTTGTAATCCAAGCCTATTTGTTCTTTGTAATATTTTATTTTGGCCTGTCTAATTTTGTTTTTTTTACCTGTTTTGTGCTTCCCTCTATGCATTTTTGTTTATATCATTCTTATTTTTCATCCATGCTCGTTCAAGTCTTCTGCAGTGGGTTTTAGCCATTTTTAGTTCTGCTTTTTGCTTTCAAAGGGGCTATTGTGTCCAGTAACTTCTTTTGTCCCATTCTGTTAGGAATCCCTCTCTGTTAGTCACTAGCTACCATTGATCTTTATATATAGCCATCAAAAATTTGGTTGCATTGATCTTTCCACGTGGTTTTTATGGCATTAGTGATTGTGTTGGATGAGTTTTGTGTTCTTTCCAGTAGAGGGTCATGTTTAGTTTGAAGTGATCAGACCAAGGAACGTCTGTCCATCCTGGGTTCAGTATTCTAAAGTCATTGTCATGTGAGAATCTGTAGGCTAGTAGGTCTATGGTATGACCTTTACTATGAGTTGAAGCCGTTGGTGGTTGCTGGAAGTAAGTCACTTTCTTTGGAGAGTTTGTTCTCTGGTCATCTAGTTGGAAATTAATGTCTCCTATTAGCAGGGTATTAGGGTTGGCTCTGCATGTATTTGAGATGAAGTCCATGAAGTTTGTTTGAGTCATTTTCCAATTTCCTGGGGGTCTGGAGAATAGGATACAGCAAAGTTGGTTCTGTAGAGATTGGTCCTTGATCTTGAATGAGGCAATTTCCAAATGTGGTGTTACAGATTTCACAACAGCTTTTGCCATGAAGAAGGATCTGTAGATTAAAGCAATTCCCTCGCCTCTTTTCCCATTTCTGTCCAATGTTGGATTTTATATCCTGGTGGTGTCTTTTTTGTCGTGGATCCATGTTTTGTTGAGGAAAGCCAGATCAAGGTCTTCATTAGTTATCCAGTCCTTTAATATTTCAGTTTTGTTTACCACTGATCTAGCGTTGATATGTCCCACTGGTGTTGGTAGGTAGTTGTCATTCATTGTCACATCTTTAACTAAAGACATTAAAGCAGCAGTTTCATCGTTGCTAAAATCAATTGGATCACGTTTAGAATTATGTTTACCAGACAACTTCTGGTAAAAAGGGTGTCTACGAGCAGAATAGTTAGGTATCCATAAACGGCAAAAAATAAGCATACCTAGCAAGGCTCGCAACTGAGTGAGAGTTGTGGGCAATTGCAAGGCAGAGGCATTCTTTAATGTGTCAGGGCCAAGACAGCGCTGTTGTGAGCCAATGTCATATCCAAGAAAAGTGACACGAGTTTGTGCTACTTTCAGCTTCTTTTTGTTAACTTTCCTGCTTATAATCAAAAGAGAAAAACGCCTATATTGCGACCCAAATCGGGAGATGGGCATCTTTTTCCCATGGGCGCCCATATCGGTATAATCGAAAGCCAATTTTGGGCGTTTCCAACTGCAATCCGTTGCGGAAACGACCAAAGTTGATAGGGGCATGTCGGAAGCGTGGTGAAGGCGGGACTGGGGTGTGGTTATTGGCCGAGGAGAGATGGGCGTCCTCGGCCAATAATCAAAAAAAGAAAGGCGTTTTTAGTGCGAATTTGGGTCACTTTTTTTGGACCCTGTTTTTTCACAAACAAGTCCCCAAAAAGTGGCCCAACTGCCCAGATGACCACCGGAGGGAATTGGGGATGACCTCCCTGGACTCCCCCAGTGGTCACTAACCCCCTCCCACCAAAAAAAAACCCACTTGAAAAACCTTTTTTGCCAGCCTGTATGCCAGCCTCAAATGCTGTACCCACCTCCATGACAGCAGAATGTGTTCTATCCATTGACAGCCTTTCCCTGGTTCTGATGTGGCTCTCGGGTGAGTGGGACACCTTTTCTGTTATGCGCACTGCAGAGTCACATCAGCAATGCATTGTGGTGGGTGTAGGGTATTGGGCTCCATAATTCCACTAGCTTATGGCAAATGCTCACGAAGTTGGTAGTTGGTAGGCTGTACTCCCATGGTGCTTTTCCCCCTGCTAACTGGGTCAGAGGGTATCCAGTTTTGTTTCCGGTAGTCCATGAGGTAGTGGCCATTTTTGTAAGCCAGTTTTAGATCCCTTTCATGTGTTAGCCACGTTACAGAACTTAGTTCTTCCTTGAATGTGGCTGAAAGAGGGCATTGTACAGCATTCTGCCAGCTCTGACCTGCTAATCTCACTACCAGGGAGACTCGTTGCCAGTGGTGGGGCAGAACCTCTGATCTGCAGTTAACTGTGAGTAAATGCGGTTATTCCAATAAAGGACGTTTTCGGAGAGATTAGTCTTCAGGTGTCAACCGGTGTGCCAATGTTATACAGCAGTAACAAGTCCTAGAGGCCTGCGTGTATGCAGGTCCCTGGAGCACTTTTAGTGGGTACCGCAGTGCACTTCAGGCAGGCGGACCCAGGCCCATCCCCCTCCCACCTGTACCACTTGTGCTGGTAAATGGGAGGCCTCCAAAACCCACTGTACCCACATGTAGGTGCCCCCTTCACCCCTAAGAGCTATGGTAGTGTTGTACATTTATAGGTAGTGGGTTTTGGGGGAGGGGGGTTGGGGGTTGGGGGCTCTGCACCCGTGGTAAGGGATCTATGCATGTGGGAGCTTTTTCTGAAGTCCACCGCACTGACCTCTAGGGTGCCCAGTTGGTGTTCTGGCATATCAGGGGGGCCAGTGTACTACGAATCCTGGCCCCTCCCATGACCAAATGGCTCAGATTAGGACGTGTTTGAGCTGGGCGTTTTTAGTTTCCATTATCGCTAAAAATTTCTTGTTCAGTGTGGAGAATGACGGCAAAAGTTAGAGAAGTGTTGGCAGTAGGGTCAGGGATGTCAAAATGTATTTGAAATCAAAATTGTGTCAGTAAATCTCATCCAAGTAAATTTACAGGGCAGGAAGGAGCATACAGCAAAGAAGCCGTAAGTTTCTGGTCAGCAAATTGTATCTGCATGGACTCTATCAAAGGAGTTGAGGAAGGAACTCCATCAAAACCAGTGGTAGTAATTTTACTTCGTGACAACTTCATCAATTGTTGTAAGCGGAGAGGGGCATTGGCCAACACGATGCGAGAGGCACCCGTGTCTGCCTTGTATGTTTAGGGTAACCATAGGATCAGAATAGTCAGCTTGGGCATGCACAATGGTTAGTCATTGATCAGGGTAGTGATCGGCTGGATTCCATAGAGGGAAAGATTGGCGCTGAGGAGGAGAGAAATGATAACCTCTTCCGGGAGTGCGGCCACGGCCACTATTATGGCCGGTTTTGCACTCATCAGCAAAATGTCCATAATTATTACATCGAAAACATTGTACACCCACACGTCACATAGGACTGGGGTGATAACTGTAATCACGATATGGGGCAGCAAGGAAATCTCAAGCCCGTTGTCTACCATGGGGATTATGGATGGTACCTCCGTAACGTCCCCTAAAAGGTCCCCTAGTGTTATTGTACATGGGGCAACAGGGTAAGGATCAGCAGTACTGGAGGCAGTACTGGGGTTTGAGGCTGTTGGGCCAAAGGTAGAAGCATGTGTGTCACTAGGTTTACTACCTTTAAGCTGGTCGATTTGCAAGGACATGAGATGAGTTTGAAGCTTCTGCATATCCTTGGTTTTGTTAAGGTTGTTTTTAACTAAAATTCTGCAGTGGTGCAGAATGTGTTCCTTCATTTCTGGCCATAATTTTTGAGAAATACCTACAGTATTATCTAATCCTTCTCTAACCTTAGCAGGCAGGGTTTTTTTAAAAAGGTGATAAAAATAGGGAGACTATTAGGAGAATCGAATCTCTCCTTGGTCTCGTCGTTTTCAACTGTTGGAGTTTAAGAATGTAAGACTCCAACTAATCTGACCAGCATATACCATATAATCCATATTATTTACATGTTGAGTTGGGATATTCTATTTCTTGTGAGTTTTTTAGGGCCTTTGTTGAGTTTGGTATTCAAGTGACTGGTTTCCATTTTGTGGTTTGTCCTGTTCGACTGTCTAGGCTCTGCCCAGGGAGAAGGCGATTCTTCCCACTGGGTGATGTGGGAAGATTAGTATCGGGATATTTTTATTTTCTCCTTGGGTTAGGGCATCTGTGGGTATTATTAGCATTATGGTTACAAATCCTATTTGTATTCTTGTATTGCACATGCTAACTCTTGAGGAGCAGGGGATTTGTGTGTGTGTGTGTATGTGTGTGTATTAGTGTGTGTGTATGAGAGAATAGTTGGTCAGCCTCTGATTTCCCTGTCCCAGGACAGTGCATTCCTGCTCAAGGTCAGTGAGGAAGAGGGATAAGAGGAAGGAAACTGCTTTGATTGTAACCACAGAAAGGCAGTATATCAAATCCCATCCCCTTTTCTAAATAGCCCCCAAGTGTTACTGCACTGTTTCCCCATAGAGTGGAGGATGACTCCGAAACCTATTTAATACATATATAAGTTATTCCAAAATAAAGATACCACCAACAACTCAAATTGAGTATAGTATCTAATTTTAGCTATAATATAAAATATATGAAATTTAGGATGGCCTCAACCAATGGTGCAGTTTCTTGGTAAAAACAGGACATTCAACTTGGATTTGCCCAGCAACTGAAACAATATTTAAATGAACCATCTTTTACATAAATATTAATAATTGTATTTTTTTTATAAGCATTTTCTGCTGTTCCTTTCAGGCCTTAGCAGAATAACATAGCACTTAGGAAAAAAGATACAGCCCAGAAGTCCAGCACTTGAGGCCAGGATAGCAAATATCTCCACTGCCACCGTGTACTTGCCCTTGGTGCTCAGGTACGTTGGGATGAAGGAGATCCAGACGCTACAGAACACCAACATGCTGAAGGTGATGTACTTGGCTTCATTGAACCTGTCAGGTAGATTTCTTGCTAAGAAAGCTACAATAAAGCTGATACCAGCTAGAAATCCAAGATATCCTAGAACACAGTAAAATGCAACTATTGACCCTTCATTACATTCATTTAGTATTGTTCCAATTTCTGATCTCATATTAAGATATGGGAATGGGGGAGCAGTGAACAACCAGGCAAAACACAGAACAGTTTGAATAAGGGAACAGAAAAGGACTACAGAAATTGAGATCCTGGAACCCATCCATTTCCGGAGCTTGCTTCCAGGTTTGGTGGCATGAAAGGCCATGACCACAGTAGTTGTTTTTGCCAATATAGAGGAGAGCGCGATGGAGAAACTGATCCCAAAGGCAGTCTGTCGGAGAATACATGTCATTTTGTCAGGGTGACCAATGAATACCAAGGAGCAAAGGAAGCAGAGAATGAGGGAGATGAGGAGAATGTAACTGAGTTCTCGGTTGTTGGCTCTCACTATGGGGGTGTCTTTGTAATGAATAAAGATCCCCAAAATAACAGTATTAATGAGAATTAACAAAATACAGATGAAAGTCAAAGTTATCCCCAAAGGCTCTTCATAGGTCAGGAATGTTATCACTTTCAGGATGCAGGCATCTTTCTTTTGATTGGGCCATTGGTCCTCTGGGCATTTTGTACAAGTGTCCATATCTGAGAATGAAAAATATTGTCCCATTATCTCGCAAATAGCATCAGTTATAGGACAGTAACTTTTCCCTTATAGTAAGGCATGTTTCAAAATGACAGACAGTAGTAAACACTAAAGTAATGAACAATGAGTTTACTAGAAATGGTCTCTCTGAAGTACTTGTACCTGAAATGGATGTCCTATTCTATTCTACTTTATTACGCATCTTTTTATACCAATTTATCAAAATCTTCAAAGCAGTTCACAACAAGAATAAATATTCCATTCAGATATGATATACAAGTTACATCTCATTTGATTCCTGACATGATAAAAAAATCACATGGAGAATAGATAAGATTTAAAAAAAAAAGATTATAATTGGAAGTCAGTCGAACGGACACTGGTAAACTATTCCATATTTTTGGACCCTGAAAAACAAAGAATGCTTAAAAAAATTCCACACATATTATCCAATGGAGGTGTGAGTAGTTTTGCTAGCAGTATCCAGCTCATATTTTTGGATTAGATACAAGGTATTCCACTAGGACACGTGAAGAGCTATTTTTCATAGAATACTGAGATTGCGATTGACATGTCCAGATCAGAATGCGCTCAATTCTGGCAGTTTTTCAAAAGGGACAAAAACATCAAACGATAGAAGGAAGCTGACTTGATTTGGAGACCCAGCACAGCCCATGTTTGGCAGATGCCTGCATCAAGGGTCAAATATGGATACACTACAAAACGTAATCCAACATAAATCTTCCTGTTGTTTGGTGTTTTCGTCCTATTTGTGGCCTACTTCAATGACTTGATCCACATCTTGTTTGTGTTGCTGATTACCTCTTATTTATTTATTTATTTATTTATTTATTCATGACATTTATATCCCACATTAGCCCGAAATATACTCAAGTTCAATGTGGCTTACAAACAATAAAGTGAATAAAACATAATAATGTATAGAATATAACATAAATTACTATAGGTTCAAGAAGCAAATTAATACATGTGCAGTAAGTAACCAGGGATTTAGACTATAGCAAGGACAAACAAATAATTAAGGATGGATAGGTGAGAGCATAATTAGGCAGGACTAGATGGGAAATGAGATGAAAGAAAAGGGTGTGGGTAAAATTCAAATAGAGTTCTTTGTATTCAGAAAGGCCACAATGAAGAAATGTGTTTTTAGAAGACTTCTAAAAGTTAGGTAATCATCTATAAACTTGATTGATTTAGGAAGAGAATTCAAAATTTTGGTGCCTTGATAGGAGAAATTAGCAGAGTGAATTGTTTTATAGATCACATTCTTACAGATAGGGAAATGTAAGCCAAGATATTCTCTAGATGATGAAACAGCATTACAAAGTGGTAATTCAATAAGACTATTCATATATGGTGGGGCTTGACCAAACAGGATTTGGTGAATGAAAACGCATAATTAGAATCTCTTATTGGTAACCAATGTAGCTCATATAAAAGAGGAGTGGCTTTGGCGAAGTGAGGAGATCTACATATAAGACTAGCAGCAGTATTTTGAGCTGTTTGTAATTTTTTGAGAAGACCACCATTAAGTCCAGCATAGATGGAATTGCAATAGTTGACTCTGGTGAGGAAAAGTGATTGAAACAAAGTACGAAAGACAGATCTAGAGAAAAATGGCCTCAATCTCTTTATCTAGCAAAGTGAGTGAAAGGGGCTTGGTTTTCAAGGGTGGGGAAACAATCTATTGTAACTCCCGAGATTTTCATTGATGACGCAAGGGAATAGGTTTTGTTCTTAATAGTAAAGTTACTAAGATTCATAGGATGGCGAGGGTTAGTTATAATTAGAAACTTATTTTTATCCATATTAAGTTTTAGTTTGAAATTACTTTCTTGCTTTGTGTTGATAATTTAGAAAAGGCAGGAGTGCATGCATATTTGCTGGCCCATGTTGGGTCTTCAATAAAGGCTTAATATTGGCCTGGCACATTATAGCGTAAAGTCACTCACCATTTTGGCTGGAGACCTCTCCCTCTGGACAGGGGATACAGTCATAGCAGCAGACAGGCTTTCCTTCCCTGGTTAATTTCCTAGACCCAGGACGGCAACTTGGGCTGCATCTGGACTGCAGAGGTTCCTGAGGTTTGAGAAAAAATCTGAATAACTTGAGAAAATACTGGATTATGACTTTTCAAATGCCGTATTACATTTCTGTCTAAAAATGAGCCAGTTTTGCAAATGTCATTTCATGAATAATTCGTTCTATATATAGGAACCAACACTAAAAGACAGAGAGAGAGAGAGAGAGAGAGAGAGAGAGAGAGAGAGAGAGAGAGAGAGAGAACTAGAAACGAAGAGAAGTATATCTTAGGTGTGGAAAAACATATTGTAGATGGAGTAATCAGGACATCAGGAAGGTCAGCATAATCCACAACAAACAACTATAAGTATATAGATTGGGAACCAAACAAAAAGATAGAAAAGGTTGAAAAAGAGCATGTCTCCAAAGGCAACACAGAGTCTTTCCATTTCTATGCAATTCAAACCTTGGCTATAAGCATTAATTGTCTAATCAAATCCAAATGCTCCTGATTAACTAAAAGCTGTGGTGGCATTCCCAGAAGAATGAAAGCTAGGTCTGGTGGAATCTCTACTTGGAATAGATTTGTAATATATGTAAATTACCACCCTTAAAACAATTGGATCTGGGGGCATGTCCACCACATATGTGTGGTATCTCCTTGGATGGAACATCTTCTCCAGCTGTGGTTGCCATTTGTAAATGCAGTTTGGAGTGAGACAATAGAATACAGGATTCTCATTTGGGTGTTAGTAAGTGTCAGTGAAATAAAGAAATGAAACTGTAGAATTTTTAATTAAAAAAATCACTAGCTTTGCTCAATTTAACAATTGTTTATTAATATATCGATATTTGAGGACATACAAGTCTTAATGGCAGACAAGGTGTGTTCTAAATTCTAGACACAGGTATCTTGAACACATAGGATTAAAAGAAAATATAAAGAGATTCATTATTGTAAGGGCATAGGTTAGTTTACTAATGACTACATAAATATTTAGTGGGAGACTCTATACATGGCGCCTAAAAAATCGGCGTGGAAATCAATTCCGACTAGGCGTATTCTATAAGTGGCACCTAGAATTAGACTCGGTGTATAGAATATGCTTAGTTGATATCTCAGTGCCTAAAACAACTTGCATCCATTTACACCAATGAAAACAGGGTGTAAATCCCGTCATGTAAATTTAGGCGCACTGGGCCATATTCTGTAACTACATGTGTAATTTTCAGAATGCCCACAAAATGCCCATGTCCCCACCTATAACCATGCCTCTTTTTGCCTGCACATCTTAGAAGTTAGGCGCACTGCATTACAGAATACGTTGAGCAAGTTGTGCACGTAAATTCTAATTATTGCCAATTAGTGCTCATTATTGCTTGTGAAGAGCTGTTATCAATGCTGATTAGCTTCTTAAGCCAATTAAGTTATGTGCATTGTTATAGAATTCGCTTGGATTTTGGCACAAATCTCTAGGCCTGCTATATAAAATCTGGGGGATAGTTTATAGCCTCTGTGATAGACGTCTTCACCCCTGACCATCAGATTAGTCATTATATATTGGAGATAAATTGCTCACAAGGCAAGATACAAAGACTTGTAACGTTTTCCTTTCCTATCTCAAATAACAGTATACTCTGCTATTCACGTTTATAATGGTGAGGTAATGCACATCCAGCAAAGGGTCATATGTAGGTTAGTTATTAGCAAAATCTAGTCTAATAACTAGAGCTACATTAATAAGTTTATATCTAAGATAGAATTTTTTCCACAAAAGCAACAGGACCATATCGTAGTCCAGAAATGCCCAATAGACTGTGTTCCCTCTCCATCTAAACAAAGGGACTGGTCCTACTTGCTTTAGCGATGGAACCCTTAGCTATTTTAATACGATCAACTCCAAAATTTCAGGGAATTACTATTAATGATGAGCTGCAAACATTTCCTTGTATGCTGATGTGAGCTTCCAAACTCTATTCCTAATTGTTTTTTCATTATAGCAGAATTGGTTCTATGTCTGGTTTCGCTATTAACGTCAATGAATCAATCATTATGCCTTGTAACCCACACTCTAGATTGAATCATAATTTTCCTTTACCTTACAGACTGAAATAGACCTACAGCTTTTGATAGCTAGACATAACTGTTTCAAACCGCTTAGATCGTTTATATAATCTTAATCATCTGTACTATTAAGTTCCTTACAACTAAAAGCTCTTTCCCCTCAAAACCCTGACTGCTTTGTCTCATGACTGGGGAGAATTAATATTTAAAAAAATGTATTTCCCATTTACCCCTGGATTCTATATAACGTGCTGAAATCCAGGCATATTCTATAACTATGCCCATAACTTAATTGGCTTAACAAGCTAATTAGCGTTAACAGGTCTTAATGAGCAATAATGAGCATTAATTGGCAATAATTAGAATTTAAGTGTACAACTCACTAAGCATATTTTGTAATGCACTGTGCCTAAATTCTAAAGCGTGCAGCCAAAAAGGGGTGTGGTTATGGGCAGGGAAATGGGCATTCCAAAATTTACATGTACTGTTATAGAACGTGCCCCTGTGCAACTAAATCTATGCGATGACATTTACGCCACGCTTCCCTTGGTGTAAATGGATGCATGTAGGCTCCGGGCTGTATGAATTGCTGCTCACTGCTTCTGACCACTGGAGACAAGAAGGTACATGGTGGTGTTGGTGGTGGTGGTGGTGGTGGGGGGTGTCAAGAGAGAAAAGGTAAGATCTGATTGCTGACTGGAGAGGGAACAGGAGAGAGAGATACTGAACTATTTGTGAGGATGGAGGGGGAGAAGAGAAGGTAAATGGTGGACTATATGTGGGGAGGGGGAGAATATAAAATGTTGGACCATGTGTGGGGGTGCAGGTGGGGTGGGGAAGAAGGGAAAATGCTGGACCATGTTTGGGTGGGGAGGGGTGATGGGGTAGAACGTAAAACGCCGGACCATTTGTGGAAGTGTGCCTTGACAATTTTAGCACCACGTAAGTGTGCCATGAGAAGAAAATGTTTGAATAACTCTGCTATAAATGGTTCTCTGCTCGATGCGCCCTTTATAGAATGCTGGTTGATTGCACATCTTTCCGACACCTAACTATGAGTCCCATTTATTGAATCTCTCTCAAAATGCGCATGGTTCAGTGTTTTCCAGCTTGTTTTTGTATTATTATTATTTAAAGTTTATTAAAAATTTGATATACCGCCCTTCACAATCACATCAGAGCGGTGTTCAATAGTCAAATAAAACCAGGAGGAAAGTACAAAATACAAGGAAAAGATAGAGGAAAAAAGAGTATTAAAATAAAATAAAATAAAATGAGATTAAAATCAATATAAAGTAGAAATTAAATTAAATAAATTTAGTACATTAAGTAGACTGTGGCTTCAATCTAAGACCCCAAGGGAGAGTAACAAAGAGAAAGGCTAAGACTTAAAAAGACTCAATGATTGCTCAGAGCGGAGGGCTAGCAGGAAGGATTCCTAAAAGAGGGGACCGGATAAAAGAAAGCAGAGTGAGATGTAGATTCCAGATGAGACAAATGGACTGGAGGGATAGAAAGGTGGCAGGCAAAGAGAGAATGGAGAGGGCGAGAAGGGGTGTAAGGAGAAATGAGAGCAGTGAGGTAATGGGGGAGGTGCCAAACTGAAGGGCCTTAAAAGCCAGAGTGGAGAATTTAAATTGAATTTAAATCTGACCTCGATGAATGTGTTGTTCCACGTGATCGACTCTTCATAGATAGTAAATTCCTGCTCTGCTGGAGCATAAGGGTTATACCTTCCAATAATTTCATTACTCTGTGTCTCTTCGGATATAAAGACATTGCTTATAATATCATAACCAATGGCGAGATTACCATTCTCATCAAAAAAGATTTCCTCACCCAAAACATTCTTAAAGCGGTGGTTCTTCAGATAATGATGAAGCTAATGAAAACAAGAAACACTTTGAGTAGTGAAACTCACTGCAGGGATACACTGCTAACTTTAAGCTCATACAATCTGCTCCTGAATTATGGACGTTTTCAATTTGAAGCAATATTAGGGCGGAACTTATTGTTGAAGAGGGTCCCTTGTCATGGAATGGCCCCCAAGGTGTCACTATTTATGATATATGTATAGGGCTAGATTCTATTTATGACACCTAAAAAATCTGTGCCGAGAAAGTACGCCTAGGCATATTCTATAAACTACAAGTTAGTCTCAGTTTATAGCAGAGCGGGTACATAAGATCATAACATAAGAGTAGCCATACTGGGTCAGGCCAGTGGTCCATCTAGCCCAGTATTCTGTTTTCCAAACAGTGGCCAAGTCAGGTCACAAGTACCTGGCAGAAACCCAAATCGTGGCAACATTCCAGAACCCCAAAGAGTAACAACATTCTGGAATCATAACGAATAGCAAGATTCCATGAAGAACCTCAAAAGAGTAGTAACATTCCGGAACCAAAAAGAGTAACAAGATTCCAGAATCCCAAAGTGTAGCAACATTCCATGCTACAAATCTCAGGGCAAGCAGTTGCTTTCCATGTCTGTCTCAATAACAGACTATGGACTTTTCATCCAGGAATTTGTCCAATCCTTTTTTAAACCCAGATACGCTAACCGCTGTTACCATATCCTCCGGCAAAGAGATCCAGAGCATTTAAATTTTAGGAATGCCATGACCTGCCCATTCTTCTCCCATTACTACTACTACTACTTATCATTTCTATAGCGCTACAAGGCATACACAGCGCTGCACACCATACACAAAAAGACAGTCCCTGCTCAAAGAGCTTACAATCTAGATAAGACAGGCAGACAGACAGAACAATTAAGGGCAAGGGAATAAAGAGGACAGGGCAAGTGAGCAGTGGTTAGGAGTTAAAAGCAGTGGTAAAGAGGTGGGCTTTAAGTTTGGACTTGAAAATGGCCAAAGAGGGGGCTAGACGTACAGGCTCGGGAAGTTTATTCCAGGCGTGAGGTGCAGCAAGATAAGAGGAACGGAGTCTGGAATTAGCAGTAGAGGAGAAGGAAACAGATAAGAGAGATTTATCAACAGAATGGAGTACCCGAGGGGGGGGGGGGGGTACCCATTACCCATTGATTGCTTGTTAGGGTCCAATTATTTGCCCTGTTAGAATTGTGCACATATACAGAATCTGGGGGGTGTGGGGGGGGGGGGGGGGGGTAATATGGACTAACTCCAATAAACATTTAATTTAAATAAAAGGCTTACGGTATGTTTATTCTTTCTTTTGCTATACTGTTTATCATAAGCAGGTGTAAGCATGTTACATAAAACATGATATCCAAAATAAAATCATTGAAAAGAACGCCATCAAATTGACAGAACAGTATTCATTCATACAAAACAAGCAGAAGTTATCAATAAATTAAGAGGCTGCTGAGTTCCCAGTCTCCCTTTTTCTCTTGGCGTTTTGGTGATAGAAATTTCTAGCGTGTTTACAGACTTCAGATCTACTTTGTTCATTCAAAGTTGCATGTTGTGTTGAACCATCATCTACCTTTATACCACCAACACCACAGGACTCCTGAGGCAGGTATTTTCACACTGAAACACAGCAGCTGTGTCGAGTCCATAGAGTTGTTTCAATAAAGATCATCCTTTAAACTTATGTCTCCCTTGGTCTTTTGGAAGAGCCTATCTGCCCTACTCCCTGAACTCTCTTGCTGACGTACGTAGGGACGTGTTCCTCTACCTTGTGTGGTTGTCTCCTTTGCCTGTCACCCCCATGCCATTGGTTAATTCAAAATAATAAGTTTTAAGTGTGATTTTAAAATTAGCAAATGATAGTTTTGACCAGATATATGATGGAAGAACACTCCAGAGCATTCGTCGATTCATAATGCGGTACCTCAGTCAGCTGAGAGCACATTGGTTTAGCCTAAATTACTGTTTTTGTCTCCACCACTTCCATTGGAAGGCCATTCCATGAATTCACCACCCTTTCCATGAAGAAGTATTTCCTCAGATTACTTCTGAATCTGCCCTCTTTCACCTTCATCCTATGCCCCCTATCCTTCCAGAGCTTCCATTCAATTCAAAGAGACTCATCTCCATGCATTTAAGCTGCATAGGTATTTTAAATGTCTCAACATATCTCCCACCTTTTTTCCAAAGAATTCATATTGAGATCTTTAAGTCTGACCTTATAACGCTTTATGACGAAGACCACTGAACACTTTAGTTGCCACCCTCTGGACCGACTCCATCTTTTTGAAGGTGCGGTCTTCGGAATTGTACACAATATTCTAATTAAGGTCTCACCAGAGTCCTTTACAGGGGCATCATCACCTCATTTTTCATAGTGGCTATTCCTCCTATGCACCCAAGCATCCTTCTAACTCTCACTGTCGCGTTTTCTACCTGGTTGACCACTCTAAGATCATCACAGACAATCACACCAAAGTCCATCTCCTCTTTCATGCACAAAAGTTCTTCACCCATTAAACTGTACTGTTCCCTCGAAGTTTTGCAGCCCAAATGCACGACCCTGCATTTTTTAGCATGAAATCTTTGTAGCCAAATTTCAGACCATTCCTCTAGCTTTGCTAAGTCCTTCCTCATGTTATCCACACCATCAGGGTTATCTACGTTATTGCAGATTTGGGAATCATCTGCAAAGAGGCAAACCTTACCAGAGAGCCCTTTAGCAATACCACTTAAAAAATGTTAAAAAGAACCGGCCTAAGAATTGAAATTTGTGGCACATCACTGGTAACATCTTTTTCCTCAGAATGAGCTCCATTTACTACTACCCTCAGTTTTCTTCCACTCAACCAGTTCCTAACCCAGTCAGTCACTTCAGGGCCCATACCAAGTGTACTCAGTTTATTATTAGTTGTCTTTGTGGAACAATGTCAAAATCTAAATACATTACATCTAGCGCCCTCCCTCGATCCAACTCTCTGATCACCCAGTGTCACGACTGTGGCTGTGACCCCTCTTTTGACTCACCTTTTTGCTGGTCAGTTCATGAGCTGGCTTCTTTTCTGCATTGTTGTGTTTGTCCTGTGTGTTCCAAGCCCACTTTGGTGTTCAGAGTGTAGGCTTCTAATAACTGTGTGTTCCAAGCCTCACCTCTGTTTTCAGTGTGTATTTCCTGTTTCTGTCCTTTAGGGTTTCCGTTTACTCTGTGTTTCAAGCCTCACTTTGGGTTCTGTGTATTTTTTGTCTCTGTCCTGTTATAAGGAAGTGGTTCACTTGCATTCAGGGCCTTTGCAATGCCAAAGGTCCCCAAGTTAGTCTGTGTGCTTGGTAGCACTTCTGCCTAGATCCTTGTTGCCTTGTTCTTGTCTGTGTGTCTGTGGGCACTTCTGTGTCTTGTCTTCTTAATTGTGGTGCCTCGGCCTGTGTGCACCTCTGCCTTTAGCCTTAGTTCTGTTGTTTGTCTGTTTGTGTGCTTTGTGTCTAGCCTAGTCTGCCTTGTTTGTTCTAGCCCCTTCTACCTTAGCTTCAGCCTTAGTTCTGTTGTCTGTCTGTGTGGGTTAGCTTTGGTTCTGTCCCCTGCTTGGCTGTCTTTACCCTGGTAGTCTTTTGTTCCAGTCCCCTTCCTGCTTGCCTCAGCCTTGCAAGGTTTCAGCTTTGGTTCTGTCCCTGCTTATCTGCCTTTGCCCTGTTTGTCCATAGCTTCAGCCCCTACCCTGATTGTGTCTGCCTTGTCTGAGTATCCTGAATCCTGTTTCTGCCAAGCCAAGTCCGTTTCAGTATTTGGTTCCACTCCACTCCACTCCAGTCAAGCCAAGCTTGTTCCAGTATACGGTTCCAGTGAAGCCAAGCCAAGTCCATTCCAGTATTTGGTTCCACTCCAGTCAGTCAAGCTTGTTCCAGTATCCGATTCCAGTCCAGTCGAGCCAAGTCCATTCCAGCTTTTGGCTCCAGCCCAGCCCAGTCAAGCCAAGCTTGTTCCAGTAGCTGACTCTAGCCAAGCCAAGTGCATCCTGAATCTTGCCTAGTCTTGCTTGGGGGGGGGGGGGGGAGTTGCCTCCTGCTGCCGCTCGCTGATTGTATTCAAAGGACTCACATTGTTCCAGAGTTCACGCCTGGTTGTTCAAAGCCTGGGAACGTGACACCCAGTCAAAGAAATTAATTAGATTTGTCTCACAAGATTTGCCTCTAGTGGAAAGGGACCACATATGCTCTTCTTCAGTCTTCTGGGACAACTTCTGACTCTAGAGAAGCATTAAAAAGATCAGCCAGCAGAGCTGCTAGAACTTCCCTAAGTTCCTTCAGTACCCTCAGATGTATACTATCCGGTTCCATTGCTTTGTCCCATTGCCAGCTCCTCATGAACCAATCCTCTGAAAATCATTCTGGGACTACCTATTTTGGTTTGTCTTCTGTGGTCCTGCTGCTGGCCTTCCAGCTAAAAACAAATAACAAAAATATTTGTTAAGCAATTCCGCCTTATCTTTACCAGCTTCTACATATTCATCCTGTTCACCTATGAGTCTCATAGTGCCACTTTTGCACTTCCTCCTATCACTAATTGTCACAACTGTCAGGAATGGTGAGCCCTTGGACCAAAGCCGGAGCTTTGGCAGACAAATCACTGGGGCCGGCACAGGCACGAATCACAACAGACTGGACTAGGATAAACAGACTCAACAAGGCAGGACAGAGGTAACTAAACACAATGGACAACACAAGAATCGGATCCAGACGAGGCAAGGAAAAGCAGGCAAAGGGCCAGAACTGGAACCCAAACAGGACAAGGCACGACTCGGAACTGGATTAAAACTGGGACTGGGACCCAGAAATGCAAGACAAGGCAAAACACGGAAGTAGATTAAATCTGGGTCCAGAAAAGGGCAAGACAAGGACAAGGCAAGGACTGGATCCGGACAGGACTAGACTGAAAGAGACAAGACAAAGCACACCTAGACAGGCAAGACAGGGTAGGAGCTAGGCAACAAGAATAACAGAAGCAAGACAATAAACAAGGCAGGAATAGGATTCAGGATTCTCAAACAGGCTTGGCTGGAACAGGATTCAGGATTCTCAAACAGGATTCAGGATTCTCAAATAGGCTTGGCTGGAAACAGGATTCAGGAGCGGGCTTGGCTTGGCTTCACTGGAACAGGAGTCTGAAAGGGACATGGCTTGATAGAAAGCAGGGACAGAACTAGCTCAAACACATAACAGGGGCAGAACCTGGCTCAAACACACAACAGGAACAGAACTTGGCAGAAACAGAGCTCAAGAGCCAGGAAGCAAACATAGTAGGCAAAGGATTAAGCAAACTAAGGGAAGACAAACAAAGAAGCAATGTGCTTACCAGCACCCACAGCTGGATAGCAGTGAACTAATCAGGTATGATGCTTGCTTCTACAGACTAAGAATAAACAGACAAGAACCACACACACAGGAAACAGAACAGGGAATACAGAAACAGAGCTTGGCTAAACACAGATGTTGGCTTAAACACAGAGCTTAACTATAGCAAGAGTAAAAAGCAGGGCTAGACTAAAAGCAGGAGCCAAGGGTAGAATCAAACAGATACAGACACCAAGGGCAGGGTGTGGCTCTATAGCCAGGCTTTCAGGAAACAAGATTCAAAAGCAAACTCACAGAAACAAAATAAAGCATTGAAACACAAGACTCAGGGAAACACAGAACAGACCTTCAGGAGCAAGACTCAGGAACAAAGCCAAGCAGGGATATGACCTATACAGAGGCAAATTAAGAGATCCCTTGCAAAGGCAAAATATGATAGTTCCTAGGTGCTTACAAAGGACTTGCTGATGATGTCACAAGTAGGAAATGAAGCAGAAGCAGGGAGACCAAAGCGAGGCTTGGCTTATAGGAAGAACAACAATAGGGAAAAGGCAGACTAGAAAGGTCACAGAGCTAGATACAGAGGAACAGTAGGTCTGAACATAAGGGCACGGCCACATACATGACACTAATATATCAAAAAATGTCCTCCCCCCTCCCCCCACATTTTACTGTATTGGCTGTTTTTCCCATTTGCATCTTTGCTTTCCTGTCAACTCTACCAGCATCTCTTACCTTTTCCAGATATTGTCACCTGTCTTCCTCTTTCTGCAATCTCTTGTAGTTTATAAAGACTGAACTCTTTTTTCTTACCTTCTCAGCTACTACTTTTGAGACCCTCCTTTTCCTCTTACTTTAACCAAAATGTCTGTTGCCCTTACAAATAGTTCATTTCAGTTTGAAGCACTGCTTACCAACACTCTTCCAGATGTTGCCATCCAGACAAAAATTCCTTGAGGTAATCTCCCAGCTGAAATGTAGAACCTTCACTTTTGAATGAACCCTCTGTACACCTATCTTAATATTAAACCAAACAAACCATCTGGTGATCACTGGATGCCAGATGATCACCTACTATAGCATCAGAAACCAGGGCCGCCGAGAGGGGGGGACAGGGGGGACAAAATTCCCCAGACCCGGGCCTCTGGGGGGGGGGGGACTGCCGCCGCCGCAGTCCGACCCGCCTGCCCTCCCTCCAGCGCTCCCTGGCATTGAACATAAGCGCCTCACCTTCAAAAGTGCAGCAAGCAACGGCAGACCACTCCTTCCTTCCATGTCCCACCCTCGCTGATGTAACTTCTGCGAGGGTGGACACGGAAGGAAGGATTGGGTCTGCTGCTGCTTGCTGCGCTTTCGAAGGTGAGGCGCCTTAAGGTCAGTTGCAGAGGGCCTGGGGGGGGAGGGCCAGGTGGAGGGGGGTCCGGCTACCTCGGGTTGGGGGGGCCCGGGGGCGGCCTTGTCCCGGGCCTGGCCCAGTCTCTCGGCGGCCTGTCAGAAACACTCTCTCCATCATAAACACTAAGTCCAGTACGGCCCCATCCCACGTGGGTTCCATTACCAACTGCTGGAACAGTTCCCCCTGTAGATAATTCAGGATCTCCCTTCTACTAGAGGATCCCACAATAAGGATACCCCAATCAACATCTGGCGTATTAAAATCACCTATTAGTAGTACTTCTCCTTTCACAGCTACATTTTGAATGTCTTCTATTAAATCTCTGTCCCCTTCTTCTGACTGTGAAGGCCTGTATATTACACCAATGTAAGTACATTTGCCATTCCTTCTTTACAGATTGACCCACTGTGGCTCTTCCGTCCCCTGTAGCTCCTGCAATTGCGGAGCTTTAATATTATCTTTAACATATGATGCCACTCCCCCTCCCTTTCTTCCTACCCTGTCTTTCCTGAACTAACAGGGCAAGTTAGCCCTAATCATGCCTGATTACTAATCTGGGTACTGGTACTGAGTATTAGATGGCCGCAGATCATATCCAAGTCCTTGTGGGCTACCAGAAGTTATTTTCAGTTGGGTTAGGCCTAACACAGAATATCCAGATCTAATTCAACCCATGGAAATTAGCATAAAAAAAAACATCCAGACAGCTGCAGGATAAATATTGCACATGTAGTTTTTATATATTTTTTATCTTTGCAATTTGCTGCATGTCTGTGATACTTGACTTCACTGCATCCTGCTTCCCTTTCACACTGCAAAATCATACACGATCACTTCTTTCTGAAAATAACATTCTTCTAACGTAGAATATTACCTTCCATGGCAGAAAATCTAAAAATCTCTCATTTTCTCCACTCCATAGGGAGGTATTTCCAGAACCAGAAGTGATCATGTCATGCAGTGCATGTGCCAGGTCATACACAGCGTTGTATATATTATAACTGTTCCCAGAGTTTATGATGTTACAGTGTAAGATGGGCAAAGATGTTTCATTAGTGATGCAGGATCTTTGGATGCTCTTGGGGCACTGCTCGTTACACAGGTCTTTCCACCAATTCTCTATCAATGAATCACTTGGAAATACAGCAGGATTCACCTCACGAACAAATTTATGAAACCTTGGAATAATTTTCTTTCCTACCGTGAAAGCAAAGGTGTTTTTCCTATCTGCATTGTTTGAGGGTAAGAAAAATCCCCATTCATGTGTGATGATCCAGAACTTTTCAGATTCCTCCCAAACGGATGTAAGTCTTATGAAATCTGTGTACTCTCTATTACAATACAAAATAATCACTTTAGTTGAAGATATATGGATGGCTTTGTAAACATTATCTGTATCAAACAGGAATGATCTGGATTGACTGAAGGTTTTTATGAAATCAATGCAACCTCCGCTCTGCTCAATCCCTTCTCTCAGGATCTGCACAGCCCTCATGCTGTTTTCATCATCAGATGTAACGATACCGACCCAGGTCCAGCCAAAATGTTTCAATAGTTTAACTATCCCAGCAAAGAGGTGCAGCTCACTAGGGACAGTCCGGTAGAAATAAGGAAACTTAACTGTGTCGCTCATGACAAGATTTCCTGAGATGTAGCTGATCTGCTGAAAATAAAAGATTGAATTCATCAGCACCTTTATCATGAAAAGATCACATTTCATTCGCATATCCAATATTTAGAGCATAGAACAGAAAGTCTTTCAGGCTTATTTTCGAAAGAGAAGTACGCCCATCTTCTGACACAAATCAGGAGATGGGCGTCCTTCTCTCAAGGTCGCCCAAATCGACATAATCGAAAACCGATTTTGGGCATCCTCAACTGCTTTCCATCACAGGGACAACCAAAGTTCATGGGGACGTGTTGGCACCGTAGCGAAGGTGGGACTGGGGCGTGAATAAGAGATGGGCGTCCTCTGCTGATAATGGAAAAAGGAAGCACTTAGCTGACTTTACTTGGTCCATTTTTCTTGTGACCAACCCGTGAAAAGTTGCCCAAACTGACCAGATGACCACCAGAGGGTATTGGGGATTACCTCCCCTTACTCCCCCAGTAGTCACCAACCCCCTCCCATCCAAAAAAAAAAAACTTAAAATTGTTTTTTGCCAGCCTGAAATGTCATACCCAGCTCCATAAAACAAATAGAGAGGGTAATACAGCATACATAGAAAGTTTACAGACAAAAAAAGCAACACTGGGCCTTCAAGACTGGGACAACTGAAGTTCTTTATTGATGAGTTATTCATCAATAAAGAACTTCAGTTGTCCCAGTCTTGAAGACCCAGTGTTGCTTTTATTGTCTGTATACCCAGCTCCATGACAGCAGTATGCAGGTCCCTGGAGCAGTTTTAGTGGATGCAGTGCACTTCAGGCAGGTAGACCCAGGCCCATCTCCCCTACCTGTTACACTTGTGGTGGTAAATGTGAACCCTCCAAAACCCACCCTAAACCCACTGTACCCACATGTAGGTACCCCCTTCACCCTTTAGGGCTATGGTAGTGGTGTACAGTTGTGGATCGTGGGTTTTGGGGGGGCTCAGCACCCAAGGTAAGGGAGCTATGCACCTGGGAGCAATTTGTGAAGTCCACAGCAGTGCCCCCTAGGGTGCCCAGTTGGTGTCCTGGCATGTGAGGAGGACCAGTGCACTACGAATTCTGGCTCCTCCCACGACCAAAGGGCTTGGATTTGGTCGCTTTTGAGATGGGCGTTCTCGGATTCCATTATGGCCGAAAAACGGAGACCACTATCTCTAAGGTCGACCATCTCAACATTTAGGTCGACCATCTCTAAAGTCTACCTAAATGTTGAGATATGGGCATTCTCCGACTGTATTATCGAAACGAAGGACGCCCATCTTGTTTTGATAATATGGGTTTCCCCTCCCCTTTGCGGGGCCGTCCTGCAAGGACGCCCTCATGAAAACTTGGGTGCCTCGTTCGATTATGCCCCTCTTTGTATTTATTTATTTGTTGCATTTGTATCCTACGTTTTCCCACCTCTTTGCAGGCTCAATGTGGCTTACAATACATCATGAGTAACAGAAATACATGAAAAAGTATACATTTAGTAGCATGATAATGATAAAACATGATAGTATATTAACAAACATATTAAGAAGTATTTAAGAAATATATAAGAGTTGTATAAGAAAGTATACATTTAGTAGTAGTTACAGAATTTTGGGTATCATGATAGTGAAAAAACATGGTAGTGTTTTGGCAAGTAGATATAGTGGAGGCAGTTTTGGATGTGCGTATAGGAGTTTATATTTGTTGATCATTGTTGTTTGCCTTGTTAAAGAGATGAGTCTTCAGTAGAACTTGGAAGTTAGCTAATTCATAGATCATTTTTAATTTGCGCAGCAGCACATTCCAGAATTGTGTGCTCATTTAGGAAAAGGTTGACGCATGCGTTAGTTTGTATTTGAGACCTTTGCAATTTGGGAAATGAAGATTGAGGAATGTGCGGGATGATTTTTTAGCATTCCTGGGTGGTAGGTCTATCAGGTCTGACAAGTAGGTTGGTGCGTCTCCATGAATAATTTTATGAACTAGGGTGCATACTTTGAACGTGATACGTTCTTTAAGTGGAAGCCAGTGCATCTTTTTTCGTATTTTGTTTTACCGAATATAAGTCTGGCTGCAGTGTTCTGAGCTGTCTGAAGTTTCTTGATTATTTGTTCTTTGCAACCGGCGTAGAGTGCATTGCAATAGTCTAGGTGGCTGAGTACCATTGATTGTACCAGGTTGCGAAAGACGGTTCTTGGGAAGAAAGGTCTTACTCTTTTCAATTTCCACATTGAGTGGAACATCTTCTGATCTTCTTGGTTGTGTTTTTCGCGTGACTCTCAAGTGTTAGGTGTCGATCAATGGTAACTCCAAGAATTTTTAGGGTGTCCAAGATTGGAAGATTCAGTTTTGGTGTGTCAATGGTGATGAATTTGTTTGTGGTATGTTGTGAGGTGAGTATTAGTATACCTACTAAATTATCTTCATAGAAACCGAGACAAGGGATTTGCCTCAGTGTTAGTACTGCTAGATTTCTTAGCAGCTTTTGACACTGAGGATCACGATATTATACTAGCACAATTGGCAGAAACTACTACTACTACTTATCATTTCTATAGCGCTACTAGACGTACGCAGCTCTGTACACTTGAACATGAAGAGACAGTCCCTGCTCGACAGAGCTTACAATCTAATTAAGACAGACAAACAGGTATCAGTTGAACAGTACTTGACTGGTTCAGATCCTATCAGACAGGCAATAGTCCATAGTTGTCACATTTTCCAAAAGCAGGAACTAGGTTTGTGAGCCCTTGGGCCACTGCCGAGGAGCGGCAGTGGCAGGCAAAACCACACCACACAGGGATAAGGCAGAACTCTGACAAAGCCAGCTAGACTTCACCTGCACTTGACTACTGTTCCTCAGGAGTTGAGCCCCTGGGTGCAGGTGGCCGGCACGACTTGCTGGACAGGGCTGGAACTGGATACCAGCAGGATACACTCAGGGACTAAAGCACACAGGGAGGCTAGGCAGAATACCAGACTAGGACACTCATACAGACAAGGGACAGAACTGAAAGCTGCAAGCAGCCACTGAAACAGGGAACAAACACTGGTAGACAAGAGACAGAACTGAAAGCTGCAAGCAGCCACTGAAACAGGGAAAAACACTGATAGACAAGAGACAGAACTGAAAGCTGCCAGGCAGCCACTAAAACAGGGAACAAACACTGACAGATAAGAGACAGAACTGAAAGCTGCCAGGCAGCCACTGAACAAGAAACACAGACAACCTAGAACTAGACAAAGACATACAAACAAGAAACAAGACTGGGAAACAAGCAATAAAGTACAAGGAGCTACACAAAGACTAAACTAGAATCAGGCAAGAATACAGACTAAAAACTGGACTAGGCAGAAGTGCAGCAAACACCAACAAACCAGGGCCTTAGGCGATGCAAAGGCAGAAAGTTTCCAAATGGCTAATAAGCCCAGCAGCAGCTGAGATTTAGCTGCAGCAATCACAAGGCAGCTATGGGTGCTGTGCAGGCTCAAACAAGACAAGCAAGTCTGGCAGGCGGAAGATCCGGACTGGACTGGGCTGAAGTCTGGAACGGGAAACAGCACACAGGCAATCCAATGCAGCCACCAGGTCTGGCCACCAGAGGGCAAGAGGAACACAAACCAAGAAGCAGGCAGAAAGCATACTGAAGCATAGAGAGGCTCAGCATACACAGGTGCCACACAGAGGAGCAATCAGAGCCATGCTGGAAGCAGCCAGCACACAGAGACAGAAACAAAGCTAACTTAGAAAGACCAGACAGAAGCCAGCTAGAAGCTGACCGCCAGAAATAAGGTAAGCCTGAGAGGGGTCACAACCACAGACATGACAATAGTGTTCGGCAGCACCTCATCACCACCATGGGCACTGACCTGTGGGGTACCACAAGGATCGATACTGTCACGTATTCTATTCAATATCTACTTCAAGCCACTAGCCAAGCTGATTTGGTCAATGGACACTCGGTTCTACATCTATGCGGATGATGTGCAGCTACTCATACCCATTGAACCAGACTTACCTACAGCCTTGAATAAACTGCAAGAATGGGCTAAATACAACAAACTTTGCCTGAACCCAAGTAAAACTGAGCTTCTCTGGGTCCCTTATACAAGTGGGAACATGCCTGACATAAAAATTTATTTTGGGAAATATGAACTCCCCCTCAAATCACAAGTCAGGAACCTTGGAATACAGTTCAATTCAACACTTACTTTGATCCCCCAAATCCAAGCAACCTTCAAGAGCAGCTTATACCACTTGCAACAACTATGATGCCTGTCCCCTTACATTGAGAAGGTTTGAACTAGCTCCAATTGATTCAGAATGCTGCAAGACTAATAGAAGGTTGTAAGCGATGTGACCGCATCACACCATTTTTGCACATCAAATCAAGATGGCGACGGAACAAGACGGACCTTGACAAGCTCTGTACCTGGGTGAAGGCTGCACGAGGCAGGCACAGAAAAGGGGACCCGAAACAGCCGAATCAGTCAACATTATGAGTCGCTATTATCCCTATTGCAGGGAGAGACTAATCGAACCTCTCCCCACGAGGCTAGCAATCGTGCTGAGTTCAGGCGATCGGTCGCACCCCAGGCCTGCCTGGCGCCTTGCAGCGCCTTGCAGCACTGTCCTAAGCTACCCAATACTTGTCGCAGTGGAGACGAGCGGTGATCCACGAGACAAATAGAGATGATCACCCACCTGAAGGTGCGAAGCCGAGCAGAGGTAGACGACCGAAGTACGGCTGCTTTACAGACCCGGACCAACACCCCCGCCTTAACCCCATCTTCCCACCCGGCCATCTAGACTCGCGGATTTGGGCAGAAAACGAGTGGTGAACGGCGAAAAGAACTGAGGCGCCACTCCCCACAGCTCGACTACACAACACCTTACTTGCACTGCTACGGAGGCAGAGGAAACGGCATCGAACTCTGGAATTCGTGGGCATAGCCACGTGGCCCAGCTGAAACAGCCGTTTCTTACCTTCTGCCGATCCCGACGAGCAAGACCAGCGGAGGTGACGTGTGGAAATTGGCGAGACCACGCAATCCGACTGCAGCAGAAAGCAGCGGAATATCATCCGATCCCAGCCGCACTGCCATACCAGTCGCGGAGGGAGCAGCTGCGGCAAAAAAACAGAGGCTCAAGCACCGGAACGGCCGGAGGAATGCACCGCGGACGACACGTGAGCGCGACCCGGAGCGACTCACAACCGGACCCAGAGGACCTCGTGGCCAGACGACACGATTCTGAACTGGAACTATCATTGCAGACACAGACACTCAGCAGCAAAGAGATAAGTTCTTTGTATGGATGCACAAGACCTTTTCAGGTTTTCAGGATGATTTTAAGCCTAAATGTGACTTTGATGAATTTGATCTTTAGCTGTCTATCATATAGAACTTTAGCTTTCTGTTTCGTAAGCCTCAGCTTTCTGTCTGTTGATCTTTAACAACTTATTCACTTATTGTAAACAGGCCTGGGCATTCTAACCCTATGCCTTCTATACAGCTCACTGCAGTCTAGATGCTGTCTTTTCGCTCAGTGTGCACATGATATATTATACAGAACTGTAGTAAGTCTCACTACTGTGCATGTTCAGACTATGCTTTCTATGTAGCTTATAGCAAATTACTAATATGTAATAGGACCTACTATCATGCTAACAGTAATTGATGAGATTGCCTTGTTAGCATAATATAGTAGTACTATAATATAGATAGTTAGTTATCTTATAGTTAATATACTATCTTTCAATTGTATGTATGCTGACATACTAATATGTTTATCCCACCACACACCTCACACCATACACATCCAACCTAAATATTTCACCAGCATGATCACCCTGATACTATCAATCACCATCCACTCAATCACTACAACACACACAACTTTCACAACCTCTTCAACCGAACTCACCATGACATCATTCCTCCAATACCACCCAAGCACCCACACTCCCTTACAAACCAACAACAACCTTAGAAACCCTACACAGTCCAGGATACCATCCTTGAAAACAGAAATAAACCCCCACAACACCAAAACACTAAAAACAAGACAACTTACCAAAATTCGCTCATCCACACACACCACTGATCCACTTCTAATTGTCCAAATAGGATACATTAATGCAAGATAAGTAAATAAAAGCGAAATCATCACAGACTGGATCACCTTAGAGAATCTAGATCTACTTTTCATCACAGAAACCTGGATCCACCAATCAGAGGATCCTATCATAAACGAACTATGCCTCCGGGCTACAAAATATCACACTGGTCCAGGAAAGACAAAAGAGGAGGAGGAATTGCACTCATCTACACATCACACTTCTCTGCAGAACCCACCTCAAAGTCCATCTCAACTCAACTCGAAATAGCCTCTATAAAACTATATAGCCCCGTGCTATATGAACATTTAACCTGCATACTGTTCTACAGACCTCCTACTAACTGGAAACAGAACCAAACCACATTCATGGACTTTATATCAAACGCATGCATTAACAACTCCAATATACTACTACTAGGGGACCTAAACCTCCATTTAGAAGACTCCAACTCTGCCCACACCTGGGACTGTATAGACTTCCTCCAACTATGTGATTTCAACCTTCCCCCAATAGTAACAACCCATAATAAAGGCCACTCACTTGATATCATCACACACAAACATTCTACAGATCAAAACTTCCTCATATCAGACATCCACTGGGTCGCCTCTCCCTGGTCCGACCACCACAAAGCAACCCTATCTGTACAATGACAGAAAAAAGACCAACCCAAACCACCAGAACCCACAACAATCAAAACCAGAGGACGAATCGAAAAAGATACCTTCTGGCAACTTATCTATAACAACAATTGGACGGTAGACCCAAACACAAATCACTTTCTTGCAGACTGGGAACACAGATGCAAACTTATTTTAGATGAAATTGCCCCGCTACACTCCAAAACCCTACACACAAAGAAAAAGCCCTCTCCATGGTTCAACGAGGAACTAAAAAAACTAAAAAAAGAAACTAGAAAACTAGAAAAAACTTGGAGCAAGTCAAAAGATGATCTAACCCTGAATATGTGGAACAAACACAAAAGAAATACAAGAATGAAATTAAATGAGCCAAAAGAACATACTATACAAAACAAATCACAGCCACCGGAACAGACATAAAAAAACAATACAAAATCATAAAGAATCTTCTCAACACGAACCCAGTAACAACTTCACCATCAAATTGTCCATCTGCAGACCAGCTGGCCAACTACTTCAATACTAAAATTACTAACCTGTGCAACACAATTCCCCATGATGATACCAATATTGACACTTTCCTTGACGAACTGGACCCCGACTCTGAAGAGATCCCAGCAGACCGCTACTGGACAAATTTCACCCCCCTCAGCACTAAGGAAATCTCCTCAGCACTATCCAAACTCTCCAAGTCTCACTGCCACCTGGACCCATGCCCCAATTATCTTATGAAAAATGCCCCAGAACGATTCATTATAGAACTCACCACCCACTTAAATTTCCTATTTCAACAAGGCTCCTTCCCTTCCGAACATGGCAATATTCTACTTACACCAATACTGAAAAATCCCAAGAAACCAGCGAATGACATTACTAATTACTGACCTGTGGCCTCCATCCCTCTTCTAATTAAACTGATGGAAAATAGAGTGACCTCCCAACTTAACGAATTCACTCAAAAGTTCTCCATATTACACGAATCACAATCGGGTTTTCGACCTGCACACAGCACAGAAACAGTACTGCTCACCCTGATATCCAGGTTCAAACAGGAAATTTCAATTGGCAACAAAATACTTCTTCTGCAGTTTGACCTTTCCAGTGCATTTGACATGGTAGACCATAATATTCTCACAAAAGTACTGGACAAACTAGGGATCGGCGGAAACATCATTAAGTGGATAAAAAGTTTTATCACCACCAGATCATATCAGGTCAAATCATCCTCATCAATATCGCCCGCATGGTCATCAAAATATGGAGTCCCCCAAGGCTCACCTTTATCCCCAATCCTCTTCAACCTTATGATGATTCCTTTGGCCAAATCCCTATTCAAATCCGGACTTAACCCCTTCATCTACGCTGATGACGTCACAATAGTCATCCCTTTCCAATCCAACCTTACAGAAATCTCGGAGAAAATAATCACTGCCATGAACATCCTAGCAACGTGGGCCAACGCCTTCAAGATGAAAATGAACAAAGAAAAAACTCAATGCCTAATCCTTTCATCACAACATGCTACTCTGCTCCCAACCACCCTGACCATCCCAGACGTTACAATCCCAATATCTGACAATCTAAAAATCCTAGGAGTAACATTAGCTACTTAACTTTGGATACTCATGCAAAAGCCATGACAAAGAAGATGTTCAACATGATGTGGGTACTGAAAAGAGTAAAACCATTCCTCCCACAGAAAACTTTCCACAACCTAGTACAATCCACAGTACTCACCCATGCCGACTACTGCAACAGCATCTTCATCGGTTGCAAAGCCCAAATCATGAAAAAACTCCAAACCGCCCAAAACACAGCAGCCAGACTCATTTTTGGCAAATCACGATTTGAAAGTGCAACACCACTTCGTGAAAAACTTCACTGGCTCCCTATCAAGGAATGCATAAACTTCAAAGCCCACACAATGATCCACAAGATCCTCCATGGTGAATCTCCAAGCTACATGACCAACTTGATCGATCTTCCAACCAGGAACAGGTCCAAATCTTCTCATACATATCTCAATCTTCATCTTCCCAACTGCAAAGGCCTCAAATACAAACCTACTATGCATCCAACTTCTCCGTTATAGGCAGTCAATTCTGGAATGCAATACCCCGACACATCAGAACAACCAAGGAACACCTACCCTTCCGAAAGCTGCTGAAAACTTACCTCTTCAAACAAACTTACCCAAATAACCCAACTCAACTCTTGAACTTAATTCCTCTCCATCAGCACTACCTATAATCCAATCCTCTCCCCCACATCTCTTCATACTGTTCTATTCTTTATAACTTTAACATCTCTTGATACTTTGTACCATACTTTGTGTCATCTATGTGAGACTTTGTACCATACCTTGTAAGCCACACTGAACCTGCTATTGAGCGGGAAAGAGCGGGGTATAAATGCTATAAATAAATAAATAAAATAAATTTCACTGGCTACCAGTACAATATGGAACCAAATTTAAAACTGTTTGATCTTCAAGACCCTTAAAGGAAATGTCCCAGAATACTTCAAGAACAGGATCTCCCTATGTACACCTTCAAGGTCACTAAGGTCCTCTCAAGGAGTTTCCCTAACCACACCCTCTCCAAATGATGTGATACCCACAAGCGAGCCTTCTCCAAAGTAGCCTCCATGCTCTGGAATGCACTCCCTGAAAGGTTTCGCTTAACACAAGACTATCTCTATTTTAGGAAGCAGATAAAAGCTTGCCTCTTCAAGAAGGCCTTTAACGGAAGAAGTAAATGACACCAGCTGCATATTTTATAGCAGGACATGTTTATTCAATTCTACCCTAGCCAAGATAATGTTCAAGCACCTTTCTGATCTCATTTGCAACTCTCTTTTACTAGTCCCTTATTTTCTTACTCTTGTTAGTCTATCTTATCTATTTATATGTTCCATCTTTGCTTTTCCCCTTTGCTGTCTATTAAAATGTTTTACTGGGTAATGTGTTGGCATTATAATGTAGCATGCTATCCCATACTTTGTACTGTTTGAATATTTTTACTGCTGTAATTGTCTATTGCTTATGTTTGACTTATTCTTGCTGTACATCGCCTTGAGTGAATTTCTTCAAAAAGGCGGTAATTAAATCCGAATTAATAATAATAATAATAATTATTGTTATTATACTGTAAAGAAGGGAGGTGACAAAAGATGAGATGTTAAAGCCAACTGGTATGCAGTAGCCGAAAAGCTATTTCACCCTTCCCCCACATGACCTCTATTGCTGCCACCAATGAAATTCTGAAATAAAGCCCCACCCTGGGACCTTCCTCCAGACCCTCACACTCCACAGACCCTTCATTTAATAATTTCCTCACAAGATGGAAGTAATCTAATGTAATGCTGTCCTTCAGCTTCTGTATATCAACATTGCTGTACAACTTGAGGGTGGATGGCTGCTTTATATACAGTAGGTTGGGTAACTCCTGCTGTGATCCAGAAAACAGGGCTGCTGAGATGTACAGCTGAATTTTATAAATAGTACAACAGGAGACCCGCTTTACAAAAGCAGGCCTAACTTTATCCACCCTGAACAGGCAAAAAATACCAGCCACACAGAGTTGTATATTTAAATTTTCACACGTTGGGAGTAATTCTAAAAAGAGCTACCGGAGTTGAAGGTGGCAAGTAGACATTTAAATAATGGGATTCTATTCATTGCAGATTGGGAATGTGGTGAATTCAAGTACTTCCCATCTCCACATGAAACGACGTTTGAAACCTGTATTAACTAACTGCAAACTACTGAAGTTTATTCATGCTTTGGTAACAAGTAGGTTAGATTACTGTAACTCTTTTTCATAGATTGAATAAAACTGGGTTGTATAGCTTGCAACTGGTGCAGAACACAGCAGATAGACTTGTGACTGTAAGCAAAAAGTTTGATCACATTACGCGTTTTTCACCAGTTGCTTTGGCTTCCTATGACGGCTTGTATAACCCTTAAGATGCTTGGTATATAAATCCTACCATCTGGATCTTCCTATCTATCTTTTGAGCAAGTTAAGGAAATATGTGTCTCAACAAACTCTTTGTTCATCCCAGAAAGGCCTTCTTCAGCCTCTAGCATTTTTAAAACGTATTTAATCAAAATATGTGTTTTCCAATATCCAATTGAAGAAGGGTCATACTGGTGATATTAACAATAAATAAACAAAATGAGCCTCAACTATCCAGGGTAAGAGTATAAACATTAATCAACAACCCTTAATGGACCTCTCAGTATTGGCTCCCCAGAGTCTGAAAAAACAGAAGTGTAAAAACTCAAAAAAAAAATGGAGAAAACCCCAGCTTCAAAAGCCAGGTTCTGAGATTATATAATCAAACCCCACAATATGACCCAGTGCCAAATTGGATCAAGAATAAAGTTGAAGAAAATAAAGAACAGAATCAAAAAAATCCACTCCAAGTCCCAATAAGGCATGTTGAAAAAGACAAAAAACAGTCAATCCTTATCTGTGCTGTAAAATGTTCCAAACCAAGCTATTTCTCAGCTTCAGATAGAAACTCCAGATCACAGTTCTCCAGGAACACTCTCCACCTTAACAAGAGACGTGGGCCAGGGTATCAAAACAAGGAAAGCCTATCTTGTGCCTTTGACCTGGTGGACCACAGCATTATGTTGAAAATTTTAAATGCCATTGGTATAGAGGGAAAGGTCCTACAGTAGTTCAGGGGCTTTTTAAGCTCAAGATCATACATGGAAAGCTTTCAAAAATCTCTTTCTACTGCATGGAAGCCACAGTGTGGTGTCCCACAAGGATTCCCATTGTCTCTCATCATGTTCAAAGTTCTGACGAGCTTAGCGTCTGCAGGCTTTAAGATTTCTTACTTACACGGATGATATCACAACAATAATACCTGTAGATATTATACACTATGCTACTACTTATCACATAGTGAATTGTATAAAATTACTTGAGAAATGGATTGTGGATCATTTTCTGAAACTGAACAAAGACAAAACCAACTTCATGCTAAGCACATAAGCACATAAGCACCGCCACGCTGGGAAAAGACCAAAGGTCCATCAAGCCCAGCACTCTGTCTCTGACAGCGACCAATCCAGGCCCCAAGAACCTGACAAAAAAACAAAATTTAATAACGATCAATGGACTTTTCCTTCAGGAATCTATCCAGACTCCCTTTAAACTCGGCAAGGCCAGCTGCCGTCACTACCTTCTCCGGCAATGAGTTCCAGAGTTTAACTACGCGCTGAGTAAAGAAAAATTTTCTCAGATTTGTTTTAAATATACCACGTTCTAATTTCATCTTGTGTCCCCTGGTTCTATTATTGTTAGAAAGTGTAAACAAATGCTTCACATCAGTCCGCTCTACCCCACTCATTATTTTGTACACCTCTATCATATCACCCCTCAGCCGCCTTTTCTCCAGGCTAAAGAGTCCTAGCCATCTTAACCTCTCCTCATAGGATAGTTGTCCCATCCCTTTTATCATTTTTGTCGCCCTTCTCTGCACCTTCTCCAATTCCTTTATATCTTTTTTGAGATGAGGCGACCAGAACTGAACACAATACTCCAGGTGCGGTCGCACCATGGAGCGATATAATGGCATTATAACATCCTCATGTCTGTTTTCCATCCCTTTTCTAATAATACTCAACATTCTGTTCGCCTTCTTAGCCGCTGCAGCACATTGAGCTGAAGATTTCAACGTCCTATCCACAATGACTCCCAGATCCCTTTCTTAGTCCGTAACTCCTAAAGTGGAACCTTGCATAACATAGCTGTAATTCGGGTTCCTCCTTCCCACATGCATCACTTTGCACTTCTCAATGTTGAACTTCATCTGCCATTTGGACGCCCAGTCCCCCAGTCTCATGAGGTCTTCTTTGCTTTGTTGGTTCACAATTTCATGTTGAGTCTCAATTGAAAATATTAGGTGTACTATTTAATAGTCTACTGACATCAGATTCACAGATATCATCTTTGGTTAAGAAATCCTTTCTTTTAACGAGAAAACTGTGTAGGATGAGAGCCTTAGAGCCTCAGGCTGTTAGGTTGGTAGTACAGAGTCTGTTGATATCACAACTAGACAACTGCAATCTATTTTTGCTGGTAGCTCAAGACAGCAACTAATTAAATGACAATCAATCCAAAATACTGCTGCCAGGCTCATTTTTTAGCTCATATTCATGATAGAATTACACCATTTTTGAGATCGTTGCATTGGCTTCCTCTTGCTGCTAGAATCAAATTTAAAATTAATGTCACTGCTTATAGGTTCAAGTTCAAGTTTATTAGGACTTTCTATCCCGCCCAACAGCAAGCCATCTGGGTGGCTTACAATCTATAAAATAGGGGAAGACAAGGCTGACGTATACTACTGAAGGAGAAGGAAGTAGGAAAATGACCACGGACTCCAGAGACGTGAAGGACAATCTTATACTTAAAATGAATCTATTGATCAAAGAATTGACACAACGTTGTGTTTTGCTCAAAAGGCCTGCTTTAGGAGTCTTATGGATAATTAGATTTCAAAAATTCTTCAGAAGCATTTCAAAATCTAATCAGGTAAGATGGTCTTCAAAAAGACCTTTGTAATGGACTGCATGAGCCTTCAAAATAGCCTGACTGAAAATCAAACACAACCTATTTTGAAGGCTCATGAAGCACTCAAATGGGTGGAGGTTATTTCCGTCATTCCCCAGTGACTGGTGCCCACCACCCCAAAAGTGAAAATGGTGAGGGTTCCTGGGCTTTGTGACAGCTGCCAGGGTAGAAACATCCATGGTTCTACAATGGTTGACATATTGTAGCTTATAAACATCTATGTTAGGGGATTTCAACCAGTCCGACTGATTGGGTGTGCCCTGAGGACTGGGTTGACAACCTCTGATTTTACCAAATGTATATTGGAAAAAAAAAAAATAAGGTACAGAAAATCATTAATAATGAACACAATGAAAACAGAACCAATCTCACTCCCCCTTCACCCAGCTCAGACATTAGACATAAGAATAGCCATACAGGGTCTGACAAAAGGTCCATCTAGCCCAGTATCCTGCTTCTAACAGTGGCCAAGCCACATACACAGTAACAGAGTAAATAACGCAGATAAATATCCTCATGGGCCATCCAGTCTGCTCAACAAGGTGCTACTAGACATACACAGTACTGTACACATTATATGCAGGCACTTGCCCAAGGTCACAAGGAGCTACAGTGGGAATTGAACCGAGTTCACCAGGATCAAAACCAACTAGTAATGTTTTCTTAGCAGTAGTTTTGTTACAAACTTTTATTTTATAGCAACCAACACATTTTCCCAAATTAAACAAATGAAGGAATCAGATAGTCTGACTTACACTTCCTGAAAACAAAGGAAAGTGTCTCTTACTGACCTCAAGCTCAAGGAAAATAAAAGTAACAGGTATTACTACTACTATTATAAATCACTTCTATAGCGCAACCAGTCGTACGCAGCGCTTTACAATTGAACATGAAGAAGACAGTCCCTGCTCAAAAGAGCTTACACTCTAAATCAGGACAAACAGACAGGACCAAAAAGGATAAGGGAAGGACAGACAGAAGGACACATAGGAAACAAATGGCAACATTTTACCAATAAACTAGGGGGGGTATACATTCTCTTTGTAGCCGTTCAAGGCAAGACCTACAAGATTCATAGTCTTCTCTCAATGATCCCTCTATATCACTCTGGCTTTAATTTCAGGCTCACATTTGAGAATCACCATCTGGAGAATTCATTGGCTAGCGTCAGCGTTAAAAGAATAAATCTACCCACCTTGTAGCAGCTGCCATTACTTGGAACAGGATCTTTAGTCAGCATCTTGTTTGCCACAAAAAGTAGTAAGACTGTTTATTTTATTCTCCTTTTGGTTTGGGATCAATAAGAGCAATTTGCCTCTGTTTCCAGAAAGTAGAAGTCAGGCTACCCGATACTTTGGTTTGTTTCTTTCAGGAATTAGCTATAATGAAACTGTGCATAAACCCCTGCCTCCCCCCCCCCCCCCCCCCCCCCCCACAAACATACACCAACTATTTTGGCTATTACAGAATAAATCATTATTTGAGAAGAATTTCCGTCTCAGACTTCTTATTGCACTGAGGGATAATAATTTTACACTCATGATTTCAAATAATACATCATACATAATAAATACATTGGCCTTAAAATTTGAACCAGAGGCAGTGGAGGCTAAAGTTGTAAGAAATACCAGGAGGGGGAAATAGGATGTCTCAGCCCACTGACTAAATATTAAACCCAATATAATTACTTAGGGTTCTAATCCTTCAATCTGGTATTGTTTTATCTAAAGTTCATATACAATTAATACCAGTACATCTGTTTCATCAACTATAATACTTTTACACACTATACATCTTTTTTGTATATAAATATCTTTATTAAATAATACACGTAGTGCTCAGTGTATATTGATGTGCCAAACATCACGGTTCCAGTATCTAGCCTCCCAACTGCCATAATAATGATAGCTAAGTGCATGATTCAATTAGCAATCTTTCACTTACTTGGGAGGCTTTTAAATGAGACCCATTAGTGAGCATGCGCTGTAGCTTGGGTTGCAGGGAGGAGCTTGACAGGGATTCACCTCCTGGGATGACCGAAATACAGATTTTCAGTAACCATAGTTTATAAGGTGGGTTAAGTTTCATGTTAGTTAGCATTTATAAATATTATGGTTTGGGTGGTGACAATGAGTGATATTGTTGTTTTTTCAGTATGTTCTCCTGAAGACATCGTTGAGGTGAAACGTGGTTCCACTAATCGAGCACTGAGTCATGGTTTTGTTAAATCACCAGCAGCAGCACAATACAGAACACTGGACCTGAACCAACCCAGTATGTTCTCAAATTCTACAGTATGTCACAGTTAAGAGTGAGAGGTTAATAACTGGTTTTCATTCTACTAAAGGTTGATGTTCTTTAAGGAAGGCTTATAGAAGAGAGAATGAAGTGAAATAAAAGATACTCCCTGACCTGTGGGTAGTGGTATATCGTGGACAGGCTGGAAAACTGGCTCGAATGCTCAGCTGGAAGACCTTCAATAATAGCAGCCAGTGAGCTAGATGTGTTGCACCTGTAGTTTGGGATCCCAGTGTCCATTCCTGAAAATATATTCATGGCAGCTCTATACATTAAGTAAAAGTTGTCATAAGGGTTATCAATGTGGAACCCCAATGTGAGGTTGGGTAAGAGCTCCGAGCTGTTGTTAATATCCTCCACCGCAGACACAAAGGCCAGGAAGTTGTAATAGTGCAAAGATATAGGACTTTAAGGATAATAAATGACAGATAATATGAAATTAGCATCAAGACATTAGTAGTAGGCAAGAGTGAAATAAGATTAGGATTAGAAGCATAGTTTGTTACAAACTTTGCATATTGGTCTGATAACAAAGACCAACAGGTGCATACTCCCGGTTTAGCAGACATTAACTGCATTTCTTTCCTCTCTTTCCCTCCTCCCATATTTGTTCAATTCTTCAGCCATGCCCTCAGGCCACAGCAGATAAATGCACATCCTACCAACATGCACAAACCCATAATCACTGGACCTTAGCACTGCTGTTTCTGTTCCCATCCATATGCATCTGATCCAATAATATAAACTCCCCACCCAAGATTATACAGGAGCCAAAGGAGGTTGGGTGAGGAACTGATATCAGCAGAGACTGTATAGTTGAAAGTACAGGTCAAAATTCCCAATCCCTAGCAGTACAAATGAGACCAGACCCATGATGGAACAGCTGGAAATGTTAGCAGATATTCACATCAGCCATAGGTGAAAATGTGTCCCAGAGTGTGGGGAGAAAGAAATAACAAAAAAAAAAAAAAAAGAAACGGGGAGGGCAGGAAGGGGAGGTGAGGTGAGGTGAGATAAGACCACTAAAACTCAATGAATTTGACTATTTTAAAGTTTCATGCAAAATTTCATTATCCAAATTATGTTTATGGGTAGCTGTAGTTGACTTTTGTGCAAAATGGCAGACAATTCACAGAACCCCTCAAGTTACTACATCAATGCCTGAAAACTCTGTTCACACAAATAACTTTCCTAAATCTTACTGCATAGATTGTGTGTTTTTAGGTTTCACTGGATATTCAAGCAAACACTTCACTGGTTATGTGCTGTTAAGCGTCGGATGTAATCATCTGTGCATTAGAGCATCATTGCACTGAGCTGCAGCACAAAATGCTCTAATGCAGGTGCAAAACTTTACTCTTGACACAGTAAAATAATGACAAGCTAACTACTGATACACCAGAAAATGTGCAATGATAAAAAACAGTGACACACTACAGATTCCTGCATCGGGCGTGTTTGTTTCCATTCCTGTCAGGTGTCACAATTTTTCCAGATAGCAGTAGAGAAAGAGGGAACCACAAAATGCCGTTGTGATCCAGTGGGAGTGAAAGGCTTGGGGTGCTGTGGCTACTAGATTGCTCGGGATCAGATATCCATCTTGGGTGGGGTGGCTACCTCAGCTGAAGAAAGGTTTCTGCACTAAAGGATATCAATAGAAATCAAACAAAATAAAACATGGAAAGAAAATAAGATGATACCTTTTTTATTGGACATAACTTAATACATTTCTTGATTAGCTTTCGAAGGTCGCCCTTCTTCCTCAGATCGGAAATAAGCAAATGTGCTAGCTGACAGTGTATATAAGTGAAAACATTCAAGCATTACTATGACAGTCTGACAGGGTGGGAGGAGGGGGGTGGGTAGGAAGTATGCATGGGGACATCAAAGCATATCATTGATATTCTAACAGGATGGGTGTGGATAGGTGAGGGGAGGGTGATCAACAGAGACATACAGCTTTATGGTTTATAATGGGCTAGGAACCCCAGATCCTTGTTAAGTCCTTTCTGTTGGGTGTTAAAATATTCAATCATTCTGACTTCAAAGGTCAGAATGCCCATTATAAACCATAAAGCTGTATGTCTCTGTTGATCACCCTCCCCTCACCTATCCACACCCATCCTGTTAGAATATCAATGATATGCTTTGATGTCCCCATGCATACTTCCTACCCACCCCCCTCCTCCCACCCTGTCAGACTGTCATAGTAATGCTTGAATGTTTTCACTTATATACACTGTCAGCTAGCACATTTGCTTATTTCCTTTCTGAGGAAGAAGGGCGACCTTCGAAAGCTAATCAAGAAATGTATTATGTCCAATATAAAAGGTATCATCTTATTTTATTTTCCATGTTTTATTTTGTTTGATTTCTATTGATAACCTTAAGAGTGGACTAACACGGCTACCACACTCCTGCACTAAAGGAGAATTAAGATGGAGGTAATTTATACCAAAGTCAGCAAAATGGTGCATAGTCTGAAGAATAAGTCACACACAAAGGGGCGAAAGGAGCTAAAGGCACACTTGACAGAAGAAGAAAAGCAAAAGGAAGATATAATGCAAGGTACAAACAAACAGTATTTTCAAAAGAATGAAAAGCTCAATAATAACAGGATGTCAAAGGAATTAAGAAGGGGAGAACCTAAAAAAAAAAAGATTTGAATTTGTTCTTTCATGGTGAGTATGGTGGATACCTAAAGTAATTCAATACAAAACATCACCAGAATGCAAAGGTGTTTTGAAAAAATGTAGGGAGGTCACTTTTCACAATATGTTTACCCAAGATCTAAAGCTGTCTGCAAACTTTTCATTCTGTTCATTAGAAAAAGTGAACGCAGGGAAAAATATATTTTTACCTGCCAAAAGGGATGAGGTTTTGAAAGAGACAACATATCTAGTTGTGTATTTTCACAATGATTTTAAGGAAAAATATTCACAGATATAGCAAATGAAAATCTTAGCAGGTCCTTTTTCCCCAGGGCACCTTTCAAAGGGAAAATACTCAGACTTAATGTGAGAGAATTAGTAAAATGTCATCAAGTTAGATTTGCAGCTCTTGCTAGTCACCAACCAAAGAAATCCCCTCAAGTTTGTCTCATATAGGAACTAAGCTATGATATTACTTACAAGATTTGTCCAATATGAAAAGAGGGAACAGTTGTGAAGGATGGTTGATAAAGTGGGTTAAAGATTTCTACAGTTACAAGTCCCCCGATCATGATGTCCCCATCCCTATGGTAACCTGTTTGTGGCTTGATTGATAGGTATTTTCCAAGTGTGCACTGACACTCAGCCGTCTTCCACAGGTTGTCACAAAGCATCAATAGAAGCAGAATCAGATGAGCTTCCATCTTTAACGATGTTAACCAGCTTCTACTGTGATAATACTCTCTCTTCTTGCTCCAAATGTTATAGCTGGGCATGGCAGGGGATGGTGTATGGTTCCTGATGCTGCTACCTAATTTGAATGATGAGCAGAAAACATTAAGAATTAAACTGCAGTGAAGTAGATCTGTGCATTTACACACAAGGAGGATGAAGAAAGACAGCAAAATTGTAATATTTATGGTGAGGTGACCACTCTATTTCTAGCTGAACTCCAACGCCTGTAAGGACATCATGTGGTCTCTCTTGAGCCCTACTGCTCAGAGGTTCATCCTTAAGGGATATCTGCTCCTGACATCTGCATTTATCATGAAATATAGGTTATTTCTTTTAAATATAACCTTATGGATCTTCTGTCTTCATTAACTTTGAGACAAATATTAATTTCATTGGAATGCTTGTGTAGACCAGAGTATAACACAACATTGTAATACAATTGATGAAAACATAAAAAAAAATGTAAAATCCCCTCCACTCTGCATAGTTAATGTGTCTATACTGCCTTGGGTACATCTGAGATTCCAGTTAGAGTGAGACTGATACAAAGAGGGGCATAATTGAAAGGGACGCCAAAGTTGTTGAGGATGTCCTCATAAAACGTATTATCAAGAAAGATGGACGTCCACCTTTCGTTTCGATAATACGGTCGGGTACGCACAAATCTTGAAATTTAGGTCGTCCCTAGAGATGGTTGTCCCTAGACGTGGTCATTTCTGATTTTCAGTGATAATAGAAATCAAGGACGCCCATCTCAGAAACAACCAAATGCAAGCCCTTTGGTCATGGGAGGAGCCAGCATTTGTAGTGCACTGGTCCCCCTGACATGCCAGAACACCAACCGGGCACCCTAGGCGGCACTGCAGTGGACTTCATAAATTGCTCCCAGGAACATAGCTCCCTTACCTTGTGTGCTTAGCACCCCCAAAACCCACTACCCACAACTGTACACCACTACCATAGCCCTTACTGGTGAAGGGGGCACCTATATGTGGGTACAGTGTGTTTGTGGTGGGTTCTGGAGGGCTCACTGTTTTCTTCACAAATGTAACAGGTAGGGAGGGGGATTGGGCTGGGTCCGCCTGCCTGAAGTGCACTGTACCCACTAAAACTGCTCCAGGTACCTGTATACTGCTGTGATGGATCTGAGTATGACATCTGAGGCTGGCATAAAGGCTGGCAAAAAATATTTTTAAAGATGTAGTCGCAGCGTCTCTATGCAGACTAGGAGTGCATGTGTTTCCTTATTTTGACGATTGGCTGGTGAAGAGCACATCGAAGGAAGGTGCACTGGAGTCCATGCGAATGACTATTCAGGTGCTGGAGCTACTGGGGTTCATCATAAATTATCCCAAGTCCCATCTCACCCCAGTCCAAAAATTGGAATTCATTGAAGCTCTGCTGAACACTCAGACAGCTGGAGCTTATCTCCCCGAGGCGAGGGCGAACAACCTTCTGTCCCTGGTGTCCATGGTGTCCATGGTTCGAGCGTCTCAGAAGGTCACGGCTCGGCAGATGTTGAGACTTCTGGGGCACATGGCTTCCACAGTTCATGTAATGCCCATGGCACGTCTACATATGAGATCAGCTCAATGGACCCTAGCTTCCCAGTGGTTTCATGCTGCGGGGGATCTAGAGGATGTAATCCAGCTGTCCACCGACTTTCAGAATTCTCTTCAGTGGTGGGCGATTCAATCCAATTTGACTTTGGGGTGACCATTCCAAATTCCTCAGCCAGAGAAAGTGCTGATGACGGATGCATCTCTCCTGGGGTGGGGAGCTCATGTAGATGTGCTCCACACTCAGGGAGCCTGGTCCTTTTAGGAAAAAGGTCTTCAGATCAACCTCCTGGAATTAAGAGCTTTCAGAGACCGGATGTCCAAACAAATCATTTTAATTCAGACAGACAATCAGGTTGCCATGTATTACACCAACAAGCAGGGGGGCACTGGATCTCGCCCTCTGTGTCAGGAAGCCATCCAGATGTGGCAGGCGTAAACAACAGTCTGGCCGACAGGTTGAGCAGGATAATGCAACCTCACAAGTGGTCACTGAACATGGTCATAGTCTGCAAGATCTTCCGAGGGTGGGGCACCCCCTCAGTGGATCTTTTTGCCACTCAGATCAATCACAAGGTCCCTCAGTTCTGTTCCAGGCTTCAGGCCCACGACAGACTAATGTCAGATGCTTTTCTCCTGCATTGGGAGACAGGCCTTCTGTATGCGTATCCTCCCATACCTCTAGAAGAGGAAGACTTTGCTGAAACTCAAGCAAGACTGCGGAACCATGATCCTGATTGCACCCTTCTGGCCGCGTCAGATTTGGTTCCCTCTTCTTCTGGAGTTGTCCTCCGATTAACCGTGGAGATTGGAATGCTTTCCAACCCTCATCACCCAGAACGAGGGTCACTTCTATATCCCCACCTCCAGTCTCTGGCTTTCACGTCCTGGATGTTGAGAGCTTAGAATTTATCTCCTTGGGTCTGTCAGAGGGTGTCTCCCGAGTTTTGCTTGCTTCCAGAAAAGATTCCACGAAGAGGTGTTACTCTTCCAAATGGAGGAGGTTTGCTGTCTGGTGTGACAGAAAGGCCCTAGATACTCTTTCTTGCCTCAAAACAAACTCAGTAAGGGTTCATCTTAGTGCGATTAGTGCCTATCATCGCTGTGTAGAGGGTAAGCCTATCTCTGGACAGCCTTTGGTTGTTCGCTTCATGAGAGGTTTGCTTTTGTCAAAGACCCCTTTCAAACCTCCACCAGTGTCATGGGATCTCAACGTCATTCTCACCCAGCTGATGAAAGTTCCTTTTGAGCCACTGAATTCCTGCCATCTGAAGTACTTGACCTGGAAGGTCATTTTCTTGGTGGCTGTTACTTCAGCTCGTAGGGTCAGTGAGCTTCAGGCCTTGGTAGTACATGCACCTTATATTAAATTTCAACACAACAGAGTAGTCCTCCGCACACACCCTAAGTTCCTGCCAAAGGTGGTGTCGGAGTTCCATTTGAACCAGTCAATTGTCTTGCCAACATTTTTCCCCGTCCTCATACCCGCCCTGGCGAAAGCAATTTGCATACCTTTGACTGCAAGAGAGCATTGGCCTTTTATGTGGAGCGGACAAACCCCCTATCGACAGTCTGCCCAGTTGTTTGTTTCTTTCGATCTCAAGAGGAGGGGAGTCACCATCGGAAAACGCACTATCTCAAATTGGTTAGCAGATTGCATTTCCTTACTTATGCCCAAGTTGGCTGACTCTGGAGGGCCATGTCATGGCTCATAATGTTAAAGCCATGGCTGCATCAGTGGCTCACTTAAAGTCAGCCTCCTTTTGAAGAGATTTGCAAGGCTGCAGCGTGGTCATCAGACCAGACATTCACATCTCACTGCTACCTACAGCAGGATACCTGACACGACAGTCGGTTTGGGCAGTCAGTGCTGCAGAATCTGTTCAGGGTTTAGAATCCAACTCCACCCCCCCCAGACCTATTTTTGTTCTGTTCCAGGCTGCACTCTCAGTTAGTTCTTTATGGTTTCAGGTCAATCTATGTTATGTCCTCGCCGTTGCCAGGCCCAATTGACCCATGTTCATTGTTTTGGGTGAGCCTGGTTGCTAGGGATACCCCACATGTGAGAACAAGCAGCCTGCTTGTCCTCGGAGAATACCTGCTACAGGTAAGTATCTTCACTTTATATATGTGTGTGTGCTTGTATTATATCAGTATTTGTATGTATTATATGTATGTTTACGTGTATTATATGTGTGTTTATTATGTTTGTGTGCATGTATTATATGTGTGTGTGTGTGTGTGTGTGTTTGCCACACATAACAGCACTGTTGGAACAAACAAACCCTGTAACATCACGTCATAGGACGTACACCTATGACACACACCTATGCTGCAATTGGCGTCTTGTCCCTTGGCATGCGTACAACATCGATGCGTACCGATACACTGTTGTACAAACATGCTAGACGCTTTGCCTACTGAGCTGCAAGCAGAATTTACTTGTATTTCATTTGCATCCAATTTCCTTTACGCATTGCATGCTATTTCAAAATCAGTAACTTCAACCATGGATATAAATGCACTGTTTTTTTACAGTGACTTTTGAGTATTGGGGCCTCAGTGTTTTATAACTTTGGCTCTCAATCCTTCACATATTCTACCTATTTCTTTTCTGTCCATGTTATGGAGTTCTTTTCTTTTTAGCACTTTTACAATTATTGTAAACTGTTTTGCTGGCACAAACCTCACTGCTTATGTGCAGACAAGGTACAGATGTAATAATCTGTATGTTAGAGCGGAGCACTGAATTTCAGCACACAGTCTTCTAATGTATTTGAGAAAAATATTTTACTCCCTAACATAATACAAAGTCATCTGCATTTTTAAAAATATGCAAACACAGTAAAACAGCGTAGACCATGGATTGCTGAATTGGATGTGATTTTCTCTTTTCCTGTCAGATGTCACTATTTTTCCAGATGGAGACCAAAAAAAAAAAGAGAGCACATTGCAGATTGCCTCTCCATGCATATTGGTCCAGAATGGTGCCCTGCCTCCGGCCAGTTGGGGGTGGACTGGCCTACCTCAGCTGAAGTAAAGATTGCGCTCTAAAGGAGAAGGAAAAATTTACGAAATTGTAGGGCATATTTTACATAGGGCACAATACCAAATTTAGTGGACTTACATGTGGTTGCCTGCGATTCCATTATGTTTATACTGTCCATTATCCTGATTGCTATTTCTTGCAGATTCTTTTTAAAAGGGATGTAGATTGATACATCGTTATCCCTGAGGTTAAAAGGCTTAAAGTCTTGTTTGGGGTCATCATCAAGTTGAATAGCGTTGGTGAGAGTGGTGAGCTCTGAGGGACCCCATATTCCACTTTTCATGGAGGCGACAGAGGGTCATTTGTCTTTACTTGATAGGATCTGGTGGTCAGGAAGCCTAGGAACCAGTCAAGGACTTTCCCCCCAATTCCAATTTTATCAAGTACTCTTTTAAGGATTTGGTGGTCAACCATGTCAAAAGCGCTTGACATGTCAAATTGTAGTCTGAAGCCTGACTGCAATTAGTATATTATGGAGTGTTTTTCAATGTAATCAGTTGGTTGGCTACTATGCCTTCCATTATTTTTGTTGTTAAAGGGGTGGATGCTACTGGTCTGTCGTTTGATGAATCCTTTTTCTTGTGTCTTTCGGGATGGGTGTAAGCAGTATGTTGCCTTTCTCCTGTGAGAAACAGCCTTACTGAAACATATAATTCATATGGGATATGAGTCGGTCTATGAAGCGCTCTGGTAGTACTTTTATTAGGTGATTGGGACAGGTGTATGGCATGCAATTGGTGGAAGAGAACTTTCTTAACGCTTGTGCTACTGTCTCATATGTGGATTGTGAAAACATTCCATATCCTGTCCACTGGGGTTTCTTCTAGGGGGTGGTCGAGTTCATCTATGGGGGTTTCTAGAATTGTGTCATCATGTGTTAGGCTCTTCCTGAGGCTGCAGATCTTTTCATCGAAATATTTGGCTAGCTTATTTGCTGATGGGGGCTCTTCACTAGCTGATGTCACTGGCTTGGTGTTTGTTAAAATATCTATATTTATATAGTTTCTTTATGTCTTTGTAATCCAAGCCTATTTGTTCTTTGTAATATTTTATTTTGGCCTGTCTAATTTTGGATTTTTAACTGTTTTGTGTTTCCTTTTATGCATTCTTATATCATTCTTATTTTTCGTCCATGCTCGTTCAAGTCTTCTGCAGTGGGTTTTAGCTATTTTTAGTTCTTCATCATACCATGGTACTGCTTTTTGCTTTCAAAGGGGCTATTGTCTCCAGTATGTGTACTTCTTTTCTCCCATTCTGTTAGGAATCCTTCTCTGTTAGTCACTGGCTACCATTGATCTTCATATATAGGTATCGAAAATTTGGTTGCATTGATCTTTCCACGTTTTTTTTATGCCTTAGTGATTGTGTTGGATGAGTTTTGTGTTCTTTCCAGTAAAGGGTCATGTTTAGTTTGAATTGATCAGACCAAGGAACGTCTGTCCATCCTGGTTTCTGTATTCTAAAGTCATTGTCATGTGGGAATCTGTAGGCTAGTAGTCTATGGTATGACCTTTACTATGAGTTGAAGCCGTTGGTGGTCGCTGGAAGTCACTTTCTTTAGAGAGTTTGTTCTCTCGTTATCTAGATGGAGATTAATGTCTCCTATTAGCAGGGTATTCGGGTTGGCTCTGCATGTATTTGAGATGAAGTCCATGAAGTTTGTTTCAGTCATTTTCCAATTTCCTGGGGGTCTGGAGAATAGGATACAGCAAATTTGGTTCTGTAGAGATTGGTCCTTGATCTTGAATGAGGCAATTTCCAAATGTGGTGTTACAGATTCCACAGCAGCTTTGGCCATGAAGAAGGATCTGTAGATTAATGCAATTCCCTCCCTCAATGTTGGATTTGAAATCCTGGTGGGGTCTTCTTTGTCGTGGATCCATGTTCTGTTGAGAAAAGCCAGATCAAGGTCTTCATTAGTTATCCAGTCCTTTAATATTTCAGTTTTGTTTACCACTGATCTAGCGTTGATATGTCCCACTGGTTTTGGTAGGTGGTCGTCATTTATTGTCACAACTGTGGTAAATTTAATTAGTTGGTGTTGAGTTGGGATTTTGTATTTCTTGTGAGTTTTTTTGGGCCTTTGTTGAGTTTGGTTTTCGAGTGACTGGTTTCCATTTTGTGGTTTGTCCTGTTCGACTGTCTAGGCTCTGCCCAGGGAGAAGGCAATTCTTCCCACTGAGTGATGTGGGTTGATTAGTATCGGGATATTTTTATTTTCTCCTTCGGGTTAGGGCATCTGTGGGTATTATTAGCATTATGGTTACAAATCCTATTTGTATTCTTGTATTGTACATGTTAACTCTTGAGGAGCAGGGGATTATTTTTTGTGTGTTAGTGTGTGTGTATGAGAGAATAGTAGGTCAGCCTCTGATTTTTCTGTCCCAGGACGGTGCATTCCTGCTCAAGATAGGTGAGGAAGAGGGATAAAAGGAAGGAAACTGCTTTGATTGTAACCACAGAAAGGCAGTATATCAAATCCCACCCCCTTTTCTAAATAGCCCCCAAGTGTTACTGCATTGTTTCCCCATAGAGTGAAGGATGACTCTGAAACCTATTTAATACATATATAAGTTATTCCAAAACAAAGCTATCACCAACAACTCAAATTGAGTATAGTATCTAATTTTAGCTATAATATAAAACCAATGGTGCAGTTTCTGGGTAGAAACAGAACATTCAACTTGGAGTTGCCCAGCAACTGAAACAATATTTAAATGAAACCGTCCTTTACACAAATATTAATAATTTTATTTTTTTATAAGCATTTTCTGCTGTTCCTTTCAGGCCTCATCAGAATAACATAGCACTTAGGGAAAAAGATACAGCCCAGAAGTCCAGCACTTGAGGCCAGGATAGCAAATATCTCCACTGCCACCGTGTACTTGCCCTTGGTGCTCAGGTACGTTGGGATGAAGGAGATCCAGACGCTACAGAACACCAACATGCTGAAGGTGATGTACTTGGCTTCATTGAACCTGTCAGGTAGATTTCTTGCTAAGAAAGCTACAATAAAGCTGATACCAGCTAGAAATCCAAGATATCCTAGAACACAGTAAAATGCAACTATTGATCCTTCATTACATTCAGTTAGTATTGTTCCAATTTCTGATCTCATATTAAGATATGGGAATGGGGGAGCAGTTAACAACCAGGCAAGACACAGAACAGTTTGAATAAGGGAACAGAAAAGGACTATAGAAATTGAGATCCTGGAACCCATCCATTTCCGGAGCTTGCTTCCAGGTTTGGTGGCATGAAAGGCCATGACCACAGTAGTGGTTTTTGCCAATATAGAGGAGAGAGCGATGGAGAAACTGATCCCAAAGGCAGTCTGTCGGAGAATACATGTCATTTTGTCAGGGTGACCAATGAAAACCAAGGAGCAAAGGAAGCAGAGAATGAGGGAGATGAGGAGAATGTAACTGAGTTCTCGGTTGTTGGCTTTCACTATGGGGGTGTCTTTATAATGAATAAAGATCCCCAAAATAACAGTATTAATGAGAATTAACAAAATACAGATGAAAGTCAAAGTTATCCCCAAAGGCTCTTCATAGGTCAGGAATGTTATCACTTTCAGGATGCAGGCATCTTTCTTTTGATTGGGCCATTGGTCCTCTGGGCATTTTGTACAAGCATCCATATCTGAGAATGAAAAATATTGTCCCATTATCTCACAAATAGCATCAGTTATAGGACAGTAACGTTTCCCTTATAATAAGGCATGTTTCAAAATGACAGACAGTAGCAAACACTAAAGTAATGAACAATGAGTTTACTAGAAATGGTCTCTCTGAAGTACTTGCACCTGAAATGGATGTCCTATTCTATTCTACTTTATTGTGCATCTTTTATACCAATTTATCAAAATCTTCAAAGCAGTTCACAACAAGAATAAATATTCCATTCAGATATGATATACAAGTTATATCTCATTTGATTCCTCACATGATAAAAAATCACATGGAGAATAGATAAGATTTTAAGAAAAAGATTATAATTAGAAATCAGTCATACGGACACTGGTAAACTATTCCATATTTTTGGACCCTGAAAAACAAAGAATGCTTTAAAAGATTCCACATATATTATCCAATGGGGGTGTGAGTAGTTTTGCTAGCAGTATCCAGCTCATATTTTTGGATTAGATACGAAGAGGCTTATTTTCAAAGCACTTAGCCTCCCAAAGTTCCATAGAAACCTATGGAACTTAGCCTCCCAAATTGCTTTGAAAATATGCCTCAAGGTATTCCACTAGGACACGTGAAGAGCTATTTTTCATAGAATACTGAGATTGCGATTGACATGTCTAGATCAGAATGCGCTCAATTCTGGCAGTTTTTAAAAAGGGACAAAAACATCAAACGATAGAAGGAAGCTGACTTGATTTGGGGACCCAGCACAGCCCGTGTTTGGCAGATGCCTGCATCAAGGGTCAAATATGGATACACTACAAAACGTAATCCAACATAAATCTTCCTGTTGTTTGGTGTTTTCGTCCCACTTCAATGACTTGATCCACATCTTGTTTGTGTTGCTGCTTACCTCTTATTTATTTATTTATTCATTCATTCATGACATTTATATCCCACATTAGCCCGAAATAGACTCAAGTTCAATGTGGCTTACAAACAATAAAATGAATAAAACATAATAATGTACAGAATATAACGTAAATTACTATAAATTCAAGAAGTAAATTAATACATGTGCAGAAGTAACCAGGGATTTAGACTATAGCAAGGACAAACAAATAATTAAGGGTGGATAGGTGAGAGCATAATTAGTGTTACGCTCTGCTACACTTCTCCGGGATGGGTCGGTTTCTGTTTCCTAACCTGGCAGCCGTCATCCGGCTTGGAGCAAGAGCAGCAGCCATCTTGGCTAGCTCAGGAGGGGGCAGCCATCTTGTCTAAACGAGAACAGGAAGGAACTCCATATCTGGTCATGGGAGGATCTCCTATGGGGGCTGCCATGTTGGATGCACCTGAGTTTGGTTTGCTCTGATTGCTTCACTATTTAAAGCACTGCCTCCAGGCCTTCTTTGCTTCGGCCTCAATTGTTCTGAGGAGTTGCTGTCGGAGTGCTGTTCACTGGCTATTTTCTGTGCCTGATTTCCTGTGTACCGGACCTTGGTTACTTCTTGGATTTCACTTGTTTGCTGCCTGCTTTGACCCTGGACTGTTTTTTGACTATTCTTGCCTATTCGGAGTTCTGGTGCTGGACTGTGTCTGTATTCCAGGCATCCTGGTCAGCGGCTGTGCAACCCCGCCGGTTCCAGAAGTCCTGGTGGCCACCTGCAGCTGAGGGCTCAACTCTTGGTGAACGGTGGTCGCTTCCCAGGTGAAGCTAGGGGTTGTCTGGCTGCCTGACCGAGTACGGCATCTCTCCATCTTCGCCGTTCTCAGTCGGGGCACAAGGGCTCACACATCTCCAGTCATAACAGTAGGCTGAAGCCATGAGCTCGCCAGACAGGTCTGAGCTGTCTCACCTGGCTCAGGTTCTCCACCAGCAGCAGGAGCAACTAACCCGCCTGTCCAGCGCCTTGCAGGAGGTCTGCAGTCAGCTACCAGGACTCCAGCGGCAGGTGGCTGTAGCCCCTCCAGGCTCTAGAGTGGAGACTTCCACTGCACGTCTGCGACTTCCAGAGCCACCTCGTTTTGATGGTACTCCCGCAGCTTGCCGGGGGTTCCTGAACCAGTGTCAGATCCTGTTTGAGCTGCAACCGGAGGCTTTCCCGTCTGACAAAATAAAGGTGAACTACATCATCTCCCTGCTTTCCTGTGCCGCGCTGGCTTGGGCGTCCCCGCTGTGGGAACAGCGGAGTCCAGTTCTGGCAAACCTGGAGGAGTTCTTGCGGCAGTTCCGGATGGTATTCGACATTCCTGGCCGACCTTCTTCTGCCTCAGGAGAGCTGCTGTGGATCCAGCAGGGCTCCGGGTCATTTGGGGCGTATGCCGTCCGGTTCCGTACCCTGGCCGCAGAACTCAGGTGGAACCAGGAGGCCTTAACAGCCATTTTCTGGCAGGGTCTGGACGGCCATATAAAAGATGAATTGGCCAGCAGAGAGATTCTCACTACTTTGGATGCCCTTATTGCACTCTGCACAAGAATCGATATCCGGTTCCAGGAGCGAGCCCAGGAGAGGGCCACGCAGCCGGCACCGCAGAAATCCGGAGACCTTCCCCGCCGCCCGGAGACGTCTAGGGTCCTCGAAGAGGGTTCGGAAGGAACCGAGGAGGTGCCCATGGTGATGGGCCGGCATCGCCTGTCCAAGAAGGAGAGGGCCCGTCGTCTCCAGAATCAGCTATGCCTGTACTGTGGGCAGGCCGGGCATTTCACAGGCACCTGCCCGAATAAGCCTGGGAAGTCGGGAAACACTCTGGCCCGAGCCCTGTGAAGGGGGTGGCTCTGGGCTGGTTATCTTCCCTTCCAGATAATCTGTTCTCGGTCCTTGTACTGCTCCGTGGAGAGGGGTTCCAGGGCCAGACGATGGCCCTGCTGGATTCCGGGGCAGGGGGAAACTTCATAGACGCCAAGTTCCTGTCCCAGTTGGGGGGTTCTTCGGTGCCCTGTCAACCAGCTCTCAGGGTTACCTCCATCCAGGGGGACAGTCTTCCCCGGACGATCACCCAAATTACCTCACCCCTGGGTATGCAGGTGGGGGCACTTCATCAGGAGGAGATCCAGTTTCTGGTGCTCTCCCGAGCTATTCACCCGGTGATTCTCAGTCTACCCTGGCTTCGCCTCCACGCCCCGGTTATTGATTGGTCCACCGGGGAGATCAGACAATGGGGTTCCCATTGCTTCCAGCACTGTCTTCAGCAGGTCAAGCTGCCCGTTCCTGTCTGCTCCGCCCAGCTCCAGACTCCGCAGGGGAGATCGCCTGGGCTGCCAGAGGAATATCAAGATTTCCGGGATGTATTCAGCGCACAGGCTGCAGACACGCTTCCTCCCCATCGGACTTTTGATTGTGCGATTGACCTGCTTCCAGGAACCAATCCACCCAGGGGACGCCTGTACACCTTGTCCCGGGAGGAATCTCAGGCCATGCGAGTTTACGTCCATGAGAACCTACTAAAGGGGTTCATTCGGCCCTCTACCTCGCCAGCAGGGGCCGGCTTCTTCGTGTCCAAGAAGGACGGGTCTCTTCGGCCCTGCATCGATTACCGGGGCCTAAACAAGATCACCATTAAGAACCGGTACCCGCTCCCATTCATCCCAGAGCTGTTTGACCGGTTACAAGGGGCCAAGATTTTCATGAAGTTGGACTTGCGAGGGGCCTATAACCTGGTGCGGATCAGGGAGGGTGACGAGTGGAAGACGGCGTTTAACACCCACGAGGGGCATTTTGAATACCTAGTGATGCCATTCGGTCTCTGTAATGCCCCTGCGGTGTTTCAGAATTTTGTGAACTACATCTTCCAGGATCTGCTATACTTCTCTGTCATAGTGTACCTTGATGATATCTTGATTTTCTCACCCTCATTACAGCAGCACATCACACATGTCCGCACAGTGTTACAGCGACTCAGGGAGCACCGGCTATACGCCAAGTTGGAAAAGTGCTCTTTTCACCAGCAGAGACTTCCTTTCCTGGGATACATTGTCTCATCCACCGGGCTGCAGATGGACCCAGATAAGCTGAAGGCGATCCGCAACTGGCCGGTACCCCAGGGTCTTCCGGCTTTACAGAGATTCCTGGGGTTTGCCAATTACTACCGGCAGTTTATCCGGGACTACTCCCTGATCACGGCTCCTCTGACGGCCCTCACTAGGAAGGGGGCTGATGTGAAGAACTGGACGCCGGAGGCTCTCGCTGCTTTCACCACCTTGAAGGACACCTTCCTCTCTGCCCCGGTACTCCGCAGTCCGGACCCAACCAAGCCGTTCCTGGTAGAGGTGGACGCCTCCTCCCTGGGAACGGGGGCTGTACTCTCCCAGACATCCGCATCCGGGAAGAAACATCCCTGCTTCTTTTTCTCCCGCAAGTTCACCCCAGCGGAGTGGAACTACACAGTAGAGGACCGGGAGCTCCTGGTGCTTAAGTTGGCTTTTGAGGAGTGGCATTACTTGTTGGAGGGAGCAGCACACCCAGTCACGGTAATAACAGATCACAAGAACCTCTTGTACTTGCAGAACGCCACCAGACTGAACCCTTGCCAGGCTCGGTGGTCTTTGTTTTTCGCCCGGTTTGACTTCCGTCTGATCTTCAGGCCAGGCGAGAAGAATGTCCAGGCGGATGCCCTGTCTCGCAGTTTCGAGGCTCCGGAGGACCAGGAGGAGCCCTGCCCAATGCTGAATCCGGCATGTATTCGCTCCATGTCTGGGGCCAGTGCCGCTTGCCAGAAGGCCGTTCCTGTGGGTCTCTGTAGGAAGGTGCTGCGCTGGGGGCACGCGTCCGAATTTGCCGGACACTTTGGTTTCCACAAGACCTTACATCTGATCTCCTGATCGTATTGGTGGCCCCGGATGGCGCAGGATGTTCTCCAATACGTGTCTACCTGTCCGGTGTGCGCCCGAACTAAGTCTTCACATCAGAAGCAGTGGGGGCTGATGCAGCCCATGCCAATACCACAGCAGCCATGGGAGGATCTGTCCATGGATTTCATCACCGACCTGCCACCCTCGCAGGGCAATACGGTCATCTGGGTAGTGATCGACCGGTTCTCCAAGATGGCCTACTTCATTCCTATGAAGGCTTTACCCACTGCCGCTACCCTTGCCGCAAACTTCATCACACACATCTTCCGGCTCCATGGACTGCCACAGAGGATCATTAGTGACCGAGGCTCGCAGTTTACCTCGCGCTTCTGGAAAGCTTTGTGTTCAGCTTTTGGGGTTACCACTTTATTCTCGTCTGCATATCACCCCCAGACCAATGGTATGGTGGAGCGGGTCAACCAGACTGTGAAGGCGTTCCTCCGGGCATACTCTAACCAGCGCCAGGATGACTGGTCTACTCTGCTACCCTGGGCTGAATTTGCCTATAATAACAGTCTGCATTCGGGCTCCCAGACGACACCTTTCAGCACTATCTATGGACGCCACCCGCGTCTACCTACGCCAATTTCCCCCGCAGAAGTTCCACCTCAGGTGCAGTCCACAGTCCGTTCCTTTCAGGAAGCTTGGAAGAAGGTCCAGGATCAGCTATGACGGGCAGCAGTCAAGGCCAAGGAGACCTAAGACCGTAGAAGACAAGCGGCTCCCACATTCCTGCCGGGAGAAAAAGTATGGTTGAGCACCCGATACCTAAAACTGCGGCTCCCATCTCTGAAGTTTGCTCCCCGGTTCATTGGACCTTTTGCTGTACGATCCAGGATAGGAGCAGTGACTTACCGGTTGCACCTACCCAGCCAACTCCGGGTGCACAATGCCCTCCTGAAACCTTTCCGCAGGTCCAAGTGGCATCCTGAACCCAAGAAGGTGGCCGTCCCTGAGAGTGATCCAGATCCAGAGTATGAGGTGGATCGCATCCTGGATTCCAAGCGTCGTGGAAGGAAGCTGTACTATCTCCTCGCCTGGAAGCATTTTGGACCAGAGGATAACTCCTGGGAGACGGCGGCCAATGTGCATGCTCCAGATCTGATCCGGGAGCTCCACGCTCATCATCCTGCTAAGCCCAGACCAAACCGGTGAGGGGGAGATCTTTCCGGAGGGGGTACTGTTACGCTCTGCTACACTTCTCCGGGATGGGTCGGTTTCTGTTTCCTAACCTGGCAGCCGTCATCCGGCTTGGAGCAAGAGCAGCAGCCATCTTGGCTAGCTCAGGAGGGGGCAGCCATCTTGTCTAAACGAGAACAGGAAGGAACTCCATATCTGGTCGTGGGAGGATCTCCTATGGGGGCTGCCATGTTGGATGCACCTGAGTTTGGTTTGCTCTGATTGCTTCACTATTTAAAGCACTGCCTCCAGGCCTTCTTTGCTTCGGCCTCAATTGTTCTGAGGAGTTGCTGTCAGAGTGCTGTTCACCGGCTATCTTCTGTTCCTGATTTCCTGTGTACCGGACCTTGGTTACTTCCTGGAATTCGCTTGTTTGCTGCCTGCCTTGACCCTGGACTGTTTTTTGACTATTTTTGCCTATTCGGAGTTCTGGTGCTGGACTGTGTCTGTATTCCAGCCATCCTGGTCAGCGGCTGTGCAACCCCGCTGGTTCCAGAAGTCCTGGTGGCCACCTGCAGCTGAGGGCTCAACTCTCGGTGAACGGTGGTCGCTTCCCAGGTGAAGCTAGGGGTTGTCTGGCTGCCTGACCGAGTACGGCATCTCTCCATCTTCGCCGTGCTCAGTCGGGGCATAAGGGCTCACACATCTCCAGTCATAACAATTAGGCAGGAATAGATGGGAAACGAGATGAAAGAAAAGGGTGTGGGTAAAATTCAAATAGAGTTCTTTGTATTCAGAAAAGCCACAATGAAGAAATGTGTTTTTAGAAGACTTCTAAAACTTAGGTAATCATCTATAAACTTGATTGATTTAGGAAGAGAATTCAAAATTTTGGTGCCTTGATAGGAGAAATTAGCAGAGTGAATTGTTTTATAGATCACATTCTTACAGATAGGGAAATGTAAGCCAAGATATTCTCTAGATCAGTGATGGCGAACCTTTCAGAGATCGAGTGCCCAAACAGCAACCCAAAATCTAAAGTGCCAACAGGGTAATTTAACCTGAATAACAGAACTTTAAAAGCATTTGGCATTCTTTCAAATAATTAATGTGATTTCTGCTGTTGCAAGCATGCTGCACTCATTTTTGGGTGTTCAAGACTGAGTCTACAAAAAAATAAAAAATAATAAAATAAAAATAATATGGAACTCCCAATACAAATCTATCCCTATACCAAAAATAGCTAACACTATGATATTCTTACAGACAAGCCTCCAGTGAACAACAAGGCAGTGCTAGCGCCGCAATGCCTGTGCTGTGGCCTGAGCGCTCTGCTTCCCTGTAGCTATGTCACACTGTGAGCTATGCTCCCCTCCAACCCCACCATGGGAATCACCTTTGTGATATACACAGGGCAGCAAGAAGACAGAAGAAACAACTCCCTCCCTCCCAATTCCAGGGTCCCCCCTCCCTCCCTTCGAGTTCCAGGCCCCCTCCAAATTTTAAAAGTCATCTTATCTTACCTCGTCGGGGTTAGGGCAGCAGCAGCGGTAAAAAGCATGCAGGCTCGGCTCGGTGCTTAGTTCAGTTTTCCCTTCTCTCTCTCTCAGCTCTGGAACCGCCCTCATTTCCTGTTTCCGCAAGGGCGGGACCAGAGCTGAGAGAGAGAGAGAAGGGAAAACTGAACTAAGCACCAAGCCTGCGGCCTAGGAGAGTGAGTGTCGGAGCAAGGAGCAGTGCTTTTTTTTGTAGAAAAAAAAGATGCCGGTACTCATTACGGGCGGCGTCACCACATATGACCCCACCCCTATGATAGCCACACCCCTTACACCAGCCATGGCGCATATAAACAGACATCATTGAAAATATTATACTAGTATAGGAGAAAAAAATAACATGTTTTTTTTCACTATAAATCATTTCTGTAAGCTGTTACAGCTCTAGTATACCCAGTGCAAAATAAGACAGCAGATGTAAATTCTCAAATTGGACATATTCCAAACACTAAAATGAAAATAAAATGATTTTTTTCTACCTTTGTTGTCTGGTGACTTTGTTTTTCTATCCATATTGGTCCCAGTCTCTGATTCTGCTGCTCTCTATCTGTTCTCTTAACTCCATTTCCAGGGCTTCCTTTCCATTTATTTCTTTACTTTCCTCCTTTCTTCTTCATTTCTTGCCCTCCATCCATAAGTAAAAGCTGGGTCCTCCTCTGTGGAATTGACTGGAGGAGGTATAATGTGGATCCAGCTTTTGCCTATTATCTCCATCCATGTGCAGTTTTTCTCCTCCCTGCCCTCCCCTCCATCCACCCATGTCCAGTAACCCTCCTTTCCCCCCAGCCCTACCCTCCAGCCACCCATGCCCAGCAACCCTCCTCTCCCCCTGCCCTCCCCTCCATCCACCCATGTCCAGCAAACCTCCTCTCCCCCCTGCCCTCCCCTCCAGCCAACCATGTCTAGCAAACCTCCTCTCCCCCCTGCTGTCCCCTCCAGCCACCCATGTCCAGTGATTCTCTTTTCTCCCCCTGCCCCCCTTCAGCCACCCATACCCAGTGATTATCCTCTCTTCCCTGCCCCCCTTCCAGCCACCCATGCCCAGCAATTGTCCTCTCTTCCCTGACCCCCCTCCAGCCACCCATGCCCAGCGATTGTCCTCTCTCCCCTGACCTCCCATCCAGCCACCCATGCCCAGCAATTGTCCTCTCTCCTCTGCCCCCCCCCTCCAGCCACCCATACCCAGCGATTGTCCTCTCTCCCCTGGCCCCCCTCCAGCCACACATACCCAGCGATTGTCCTCTCTCCCCTGCCCCCCCTCCAGCCACCCATGCCCAGCGATTGTCCTCTCTCCCCTGCCCCCCCTCCTGCCACCCATGCCCAGCAATTGTCCTCTCTCCCTTGCCCCCCTCCAGCCACCCATACCCAGTGATTGTCCTCTCTCCCCTGCCCCCCTCCAGCCACCCAGGTTGTTCAGTGGATTCTTCGGGGCAGGCAGGAAAGATCCCCAGTCTTTCCTGCCCACTGCCGGCGCTGACTCTCTCGTGGCGCTACTGTGTTGCTCTTCAAATGGCCACCGAGACTTCAGCAGAAGTCCTGCGAGGCCGCCGCTGGAAGTCTCAGCAGCCATTTTTAAAGAGCGATCCAGAAGCGGGGGGAGGGTCAGCGCCGGCAGTGGGCAGGGAAGACTGGGGATCTTTCCTGCCTGCCCTGAAGAATCCACTGGACAGCCGGATGGTAAAAAAAAGGTGCCGGTCCGGCACAAAAAAAAGCACTGACGAAGAGTAATGTCTCCTCTCCTCCGACACAACTTTGAACTGCTAGTGCGATCTCGCCAGCAGTTCATAGCAGCAGTACAACGGCGCACATGCCCTCTCTGGCACGCATGCCATAGGTTCGCCATCACTGCTCTAGATGATGAAACAAGGGTAATTCAATAAGATTATTCATATATGATGGGGCTTGACCAAACATGATTTGGTGAATGAAAACGCATAATTAGAATCTCTTATTGGTAACCAATGTAGCTCATATAAAAGAGGAGTGGCTTTGGCGAAGCGAGGAGATCTACATATAAGACTAGCAGCAGTATTTTGAGCTGTTTGTAATTTTTTGAGAAGACCACCATTAAGTCCAGCATAGATGGAATTGCAATAGTTGACTCTGTGAGGAAAAGGGATTGAAACAAAGTACGAAAGACAGATCTAGAGAAAAATGGCCTCAATCTCTTTATCTTGCAAAGTGAGTGAAAGGGACTTGGTTTTCAAGGGTGGGGAAACAATCTATTGTAACTCCCGAGTTTTTTCATTGATGACGCAAGGGAATAAGTTTTGTTCTTAACAGTAAAGTTACTAAGATTCATAGGATGGCGAGGGTTAGTTATAATTAGAAACTTATTTTTATCCAAATTAAGTTTTAGTTTGAAATTACTTTCTTGCTTTGTGTTGATAATTTAGAAAAGGCAGGAGTGCATGCATATTTGCTGGCCCATGTTGGGTCTTCAATAAAGGATTAATATTGACCTGGCACACTATAGCATGAAATCACTCACCAGTTTGGCTGGAGACCTCTCCCTGTGGACAGGGGATACAGTCATAGCAGCAGACGGGCTTTCCTTCCCTGGTTAATTTCCTGAAACCAGGACGGCAACTTGGGCTGCATCTGGACTGCAGAGGTTCCTGAGGATTGAGAAAAAATCTGAATAATTTGAGATAATACTGGATTATGACTTTTCAAATGCAGTGTTACATTTCTGTCTAAACATGAGCCGGTTTTGCCCATTTCGTTTCATGAATAATTAGTTCTATATATAGGAACCAATAGTAAAAGACAGACAGAGAGAGAGAGAGAACTAGAAACGAAGAGACAAAGTATATCTTAGGTGTGGAAAAAACATATTGTAGATGGAGTAATCAGGACATCAGGAAGGTAAGCATAATCCACAACAAACAACTATAAGTATATAGATTGGCAACCAAACAAAAAGATAGAAAAAGCTGAAAAAGAGCATGTCTCCAAAAGCTTAACAAGCTAATTAGTGTTAACACGTCTTAATGAGCAATAATGAGCATTAATTGGCAATAGTTAGAATTTACATGTACAACTCACTAAGCATATTCTGTAATGCACAGCGCCTAAATTCTAAAGCGTGCAGCCAAAAAGGGGTGTGGTTATGGGCAATTTGTGGGCATTCCAAAATTTACATGCACTGTTATAGAACGTGCCCCTGTGCGACTAAATCTATGCAATGACATTTACGCCACGCCTCCCTTGGTGTAAATGGATGCGTGTAGGCTCCGGGCTATATGAATTGCTGCTCACTGCTTCTGATCACTGGAGACAAGAATGTACATGGTGGTGTTGGTGGTGGTGGTGGAGGAGGCAGAGATACTGAACTATTTGTGAGGATGGAGGGGGATAAGAGAAGATAAAATGTTGGACCATGTGTGGGGGTGCAGGTGTGGTGGGGAAGAAGGGGAAATGCTGGACCATGTTTGGGTGGGGAGTGGTGATGGGGTAGAACGTAAAACGCCGGACCATTTGTGGAAGTGTGCCTTGACAATTTTAGCACCACGTAAGTGTGCCATGAGAAGAAAATGTTTGAATAACTCTGCTATAAATGGTTCTCTGCTCGATGTGCCCTTTATAGAATGCTGGTTGATTGCACATCTTTCCGATACCTAACTATGAGTCTCATTTATTGAATCTCTCTCAATATGTGCATGGTTCAGTGTTTTCCATCTTGTTTTTGTATTATTATTTAAAGTTTATTAAAACTAGTAAAAAAAAGAAGCCCGTTTCTGAATGAAATGAAACGGGCGCCAGCAAGGTTGTCATCTAATGGCAATTATATTTTTAAAGGAACTGTTAGGAGAGAGTATGTGTGAGAGAAAGTGAGTATGTGTGAGAGAGTGAATGAGTATGTGTCAGAGAGTGAGTATGTGTGAGAGAGAAAGTGTATGTGCCTTACATCCTGCACCGGGAATGTAGCCCTGTGCAGGATGTAAGGCGTCAGAAACAGCTGATCACACCAGGAACTTAGTTGAATGAAGGCGCTACTCCGGCGCTAAAGAAGACTCTCTTCAGCTGGCGGGGTTCGGGGACCCCCGCCAGCAAACAAGGTATCTGATGCGGCGGCGGGGCAGGCGGCGACGGCGGGGGAGGGTTGGTGGCGGGAGGGGGATTCAAGGGGATCGTCGGCAGGGGGGACAGGGCCTAATCTATGTAGGCCCAGGCCCCCTCAGGCCCCACGTAGCTATGCCACTGGTTCCAGGACCCCCTCCCCCTTCCTCCCCCTCCCCTTTGAGTTCCAGGACCTCCCTCCCCTCCCCTTCGAGTTCCAGGATCCCCTCCCTACCCTCCGAGTTCCATGCCCCCCATTCTCATTCAAGTTCCACACCCCCGCGCCTACCTCTTGTAATGGAATAGAATTTTGAAGATTGTTTTTCAACCCTGTCTTGTACGACCAGTGCACTTTGGGTCTGTATTGTTGATTAGAAGTAATTCTGTTTCATTCATTGTTTAAGTGTCATCTTAAAGGAACTCTGTTTTTGTCTGATAATACACTCTGAAATCTTGTCTTTTGACCGAAAGTAACTTTCCTTGTGAATACAAAAACAAGTTGGAATGTGGAATATAAAGCACATTCTTGTATTCAGTTTGTGCAGGAGAGAAACAGGATATGCTTGGGGTTCATGAGATGAGCCACCTGGCCAGTGGTTTGTTTACTTGGGCCGGAAGCATGTGACTGCATCCTCATGTACATTCTTGTAACTTTCCGTAGCTCTGAACATGGGCTCAGAGCCTATAAAAAGGGAGGGCTGGTCACAGCAGAGTGGGAGCGCAGAGGATCTCCTTTCCTGAAGTTACTATAGAGGAAACTACACTTCTCCTTTCTTCCTCAAAATGTACCACCTGTTCCTCTGATCCCATTCCCACCCACCTTCTTAATGCCATCTCACCTGCTCTTATTCCTTTTATCTGTCACATTCTCAACCTCTCACTTTCCACTACAACTGTCCCTACTGCCTTCAAACATGCTGTGGTCACACCTCTCCTTAAGAAGCCTTTACTCGACCCTACTTGTCCCTCTAATGACCGACCCATCTCCCTCCTCCATTTTCTCTCCAAATTACTTGAGCGTGCTGTTCACCACCGCTGCCTTGATTTTCTCTCCTCACATGCTATTCTTGACTCACTATAATCTGGTTTTCGCCCTCTCCACTCAACCGAAACTGCGCTTACTAAAGTCTCCAATGACCTATTACTGGCTAAATCCAGAGGTCAATATTCCATCCTCATTCTTCTTGATCTTTCCGCTGCTTTTGACACTGTCGATCACAGCATACTTCTTGATACCCTGTCCTCACTTGGATTCCAGGGCTCTGTCCTTTCCTGGTTCTCTTCCTACCTCTCCCTCCGCATCTTTAGTGTTCACTCTTCTACTTCTATCCCTCTGCCTGTCGGCGTACCTCAGGGTTCTGTTCTTGGTCCTCTCCTCTTTTCTATCTACACTTCTTCCCTTGGTTCATTAATCTCATTCCATGGCTTTTCCTAACATCTCTATACTGATGACTCCCAAATCTACCTTTCTACCCCTGATATGTCACCTTGCATCCAAACCAAAGTTTCAGCGTGCTTGTCTGACATTGCTGTCTGGATGTCTCAACGCCACCTGAATTTAAACATGACCAAAAACCGAGCTTCTCATTTTTCCCCCCAACACACCTCCCTGCTCCCCCCGTTTTCTATTTCTGTTGATGGCTCTCTCATTTTCCCTGTCTCCTCAGCTCGAAACCTTGGGGTCATCTTTGACTCTTCCCTCTCCTTCTCTGCTCATATCCAGCAGATCGCCAAGACCTGTCGTTTCTTTCTTTACAACATCTGTAAAATCCGCCCCTTTCTTTCCGAGCACTCTACCAAAACCCTCATCCACACTCTTGTCACCTCTCGTTTAGACTATTGCAATCTGCTTCTTGCTGGCCTCCCACTTAGTCACCTCTCTCCTCTCCAATCGGTTCAAAACTCTGCTGCCTGTCTCATCTTCCACCAGGGTCGCTTACTCATACTACCCTCTCCTCAAGTCGCTTCACTGGCTCCCTATCCATTTTCGCATCCTGTTCAAACTTCTTCTACTAACCTATAAATGTACTCACTCTGCTGCTCCCCAGTATCTCTCAACACTCGTCCTTCCCTACACCCCTTTCCATGCACTTTGTTCCATGGATAAATCCTTCTTATCTGTTCCCTTCTCCATTACTGCCAACTCCAGACTTCGTGTCTTCTGTCTCGCTGCACCCTATGCCTGGAATAAACTTCCTGAGCCCTACGTCTTGCCCCATCCTTGGCCACCTTTAAATCTAGACTGAAAGCCCACCTCTTTAACATTGCTTTTGACTCGTAACCACTCGCCTCCACCTATCCTCCTCTCCTCCTTCCTGTACACATTAATTGATTTGATTGCTTTATTTTTTTGTCTATTAGATTGTAAGCTCTTTGAACAGGGATTGTCTTTCTTTTATATTTGTGCAGCGCTGCGTTCGCCTTTGTAGCATTATAGAAATGCTAAAAAGTAGTAGTAGTAGCTCATCTTTGAGTAACGTACTGTGAAGATGAGGCTTCTGCTCCCACTCTCAAGCAGGCCTCACTGGCCTGTGGCCTCTGAACAGGACTCCACCCCATCTCTTCCCAGCATCCTGAGCAATCCAACCTCAAACTCCTGGGCCCCCTTTCTCACTCAGGGTGAGCTGGTTCTCAGTATGCAAATTGTATGCAGATTAGCATGTTATCCTTTCACGCTCAGGGTGACCTGGTTCTCCAGAGGCAAAAATAAACAGGTCTTACCAACAGCATATTCAGGCAATTCTTTATTCCAGCCCCTGGGCACAGTTCTTCTAGCTTAAATACTTTTACATATCTTCACATTGAGCCTCCCCACACAGATTCCTGGGCTCAGCATTAACCTCAATACTTTGGGGACTTCTAACCCCAGGCTTTGCAGCCTGCTTCTCAGTACTGGGACACATAGCCCTACTTCTTCTTTGGACACCCAGTCCTTTCTTTCTTTAGACTCACAGTCCTTTCTTTGAACACACAGTTCCTCTAAGTACTGAGGCTACACAGTCCAACACTAATGCTTTAGGGACTTCTTACCCCAAACTGTTTTCCTTCCTTGAGCACACAGTCCACACAAGTCCATAGGGTTTAGCCCTTCTTTCCAGGGGGATTCTCTTTCTTCAGCTACCAGCTCTCTCCTCTTCCTTTCACAACTCAGGTGGGGTATAAAGTGGTTAATAGCTAAACAGGACCCAGCCCATAACCGCCTGCACCTGTAGCTATCCCAGGACTCTCCCCGGTCCCTAGCAACCTCCAACTATTCTCCTAGCGCCCTCTAGTGGCCTACCCGGACATCCTGGACATTTTTTAGGGGAACAGCGCCATCTAGTGGCCTGCCCCGGCTAGGACAGCCTCTTATTTATCACAGTACGGACTGCGCAGAGGATCTGTTATTCCTGGTCTAAAAAGCTCCTAGCTCTCGCTGTGTAACCAGGCCAACCAGCTGATGATAAGAGCCAGGATGATGAATAGGACCAGTGATGATGTACTGATATCTATGTATATATCTTATAGAAGACCAGTGATGCCATGACTGTTTATTGTCTCTGTTTGTGGTCTAAGAACTCTTAGCATTGCTTAGATATAGAAGCCCAGTGATTTAATGATTGTTTAGTGATACAGCTAACCATTGTGTTTATAGAGCTAATCCTTGTATATGTGCTAACCATTATACGTATTGTATATATATATATATTAACCATTGTAGAATTTAGCTTCCTGTAATAAAAGGTTTCATTTACTTATTACGAATCCAAAAAAATCCACGGTAATTATTGGGCAGTCTGTTTTAGTGAGACAGGCAATAAATCCATAGCAGTACACCTCCCCCCTCCCCTTCAAGTTCCAGGACAACCCCCCTCCCCTTCAAGTTCCAGGACGACCCCCCTGCCCTTTGACTTACAGGATGCCCCCTCCATCCCTCTCTCGAGGGTCCCACGCCCCCCTCTTCTCCGACTTCCATGACCAGTCCTCCGGCAGCCCTCACCTTCTTAAGTGCTGGGTGTATTTTAATAATTCTTACCTTGGGATGCGGCGTCCACAGTGAAGGTGAGCGGCGCTTCACACTGCCTTCGCATGTGTCTCAGCTCTGCCTCTGGTCCCGCCTTTCCAGAAACAGGAAATGAGGGTGGGACCAGAGGCAGAGCTGAGACGCATGCGAAGGCAGTGTGAAGCGCAGCTCGCCTTCACTGTGGACGCCGCATCCCAAGGTAAGAATTATTAAAATACACCCAGCACTTAGGAAGGCGAGGGGCTGCCGGAGGACATGTCATGCTTGGAGGGCAGAAAGAGAGAGAGGGAGAGAGGCACGGGGACTGGCAACTATATAGAGTTCCCTTGAGGGCAGGGCGATTATGACCCAAGGAACACTACACAGCTTCACTGCCACCCTTGCAGAAACAGGAAATGAGACCGGGACCAGAACTGAGAGAGAGAGAGAGAGAAGGGCCAAGCCTGCACGCCTTTTACCGCTGCTGGCCGCCGCCGTAACCCCGACGAGGTAAGTCAAGATAACTTTTAAAATTTGGAGGGAGGGGGCCTGGAACTGGAAGGGAGGGACGACGACCCTGGAACTGGGAGGGAGGGAGGGGGGAGCCTGAAACTCAGAGGGAGGGAGTGGAGGGGAGGGAGAACCCTGAAACTCGGAGGGTGGGGGGAGGAAGGGGGAGGGAGGGAGGGAGGGAGGGACCCTGAAACTCAGACGGAGGGAGGGACCCTGAAACTTGTAGGGAGGGAGGGACCCTGAAACTCGGAGGGAGGGAGGGGAGGGAGGGTGGGGGAAACTGGGAGGGGATGACCCTGGAACTCAGAGGGAGGGAGGGAGGGAGGATGACACAGGAACTCAAAGGGAGGGAGGGAGGATAACCTTTGAACTCGGAGGAGGGAGGGGGGACGACCCTGTAACTGGGAGGGAGGGGGTGATGACCCTGTAACTGGGAGGGAGGGGGACCCTGTAACTGGGAGGGAGAGGGGGCCCCTGACACACACTCCTCTCATTCTCACACACACACCTCTCTCTCTCTCTCACAGACACAGACACACTAGCATCCAGTCTCACTCTCTCTCTGTCACATACACAAACTCGCACATTCACTCTCTCTCACACAGTAACTCTCACACACAACTCTCTCTCAAACATACACACTCTGAGAAAAACCTTGCTAGCACCTGTTTCATTGTGTCAGAAACAGGCCTTTTTTCCTAATTAAAAGTATTAAAATAACATGAGATTAAATCAATATAAAGTAGAAATAAATAAATTTAGTACATTAAGTAGACTGTGGCTTCAATCTAAAACCCCAAGAGAGAGTACCAAAGAGAAAGGCTAAGACTTAAAAAGACTAGCAGGAAGGATTTCCTAAAAGAGGGGACCGGATAAAAAGAAAGCAGAGTGAGATGTAGATTCCAGATGAGACAAATGGACTGGAGGGATAGAAAGGTGGCAGGCAAAGAGAGAATGGAGAGGGCGAGAAGGGGTGTAAGGAGAAATGAGAGCAGTGAGGTAAGTGAGAGGTGCCAAGTGAAGGGCCTTAAAAGCCAGAGTGGAGAGCTTAAATTGAATTTAAATCTGACCTCGATGAATGTGTTGTTCCACGTGATCAACTCTTCATAGATAGTACATTCCTGCTCTGCTGGAGCCTAAGGGTTATACCTTCCAATATTTCATTACTCTGTGTCTCTTCGGATATAAAGAACATTGCTTATATATCATAACCAATGGACGAGATTACCATTCTCATCAAAAAAGATTTCCTCACCCAGAATGTTCTAAAGCGCTGGTTCTTCAGATAACGATGAAGCTAATGAAAATGAGAAACACTTTGAGTAGTGAAGCTCACTGCAGGGATACACTGCTAACTTCAAACTCATACAATCTGCTCCTGAATTATGGACGTTTTCAATTTGAAGCATATTAGGGTGGAGCTTATTGTTGAAGAGGGTCCCTTGTCATGGAATGGCTCCCAAGGTGTCACTATTTATGATATACATTGAGGCATATTTTCAAAGCACTTTGGGAGGCTAAGTTCCATATGTTTCTATGGAACTTTGGGAGGCTAAGTGCTTTGAAAATAAGCCTCATAGTGTGTCACGATTGTGGCCATGACCTCTCCCAGACTTACCTTATTTCTGGTGGTCATCTTCTGAGCTGGCTTCTGTTTCTTCTGTCTGTCCTTTCTGAGCTAGCTCTGTCTCTCTGTGCTGGCTGCTTCCAGCAGCATGACTCTAATTGCGTCACTATACGACAGCTGTGTGGTTAAGCCTCTCTGGGTTTCAGTGTGCTGGCTGCCTGTGTCTGGTAGTTGTGACATCATCAGGCAGGGCCTTGATAAGGAAATGGTGTTCTTCCCTTCAGGGCCTTTGCAACGTTTGTTTTATGTCCAGGTTAGTGTTGGTGCAGTGTGCACTGGTGACTTGTGTTTAGCTTCCCAGCTTTTCCCTTGTGGCTCCCCTGCTTTCCCTTTTGGTGCTTTAGAAGCACTTCTGTGCTTGGTGCTTTGGAAGCACTTCTGTGCCTGGTGCTTTGGAAGCACGTCTGGATTTGGTGCTTTGGAAGCATTTCTGTGTTTTGGTGCTTTAGAAGCACTTCTGTGTTTGGTGCTTTGGGAGCACTTCTGTGTTTAGTGCTTTGGAAGCACTTCTGTGTCTGGTGCTTAGGAGCACCTTGGTTAGTTTAGTGTTGTAGAGCACTGCTGTAGCTTGGTGCTTAGTAGCACCTGTGTTAGTTTGTGCTTAGGTTCCCTGCTTGCTCCCTGTGGCCCCACTGTTGTTCCTTGGTTAGTTTAGTGCTGTGGAGCTCTGCTGTAGCCTGGTGGTTAGAAGCACCTGTGTTAGTTTACGTGTTTAGGTTCCCTGCTCTTTCCCTGTGGCTCCCCTGCTTACTCTAGTGGTGCTATTTGTAGCACTTCTGTTAGTATAGGGCTTAGGAAGTCCTTTTGTTAGTTTAATGCTTAGGAGCACTTTTGTTGGTTTCTGTTAGGAGCACTTCTGTTGGGTTACTGTTAGGAGCACTTCTGTTGGGTTCTGTTAGGAGCACTTCTGTTACTTCAGTACCTAGACGCACTCCTGTTTCAATCTTGTTCTAGTATCCTGGTCCCCGGTGTTATCCTGTATCCGCTAAGTCCTGCCGGCCACTTGAACCAGGGGCTCAACTCTTGGGGGGTCAGTGGCTAAGTGCAGGTTAAGCTGTGTGGACCAGTCCGGGTGTGCTCCAGTCCACAGGGTTCCAGTCCATGTGTTCCGGCTTGCTGGGCGATGCCTGCAGTCTTTGCCTGTGCCGGTGTGCTAGCCCAGTGTTGGTTGGTGGGTTTTGCCTGCTGCTGTCGCTCCTCGTCAGCAGCCCAAGGGCTCACGTTTGCTCCAGAGCCCATCCCGCGGGCTCTGAACCTGAGAACCTGACATTGTGAAGGGTTGGGAAAGAGACCCCGTCCAGTAGTGCCAAAACTGGGACAGGGGAGAAGTTTTCCATTTAAACGTTATGATTCTCACTCTCCAAGTTCTTCTAGAGGAAAGGTTCGCCCTCTAGTGGCCAAGGCCGCCAGTAAGATTACTTGATAAGGGAAGGAACTACGATTCTCAGAAACCATCGTTACACATACAGGACTCCCAGGAAATAGAGGGGAAGGGTGAATGATTGGGGAAATGAGTTCAGATCAGGAGAATGAGCAGCAGCTGGGGGAACCCTGGGTGGAGGAAGACATGGAATGAAATAAGAGGAAGTAGGGGAAGGAGAGCGAGAGGAGTGGATGGAAGTCTCAGGATTAGCCCGGACTCCGGTTGAAAAGATAAAGGGCTTTGTGGCCTCAGTTTTACCCAGACTGTTGAAGCTGGAGAGGAGAAAATGGTAACTGGGGAAGGAACTGGTAGGGGAAGCTAACCAATTAACTATCTGAAGACAGAAGATAGTGCTTGTGAGGGCTATGCTATCATTGAGAACAAGGAGGGATTCACTGTGTTTTTTTTTTGCCTTTTTGGATTTAAGACTGAACTGTGTTAAGTGATGAATGCTGGAACTGGGATTGTAACTTTCTTTGTTGCTTATGGAACTAAACCAAGACTAAGGCTGTATTAAGGAGAAGATAACACAGCCCATTAAATAAACCTTTATTTTAAAAGACGGTGAGCGTGCTGAGATGTTGTCTGACCCTGCTGCTGGGTCTTAGAAGGTTAGAACCACAGCGAGGGTGGCGAGAGCCAGGACGCCTCCCCCCCCACTTCACCAGAAGGAGAGGTGGTTTGGATTCAGTATCCCTTGATGAGACAGCCAAGCTAAGCAGGTTTGCCCTGGCTCCCGGGTGGAAGAAGGACCTGGTTACAACATGTAGGGCTAGATTCTATCTATGACACCTAAAAATCCGTGCCATGAAAATACGCCTAGGCATATTCTATAAACTACACTTCAAGTTAGTCACAGTTTATAGCAGAGCGGGTACATAAGAACATAACATAAGAGTAGCCATACTGGTCAGACCAGTGGTCCATCTAGCCAGTATCCTGTTTTCCAAACAGTGGCCAAGTCAGGTCACAAGTACCTGGCAGAAACCCAATCGTGGCAACATTCCAGAACCCCAAAGAGTAACAAGATTCTGGAATCATAACGAATAGCAAGATTCCATGAAGAACCTCAAAGAGTAGCAACATTCCGTGCTACAAATCTCAGGGCAAGCAGTTGCTTTCCATGTCTGTCTCATTAACAGACTATGGACTTTTCATCCAGGAATTTGTCCGATCCTTTTTTAAACCCAGATACGCTAACTGCTGTTACCACATCCTCCGGCAAAGAGATCCAGAGTGTTTAAATTTTAGGAATGCCATGACCTGCCCATTCTCCTCCCATTACCCATTGATTGCTTGTTAGGGTCCAGTTATCTGCCCTATTAGAATTGTGCACATATACAGAATCTGGGGGGGGGGGGGGGGGGGGGTAATATGGACTGTTTTACTCCAATAAACATTTATTTTTTTTATTTATTACATTTTAAATACTTAATAGATACACCTGTCAAGTGAAATACAGGCAAAGGAAAAAGAAAGAGAGAAAGGAAAAAATACAAGAGATATCTATAAAGCTTTCTTAGACCACAAAAATGTAGAAAGAGGGGGGGGGGGGGGGGCTAGGAATCAGAGAAGATTATAAGGTATTTAACAAATCATAATAAGGCGTCTTATTCCCAATATTCATTCTATTTTGATGATTTTGAATCTAGAAAAGACTTTAGCTGCTCCAGTATATAAAAACATTTAGTCAGGGCGAACCGTATTATACATTTGCAGGGATAGGCTAACAAAAAAGTGCCTCCTAGTTCCAATATTTTCATCCTCATAGTCAGAAAATCTTTCCTCCTCTGTTGTGTCACCTTGGTAACATCAGGGTATAACCAGATTTTTCTCCTCCAAACTGAGAATTGGTAGATTTGAAGTAAAGTCTCATAACTGAGTTCAAATCCTGCTCAAATACAAAAGAGACTATCATTGTAGCTCTTTCAGTAACATTCTCTAAAGACTGTTCCAAAATTGCTGAAATGTTATTCACGTCAAAGTCCTCTTTTTCTATATCTTTTCTTTCTCCTTCTACTCCTTTGGGTTTACTAGAAATATAGTAGATTTTATTAATAGGAGGAATTGCTTCATGTGGAATTTTTAAATTTTCTAGAAGAAATCTTTTAAACAAATCTAATGGATTTGACCCAAGAAGTTTAGGGAAATTTAGCACACGCAAATTCAATCTTCTATTATAATTTTCTATCTGTTCGATCTTTCTTCGAAGTTCAGTATTATCCCTTACCACTGCTGATTTGAACTCTTGTATTTGCTCTACTTCACTCTGTAATGTTGAAACCTTTAAAGTCAAATCTTACTTAACCAGTTCTACTGAGTGTTCAATTCTTCAGTCTTAACATTTAAAGCTTTTACTTCTCCAGAGGATCTCTGTAAGGTTGAATCCATTTCCAAAGTTTTAACCATCTTGTCTAGTTTATCCTCTGAGTTTCCTTCCAGAGATTGTGAAATCACCTAGTCTCTGGGTCTCAGTGATGCCTGTAGCAATCCTGGTTCCCCACTGGGCTTTCCTCCGATCACACTTCCGGTAGTCGTTTGGAGATCCTCCTGAGTCACTGAGGCCGCTGGGCACGGGGGAATCATCGATGTTGGTGGAGGGGATATGAGGTCTCATTCTCCTGCTGTTGGTCCGCTTCTCCAGCTACAACCGCTGTGGGTTCTGTTCCCCTCTGTACTTGGGAAGTCCAGGGGAAGAACCGTTCAAGACTTGGTTGAATCGGGGAGGAATTCGAGGTAGGCGGGGCACTAACCTCAGCGTCCATTTGCGTTTAGAATGTGGCATTTTGTAAAGTGGAAACCTTTTTTGATTCTCCTCGAGCAACCCGACTAGACCGAGTTACACTTCTCCCGTTCTCAACACCGTCTTGACACGTCCCCCCCCAATAACATTTAATTTAAATAAAAGGCTTACGGTATGTTTATTCTTTCTTTTGCTATACTGTTTATCATAAGCAGGTCTAAGCATGTTACATAAAACATGATATCCAAAATAAAAATCATTGAAAAGAACGCCATCAAATTGACAGAACAGTATTCATTCATACAAAACAAGCAGAAGTTATCAATAAATTAAGAGGCTGCTGAGTTCCCAGTCTTCCCTTTTCTCTTGGCGTTTTGGTGATAAAAATTTCTAGCGTGTTTATAGACTTCGGATCTACTTTGTTCATTCAAAGTTGCATGTTGTGTTGAACCATCATCTACCTTTGTACCACCAACATCACAGGACTCCTGAGGCAGGTGTTTTCACACTGAAACACAGCAGCTGTGTCAAGTCCATAGAGTTGTTTCAATAAAGATCATCCTTTGAACTTACGTCTCCCTTGGTCTTTTGGAAGAGCCTATCTGCCCTACTCCCTGAACTCTCTTGCTGATGTACGTAGGGACCAGGGGCGTAGCCACGGGTGGGCCAGGGTGGGCCTAGGCCCACCCAGTTGGGGTTCAGGCCCACCCAGCAGCGGAGAGCTTCAATTTCGGCAGCGGAGGGAGCAGGCTGAGATCCGATCCTGCTTCTGCCTCCCTCTCTCCCACAGCGCTTCTCAAACGCTGCCTACCTACCGCCGCAACGATCTAGCATCTTCCTCCCGTCTCAGCACTGCAGCAGCGGAGCAGCGGTAGCAATTCATGCTGCTCCTGCTTCGTTCTAACCCGGAAGCGTCTCCTCTGCCGCGTCCCGCCCCCATTTTTACAACTTCTTGTTTCTGCTGGGGCAGGACGCAGGCGCGCGGCAGGGGAGACGCTTCCGGGGTAGAACGAAGCAGGAGGCAGCATGAATCGCTACCGCTGCTCCGCCTCCGCTGCTGCAGTGCTGAGACGGGAGGAAGATACTAGATTGTGGCGGCGGTAGGTAGGCAGAGTTTGAGAAGCGCTGTGGGAGAGAGGGAGGCAGAAGCAGGATCGGACCTTAGCCTGCTAAGGGTGGTGCTGTGCCCCATTGAAGAGATGGAGAGTTGGGGGAAGGGCTTCTTAAGATAGATGCTGGAAGGGGGGCATGAGGTAGAGAGGGGCAAGAGAGAGAGAGAGAGAATTGTTGGACATAGGGTTAGAGAGGGGTAGAAAGGAAAAAATCTTGCATTGGGAGGGGAGAGGGACAAGAGAGGGAGAAATGTTGGACATAGGGGGTAGTGGGGAAGGAGAAATGGTAAATGTTGGACTTGGACAGGGGGTGGTGAGGAGGAGAAGATAGATGGTGAAAAATTGGACATGATGGTGGAGGGCAGGAAGAGATGTTGGATGGGGCACAAGGGAGGGGGAGAGGCAGAAATGTTGGGCATGGCAGTGGAAGGGAGGAAGAGAGAAAATGCTGCATGGGGGGAGGGGGAAGAGAAGTGTTGGACCCATAAAACAAGAGAGGGAGAAATGGTAGAAAGTGGGAGAGAGGGAGATATATTGGACCTGGCGGTGAATGAGAGGGAGAGAGAGAAACACAGGAGCTGGAGAGGGGAGAAAGGAGGAGATATTGGATTCAGGAGCAGAAGGGTGATAGAGAGGTGCCGGACAGTGGGAGTGAGGGAAGAGAGAGGGAGAAATGTTGGAACATGAGGGAGAGGGCAGGAGGGAAGAGAGAAGGGGCAGAGAGATGTAAGGCTGCAAGAGTGGGGTGGGGAGAAAGAGGGAGCAGATGCTGGGCTAGAAGGGTGGAGGAAAGGAAGATGGCGGAACCATGTGGGAGAGGCCAGGAGGGAGAGGAAGAGGGTGGCAAGGAAATAAATAAAAAGATAGTGATTACAGAGGATAGAAATATGGTAATGAAAGGGAATGGAGGGCTGAGGAAGGAGTGAGATGGGGAATGAAAAGCTAGTGGGTGAGAGAAAAGATGAAAATCTGATAGGTAGCTGTAAACTAAAAGGAAGAGAACAGTGAGAGGGTGAAATGTGAGTTGACAGCAAGGCAGAAAGAAGAAAAAAAGAGAGGAAAGAGCTAAAAATAAGAAGTCAATATGTCAGAAGCAGGTGTAGTGAAGGTAAAAGAAGACAAATGGACAGCAGCCGCTCGAAAGAGAATTAGAAGACGACAGACAGGAAAGCAGAAAAGAAACTGCAACCAACATGATGGAAAAATACAAGGTAGAAAAAAGCAATGTATTTTGAATGTTTCAAATGGAATATGTTGGCTTTGGGAAATCTACATAGCAAATGTGTTTGTATCGTGTTCAGGAGAAAGGAAATGCATTTCTGTTTTTATTTCTCCAGTGTTGAAGTACATGCTAAGTTTAACTTTTTGGGGTTCCGAGTTCAATTTCTGTCTAAATATTTTTATTTCTGATACGTGATCCCTTGTTCTGTATTTGGTGAGGGTGTGACAGTAATGGCAGGTTGGGAAATCGGAGGGCAGGCAGGGAGGAGAGGGGATCAGGGAGGGGGCCCTAGCATGTCTAACACCAGTTCTGACCCTTGCTGTATAGCTGGTAGGGATCCCAAGCCTCCCCAGCTGAGGACTTCCTCCAAAGACGGCAGAACTTCCTTCTACCAAGCTCTGCAGTCAGTGACAGCATGCTTGAGTCACCGACAGCTAAGCACGCATAGGGTGCTGGCATCAGTGGCTTACTGATGTTGCTGCTGCCTGCCAAGTTTGGTAAAAGGGAGTTCTGGCCACCTTCAGAGAAAGTCTTCAGCTGACAGAGCTTGAGGATCCTTATTAGCTAATGTATTTATATTTTGCGGTAGGGCAGGGCAGAGAAAATATTGTGCCCACCCACTTTGGGCTCAGGACCATCCAAAATTGGCTGTCTGGCTACACCACTGGTAGGGACGTGTTCTTCTACCTTGTGTGGTTGTCTCCTTTACCTATCACCCCCATACCATTGGTTAATTCAAAATAATAAGCTTTAAATGGGATTTTAAAATTAGCAAATGATAGGTTTGACCAGATATATGATGGAAGAACATTCCAGAGCATTGGAGCTAAAAAGAAAATGGACGAGTTCCTCGTTGATTCATAATGTGGTACCTCAGTCAGCTGAGAGCACATTGGTTTAACCTAAATTACTGTTTTTATCTCCACCACTTCCATCGGAAGGCAATTCCATGAATTCACCACCTTTTCCATGAAGAAGTATTTCCTCAGATTACTTCTGAGTCTGCCCTCTTTCACCTTCATCCTATGCCCCCTCCTTCCAGATCTTCCATTCAATTCAAAGAGACTCATCTCCTATGCATTTAAGCTGCATAGGTATTTAAATGTCTCAACATATCTTCCACCTTTTTTCCAAAGAATTCATATTGAGATCTTTAAATCTGACTTCATAATGCTTTATGATGAAGACCACTGAACACTTTAGTTGCCACCCTCTGGACCGACTCCATCTTTTTGAAGGTGCGGTCTCCAGAATTGTACAGAATATTCTAATTAAGGTCTCACCAGAGTCCTTTACAGGGGCATCATCACCTCGTTTTTCATAGTGGCTATTCCTCCTATGCACCCAAGCAACCTTCTCTTGCTGTTGCGTTTTCTACCTGGTTAGCCACCCTAAGATCATCACAGACAATCACACCAAAGTCCATCTCCTCTTTCATGCACAAAAGTTCTTCACTCATTAAACTGTACTGTTCCCTCGAGTTTTTGCAGCCCAAATGCATGACCCTGCATTTTTTAGCATGAAATCTTTGTAGCCAAATTTCATACCATTCCTCTAGCTTTGCTAAGTCCTTCCTCATGTTAACCATACCATCAGGGTTATCTATGTTATTGCAGATTTGGGAATCATCTGCAAAGAGGCAAACCTTACCAGAAAGCCCTTTAGCAATACCACTTAAAAAATGTTAAAAAGAACCGGCCTAAGAATTGAAATTTGTGGCACATCACTGGTAACATCCTTTTCCTCAGAATGAGCTCCATTTACTACTACCCTCAGTTTTCTTCCACTCAACCAGTTCCTAACCCAGTCAGTCACTTTAGGGCCTATACCAAGTGTACTCAGTTTATTTATTAGTTCTCTTTGCGGAACAATGTCAAAATCTAAATACACTACATCTAGCGCCCTCCCTCGATCCAACTCTCTGATCACCCAGTCAAAGAAGTTAATTAGATTTGTCTCGCAAGATCTGCCTCTAGTGAAACCATGTTGCCTCAGGTCCTATAATCCATTGGATTCTAAAATCTTTACTATTCTTCTTTTAAAAGTGTTTCTATTAATTTACTTACCACCAAAGTAAGTCTTACCAGCCTGTAGTTCTCAACCTCTACCTTAGTTCTCCTTTTGTGGAAAGGGACCACATATGCTCTTCTTCAGTCTTCTGGGACAACTGCTGACTCTAGAGAAGCATTGAAAAGATCAGCCAGCAGAGCTGCTAGAACTTCCCTAAGTTCCTTCAGTACCCTCGGATGTATACTATCCGTTCCCATTGCTTTTTCCACCTTTAGTTTTGCCAGCTCCTCATGAACCAATCCTCTAAGAATCATTCTGGGACTTCCATCCTTCTATTCCTATTTTGGTTTGTCTTCTGTGGTCCTGCTCCTGGCCTTCCAGCTAAAAACAAATAACAGAAATATTCGTTAAGCAATCCCGCCTTATCTTTACCAGCTTCTACATATTTAACCTGTTCAACTATGAGTCTCCATTCCACTTTTGCACTTCCTCCTATCACTAATTGTCACAACTGTCAGGATTGATGAGTCCTTGGACCAAAGCCAGAGCTTTGGCAGACAAATCACCGGGGCTGGCACAGGCAGGAATCAGAACAGACTGGACTAGGATAAACAGACTCAACAAGGCAGGACAGAGGTAACTAAACACAATGGACAACACAAGAACCAGATCCAGACGAGACAAGGAAAAGAAGGCAAAGGGCCAGAACTGGAACCCAGACAGGACAAGGCAGGACTCAGAACTGGATTAAAACTGGGACTGGGACACAGAAATGCAAGACAAGGCAAATAAACAAGGCAGGAACAGAATTCAGGATTCTCTAACAGGCTTGGCTGGAACAGGATTCAGGCTTCTCAAACAGAAGAACGTGGTGAAGGCGATTAGCTTGGCAGAGTTTATAAAGGGGTTAGATGATTTCCTAAAGAACAAGTCCATAAACCGTTACTAAATGGACTTCGGAAAAATCCACACTTTCAGGAATAACATGTATAGAATGTTTGTACGTTTGGGAAGCTCGCCAGGTGCCCTTGGCCTGGATTGGCCGCTGTTATGGACAGGATGCTGGGTTCGATGGACCCTTGGTCTTTTCCCAGTATGGCATTACTTATGTACTTATGATTCTCAAACAAGCTTGACTGGAACAGGATTCAGGAACGGGCTTGCAAAGGTAAAACATGATAGTTCCCAGGTGCTTGTAAAGGACTTGCTGATGATGTCACAAGTAGGAAATGAAGCAGAAGCAGGGAGACCAAAGCGAGGCTTGGCTTACAGGAAGAACAATAATAGGGAAAAGGCAGACTAGAGAGGTCACAGAGCTAGATACAGAGGAACAGTAGGTCTGAACATAAGGGCACGGCCACAACTGTGACAATAATATATCAAAATATTAGCTATTCCCACCCCCCCCCCCCCCCCCACACACATTTTACCGTATTGGCTATTTTTCCCGTTTGCCTCTTTGCTTTCCTGTCAACTCTACCAGCATCTCTTAGCTTTTCCAGATATTTTCACCTGTCTTCCTCTTTCTGCAATCTCTTGTAGCTTATAAAGACTAAACTCTTTTTCCTTACCTTTTCAGCTACTACTTTGTACAAAAACGTTTGTTGCCCTTACAATAGCTCCTTTCCATTTTGCCCACTGGCTTACAACTTCTTCTAGATGTTCCCATCCAAACAACAGTTCCTTGAGGTAATCCCCCATATGAACAAAGTTAGTTTTTTTTAAAGTTTAGAACCTTCACTTTTGAATGAACCCTCTGTACACCTATCTTAATATTAAACCAAACAAACCATCTGGTGATCACTGGATGCCAGATGATCACCTACTATAGCATCAGAAACCAGGGCCGCCGAGAGGGGGGGACAGGGGGGACAAAATTCCCCAGACCCGGGCCTCTGGGGGGGGGACTGCCGCCGCCGCAGTCCGACCCGCCTGCCCTCCCTCCATCACTCCCTGGCATTGAACATAAGCGCCTCACCTTCAAAAGTGCAGCAAGCAACGGCAGACCACTCCTTCCTTCCATGTCCCACCCTCGCCTGATGTAACTTCTGCGAGGGTGGGACACGGAAGGAAGGATTGGTCTGCTGCTGCTTGCTGCGCTTTCGAAGGTGAGGCGCTTAAGGTCAGTGCAGAGGGCCTGGGGGTGGAGGGCCAGGTGGAGGGGGGTCCGGCGACCTCGGGTTGGGGGGGGCCCGGGGGCGGCCTTGTCCCGGGCCTGGCCCAGTCTCTCGGCGGCCCTGTCAGAAACACTCTCTCCATTCATAAACACTAAGTCCAGTACGGCCCCATCCCACGTGGGTTCCATTACCAACTGCTGGAACAGTTCCCCCTGTAGATAATTCAGGATCTCCCTTCTACTAGAGGATCCCACAATAAGGATACCCCAATCAACATCTGGTGTATTAAAATCACTTATTAGTAGTACTTCTCCTTTCACAGCTACATTTTGAATGTCTTCCATTAAATCTCTGTCCCCTTCTTCTGACTGTGAAGGCCTGTATATTACACCAATGTAAGTACATTTGCCATTCCTTCTTTACAGATTGACCCACTGTGCCTCTTCCGTCCCCTGTAGCTCCTGCAATTACGGAGCTTTAATATTATGTTTAACATATGATGCCACTCCTCCTCCCTTTCTTCCTACCCTGTCTTCCCTGAACTAACAGGGCAAGTTAGACCACATATAAAGCAGCCCTAATGATGCCTGATTACTAATCTGGGTACTGGTACTGAGTATCAGATGGTTGCAGATAATATCCAAGTCCTTGTGGGCTACCAGAAGTTATTTTCAGTTGGGTTAGGCCCAACACAGAATATCCTGATCTAATTCAACCCATGGAAATTAGCATTAAAAAAAAACATCCAGACAGCTGCAGGATAAATATTGCACATGTAGTTTTTATATATTTTTTATCTTTGCAATTTGCTGCATGTCTGTGATACTTGACTTCACTGCATCCTGCTTCCCTTTCACACTGCACAATCATACACGATCACTTCTTTCTGAAAATAACATTCTTCTAACGTAGAATATTACCTTCCATGGCAGAAAATCTAAAAATCTCTCATTTTCTCCACTCCACAGGGTGGTATTTCCAGAACCAGAAGTGATCATGTCATGCAGGGCATGTGCCAGGTCGTACACAGCGTTGTATATATTATAACTGTTCCCAGAGTTTATGATGTTACAGTGTAAGATGGGCAAAGATGTTTCATTAGTGATGCAGGATCTTTGGATGCTCTTGGGGCACTGCTCGTTACACAGGTCTTTCCACCAATTCTCTATCAATGAATTACTTGGAAATACAGCAGGATTCACCTCATGAACAAATTTATGAAACCTTGGAATAATTTTCTTTCCTACCATGAAAGCAAAGGTGTTTTTCCTATCTGCATTGTTTGAGGGTAAGAAAAATCCCCATTCATGTGTGATGATCCAGAACTTTTCAGATTCCTCCCAAACGGATGTAAGTCTTATGAAATCTGTGTACTCTCTATTACAATACAAAATAATCACTTTAGTTGAAGATGTATGGATGTCTTTGTAAACATTATCTCTATCAAACAGGAATGATCTGGACTGACTGAAGGTTTTTATGAAATCAATGCAACCTCCGCTCTGCTCAATCCCTTCTCTCAGGATCTGCACAGCCCTCATGCTGTTTTCATCATCAGATGCAACGATACCGACCCAGGTCCAGCCAAAATGTTTCAATAGTTTAACTATCCCAGCACAGAGGTGCAGCTCACTAGGGACAGTCCGGTAGAAATAAGGAAACTTAACAGTGTCGCTCATGACAAGATTCCCTGAGGTGTAGCTGATCTGCAGAAAATAAAAGATTGAATTGATCAGCACCTTTATCATGAAAAGATCATATTTCATTTGCATATCAAGTATTTAAAACATAGAACAGAAAGTCTTTCAGGCTTATTTTCGAAAGAGAAGGGCACCTACCTTCCGACACAAATCGGGAGATGGATATCCTTCTCTCAATGTCACCCAAATCGGCATAATCAAAAGCTGAATTTGGATGTCCTCAACTGCTTCCCATCGCGGGGACTACCAAAGTTCACGAGGGCGTGTTGGCACCGTAGCGAAGCGGGACTGGATTGGCCGCTGGTCTGGATTGGCCGCTGTTGTGGACAAGATGCTGGGCTCGATGGACCCTTGGTCTTTTCCCAGTATGGCATTACTTATGTACTTATGACTGGGGCATGATTAAGAAATGGGCGTTCTTGGCTGATAATGGAAAAAAGAAGGGCGTCCCTGACGAGCACTTGGCCGACTTTATTTGGTCCATTTTTTCTTGTGACCAAGCCATGAAAAGGTGCCTGAACTGACCAGATGACCACCGGAGGGTATCGGGGATGACCTCCCCTTACTTCCCCAGTAGCCACCAAAACCCTCCATCCCTAAAAAAAAAAACTTTTAAAAGATTTCTTGCCAGCCTCCATGCCAGCCTCAAATGTCATACCCAGCTCCATGACAGCAGTATGCAGGTCCCTCGGGCAGTTTTAGTGGGTGCAGTGCACTTCAGCCAGGCGGACCCAGGCCCACCCCCCCCACCTGTTACACTAGTAGTGGTAAATGTGAGCCCTCCAAAACCCACCCAAAACCCACTGTACCCACATGTAGGTGCCCTCCCTTCACCCCTTAGGGCTATGGTAGTGGTGTACAGTTGTGGGGAGTGGGTTTTGGGGGGGGGTTGGGGGGCTCAGCATCCAAGGCAAGGGAGTTAAGCACCTGGGAGCAATTTGTGAAGTCCACTGCAGTGCACCCTAGGGTGCCCTGTTGGTGTCCTGGCATGTCAGGGGGACCAGTGCACTACGAATTCTGGCTCCTCCCACAACCAAAGGGCTTGGATTTGGTCGTCTTTGAGATGGGTGTCCTCGGTTTCCATTATCGCCGAAAATCGGGGACAACTATCTCAAAAACGACCTATGGATATCCCTAAGGTCGACCTAAATTTCATGATTTGGGCGTCCCTAACTGTGTTATCGAAAGAAAGATGGACGTCCATTTTGTTTCGATAATACGGGTTCCCCGCCCCTTTACGGGGCCGTCCTGCGAGGCGCCCTCATGAAAACTTGGACGCCCCGTTCGATTATGCCCCGACACATCTTTTTTGTATATATATCTTTATTAAATAACACATGTAGTGCTCAGTGTATATTGATGAGGTTCCAGTATCTAGCCTCCCAACTGGCATAATAATGATAGCTAAGTGCCCGATTCAATTAGCAATCTTTCACTTACTTGGGAGGCTTTTAAATGAGACCCATTAGGGAGCATGCGCTGTAGCTTGGGTTGCAGGGAGGAGCTTGACAGGGATACACCTCCTGGGATGACGGAAATACAGATTTTCAGTAACCATAGTTTATAAGGTGGGTTAAGTTTCATGTTAGTTAGCATTTATAAATATTATGGTTTGGGTGGTGACAATGAGTGATATTGTTGTTTTTTCAGTATGTTCTCCTGAAGACACCATTGAGGTGAAACGTGGCTCCACATTGGGAACAACAAAGGGAATTATAATTCAGTTTTTAGAAGCACTAATCGAGCACTGAGTCATGGTTTTGTTAAATCACCAGCAGCAGCACAATACAGAACACTGGACCTGAACCAACCCAGTATGTTCTCAAATTCTACAGTATGTCACAGTTAAGAGTGAGAGGTTAATAACTGGTTTTCATTCTACTAAAGGTTGATGTTCTTTAAGGAAGGCTTATAGAAGAGAGAATGAAGTGAAATAAAATATACTCCCTGACCTGTGGGTAGTGGTATATCGTGGACAGGCTGGAAAACTGGCTCGAATGCTCAGCTGGAAGACCTTCAAGAATAGCAGCCAGTGAGCTAGATGTGTTGCACCTGTAGTTTGGGATCCCAGTGTCCATTCCTGAAAATATATTTATGGCAGCTCTATACATTAAGTAAAAGTTGTCATAAGGGTTATCAATGTGGAACCCCAATGTGAGGTTGGGTAAGAGCTCCGAGCTGTTGTTAATATCCTCCACCGCAGACACAAAGGCCAGGAAGTTGTAATAGTGCAAAGATATAGGACTTTAAGGATAATAAATGACAGATAATATGAAATTAGCATCAAGACAATAGTAGTAGGCAAGAATGAAATAGGATTAGGATTAGAAGCATAGTTTGTTACAAACTTTACATATTGGACTGAAAACAAAGACCAACAGGTGCATACTCCCGGTTTAGCAGAAATTAACTGCATTTCTTTCCTCTCTTTCCCTCCTCCCATATTTGTTCAATTCTTCAGCCCTGCCCTCAGGCCACAGCAGATAAATGCACATCCTACCAACATGCACAAACCCACAATCACTGGACTTTAGCACTGCTGTCTCTGTTCCCATCCATATGCATCTGAACCAATAATATAAACTACTACTACTTATCATTTCTATAGCGCTACTAGATGTACGCAGCGCTGTACACTTGAACATGAAGGGACAGTCCCTGCTCGACAGAGCTTGCAATCTAATTAGGACAGACAAACAGGACAAACAAGAGATAAGGGAATATTAAAGTGAGGGTGATAAAATAAGGGTTCTGAACAAGTGAATAAGGGTTAGGAGTTAAAAGCAGCATCAAAAAGGTGGGCTTTTAGCTTAGATTTGAAGATGGCCAGAGATGGAGCTTGACGTACCGGTTTAGGAAGTCTAGTCCAGGCATATGGTGCAGCAAGATAAAAGGAACGGAGTCTGGAGTTAGCAGTGGAGGAGAAGGATGCAGATAAGAAAGATTTACCCAGTGAACGGAGTTCCTGGGGTGGAATGTAGGGAGAGATGAGAGTGGAGAGGTACTGAGGAGCTGCAGAGTGAATGCACTTATAGGTCAATAAGAGGAGTTTGAACTGTATGTGGAAACGGATAGGAAGCCAGTGAAGTGACTTGAGGAGAGGGCTAATATGAGCATAACGACACTGGCGGAATATTAGTCGTGCAGCAGAATTTTGAACAGATTGAAGAGGAGAGAGATGGCTAAGTGGGAGACCTGTGAGAAGCAAGTTGCAATAGTGTAAGCAAGAGGTGATAAGAGTGTGGATGAGGGTTCTGGTAGTGTGCTCAGAAAGGAAAGGGTGAATTTTGGTGATATTATAGAGAAAGAAATAGGTTTTAGCAGTTTATTGGATATGTGCAGAAAAGGAGAGGGAGGAGTCAAAGATGACCCCAAGGTTACGAGCTGATGAGACAGGAAGGATGAGAGTGTTATCCACAGAAATAGAGAATGGGGGAGGAGGAGAGGTTGGTTTAGGGGGAAAGATAAGATGCTCAGTCTTGGTCATATTTAATTGTAGATGGCGCTCAGACATCCAGGCAGCAATGTCAGACAGGCAGGCTGATACTTTGGCCTGGATTTCGGCTGAGATTTCTGGTGTGGTGTGGTGTGGTGTGGAACTGGGAGTCATCAGCGTAAAGATGATACTGAAAACCATGTGATGAGATCAGAGTACAAAGGGAAGAAGTATAGATGGAGAAAAGAAGAGGTCCCAGGATAGATCCTTGAGGTACACAAACTGACAGTGGGATAGGAGGATCCACTAGAGTACGCTGGGAAAAGATAAGAAGAAAACCAGGAAAGAACAGAGCCCTGAAATCCAAGTGAGGACAGCCGGGCAAAATGGTAGAGAATATTATTAAGAACAAAATTACAGAGCATATTCAAAATCATGGACTAATGAGACAAAGTCAACATGGATTTAGTGAAGGGAAATCTTGCCTCACCAATCTACTACATTTCTTTGAAGGGGTGAACAAACATGTGGATAAAGGTGAGCCAGTTGATATTGTGTATCTGGATTTTCAGAAGGCATTTGACAAAGTACCTCATGAAAGACTCCAGAGGAAATTGGGGAGCCATGGGATAGGAGGTAGTGTTCTATTGTGGATTAAAAACTGGTTAAAAGATAGAAAACAGAGAGTAGGGTTAAATGGTCAGTATTCTCAATGGAGAAGGGTAGTTAATGGGTTTCCCCAGGAGTCTGTGCTCAGACCGCTGCTTTTTAACATATTTATAAATGACCTAGAGATGGGAGTAACTAGTGAGGTAATTAGATTTGCTGATGACACAAAGTTATTCAAAGTCATTAAATCGCGGGAAGACCTTACGAGACTGGGAGACTAGGCGTCTAAATGGCAGATGTCGTTTAATGTGAGCAAGTGCAAAGTGATGCATGTGGGAAAGAGGAACCCGAATTATAGTTACATCATGCAAGGTTCCACGTTAGGAGTCACGGACCAAGAAACGGATCTAGGTGTCGTCGTTGATGATACGTGGAAACCTTCTGCTCAGTGTGCTGCTGCGGCTAAGAAAGCAAATAGAATGTTAGGTATTATTAGAAAAGGATTGGAAAACAAAAATGAGGATGTTATAATGCCTTTGTATCGTTTCATGGTGCGACCGCACTTCGAATATTGTGTTCAATTCTGGTCACCGCATCTCAAAAAAGATATAGTGGAATTAGAAAAGGTGCAGAGAAGAGTGACAAAAATGATAAAGGGGATGGGACAAAGCGGCTAGGGCTCTTCAGCTTGGAGAAAAGGCGGCTGAGGGGAGATATGATAGAGGTCTATAAAATAATGAGTGGAGTTGAACGGGTAGATGTGAAGCGTCTGTTTATGCTTTCCAAAAATACTAGGACTAGGGGGCATGCGATAAAGCTACAATGTAGGAAATTTAAAACGAATCAGAGAAAATGTTTGTTCACTCAACGTGTAATTAAAATCTGGAATTCGTTGCCAAAGAATGTGGTAAAGGCGGTTAGCTTAGCAGAGTTTAAAAAAGGTTTGGACGGCTTCCTAAAGGAAAAGTCCATAGACCATTATTAACTGGACTTGGGGTAAGCAGTATAAAATGTTTTGTACTTTTTTGGGATCTTGCCAGGTATTTGTGACCTGGATTGGCCACTGTTGGAAACAGGATGCTGGGCTTGATGGACCTTTGGTGTACAGTTGTGGGTAGTGGGTTTTGGGGGGGCTCAGCACAAAAGGTAAGGGAGCTATGTTCCTGGGAGCAATTTATGAAGTCCACTGCAGTGTTCCCTAGTGTGCCCGGTTGCTGTCCTGGCATGTCAGGGGGACCAGGGGGATTATACAGGAGCCAAAGGAGGTTGGGTGAGGAACTGAACTGATATCAGCAGAGACTGTATGGTGGAGTACTGGTCAAAATTCCCAATCCCCAGCAGTACAAATGAGACCAGACCCATGATGGAACAGCTGGAAATGTTAGCGGATATTCACATCAGCCACAGGTGAAAATGTGTTCCAGAGTGTGGCGAGAAAGAAAAAAAAAGAAACGGGGAGGGCAGGAAGGGGAGGTGAGGTGAGATAAGACCACTAAAACTCAATTAATTTGACTATTTTAGTTTCATGCAAAATTTCATTATCCAATTTATTTTTATGGGTAGCTGTAGTTGACTTTTGTGCAAAATGGCAGACAATTCACAGAACCCCTCAGGTTACTACATCAATGCCTGAAAACTCTGTTCACACAAATAACTTTCTTAAATCTTACTGCATAGATTGTGTGTTTTTAGGTTTCACTGGATATTCAGGCAAACACTTCACTGGTTATGTGCTGTCAAGTGTCAGAATCATCTGTGCATTAGAGGGTTGCACTGAGCTTCAGCACAAAATGCTCTAATGCAGGTGCAAAATTAAGATGGAGGTAATTTATACCAAAGTCAGCAAAACGGTGCATAGTCTGAAGAATAAGTCACACACAAAGGGGCCAAAGGAGCTAAAGACACACTCAACAGAAGACGAAAAGCAAAAGGAAGATATAATGCAAGTTTACAAATACTTATGTACTTTGAATAAGGTACAAACAAGTAGTATTTTCAAAAGAATGAAAAGCTGAATATTAACAGGATGTCAAAGGAATTAAGAAGGGGAGAACCTCAAAAAAAAGATTTGAATTTGTTCTTTCATGGAGAGTATGGTGGATACCTAAAGCAATTCAGTAGAAAACTGCGCCAGAATGCAAAGGTGCTTTTGAAAAATGTATGGAGGTCACTTTTCACAATATGTTTACCCAAGATCTAAAGCTGTCTGCAAACTTTTCACTCTGTTCATTAGAAAAAGTGGAAGGGGTGAGGTTTTGAGAGACACAACAACACATCTAGTTGTGTATTTTCACAATGATTTTAAGGAAAAATATTCACAGATAAAGCAGATGAAAATCTTAGCAGGTCCTTTTCCCCAGGGCACCTTTCAAAGGGAAAATACTCAGACTTAATGTGAGAGAATTAGTAAAATGTCATCAGGTTAGATTTGCAGCTCTTGCTAGTGACAAACCAAAATAAAACCCTCAAGCCTGTCTCTTATAGGATCTTAGCCATGTTACTTACTAGATATGTCCTCCAAATGTGGGAACAGTTGTGAAGGATGGTTGATAAAGTGGGTTAAAGATTTCTACAGTTACAAGTCCCCCGATCATGATGTCCCCATCCCTATGGTAACCTGTTTGTGGCTTGATTGATAGGTATTTTCCAAGTGTGCACTGACACTCAGCCGTCTTCCACAGGATGTCACAAAGCATCAATAGAAGCAGAATCAGATGAGCTTCCACCTTTAATGATGTTAACCAGCTTCTACTGTGATAATACTCTCTCTTCCTGCTCCAAATGTTATAGCTGGGCATGGCAGGGGATGGTGTATGGTTCCTGATGCTGCTACCTAATTTGAATGATGAGCAGAAAACATTAAGTATTAAACTGCAGTGAAGTAGACCTGTGCGTTTACACACAAGGGGGATGAAGAAAGACAGCAAAATTGTAATGCTTATGGAGAGATGACCACTCTATTTCTAGCTGAACTCCAATGCCTGTGAGGACATCATGTGGTCTCTGTTGAGCCCTACTGCTCAGAGGTTCATCCTTAAGGGATATTTGCTCCTGACATCTGCATTTACCATGAAATATAGGTTAATTTTTTTAAAATATAACCTTATGGATCTTCTGTCTTCATTAACCTTGAGACAAATATTAATTTCATTTGAATGCTTGTGTGGACCAGAGTACAACATTGTAATACAGTTGATGATAAGATAAAAAAACATTTAAAAGCCCCTCCACTCTGCATAGTTAATGTGTCTATACTGCTTTGAATACATCTGAGATTCCAGTTAGAGTGAGACTGATACAAACAGGGGCATAATCGAAAGGGATGCCCAAGTTTTGTTGAGGACGTCCTCGCAAAATGTCCCGATGGAGGGCCGTGGAAACCTGTACTATCAAAAAAGATGGACGTCCATCTTTCGTTTCGATAATACAGTCGGGTACGCCCAAATCTTGAAATTTAGGTCGTCCATAGAGATGGTCGGCCCTAGACTTGGTCGTTTCTGATTTTCAGCGATAATGGAAACCAAGCATGCCCATCTCAGAAATGACCAAATGCAAGCCCTTTGGTCAAGGGAGGAGCCAGCATTTGTAGTGCACTGGTCCCCCTGACATGCCAGGACAGCAACCGGGCACCCTAGGGAGCACTGCAGTGGACTTCATAAATTGCTCCCAGGAACATAGCTCCCTTACCTTGTGTGCTGAGCCCCCCCAAACCCACTACCCACAACTGTACACCACTACCATAGCCCTTACAGGTGAAGGGGGCACCTATATGTGGGTACACTGGGCTTGTGGTGGGTTTTGGAGGGCTCTCTGTTTCCTCCACAAACGTAACAGGTAGGGAGGGGGTGAGGCTGGGTCCGCCTGCCTGAAGTGCACTGTACCCACTAAAACTGCTCCAGGTACCTGCATACTGCTGTGATGGACCTGAGTATGACATCTGAGGCTGGCATAGAGGCTGGCAAAATATATTTTTAAAGATGTAGTCGCAGCGTCTCTACGCAGACTAGGAGTGCATGTGTTTCCTTATCTCAACAATTGGCTGATGAAGAGCACCTCGAAGGAAGGTGCACTGGAGTCCATGCGAATGACTATTCAGGTGCTGGAGCTACTGGGGATGTAATCCAGATGTCCACCAACTTTCGGAATTCTCTTCAGTGGTGGGCGATTCGATCCAATTTGACTTTGGGGCGACCATTCCAAGTTCCTCAGCCATGAAAAGTGCCGACAACGGATGCATCTCTCCTGGGGTGGGGAGCTCATGTAGATGGGCTCCACATTCAGGGAGCCTGGTCCATTCAGGAAAAAGGTCTGCAGATCAACCTCCTGGAATTAAGGCTATTAGAGACCGGCTGTCCAAACAAATCATTTTAATTTAGACAGACAATCAGGTTGCCATGTATTACACCAACAACCAGGGGGGCCTGGATGTTGAGAGCTTAGAATTTGCCTCCTTGGGTCTGTCAGAGGGTGTCTCCCGAGTCTTGCTTGCTTCCAGAAAAGATTCCACGAAGAGGTGTTACTCTTTCAAGTGGAGGAGGTTTGCCGTCTGGTGTGACAGCAAGGCCCTAGATGCTCTTTCTTGTCCTACACAGACCCTGCTTGAATACCTTCTACACTTATCATGCCTCAAAACCAACTCAGTAAGGGTTCATCTTAGTGCGATTACTGCCTATCATCGCCGTGTAGAGGGTAAGCCTATCTCTGGACAGCCTTTGGTTGTTCGCTTCATGAGAGGTTTGCTTTTGTCAAAGCCCCCTTTCAAACCTCTACCAGTGTCATGGAATCTCAACGTTGTTCTCACCCAGCTGATGAAAGTTCCTTTTGAGCCACTGAATTTCTGCCATCTGAAGTACTTGACCTGGAAGGTCATTTTCTTGGTGGCTGTTACTTCAGCTCGTAGGGTCAGTGAGCTTCAGGCCTTGGTAGTGCATGCACCTTTTATCAAGTTTCATCACAACAGATTAGTCCTCTGCACGCACACTAAGTTCCTGCCAAAGGTGGTGTCAGAGTTCCATCTGAACCAGCCAATTGTCTTGCCACATTCTTTCCCCGTCCTCATACCCGCCCTGGAGAAAGCGGTTTGCACACCTTGGACTGCAAGAGAGCATTGGGCTTTTACATGGAGCGGACGAAGCCCTTTAGACAGTCTGCCCAGTTGTTTGTCTCTTTTGATCCCAACAGGAGGGGAGTCGCCATCGGAAAACACAGAATCTCCAATTGGCTAGCAGATTGAATATCCTTCACTTATGCCCACTTATGGGCTGACTCTGGAGGGCCAGTCACGGCTCATAATGTTAGAGCCATGGCTGCGTCAGTGGCTCACTTAAAGTCAGCCTCCATTGAAAAGATTTGCAAGGTTGCAATGTGGTCATCAGACCAGACATTCACATCTCACTACTGCCTACAGCAGGATACCTGACGCGACAGTCGGTTTGGGCAGTCAGTGCTGCAGAATCTGTTCAGGGTTTAGAATCCAACTCCACCCCCCTAGACCCATTTTTGTTCTGTTTCAGGCTGCACTCTCAGTTAGTTCTTTATGGTTGCAGGTCAATCTATGTTATGTCCTCGCCATTGCCAGGCCCAATTGACCCATGTTCATTGTTTTGGGTGAGCCTGGTTGCTAGGGATACTGCACATGTGAGAACAAGCAGCCTGCTTGTCCTCGGAGAATACCTGCTACAGGTAAGTATCTTCACTTTATATATGTGTGTGTCCATGTATTATATCAGTATTTGTATGTATTATATGTATGTACATGTATTATATGTGTGTCAGTGGCATTCCTAGGGGGGGGGGCGGTGGGGGCGGTGGGGGCGGTCCGCCCCGGGTGCACGCCACCGGGGGGGTGCCGCGCGCGTCTGCCCTCCGTTGTTCCATGCTTCTTCTCTGCCCCGGAACAGGTTACTTCCTGTATGTTAGAGTGGAGCACTGAATTTCAGTACACAGTCTTCTAACGTATGTGCAAAAAGTACTTTTACTCCCTAACATAATGCAAAGTCATCTGCATTTTTAAAAATATGCAAACACAGTAAAACAGCGCAGACCACGGATTGCTGAATTGGATGTGATTTTCTCTTTTCCTGTCAGATGTCACTATTTTTTCCAGATGGAGACCTGAAAAAAAAAAAAGAAAGCACATTGCAGAGTGCCTCTCCATGCATATTGGTCCAGAGGGGTGCCCTGCCTTTGGCCAGTTGGGGTGGACTGGCCTACCTCAGCTGAAGTAAAGATTGTGCTCTAAAGGAGAAGGAAGATATAGTAGAATTGGAAAAGGTGCAGCGAAGGGCGACTAAAATGATAGCGGGAATGGGTCGACTTCCCTATGAAGAAAGACTAAGGAGACTAGGGCTTTTCAGCTTGGAGACGAGACGGCTGAGGGGAGACATGATAGAGGTATATAAAATAATGAGTGGAGTGGAAGTGTCTGTTCATGCTTTCCAAAAATAATAGGACAGGATGCTGGGCTCGATGGACCCTTGGTCTTTTCCCAGTGTGGCATTACTTATGTACTTATGAAAACTTTACCAAAATGTAGGGCATATTTTACGTAGGGAACAATACCAAATTTAGTGGATTTACATGTGGTTGCCCGTGATTCCATTATATTTATACTGTCCATTATCCTGATTGCTATTTCTTGCAGATTCTTTTTAAAAGTGATGTAGATTGATACATCGTCCGTGTATCGTCTGAGGTTAAAAGGCTTAAAGTCTTGTTTGGGGTCATCATCAAGTTGAATAACGTTGGTGAGAGTGGTGAGCTCTGAGGGACTCCACATTCCGCTTTTCATGGAGGTGAGAGAGGGTCATTTGTCTTTACTTGCTAGGATCTGGTGGCCTAGGAACCAGTCAAAGACTTTCCCCCCGATTCCAATTTTATTAAGTACTCTTTTAAGGATTTTGTGGTCAACCATGTCAAAAGCGCTTGACATGTCAAATTGTAGTCTGAAGCCTGACTGCGATTCATGTATTATGGAGTGTTTTCCAATGTAAACAGTTGTTTGGCTACTATGCCTTCCATTATTTTTGTTGTTAAAGGGGTGGATGCTACTGGTCTGCAGTTTGATGTATCCTTTTTCTTGTGTCCTGTAGAATGGGTGTAAGCAGTATGTTGCCTTTCTCCTGTGAGAAGCAGCCTTACTGAAACATGTAATTCATATGGGAGATGAGTTGGTCTATGAAGCGGTCCGGTAGTACTTTTATTAGGTGATTGGGACAGGTGTATAGCATGCAATTGGTGGAAGAGAATTTTCTTAATGCTTTTGCTACTGTCTCATATGTGGATTGTGAAAACATTCCATATCCTGTCCATTGGTGTTTCATCTAGGCAGTGGCGTACCAAGGGGGGGGGGGGGGGTGGTCCGCCCCGGGTGCCAGTGGGTGGGGGGTGCTCCGCTCCCATCGCTTTTCTTCTGCCACCACCTTTAAAGAAAAATCGGCGAAGCAGCGTCGCAGGCAGCGCCTCACGTCTGCCCCGCTTGTGAAAAAAGCAAATCTCCTTCTCCTCGTCTTGACGTCTTCGTCAGGCCTTCCCTCACTATGCTCTGCCCTTGCGGAAATAGGAAGTTACCTTAGAGGAGGGCGGGACATAGTGAGGGAAGGCCCGACGAAGACGTCAAGAAGACAAGGAGAAGGAGATTTGCTTTTTTCACAAGCAGGGCAGACGCGAGGCGCTGCCTGCGACGCTGCTTCGCCAATTCAGATGGGAGAACGGGACTTAGGTGGGGAGGGGGTCTCAGACGGGAGAAGGAGAGGGGAGAAAGGGACTGGGGTGGGGGTGTTCAGAGGGGAGAAGGGAAGGGGAGGGAGAAGGGGACTGTGGTGGGGATCTCAGACGGGAGAAGGGGAGGGATGAAAGGGACTGGGGTGGGGGTATTCAGAGGAGAGAAGAGAAGGGGAGGGGAGAAGGGGACTGGGGTGGGGGTCTCAGATGGGAGAAGGGAAGGGGAGGGGGAGAAGGGAAGGGGAGGGGAGAAGGGAAGGGGAGGGGAGAAGGGGACTGGGGTGGGGTGTTCAGAGAGGAGAAGGGAAGGGGAGGGGAGAAGGGGACTGGGGTGGGGTCTCAGACAGGAGAAGGGAAGGGGAGGGAGAAGGGGACTGGGGGGGGGGTGTCAGAGGGAGAAGGGGGCTGGAATGGGGTCTGAGAAGAAGCCATGCAAGAAAATGGGGGCCATGCCTGGGGCTGGTGAGAAATGGGGCGTGGGGCTGAAAAGGGGGGGTCCCTAATGTAAGGCATGTGGATGAAGGGGCTGGAACTGGGGGCTGAAAGAAGGGTAGGGTGATTAAGGAGGCTAGTACTGGAACTGGGGGCTGAAAAGGGGCAGGGGCTGAAACTGTGGGACTGGGGGCTAAAAAGGGGACAGGGAGAAGTGGCTGGGGCTGAAGCTCGGGGGCTGGTGAGAGAAAAGGGCTAGGGCTGAAACTGCGGACTGGTTGGGATAGTGGGCTGAAAAGGGGGTGCAGATGGGAGATGTGGGCTGGGGCTAGAACTAAGGGCAGGTGGGATAAGGGGGCTGGAACTGGGGGCTGAAAAAGGGGCAGAGAGAGAGGGGATAGATCCTGGATGGAAGGGGGAGCGAGAGGGAGGGCAGACCCTGAATTGATGGGAGAGGGATGGCAAATGGTGGATTGAAGGGGCAGAGAGAAAGGGCAGACAATGGAGTGGATGGAAGGAAAGGCAGATAGTGAATGGAAGGGGCGGAGGACGGAGGTTTTGGCCTCTGAAAGCTAAATGTATTAGTCCAATAAAATGGTATTATTTTATTTTTCTATATTTGTTTTATTTCTATTTGTTAATTTGTAAAGTGGTGATTGGTACTTGTTAGTTTTTTTTCAAATTTACATCTGCTGTCTTTATATTTTGCACAGTACTAGGGGAACATTTTCTGTTTCTGTGGTGTTGCATTGTATGCAGAGTCTGGCATCTTGGGGGTTCAGTTTAATTTTTGTCTAAATAGAAAGTTTATTATTACTTATTCTATAGTGGTTAGGGTGTATCTGTGTTTGTGAAAAAGACATGGCTTTCAGTTGGCATTGACTGTGCAGGATCGACGATCTGTACTATTCTGTCTGGTTTTGTTTTACAATAGGTGAATTGATGTTCTAGTGCTCACTGTGGTGTTTAAGATGCTTTCCTTTTCCTTGTGTGACTTGTAGAAATGACTGCTTATGGTATGGTAGAATTGCTCTATAGGTCCTGAGTGTTTGGTATTCTCGGCATGCCTAGTACTGATTTTGGAGGGGGGAGGGTATTAAAAAAATGACCAGCCCCGGATGTCAACTACCCTAGGCACACCACTTGCATCTAGGGGGTGGTTGAGTTCATCTATGGGGGTTTCTAGAATTGTGTCATCATGTGTTCGGCTCTTCCTGAGGTTGCAGATCTTTTCATCAAAATATTTGGCTAGCTTATTTGCTGATGGGGGCTCTTCACCTCGCTGATGTCACTGGCTTGGTGTGTTGTTAAAATATGTATGGTTATATTGTTTCTTTATGTCTTTGTAATCCAAGCCTATTTGTTCTTTGCAATATTTTATTTTGGCCTGTCTAATTTTGTTTTTTTTACCTGTTTTGTGCTTCCCTCTATGCATTTTTGTTTATATCATTCTTATTTTTCATCCATGCTCGTTCACGTCTTCTGCAGTGGGTTTTAGCCATTTTTAGTTCTTCATCATACCATGGAACTGCTTTTTGCTTTCAAAGGGGCTATTGTGTCCAATATACTTCTTTTGTCTCATTCTGGCTACCATTGACCTTCATATATAGCCATCAAAAATTTGGTTGCATTGATCTTTCCACGTGGTTTTTATGGAGTTAGTGATTGTGTTGGATGAGTTTTGTGCTCTTTCCAGTAGAGGGTCATGTTTAGTTTGAAGTGATGAGACTAAGGAACATCTGTCCATCCTGGGTTCTGTATTCTAAAGTCATTGTCATGTGAGAATCTGTAGGCTAGTAGGTCTATGGTATGACCTTTGCTATGAGTTGAAGCCGTTGGTGGTCGCTGGCAGTCACTTTCTTTGGAAAGTTTGTTCTCTGGTCATCTAGATGGAGATTAATGTCCCCTATTAGCAGGGTATTAGGGTTGGCTCTGCATGTATTTGAGATGAAGTCCATAAAGTTTGTTTGTGTCATTTTCCAATTTCCTGAGGGTCTGTAGAATAGGATACAGCAAAATTGATTCTGTAGAGACTGGTCCTTGATCTTGAATGTGGCAATTTCCAGATGTGATGTTACAGATTCCACAGCAACTTTGGCTGTGAAGAAGAATCTGTAGATTAAAGCAAAATCCCTCACCTCATTTCCCTTTCTGGTCCAATGTTGGATTTTATATCCTGGTGGGGTCTTCTTTGTCATGGATCCATGTTTTTTTGAGGAAAGCCAGATCAAGGTCTTCATTAGTTATTCAGTCCTTTAATATTTCATTTTGTTTACAACTGATCTAGCGTTGATATGTCCCACTGGTGTTGGTAGGTAGTCATCATTCATTGTCACAAATGTGATAAATTTAATTAGTTGGTGTTGAGTTGGGATTTTGTATATCTTGTGAGTTTTTTTGGGCCTTTGTTGAGTTTGGTTTTCGAGTGACTGGTTTCCATTTTGTGGTTTGACCTGTTTGACTGTCTAGGCTCTGCCCAAGGAGAAGGTGGTTCTTCCCACTGAGTGATGTGGGTTGATTAGCATTGGGATATTTTTATTTTCTCCTTGGGTTATGGCATCTGTGGGTATTATTATCGTTATGGTTACAAATCCTATTTGTATTCTTGTATTGTACATGTTAACTCTTGAGCAGCAGGGGATTATTTTTTGTGTGTCAGTGTGTGTGTATGAAAGAATAGTAGGTCAGCCTCTGATTTTTCTGTCCCAGGACCATGCATTCCTGCTCAAGGTGGGTGAGGAAGAGTGATAAAAGGAAGGAAGCTGCTTTGATTGTAACCACAGAAAGGCAGTATATCAAATCCCATCCCCTTTTCTAAATAGCCCCCAAGTGCTACTGCACTGTTTCCCCATAGAGTGGAGGATGACTCCGAAATTTATTTAATAAATATATCAGTTATTCCAAAGCAAAGATATCACCAACAACTCAAATTGAGTATAGTATCTAATTTTAGCTAAAATATAAAATATATGAAATTTAGGATGGCCTCAACCAATGATGCAGTTACTGGGGGAAAACAGGACATTCAACTTGGATTTGCCCAGCAACTGAAATAATATTTACATGAACCATCCTTTACATAAATATTAATAATTGTATTTTTTTATAAGCATTTTCTGCTGTTCCTTTTCAGGCCTCAGGAGAATAACATAGCACTTAGGGAAAAAGATACAGCCCAGAAGTCCAGCACTTGAGGCCAGGATAGCAAATATCTCCACTGCCACCGTGTACTTGCCCTTGGTGCTCAGGTACGTTGGGATGAAGGAGATCCAGACGCTACAGAACACCAACATGCTGAAGGTGATGTACTTGGCTTCATTGAACCTGTCAGGTAGATTTCTTGCTAAGAAAGCTACAATAAAGCTGATACCAGCTAGAAATCCAAGATATCCTAGAACACAGTAAAATGCAACTATTGACCCTTCATTACATTCATTTAGTATTGTTCCAATTTCTGATCTCATATTAAGATATGGGAATGGGGGAGCAGTGAACAACCAGGCAAAACACAGAACAGTTTGAATAAGGGAACAGAAAAGGACTACAGAAATTGAGATCCTGGAACCCATCCATTTCCGGAGCTTGCTTCCAGGTTTGGTGGCATGAAAGGCCATGACCACAGTAGTGGTTTTTGCCAATATAGAGGAAAGAGCGATGGAGAAACTGATCCCAAAGGCAGTCTGTCGGAGAATACATGTCATTTTGTCAGGGTGACCGATGAATACCAAGGAGGAAAGGAAGCAGAGCATGAGGGAGATGAGGAGAATGTAACTGAGTTCTCGGTTGTTGGGCTTTCACTATGGAGGTGTCTTTGTAATGAATAAAGATCCCCAAAATAACAGTATTAATGAGTATTAAAAAAATACAGATGAAAGTCAAAGTTATCCCCAAAGGCTCTTCATAGGTCAGGAATGTTATCACTTTCAGGATGAAGGCATCTTTCTTTTGATTGGGCCATTGGTCCTCTGGGCATTTTGTACAAGCGTCCATATCTGAAAATGAAAAATATTGTCCCCATTATCTCACAAATAGCATCAGTTATAGGACAGTAATGAACAATGAGTTTACTAGAAATGGTCTCTCTGAAGTACTTGCACCTGAAATGGATGTCCTATTCTATCCTTTATTACGCATCTTTATTACGCATCTTTTATACCAATTTATCAAAATCTTCAAATCAGTTCTCAACAAGAATAAATATTCCATTCAGATATGATATAACAGTTATATCTCATTTGATTCCTCACATGATAAAAAAATCACATGGAGAATAGATAAGATTTTAAGAAAAAGATTATAATTAGAAATCAATCGTACAGACACTGGTAAACTATTCCATATTTTTGGACCCTGAAAAAGAAGGAATGCTTTAAAGATTTCACACATATTATCCAATGGGGGTGTGAGTAGTTTTGCTAGTGGTATCCAGCTCATATTTTTGGATTAGACACAAGGTATTCCTGTAGGACACGTGAAGACCTATTTTTCATAGAATACTGAGATTGCGATTGACACGTCCAGATCAGAACGTGCTCAATTCTGGCAGTTTTTCAAAAGGGACAAAAACATCAAACAACAGAAGGAAGCTGACTTGATTTGGGAACCCAGCACAGCCCGTGTTTGGCAGATGCCTGATTCAAGGGTCAAATATGGATACACTACAAAGCGTAATCCAACATAAATCTTCCTATTGTTTGGTGTTTTCATCCCATTTGTGGCCTACTTCAATGACTTGATCCACATCTTGTTTGTGTTGCTGCTTACCTCTTATTATTTATTCATTCATTCATGACATTTATATCCCACATTAGCCCGAAATAGACTCAAGTTCATATGGCTAACAAACAATAAAATGAATAAAACATAATAATGTACAGAATATAACGTAAATTACTATACGTTCAAGAAGTAAATTAATACATGTGCAGTAAGTAACCAGGGATTTAGACTATAGCAAGGACAAACAATAATTCAGGGTGGATAGGTGAGAGCATAATTAGGCAGGACTAGATGGGAAACGAGATTAAAGAAAAGGGTGTGGGTAAAATTCAAATAGAGTTCTTTGTATTCAGAAAGGCCACAATGAAGAAATGTTTTTTAGAAGACTTCTAAAAGTTAGGTAATCATCTATAATCTTGATTGATTTAGAAAGAGAATTCAAAATTTTGGTGCCTTGATAGGAGAATTAGCAGAGTGAATTGTTTTATAGATCACATTCTTACAGATAGGGAAATGTAAGCCAAGATATTCTCTAGTTGATGAAACAGCATTACAAAGGGTAATTCAATAAGATTATTCATATATGAGGGGCTTGACCAAACATGATTTGGTGAATGAAAACGCATAATTGGAATCTCTTATTTGTAAGCAATGTAGCTCATATAAAAGAGGAGTGGCTTTGGCGAAGTGAGGAGCTTTACATATAAGACTAGCAGCAGTATTTTGAGCTGTTTGTAATTTTTTGAGAAGACCACCATTAAGTCCAGCATAGAAGGAATTGCAATAGTTGACTCTGGTGAGGAAAAGGGATTGATACAAAGTACGAAGGACAGATCTAGAGAAAAATGGCCTCAATCTCTTTATCTTGCAAAGTGAGTGAAAGGGGCTTGGTTTTCAAGGGTGGGGAAACAATCTATTGTAACTCCCAAGATTTTCATTGATGACGCAAGGAAATAGGTTTTGTTCTTAATAGTAAAGTTACTAAGATTCATAGGATGGTGAGGGTTAGTTATAATTAGAAACTTAGTTTTACCCGTATTAAGTTTTAGTTTGAAATTACTTTCTTGCTTTGTGTTGATGTTTTGGAAAAGGCAGGAGTGCATGCATATTTGCTAGCTCATTTTGGGTCTTCAATAAAGGCTTAATATTGGCCTGGCACATTATAGTGTAAAATCACTCACCAGTTTGGCTGGAGACCTCTCCCTCTGGACAGGGGATACAGTCATAGCAGCAGACGGCTTTCCTTCCCTGGTTAATTTCCTGAAACCAGGATGGCAACTTGGGCTGCATCTGGACTGCAGAGGTTCCTGAGGATTGAGAAAAAAATCTGAATAACTTGAGAAAATACTGGATTATGACTTTTCAAATGCCGTATTACATTTCTGTCTAAACATGAGCCGGTGTTGCCCATTTCGTTTCATGAATAATTAGTTCTATATATAGGAACCAACAGTAAAAGACAGAGAGAGAGAGAGAGAGAGAGAGAGAGAGAGAGAGAGAGAGAGAGAGAGAGAAAGAGAGAGAACTAGAAACGAAGAGAAGTATATCTTAGGTGTGGAAAAACATATTGTAGATGGAGTAATCAGGACATCAGGAAGGTCAGCATAATCCACAACAAACAACTATAAGTATATAGATTGGGAACCAAACAAAAAGATAGAAAAAGCTGAAAAAGAGCATGTCTCCAAAAGCTTAACAAGCTAATTAGTGTTAACACGTCTTAATGAGCAATAATGAGCATTAATTGGCAATAGTTTAGAATTTACGTGTACAACTCACTAAGCATATTCTGTAATGCACTACGCCTAAATTCTAAAGCATGCAGACAAAAAGGGGTGTGGTATGGCAGGGAAATAGGCATTTTGTGGGCATTCCAAAATTTACATGCACTGTTATAGAACGTGCCCCTGTGCGACTAAATCTATGCAATGACAGTTACGCCACGCCTCCCTTGGTGTAAATGGATGCGTGTAGGTCTCCGGGCTATATGAATTGCTGCTCACTGCTTCTGATCACTGGAGACAAGAATGTACATGGGTGGTGTTGTGGTGGTGGTGGAGGAGGCAGAGATACCTGAAACTATTTGTGAGGATGGAGGGGGATAAGAGAAAGATAAAATGTTGGACCATGTGTGGGGGTGCAGGTGTGGTGGGGAAGAAGGGAAAATGCTGGACCATGTTTGGGTGGGGAGGGGTGATGGTGTAGAACGTAAAACGCCGGACCATTTGTGGAAGTGTGCCTTGACAATTTTAGCACCAGGTAAGTGTGCCATGAGAAGAAATGTTTGAATAACTCTGCTATAAATGGTTCGCTGCTCGATGTGCCCTTTATAGAATGCTAGTTGATTGCACATCTTTCCGACACCTAACTATGAGTCTCATTTATTGAATCTCTCTCAATATGTGCATGGTTCAGTGTTTTCCATCTTGTTTTTGTATTATTATTTAAAGTTTATTAAAAACTAGTAAAAAAAAGAAGCCCGTTCTGAATGAAATGAAACGGCGCCAGCAAGGTTGTCAGCTAATGGCAATTATATTTTAAAGGAACTGTTAGGAGAGAGTATGGTGAGATAAGTGAGTATGTGTGAGAGAGTGAATGAGTATGTGTCAGAGAGTGATAGTGTGAGAGAGAAAAGTGTATGTGCCTTACATCCTGCACCGGAATGTAGCCCTGTGCAGGATGTAGGCGTCAGAAACAGCTGATCACACCAGGACTTAGTTGAATGAAGGCGCTACTCCGGCGCTAAGAAGACTCTCTTCAGCTGGCGGGGTCGGGGACCCCCGCCAGCAACAAGGTATCTGATGCGGCGGCGGGGCAGGCGACGACTGCGGGGGAGGGATTGGTGTCGGGAGGGGGATCAAGGGGATCGTCGGCAGGGGGGGCCCAGGGCCTAATCTAGGGAGGCCCAGGCCCCCTCAGGCCCCACGTAGCTATGCCACTGTTCCAGGACCCCCTCCCCCTTCCTCCCCCTCCCTCTTTGAGTTCCAGGACCCCCTCCCCTCCCCTTCGAGTTCCAGGATCCCCTCCCTCCCTCCGAGTTCCATGCCCCCCATTCTCATTCATAGTTCCACACCCCCGCTCCTACCACTCTTGTAATGGAATAGAATTTTGAAGATTGTTTTTCAACCATGTCTTGTACGACCAGTGCACTTTGGGTCTGTATTGTTGATTAGAAGTAATTCGTTTCATTCATTGTTTAAGTTCATCTTAAAGGAACTCTGTTTTTGTCTGATAATACACTCTGAAATCTGTCTTTTGACCGAACTTTCCTTGTGAATACAAAAACAAGTTGGAATGTGGAAAGATAGGCACATGCTTGGATTCAGTTTGTGCTGGAGAGAACAGGATATGCTTGGGGTTCATGAGATGAGCCACCTGGCCAGTGGTTTGTTTACTTGGGCCGAAAGCATGTGACTGCATCCTCATGTACATTCTTGTAACTTTCCGTAGCTCTGAACATGGGCTCAGAGCCTATAAAAAGGGAGGGCTGGTCACAGCAGAGTGGGAGCGCAGAGGATCTCCTTTCCTGAAGTTACTATAGAGGAAACTACACTTCCTCCTTTCTTCCTCAAAATGTACCCACCTGTTCCTCTGAGTCCCATTCCCACCCACCTTCTTAATGCCATCTCAACTGCCTCTATTCCTTTTATCTTCACATTCTCAACCGTCTCACTTTCCACTGCAACTGTCCCTACTGCCTTCAAACTGCTGTGGTCACACCTCTCCTTAAGAAGGCCTTACTCGACCCTACTTGTCCCTCTAATTACCGACGCATCTCCCTCCTCCCTTTTCTCTCCGAAATTACTTGAGCGTGCTGTGTTCACACGACCGCTGCCTTGATTTTCTCTCCTCACATGCTTATTCTTGACCTAGCTATAATCTGGTTTTTCCGCCCTCTCCACTCAACCGAAACTGCGCTTACTAAGTCTCCATGACCTATTACTGGCTAAATCCAGAGGTTAATTCCATCCTCGTTCTCTTGATCTTTCCCCTGCTTTTGACACTGTCAATCACAGCATACTTCTCGATACCCCTGTCCTCACTTGATTCCAGGGCTCTGTCCTTCCCTGGTTCTCTTCCTACCTCTCCCTCCGCACCTTTAGTGTCACTCTGGTGGATCACTCTTCTACTTCTATCCCTCTGCCTGTCGGCGTACCTCAGGGTTCTGTTCTTGGTCCCCTCCTCTTTTCTATCTACACTTCTTCTCTTGGTTCATTAATCTCTTTCCATGCTTTTCCTATCATCTCTATGCTGATGACTCCCAAATCTACCTTTCTACCCCTGATATCTCACCTTGCCATCCAAACCAAAGTTTCAGCGTGCTTGTCTGACATTGCTGTCTGGATGTCTCAACGCCACCTGAAATTAAACATGACCAAAACCGAGCTTCTCATTTTTCTCCCCCCCAAACACACCTCCCTGCTCCCCCCGTTTTCTAGTTTCTGTTGATGGCTCTCTCATTTTCCCTGTCTCCTCAGCTCGAAACCTTGGGGTCATCTTTGGACTCTTCTCTCTCCTTCTCTACTCATATCCAGCAGATCACCAAGACCTGTCGGTTTCTTTCTTTACAACATCTGTAAAATCCGCCCCTTTCTTTCCGAGCACTCTACCAAAACCCTCATCCACACTCTTGTCACCTCTCGTTTAAACTATTGCAATCTGCTTCTTGCTGGCCTCCTACTTAGTCACCGTCTCCCCTCTCCAATCGGTTCAAAAACTCTGCTGCCCGTCTCGTCTTCCGCCAGGGGTCGCTTTACTCAGAACTATCCCTCTCCTCAAGTCGCTTCACTGGCTCCCTATCCATTTTCGCATCCTGTTCAAACTTCTTCTACTAACCTATAAATGTACTCACTCTGCTGCTCCCCAGTATCTCTCCACACTCGTCCTTCCCTACACTCCTTCCGTGCACTCTGTTCCATGGATAAATCCTTCTTATCTGTTCCCTTCTCCACTACTGCCAACTCCAGACTTCCGCGCCTTCTGTCTCACTGCACCCTACGCCTGGAATAAACTTCCTGAGCCCCTACATCTTGCCCCATCCTTGGCCACCTTTAAATCTAGACTGAAAGCCCACCCTCTTTAACATTGCTTTTGACTCGTAATCACTTGCCTCCACCTACCCCCTCTCCTCCTTCCTGTACACATTAATTGATTGATTACTTTATTTTTTGTCTATTAGATTGTAGCTCTTTGAACAGGGGACTGTCTTTCTTCTATGTTGGGCAGCGCTGCGTACGCCGTGTAGTGTTATAGAAATGCTAAAATAGTAGTAGTAGTAGCTTATCTTTGAGTAACGTACTGTGAAAATGAGGCTTCTGCTCCCACCTCTCCACAGGCCTCACTGGCCTCTAAACAGGACTCCAACCACTCTCTTCCTAGCATCCTAGCAATCCAACCTCAAACTCTGGCCCCCCTTTCTCACTCCAGGGTGAGCTGTTTCTCAGTATGCAAAGTGTATGCAGAGTACATGTTATCCGTTCACGCTCAGGTGACCTGCTTCTCCAGAGGCAAAATTAACGGTCTTAGCCAACAGCATATTCAGGCAATTCTTTAGTTCCGCCCCTAGGCACAGTTCTTCTAGCTTAAATACTTTTACATATCTTCACACTGAGCCTCCCCACACAGATTCCTGGGCTCAGCAGTAACCTCAATAGTTTGGAGACTTCTAACCCCAGGCTTTGCAGCCTGCTTCTCAGTACTGGGACACACAGCCCTACTTCTTCTTTGGACACCCAGTCCTTCCTTCCTTGGACACCCAGTCCTTTCTTTCTTAGACTCACAGTCCTTTCTTTGAACACACAGTTCCTCTAAGTACTGAGGCTACACAGTCCAACACTAAATGCTTTAGGGACTTCTTACCCCAGCCTGTTTTCCTTCCTTGAGCACACAGTCCACCACAAGTCCATAGGGTTAGCCCTTCTTCCAGGGGGATTCTCTTTCTTCAGCTACCAGCTCTCCTCTCTTCCTTTCACAACTCAGGTGGGGTATAAAGTGGTTAATAGCTAAACAGGACCCAGCCCATAACTGCCTGCACCTGTAGCTATCCCAGGACTCTCCCCGGTCCCAGCAACCTCCACCTATTCTCCTAGCGCCCTCTAGTGGCCTACCCCGGACATCCTGGACATTTTTAGGGGAACAAGCGCCATCTAGTGGCCTGCCCCGGCTAGGACAGCCTCTTATTTATCACAGTATGGACTGCGCAGAGGATCTGTTATTCCTGGTCTAAAAAAGCTCCTAGCTCTCGCTGTGTAACCGGGGCCCCCCCCAGCTGATGATAAGAGCCAGGATGATGAAAGGACCAGTGATGATGTATGTATATATATGTATATATCTTATAGAAGACCAGTGATGCCATGACTGTTTATTGTCTCTGTTCGTGGTCTAAGAACTCTTAGCATTGCTTAGATATAGAAGCCCAGTGATTTAATGATTGTTTAGTGATACAGCTAACCATTGTGTTTATAGAGCTAATCCTTGTACATGTGCTAACCATTATATATATTGTATATATATATATATATATATATATATATATATATATAGTATATATATATTAACCATTGTAGAATTTAGCTTCCTGTAATAAAAGGTTTCATTTACTTATTACGAATCCAAAAGAATCCACTGTAATTATGGGCAGTCCTGTTTTAGTGAGACAGGCAATAAATCCATAGCAGTACACACCTCCCCCCTCCCTTCGAGTTCCAGGACAACCCCCCTCCCCTTCAAGTTCCAGGACGACCCCCCTGCCCTTCGACTTGCAGGATGCCCCTCCCTCCCTCCGAGGTCCACGGCCCCCCTCTCCTCCGACTTCCATGCCCCCCGTGCCTCCCTCCCTCTCTCTCTCTCATCTGCCCTCCAAGCATGACCAGTCCTCCGTCAGCCCCTCGCCTTCCTAAGTGCTGGGTGTATTTTAAAAATTCTTACCTTGGGGTGCGGTGTCCACAGTGAAGGTGAGCGGCACTTCACACTGCCTTCGCATGTGTCTCAGCTCTGCCTCTGGCCCCGCCTTTCCAGAAACAGGAAATGAGGCGGGACCAGAGGCAGAGCTGAGACACATGCGAAGGCAGTGTGAAGCGCAGCTCGCCTTCACTGTGGACGCCGCATCCCAAGGTAAGAATTTTTAAAATACACCCAGCGAGGAGATCACGTGATGCGTCGAGGTGAGCAGACGTGAAAAGCTCGCCTCTTAGGCCCTCACCCTTTCCTCCGGCGACAAAAACTGACGGAACATCCCCAGAACAACCCCAAATCCATCTCGGGGAGCGGACGGGTGCATGGACCACTTCGTCCCGCGATCACCAGCAACCATGCCGATGAAAGGAGCCAAAAAAAAGGTAGAGAAGCCTCGTGCGACTGACAACAAGATGGCGGCGAGCCCCGCAATAGAGCCACAGACGCTGATGTTCTCCGACCCCCAAATACAACAGCGTAACGGAGGCGGTTCGGCTAGCGATGGCCCCGCACTATTGGAGGACACGCCGAACTGGCGAGCTAGAGCAGCGCGTAGTCAACGCTGGAAGATGAAGGTCCCAGAACAGCGGTACAAATAAAAGAGCTGCAACAATTAACACAAAAAACAAGCGCAGCTACTCGACGATTAGAGAAACCGCTCGAGGAGAGCGGAATTTACGCATTATAGGTATACCGGAGACAGTGTCGGAGCACCTATTAGCAAACAACTTAGAAAAATGGCTGAAATACCAATTCGCCCTCTCAGACAACATGGAACCGCTTGTTTAGTGCGGGTGCACCGCGTGGGACGTCGGACCGGACAACACGCAAAGGCCCGAGAGTAGTAATGCTCAAGGTCCATAACTTTATCCACAAGTGGAAATATTGCGAGGGGCCCGATTAAATAGAGAAAATCTCCAGTTTGAAGGCTCCCAGGTAAAGATTTCCAGATTTTTCTCAAGCCTTGCAGGAGCGAAGGAGAGCCTATGGACAGTGTGTAAGACGCTCTCGGAGGCCAAACAGAAACTATGTTGATTTACCCGGCCACATTGAAAATCCACCACCAAGGTAAAATGGCGCAATTTTCAAACCCATCAGCAGCACAACAGTGGATTGACAGAGACACAGATAAAATGATGACACGCGAAACATGCTGCCAAACACTAAAAAGGAAAATCAAACATGGCCCGCAACCTCAGGAAAAACGAAGTTGGGATGTACAGCACTGAACATACTGAGATAAGTAACGAGCTTGGGGAGGGGTGAGGACCATCCATCATTGATCTCACTCTATTTTCCCTTTCATTAGGAGAGGGCAGATAGGATAGGGAGGGAGAAGAGAAGGGGGGGTGGGGGGTTGAAGATGGGGAATTGGGACAGGGTTGGAGGGATTAATATGAAACAAGGAAAGGAGTGGAATCAGTTTAAATTGCAGAAGCCATGGTCAAAGAAGGGCAAGTTACACTTAGCCGGAAGAGGGGGAGGGGAGAGAACTACTCATACCAATGCTTTGGGTGAGGCTGGGCACCCAAGGCACAAGGACAGACAAAACACACTGACAGAAATCCCGAAAGCAAATATAACACACTAACTCCACTAGGTTTGCCACCTGGAACGTAGGAGGCATTGAGGGCATAATCGACCAGAAACGCCTATCTCCATGGGCGTTAATCTCCGAGAACGGGTCCGTGAAGGGGCGGAGTGAACCGTATTTTTAAAAAAAAATAGACGCCCATGCTTTATTCGCCAAGGTGTGAGCTGGGCGTTTTGCTTTTCACCGATAATGGAAAAATGAAATCGCCCAGCTCAAAAACGAATAAATGCAAGGCATTTGTTCGTGTGAGGGCCAGGATTCATAGTGCACTGGTCCCCCTCACATGCCAGGACACCAACCGGGCACCCTAGGGGGCACTTTTACAAAAACAAAAAAAAAAGGTAAAAGAGCTCCCAGGTGCATAGCACCCTTCCCTTGGGTGTTGAGCCCCCCAAATCCCCCTCAAAACCCACTGCCCACAAGTCTACACCAGTAACTATAGCCCTAAGCGGTGAAGGGGGCACCTACATTGGGTACAGGGGGTTTGGGGGGGGTGGGACGACTAGTAGCATTAAGCAGCACAATTGTAACAGGTAGGGGGGGGATGGGCCTGGGTCCACCTGCCTGACGTCCACTGCACCCCCTAACAACTGTTCCAGGGACCTGCATACTGCTGCTTGGGAGGATGGTATGACATTTGAGGGTGAAAGTAAAAAGTTGTGAAACATCATTTGTTGTGGTGGGAGGGGGTTAGTGACCACTGGGGGAGTCAGGGGAGGTCATCCCCGACTCCCTCTGGGGGTCATCTGGTCATTTAGGGCACTTTTTGGGGCCTTATTCGTCAAAAAACAGGGTCCCAGGAAAAGTGCCCTAAATTCTAGCTACAAACGCATCCATTATCGGCGAAGGGCGCCCATCTCTGTTCGTGTGATAACCACGCCCAGTTCCCGCCTTCACCACGCCTCCGACACTCCCCCGTCAACTTTGTCCACATCCGCGACGGAGTGCAGTTGAAAGCGTGCAAAGTTCGGCTTGCGATTATGCCGCTTGATTTGTTTTTGTGAGAAGAACGCCCATCTCCCGATTTAGGTCGGAACTTGGGCGTTATTCTCGTTCGATTATAAGCTGGATTGCAACTCCCATTAAACGCACCAAGATATTAACAGCCTTGAGGAGACATAAGGTCGATATCTGCTGCTTACAAGAAAACTAGGCTAACCATAGAGGAACATTTAAAGCTTAAGAGGCAGTGGGTGGGTGAAGTACACGCGGCCATCCTCAGGAACCCGTAAAACATGGGTAGCGCTACTGATTCGCAAGGGATTGACCTCCAGATCCGAACTGGTAAAAGCAGATCCACAGGGACGTTATGTTCTTGTGCGGCTGTGGTTGCAACACCGGGAGTTCTTGATCTTAGGAGTATATGGGCCTAATACATATGACAAACAGTTTCTGGCAAATATCACACAATTATGCCTCCCCTTCCGCACACAACATCTAATGGTGATGGGAGATTTCAATTTAGTAGTGGACCCTCAGTGTGATCGCTCTGAACCCAAAGCAGCACACGAAAGGGGACCTAGATCCCAGGGTCTGACCTCCTTTCAACGCACATTAAATGTAGTAGATGCATGGCGCTGTCTACACCCCGACGAGCGAGATTACACACACCGCTCAAGAGCGCACGGAACATTCGCTAGTTAGATTACATTCTGATAGAGCAGACTGCGTTCTCATGGGTAACTTCTGCAACAATTGGCCCAGAGGAAGTGTCAGACCATTCAATAGTATGGCTAGACTTAGAGGCACCACTGTTCTACCAGCAGTGGAGGGGATGGCGCTTCCCCACTTATTTAGCACACAACAAAGAGTTTCAGGAACATATAAAGCAAAAATGGGAGGACTATGTACATAATAACGAACAGCACAAAGACCAACCAGACATATTCTGGAATGCAGCCAAAGCAGTCCTTAGAGGGGAAGTGATAGCATATGTCCATGCGAGAAACAGGAAACACACTAATGCCATAGTGAGACTGGAGCAAAATCTGAGGAAGGCTAGAAACCGCTATCTGGCACACCCATCAGTGAACGCTAGAGAGAACATGAAGGCCATACAGGTGACTCTTAACGCCCTTTTACATGAACGTGCGAGTCGTTCCTTGGCCTATCAGAAATTCAGACTTCATCGCTATGGGAACAGATCTGGCACCATGCTGTCAAACTTGATTAAAGCATGGAGCCCGCAAACACCAATAGAGACACTTAAAGATGAGTCAGGCCACATACACAATAAAAGTGAGAAGATAGCGGAAATACTCACAAAATTTTTTGCTTCTTATATAGCCCAAGGCAAACCCCCAAGGAGTCAGAGATCCAGAACTTTTAGAGCAAGCGGGCCTTACAAAACTCACAGAAAAAGAACAAATAGAGCTAGCGCTACCTCTAACAATAAAAGAAATACAAGCAGTGATTAAAAATATACCAGGGAAAACAGCACCAGGCCCGGATGAGTACACGGGAGAATTTTACAAAATACTACCCAATTCATTTTACCCGGCAATCTGCGAGTATTATGAACAGATCATTGAAGACGGCTGTTTTCCTCTACATACCAACACAGCTTTGATAACATTAATATTAAAGCCTGGACGTCAGGGTAACATAGCAGATTCATACAGACCCATATCACTACTGAACGTAGATCTGAAAATTTGGCGAAAGCTCTGGCAAATCGCTAGTAGACATTTTGCCTAAATTAATTGAGGAAGAACAAGTGGGCTTTATCAAAAACAGGCAGGCAGCTAAGAATGTCAGGAAATTATTACTAGCTATGTCAACGTGCCAGCTGTTAGAAACCCCAGCATCCATGTACTCATTAGATGCCACAAAAGCCTTTGATCAAGTAGGATGGGAATACATGTTCGCTGTTCTGAAATATCTGGGATTTGAGGGGAGGTTTTACAAAGCAATAGAGGCCCTATACACTAACCCAAGTGCAGAAGTATTAGTGAATGGTGTAAGAGGCCAATCCTTTGAAATTGCAAGAGGCACGAGGCAAGGGTGCCCCCTATCTCCAGCTTTGTTCATCCTAACTTTAGAACCCCTACTAAGAATACTCAAACGTGCAACAGATATACCTGGAGTAAAGGTGGGGAGACAGCTAGTCAAAACGCTTGCTTTTGCGGATGACCTCATGATTATTACGACACAACCCCGCAGCTCCCTCAAAGGCCTCCTACATCAGATACAGAGCTTTGGAACCCTTTCCGGGTTTACCTTAAATATGAGTAAGTCGCTAGCACTAGACATATACCCGGAAGGGGAGATGCAAGACTCGGAAGATCTTCCGATAACCCAAGCGAGAGAGAAGATCAAATACCTAGGCACCCAAATAACAAAAGATCTAGCCACACTTTATCAGGAGAATGTGGGCCCCTTATTGGAGTCTACATGTGTCAAACTAAGACTATGGGAGGCCTACCCGCTAACTTTATTGGGACGCATAGCACTGTATACCGTATTTTTCGGACTATAAGACGCACCGGACCATAAGACGCACCTAGGTTTTAGAGGAGGGAAATAGGAAAAAAAAAAATTTTCCTTTTTCCCTCCTCTAAAACCTAGGTGCTACCGGTGCGTCTTGTCCGAGTTCAGGATCGCCCTCCCCTACTCACATCAGCGATGTTCCCTGGTGGTCTAAGCGACGTCGGGGCAGGAAAGAGCCCCCTCTTTCCTGCCCAGCACGCTGCTCTCCGTCCTCCTCCGTCCTCCTCCGTCCTCCTGTATGCTGCCTGACGGTCTCTGCGATATTCAAAATGGCCGCCGAGAGTCTCGGCGGCCATTTTGAATCTCGCCGAGACCGTCAGGCAGGATAAAGGAGGACGGAGAGCAGCACGCTGGGCAGGAAAGAGGGGGCGCTTTCCTGCCCCGACGTCGCTAGACCACCAGGGAACATCGCTGATGTAAGTAGGGGAGGGCGATTTGGGGGGGGGGGAGGGCGATTCGGGGGGGAGGGCGATCCGGAATCGCTACCTTCGGACTATAAGACGCACCCCCCATTTTCCTCCCAAATTTTGGGGGAAAAAAGTGCGTCTTATAGTCCGAAAAATACGGTAATATGGTGATTGTGCCAAAATGGCTATACATTTTCCAAACCCTACCACTCTACCTAAAATCAGAAGATGAACAGTCAAAGGAACCATAGTTGTAGGCAAGGGACGGGAACATAAGGGAGTTTGTAGTTGCAGGACTGGTTAAATGATATATTTAGAATGTTCCAATTAGGCCTTAATTGTGTACTTCACAATAGACCATGCAGTCCGAAGTAGGTAATTAGAGGAGTAACGAGAGCAGCGAGACATGATAGAGATAATAAATGTATAGTAACAAAGCTGTAAGTGTAAACTCACAATGCGTAAATTGATGTTTTGTTCAATTTGAATGTTCACATTGCTTAATAAACAAATTATTAAAACAAAAATAAAATACACCAGCACTTAGGAAGGCGAGGGGCTGCCGGAGGACAGGTCGTGCTTGAGGGCAGAAAGAGAGAGAGGGAGGGAGAGAGGCACGGGGACTGGCAACTATATAGAGTTCCCTTGCGGGCAGGGCGATTATGAACCCAGGAACACTACACAGCTTCACTGCCACGCTGCCACGGAGTCAGCTTCAGAATGTGGCAGTGAAGGGTTTGTAGGGTTCATGCTGCCTGTAACGCTGTATCCATCTCCTGTGCTGACGTTAGCGTGCTTCCTGGTTCGTCACAACCAGCCCTGACCATCACAGGATAGCAGCATGAGGCACACCAACTTACGCCACCCCCCCCCCCCCCCACCCTCAGTCCGCGCCCAATGTCGCCGGCATCAACACTGCCGGTATTGCCGCCGCTACCACCCCCCTGCAAGCTACTCGCCTCCTCCCTCACAACCCCCCTCCCAGACACACGACGCCCTTCCCCTGGGTCCGCAGCCAACGTTGCCAGTAACAACTGTGCTGGTAGGGCCGCCGCCACTGCAAACACGCTCTGAGACAAAGGCCCCCCCCCCCCCCAGGAAAGGAGGGAGGCTGGAAGGGAGAAGTTGCCAGCTACTCCCACACAGTCTGCCTCTAACGTGTCTGCTCCGCAACATACCCACGCTTCCAAGACACACCACCCTCACTCACTTTCTGGCCACCCCCCCCAAGCAGCCTCCCTCCCTCCCAGCTCCATGGTCCCCCCTTCCTCCCAGTTCCAGGGTCATCGTCCCTCTGAATTTTAAAAGTCATCTTGACTTACCAAGTCGGGGTTACGGCGGCCGGCAGCAGCGGTAAAAGGCGTGCAGCCCTCGGCCCCCTCTCTCTCTCTCTCTCAGCTCTGGTCCCACCCTTGCAGAAACAGGAAATGAGGCCAGGACCAGAGCTGAGAGAGAGAGAGAAGGGCCAAGCCTGCACGCCTTTTACCGCTGCTGGCCGCCGCCGTAACCCCGATGAGGTAAGTCAAGATGACTTTTAAAATTTGGAGGGAGGGGGCCTGGAACTGGAAGGTAGGGACAACAACCCTGGAACTGGGAGGGAGGGGGACCCTAGAACTAGGAGGGGGGACCCTGAAACTCGGAGGGAGGGGGGAGCCTGAAACTCAGAGGGAGGGAGTGGAGGGGAGGGAGGACCCTGAAACTCGGAGGGTGGGGGGAGGAAGGGGGGAGGGAGGGAGGGACCCTGAAACTTGTAGGGAGGGAGGGACCCTGAAACTCAGAGGGAGGGAGGGAGGGAGGGTGGGGGAAACTGGGAGGGGATGACCCTGCAAACTCGGAGGGAGGGAGGGAGGATGACACTGGAACTCAAAGGGAGGGAGGGAGGATAACCTTTGAACTCGGAGGGAGGGAGGGAAAGGAGGGAGGGGTGGACGACCCTGTAACTGGGAGGGAGGGGGGACCCTGTAACTGGGAGGGAGAGGGGCCCCTGGCACACACTCTCATTCTCACACACACACTCTCTCTCTCTCTCACAGACACAGACACACTAGCACCCAGTCTCACTCTCTCTCTGTCACATACACAAACTCGCACATTCACTCTCTCTCTCTCACACAGTAACTCTCACACACACTCTCTCTCTCAAACATACACACTCTGAGGGAAAACCTTGCTAGCACCCCGTTTCATTTGTGTCAGAAACAGGCCTTTTTTCCTATTAAAAGTATTAAAATAAAATGAGATTAAAATCAATATAAAGTAGAAATAAAATAAATTTAGTACATTAAGTAGACTGTGGCTTCAATCTAAAACCCCAAGAGAGAGTAACAAAGAGAAAGGCTAAGACTTAAAAAGACTCAATGATTGCTCAGAGCGGAGGGCTAGCGGGAAGGGATTCCTAAAAGAGGGGACCGGATAAAAGAAAGCAGAGTGAGATGTAGATTCCAGATGAGACAAATGGACTGGAGGGATAGAAAGGTGACAGGCAAAGAGAGAATGGAGAGGGCGAGAAGGGTGTAAGGAGAAATGAGAGCAGTGAGGTAAGTGAGAGGTGCCAAGTGAAGGGCCTTAAAAGCCAGAGTGGAGAGCTTAAATTGAATTAAATCTGACCTCGATGAATGTGTTGTTCCACGTGATCAACTCTTCATAGATAGTAAATTCCTGCTCTGCTGGAGCATAAGGGGTTATACCTTCCAATAATTTCATTACTCTGTGTCTTTTCGGATATAAAGACATTGCTTATAATATCATAAACCAATGCGAGATTACCATTCTCATCAAAAAAGATTTCCTCACCCAGAACGTTCTTAAAGCGCTGGTTCTTCAGATAACGATGAAGCTAATGAAAATGAGAAACACTTTGAGTAGTGAAGCTCACTGCAGGGATACACTGCTAACTTCAAGCTCATACAATCTGCTCCTGAATTATGGACGTTTTCAATTTGAAGCAATATTAGGGTGAAGCTTATTGTTGAAGAGGGTCCCTTGTCATGGAATGGCTCCCAAGGTGTCACTATTTATGATATACATTGTGTGTCATGATTGTGGCCAGTGACCCTCTCCCAGACTTACCTTATTTCTGGTGGTCATCTTCTGAGCTGGCTTCTGTTTCTTCTGTCTGTCCTTTCTGACCTAGCTCTGTCTCTCTGTGCTGGCTGCTTCCAGCAGCATGACTCTAATTGCGTCACTATACGACAGCTGTGTGGGTTAAGCCTCTCTGGGTTTAAGTGTGCTGGCTGCCTGTGTCTGGTAGTTGTGACATCATCAGGGCAGGGCCTTGATAAGGCAATGGTGTTCTTTCCTTCAGGGCCTTTGCAATGTTTGTTTTATGTCCAGGTTAGTGTTGGTGCAGGTGTGCACTGGTGACTTGTGTTTAGCTTCCCAACTTTTCCCTTTGTGGCTCCCCTGCTTTCCTTTTTGGTGCTTTAGAAGCACTTCTGTGCCTGGGCTTTGGAAGCACTTCTGTGTTTGGTGCTTTGGAAGCATTTCTGTGTTTTGGTGCTTTGGAAGCATTTCTGTGTTTTGGTGCTTTAGAAGCACTTCTGTGTTTGGTGCTTTGGGAGCACTTCTGTGTTGGTGCTTTGGAAGCACTTCTGTGTCTGGTGCTTAGGAGCACCTTGGTAGTTTTAGTGTTGTAGAGCACTGCTGTAGCTTGGTGCTTAGTAGCACCTGTGTTAGTTATGTGCTTAGGTTCCCTGCTTGCTCCCTGTGGCCCCACTGTTGTTCCTTGGTTAGTTTAGTGCTGTGGAGCACTGCTGTAGCCTGGTGGTTAGAAGCACCTGTGTTAGTTTATGTGTTTAGGTTCCCTGCTCTTTCCCTGTGGCTTCCCTGCTTACTCTAGTGGTGCTATTAGTAGCACTTCTGTTAGTATAGGGCTTAAAAAGTCCTTTTGTTAGTTTAACACTTAGGAACACTTTTGTTGGTTTCTGTTAGGAGCACTTCTGTTGGGTTACTGTTAGGAGCACTTCTGTTGGGTTCTGTTAGGAGCACTTCTGTTAGTTCAGTACCTAGACGCACTCCTGTTTCAATCTTGTTCTAGTATCCTGGTCCCGGTGTTATCCTGTATCCGGTAAGTCCTGCCGGCCACTCGAACCCAGGGGCTCAACTCCTGGGGGGTCAGTGGCTAAGTGCAGGTTTAAGCTGTGTGGACCAGTCCGGTGTGCTCCAATTCGGTGTACTCCAGTCCAGTGTGGTCCGGTCCAGTGTATTCCACACCAGTGCGGACCAGTCCAGTGTCCTCCAATCCAAGGGGTTCCAGTCCATGTGTTCCGGCTTGCTGGGCAATGCCTGCAGTCTTTGCCTGTGCCGGTGTGCTAGCCCAGTGTTGGTTGGTGGGTTTTGCCTGCTGCTGTCGCTCCTCGTCAGCAGCCCAAGGGCTCACGTTTGCTCCAGAGCCCGTCCCCGCGGGCTCTGAACCTGAGAACCTGACATTGTGAAGGGTTGGGAAAGAGACCCAGTCCAGTAGTGCCAAAACAAGGACAGGGGAGAAGTTTTCCATTAGACGTAATGATTCTCACTCTCCAAGTTTCTTCTAGAGGAAAGGTTCGCCCTCTAGTGGCCAAGGCGCCAGTAAGACTACTTGATAAGGGAAGGAACTACGATTCTCAGAAACCATCGTTACACATACAGGACTCCCAGGAAATAGAGGGAAGGGTGAATGATTGGGAAATGAGTTCAGATCAGGAGAATGAGCAGCAGCTGGGGGAACCCTGGGTGGAGGAAGACATGGAATGAAATAAAGAGGAAGTAGGGGAAGGAGAGCGAGAGGAGTGGATGGAAGTCTCAGGATTAGCCCGGACTCCGGTTGAAAAGATAAAGGGCTTTGTGGCCTCAGTTTTACCCAGACTGTTGAAGGCTGGAAAGGAGAAAATGATAAACTGGGGAAGGAACTGGTAGGGGAAGCTAACCAATTAACTATCTGAAGACAGAAGATAGTGCTTGTGAGGGCTATGCTATCATTGAGAACAAGGAGGGATTCACTGTGTTTTTTTTGCCTTTTTGGATTTAAGACTGAACTGTGTTAAGTGATGAATGCTGGAAACTGGGATTGTAACTTTCTTTGTTGATTATGGAACTAAACCAAGACTAAGGCTGTATTAAGGAGAAGATAACACAGCCCATTAAATAAACCTTTATTTTAAAAGACGGTGAGCGTGCTGAGATGTTGTCTGACCCTGCTGCTGGGTCGTAGAAGGTTAGAACCACAGCGAGGTGGCGATAGCCGGGACGCCTCCTCCCCACTTCACCAGAAGGAGAGGTGGTTTGGATTCAGTATCCCTTGATGAGACAGCCAAGCTAAGCAGGGTTTGCCCTGGCTCCCGGGTGGAAGAAGGACCTGGTTACAACATGTAGGGCTAGATTCTATCTATGACACCTAAAAAATCTGTGCCATGAAAATACGCCTAGGCATATTCTATAAACTACACTTCAAGTTAGTCACAGTTTATAGCAGAGCGGGTACATAAGAACATAAATAAGTGTAGCCATACTGGGTCAGACCAGTGGTCCATCTAGCCCAGTATCCTGTTTTCCAAACAGTGGCCAAGTCAGGTCACAAGTACCTGGCAGAAACCCAATCGTGGCAACATTCCAGAACCCCAAAGAGTAACAAGATTCTGGAATCATAACGAATAGCAAGATTCCATGAAGAACCTCAAAGAGTAGCAACATTCCGGAACCAACAGAGTAACAAGATTCCAGAATCCCAAAGTGTAGCAACATTCCATGCTACAAATCTCAGGGCAAGCAGTTGCTTTCCATGTCTGTCTCATTAACAGACTATGGACTTTTCATCCAGGAATTTGTCCAATCCTTTTTAAACCCAGATACGCTAACTGCTGTTACCACATCCTCCGGCAAAGAGATCCAGAGCGTTTAAATTTTAGGAATGCCATGACCTGCCCATCTCCTCCCATTACCCATTGATTGCTTGTTAGGGGTCCAGTTATCTGCCCTATTAGAATGGTGCACATATACAGAATCTGGGAGGGGAGGGATTAATATGGACTGTTTTACTCCAATAAACATTTATTTTTTTTATTTTTTTTATTTATTACATTTAAATACTTAAATAGATACACCTGTCAAGTGAAATACAGGCAAAGGAAAAAGAAAGAGAGAAAAGGAAAAAATACAAGAGATATCTATAAAGCTTTTCTTAGACCACAAAAATGTAGAAAGAGGGGGGGGGGGGCTAGGAATCAGAGAAGATTATAAAGTATTTAACAAATCATATAAGGCGTCTTATTCCCAATATTCATTCTACTTTGATGATTTTGAATCTAGAAAAGACTTTAGCTGCTCCAGTATATAAAAAACATTTAGTCAGGGCGAACAGTATTATACATTTGCAGGGATAGGCTAACAAAAAAGTGCCTCCTAGTTCCAATATTTTCATTCTCATAGTCAGAAAATCTTTCCTCCTCTGTTGTTTCACCTTGGTAACATCAGGGTATAACCAGATTTTTTCTCCTCCAAACTGAGAATTGGTACATTTGAAGTAAAGTCTCATAACTTCGTTCAAATCCTGCTCAAATACAAAAGAGACTATCATTGTGGCTCTTTCAGTAACATTCTCTAAAGACTGTTCCAAAATTGCTGAAATGTTATTCACGTCAATGTCCTCTTTTTCTATATCTTTTCTTTCTCCTTCTACTCCTTTGGGTTTACTAGAAATATAGTAGATTTTATTAATAGGAGAAATTGCTTCATGTGGAATTTTTAAAATTTTCTAGGAGAAATCTTTTAACAAATCTAATGCATTTGACCCAAGAAGTTTAGGGAAATTTAGCACACGCAAATTCAATCTTCTATTATAATTTTCTATCTGTTCGATCTTTTCTTCGAAGTTCAGTATTATCCCTTACCACTGCTGATTTGAACTCTTGTATTTGCTCTATTTCACTCTGTAATGTTGAAACCTTTAAAGTCAAATCGTACTTAACCAGTTCTACTGAGTGTTTCAATTCTTCAATCTTAACATTTAAAGCTTTTACCTCTCCAGAGGATCTCTGTAAGGTTGAATCCATTCCAAAAGTTTTAAACCATATCTTGTCTAGTTTATCCTCTGAGTTTCCTTCCAGAGATTGTGAAATCGCCTAGTCTCTGGGTCTCAGTGATGCCTGTAGCAATCCTGGTTCTCCGCTGGGATTTCCTCCGATCACACTTCTGGTAGTCGTTTGAAGATCCTCCTGAGTCACTGACGCCTCTGGCCACGGGGGAATCATCAATGTTGGTGGAGGGGATAATGAGGTCTCATTCTCCTGCTGTTGGTCCCGCTTCTCCAGCTACAACCGCTGTGGGTTCTGTTCCCCTCTGTACTTGGGAAGTCCAGGGGAAGAACCGTTCAAGACTTGGTTGAATCGGGGAGGAATTTGAGATAGGCGGGGGCACTAACCTCAGTGTCCATTTGCGTTTAGAATGTGGCATTTGGTAAAGAGGAAACCTTTTTTGATTCTCCTCGAGCAACCCGACTAGAGCGAGTTACACTTCTCCCGTTCTCAACGCCGTCTTGACACGCCCCCCCCCCCCCCCCAATAAACATTTAATTTAAATAAAAGGCTTACGGTATGTTTATTCTTTCTTTGCTATACTGTTTATCATAAGCATGTCTAAGCATGTTACATAAAACATGATATCCAAAATAAAAATCATTGAAAAGAACGCCATCAAATTGACAGAACAGTATTCATTCATACAAAACAAGCAGAAGTTATCAATAAATTAAGAGGCTGCTGATTTCCCAGTCTTCCCTTTTCTCTTGGCATTTTGGTGATAAAAATTTCTAGCGTGTTTATAGACTTCGGATCTACTTTGTTCATTCAAAGTTGCATGTTGTGTTGAACCATCATCTACCTTTGTACCACCAACATCACAGGACTCCTGAGGCAGGTGTTTTCACACTGAAACACAGCAGCTATGCCAAGTCCATAGAGTTGTTTCAATAAAGATCATCCTTTGAACTTACGTCTCCCTTGGTCTTTTGGAAGAGCCTATCTGCCCTACTCCCTGAACTCTCTTGCTGATGTACGTAGAGACGTGTTCTTCCACCTTGTGTGGTTGTCTCCTTTACCTATCACCCCCATGCCATTGGTTAATTCAAAATAATAAGCTTTTAATGGGATTTAAAATTAGCAAATGATAGGTTTGACCAGATATATGATGGAAGAACATTCCAGAGCATTGGAGCTAAAAAAGAAAATGGACGAGTTCCTCGTTGATTCATAATGCGGTACCTCAGTCAGCTGAGAGCAACATTGGTTTAGCCTAAATTACTGTTTTTATCTCCACCACTTCCATCGGAAGGCAATTCCATGAATTCACCACCTTTTCCATGAAGAAGTATTTCCTCAGATTACTTCTGAGTCTGCCCTCTTTCACCTTCATCCTATGCCCCCTTCTTCCAGAGCTTCCATTCAATTCAAAGAGACTCATCTCCTGTGCATTTAAGCTGCATAGGTATTTAAATGTCTCAACATATCTTCACCTTTTTTCCAAAGAATTCTATTGAGATCTTTAAATCTGACCTCATAATGCTTTATGATGAAGACCACTGGAACACTTTAGTTGCCGCCCTCTGGACCGACTCCATCTTTTTGAAGGTGCGGTCTCCAGAATTGTACAGAATATTCTAATTAAGGTCTCACCAGAGTCCTTTACAGGGGCATCATCACCTCGTTTTTCATAGTGGCTATTCCTCCTATGCACCCAAGCAACCTTCTAACTCTTGCTGTTGCATTTTCTACCTGGTTGGCCACCCTAAGATCATCACAGACAATCACACCCAAGTCCATCTCCTCTTTCATGCATAAAAGTTCTTCACCCATTAAACTGTACTGTTCCCTCGAGTTTTTGCAGCCCAAATGCATGACCTGCATTTTTTAGCATGAAATCTTTGTAGCCAAATTTCATACCATTCCTCTAGCTTTGCTAAGTCCTTCCTCATGTTATCCATACCATCAGGGTTATCTATGTTATTGCAGATTGGGAATCATCTGCAAGAGGCAAACCTTACCAGAGAGCCCTTTAGCAATACCACTTAAAAAATGTTAAAAAGAACCGGCCTAAGAATTGAAATTTGTGGCACATCACTGGTAACATCCTTTTCCTCAGAATGAGCTCCATTTACTACTACCCTCAGTTTTCTTCCACTCAACCAGTTCCTAACCCAGTCAGCCACTTTAGGGCCTATACCAAGTGTACTCAGTTTATTTATTAGTTGTCTTTGCGGAACAATGTCAAAATCTAAATACACTACATCTAGCGCCCTCCCTCGATCCAACTCTCTGATCACCCAGTCAAAGAAGTTAATTAGATTTGTCTCGCAAGATCTGCCTCTAGTGAAACCATGTTGCCTCAGGTCCTATAATCCATTGGATTCTAAAATCTTTACTATTCTTCTTTTAAAAGTGTTTCTATTAATTTACTTACCACCAAAGTAAGTCTTACCAGCCTGTAGTTCTCAACCTCTACCTTAGTTCTCCTTTTGTGGAAAGGGACCACATATATTCTTCTTCAGTCTTCTGGGACAACTGCTGACTCTAGAGAAGCATTGAAAAGATCAGCCAGCAGAGCTGCTAGAACTTCCCTAAGTTCCTTCAGTACCCTCGGATGTATACTATCCGGTTCCATTGCTTTGTCCACCTTTAGTTTTGCCAGCTCCTCATGAACCAATCCTCTAAGAATCATTCTGGGACTTCCATCCTTCTATTCCTATTTTGGTTTGTCTTCTGTGGTCCTGCTCCTGGCCTTCCAGCTAAAAACAAATAACAGAAATATTCGTTAAGCAATCCCGCCTTATCTTTACCAGCTTCTACATATTTAACCTGTTCAACTATGAGTCTCAATTCCACTTTTGCACTTCCTCCTATCACTAATTGTCACAACCGTCAGGAATGATGAGCCCTTGGACCAAAGCCAGAGCTTTGGCAGACAAATCACCGGGGCTGACACAGGCAGGAATCAGAACAGACTGGACTAGGATAAACAGACTCAACAAGGCAGGACAGAGGTAACTAAACACAATGGACAACACAAGAACCAGATCCAGACGAGGCAAGGAAAAGAAGGCAAAGGGCCAGAACTGGAACCCAGACAGGACAAGGCACGACTCGAAACTGGATTAAAACTGGGACTGGGACCCAGAAATGCAAGACAAGGCAAAACACTGAAGCAGATTAAAACTGGGTCCAGAAAAGGGCAAGTCAAGGACAAGGTAAGGACTGGATCTGGACAGGACTAGTCTGAAAGAGACAAGACAAAGCACACCTAGACAAGCAAGACAGGGTAGGAGCTAGGCAACAAGAATAACAGAAGCAAAACAATAAACAAGGCAGGAACAGGATTAAGGATTCTCTAACAGGCTTGGCTTGAACAGGATTCAGGATTCTCAAACAGGAGAACGTGGTGAAGGCGATTAGCTTGGCAGAGTTTAAAAAGGGGTTAGACAAATTCCTAAAGAACAAGTCCATAAACCGTTACTAAATGGACTTCGGAAAAATCCACAATTTCAGGAATAACATGTATAGAATGTTTGTACGTTTGGGAAGCTCGCCAGGTGCCCTTGGCCTGGATTGGCCGCTGTCATGGACAGGATGCTGGGCTCGATGGACCCTTGGTCTTTTCCCAGTATGGCATTACTTATGTACTTATGATTCTCAAACAAGCTTGACTGGAACAGGATTCAGGAACGGGCTTGCAAAGGTAAAACATGATAGTTCCCAGGTGCTTGTAAAGGACTTGCTGATGATGTCACAAGTAGGAAATGAAGCAGAAGCAGGGAGACCAAAGCGTTGGCTTGGCTTACAGGAAGAACAATAATAGGGAAAAGGCAGACTAGAGAGGTCACAGAGCTAGATACAGAGGAACAGTAGGTCTGAACATAAGGGCACGGCCACAACTGTGACAATAATATATCAAAATATTAGCTATTCCCCCCCTCCCCCCCACACACATTTTACCGTATTGGCTATTTTCCCGTTTGCATCTTTGCTTTCCTGTCAACTCTACCAGCATCTCTTAGCTTTTCCAGATATTGTCACCTGTCTTCCTCTTTCGCAATCTCTTGTAGTTTATAAAGACTAAACTCTTTTTCCTTACCTTTTCAGCTACTACTTTGTACAAAAACGTTTGTTGCCCTTACAATAGCTCCTTTCCATTTTGCCCACTGGCTTACAACTTCTTCTAGATGTTCCCATCCAAACAACAGTTCCTTGAGGTAATCCCCCATATGAACAAAGTTAGTTTTTTTTTAAAGTTTAGCACCTTCACTTTTGAATGAACCCTCTGTACACCTATCTTACGATTAAACCAAACAAACCATCTGGTGATCACTGGATACCAGATGATCACCTACTATAACATTAGAAACACTCTCTCCATTCGTAAACACTAAGTCCTGTATGGCCCCATCCCACATGGGTTCCACTACCAACTGCTGGAACAGTTCCCTCTGTAGAGAATTCAGGATCTCCCTTCTACTAGAGGATCCCACAATAAGGATACCCCAATCAACATCTGGCGTATTAAAATCACCTATTAGTAGTACTTCTCCTTTCACAGCTACATTTTGAATGTCTTCCATTAAATCTCTGTCCCCTTCTTCTGACTGTGAAGGCCTGTATATTACACCAGTGTAAGTACATTTGCCATTCCTTCTTTACAGATTGACCCACTGTGCCTCTTCCGTCCCCTGTAGCTCCTGCAATTACGGAGCTTTAATATTATCTTTAACATATGATGCCACTCCTCCTCCCTTTCTTCCTACCCGTGTCTTTCCTGAACTAACAGGGCAAGTTAGACCACATATAAAGCGGCCCTAGTGAAGCCTGATTACTAATCTGGGTACTGGTACTGAGTATCAAATGGCCGCAGATAATATCCAAGTCCTTGTGGGCTACCAGAAGTTATTTTCAGTTGAGTTAGGCCCAACACAGAATATCCTGATCTAATTCAACCCATGGAAATTAGCATTAAAAAAACATCCAGACAGCTGCAGGATAAATATTGCACATGTAGGTTTTATATATTTTTTATCTTTGCAATTTGCTGCATGTCTGTGATACTTGACTTCACTGCATCCTGCTTCCCTTTCACACTGCACCAATCATACACTATCACTTCTTTCTGAAAATAACATTCTTCTAAGGTTAGAATATTACCTTCCATGGCAGAAAATCTAAAATCTCTCATTTTCTCCACTCCACAGGGTGGTATTTCCAGAACCAGAAGTGATCATGTCATGCAGGGCATGTGCCAGGTCGTACACAGCGTTGTATATATTATAACTGTTCCCAGAGTTATGATGTTACAGTGTAAGATGGGCAAAGATGTTTCATTAGTGATGCAGGATCTTTGGATGCTCTTGGGGCACTGCTCGTTACACAGGTCTTTCCACCAATTCTCTATCAATGAATCACTTGGAAATATAGCAGGATTCACCTCACGAACAAATTTATGAAACCTTGGAATAATTTTCTTTCCTACCGTGAAAGCAAAGGTGTTTTTCCTATCTACATAGTTTGAGGGTGAGAAAAATCCCCATTCATGTGTGATGATCCAGAACTTTTCAGATTCCTCCAAACGGATGTAAGTCTTATTAAATCTGTGTACTCTCTATTACAATACAAAATAATCACTTTAGTTGAAGATATATGGATGGCTTTGTAAACATTATCTCTATGGACCAGGAATGATCTGGACTGACTGAAGGTTTTTATGAAATCAATGCAACCTCCACTCTGCTCAATCCCTTCTCTCAGGATCTGCACAGCCCTCATGCTGTTTTCATCATCAGATGCAATGATACCGACCCAGGTCCAGCCAAAATGTTTCAATAGTTTAACTATCCCAGCACAGAGGTGCAGCTCACTAGGGACAGTCCGGTAGAAATAAGGAAACTTAACTGTGTCGCTCATGACAAGATTCCCTGAGGTGTAGCTGATCTGCAGAAAATAAAAGATTGAATTCATCAGCACCTTTATCATGAAAAGATCATATTTCATTTGCATATCAAATATTTAAAACATAGAACAGAAAGTCTTTCAGGCTTATTTTTGAAAGAGAAGGGCGCCCACCTTCTGACACAAATTGGGAGATGGATATCCTTCTCTCAATGTCACCAAATCGGCATAATCGAAAGCTGAATTTGGATGTCCTCAACTGCTTCCTATCGCGGGGACTACCAAAGTTCACGAGGGGTGTGTTGGCACCATAGTGAAGGCGGGACTGGGGCATAATTAAGAGACGGGCGTCCTTGGCTGATAATAGAAAAAAGAAGGGTGTCCCTGACGAGCACTTGCCCGACTTTATTTGGTCCATTTTTTTCTTGTGACCAAGCCATGAAAAGGTGCCTGAACTGACCAGATGACCACCGGAGGGTATCGGGGATGACCTCCCCTTACTCCCCAAGTGGTCACCAACCCCCTTCCACCCTTAAAAAAACTTAAAAATTTTTTTGCCAGCCTCTATGCAAGCCTCAAATGTCATACCCAGCTCCATGACAGCAGTATGCAGGTCCCTGGAGCAGTTTTAGTGGGTTCAGTGCACTTCACGCAGGCAGACCCAGGCCCATCCCCCCCCTATCTGTTACACTTGTGGTGGTAAATGTGAGCCCTCCAAAACCCACCAGAAACCTACTGTACCCACATGTAGTTGCCCCCTTCAACCCTTAGAGCTATGGTAGTAGTGTACAGTTTAGTGGGTTTGGGGGGGGAGTTGAGGGGCTCAAAACCCAAGGTAAGAGAGCTATGCACCCGGGAGCAATTTGTGAACTCCACTGCAGTGCCCCCTAGGGTGCCCGGTTGGTGTACTGGCATGTGAGGGGGACCAGTGCACTATGAATTCTGGCTCCTCCCATGACCAAAGGGCTTGGATTTGGTCATTTTTGAGATGGGCGTCCTCGGTTTGCATTATGGCTGAAAACCGGGGACGACCATCTCAACATTTAGGTCGACCATCTCTAAGGTCAACCTATATATTGAGAGTTTGGTGTCCTCGACTGTATTATCGAAATGAAAGATGGACGTCCGTCTTGTTTCGATAATATGGGTTTCCCTGCCCCTTCACGGGGGCCATCTTGCGAGGACGCCCTCATGAAAACTTGGGCTCCCCATTTGATTATGCCCCTCTTTGAATACCTACTAGATTATCTTCATAGAAACCGAGACAAGGGATTTGCCTCAGTGTTAGTACTGCTAGATTTCTTAGCAGCTTTTGACACTGAGGATCACGATATTATACTAGCACAATTGGCAGAAACAGGTATCAGTGGAACAGTACTTGCCTGGTTCAGATCCTATGAGACAGGCAACAGTCCATAGTGTTCGGCAGCACCTCATCACAACCATGGGCACTGACCTGTGGGGTACCACAAGGATCGATACTGTCACCTATTCTATTCAATATCTACTTCAAGCCACTAGCCAAGCTGATTTGGTCAATGGACACTCGGTTCTTCATCTATGCGGATGATGTGCAGCTACTCATACCCATTGAACCAGACTTACCTACAGCCTTGAATAAAGTGATTACCTTTCTAATATCAATTCAAGAATGAGCTAAACACAACAAACTTTGCCTGAACCCAAGTAAAACTGATCTTCTCTGGGTCCCTTACACAAGTAGGAGCATACCTGACATCAAAATTTCTTTTGGCAAATATGAACTCCCCCTCAAATCACAAGTCGGGAACCTTGGAATACAGTTCAATTCAATACTTACTCTGATCACCCAAATCCAAGCAACCTTCAAGAGCAGCTTATACCAGTTGTAACAACTATGATGCCTGTCCCCTTACATTGAGAAGGTTTGAACTAGCTCCAATTGATTCAGAATGCTGCAGCAAGACTAATAGAAGGTTGTAAGCGATGTGACCACATCACACCATTTTTGCATAAATTTCACTGGCTACCAGTACAATATGGAGCCAAATTTAAAACTGTTTGATCTTCAAGACCCTTAAAGGAAATGTCCCAGAGTACTTCAAGAACAGGATCTCTCTCTTTACACCTTCAAGGTCACTAAGGTCCTCTCAAGGAGTTTCCCTAACCACACCCTCTCCAAATGATGTGATACCCACAAGCGAGCCTTCTCCAAAGTAGCCTCCATGCTCTGGAATGCACTCCCTGAAAGGTTTCGCTTAACACAAGACTATCTCTATTTTAGGAAGCAGATAAAAGCTTGCCTCTTCAAGAAGGCCTTTAACGGAAGAAGTAAATGACACCGGCTGCATATTTTATAGCAGGACATGTTTATTCAGTTCTACCCTAGCCAAGATAATGTTCAAGCACCTTTCTGACCTCATTTGCAACTCTCTTTTACTAGTCCCTTATTTTCTTACTCTTGTTAGTCTATCTTATCTATTTATATGTTCCATCTTTGCTTTTCCCCTTTGCTGTCTATTAAAATGTTTACTGGGTAATGTGTTGGCATTATAATGTAGCATGCTATCCCATACTTTGTACTGTTTGAATATTTTTACTGCTGTAATTGTCTATTGCTTATGTTTGACATATTCTTGCTGTACACCGCCTTGAGTGAATTCCTTCAAAAAGGCGGTAATTAAATCCTAATTAATAATAATAATAATAATTATTATTATTATTAAACTGTAAAGAAGGGAGGTAATAAAAGATGAGATGTTAAAGCCAACTGGTATGCAGTAGCCGAAAAGCTATTTCCCCTTTCCCCCACATGACCTCTGTTGCTGCTACCAATGAAATTCTGAAATAAAGCCCCACCCTAGGATCTTCCTCCAGACCCTCACACTCCACAGATCCTTCATTTAATAATTTCCTCACAAGATGGAAGTAATCTAATGTAATGCTGTCCTTCAGCTTCTGTATATCAAGATTACTGTACAACTTGAGGGTGGATGGCTGCTTTATATACAGTAAGTTGGGTAACTCCTGCTGTGATCCAGAAAACAGGGCTGCTGAGATGTGCAGCTGGATTTTATAAATAGTACAACAGGAGACCCGCTTTACAAAAGCAGGCCTAACTCTATCTACCCTGAACAGGCAAAAAATACCAGGCACACAGAGTTGTATATTTAAATTTTCATACTTTGGGAGTAATTCTAAAAAGACCTTTGTAATGGACTGCATGAGCCTTCAAAATAGCCTGACTGAAAGTCAAACACAACCTATTTTGAAGGCTCATGAAGCACTCCAATGGGTGGAGGTTATTTCCTTCATTCCCCAGTGACTGGTGCCCACCACCCCAAAAGTGAAAATGGTAAGGGTTCTTGGGCTTTGTGACAGCTGCCAGGGTAGAAACATCCATGGTTCTACAATGGTTGACATATTGTAGCTTATAAACATCTATGTTAGGGGATTTCAACCAGTCCGACTGGCTGGGTGTGCCCTGAGGACTGGGTTGACAACCTCTGGTTTTACCAAATGTAATATTGGAAAAAAACAAAATAAGGTACAGAAAATCATTAATAATGAACACAATGAAAACAGAACCAATCTCACTCCCCCTTCACCCAGCTCAGACATTAGACATAAGAATAGCCATACAGGGTCTGACAAAAGGTCCATGTAGCCCAATATCCTGCTTGTAACAGTGGCCAAGCCACATACACAGTAACAGAGTAAATAACGCAGATAAATATCCTCATGGGCCATCCAGTCTGCTCAACAAGGTGCTACTAGACATACACAGTACTGTACACATTATATGCAGGCACTTGCCCAAGGTCACAAGGAGCTACAGTGGGAATTGAACCGAGTTCACCAGGATCAAAACCAACTAGTAATGTTTTCTTAGCAGTAGTTTTGTTACAAACTTTTATTTTATAGCAACCAACACATTTTCCCAAATTAAACAAATGAAGGAATCAGATAGTCTGACTGAAACTTCCTGAAAACAAAGGAAAGTGTAACAGGTATACAAGCTTTTGTGCCAGGTAAGACACCAATTTGTCCAAACCTGTAGGAAACAAATGGCAACGTTTTACCAATAAACTGGGGGGGGGGGGGGGGGGGGGGATACATTCTCTTTGTAGCCATTCAAGGCAAGACCTACAAGATTCATAGACTTTTCTCAATGATCACTCAATATCACTCTGGCTTTAATTTCAGGCTCACATTTGAGGCTCACCATCTGGAAAATTCATTGGCTAGAGTCAGCGTTAAAAGAATAAATCTACCCACCTTGTAGCAGCTGGCCATTACTTGGAACAGGATCTTTAGTCAGCATCTTGTTTGCCACAAAAAGTAGTATGACTGTTTATTTTATTCTCCTTTTGGTTTGGGATCAATAAGAGCAATTTGCCTCTGTTTCCAGAAAGTAGAAGTCAGGCTACCCGATACTTTGGTTTGTTTCTTTCAGGAATTAGCTATAATGAAACTGTGCATAAACCCCTGCCTCCCCCCCCCCACCCCCAAACATACACCAACTATTTTGGCTATTACAGAATAAATCATTATTTGAGAAGAATTTCCGTCTCAGACTTCTTATTGCACTGAGGGACAATAATTTTACACTCATGATTTCAAATAATACATCATACATAATAAATACATTGGCCTTAAAATTTGAACCAGAGGCAGTGGAGGCTAAAGTTGTAAGAAATACCAGGAGGGGGAAATAGGATGTCTCAGCCCACTGACTAAATATTAAACCCAATATAATTACTTAGGGTTCTAATCCTTCAATCTGGTATTGTTTTATCTAAAGTTCATATACAATTAATACCAGTACATCTGTTTCATCAACTATAATACTTTTACACACTATACATCTTTTTTGTATATAAATATCTTTATTAAATAATGCACGTAGTGCTCAGTGTATATTGATGAGGTTCCAGTATCTAGCCTCACAACTGGCATAATAATGATAGCTAAGTGCACGATTCAATTAGCAATCTTTCACTTACTTGGGAGGCTTTTAAATGAGACCCATTAGGGAGCATGCGCTGTAGCTTGGGTTACAGGGAGGAGCATGACAGGGATTCACCTCCTGGGATGACCGAAATACAGATTTTCAGTAATCATAGTTTATAAGGTGGTTTAAGTTTCATGTTAGTTAGCATTTATAAATATTATGGTTTGGATGGTGACAATGAGTGATATTGTTGTTTTTTCAGTATGTTCTCCTGAAAACACCGTTGAGGTGAATCGTGGTCCCACTAATCGAGCACTGAGTCATGGTTTTGTTAAATCACTAGCAGCAGCACAATACAGAACACTGGACCTGAACCAACCCAGTATGTTCTCAAATTCTACAGTATGTCACAGTTAAGAGTGAGAGGTTAATAACTGGTTTTCATTCTACTAAAGGTTGATGTTCTTTAAGGAAGGCTTAGAGAAGAGAGAATGAAGTGAAATAAAAGATACTCCCTGACCTGTGGGTAGTGGTATATCGTGGACAGGCTGGAAAACTGGCTCGAATGCTCAGCTGGAAGACCTTCAAGAATAGCAGCCAGTGAGCTAGATGTGTTGCACCTGTAGTTTGGGATCCCAGTGTCCATTCCTGAAAATATATTCATGGCAGCTCTATACATTAAGTAAAAGTTGTCATAAGGGTTATCAATGTGGAACCCCAATGTGAGGTTGGGTAAGAGCTCCGAGCTGTTGTTAATCTCCTCCACCGCAGACACAAAGGCCAGGAAGTTGTAATAGTGCAAAGATATAGGACTTTAAGGATAATAAATGACAGATAATATGAAATTAGCATCAAGACATTAGTAGTAGACAAGAATGAAATAGGATTAGGATTAGAAGCATAGTTTGTTAGAAGCTTTACATATTGGTCTGATAAGAAAGACCCACAGGTGCATGCTCCCGGTTTAGCAGACATTAACTGCATTTCTTTCCTCTCTTTCCCTCCTCCCATATTTGTTCAATTCTTCAGCCCTGCCCTCAGGCCACAGCAGATAAATGCACATCCTACCAACATGCACAAACCCATAATCACTGGACTTTAGCACTGCTGTCTCTGTTCCCATCCATATGCATCTGAACCAATAATATAAAATCCCCACCCAAGATTATACAGGAGCCAAAGGAGGTTAGGTGAGGAACTGATATCAGCAGAGACTGTATGGTTGAAAGTACAGGTCAAAATTCCCAATCCCCAGCAGTACAAATGAGACCAGACCCATGATGGAACAGCTGGAAATGTTAGCGGATATTCACATCAGCCATAGGTGAAAATGTGTCCCAGAGTGTGGGGAGAAAGAAAAAAAAAAAAAAGAAACAGGGATGGCAGGAAGGGGAGGTGAGGTGAGGTGAGATAAGACCACTAAAACTCAATGAATTTGACTATTTTAAAGTTTCATGCAAAATTTCATTATCCAAATTATGTTTATGGGTAGCTGTAGTTGACTTTTGTGCAAAATGGCAGACAATTCACAGAACCCCTCAAGTTACTACATCAATGCCTGAAAACTCTGTTCACACAAATAACTTTCCTAAATCTTACTGCATAGATTGTGTGTTTTTAGGTTTCACTGGATATTCAAGCAAACACTTCACTGGTTATGTGCTGTTAAGCGTCGGATGTAATCATCTGTGCATTAGAGCATCATTGCACTGAGCTGCAGCACAAAATGCTCTAATGCAGGTGCAAAACTTTACTCTTAACACAGTAAAATAATGACAAGCTAACTACTGATACACCAGAAAATGTGCAATGATAAAAAACAGTGACACACTACAGATTCCTGCATCGGGCGTGTTTGTTTCCATTCCTGTCAGGTGTCACAATTTTTCCAGATAGTAGTAGAGAAAGAGGGAACCACAAAATGCCGTTGTGATCCAGTGGGAGTGAAAGGCTTGGGGTGCTGTGGCTACTAGGTTGCTCGGGATCAGATATCCATCTTGGGTAGGGTGGCTACCTCAGCTGAAGAAAAGTTTCTGCACTAAAGGAGAATTAAGATGGAGGTAATTTATATCAAAGTCAGCAAAACGGTGCATAGTCTGAAGAATAAGTCACACACAAAGGGGCGAAAGGAGCTAAAGACACACTCGACAGAAGAAGAAAAGCAAAAGGAAGATATAATGCAAGTTTACAAATACTTAAGTACTTTGAATAAGGTACAAACAAACAGTATTTTCAAAAGAATGAAAAGCTCAATAATAACAGGATGTCAAAGGAATTAAGAAGGTGAGAACCTCAAAAAAAAAAAAGGTTTGAATTTGTTCTTTCATGGAGAGTATGGTGGATACCTAAAGTAATTCAATACAAAACAGCGCCAGAATGCAAAGGTGCTTTGGAAAAATGTAGAGAGGTCACTTTTCACAATATGTTTACCCAAGATCTAAAGCTATCTGCAAACTTTTCACTCTGTTCATTAGAAAAAGTGGATGCAGGGAAAAATATATTTTTACCTGCCCAAAAGGGATGAGGTTTTGAGAGAGACAACAACACATCTAGTTGTGTATTTTCACAATGATTTTAAGGAAAAATATTCACAGATATAGCACATGAAAATCTTAGCAGGTCCTTTTTCCCCAGGGCACCTTCCAAAGGGAAAATACTCAGACTTAATGTGAGAGAATTAGTAAAATGTCATCAGGTTAGATTTGCAGCTCTTGCTAGTGACCAACCAAAAAAAAAACCCTCATGTTTGTCTCATATAGGAACTAAGCTATGATATTACTTACAAGATTTGTCCAATATGAAAAGAGGGAACAGTTGTGAAGGATGGTTGATAAAGTGGGTTAAGGATTTCTACAGTTACAAGTCCCCCGATCATGATGTCCCCATCCCTATGGTAACCTGTTTGTGGCTTGATTGATAGGTATTTTCCAAGTGTGCACTGACACTCAGCCGTCTTCCACAGGATGTCACAAAGCATCAATAGAAGCAGAATCAGATGAGCTTCCACCTTTAATGATGTTAACCAGCTTCTACTGTGATAATACTCTCTCTTCCTGCTCCAAATGTTATAGCTGGGCATGGCAGGGGATGGTGTATGGTTCCTGATGCTGCTATCTAATCTGAATGATGAGCAGAAAACTTTAAGCATTAAACTGCAGTGAAGTAGATCTGTGCATTTACACACAAGGAGGATGAAGAAAGACAGCAAAATTGTAATGTTTATGGTGAGGTGACCACTCTATTTCTAGCTGAACTCCAACGCCTGTGAGGACATCATGTGGTCTCTCTTGAGCCCTGCTGCTCAGAGGTTCATCCTTAAGGGATATCTGCTCCTGACATCTGCATTTACCACAAAATATAGGTTATTTCTTTTAAATATAACCTTATGGATCTTCTGTCTTCATTAACTACGAGACAAATATTAATTTCATTGGAATGCTTGTGTAGACCAGAGTACAACACAACATTATAATATAGTTGAAGATAAAATTTAAAAGCCCCTCCACTCTGCTTAGTTAATGTGTCTATACTGCTTTGGGTACATCTGAGATTCCAGCTAGGGTGAGACTAATACAAAGAGGAGCATAATCGAAAGGGACGCCCAAGTTTTGTTGAGGACATCCTCGCAAAACATCCCGATGGAGGTGCGGGGAAACTCGTATTATCGAGAAAGATGGACGTCCATCTTTCATTTTGATAATACAGTTGGGGATGCCCAAATCTTGAAATTTAGGTCGTCCCTAGAGATGGTCGTCCCTAGACTTCATCGTTTCTGATTTTCAGAGATAATGGAAACCAAGGACACCCATCTCAGAAACGACCAAATGCAAGCCCTTTGGTCATGGGAGGAGCCAGCATTTGTAGTGCACTGGTCTCCCTGACATGCCAGGACACCAACCGGCCTCAGTAGGGGGCACTGCAGTGGACTTCATAAATTGGTCCCAGGAACATAGCTCCCTTAACTTGTGTGCTGAGCCCCCCCCCCCCCAAACCCACTATCCACAACAGTATAAGTCTTGCCCAAGCAAGTGGCTGAGAAAATAAAGATTAAAGAGTTAGCGTTCCAGAAATATAGAAAATCTCAAGAAGAGGAACACGGGGAGGAATACCGGATGAAACTGAAAGAAGCCAAGAGAGAGGTACGTCTGGCGAAGGCGCAAGCGGAAGAACAAATGGCTAGAAATGTAAGAAGGGGAGACAAAAACTTCTTCAGTGAAAGGAGAAAGACAAAAAAGGGAATTGTAAGACTAAAAGATACAGCGAAACGCTATGTAGATAATGATGAAGAAAAAGCCAATTTGCTAAATAGATACTTTTGTTCTGTTTTCACTGAAGAAAATCCTGGATAAGGACCGCGAGGGACTGGCAAAAGTACACCTGAGAATGGAGTGGATAAAGCACCGTTCACGGAAGAGAGTGTGTACCAACAACTTGGAAAGCTAAAGGTGGACAAAGCCATGGGATCGGACGGGATCCACCCCAGAATACTGAGGGAGCTCAGAGAGGTTCTGGCGGGTCCTCTTAAAGATTTGTTTAATAAATCCTTGGAGACGGGAGAGGTTCCGAGGGATTGGAGAACGGCGGAGGTGGTCCCTCTTCACAAAAGTGGTGATAGGGAAGAAGCTGGAAACTACAGGCCGGTAAGCCTCACTTCGGTTATTGGAAAAGTAATGGAAACGATGCTGAAGGAAAGGATAGTGAATTTCCTGGAAGCCAATAAGTTGCAAGATCCGAGACAACATGGTTTCACCAAAGGGAAATCGTGCCAAACGAATCTCATTGAATTCTTTGACTGGGTGACAGGAGAATTAAATCAAGGATGTGCTATGGACGTAATCTACTTAGATTTCAGCAAGGCTTTTGACACGGTTCCCCACAGGAGGCTCTTGAATAAACTAGATGGGCTGAAGATAGGACCCGAAGTGGTAAACTGGATTAGGAACTGGTTGACGGGCAGACGCCAGAGGGTGGTGGTAAATGGAGTTCGCTCGGAGGAGGGAAATGTGAGTAGTGGAGTGCCTCAGGGATCGGTGCTGGGGCCGATTCTGTTCAATATATTTGTGAGTGACATTACCGAAGGGTTACAAGGTAAAGTTTGCCTTTTTGCGGATGACACCAAGATTTGCAACAGAGTGGACACCCTGGAGGGAGTGGAAAACATGAAAAAAGATCTGAAGAAGCTGGAAGAATGGTCTAACGTTTGGCAATTAAAATTCAATGTGAAGAAATGCAAAGTGATGCACTTAGGGAGTAGAAATCCAAGGGAGACGTATGTGTTAGGCGGGGAGAGTCTGATAGGCACGGACGGGGAGAGGGATCTTGGGGTGATAGTATCTGAGGACCTGAAGGCGACGAAACAGTGCGACAAGGTGGTGGCCGTAGCTAGAAGATTGCTAGGCTGTATAGAGAGAGGTGTGACCAGCAGAAAAAAGGAGGTTTTAATGCCCCTGTATAAGACGTTGGTGAGGCCCCACCTGGAGTATTGTGTTCAGTTTTGGAGGCCGTACCTTGCGAAGGATGTTAAATGGAAGCGGTGCAAAGAAAAGCTACGAGAATGGTATGGGATTTGCGTCCAAGACGTATGAAGAGAGACTTGCTGACCTGAACATGTATACCCTGGAAGAAAGGAGGAACAGGGGTGATATGATACAGACGTTCAAATATTTGAAAGGTATTAATCCGCAAACGAATCTTTTCCGGAGATGGGAAGGTGGTAAAACGAGAGGACATGAAATGAGATTGAAGGGGGGCAGACTCAGGAAAGATGTCAGGAAGTATTTTTTCACAGAGAGGGTGGTGGATGCTTGGAATGCCCTCCCGCGGGAGGTGGTGGAGATGAAAACAGTAACGGAATTCAAACATGCGTGGGATATGCATAAAGGAATCCTGTGCAGAAGGAATGGATCCTCAGAACCTTAGCTAAAATTGGGTGGCAGAGCAGGTGGGGGAAGAGGGGTTGGTAGTTGGGAGGGGTGGATAGTGGAGGGCAGACTTATACGGTCTGTGCCAGAGCCGGTGATGGGAGACGGGACTGGTGGTTGGGAGGCGGGGAATACTGCTGGGCAGACTTATACGGTCTGTGCCCTGAAAAAGACAGGTACAAATCAAGGTAAGGTATACACATATGAGTTTATCTTGGGCAGACTGGATGGACCGTGTAGGTCCTTTTTCTGCCATCATCTACTATGTTACTATGTTACTATGTTAGTACACCACTACCATAGCCCTTATGGGTGAAGGGGGTACCTATATGTGGGTACAGTGGGTTTGTGGTGGGTTTTGGAGGGCTCGCTGTTTCCTCCACAAATGTTACAGGTAGGGAGGGGGATGGGGCTGAGTCCACCTGCCTGAAGTCCACTGCACCAAAATTGCTCCAGGTACCTGCATACTGCTGTGATGGACCTGAGTATGACATATGAGGCTGGCATAGAGACTGTCAAAAAATATTTTTAAAAATGTTTTTTGAGGGTGGGAGGGTGTTAGTGACCACTGGGGGAGTAAGGGGAGGGCATCCCCGATTCTCTCCGGTGGTCATCTAGTCATTTTGGCCACCTTCTTGTGCCTTGGTTGTATGAAAATCAGGACCAGGTAAAGTCGTCCAGGTGCTTGTCAGGGGTGCTCTTTTTTTTCCATTATGTGTCGAGGATGTCCATGTGTTACACACACTCAAGTCCCGCCTTCGCTACACCTCTGATACACCCCCTTGAACTATGGCCGTCCCTGCGAGGGAAAGCAGTTGGGGACGTCCAAAATCGGCTTTCGATTATAACAATTTGGACGACCCTGGGAGAAGGACGCCCATCTTCCGATTTGTGTTGAAAGATGGGCGTCCTTCTCTTTCGAAAATGAGCCTGATAGTATTTTAAAACTGTTACTTCCATGCTTTAGTTTCCCATTAGTTCTAGATGTAATTTTGTGCGTACTGATGGATGATGCTAAGCATCCAGACCAGACCAGACCAGTTCAGAACCTGTGGGGTGCTAAGCTTATGTCCTTCTTGTACCAGATCATACTGATTAAGCTGTATTCCATTCTCAATTGATTATTAGGATGACAAGTTCTTGTGGCAGATTTGATTATTGACTGCATAGGTCAAAACTGCCCAAAGCTCCATCTTCTTTGCCTGTGTAAAGGAGTGTATTATCACTGCTTTCTTAAACTGGGAGAAGTGAGCAGTATTTTATCACTGAATTGTTTCTGGTTTGCAGTGTTTGGCTCCTGTGTGCCTGGAGTTCTAGAAATTTCTGCACATGGGTCTGGAACATATGGCGGGGAGAGTTTGATGGAGTCTTCCAGAAACACAATCTCTTAGTTATGTGGAGTAACTTGGTTAGACTTTTAGGCTTAGCTGTGATTAAATGGCAACACCAGTATTTGGGAAGCAAAGCCAGTGCCAGGCAGACTTCTATGGTCTTTGCCCTGATCGTGGCTGGACAGATTTTGATGGGTTTCAATGACAGGTTCTGTAACTGTGCTTGAAAATGGCAAGGACAAATAAAGATCAAGTATGCATATGTAGTATAAACATCATACCTCATGCTATGAATTTATCTTGTTGGGCAGACTGGATGGATCATACAGGACTTGATCTGCCATCATCTACTATGTTACTATCCAGCTTATTTTCGAATGAGATCGCCGGCCATCTTCCAACACAAATCGGGAGATGGCTGGCCATCTCCTGAAGCCGGCCAAATCGGTATAATCGAAAGCCGATTTTGGCCAGCTCCAACTGTTTTCCATTGCGGAGCTGGCCAAACTTCAAGGGGGCGGTAGGGTAGCGAAGGCGGGATGGGGGCGGGATGGAGGTGTGGTACAAGATGGCCGGCTTCACCCCGATAATGTAAAAACGAAAGCCGACCCTGACGAGCATTTGGCTGACTTACTTGGTCCCTTTTTATTCACGACCAAGCTTCAAAAAAGTGCCCCAACTGACCAGATGACCACCGGAGGGAATCGGGGATCACCTCCCCTTACCCCCCCAGTGGTCACCAACCCCCTCCCACCCTAAAAAAAAAATTTTTAAACATTTTTTCCAGCCTCTATGCCAGCCTCAAATGTCATACCCAGCTCCATGACAGCAGTATGCAGGTCCCTGGAGCAGTTTTTAGCGGGTGCAGTGCACTTAAGGCAGGTGGACCCAGGCCCATACCCCCCTACCTGTTACACTTGTGGTGATAAATGGGAGCCCTCCAAACCCTCCCAAAACCCACTGTACCCACATGTAGGTGCCCCCCTTTACCCTTTAAGGGCTATGGTAGTGTTGCACAGTTGTGGGGAGTGGGTTTGGGATTTTTGGGGGGGACTCAGCACCCAAGGTAAGGGAGCTATGCACCTGGAATCAATTTTTGAAGTCCACTGCAGTGCCCCCAGGGTGCCCGGTTGCTGTCCTGGCATGTGAGGGGGACCAGTGCACTACAAATGCTGGCCCCTCCCATGACCAAGTGGCTTGGATTTGACCAGGTCTGAGATGGCTGGCTTCGGTTTCCATTATGGGTGAAAAGCGAAGCCGCCCATCTCAAACCTGGCGATCTCAACATTTATGTCGAGATTTGGCCGGCCCCAAACATATTATCGAAATAAAAGATTGCCGGCCATCTTTTTCGAAAATACAGGTGGCTCTACCCATTTACGGAGCCAGCCTCGGAGATGGCCGGCCACGTTCGATTATGCCCCTCCACGATACCCCGAGTGAGGGTTGAGGATGGGCCTGTGAAATAACACAGCCAAAGGTATATAGTTGAAAAACAAGTATTTTATTAACCGAACCCTGAGGTCTGTTAAGTCACAGGGCAGGAACACAAGATAATACGCCTCTGTAGTTCAGTAAATACAGTCTTAAGCAGGCCTTACAGACTAGCAGGCCCAAAACACAGTCTATGGCAGGTGGGACTGCCAAATGTCAAACACAGCCTGTATGTTCTTCTCAGTTCTTCTCTGAGTACCTGGTCTGGCTCCAGCCAGACCTCAGAGCAAGGCTTGCAAGTTTCAAAACAGGAAAACAAAAAGTGGCTTACCTCAGCCAGGTCACAATCATTAAACATAAGCAGTAGCGGCATATGTTAGGGCTTTAGTTCTTCCTTCCCTAAGCCTTCTTAAAAAGGAGTTGCTTACCTGTAATGGTAGATCTCTGTGGACAGAAGATCTTTCAGCCACACAGCCGAAGTGATGCCACTGCTAAGTCACTGATCTGGGTCTTTCAAAGCTTAGAAAAACTGTAGTAACAATATAAATAATGTAACAGTCGTGGAACACTCAATTCATTGACAAGCTAGCAACAACTTAGGGGGGGAGGGTGGGCTTCTGTCCATGGAGAACTACTGTTACAGGGTAGGAACTCTTTTTTCTGAAAGAGTCTTCTGTCCATATTCAGCCACACAGCTGAAGACTCCCAAGCTGAGAAATAAAAACATAAATCAGTCTTAAGTAGTATAGAAAACACAACTCAAATATATGCGTAATAAGACTGAGTTGTTGGAATGTATTGTATTTTACATGCATTGCCTGTCACCAATTTTTTTTCTCTGTGATTACTCTGTGACCTCTGATGTGAATTTCCTAGAGAGGTCACACCCATGCAACTTCCTGTGGGGGTCAGGCACAGCACATGGAGCTCATGATCTCTCCTAACCTGAGGATCTATGGTGTGAGCATCCATTACCATCTAAGCACATGGAAAGAGCTGATAATCCAAATGTATAGTATTATGTTTATATAAGCCTGTCTGAATATAATCTAACTACAAACTGTGAGTAAACAGATGTTTTGTTACTTCAACTTTAAAGTGACTCAGCAGTGAATTATTCTGGGGTGTATGTGAGAGAGATGAAGAAAAGAAATTAACATTTCTAAAGCTGAAGCTGTGTGTATAAAATCTGCTAATTATTTACTACAAATAATCCAACAAAAAGGGTTATGGGCCCAGGGTCCAGGAATTGAAAAAAGAAGAGAAATATTACCAGGCAGTAAAAAAGCCACATTTTTCTCTTAAGTTTTAAAAGAAAGATTCAGTCTGTCTCTCTCTCCCCCCACACACCAAACAGCAGGCAAGGCTAAGAAAATGGCTGAGGGAGGAAATTCACCATTTTTCTATTCTCTCAAGGTGCCTAAATTAACTGAATTTAATTATCAGCAGTGGGAACTAAGATTCATATGTCTCCTTCAAGCAAAGAAACTAAATATATGCTTAGACCAAAACAGAACAGCTGAAAATATGGCTGAATGGGACAATGCAAACTATTATGTGAAGTGCATGTTTTTGGAAGCTCTCTCAGAGAAACAAGCCATATTAGTGGAGGGAAAAGATACACCAAAGGACATTTTATATAAACTGAGAACTATGTATGCAACTACATATGCAAAACAGCAACCAATTTGGTTGGCAGAGTTGAATGAAACCAAATTAAGGGATAAAAGTAAATGTAATGATCACATTATGCAGCTTATGTCTTCATTTCAAAACCTAGAACTTTCTGGAATTCCCATGTGTGATGCATTGAAAAGAGCATTTCTTTTTACCTCACTATCAAAGAAGTTTGATGTTTTTAGGTCTGTAAATGAAGCCATTGAAGGGCAATCTTTTGAACAGGCAGCATCAAAACTAAGGCAGGAATGCATAATAAATGATTCTGAGGAGATGTGTTCTCAAAGCAAGTCAGAGAGAAATGAAACAAATTTCTTGGCAAAGAACAGAGGAAGGCGGAGCTATGGGAAAACTCCACCCAAGGGCAAGCTGATTTGCTACTCATGTGGAAAGGAGGGACATGTATCTAAATGGTGTAAGGAAACACAAAACACCCCCTCTAGCTCACCTAAGCCAATGGAACTAAAGAATTTTCCAAGCAGAAAATGTATGAAGGACAAAAATAAACATAAGGGCTTTCTAATGGCAGAAAAATCTTTGACTATGGTAAATAATAATTCAAATGAAAGTACTTGGATTTTGGATTCGGGGAGCACATGCCATTTAACCAATTCTAAGGATTTCTTTCAGGAAATGTGTCCAGAAGAAGGTATTCTTAATACTGCAAACGCAGGGACTGCTAAGATCCAAGCAAAAGGCATTGGATTCTTAAAATGCAAAGTGTCTAATGAAGTTAAAGAAATTCCTGTAAGTGATGTCTTGTATATTCCCCAAGCAGTTTGCAATATGCTTAGTGTATCTACATTAGATAAGAAGGGATTTGCAATTCATTTTGAAAACAGTAAGTGCACAATCTCTAAAAATGATGAAGTGTATGCTGAAGCTTTTATGCATAATGATGTTTATAAACTGAGCATTTCAGGTGAAGCCTCACATATGGCGCAAGTAAGGAAGAATGATGGTAAATGTAGTCTGGAAATCTGGCATCGCCGCCTGGGACATCGTGATTTTAAGGTGATCCAGGATCTTTACAGTAAGCAACTAGCCACTGGCATTCAGATAAGTGCAGATACTGGTAAAATGGAGAAATGCATAGACTGTGTTACTCAAAAGGTGTGAGACCCTCATTTCCTGCATACACAGGAAATAGGAGTAATAAAGTACTGGACTTAATACACAGTGACTTATGTGGACCGTTTAATATCCCATCATTGGGAAATAACAGATTTGTGCTAATATTCTTGGATGATTTCTCTAGATACTGTGTGGCCTATTTGCTGAAAGAAAAAAGTCAAGTCACAGACATGCTGAAGAAATACGTAGCCATGGTGAGCAATAAATTTGAAAGAAAACCAAAGGTTCTTCAGACCGACAATGGTGGTGAGTTCACTTCACAAAGCATGCGCACATTTCTAGAACAAGAAGGCATTCAGCATATCACAACAGTAGCTTATACACCAGAGCAAAATTCTGTTGCAGAGAGAAAATTTAGGTCACTTGTGGAAATGACCAGATGTATGCTGTCAGATAGCAATCTCCCTAAAAGACTATGGGGTGAAGCCATTCTCACAGCAGTGTACCTACAAAACAGAATGCCAACTAAAGGCGCTGAGCGCACACCACATGAGACATGGCATGGTAGGAAGCCAAACCTGTCACACATAAGAACATTTGGAAGTACAGCATATGCTCATGTACCAAAGCAAAGAAGGCATAAGCTGGATTCCACAACAGAAAGGGGCATTTTAGTTGGCTATGCTCCAGGACACAAAGGATATAGAATTTTGAATCTGAAAACTGGCATTGTTGGCATAAGACATGTTACATATTTTGATGAAAACAAAAGGGTTGATAAAGGCTGGATTATCCCAGATGAGCCTTATCATCCAGAATATGAAACTAGAACCATAATAGACATGCCAGTGTATATAAATGCCATACCAAGGCTGATGTCTGAAAGCAACTCATCTGTATCTAACGAGGAACAGGCAAAGGAAGCAGACACAGAAAGGATCATCGCAGGAGACAGTACAGTTGGAGAAGGGGAATCAATTGGAGAAGGACTCTCAGATTTAGAGGATGCGGAAAGGTCAGACCAACCTGTTGTCAGACGCTCATCCAGGGAAAACAAAGGTGTTCCACCCCCAAGACTGTCTTACCTAACAAAGTCAGCAGAAGCTCAAGAGCCCTTAACATGGGATGAGATTGAGAAAATGCCAGCAGAAGAAGCTGCTGAATGGCGTAAAGCTGCACAAGAAGAAATTGATGCATTGCATAAAAATAATACTTGGATTCTTACAAAATTACCTCCTGGCAAGAAAGCTATAGGATGCAAATGGGTATTCAAGTTAAAAAGGAATGCACAAGGAAAAGTGGAAAGGTATAAAGCCAGATTAGTCGCAAAGGGATATCTTCAAAAATATGGAGAAGATTTTGATGAAGTGTTTGCACCTGTAGTGAAACACACGACAATTAGAACACTTCTGAGCATTGCAGTCTCAAAAGGCATGCAAGTCAACCACATTGATGTGAAAACAGCATTTCTTCATGGAGATATAACTGAAGACTTGTACATGGAACAGCCAACAGGTTTCATAAATACAAAACAAAGACAGCTAGTGTGTAAATTAAACAAAGGTCTTTATGGATTAAAGCAAAGTGCAAAATGTTGGAATGACAAATTGCATGAAATATTGACAAATTTAGGATTTAAGCAAGGTGAAGCAGATAAATGCTTGTACACTAGGTGCAGAAATGGACAATATGCATACATTTTAGCTTTTGTTGATGATCTGCTCATTGCAAGCGAAAGTGAGCAAGAGTACAAGGACATTGTAAAATATTTAAACCTGAATGTTGAGATAAAAGAACTTGGTAATGTGTCATACTATCTTGGTATAGAAATTGAGAAACAAAATGATGGTTCTTATCTTCTAAGCCAGAAGCAGAAAATAAATGAGCTTATTGAAAGTTTAGGTATGCAAGATGCCCAAGTTGTAAGCACTCCCATGATCACTGATTTTCTGAAGGATGAAACAGTAAGAGAACCTTTACCAGATAACATCCAATATAGATCAGCCATAGGTAAGCTTTTATATCTAACTACCACATACAGGGCTGATATAGCAAATGCAGTAGGAATTTTGAGCAGAAGGGTCAGCTCACCTACCAAATCAGATTGGACTGCAGTTAAAAGGATGGTAAGGTATTTAAAAGGTACCATTGATTGTAAATTAAAGATTTCAGCCAATAGTAATCCAAAACTAATATGTTACTGTGATTCAGATTGGGCAGGGGATCATTCTGATTATAAATCCACAAGTGGATATGTGTTTATGTATGGAAATGTACAAATTTCATGGGCCAGTCATAAACAAAGTATTGTGAGTCTGTCTTCTACAGAAGCTGAATATGTGGCTGTATCAGAAGCATGCAGAGAACTGATGTGGATTGAAAAACTTTTGCTGGATTTTGGAATAGCTGAACAGAGACCAATCCAGTTAATGGAAGATAATCAGAGCTGCATCCGACTGTCACAGAATGACAAGGTTCAGTCACGCACCAAGCACATCGCAACGAAATACCACAACGTGCGAGAGTTGGCGAAAGAAGGGGTCATCAGTCTACACTATTGTCACACCAGTGAGATGACAGCTGACATCATGACCAAACCGTTACCCAGAGAACATTTTGTGAATCTGCGAATAAAGCTTGGACTTTGTATGAATTAATAATTGCATGACAGTTATGCATGAGAAGGGGTTTGTTGGAATGTATTGTATTTTACATGCATTGCCTGTCACCAATTTTTTTTCTCTGTGATTACTCTGTGACCTCTGATGTGAATTTCCTAGAGAGGTCACACCCATGCAACTTCCTGTGGGGGTCAGGCACAGCACATGGAGCTCATGATCTCTCCTAACCTGAGGATCTATGGTGTGAGCATCCATTACCATCTAAGCACATGGAAAGAGCTGATAATCCAAATGTATAGTATTATGTTTATATAAGCCTGTCTGAATATAATCTAACTACAAACTGTGAGTAAACAGATGTTTTGTTACTTCAACTTTAAAGTGACTCAGCAGTGAATTATTCTGGGGTGTATGTGAGAGAGATGAAGAAAAGAAATTAACATTTCTAAAGCTGAAGCTGTGTGTATAAAATCTGCTAATTATTTACTACAAATAATCCAACATGAGTATGGTGGTGTTGGAATGTTGTAGCTCACTCTGAAGTTGTGAGAACAGTATGACCAAATCCTTCAGTAATGGAGCATCTAGACAATAATGCTGAGTGAAGGTATGCAGAGATGACCAAGTTGCTATACGACAAAAGTCCAATAAGAAAGAATGCTGAAGATGAACTTGAGTAGATGCTGTAGCTCTTGTGAGCGGTAATATGAGGAATAGAGAAATACCATATGATTGAGATTGAAGGTAGCAAAAATGGATGCATGCAGAAATCCAGCTAGACAATATTCTCTTTGTAACTGATTTTTGATAATGAAGACATAGATAGAAAGAAACAATTGTGAAGGTCTTGTGGAAGAGGAAGCGTGATGAAGATAAATAGTGTGATAATGTCACCTCCAGGATAGTTGGGTTAAGGCAGTTTCAGTCTGAAATACAAGTCCCAGAAGGCATTGCAGGCAAGGAGCCAGGGGATGAAATGAGGAACCCGGACTGGACTGCAATGGGAGAAGACATGGGGGTAAGCTGGCAGGATGTGTAGATTGGCTGTCACTAGGGAGAAAGAGAGATAGGAAACCCTGTGTGTAGGAGCTCATCATTAGGCTAATACTCAACTCAGCTGGTATGGGTGTGGGGGAAGCTAATGGAAGGAGAATGATTGGTTGTGGGAGCAGAAGCCAGGGATTGATTAGGCAGGTGGGAAGGAGTCCCAGAAGAGAGCAGCAGAGGAGTGGCCTAGTGGTTAGGGTGGTGGACTTTGGTCCTGGGGAACTGAGGAACTGAGTTCGATTCCCACTTCAGGCACAGGCAGCTCCTTGTGACTCTGGGCAAGTCACTTAACCCTCCATTGCCCCATGTAAGCCGCATTGAGCCTGCCATGAGTGGGAAAGCGCGGGGTACAAATGTAATTTTAAAAAAAAAAAAGGAGAGAGAGAGAAGCAGTTGCAGGCTGAAAACCCTTGGGTAAAAGAGGTCCCTAAAGTACTAAAGCAGGCTGAAATCCCTTGGGTGTGAGGAAGTCCCAAAAGTATAGGCAGGCTGAAAATCCTTGGGTATGTGAGGTCCCTAAAGTATTGAATTTACCAGTGAAGCTGATGCAGGGTGAAATCCCTTGGGCTTAGGATTGAAGGTGAATGCTGCTGTTGGAATTGTGTACTAGAAACCTGCATGGAATAAAGTCCTTAAGATTGAAGTTACTGGTGGACATTTATTTCTGGACTGTACCAGGAGCCTGTGGCTAGAGGAGATTGTTCTATCTTTGGCTGCACTTAGAGGCACCTGCTTACAAATGGCACTTTCCCAGATGGGACTGAACATGGATCCATGCAAGCTGGAGAGTCTGGTTGTGGTGGCCTAAATGCTTAAACCCTGGATGCCTCAGGTAAGAGGTACCTAGGGGGCCCAAGGCTGGATAAAGAGTGGGCAAAGGAAGAGAAGTGGGGAAGACCAGGAGTAGACCAGGCTGGCTTTAAAAGGGGGACCAGTGTAAAGATATCACACTTGGGTCTCTTTCTTTTTTTTTTTTTGGCTTTATAGGGTGAATACGGTGGAGCCAGAGGGAAAAGCCGGAGCTGGAGTGGAGATCTGGAGCGGGACACTGAGAGCTGGATGCTGGGAGCAGAAGCAGGAGCTGGATGTTGGGAGCAGAAGCTGTAAGCTGGATGCTGGGAGCTAGGTAGCTAGGGCCAGAATCTCCATGAGGTGTGAAGACAGTGAGGCCCTGTCTAGAATTGCGAATCCATGGGAAGGTCCCAAAGAGACTCGCAATTTCTTAAGTGTGTGTGTGTGTGGGGGGGGGGGGGGGGGGGGTATGTGATAAAGTCACCTCCAGGATAGTTGGGTTAAGGCAGTTTCAGTCTGGAATATAAGTCCCAGAAGGCATTGCAGGCAAGGAGCCAGGGGGTGAGATGAGGAACCCGGACTGGACTCCTAGCTGCAATGGGAGAAGACATGGGGGTAAGCTGGCAAGATGTGTAGACTGGCTGCCACTAGGGGGAAAGAGAGATAGAAAACCCTGTGTGCAGGAGCTCATCATTAGGCTAATACTCAACTCAGCTGGTATGGGTGAGGGGGAAGCTAATGGAAGGAGAATGATTGGTTGTGGGAGCAGAAGCCAGGGTTTGATTAGGCAGGTGGGAAGGAGTCCCAGAAGAGAGCAGCAGAGGAGAGAGAGAGAGAGAAGCAGTTGCAGGCTGAAAACCCTTGAGTAAAAGAGGTCCCTAAAGTACTGAAGCAGGCTGAAATCCCTTGGATGTGAGGAAGTCCCAAAAGTATTGGTAGGCTGAAAATCCTTGGGTAAGGGAGGTCCCTAAAGTATTGAATTTACCAGTGAAGCTGATGCAGGGTGAAATCCCTTGGGTATGAGGAGTCCCTAAAGTATTGAACTCTCCTGAAGGTAAAGAGAGTAGAAGGTGGGGTCTGCTGCTTTGTGATTTAACTGTGATGATGACCTGAAAGAACTGCTTCTATTTGGAATTAAACTACTGTTTATTGTGCACTGGATAAAGAACCTAGACTGGAGCTGACTGTAAGCCTGTATTGAATCCTGGTATGTGCTGATAGCCTGCAGCTTAAAGGGGACTATTTGCCACACACTTTCAGGTGGCTTATATGGGCTTAGGATTGAAGGTGAATGCTGCTGTTGGAACTGTGTACTATAAACCTGCATGGAATAAAGTCCTTAAGATTGAAGTTACTGGTGGACATTTATTTCTGGACTGTACCAGGAGCCTGTGGCTAGAAGAGATTATTTTATCCTTGGCTGCACCTAGAGGCACCTTCTTACAATAGTAAGAGCATGTTTACAATCTAGCATATACAAACGCTGATGTCTGGCAGAGTCATGAGGAGGAGGATAGAAAACTGGTAATGTCATTGTCTGATTTATAGTTTATTAGTTCTTTTTATACCACTTTAACTGACTTGGCAGGACTAAGCGGTGTACATTCTACAACACATATGAGAAAAAGAATAGAACTCCATTACTTGATAGGAAAGTGCAAGCATTCATACAGTACAGATACAGATTCAATAGGTTAGGGAAGGAATAGGAGGTGGGGGAATAAAATAATCATATAAAAGGAATGAGAAGAAAAGGAAGGGCACGTGATAGAAGGAAAACCTTAATTATCTGGAACTCCAATCACTTCTATAAATAACCAGGTCTTGAGATGAAATTTTGGTAAGGAACTTGGGATGAGTTCGTAGAATTACCTTGTCTTGGAGTCTTTGAGTATAAGGAGGGTAGAAGACTAATATGTACATAAGTAAAGCCATACTGGGAAAAGACCAAAGGTCCATCGAGCCCAGCATCCTGTCCCCGACAGCGGCCAATCCAGGTCAAGGGCACTTGGCAAGCTACCCAAATGTACAAACATTTTATACAGGTTATTCCCAAAATTGTGGCTTTTTCCCAAGTCCATTTAGTAGCAGTCTATGGACTTGAATGCTTGAATCTCTCCAATTCTTCTAGCTGAAGTCAAAGTGATGAGAAACAAGGTTTTCCAAGTTAGACATTTCAAAGAAGTAGAATCCATTGGTTCAAAAGGTGGTTGGGTTAACATGTTGAGTACCAAATTGAGATCCCAAGCTACAGGAGTTGGGTGAATCGGTAGTCAAAAATTCATTAAGCCTCTGAAGATGTTACAAGAAATGATTTATCTTGGGGAAAAGAGCTCTAGAGCACTCACTAATGTTTATAATTTAATATATATATTATATTCTCCACCAGTTGCAAATTAAAGCAACAATAATCACAATTGCAATGAATTAAATATTATCTCTGTTGAAATGCAGTGTCCTGCGTTTCAGATTTAAAGGTATGCACCCAGGACACAAAAAGACTATATTTTTAGCTTCAAAAAGGTTTATTAAGTTACAATATGATTAATGCAATCATATAAATAAGGTTACAAATGAGAGATAGTTCTTTTAAGAGATCTTTACAGATAATCTGTGCTTAAGTAAGGTAGCCAGTTTAAAAGTTAAGGTTACAGTTTAACTTACAGGAGAGTCTTTGTCACAAGCATGCTGTGATGAGCCATGTGGTCAGGAGCAGGGAGCAGGGCTTCTGCAGTGAATGGATCTGAGTTGCTTGCAGCTGAAGAGAGAATCTGCTTCTTGGGGAAACAGCTTTTGCTTTTATATCTTGCAAGCTGCAGGAGGATATGATCACAGAGTCCCAGCACCTGCTTCCTGGTTTGCACTGGATAACTTGCAAGGCATTATGGTTATTGTAGTCTGTTCACATGGTCACATTATAAGTCTTTCCTTTCTGCAGATGTCCTGGCGTCCATTTGTCTGATAGCTGATGGGAGGGGGCAGGTATACCTCTGATGACAGGCAAATGTTTTGTTTATGGTTTTCCTCTGAGTTCTTTGTTGTCAATGGGTTCTCCAGACTTTCTGTCTCTTGGGTCTTTGGTTTTCTGAGATGTCCTGATGAGCCTTCAGGTATCCACCTAGTCATGCTTTGTTTCAGATGGGAGGAGGAAAGCTACCTTTTGTCTCTGTTAAGTGTTTGTAATTGCCTAGCCCTGCTACCAGAATTTCCCAGGGAAAAGGGGAAAGAAGGTATTGAAATGCAGTTTCAATACATCTTTTAAAAGCTGCATTTTTATATTGGTATATCTGATTCAGCATAATCTGCTCAATAATTCTGACACCATGTTACAAAGAAATGTTTCACAATGGTATGTCTAAATAATGTAAGATCAAGAGTACCATGAAACACTGATAAAGCAGCTGCACGAACTCTAATAGAAGAGTGAGATAAACTAGAATTGGAGAGATGGAGCAAATAATCCAAAACTGATGATATGGACGATGAAATTGGATTGATATGTTGCAATTGACACCAATGAATACAGCGATGCCATTTTGAGGCATAGGATTGACAAGTAGACTCTTTCCATGCAGAAAGAAGGACATTGAGAACTTGTGGAGAGAATGCATCAGATGGTTAGACGAGAGGATGAATTAGCCAAGCTACTATGTTCAGCAATTGTAGATTTGGATGTAAAAGTTGACCTTGATTTTGTGTTATAAGGTCTGGTATTTGAGGAAGAAATAGAGGAGGAGAATTTGCTAGATTGAGTAGTACTGGATACCACCGAGTAGTACTGGGTACCACGGTTGCCTGGTCCAATGAGGTGTGATAAGAATCATTTGAGCAGCTACCGATTGTGCTTTTTGAATTGCCATGGCAATGAGCGGAATTGGAGGGAATGCATACATCAGACCGTGGGACCACAACATTTGAAAAGCATCTACTATGTTTTTTCTGCCGTCATCTACTATGTTTTTCTGCCGTCATCTACTATGTTACTATGCCAAAATTTGGTGGCGAAGCAGGTGGGGGAAGAGAGGTTGGTAGTTGGGAGGCGAGGATAGTGGAGGGCAGACTTATAAGGTCTGTGCCAGAGCCGGAGATGGGAGGCGGGACTGGTGGTTGGGAGGCGGGAAATACTGCTGGGCAGACTTGTACGGTCTGTGCCCTGAAAAAGGCAGGTACAAATCAAGGTAAGGTATACACATATGAGTTTATCTTGTTAGGCAGACTGGATGGACCATGCAGGTCTTTTTCTGCCGTCATCTACTATGTTACTATCTTGTTCGAGACTGTTCTGACTTGGTCACCTGGAGCAAAATTGCTGATATTTGTTGTTCTGTGGGAATGTAAAGAGGTCAATATCTGTTTGACCCCACTTGTCAAAAAACTTTTGCGTAACTGTGGTCTTGAGAGACCATTGTGAGGTAGAAGCTTTCTGCTGAGAGTGTCTGTTAATGTGTTGAGAGTGCCTGGAAGATAAACTGCTGAGACGTGTGACTTCAGGGCAAGAACGAATTTCCAAATTAGAACTGCTTCCCTGCAGAGGGAGTATGAACCCATGCCTCCTTGTTTGTTCACATAGTGCATAGCTAATTGATTGCCTGTACAGACTTGTATTACTTGATTGTGTAAAGATTGATAAACCATCTTTAATGCAAGTCGAATTGCACGCAACTCAAGAAGATTGATGCTGCAGAATTTTTCTGCTGGGGATCACAACCCTTGTGTTATGGTTTGTAGATGTGCTCCCCATCCCTGTTTTGATGCATCTGTTGTTAGGATGACAGATGGGGAAGGTGGTTGAAATGGAGCTGCTGTGAAAATATTGGAAGGAAGAGTCCATCAATTCAATTGTTGGATGAGATTGGTGGGTACAGGAATTATAGAACTGAGAGGATGAACAGATTGTACCCAGAGACACTTGAGATGCCATTGAAGAGGATGCATATGGATGAACATGTACTATTGACATCATCTGAATCTGGTGGCAAATTTAACAGACATCTTTCCTTTAGACTTCTTGTATAGTCTGAGTTACTGATGACGGCAACTGCTTTATAGAATTCCATGTGGCTTCTCAATTGGCATGATTTAGAAAAGTCAATTTTTTAAAATCTTGGATCTAAGGCAGATGCAAATTTTAACCATTCCAAATTAAAGTTCTGCTTTCAGGAATCCATATCAGCACAAAAAAGCTTCTTTGAATTTTATAATGAATGGATCTTCTTTAACATGACAGAGCACAAAATGTACTTCTCACATCCAAGCAGTTCTGTTGCTGTTTTGCATGGCTGCAACACCCTTGAAACTTTATCTTCACCCATTCAGCTGCTGACAAGGTAGCAAGCGAGTGCTTCTGTTCAGACAGTACCGCAATGGCTGCATTCTTATGTTTCTGAAGTCGCTGAAGCATATCATAGGTGCTATTCCAACATGTAGGCATATCTTGTATTAAGCTTTCCTCTGGCTGACCTTTCCATTTCTGATGTTTATGTAACTCTGCAGTGTTAGCTTGACTATGTTTGAAATGCCCAACGATTTTTTGGTACTTTCCAAGACAAACTTCCAAGTTGACCACTTTAATTGCGTTATCTACAGAAAGCTGAAATGAATGTGCCATATACGGAACAAGCTCGTACTGCAGTCACAACCTTGATCATGTTTTGGGCATTGTCTGTTCAAAGTGATGTTATTTTGTTTCACAGGTTCCAATTATCTATCACCGAGATAATGCATTCTTCGACATTTTCCGATGTATGTCACTCACTGAAATTAAAAATGCCTAGTGCAAATGACTGCGGGGATGGGACGACTTCCCTATGAATAAAGACTAAGGAGGCTAGGGCTTTTCAGCTTGGAGAAGAGACGGCTGAGGGGAGACATGATAGAGGTGTATAAAATAATGAGTGGAGTGGAACAGGTGGATGTGAAGCATCTGTTCACATTTTCCAAAAATACTAGGACTAGGGGGTATGTGATGAAACTACAGTGTAGTAAATTTAAAACAAATAGGAGAAAGATTTTCTTCACCCAATGCATAATTAAATTCTGGAATTCGTTGCCGAACGAACGTAGTGAAGGCAGTTAGCTTAACAGAGTTTAAAAAGGGGTTGGACGGTTTCCTAAAGGACAAGTCCATAGACCGCTACTAAATGGACTTGGGAAAAATCCACAATTTCGGGAATAACTTGTATAAAATGTTTGTACGTTTGGGTAGCTTGCCAGGTGCCCTTGACCTGGATTGGCCGCTGTCGGGGACAGGATGCAGGGCTCGATGGACCTTTGGTCTTTTCCCAGTATGGCATTACTTATGTAGTTATGACTGAAGAATCCAGTTCTTATCAATGAAGTGAGAGAGTTATCTCCATTGGCCATGGAAGTCCAGTAATGGCAACGTAAATAGCAACTGCTAAATTTTGTACTCTCTCAGTTTTTGGAAGATATCCAATGCTTTCCTTGAAATTATTCTTCTTGATGAAAATTTGTAGGTATCATCTGACGTTGCTAACCTCAATACATCACACAGTCCTGTAGCAGCAACAATACGATGTGATACCCGCAAGGGAGCCTTCTTCGTAGTAGCCCCACATTCTGAAAGGCATCACTCAACACAAGACTATCTCTACTTCAGGAAGCAGGTGAAAGCTTGGGTCTTCAATCCAGGCCTTTAACTGAAGAAGTAAACGACACCGGCTGCACATACTATAGCAGGATATGTTTATCTAGTCCTACCCTAGCTGATAATGTTCAAGCAACTTTCTTTAAACTAGTCCCTTATTTTCATACTCCTGTTACTCTATCTTACCTATCTATATATTCCATCTTTGCTTATACCCTATGCTGTCTATTAAAATGTTTTATTGTGTGCTTTGTTGACATTGTAATGTAGTATACTATTCCATACTTTATATTGTTGTTTGAATATTTTTACTACTGTAATTGTCTGTTGCTTATGTTTAACTTATTCTTGCTGTACACCGCCTTGAGTGAAATCCTTCAAAAAGGCGGTAAATAAATCCTAATAAATAAATGCTGTGCAGCCTGCAGTCCAGGATGCTAATCGCATCTGCAATCACATTGTTTTGAGCTTGGCTGATTGTCTTACTCTTGTTAATAAAAGCAGATATTGTTGGCTGGGAAGAGGATGGTGATGATGACAAAGCAGTTTCTCAAGTACTTGTTGATATATGAGCGAACGGGTGCTTTGATTTTAGATGGTACTGAAGTGTCGAGACACTGTGATGATATTTGAATTCTTTCTTACAGACAGCTGTTGCCTTTGACATGGTTAATCATGAAATACTATTACATATACTAGAATTCTTCGGAATAGGAGGCACAGTTCTCAAATGGTTCAAAGGATTCCTGACCACAAGATCATACCAAGTAACAATGAACACGGACAGATCACCCCCATGGTTACCTGAATGTGGAGTCCCCCAAGGATCCCCCCTATCTCCAACCTTATTCAACCTGATGATGATACCTTTAGCCAAACTGCTAGCCAATCAAAACCTCAACCCCTACATATATGCAGATGATGTCACAATCTACATCGCGTTCAAACATGATCTAAATGAAATCACCAACAAAATCAACCAAAGCCTCCAAATAATGCACACCTGGGCAGATGCATTCCAACTAAAACTTAACGCAGAAAAAACACAATGTCTTGTACTCACCTCACAACATAACCCAAAACACTTCTCCACCATAATCACACCATATTGTTCTCTTCCTATCTCACAAAACTTGAAAATTCTTGGAGTCACCATTGACCGAAACCTCACTCTGGATGCCCACGTGAAAAACACGACAAAAAAGATGTTCTACTCCATGTGGAAACTTAAAAGAGTAAAACCTTTCTTCCCGAGATACATCTTCCATACCCTGGTACAGTCAATGGTAATAAGTCATCTGGACTACTGCAACACACTATTCGCGGGCTGCAAAGAACAGACTATCAAAAAACTCCAAACTGCCCAGAATACTGCTGCCAGACTCATATTTGGAAAAACTAAATATGAAAGTGCAAAACCCTTAAGAGGGGAGGTTGGAAGGAAGGGGAGAGGTTTTGGAATTTGCAGAGGGGAGTTTGGAGGGAAGGGGAGAGATTTTGGATTTGCAGAGGGGAGGTTGGAGGGAAGGGAAGAGGTTTGGATTTGCAGAGGGGAGGTTGGAAGGAAGGAGAGAGGTTTTGGGATTTGCAGAGGGGAGGTTGGAAGGAAGGGGATAGGTTTTGGAATTTGCAGAGGGGAGGTTGGAGGGAAGGGAGAGAAGTTTTGGAATTTGCAGAGGGGAGGTTGGAGGGAAGGGAGAGGTTTTGGATATATAGGGGGGGGTGGAAGGAAGGGGAGAGGTGCTGGATATGCAGGGGGTGGAGGGAAAGGGGAGAAGTGCTGGATATGCAGAGGGTTGAAGTGAAGGGGAGAGGTGTTGGACATGTATGGGGGCTGGATGAAAGGGAATGAGGTGCTGAACATGTAGGGGGGCTGGATGAAAGGGAGAGAGATGCTGGATGTGTGGGGAGGGGGCTGAAGGAGAGGTGCTGGATATGCAGATGATGATATGCAGAGGGAAGGGAGAGAGATGCAGGGAGAAAGAGCCAGATGCATAAGGGGAAGGAAAGAGAGGAAGAGAAGCTGGTTGGGGGGTGGGATCAGAGAGGCAAGGGAGAAAGGGGACATAGGTAAGTATACAGATACAGAAGGGAGATGATGGGCATTAGGTGGGAGCATGGGGACAGGGACACAAATGTGAGATGCTGTATGGGGATGGCACATGGGCACAGAGGGGTAATGTCTGACTAAGGGGGGGGGGGAACGGGGATTTGGAATAGAGATAAAATGCTGGACTCTGGAGAGGGGGGTATATGCACATGGGGGGGGGGGAGAGATACCAGACAAGGGAGAGAATAGGAACGCAGAAGGGATATGCTGGGCATGGGGTGCATAGGTGCACAGAGGAATGATGATGGATGAGGGGATATGAACATAGGGGAGATACTGAACAAGGAAATATAGGAAAACAGAGATGGGAGATGGATGATGGACATGAAGAAAGAAGAAATGTTAAATAGGAGACCCTGGCAAGTGAGTTAAGAGAAGACAGAGGGAAGCAGAAACCAGAGACTGGGACCAATATGATTTAAGAAAAAATGACCAGACAACAAAAAGGTATAAAAAATATTTTATTTTCAATGTTGTGAATATAATATGTTGGATTTGGAATGTACATCTTGCCAAAGTTGATGGTAAACATGGCTGGGGTCCAGGACAGAAATCTAGGAAAGGACCCCAAAGTCCATTACCAGGCTGCGCCTTCAGCTTCCAGCATGCAGGCTTTCTCTGGCCAAGGAACCAAGCACAATTGCCCTAGTTGCATCCCCTAACACCATCCCTGGCATGTGCCATCTTTATATTTTGCACAGGAGCAAATGCCTTTCTTTCTTGTTTCTCTGGTGTTGTACTACATGCAAGGTCTAGTTTCTTGGGGTTTCCGTTTAATTTATATTTCTAGAGTTTGTGGTCACTTATTCTGTATTTGGCATTTGTGTCTTGTGTGTGTGACTGAGGTATTCTGTTAGCATGAAGTTTCCATGTAGCATTCTGTAGTAATTTGGCTTGTTCAGCTTTCCTGATAAATGTATTTGTATTTTAGGGCCCTACTATAAAATTTAAGGCACTTCTTTTTCATAGTTAGGATCTTTGTTTTTGGAAGTTAGTGTTGGCATGGTAGATTTGCTCTAGGTTCTGAGTGACTTTTGTTTTATAGATTTTTTTAAAGTGAATTTATAATATGTCTGTAATTGAGATTACACTAGAAAACAAAATTTCTTTATATGATGAATTTTATGGAGAATTGTCCTTGCTGTGCTCTGTATCCATTGTTGGTGGACGGCCAGGAGGTTCTCTGGATGCAGAATGTGTTTGGCTTCAATACCATATATGTGTTGGAGGACCATGGCTCAGTGGGGCTGAATAGTGCAGTCTATTGTACTTCCCTTAGCTCTCAATTGGCCTGCAGCCACTGAAGCCTGCACTGCAACCCTCATTGAAGTTATGGGGAGTGGGGTAGGGACAGAGCATGGGTGCATCAGGTTTGCTGTTTTTTTCTTTTTCAAAAAAGTTGGCAACTCTAGTGCCCACCCATCCAACCTGTTGGCCCACCCAAAAATTGCCTTCTGGCTACGCCACTGAGCCAGTCTCTGGTCCCTTGGAGCCTACAGATTCCAGCACCACAAGTTCTAGGTAAGCTCATACCTCTCAGCCACCTCTTCCCTTTCTGCTATGTAGTTGAGGAGTGTGGTAGCCGTGTTAGTCCACTCTTAAGGTTATCAATAGAAATCAAACAAAATAAAGCATGGAAAAGAAAATAAGATGATACCTTTTTTATTGGACATAACTTAATACATTTCTTGATTAGCTTTCGAAGGTTGCCCTTCTTCCTCAGATCGGAAATAAGCAAATGTGCTAGCTGACAGTGTATATAAGTGAAAACATTCAAGCATTACTATGACAGTCTGACAGGGTGGGAGGAGGGGGGTGGGTAGGAAGTATGCATGGGGACATCAAAGCATATCATTGATATTCTAACAGGGTGGGTGTGGATAGGTGAGGGGAGGGTGATCAACAGAGACATACAGCTTTATGGTTTATAATGGGCTAGGAACCCCAGATCCTTGTTAAGTCCTTTCTGTTGGGTGTTAAAATATTCAATCATTCTGACTTCAAAGGTCTTACGTTCTTGTATGGTTTTAAAGTTACCTTTGAGGATTCTCATTGTGAAATCACTGGTACAGTGTCCTGGTCCTGTAAAATGTTGACCAACAGGCGTGGGAACCCTGCTGGCACCAGTATTGTTCATATGATGTCTATGTAAATTGAATCTTGTCTTAAGCATCTGGCCTGTTTCTCCAATATAGCATCCTTCGTTACATTTTTTACACTGAATGATATATACCACATGCTATGTAGTTGCTAACCAAACACTTCTTTTGCTACAAAGCATAGCGCTGCGTATGCTTTGTAGCGCTATAGAAATGCTAAATAGTAGTAGTAGTAGTAATCTTGCAGGACAGTTGGTCTAGAGGATTGCAAGAGACAGCAGTGGACTGTAATACCCTGACCTCAGAGATCCATGATTTGTTCAACCCACTTCATTGTACAGATGTCTTGTTCTCTATGACACAATCAGCAGTGGCTGGCTGTGGAGTGGGGGTAGGGGAGGGGAAGAGGCCCTGAGAATGGATGTGTGCATCCCTCTGGGTTAAGGGTTCCCCATTCTATCTGTCTCTTCACTGCACTCAAATTGTACCTCTATTTTCACCTGGTTCACAGGTATCCACAGCTGGTAGTTTGTGTCCTGCTTTGCCCCTCATGTGTCTCCCCGCTAGGTTCCATCCTTCTTTATGTGGTGAACCCCAGTCCCCTGTTATGAAGTGCCCACCCATTCTCAGGGTTGTTGGGGTGGGGGTGGGGGTGGGGGGGAGGAGAATGCATACTTACATAACAATATATAACAAATCAGTTACCATATATGTTCTTTACTATGCCACTGTTGTATATTATTGCAAAGTTAATTTACTGCTTGCATTGTTTTAGTATGTCAGTAATACAGTATTCTTGATGTAGCTCTTGTAAGCCACATTGAACCTGCATCCAGTGGGAACATGTGGGATATAAATGCTTTAATTAAATAAACAAATGAATTAATATGCCCTGAATGTCTTTTCCACATTATTAAACACAGTCCTACAATTGTCCATAATTATGGAACCACAACATTTCTACATTCCAGCCGGCAAACTATTTTCAAGGTGGCCACAGGTACGTGGCTACTGAGCCCTTAAGTCATGCTGAGAGCAAGGGCTTCTGGTTACAATTCCTACTCCAAATTAGGTGCAGGTGGCTGCAGCCTGTTGGTTGGAGTGGCCTAGTGGTTAGAGCACCAGTCTTGTAATACAGAGATTGCCAGTTCAAATCCCACTGCTGCTTCTTGTGATCTTGGCCAAGTCACTTAACCCTCCATTGCCTCAGGTGCAAACTTACAACCCTCCTGGGGCTCAAGAAGCTGTGAGCAAACTCACAATCGCTACTACAATATACATTTATATCCCCTAGCCTAGGCCCTTCTGTACCTGTGGTATTGTATTGCAATTGTGAAGAATCACACATCCATCTAATGCTTTTAACATTGGTTTCCCTTTTCTGTTGCGCACTATATAGCATTGCTCAATGTCATACGATGGCCCAACTCCTTGTAACATCTTTGTGGCCCCCACCCAAGGGGTATGCTGGTAAATTGTTAACAGTGGGCTGTCTCTTGCCAGCAAAGTAAAAGAGAATTAAGGAGGGACCCAAGCCCACATTTTGGGATCCATTTGTTAAAGTAGCCATGGAGAACCGGCTCCCAAAATTCTTAAAAACACCACTGAATCACCATTATTGTGGTTTGATTGTGGGTGAGGGTGTCTGGTGATCAAAGAGCAAAACTTGTCTAGGGGCTACCTATAGATATCTCCAAGTTTCTACTTGGCAGTTCACTAGTGCTACACAACTCTGTGGTGTGCAGCTCTAGGGTAAAGGGGGTGGGGGGGGGGGAAGAAGAGGCTGGGTGAGCATTTATGTTCCTCACCACAAATGCCCACCCAGCCTCCCCCCTTACCATACAGCCATGGAGATTGGATGGAACAGGTGGCCTTCTGTATGGCCACACATCACACATATGTACCCAAGTTTCTCTGTCACAGTTCACCTGTCATGCAATCCATATTGCTGCCTCCTCTCATATGAACCCCAGCATTTGATAATATGTAGTGCAGAAAGAGAGACACACACCCTGTTATGTGAAAAATATGCAACTTATATTTAAATAATCCCAAACAATACTATTTACAACTTCCCCCCTCCCTCCCCCAAATGTCCTTTAATGACGGCCACGTCTTCCTGGCTGAATGGCCATGTACAGCAGGCTAATGAGCAGCACCAGGAGCAGCGTCACTGCCCTATGGTGCTGCGTCACTGCCCTATGGTGCTGCTCATTAGCCTGCCACATTGCCCCCATCTGCTGCCTCATTGCTGTCACCTCCTGCAGCAACTGGTTTACCCCATCTACCAGTTGCTGCAGGAGGCGCAGTGCTGGGGCAGGAGATGGGGGTGGGGTGGTGATGGGGCTGCAGCTAGGGATGGGGGTGGGGAAGGGGCTGCGGCTAGGAATGGGGGTGAGGATGGAGTGGAAAGGGCAGGGGGTGTGGGCCCTTCATCATCCCCCTCAAGGGGAGGCATGTCTGGCCAGGCCTCCTCCTGCTGGGCCGCCGCCTCCTCCTCCTGGGCCTCCTCCTGCTGGGCTGCTGCCTCCTCCTCCTGGGCCATCGCCTCCTCCTCCTGGGCCTACTCCACCTGGCCTATCTCCTCCTCCTCCTCCTCCTGGGACGTCTCCTCCTCCTCCTCCTGGGACGTCTCCTCCTCCTGGGACATCTCCTCCTCCTCCTCCTGGGCCACCTCCTCCTGCCGCTGGTGATCTGTGTATGTAACAGGATTGTGGTTGAGATCAGCACATCCAACATAGCTTACATAGTGCAGGAGCTGGCTGGCCTGAGGCGGGGGATGGGTTGAGAGATGCATGAGATGAGATGACAGGGAACCGTGAATGCTGGTGTGACTCTGAGTACATAGGCAGACCACACTCATTGCTCAGCAGCATGTTTGCATTATAATTTGTGACTATGGTTGGCTGACTATTTTGGGTTTATGTTGATTTATTTTGTTTTTATTGGGGGGGGGGGGGGGCGCAAGTTTTATATGAGGCAATGACATCCACTAAGAGTAGGACCTCAGGCAGGAATACCATGAAACAGTATCCACCCCAGAAAGAGGGATACAGAAATGAGACATGCCATCTCATTCATCTCACAGGAGGTTAGTTGGAAGTTGCAGCCATACCTCAGGCCTTGATCTGGGATAGAGGTGTTATGACTTAACTAGTTGCTTATTAGTCACATGGAAACTGATATTGTACAGGACATTTGCAGTATGAAATACATTTATAAAGGAGTACAGGTGCCCTGTTTATAATACTTACATTGAGCCCTGAGGCGCCGTCTCGCCGCCCTTATCATGTGAGGGCTCTGCAGCCGGACGTGGCGGTACCTCCACCGGAGGGACTCTAAGTCCCTCCTGATGCCAAATCTTCTGCAAGATATAAGTTTGTACACCAGGAGTCAGGGGATGGCCCTTCTTGCCTTCAGCACCCAAATTCATTTCTAAAGTAGAAGAGATTCTGAACACTGGGGGGGGGGGGGGGGGGGGTGAGGACAGAGAGAACCTTTGTGTGCAGTATTGTAGGGATGTGGCAATGGTTTTAATTTCTACTACCTACATTATATTAATGATTGTGCATGTACACATATCATTGATTACCCTTGAATGCAGACTCCAGTTTGTGCTTACACTACTGAGGGAGCTGTTATATATGTAGCTACGGGGGGGGGGGGGGGGGGGGGGGGGGGGGGCTGAAACACTTACCTGTGTAACCTGTCCCTGATCTCAGTCCAGGTTCTGAGGCAAATAGCCCTGGGGGGCAGGTGGTGGTGGTAGGGGAAGAGAGCATGCCTGTGCTTCACACAGAGGTGAACTAGCAGGAGGTTCTCTGCAACAGAGAAATTCAGCTCCCTTCGCATCGACATATTTATCAGTAAAAATGGGACCACGTGCGTCGCCTTATATGGCCGGCCATGCGTGATGGCCGCCCTTACACGCAAGGCTCCATATATGGGTCACCATTCCATATATGGATAGGTTAGCACGTGCACGTCTCGCCATGTACAATGGCTCCACACGTGGCCAGCTATGACGCATGGCCATCTATGATGCATTGCCGTCATGCGTGCGGGACCTACGTGCAGAGTTGCCCTTATATGGGAGTTTTCATATATGGATCATTATCACAAATATGAACTTCATATCATACATAATATATTTCCCGTAGCTGCATGTTCCGCAAGTACAATGCAGTTGCGGACATCCAGATACAGGGAAAATTGAAGGAATAATGAAAAATATCAAGTACAGTAACATTTCTCAAATATCGTATTCTTAGTATACTTTCGCCAGCCCTGATTTGGCTGGTTGGAACCGCGAAAATTGAATGTTTCATGGCGGCGTTTTTATTATGCTTTGCCCGCATCAAATTTGGCCGGCCTCGATCGCGTTAATGGTACGTTTATGGCCAGCCATATTATTTTTCGATTATTCCTGCCTGTTTGCGCCTGCCTATAGGAAGCCGGCCAAATTCTGAGTTCGCCGGTGTTTCGATAATGCCCCTCCACGTATCAATCTCACTAACTGGAATCTCAGATGTATCCAAAGCAGTATAGACACATTAACTATGCAGAGTGGAGGGGCTTTTACGTTTTTGTTATGTTACCATCAACTGTATTACAATGTTGTGTTGTACTCTGGTCCACACACACATTCCAATGAAATTAATATTTGTCTCGAAGTTAATGAAGACAGAAGATCCATAAGGTTATATTTAAAAGAAATAACCTATATTTCATGGTAAATGTAGATGTCAGAAGCAGATATCCCTTAAGGATGAACCTCTGAGCAGCAGAGCCCAACAGAGACCACATAATGTCTTCACAGGCGTTGGAGCTCAGCTACAAATAGTGATCACCTCACCATAAACATTACAATTTTGCTATCTTTCTTCATCCTCCTTGTGCGAAAATGCACAGGTCTTCACTGCAGTTTTATACTTAATGTTGTTTGCTCATCATTCAAATTAGAAAGCACCATCATGAACCATGCAGCATCTCCTGCCATGCCCAGCTGTAACATTTGCAGCAGGAAGAGCAAGTATTATCACAGCATTAAAGATGGAAGATCGTCTGGTTCTGATTGTGTTGATGCTTTGTGACATCCTGTGGAAGACGGCTGAGTGTCAATGCACACTTGGAAACTACCTATCAAAAGAGCTACGACCAGGTTACCGTAAGGATGGGGACATTACGATCGGGGGACTTGTAACTGTAGAAACCTTTTACCTGTATCATCATCCATCCTTCACAACTGTTCCCTCATTTGTTGGACTAAGCTTGTAAGTAGCATCCTGGCTTAGTTCCTCATTCAGACGTTAATTGGTGAAGAAAGAAGTTCATAACTATAGAGAACTGTGGGAGGTTTTTTTTTACCCATGATTACTTTTTACTGTGAGCTTCAAAAAACATTTTTTTCAGCTAAACAGCGTTCTGGTCTGTGATTGTATTAAGCCACAGCAGTATGAGGTTTTTCCTCCCACTTTTTCTTTAAATGGTGCATCATTGTGTCTAGAATAGCACAGTGGTTTCCAGTGTGCATGCATATGATTCACAGTAGGTTTTGTTGTACAACACATTGAACAGTGAATCAGATCTATTACTATACACACTCACGTGATTTTTAGTTCCTATATGAGACAAGCTTGCGGGGTTTAATTTTGGTGGGTCACTGGCATGAACTGCAAATCTAACCTGATGACATTTTACTAATTCTCTCACATTTAAGTCTGAGTATTTTCCCTTTGAAACATGCCCTGGGGAAAAAGGATGTGCTAAGATTTTCATATGCTTTATCTATGAATATTATTTCCATAAAATCATTGTGAAAATACACAACTAGATGTATTGTTGTCTCTCTCAAAACCTCATCCCTTTTTTGGCAGTTAAAAATATACTTTTCCCTGTGTCCATTTCTTCCAATGAACAGAGTGAAAACTTTTCAGACTGCTTTAGATCCTGCAGTGAAGTGTTTGCCTGAATATCCAGTGAAACTTAAAAACGCATAATCTGTGCAGTAAGATTTAGGAAACTTATTTGTGTGAACAGAGCTTTCATGCACTGATTTAGTAACCTGAGCGGGTGTCTACCATTTTGCACAAAAGTGAACTACAACTACCCTTAAAAATGAATTGGATAATGAACTTTTGCATGAAACTTTAAAATAGTCAAATTCATTGAGGTTTAGTGGTCTTATCCCAACCTCACCTCCTCTTCCTCCTTATTTTTCCTCTCTTTCCCTCCCCTCCTCCCTCTCCACTTCCTCTCTTCATTCCACTCCTCCCCTCCCCTTCCTCCCTCTCCCCTCCTCCCTCCCCTTCCTCCCTCTCCCCTCCTCCCTCCCCTTCCTCTCTTTTCCCTTCCCTCCTCCCTCTCCCTTTCCTCTCTTTTCTTTCTCCCTGCATTCTGGGACATACCTGGATCTGTGGGGATGTGAGCATCTGCTAACATTTCCAGCTGTTCCATCATGGGTCTGGCCTCATTTGTATTGCTGGGGATTGGGAATTTCCACTTCAAACCATACAGTCTCCGCTGATACCACTTCTTCATCTTACCTCTTTTGGCCCTGTGGCCCCTGTATAATCTTGGGTAGGAAGTTTATATTATTGGATCAGATGCATATGGATGGGCACAGAAACAGCAGTGCTAAAGTCCAGTGATTATGGGTTTGTGCATGTTGGTAGGATGTGCATTTATCTGCTGTGGCCTGAGGGCATGGCTGAAGAATTGAACAAATATGGGAGGAGGGAAAGAGAGGAAAGAAATGCAGTTAATGTCTGCTAAACCTGGAGCATGCACCTGTGGGTCTTTCTTATCAGATTAATATGTAAAGCTTGTAACAAACTATCTTCTAACCCTAATCCCAAGCCTTTTTCACTCTTATCTATTACTTTTTTTTAAAAATCTTTTTATTGAAATTTTTTCTCATAAACGTTTATAACATGCAATTTAAGCATACAACAGAACAAAAAGAAAAAGTTTCAATTATAGCTGCTGTGAAAATACACTTTCTGCTTGTTTAAAGTCCAGAAGATCTAAAAGATAATAATAGAGGTATTAATAAAGGTGATCATTGTATTTAAGTTATAGTCTAACGGTGCCCAAGTTTTTAATAAAGATTGAAGCGTATGTTGCTTAGAACAGCTTCACACACTTTCTTATTACACACAGATGGCTCCATCATTCCATAAAGTTTAGTTGCGAGTTGTCCTTCCAGTTGAGTATGATATGATGATTGATATATTGCTGCTGATTTTGTGGGTCTTAGAGTTTTAGACCAGAATTTAGGCCAATCAAGTTTAGATGAGCAAAAGCCTAATTCTTTCTCCCAGTATGATTCCAAAATATGTATGCAATTGTTAGGTAAATCATGTATTTGATTATACAAAATAGAAGCTCTTTTTTACCCATAATTGTTTGTTGACATAGGGATGTGAATTCTGATGTAGAAGCCTTAAGGTTTTATAGGGACCGAAAAGAAGATATATAAGAGACAATCTGTTTCCATAAATTGGAGTGCATTAGTGGTATTTTAAATAATAATGCTAGAGCATCTTGGGAGAGTAAATTACCATTAATAAATAACCGTGATAAGTACCAAATCCCTTTATTCTTTATTCTTCCATTGTGACTCTGAGTGCAATATTACTAATATCTGTGCTTCTCTATCTTATACTTTGATGCTAATTTCATATTTTAATGATATTTATTGTCCTTGAAGTCCTGTACCATTGAACTATTACAACTTCCTGGCCTTTGTGTCTGCGGTGGAGGAGATTAACAACAGCTCGGAGCTCTTACCCAACCTCACGCTGGGGTTCCACATTGATAACCCTTATGACAACTTTTTCTTAATGTATAGAGCTGCTATGAATATATTTTCAGGAATGGACACCGGGATCCCAAACTACAGCTGCAAAACATCTGGTCCACTGTTTGCTATTATTGAAAGTCTTCCACCTGAGCATTCGAGCCAGTTTTCCAGCCTGTCCGGGATACACCACTACCCACAGGTCAGGGATCATCTTTGATTTCACTTTATTCCCTCTTCTGTAATCCTTTCTTAATGAATATGAACCTTTAGCAGGATGAAACCAAATTATTAGCAACTTGCAATTAACTCTGAAAAACGGTAGAATTTAAATGATGACTTGGAGACAAATTTTTCTAAAATGAACTACATGGAAGTAAATAATGTGTCAAATATTTAGTCATCAGAACAGTGGGCTGAGACACCCTATGTCCCCCTCCTGGTATTTCTTATAACTTCAGCCTCCATTGCCTCTGGTTCAAACTTTAAGGTCAATGTGTTTAATATGTATGATGTATTATTTGATCACATGAGTATAAAATGATTACTCCTCAGTGCAATAAGTAGTCTGAGATGGAAATTCCTTGCAAGTAATGATTTATTATATAATAACCAAACTAGTGGATATGTGTTTGTGGGGAGGAGAGGGTTAAGCAGCAGTTTCTTTTTATAACTATTAGGGGCCCTTTTAATAAACCATGTAAGCGTCTAAGCATACCCAACAAGCACCAAAATACCATGTGGCCATTGTGGTAATTTCAGTTTTGGCACGCGTCCGCTACGTGCACCCTAAAAATATTTTTTATTTTCTGGCGCGTCAGCTATGCATGTCAAGTGGCATTCGGTGTGTGTAGGTCATTACCGCCCGGTTACTGTGTGAGATTTTACTGCTAGGTCAATGATTGGCAGTAAGGTCTCAGACCCAAAATGGACGCACAACAATTTTCATTTTGCCGCACATCCATTTACATCAAAAATTTTAAAAAGGCATTTTTTGCAGGTGCGCTGAAAAATGATTCTTCGTGCGCCCAAAACACGTGCCATTTTTACACTACCACGGGCCATTGTTTTGCACACTTTAGTAAAGGGATCCCTTAAATTTTCCTGAAAGAAACAAACCAAAGTATCAGATAGCCTGACTTCTACTTCCTGGAAGCAAAGGCAAGTTGCTCTAACTGATCCCAAGCCAAAAGGAGAATAAAATAAACAGTTATACTAGTTTTTTGTGCCAAACAAGATGCTGAGTGAAGATCCTGTTCCAAGGAATGGCAGCTGCTACAAGGTGGGTAGATTTATAGGACAAGCTGTAAGTCTCCAAATGATCCGTCTATCTCCAACTCTCTTTAATGACAAAGAAATTGAATAAGCTCAAAGAAGAGGTAGCAGCGAAAAAAGGAAATCTCCCCTCCATTATGCACGAGTCACATTCAAATTATATGTATTCGCTTATCAAATAATCTATGGTCTATCTCCATGTTATATGTAGAATTTACTGAGCTGCCTATGCTCAACGCTAAGAAATACTACAGAGACTTCCTTGTCTTACACTTTCCGCAGTGTAATAACATAGTAACATACATAGTAACATAGTAGATGACGGCAGAAAAAGACCTGCACGGTCCATCCAGTCTGCCCAACAAGACAACTCATGTGTGCTACTTTTGTGTATACCCTACATTGATTTGTACCTGTGCTCTTCAGGGCTCAGACCGTATAAGTCTGCCCAGCACTAGCCCCGCCTCCCAACCACCAGCCCCGCCTCCCAACCACCGGCTCTGGCACAGACCGTATAAGTCTGCCCAGCACTATCCCCGCCTCCCACCACCGGCTCTGGCACAGACCGTATAAGTCTGCCCCGCACTATCCCCACCTCCCAACCTCCAGCCCCGCCTCCCACTACCGGCTCTGTTATCCAATCTCGGTTAAGCTCCTGAGGATCCTTTCCTTCTGAACAGGATTCCTTTATGTTTATCCCACGCATGTTTGAATTCCATTACCGTTTTCCTCTCCACCACCTCCCGCGGGAGGGCATTCCAAGCATCCACCACTCTCTCCGTGAAGAAATACTTCCTGACATTTTTCTTGAGTCTGCCCCCCTTCAATCTCATTTCATGTCCTCTCGTTCTACCGCCTTCGTATCTCTGGAAAAGGTTCGTTTGCGGATTAATACCTTTCAAATATTTGAACGTCTGTATCATATCACCCCTGTTTCTCCTTTCCTCCAGGGTATACATGTTCAGGTCAGCAAGTCTTTCCTCATACGTCTTGTTACGTAAATCCATTACATTAAATAAATATGAAACAATTCATTCCGCTGGATTCTCCTATCAATGTACAAAATGATGGAATTTCCTGCCTAAGCAATTACTTCATATAAATGAATATGTTATATTCTGCAAAATGCTAAAAACATACCTGGTGAAATTGTTAATCTCTGACAGCAGTCAACAATCCATTACCTATTTTACAGTATAAAACTAATCGACTACATCGCATTCTATTGCTGTTCACTTTTTCTCAGAATTTATATGTACTAGGTGTTATTTGGTGCTAATATTATATGTTATATGTAACTAGAAGTGGTAATCAAATGTGTTTGTTCAATTGTGAGCCACATAGAACCCAAACTTGTTTGGGATAATATGGGCTACAAATGTCATAATAAAGAGAATAAATAAACTTGAAAGAGAAAACTTCTGCTGCTGGGAGATTCCTTTATCAGAGGCTTTAGCTTGAATGCATTAATAAAGTAAAACTTTTTCCAGAATCCTGAGCCACCAGAAATACAAACCAAATAAAAAGTACAATCAAAGAAGAATTTAAGAATTCTAAAATTGTTTTTATGATCCATCTGGTGAGAAGCAGGACCCTTGTAGCACAGAGACATTTCAGGAAGTTGGGGGAAGTGTGTAAAGATCCTTGTAAGGACTGTTCTGTGAGAAATTACAGGAGGACCATAGCAGACTGGAAGACTGGGCATCCAAATAACAGATTTGGACAAGTGCAAAGGGATACACTTTGGGAAGAATAACCCAAATTATAGCTTGGATGGTGCTAAGTTCCACATTAGGAATCACCACTTAGGAAATTATCTAAGGTGAGTTCAATGACCAATAAAGCAAACAGAATGTTTAGAATTATTAGGTAAGGAATCGTAGGGGTGTCCCAAGGTGTATCACCTTTTCTACAACTCAGACCTATGAACCAAACTCTGACTAGGCTAAAACCCAACTTTTTAGGACGATACTTTCTTACTGTCATAGTTGCCTGAATGTTTCCTGCATTGCATCACTTCCTGCTAGCTCAAGGACATTGGCATTCCAAGAGCATCTGCATTTCATCTTTGGGTGTGAAGTTGAGAAAAAACAGATTTACAGTGACACAAGTATGTGATAAGGCTTGTTGACATCATTGTTCTCTAGGCCTGCGTTTCATCTGCTGGACAGGAGGAATGGGTGATCTGATTGGGCCAAAACAGTCACCCGAGGGCAGTGGACAGATGTCTTTGTGAAGACAAAAAAAGAAGCATTTTGACACAGGATGAGGGCGGACACACAGCTGTTACCTCTGGACAGAGAGATTGTCTCTCTGAGTATCTCTGTATAACAAGATTACAGAGAAATCCAAGCTGATAATTACGGCTTCTAACTTTGTGTTAAGATTAGCCATCTGTGTTGGCTGAGCTGTAACTGTTTTCTCTGCACTAACCAGATGCTTGCTGGTTGTAGGCTCGCTGTGTAGGCAGCTTAAGCCAAAGGAAAGATCCTGCCGTTCATCTAGAGATCCTGCTAAGAAGCAAATATCTTGTGATGCTGAGAATCAGGGGTTAATTCCTATAGTTTGGGGAACAGATAGTTACTATTTCTAGTCTGCCAAATAGGAGAAAATATTTTTTCACTCAAAGAATAGTTAAACTCTTTGCTGGAGGATGTTGTAACAGCAGTTAGCGTATCTGTGTTTAAAAAAGGTTTGGATAAATTCCTGGAGAAGAAGTGCATAATCTGCTATTGAGACAGACATGGGGAAGCCACTGCTTGCCCTGGGGTTGGTAGCTTAGAATGGTGCTACTATTTGGGTTTCTAACAGGTACTTGTGACCTGGATTGGCCACTGTTGGATACAGGCTACTGGGCTAGAGGCCCAGTATGGCTATTCTTATGTTGTTATGTTCACATAGTGAGATTCAATTCTATATGATATCTGGGTGCCTGGGATCTGTTATAGTAACACTAGTAAAAAAAGGCCCGTTTCTGATACAAATGAAACGGGCGCTAGCAAGGTTTTCCTCGGAGTGTGTATGCTTGAGAGAGTGCATGTGAGGGTGACTGTGTGTGTGAGAGAGAGAGTGAATATGCGAGTGTGTGTGTGTGTGTGTGTGTGAGAGAGAGAGTGAGTGTGGGTGCGAGTGTGTCTGTGAGAGTGTGTGTGTGAGAATGAGAGTGTGTGCAAGTGCGTATGTGAGACACAGTGTGAGAGAGAAAGAGTGTGTTTCATACAGATACAGTGTGTGCGAGAGAGAGAGTGTGTGTGAGACACAGATTCTCTGTGAGACTGAGTGTATGAGACCAAGAGAGTGTGTGAGTGACTGTGTGACACATAGAGAGTTGGAGATAGACGGATCATTTGGAGACTTACAGCTTGTCCTATAAATCTACCCACCTTGTAGCAGCTGCCATTCCTTGGAACAGGATCTTCACTCAGCATCTTGTTTGGCACAAAAAACTAGTATGACTGTTTATTTTATTCTCCTTTTGGCTTGGGATCAGTTAGAGCAACTTGCCTTTGCTTCCAGGAAGTAGAAGTCAGGCTATCTGATACTTTGGTTTGTTTCTTTCAGGAAAATTTAAGGGATCCCTTTACTAAAGTGTGCAAAAAAAAATGGCCCGTGGTAGTGTAGACACGTGTTTTGGGCACACGAAGAATCATTTTTCAGCGCACCTGCAAAGAATGCCTTTTTAAAATTTTTGATGAAAATGGATGTGCGGCAAAATGAAAATTGTTGTGCGTCCATTTTGGGTCTGAGACCTTACTGCCAATCATTGACCTAGCAGTAAAATCTCACGCAGTAACCGGGCGGTAATGACCTACACGCACCATGAATCTCTGGAAACCTGGCCAGTTCCTGTGGATGCATTAAGAAACTGTCACTCTTTAGCTACACGTCAGCCTGGAATGAAATCATGTTTATTGGTCAGTATAAAAGCTGGGAGTGAAAGGTGAACAAATAGAGGTCTCAACTAGGAACAGACGTGTTGCCTAGACCCCTAGTGCCCGCTGAGACTCTCTCTGTTTGACTGCATTGGGACTTCCCAGCCTCTGACGGGAGATGTTGTCACCTCAAGTGGTAATGTATGGTTTATGATTTACTTACTTGAATAAAGTTTATTTAATAACCTTTGACCACCTCTATAGTCTATATCTGACAGAGATATACTCGAAAGAACCTAAAGCAGAACAATACTCGAGTTTGATTTGTCCTTGCTATTTTCAGGGCACAGACTGTAGAAGTTTGCCCAGCACTGTTCCTCTACTAAAATTTCTGACGTCAATGTCAAAGCCCCTTAAAATTTACACTCCAGCCCATCCATATGCAGTCACGATAAGGGATTAGACAGTAGAAGTCTGCCCAGCACTGGTTTTGCTTCCCAATTACCGATGTTGCCACTTTATATTAGTACTACAGCTATGAGCCTTGGTTCAAGGCCTGACTTTGGTTCAGGATCCAAAATGAGAAAAAAACTTATAGGCCTGTGACTCTGACTTGAACTCCAGTGTTGCTCAAAGGCTCATGAGCTATTGAGACACTGCAGAGCAAGCAGACATCTGCAAGAATAAGGAAGGGTCAGGGTCTAACTTGCAGAGTTGCATGAATGTGGCAATATGGTAGTAACAGATGTTCTTGAAAAACAGAACAAGATGGCTTCTCAGGAAGATGACCAGGTACTACAGAAAGTGTTTTGAGGAAGATGACTTACCTGCTTATAATCGAACGAGAAAAACGCCCAAGTTCCGACCTAAATCGGGAGATGGACGTTTATCTCACAAAAACGAATAAAGCGGTATAATCGAAAGCCGATTTTTGGACGTTTTCAACTGCACTCCGTCGCGGATGCGGACAAAGTTGATGGGGGCGTGTCAGAGGTGTGGCGAAGGCGGAACTGGGGCGTGGTTATCTGCCGAACAAAGATGGGCGCATTTCACCGATAATGGGAAAAAAGTATGCGTTTTTAGCTAGAATTTAGGACACTTTTCCTGGACCCTGTTTTTTCACGAATAAGGCCCCAAAAAGTGCCCTAAATGACCAGATGACCACTGGAGGGAATCGGGGATGACCTCCCCTGATTCCCCCAGTGGTCACTAACCCCCTCCCACCACAAAAAAATGATGTTTCACAACTTTTTATTTTCACCCTCAAATGTCATACCCAGCTCCCTGGCAGCAGTATGCAGGTCACTGGAGGAGTTGTTAGGGGGTGCAGTGGACTTCAGGCAGGTGGACCCAGGCCCATCCCCCCTACCTGTTACAATTGTGCTGCTTAATGCTTATTAGTCGTCCAACCCCCCCCCCCAAACCCACTGTACCCACATGTAGGTGCCCCCCTTCACCCCTTAGGGCTATAGTAATGGTGTAGACTTGTGGGCAGTGGGTTTTGAGGGGGATTTGGGGGGCTCAACACACAAGGGAAGGGTGCTATGCACCTGGGAGCTCTTTTACCTGTTTTTTTGTTTTTGTAAAAGTGCCCCCTAGGGTGCCCGGTTGATGTCCTGGCATGTGAGGGGGACCAGTGCACTACGAATCCTGGCCCCTCCCACGAATAAATGTCTTGGATTTATTCGTTTTTGAGCTGGGCGCTTTCATTTTCCATTATCGCTGAAAAACAAAAACGCCCAGCTCACACATTGTTGAATAAAACATGGGCGTCTATTTTTTCCCAAAATACGGTTCGGTCCACCCCTTCACGGACCCGTTCTCGGAGATAAACGCCCATGGAGATAGGCGTTTTCGTTCAATTATGCCCCTCTTAGTCTTCCAGTAAAAGCTAGTCTATATTAAGCTCTTCCAGTAAATGGTAATCAACTCATTACCATAACCAATCAGTGTTAACCATTTTATTAGCATAGATCCAATAGTAGTAAGGTTAGTAAGTTTAAAAAAGACTTTTTGAACAGTAGATTTCAATTGTTCATTCATAGACAAAGTCCAATCAATCCAGACTCCTGGAATTTTGAGCACAAAACGTTCTGGAAAATGGGCCAAAAAGATAAGTAGAAAGAACACATAAATTTCTAGCAAAATAGCCATTTTTGAAGAAAGAAAATAGACGTTTTTCTGTTTTGAAAAACAGCTATATTCCCCATTTGAATTATGGATGTTATTAGCAAAATGTCCAAAGTTGGATTTAGACAAAAATGTTGAAGAGTCCAGTATTGATGCAAGATATATATTACTGATCTTGCTAACACGAGGAAAAGACCTCAATACACTTGAACGCCAACTTGAATTCTAGCGTCTTTCACTGGGGTTGTGGTGATCATCATCGGTCTTAAAACCTCGTAGTGTATTTTTTCAATTTTTTGAATCCGTTTTATTTATCAAATTTTTAGGCCTTAGTTTAAAACATATATTTGTTTTTTAATTATTTGTTTCAGTTTCTTACTGCAAATAGCAAATAACTTTAATTTATTATTCATTCCAAAACCACTTATGTTCATCTTATTTCTAAAGGTGGGGAGGAGGGGAGCTGAGGGACGGTGAGGTCAAAGTCCTGTATGTTCTCTGGACTACTCCCATGGCAAAAGGATAGGACTATTGAGGATCAAGGCCTCCACAAGTTGCTCTTCGATTTGCATGTTATGTGCTTATCTCTTCATATGTGCACGCCTCTACACAATTGAATCTTGTAGTTGTCCATTGGTGCCTCCAATCCCCTGCACCTGTCCATTGGAATTTCCAGCCGCTGGGTTCTCTACATTCCTCTGTATACCTGGGTGCATTTCTCTGGTTATTTCTCCATGCATGCGTGCATTTCTGTCCATATGCTAGTCTGTTGTTGTGCCTTTCTGCCCATGCATTAGCCCTAACATTATTTAAAGATTGGGTGGAAAAACCCTTATTGTAGAAGGCTGTTGACACTCCTGTTCCCAGCTGGGGGCTGGTTTCAATTGAGTGGGAATCCCAAAGGAGAAGTAGACAGATGCCATTCCAAACAACAAAAATGTTATGGTGCTCATTTTCAAAAGAGAAAAACATCTAAAAAAAAAAAAAATCATTAAGTTTTTCTCTGAGTTGTGATTTTCTAAACTTGGATTTGAGTCGTTTTTCTTCAGTTCATTTAGATACATCTAGGGCAAAACATAAGACTTTTTGTCTAGACCTGTTCAAACACAGCTGAGTTACAAAAAAAGATGCCCTAAATGACCAGATGACTACGGGAGAGATTAAGGCATGAACCCCCCCCCCCCCTTCTTCCAGGTTCTATGATAGCTTCAGATATGATTGCCATTCTCATTAGCGCAGCAAGCTGGTCCCAGGAGTAGCAGAGTGGTAGGTGCAGTGGAATATAGAAAAGAGGACCCAGGGCCATATCCCACTCTAGCTGGTACACTTGTGGTGGAAAGTGTTGAACCCTCCAAAAACCTACCAAATATCTGCTGTACTTACCTATAGGTGACACCTGCAGGTTTGAGGGCTATTGTGGTGCACAGTGAGTATAGTTGTGGGGTGTTTTTTCTGTCCCTGAAGGGCTAGCGATACAATATAAGGGGGTTATGGTGAAAGTTGTACCTGGGCCTTTTATGTGAAGTCCACTGCATTTCCACCTAGGCTACCCCACTGCTCTGCTGGAATATCTGTTTGGCCAGTCTACTCAAAATGCTGCCCCCTCCCCACCCAAGACATCCAAGTGGCTTGTTTTGGTGCGTTTTTTCCCCACAGGAACTTTTTTAAATGGTACCTAAGAAAGATGTTTTTCTGGTTTGAAAATTGTTCTATTCAGCACTCGATTTTTGGACATTGTTCACAAAACATTCAAAATTATACTTAAATGTCATTTCGAAAATGCCCCGCCACATTTTTTTATGGGGAGGGGGGGGCGATTTTACAAAAGAACAATCTGTGTACCAAGGAGGATAATTCCTGGAGATTTAAACAGGCTGAGAGACTACGTCTTGAAGTGCAGCATGACTCGCATGGCAAGGAAAGTGCCGGCGATACTTCCTCTAGTAAGTAAGGTATCGCTGCCCTCCCCACTGAGTTAGTATAATCCTAAGCTTGCTTTTGTGTGAAACTGAATAAATGCATGTTTCCATGGGTTTCTGTTGATGACCTTAAAGATATTTATGTATATATTTTATAACTGAGTAATGCTTCATCCAAATAATTACAAAAATTAGCCAATGTACATTCCATTTTATTATTAAATTTGTATTCTGTCTACATTCCTAGGCAGATTACAAGAATACATATGTAGTTAATACAACCGGACCAAATCATCGTCAACTGCAAAAAACTTAAAAACAAAACATGAAGATGACCAAAACAACAATGTAAATCAATACATTGTAAATACATTGTAAATCAATACAATGTAAACCAATAATCAATCTAGCCTAAAACTAGCACCTTCTCCTACCTTCTCTTCCCCCCTCTCCCTTATAATATTACCTATCTACACATCCCCATTACTCTGCTAAACTTAACCGTTTTCTCTGCACTACATATTGTAATCTTACTACTATGTAAGCCGCATTGAATCTGCTATGTGTGGGAAAGTGCGGGGGTACAAATGTAACAATAATAATAAAAGAAAAAAAGCCGAGCACATAGCTAACACCCGACGGTGGCCAGCCCCGTTTCACTTCTACAGCTTCCTCAGGGGCTGTGCTTCAATTTCCTGACCTGCTGTTCAGTATGTCACATAGGATGCAATGTGTACATTGAAATGAATAACACCATTCTTGGAATCAGTTAATGTCGAAGCACAGCCCCTGAGGAAGACATAGAAGTGAAACAGAGCTGGCCACCGATGATGATCACCACGACCCCAGTGAAAGTCACTAGAATTCAAGTCAGCGTTCGGGTGTATTTGAGGTCTTTTCCTCGTGTTAGCAAGATCAGTAATATGTATCTTGCATCGACTCTTCAACATTTTTGTCTAATTTGATTTTTTAGAGCCACAGTTATTTTTCTCTTCGTTTTTGTTACTGAGCAAAGCTGGATTTAGACATCATATCGAAAATGCCCCTCATTGTCTCATTAATCCATGCTTATGTATATGCTCTGCTAATTTGTTCTTTACAATAGTCTCTACCATTTTGCCTGGCACTGATGTCTGTAATTTCCAGGATCAGCAGTGGAACCCTTTTTAAAAATCGGCATTATATTGCTGACCCTCCAATGTTCCGACGCCATGTTCGTTTTTAAAGATAAATTACATATTATTATGCTCTAAGTACAGTGCAATCTGCTTAAGTGCAAGGGTCTGGGACCAAAGAAATACATGTAGTTAACCAGAGCGTGCAGTTAACCGTTGTGACACAAAGAAGCTTGACATCTGATAAACATATGTACAGTACTGTTTATTATATGTACAGTATATAGTCTCCGTTAACTGACGTTAGGCTTACTTGAAGTAATCAGTCATAGTCCTCTGTACACTCTTGTGTCTGTGAGTTCCATAGACTATGTCTGCCAGACGGTAAAAACTGTCATAGCACTGACATCCAGTGGCCTCCAGATAGGCCCGCATGGTGTTGAGACTCTGCAGCGCTCTTGCAAAAATGACAGGAGGTTGTTGAATTTTGTCAGCATGTGCCTCACTGCTCATTTCATCATCTGTTTCATCATCAGCTGTTGCCTGCGTGTAGGTGCATATCTCGACATCATTGCTGTCGTCAGCTGTTTGTAGATTGTAATCAACAGCTACGTAGTGATGAAACTCCTCTTCAGTAACTACTACTACTATAAATCACTCCTATAGCACTACCAGTCGTACGCAGCGCTTTACAATTGAACATGAAGAAGAAAGAAAGACAGTCCCTGCTCAAAAGAGCTTACAATCTAAATCAGGACAAACAGACAGGATCAAAAAGGATAAGGGAAGGACAGACAGAAGGACACATAAGGATAAGATAAAAGTTACAAGTCAGGAGTCGAAAGCAGCATCAAACAGGTAGGCCTTTAGCCCGGATTTGAAGGCAGCCAGGGATGGAGCTAGACATAATGGCTCAGGAAGCCTATTCCAGGCATAAGGTGCGGCGAGATAGAAGGAGTAGAGTCTGGAGTTAGCGATGGAGGAGAAGGGCGCAACTAGGAGAGATTTGCCTAGCGAACAGAGTTCTAGGGAAGGAGTGTAGGGAGAGATGAGGGTGGAGAGGTAGTGAGGGGCTGCAGAGTGAATGCACTTATAGGTCAATAAGAGGAGCTTGAATTGTATACGGAAACGGATAGGGAGCCAGTGAAGTGATTTCAAGAGAGGGCTGATATGGGCATAATGACTTTGGCAAAATATTAGTCGTGCGGCAGAGTTTTGAACAGATTAAAGAGGAGAGAGATGGCTGAGTGGAAGACCTGAGAGAAGCAAGTTGCAGTAGTCTAAGCGAGAGGTGACGAGAGTGTGGATGAGGGTTTTGATAGCGTGTTCAGAAAGGAAAGGGCGAATTCTGGCGATGTTATAAAGGAAGAAACGACAGGTTTTAGCAATCTGTTGAATATGGACCGAGAAGGAGAGGGAGGAGTCAAAGATGACCCCAAGGTTGCGAGCAGACGAGACAGGAAGAATGAGCGTGTTGTCAACAGAAATAGAGAATGGGGGAAGGGGAGAGGTTGGTTTAGGAGGGAAGAAAAGGAGTTCAGTTTTGGACATATTGAGTTTCAGGTGGCGGTGAAACATCCAGGCAGCAATGTCAGAGAGGCAGGCAGATATCTTGGACTGGATTTCTGCCTAGATTAGTGGTGTGGAGAAGTAGATCTGGGAGTCATCAGCGGCTAGGATGTCAATAGCCTGTTCATCTGACTCGTTTTGTGACAAGGCAAGCCACAGAGACTCCAAGAAGTCCTTGCAAGGATGAGTAAGGAGAGTAGTCCTAAAAAGATGGAATGGATTCCCAGTCCCAGCAGGGAGAGCAATGGCTCGAGGCAGGGTGAGCCTGTTACTCCCTTCCTCACTAGAGGATGAGGGAAGGATGAAGCTCAGTTTCCCTGGCTTCACTATCAGTATATAATTCCCCCCCCCCCCCCCCCAGCTGTGAGAAGGGGAAAGCAGATTTCCTGGAGGCTCTCTGTGTCACGCCACTGAAGGTGATCCGGAGTACTGAGCCCTTGGGCTGCTGCCAAAGATCAGCAACAGCAGAAAAACCACCCAAACTGGAAGTGAGGCCAAACACCAAACAACTGGTACCAGGTACAGGAGTCTCAAAGAGGTTGGGCTAATCTGGAACCAAAAGCTGGAGCGGACTTGGCTTGGCTGAACTGGAACCAAAAAGCTGGAGCGGATTTGGCTTGGCTGAACTGGAACCAAAAAGCTGGAACGGACTTGGCTTGGCTGAACTGGAACCAAAAGCTGGAGCGGACTTGACGTGGATGAACTGGAACCAAAAAGCTGGAACGGACATGGCTTGGCTGAACTGGAACCAAAAGCTGGAGTGGACTTGGCATGGCTGAACTGGAATCAAAAGCTGGAGCAGACTTGGCTTGGCTGAACTGGAACCAAAAGCTGGAGTGGAGCGGACTTGGCTTGACTTGACTGGACTGGAGCTGGGTTCAGGATTTACAAGCAAGCTTGGCTGGAGTTCAGGATTCTCCCACAAGACCAATTCCAGCCAGGAAGGGCAGAGGCTAAGGACAGACAGGGTGATACAAGCAGGAGGAGAAATACAGCAGAATGCAGACAGGCTAGAGACACACAGCAGGGAACTAAAGCTGAAGACACGCAAGGCAGATACAAACAGTAAGGAATTGAAACTAAAAGGCGTATCTTCAAAGCAGTTGGGCACACAAAGCTCCACAGATTGCTGTGGAACTCCGTAAGCCCAAGTGCCTCCAAGATGAGCCTCTAAGACACAGGGCAGAAACAGACAGTAGGGACTGAAGCTAAGACACACAGGGCAAATATAAACAAGGCACTGAAGCTGAGACACAAGATACAAAGCTGACAAACACAGACAGACAACTGAACAAAGGCTAAAGCTCAGGTAGAAGAGAGTAGAACTAGCAGAGATAGAACTGCAACAAGCACTCACAGACAAAAGCACATCTGAAGACCTCTGTTGCAAAGGCAAAGCCTGAAAGTTCTCAGGTGCTTAATAAAGGCAATTACAGATGATGTCACAGGTGAGACTTGGCATATGAAACATCGGGGCAAGTCTGGAGTGCTGGAACATCAGGACCGGAATAGAACCTGGAAGATGTCTGAGAAACAGGGAAAAAAACAGTCCACAGCAACTACAGGACCCGGCCACCCAGGGGCAAGGTGAGTGCAGGCATGGAATACAGTCACAACCGTGACACTCGGTCACCAGGGAGAGAGAGATTACATGGAGTATGTGGAGGAAGGAAGTAGCCTACCACTAGAGCTGCCCGAGGGAGAGGAGCCAGCTACCATGGGAGAATTCAAAGGTTGCCCTGCCTAGCACATGAAGGCAGTGGAGGAGGCCACACCGGGCGTGGTGCTGAGAGGTGGGAGAAACTGCCAACCCTGCTCCTTACAGGGTTCCCTCTGTGCTGTGTAAAAAGCAGGTGATTTGTGGTATTGATCTGATGTGCAAAGACTGTCGATGAAGAGTTTTTCTGAACTATTGTGCCCTATTGGAAGTATGCCGGACTCTTACTGAACCATCTGAAGGAGGGGGGAGAAGGGAAACTAAGGCCTAGTAGAGGGCCTGAACTCGGGAGGAGCTGAACATTTGCTGAGGGATTTTGGGACCTGGACTGTACTGTTTTCTTTTGAAGATTATCTTATGAGGACTATACCTTTTTCTTTTGAGGCTTATCTTATGAGGACTGTACCTTTTGTTTTGAGAAATACATTATGATTTTTGATATGAAATTGCCTTGATAATAAAATACTTTGGCCCGAGTCCCAGTATCAGCAGTATTCTGTCCTGGAACCCTGGGAGCCCATAGGCTTGCTGGCTCCACCCAACAGGAGAAAGCGGACCCCCATTACAATGGAATTCCAGATGGGAACGAGACCGTGAACCACGGCAAAGAGTCGTTTGCAGTGGACCCTGGCTTCCCTTATCAAGGTGCAGACCAGCGGTCACCCAAGGTAAGCAGTACCTAGGGAGGGCCATGGCTAGATAAGGAGAGCAGCTAAGGGAGCAAAAGCCAGGAGGTATAGGACCCAGGCTGTATTCTTAAAGGGGCCCCGAGGAGGTTAAGAAAAAAAAAAGTACCGCACTTGGGGTTTTTTTTGACTGCTTTACAGGATCTTCACCACCGAAGGTGGAGCAGAAGAAGTTGCTGCATTGGATGGCAGCCCAATTTCAGAAGCAACAGGAAGACTCGCAGCAGGCTTTACACCAGGTGGTGGAGGCTACAAGGGAGCATCAGGGACCCCTCTTAAAAGCCCTGCAAGCCCAGATGCAAGTGATGGAGGACTTAATACAGAAAGTCGCAGCACTCGTCACTGCTGAGTATTCTCCTATGGCGGTAGGACCTGCTACCTATGGTCCTTTGTCTTTGGGCAAGATGGAAGAAAAGGATGACGTGGAGGACTTTATAGTGACTTTTGAGTGTATTTGTGAGGGCCATAAAATGGCCGCCGGAGCAGTGGGCTATGAGGCTGGCCGGCTGTTTAACTGGGGAGGCTTTAGCGGCCTATAGGGCCATGTCCCCAGCCCAAGCCTTGGACTATGGACAGGTTGTTGCTGCCCTTAAAAGTAGGCTGGGGTTAACCAAGGATTATTACCAGAGACTCTTCCGGGAGACAGCCCTAAGGGGGGAAGATTGATCCTGGGCCTTAGCACAAAAACTCAAAGATCTGGCATGCAAATGGTTGGAGCCAGATAAGAAAATGGCAGAACAGGTGGTAGAGGAGATAGTGGTCGAACAATTCCTCTTCGCTATACCCAGTTCTGTGCGAGAGTGGCTTATTAGGCAAGGAACTCGCTCCCTAGAGGACGTGACTAGAGGAGCAGAGTTGTATAATGAAGCAGAGAAACTAGCCCTTAATCCCTTTTCCACTCGCAGCAAGGGGCCTTTGGGACAGATAGCCTCCCCAGCCTGGGAAAAGAAGCGAAAGCAGTGGTGTGCTAAACCGAAGTTTGTCCCCATAGAAATTGATGGTGCCAAAAACGGGACCGAAGTACGGCATGCAGTTAAACAGGGCATGCGCTTATCCGATGTGCACTTAAATGGAGTGCACTGTATTTGATATGTGAATGAAATATGATCTTTTCATGGCAAAAGTGCTGATAAATTCAATCTTTTATTTTCAGCAGATCAGTTACACCTCAGGAAATCTTGTCATGAGCGATACAGCTAAGTTTCCTTTTTTCTACCGGACTGTCCCCAGTGAGCTGCACCTCTGTGCTGGGATAGTCAAACTATTAAAACATTTTGGTTGGACTTGGGTCGGTATCATTGCATTTGATGATGAAAACAGCATGAGGGCTGTGCAGATCCTGAGAGAAGGAATTGAGCAGAGTGGAAGTTGCATTGAATTCATAGAAACCTTACGTCACTCCCGTTCACTCAGGCTTCAAAATACAGATATTTTCGACAATTTCAGTGCATATTCAAGTAAAGTGATTATTTTGTATTGTAATAAAGACTACAGAGAGATTATAAGACACACACCCATTTGGGAAGCACCTGGAAAGGTCTGGATCATCACAGAAGAATGGGGATTTTTCCACCCTTCATACAATGTTGATAGAAAAAACACCTTAGTTTTTGCTGTCGCGAAGAAGACTATTCCAAGCTTTCACAAATTTGTCCATGAGGTGAATCCTGCCATGTTTCCAAATGATTCATTCACAGAGATGTGGTGGAATGACTTGTGTAAGAACCAATGCCCCAAGAGCATCCAAAGACCCTGCAGCAATGATGAAACATTATTTTTCCAATTACACTGTGACTCTATAAACTCTGGAGATAATTATAACGTTTACAATGCTGTGTATGGCCTGGCACATGCATTGCATGACATGATCACTTCTGGTTCTTGGAATACCATCAAGAGGAGTGGAGAAAGTGAGAGATTTTTAGATGTTCTACCATGGAAGGTAATATCCTATGTTAGAAGAATGATATTTTCAGAAAGAAGTGATGGTATATGATTGCGCAGTGTGAGTGAATTCTAGATACGTTCCTTTCCTTATATATATATATATATATATATATATATATATATATATATATACTAGTAAAAAAGGCCCGTTTCTGACACAAATGAAACGGGCGCTAGCAAGGTTTTCCTTGGAGTGTGTATGTTTGGGAGAGTATGTGTGAGATTGTGTGTGAGAGAGAGAGAGAGAGTGAATGTGTGTGTGTTTGTGTGGTTTTTTTTTGTGTGTGTTTGTTTTGTGGCGGGAGGATGAAGGTTGGAAGGGGCGTTTGAATGAGTGTCTGTGTGTGTTAGTGGTAAGAGTTGTTTTTTAGGAACTCCCTTGGGGGGAACTCCCTTGGGGGGGGGGAGGCACAGATGGAGAAGTTGGAGGGGGTAGTGTTGGGCTTGTGTGTCTCTGTGTGTCAGAGGAAGAGAGACAGTGTTTATGAGTGTTAGAATGTGTGTCTGACAAATAGAGTGAATGTTTTTTTTATTGTCCTGGGTGTCAGTGATATAGGCATTGAGAGTGTGTGTGTGTGTGTGTGTGTGGGGGGGGGGGGGGGTTGTACTTAAATTAAGCTGTAGCTTGTTTCTTTATAGGGGAGTCAGTGTTTATGGTGGTGCAGGTGTTTGCATTTTTTTTCCTATCGCAGGTATGTGTGGAGAGAGAGATTGTGTGTGTGTGTGTGTGTGTGTGTGTGTGTGTGTGAGAGAGAGAAAGAGAGAGAGAGAGAGAGCGTGTGACTGTGTCAGAGTGTGTGTCACAGAGTGTATGAGAGAGATATTGTTTGTGTGGGAGTGACTGGCTATGTATGTGAGAGAGGTGGAGTTGTTTGAGAGACACATGTAGGTTATTTTTTTTGTGAAGTGTACCTTGTTCAAAAGTTGTTGTGGCAGCATTGAAGTGCTTCTTTTTTTTTTTTTTTATTCTTTGTTGCTTTTTTTGATTGTAGCAGAGTCCAGCCGGCTCCCCTTCTGCTTTCCCCTTCTGTTTCTGCTGTGGTTCCGCCCTCATTTCCTGTTTATGCAAGGGCGGGACGCTGATAGAGTAGGGGAAAGCTGAAGGGGAGCGGCTGGACTCTGCTTCTGTCAGGTTAGTGAACTGATTTTAATGCTATGGTTGGGCAGTAGGAAACAAAGGAAGGCTGATGATGTAGAAGAGGGAGCTTGATGGGAGGGGGTTAGTATGGGGGTGTTTAATGGTGACGGTGCGTGATTGGTGTGTTCCACGATGCTGCTCCTCCCCTCTTTTGTGCTGCTGAGTCTCCTCTCTTTTTGCCATGGATTTGCTCATGATTGGTGCGTTCTTCGATGCTTCTGAGGTGACATTTCGTTGCGTAGCAACGTTTCTGCGTTCCTACTCCTCCCCTCTTTTGTGCAGGTAGTTTTGATTGTTCCGCGATGCGTGTGATCCCATTCGTTCAGTGTGTGTTCTCCGCCCTTGACGTCATCACATTGTGACACGAGGGCGGGGCACACAGACTGCGATCAGTGTTGCCAGGTGGGTGGTTTTACCGCCCAATTGGGCGGTTTTCCGCGACCCGCCGTGGGAAATTTTTGCCCACGGCGGGTTGCGTTTTTTTGGGCTTGTTTTCTGTCTTTTGGGCGTTTTTTTGAGCGTTTTTTCGGCCGCGGGGGCCCCCCAGGCCGCCGCCACCCCCCTACCGCCGTCAACCCTCCCTCCTACCGCCATTAACCCTCCCTCCCTCCCCCGCCTACCGCCGTCACCTACCCCCGAGGTCCGCTTCCTCCTGCCGGCTTTTTAAAATATTGCTTCAGCCGGTAGGGGACCCCAACCCCCCGCCAGCACAGCCGCGGTCTTCTTTAACTTCTTCATCCTCGTTGTGCTGTGAAAGCTGCATGCATCCTTAGTTCCAGTTGGACGGAGTCTGACGTCGTGAAGCAATATTTTAAGAAGCCGGCAGGAGGAAGCGGACCTCGGGGGTAGGTGACGGCGGTAGGCGGGGGAGGGAGGGGGGTTAATGGCGGTAGGAGGGAGGGTTGACAGCGGTAGGGGGGTGGCGGCGGCGGCGGCCTGGGGGGCTATAATGTGCCCCCTCACTCTAGCCCCTGCCCCCCTACCGCCGAACCTCAGATACGCCCCTGGCTTCATGTCCAACATTGTAGACACACAGCTAATTGCAGAGATAAAAGCACATATAAAACCTACATATTTCTCTAAATATTTACCGGTAACTAAATATTTATCCTGCAGCTGTTGTGTTAAAAGGTTGGAAGAAAAGAACAGCTTTGAGGACTGCATGATAGTTGTTTTGGGGGCATGCCTATCGATCCTCTGGAACTGTGGAAATATCCAGCTCATTTTCGAAAGTGATCGCCGGCCATCTTCCGACACAAATCAGGAGATGGCCGGCGATCTCGCAAAAGCAGCCAAATCGGTATAATCGAAAGCCGCTATTTTGACACCATCGCCGCTTTCCCGTTGCAGAGCCGGCGAAAGTTCAAGGGGGCGTGTTGGCAGCGACGCGAAGGCGGGACATGGGCAGGCATGGGCGGGGTTACAAAATGGCCAGCTTTAGCCCATAATGGAAAAAAAAAAAAACGGCGATGAAGAGCATTTGGCAGCATTTACTTGGTCACCTTTTTTTCAGGTCCAAGCTTCAAAAAGGTGGCTGAACTGACCACATGACCACCGGAAGGAATCGGGGATGACCTCCCCACACTCCCCCAGTGGTCACCAACCCCCTCCCAGCATAAAAAAACAGGTTACAAATACTTTTTTGCCAGCCTCTATGCCAGCCTCAAATGCGTACCCACCTCCATGACAGCAGAATGTGTTCTGTCCTCCGACAGCCTTTGCCTGCTTGTGATGTGGCTCTGGGGTGAGTGTGGCACCTTTTCTGTTATTTGCACTGCAGAGTCACATCAGCAATGCATTGTGGTGGGTATAGGTATTGGTAGTTGGTAGGCTCTGCTTTTCCCCCTGCTTACTGGGTCAGAGTGTGCCCCGTTTTGTTTCCTGTTGTAGTCCATGCGGTAGTGGCCATTTTCATAAGACAGTTTTAGATCCCTTTCCTGTGTTACCCACGTCAGAGAACGTAGTTCTTACCTTGAATGTTGCTGAAAGAGGGCATTGTACACCATTGTGCCTGCTCTGACCTACTGCTAATCTTAGTACCAGGGGACTCTTTGCCAGTGGGGCACAACCTCTGATCTGCAGTTAACTGTGAGTAAACGTGGTTATTTCAAGAAAGGACTTTTTCAGAGAAATTAGTCTACAGGTGTGAACTGCTGTGCCAAAGTTATACAGCAGCAATAAGTCCTAGAGGCTGTATGCAGGTCCCTGGAGCAGTTTTAGTGGGTGCAGTACTTTTGTGGGTAGTGGGTTTTGGGGGGGGGGGGGGGGTTGGGGGGCTCAGCTCCAAAGTAAGGGAGCTATGCATGTGGGAGCTTTTCTGAAGTCCACCGCGGTGACCCCTAGGGAGCCCGGTTGGTGTCCTGGCATGTCAGGGGGGCCAGTGCACTAAAAATGTTGGCTCCTCCCATGGCCAAATGCCTTGAATTTGGCCGGGGTTTGAGATGGCCGACATAACTTTCCATTATCGCTAAAAAACGAAGCTGGTCATCTCAAACCCCGGCCAAATTCAAGGCATTTGGCTGGCCGGAACTGTATTATCGAAACAAAAGATGGCCAGCCATCTTTTTTGAAAATACGGGTCTGGCCAGCTGTTTGTGGTAAAGCAAACACCACAGAAGGTGATCTCTCCACAAGAGAACCAAAGACAAATGAACAACAGTGGATCAAATAAGAGTCCTCTCACAGTGTAAAATACCTTGAAAATCAGACGGCTCTCAGTAAATAAATTATTAACAGAGATATCTGCAGTCCCGGTACGAGAGTCTCTCGAATCCAAAGTGATCCCACAGTCCCAATAGACCCCTGACGCAGGCCTTTTGGCCGAAACACGTCACGTGTCGGGTTGTTTGATTGATTGTTTTGATTAAAGACCTTGTTTTGAAGGACGCCCACTGTGAGAGGACTCTTATTGGATCCACTGTTGTTCGTTTGTCAGCTGTTTGCGGTGCCACCAAAATACATCACTGGCCATGTATTTATTTTTGTTACATTTGTACCCCACTCTTTCCCACTCATGGCAGGCTCAATGCGGCATACATGGGGTAATGGAGGGTTAAATGACTTGCCCAGAGTCACAAGGAGCTGCCTGTGCCTGAAGTGGAAATTGAACTCAGTTCCTCAGGACCAAAGTCCACCACCCTAACCACTAGGCCACTCCTCGGTGCCGTTTGATTATTCCCCTCTATGTTTCCTAACAGAGTGTTATGAGATTAAATAAAGAGGACGCTTCTAACTTTTGCATTTTTGCATGAAAGCGTGGGCTAGCTTTTTTCCATAGTGATTTTTTGGAGACTTGTTTCTCACTATTGGTTTTGCATCTCTTTGCATTGGGCCGATGAGAGAAGACCGTTTAGGGTTTGTGTAACATTATTTCAGGTCAGGTACTTGAAATCAGCCCTGGGCAGTTGAGGTTTAGTTGTTTAAAGTTCATCTTTGAGTAATTGTGTCCTCTTTTTAAATTTCTTTAGGCAAAGTTATTTTGGCCATATTCAAGAATGTCATGTGTGGATTACGAAATTATTACTATTTGATGCTGAACTACCAATAGGTTTAACTGATGTTTTGCCTGAAATGTTTCTTACTATACACAAACAAAATTATGGGGTAAAAAGGTCATTTTTTTATAAACTTCAAAAATAAGCTTCAGAATGAAAAAAATGTTCCTAAAATCAGGATCAGATTGTATGTATTTAAAAGTTATAACCGCAGTGAGCTTCACTAATAGAAATGTCTCTCGTTTTCATTAGCTTCATCATTATCTGAAGAGCCTCCAGTTTAAGAACGTTCTGGGTGAGGAAATCTTTTTTGATGAGAACGGTGATCTCACCATTGGATATGATATTATAAATGTTGTCATTCTACCCGATGGGACAAGGATTAAAGAAATTGTTGGAAGTTATAACCCTTATGCTCACCCAGGTCAGGAATTTACTATCTATGAAGAGTCGATCATGTGGGAGAACACATTCAATGAGGTCAGATTTAAATTCAATTTAAGCTCATCATGTTGGCATTTAAGGCCCTTCACTTTGGCACCTTTGCCTCCCCCCTTACAACACTGCTCTCATTTCTTCTTACACCCCTTAGTGCAGAGCTCCAAAGGGCAGGGACAGGTCATGGGCATTCCCATAAATTACTCGTGTTGTTATGGAATACTTGCATTTGCCTACTTGCCATCAGTTGGGTGCCAGTATTTACACCAGCCTTTAGCAGGTATAAATGCTCACACCCAAAGTCAGGTGTGCAGTATTCACTAAGCTAAAATTCTGTAAAGGTCAATAGAATACTGTCATAGCACTCATTATTTCAGTGCCTTTCTTTTAAGAGCATAAGCACAGCCATACTGGGACAGACCAAAGGTCCATCTAGCCCACTATCCTGCTTCCAACAGTGACCAATCCAGGTCACAAGTACCTGGCATAAACCCAATTAGTAGCAACATTCCATGATACCAAGCCCAGGGCAAGCAGTGGCTTCCCCCTGACTGTCTCAATAGCAGACTGTGGACTTTTCCTCCAGAAACTTGTCCAAACCTTTTTTAAAACCAGATACGTAAACTGCTGACACCACATCCTCTGGCAATAAGTTTCCAGAGCTTAATTATCCGTTAAGTGAAAAAAATATTTCCTCCTCTTTGTTTTAAAAGTATTTCCATGTAACTTCTTTGAGTGTCCCCTACTCTTTGTACTTTTTGAAGGAATCTAGCTCACTGTGTGCCTGTTCCTTGTGATTTTTGAGGTTGCATAGCAATACCATGTTTTATAATAGGAGAAAGTATTTTTACACTCAATACATGGTTAAGCTCTGATTATCTGAAGGCGACGAAACAGTGCAACAAGACGGTGGCCATAGCCAGAAGGATGCTAGACTGTATAGAGAGAGGTGTAACCAGCAGAAGAAAGGAGGTTTTTTGCCCCTGTAGAAGTCATTGGTGAGGCCCAACGTGGAGTATTATGTTCAGTGTTTGAGGTCGTGTCTTGCTAAGGATGAAAAAGGACTTGAAGCGGTCCAGAGGAAGGCGACAAAAATGGTATGGGGCTAACACCAAAAGAAGTTTGAGACTGGAAGATGTGAATATGTATACCCTAGAGGAGAGGAACCACAGCTATTCAAATACTTGAAAAGTATTAATATAGAAATAAATATTTTCCAGAGAAGGGGAAATGGTAAAACTAGAGAACATGAACTGAGGTTGCAGGGTGGTAGACTTAGGAATAATTACAGGAAATTCTTCTTCACAGAGAGGTGTGGTTGATGCTTGGAATGCCCTCCCAAGGGAGGAGGTGAAGAAAATATGGTGGAGGAATCCAAATAGGTGTGGGATGAACACAAAGGATCTCTAATTAGAAAATGAATGGTATAAACAGCAAAATCTAAATGTTTGGTGGTGTGTTTGCTTGTTGAGTGGAACTTCAATGGCGACTCTGGTTGTGAAGAACTATGGCTGGTGCTGGGCAATGATCAAGTATCTTATATCACATTCATTGTTTGTTTAATCATGACTTGATAATGAGTGTGACTGTTAGGCCAACTGGATGGACTGTTCAGGTCTTTATCTGCCATTATTTGCTAATTTATCTACATATTTTCATGCTATATTCAGCAGTAATATTAATATAGCTTAACCTTCTGAATACACTGGACTAACCTTAAATAAATCAATTAACACTATAATGTTAGACCTGCTATGTCTGCAGTGTAATTTAATATCAATGGGTATGTTAACTGGATAGTAGCTGAATAGTATTGATATCTGTATAACATTAGGCCCTGGTCCTGGAACACCCTTGCTGCATCCTTTCCAGATCAAGAAAAATTTGGCAAAAATATATCTATTTTACAAGGCAACAAGTCTAAGCAAAAAATACCTTGTGTAGCTGAATGAAACTCACTGTGGATAAAGGTGTCACCTAAATGATTAAAGAAACATAAATGCTTATAAGATAAGCAACCAATGGTGAGCAGATCCATGAGGTAATTGTTCAGACTTGGAGGTAGAAAAGTAGGTTACAAAGACATCACCTAAAAAACCTTTTCTCGTAGCCCAAGTTTTATGATGGGACGAAGAATTCAGACTTATTTGAGAAAGCAGAGGTATTTTCTCATACTTTTAATCAAACCATTAAGGGTGACCAGCACAGAAACATTGCTGAAAACATTCCCCAATCAGCCTGAATGACTGATTCCAGGTCAAACCTATTTCGTATTATTTATATTTCCAATACAGTATTACCTCAAGTTAATCAGTTTCTTCTCAATCCTCAGACACCTCCAGAGTTCAGATGCAGCCCGAGTTGCCCTCCTGGGTCCAGGAAATTAACCAGGGAAGGAAAGCCTGTTTGCTGCTATGACTGTATCCTCTGTCCGGAGGGAGAGGTCTCCAGCCAAACTGGTGAGTGATTTCACGCTATAATGTGCCAGGCAATATTCATCCTTCATTGTAGACCCAACATGGGCCAACAAATATGCATGCACTCCTACCTTTTCTAAAACATCAACACAACTGAGCACATCCTGATCTGGAGATCTCAATCACAATCTCAGTATTTTATTAAAAATGAGTCTTTGCCTCTCGTAGTGGAGTACTACTACTACTGTGTCTAATCCAAACAAAATGTGCTGGATACCACTAGCAAAACTAATCACACCCCGATTGAATAAGACATATGGAATCCTTTAAAAAATCCATTTCAGGTGAAAGTTCATCTAAAAGATAATTCATGATTTCATTTACAGGAAGTTCATCATTCATTATTTGTTTAATGTTTGCTACTGTCTATCATTTTGAAACAAGCCTTACTATAAAGGAAAAGTTGCTGTCCTATAACTGATGCTATTTGTGAGATAATGGAAATTTTTTTTCATTCTCAGATATAGACACTTGTAGAAAATGCCCAGAGGACCAATGGCCCAATCAGAAGAGGGATGCCTGCATCCCAAAAGTGATATCCTTCCTGACCTATCAAGAGCCTTTGGGGATAACTTTGACTTTCATCTGTATTTTCTTAATTCTCATTAATACTGTCATTTTGAGGATCTTTATTCGTTACAAAGATACCCCCATAGTGAAAGCCAACAACCGAGACCTCAGTTACATTCTCCTCATCTCCCTCATGCTCTGCTTCCTCTGTTCCATGGTATTCATCGGCCACCCTGACAAAGTGACCTGTGTTCTCCGACAGACTGCCTTTGGGATCAGTTTTTCCATCGCTCTCTCCTCTATATTGGCAAAAACCACCACTGTGGTCTTGGCCTTTCATGCCACCAAGCCTGGAAGAAAGCTCCGGAAATGGATGGGTTCCAGGATCTCAATTTCTGTAGTCCTTTTCTGTTCCCTCATTCAAACTGTTCTGTGTCTTGCCTGGTTGTTCACTGTTCCCCCATTCCCATATCTTAATATGAAATCAGAAATTGGAAAAATACTAACTGAATGTAATGAAGGGTCAATAGTTGCATTTTACCTTGTTTTGGGTTACCTGGGATTTCTGGCTGGCATCAGCTTCATCGTAGCTTTCCTAGCAAGAAATCTCCCCGACAGGTTCAATGAAGCCAAGTACATCACCTTCAGCATGCTGGTGTTCTGCAGTGTCTGGATCTCCTTCATCCCAACGTACCTTAGCACCAAGGGCAAGTACATGGTGGCAGTGGAGATATTTGCTATCCTGGCTTCTAGTGCTGGACTCCTGGGCTGTATCTTTTTCCCTAAGTGCTACATTATTCTGCTGAGACCTGAAAAGAACAGCAGAAAATTCTTATAGAAAAAACTAGAATTCTTAATAAATGATTTATTCATTTAAATATTGTTATCAGTTGTTGGGCAAGTCCAAGTTGAATGTCCTTTTTTTTTTAACCCAAAAACTACATCTTTGGTTGAAGCCATCCTAAATTTCATATATTTTGTATTATAGCTGAAATTAGATATTATACACAATTTCTATGTATCATTAAGTAGATGTGAAGGGGCATAATCGAACGGAAACGTCTATCTCCATGGGCGTTTATCTCCGAGAACGGGTCCGTGAAGGGGTGGACCGAACCGTATTTTCGAAAAACATGGACATTTATCTTTGTTTGAGCTGGGCGTTTTTGTTTTTCAGCGATAATGGAAACCGAAAGCGCCCAGCTCAAAAACGAATAACTCCAAGACATTTATTCGTGGGAGGGGCCAGGATTCGTAGTGCACTGGTCCCCGTCACATGCCAGGACACCAACCGGGCACCCTAGGGGGCACTTTTACAAAAAAAAAAAAAAAGGTAAAACAGCTCCCAGGTGCATAGCACCCTTCCCTTGGGTGTTGAGCCCCCCAAATCCCCCTCAAAACCCACTGCCCACAAGTCTACACCATTACTATAGCCCTAAGGGGTGAAGGGGGGCACCTACATGTGGGTACAGTGGGTTTGGGGGGCGGTTTGGAGGGCTCCCATTTACCAGCACAAGTGTAACAGGTGGGGGGGGGGGGTGGGCCTGGGTCCACCTGCCTGAAGTCCACTGCACCCCCTAATAACTGCTCCAGTGACCTGCATACTGCTGCCAGGGAGGTGGGTATGACATTTGCGGGTGAAAATAAAAAGTTGTGAAACGGCATATTTTGTGGTGGGAGGGGGTTTGTGACCACTGGGGGAGTCAGTGGAGGTCATCCCCGATTCCCTCCAGTGGTCATCTGGTCATTTAGGGCACTTTTTGGGGCCTTATTTGTGGAAAAACAGGGTCCAGGAAAAGTGCCCTAAATTCTCGTTAAAAACGCATATTTTTTTTACATTATCAGCGAAAGGCGCCCATCTCTGATCGGCCGATAACCACGCCCCAGTTCCGCCTTCACCATGCCTTCGACACGCCCCCATCAACTTTGTCCAAATTCGGCTTTCGATTATACCGCTTTATTCATTTTTGTGAGATAAACGTCTATCTCCCGATTTGGGTCACAATATAGGCGTTTTTCTATTTCGATTATAAGCAGGATAGTGGTTAATAATAAATAAAGTTGTTGTTGTTGTTATCTTTTTGTTCTAATAACTTCATTTCTGAGTCATTATTCACTCAATGGGATAAGACTTGGGGCTAGTTAGCAAAGGGGATGGAATTTGATATACTACAGTTCCGTGGTTACAATCAAACAGTTTCCATATTATATACAGGTACCTATTTTGTACCTGGGGCAATGGAGGGTTAAGTGACTTGCCCAGATTCACAAGGAACTGTAGAGGGAATTGAACCCTGTTCCCCAGGTTCTCAGTCTACTGCACTAACCATTAGGCTCCTCCTTCATCACTCTATTTACTGACAGCTGTTGTGTGTAGATAAAAAAAATTGACAGATGATGATTTTCAAAGTCACTTGGCCCTCCATTGCCCCAGGTACAAATAAGTACCTGTATATAATATGTAAGCCGCATTGGGCCTGCCATGAGTGGGAAAGCGCGGGGTACAAATGTAACAACAAATAAATAAATAAATAAAGTGTTTTACATTTGATTTTCTTCTGCTAACTTTCACCTGATACAGTAGGGATTTTCATGGTGAAATATGTTCAGGGAAGCAGTGCACTAAAGAGTAACAAAGTTGACATATAATTCACATGTAAATCCACTAAATTTGGTACTGTTCCCATTGTAAAAAAAAAATGCTCTGCATTTTGGAAGGTTTTTCCTTTCTCCTTTACAGCACAATCTTTACTTCAGCTGAGGTAGGCCAGTCCACCCCAACTGGCCCGAGGCAGGTCACCCCCCCTGGACCATGAGGTATCTGCAATGTGCTTTTTTTTTTGCTGTCTCCATCTGGAAAAATGGTGACGTTTGACAGGAAGAAAGACAATCATGCCCCATGCAATAATCCGTGGTGTGCGCCGTTTTTCTGTCTGCATATTTTTTTAAATGCAGCGGTACTTTGCATTCTTTCAGGGAGTGAAAGTACTTTTGGCAAATGCATTAGAAGACTTTGTGCTGAAACTCAGTGCTCCGTTCTAACATACAGATTATTACATCTGTACCTTGACTGCACATAACCAGTGAACTCTGTTCCAGGAAAACAGTCTACAGTAATTGTAAAAGTGCTAAAAAGAAAAGAACTCCGTAATGTACAAAGGAAAGAAATAGGGAGAATAGAGTTATAAAGCACCGAGGCCCTGATGCGCAAAAGTCGTAAAAAAAAAAATATGTGCACTTATATCCGTAGTTAAAGTTACTGGGGCCAATATTAAAAGCAATTTAAGCAGCAGGCAGGAGCAGAGGAGAAGCCTAGTGGTTAGAGCACCAGTCTTGACATCCAGAGGTGGCCGGTTCAAATCCCACTGCTGCTCCTTGTGATCTTGGGCAAGTCACTTTACCCTCCATTGCCTCAGGGACAGGGAAATACCCAGTGTACCTGAATGTAACTCACCTTGAGCTACTACTGAAAAAGGTGTGAGCAAAATATAAATAAATATATGGACTCGGGCTCATCTGGGTAAATATTGAAGAGTCAGATGACCCCTGATGAAGACTAGTTATAGCACTCGCACATAGGACACGAAGGCACCGCACATGAGCAATGGACTCCACCCACACTATGCCTGAACTATGATCTTAAACATACCTACAGATTTGTCTTGTACAAGTGAATAATCTTCCTGTCATCATATGACCTTTTATGTAACATATGATGGGGTAATTTTATAAAGTGATTGGAAAAAGTATGCAAAGAGAATCATGTAGCTGATAAACAGTACACTCGAGCCTTCGGCGAGGACGTAGAAACAGCCCTAACAGAATGTGCCTGAGGAAAGATGGAGGTTCTTTTCCTGAAAAAAACACAAGCTGAAGCAATTAAATCCTTAATCCACCGAGCAATGGTCAGCTTTGAGGCTGCATTCTCCTGATTTTACCCTATGAACACAAAAAGGTGATCCGACCAGCACTGACTTTAGGGTACTGAAGAAGCATCCGGCGGACATCAAGCAAATGCAACAACTCAAAGAACTTTCCAGAGACCTCCCTGGTGAAAGAAGGGTGAAAAGAAAGTCATAAACTACCTTAGGGAGAAAATAAGGCACAGTATGAGTATAGACACCAACCTCAGTAAAATGTAGGAAAGGATCCCTACATGAAAGTCAGAAACCACCTTATGGAGAAAAGAAGGCACAGTATGAATGGAGAAACCAACCTCAGTAAAATGTAGGAAAGGATCCCGATGAGAGTGCCTGAAGCTCAGAAATCTGCTGAGAAGTCATTACCATGAGAAATACGGTTTTCAAGGTAACGTCCTTGAGCCATGCCTTCTGAAGGAGCTCAAAGGGCACACTTTGAAGAGAATGAATGACCATATTAAGATTCCATGCAGGTCAAGGGGGAAAATAGATAGTTTGATTCACCCCCTTTAGAAAATGAAGAATGTCTGGATGCGTGGCGAGAGAGGACCTCTGAATTCAACCCTGATAACAAGCCACCTGCACTGTAAGTGAGTTTTAGGAGAGGCCTTTTTTACGCTCATCCTGCAAGAAGGCCAAGATATGTAGCAAAGAAGCGTGAACGGGAGACACTGCCCATTCCGAACACCAAGATTCAAAAAACTTCCAGGTCCTAGCATAAGCCATAGAGGTAGATCTCTTCCTCGCTTGAAGCAGAGAATCGATGATATATTTCAAGTAACTGTTTCTCCTCAACTTTGACCTTTCAAGAGAAAGGCCATAAGACCAAAGGGGTTGAACCTCCGTCTGGATTGGTCCCTGCATCAGAAGGTTTGGGCAAAGAGGAAAATGGTAAGGGTTGTTTACTAGTAAGCAAACCAGATCTGCATACCAAGGCTTTCAAGGCCAATCTGAAATAATCAGAACCACCAGATCTGGATGTCCAAGGATCCTGTGAAGGACCCTCCCTATCATGGGCCAAGGATGAAAGACAGAGAAGGGCTGGCCAAAATTGAAGAAGTCAGTACAGGAAAGTAGGGGTGGACCAGGAAATCTCATTGAAGCAACTTTATTCAGCACCAGATATGTTGTATATGACCCAAGATGGTCCCGTGTTTCGACGGAACAACTGTCTGCCTTGGGGATCAAACACTATATGTAAAATATATAAATACATAGAAATCATTGAAATCATAAAACATTAAAATCATAAAACATCAATAAATATGCATACATAAAAACCATAAAAATTGTTGCTGTGCACCCCCCCCCCCCGGTGCAGCGGCGTCCATCCCCCCAGGGTGCAGCAGGACCCCCCCCCCCCAGCGCAATGACCCCCCCCCTTGGGTGCTTTCTTGGCTGCTGGGAGCAGCCGTGCAGCTGTCAGCTCCCTGCTCCCTCTGCCCCGGAACAGGAAGTAACCTGTTCCGGGGCAGAGGGAGCAGGGAACCAGCGGAGCTGACAGACGCGCAGCTGCTCTCTGCACCCTCCAGCAGCATGCACCCGGGGTGAACCGCCCCCACCGCTCCACCCTTGGTACGCCACTGGAAAAGATTTACCTTCTCGATGTAAGGAGAGAGGCAGTGTAGCTGTTGCAAATAGTAGAAGCAGCTCTTGAAGCTTTCTTGGATTTGGGGAATCAGAGTAAGTGTTGAATCTAACTGTATTCCAAAGTTCCTGACTTATGATTTGAAGGGGGGTTCGTACTTCCCAAAAGGGATTTTGCTGTCAGTTATGTATCCACTTTTGTTAGGGACCCAGAGAAGCTCGTTTTTACTTGGGTTCAGGCAAAGTTTGTTGTGTTTTGCCCATTCTTGAATTGATGTTAGATAGGTAATCAGTTTATTCGAGGCTGTAGGTAAGTCAGGTTCAATGGGTATGAGTAGCTGCACATCATCCACATAGATGTAGAACTGAGTGTCCATTGACCGAATCAGCTCAGCTAGTGGCTTGAGGTAGATATTGAACATAATAGGTGACAGTATCGATCCTTGTGGTACCCTGCAGGTCAGTGTCCATGGTGGTGATGACCTGCTACCAAACATTATGGATTGTTGCCTGTCTGATAGATAGGATCTGAACCAGGCAAGTACTGTTCCATTAATACATGTTTCTGTCTGTCATGCTAGCAGGATATCATAATCCACAGTGTCAAAAGCTATAAGGCACATACTTGATGGGCAGGGATCGAGGGAGCAGATAGTTGTTCAAAGGTCTTTTAGGATTTTGTCAAGGCTCTCCTCTGTCATTAGGTTAAAAGTGTCACATCTGTTTCTGTCAGGAGGGGGTGAGTTTGTGCACCCCTGATTGACAGGTTGGGGACTGGGTGGGATTGCCTGTAAATCCTGGTGGAGACTTTTAATTTTGTTGTCAATGTATGCAGCAAAATAATTGCATTTCAGTTTAGACTGGGCAGGCTGGTTCTGCTGTGGCGGTTGAAAATACAGATTGATAAAAGTGTATATTAAAAAAAATAGCCAATAAGGACCAGGTATGTAAGAATCATGGTCAACTCGTGAGTATTCATCATACAGATAAACATGATAAAATGATGTAATATAAGTACTTAAATACATAAGTACATAAGCATCGCCATGCTGGGACAGGCCAAGTGTCCAACGAGCCCAGCACCCTGTCACCGACAGCGGCCAAAAGAACAAGCAATTTGTCCCGCCCATCCTAGAAATACTGTATTCCCTCGTCCATTCAATAACATTCTATGGCTTTTTCCTTCAGGAAGCCGTCCAACCCTTTTTTGAAGTCCGCTAAGTTAACCGCCTTAACCACCTTTTCTGGCAGAGAATTCCAGAGGTTAACTACGCATTGAGTGAAGAAAATTTTTCTCTGATTCGTTTTAAATTTACCACACTGCAGCTTCATCGCATGCCCCCTTGTCCTAGTATTTTTGGAAAGTGTAAACAGAAGCTCCACATCGACCCGTTCCATTCCACTCATTATCTTATAGACCTCTATCACATCTCCCCTCAGCCGCCTTTTCTCCAAGCTGAAGAGCCCCAGCCTCTTCAGCCTATCCTGATAGGGAAGCCGTCCCATCCCCTGTATCATCTTTTTTGCCCTTCTCTGCACCTTTACCAATTCCACTATGTCTTTTTTGAGGTGCGGCAACCAGAATTGAACACAATACTCGAGGTGCGGTCGCACCATAGAGTGATACAATGGCAGAATAATATCCTTATTTTTGTTTTCCATCCCTTTCCTAATGATACCCAACATTCTATTTGCTTTCCTAGCCGCAGCAGCGCATTGAGCAGAAGTTTTCAACATATCACCAACGACGACACCTAGATCCCTTTCACGGTCCGTGACTCCCAACGCTGAACCTTGCTTGATGTAGTTATAGTTTGGGTTCCTCTTTCCCACATGCATCACATTGCACTTGTTCACATTAAACGTCATCTGCCATTTAGACGCCCAGTCTCCCAGTCTCGTAAGGTCCTCTTGTAGTTTTTCACAATCTTCCCGCGATTTGATAACTTTGAATAACTTTGTGTCATCGGCAAATTTAATTACCTCACTAGTTACCCCGATCTCTAGGTCATTTATGAATATGTTAAAAAGCAGAGGTCCCAGCACCGATCCCTGAGAGACCCGCTAACTACCCTTCTCCATTGCGAATATTGACCTTTTAGTCCTACTCTCTGTTTCCTATCTTTCAACCAGTTTTTAATCCACAGTAAGACAATACTTCCGATCCCATGTCCCTCTAATTTCCTCTGTAGTCTTTCATGAGGGACCTTATCAAAGACTACAGAGGAAATATCCTTATAAAGCAAATAAAAATGTATGATAAAAAAAGGGGAAGGGAGTGCAGAGCAAACAATAGGAAAAAAGTTTTAAAAATATATAAAAAGAGGCACTAAAATATCACTAACATGGTGATACTAAAGATAAAACAACAGTGCGATGTAAAAAAGTTGGTTAAAAAAGAATAAAGCTAAATCCACTACAAAAACCATGCACTGTGCCTTCCTAGGGTGGTTATGGCGCAATGGGGAGAAAATATAGAACCATGGAATGCACCAAGTGAAAATGGTGTAGAGGTAATCCTGAAAACTCAAAGGGCCAAAAAAGGAAAAAATAAAAAGCAAAAACTAAAAAGGAAAAAAATATAAAATTAAAACTGCCGATGTTGGAACAAAGTGCTGAGAACATGTTGATAAAAAAAAAATCCTCAGAAGCCACACTGGTAATGTGGAGAGCTCATACAAAGCACATCCTTTCCCAATGGCCAAAATGCACATCTGAGGCCTCAATAACCCAACTTCTTTCTACCTTGAGTTCCTGCACTCCAGTATTCCTCTACCCCGGCAACCATCTGATCCCGATATGAACGGGATTCAATTTACTAGTAGAAGTCCGGAGCCCATCACACCTGTCCTGGAGTTGTGCCAGAGCTTCTGTATGTCTTACCATGGCTTCCTGCATTAGGCCACTCTGAGCAGGCTCCTCTTCTGTGTATAAACTCTAGCTCCAGTATTCCCGGCACTGATAAGTGCTGCTTTCTGATGTCTCTGGCCGCCTCAACTAGACACAGCGTGCCACTTTCCACAACTGTGCAGTTACTTCAGTGTGTGATCCCTTGTTCTGTCTTTGGTGAATGCCTGTCAGTGTTTTGTGTGTGAAGAAGTCATTTAAACTTCTTTTGTGAATGGTAATAATGGTGGGTAGGGAGATCAGGGGAGGGGGCAGGGAGTAGAGCGGATTGGGGGGCCTCCAGCATGTCTAACATGGCTCAGGAGAATGTGTGTGGAAAAAATATGTCTTACCTGATAATTTTCTTTCCTTTAATCACAACCAAACACATGTTAAAAAATTCTTCATGTGTTTTAAAAAAAAAAAAAAAACACACTTTTTTGCAATCTTCCAATGGCATTTATAATTTTGCTTCCTGCTTCCTTCCTCCATATTGTGGACTATAATCCAATGTAAAGATATTATCTTTAGTGGACAATGTTTATTTTGTCTATTTGAAATATATTTGTGGAATATTGGTACTGATATGTTGGTATATCTGTTCAAAGTTTACTCTTTGTAAAATTTAAAATTCAATAAAGAAAAGAATTAAAAAAAAACCTTTTATTAACAGGAATGAATGAAACTTGCCATATCCATTTCCTGAATTAAGGGAAATAGTCTGCAAATGATCTGGAATTAAACGTTTGAGTTCCCTAACTGTACAATACAATGTTCTTACAGTGTATGACTTTAACAGGAAGAAAATGCCAGTCTGAGCATTTTGAAAGTGCTTGATATGCTGACACAGACTGTGTATGGTGCACAGCAGCCAAGGGATAGATTAGACTAAGTTAGGTTACTTTAGAGAGATAGAAAGTTGGATAGAGGGAAATGTGGGGCATTAATGGGAACATAGAAGGAGGCTAAGAGAGAGGGGCAGATACTGTATAAGGAAGAAAGGATAATGAATTTGAGGGACGGCCTCCCAGTGAAGACGAAAACAGTATCTGAATTTAAGAAAGCTTGGGACAACTGCATAGGATCTCTAAGGGAGTTAAAGGGAGAGTAGATGGTATGGGTGAGGAGACTGCATAGGCCATAGGGTCTTTGCCTACATTTTCTATGATTCCCTGGATTCTCAGCCCAGTAAGCTAACTATTAGGTTCCTCCTCCAGAGAACTTGGTATAGACAGTGGTGGAGATAAAGAAGCAGCCTGACCATTGTTCCATTATCTCTTCCAGAACTTATGGGGGTCAATAGTTAGTCAGCTTGATAACTGGCTTAAAATAAAAGTTGACACTGATGTTTAACATAATCCATAAAGTCAAGGCCATTATCTATATAGGTAGTAAGACTGAATCTATTGAGAGTATGGGGGCCTCGCTGGCTTTATGTGTTTAGCTTAAGCCATATGAATAAATCTGTATCAAGCAGATTTAATTATCGCAAAGCCTTGTGGTTAAAGATGAGAAAGATGGGGTGCAGGATGGTAGTAATGGGGATCAGATGTGCTCTGCTATTCAAAGTGTTGGATTACCAAGGAAGGGACACAATAGACTGTGCTGGAGAGATACTATGTATCAATCTCACTAACTGGAATCTCAGATGTATCCAAAGCAGTATAGACACATTAACTATGCAGAGTGGAGGGGCTTTTACATTTTTTTTATGTTACCATCAACTGTATTACAATGTTGTGTTGTACTCTGGTCCACACACACATTCCAATGAAATTAATATTTGTCTCGAAGTTAATGAAAATAGAAGATCCATAAGGTTATATTTAAAAGAAATAACCTATATTTCATGGTAAATGTAGATGTCAGGAGCAGATATCCCTTAAGGATGAACCTCTGAGCTGCAGAGCCCAACAGAGACCACATAATGTCTTCACAGGTGTTGGAGCTCAGCTAGAAATAGAGTGGTCACCTCACCATAAACATTATAATTTTGCTGTCTTTCTTCATCCTCCTTGTGCGTAAATGCACAGGTCTTCACTGCAGTTTTATACTTAATGTTGTTTGCTCATCATTCAAATTAGAAAGCACCATCATGAACCATGCAGCATCTCCTGCCATGCCCAGCTATAACATTTGCAGCAGGAAGAGCAAGTATTATCACAGCATTAAAGATGGAAGATCGTCTGGTTCTGATTGTGTTGATGCTTTATGACATCCTGTGGAAGACAGCTGAGTGTCAGTGCACACTTGCAAACTACCTATCAACAGAGCTACGACTAGGTTACCATAGGGATGGGGACATTACGATCGGGGGACTTGTTACTGTAGAAACCTTTAACCTATATCATCAGCCATCCTTCACAACTGTTCCCCCATTTGTTGGACTAAGCTTGTAAGTAGCATCCTGGCTTTGTTTTTATATAAACAAATCAACATAATATGATCCAATAACTATTCATCGATGTGGTGACACTCAAAAAGTTTTTTTGGAGGAAAAGCCTCAAAAGATATCGGGGACACTCTGTTGTTGATTACTTACAAGCTAAGTAAACCTAAAGGAGCCCCCTCACTCCTCATGGGCATAAAAACCTCCACTCACTTCTTAAACCATGATTTTTGTTTTGCTAGACTTTTGATACAAAATTCAAACTTATCTTTGCAGATTCCTGCATCAGGGTCCATGGCGTGCTTGACTGTCTTCTGCAAAAAAGCACATTTTGCAGAAGACAGTCAAGTATGCCACGGACCCTGATGCAGGAATCGAAACCTTGGCCAAAGTTGGCCATGGATAGTTACATGAGACTCAACAACTGCAAAGATAAGTTTGAATTTCGTATCAAAAGTCTGGTAGAGTCTAGCAAAGCAAAAATCAAGGTTTAAGAAGTGAATGGAGGTTTTTATGCCCGTGATGAGTGAGGGGGCTCCTTTAGGTTGACTTAGCTTGTAAGTAATTAACAACGGAGTGTCCCCGATATCTTTTGATGCTTTTCCTCCAAAAAAACTTTTTGAGTATCACCACATCAATGAATAGTCATTGTATCATATTATGTTGATTTGTTAGGATAACGGTGGGATCCTTTGCCAAGCTCTATGTGTATATATAGTTTAGTTTTTATATGAGACAGGCTTGACGGTTTTATTTTTGGTGGGTCAGTGGAGTGAACTGCAAATATAACCAGATGACATTTTACTAATTATCTCACATTTAAGTCTGAGTATTTTCCCTTTGAAAGGTGCTCTGGGAAAAATGGACCCGCTAAGATTTTCATCTGCTTTATCTGTGAATATTTTTCCTTAAAATCATTGTGAAAATACACAACTAGATGTGTTGTCTCTCTCAAAACCTTTTGGGAAGGTAAAAATATATTTTTCACTGCGTCCACTTTTTCTAATGAACAGAGTGAAAAGTTTGCAGACAGCTTTAGATCTTGGGTAAACATATTGTGAAAAGTGACCTCCCTGCATTTTTCGAAAGCACCTTTGCATTCTGGCGCTGTTTTGTATTGAATTACTTTAGGTATGCACCATACTCTCCATGAAAGAACAAATTCAGATCTTTTTTTTTTTTTTTTTGAGGTTCTCCCCTTCTTAATTCCTTTGACATCCTGTTAATATTCAGTTTTTCATTCTTTTGAAAATACTGCTTGTTTGTACCTTCTTCAAATCAGGTAAGTACTTGAAACCTTGTATTATATTCTCCTTTGCTTCTTCTATCAAGAGTATCTTTAGCTCCTTCAGCCCCTCTGTGTGTGACTTATTCTGCAGGCTATCCACCATTTTGCTCACGTTCGTAAGAATTACCTCCATCCTAATTCTCCTTTAGTGCAGAAACTTTACTTCAGTTGAGGTAGCCACCCGAGCAACCTAGTAGCCACAGCATCCCTGGCCTTTCACTATCCCCATTAGGTGTCACCATTTTTCCAGATAGCAGTAGAGAAACAAACATGCCTGATGCAGCAATTCGTAGTGTGTGCTATTTTTTTTATCATTGGACATTTTCTAGTGTATCAGTAGTTAGTTTGTCATTATTTTACTGTGTCAAGAGTAAAGTTTTGCACCTGCATTAGAGCATTTTGTGCTGAAGCTCAGTGCAATGCTGTAATGCACAGGTGATTACATCTGACGCTTGACAGCACATAACCAGTGAAGTGTTTGCCCGAATATCCAGTGAAACATAAAAACAAACAATCTATGCAGTAAGATTTAGGAAAGTTATTTGTGTGAACAGTTTTCAAGCACTGATGTAGTAATCTGAGATGTTCTGTGAGTTGTCTGCCATTTTGCACAAAAGTCAACTAGAGTTAGCCGTAAAAAAATGAATTGGATAATAATCTTTTCCATGAAACATTAAAATACTCAAATTCATTGAGGTTTAATGGTCTTATCCCACTTCACCTCCTCTTCCTCCTTGTTCTTAGCCCCTTCTTCTCTTTTCTTTCTCCCTGCACTCTGGGTCACATCGTCACCTGTGGCTGATGCGAACTTCCGCTAACATTTCCAGCTGTTCCTTCATGGATCTGGCCTTCTTTTTTTTGGTGGGTATTGGGAATTTCTACCTGTACTTCCATCTAGGCCATCTCTCCTGATACCAGTTCCTCTCCCAACCTCCTTTGGCTCCTGAATAATCCTGAGTGAGGAGTTTATATTATTTACTTGTTACATTTGTATCCCACATTTTCCAACCTATTTGCAGGCTCAATGTGGCTTACATAGTACCATAAAGGCGATCGCCAATTCCAGTATGAACAAATACATGAATGTTTTGGTAGAATAAGATTCAAGTGTAATAGACATATAGGTCATAGAGAGGGATAGTTCATTTGTGTCCATACAAGCTTTGGTTTCGTTCTGTTGCAAGGTGTCAGCATTTAAGTTGGGTTGGTGTGATATGCTTTTTTGAACAGGTTGGTGTTTAGTGATTTCCGGAATTTTAGGTGGTCATATGTTGTTTTCATGGCTTTGGTTAGTGCGTTCCATAGTTGTGTGCTTATGTAGGAAAAGCTGGATGCATAAATTGATTTGTATTTGAGTCCTTTGCAGCTTGGGTAGTGGAGATTTAGGTATGCTGGTGTTGATCCTGTTGTGTTTCCGGTTGGTAGGTCTATGAGGTCTGTCATGTATACCAGGGTTTCGCCATAGATGATTTTATGGACCAGGGTGCAGATTTTGAAAGTGATATGCTCTTTGATTTGAAGCCAGTGTAGTTTTTCTCGGAGGGGTTTGACGCTTTCGAATTGCGTTTTTCCAAATATAAGCCTGGCTGCCATGTTATAAGCGGTCTGGAGTTTCTTTAAGATTTGTTCTTTGCATCCTGTATAGATTCCATTGCATTAGTCTACATGGCTTAGTGTCATTGATTGTATCAAGTTGCGAAATGCTTCCCTTGGAAAGAATGGTTTCAGGCGTTTGAGTTTCCACATTAGTTCAGCTGTATATGGATGAGCTGAGAAACAGTGGTGCTAAGGTCCAGTAATTATGGGTTTGTGCATGTTATTAGGATGTGCATTTATCTGCTGCAGCCTGAGTGGATGACTGAAGAATAGAAAAATTATGGGAGGAGGGAGAGAGAGGAAAGAAATGCAGTTAATTTCTGCTAAACCTGGAGCATGCACCTGTGGGTCTTTGTTATTAGACCAACATGTAAAGCTTGTAACAAACTATCTTCTAACCCTAATCTTAAGTCTTTTTCACTCTTGTGTATTACTAATGTCTGTGCTTCTCTATCTTATACTTTGATGCTAATTTCATATTTTAATGATATTTATTGTCCTTGAAGTCCTGTTCCATTGAACTATTACAACTTCCTGGCCTTTGTGTCTGCGGTGGAGGAGATTAACAACAGCTCGGAGCTCTTACCCAACCTCACGCTGGGGTTCCACATTGATAACCCTTATGACAACTTTTTCTTAATGTATAGAGCTGCTATGAATATATTTTCAGGAATGGACACCGGGATCCCAAACTACAGCTGCAAAACATCTGGTCCACTGTTTGCTGTTATTGAAAGTCTTCCACCTGAGCATTCGAGCCAGTTTTCCAGCCTGTCCGGGATATACCACTACCCACAGGTCAGTGATCATCTTTGATTTCACTTTATTCCCTCTTCTGTAATCATTTCTTAATGAATTTAAACCTTTAGCAGGATGAAACCAAATTATTAACAACTCTCAATTAACTCTGAAAAACGGTAGAAATTAAAATTTTCTAAAATGAACTACATGGAAGTAAATAATGTGTCAAATATTTAGTCATCAGAACAGTGGGCTGAGACACCCTATCAGGCTTATTTTTGAAAGTGATCGCCAGCAATCTTCTGACATAAATCAGGAGATGGCCGGCAATCTCGCAAAAGCGGCGAAATCGGTATAATTGAAAGCGGTGTTTTTGACACCATTGCCACTTTCCCATCGCCGAGCCGAGTTCAAGGGGGCATGTCGGCGGCGTAATGGAAAAAAAGAGCGTCGTTAAGCAGTATTTCGACGCGTTTACTTGGTCCTTTTATTTTCACAACCAAGCCTCAAAAAGGTGCCCCAATTGACCAGATGACCACCGGAGGGAATGGGGGATGTCCTCCCCGTAGTCCCCCAGTGGTCACCAACCCCCTCCCACACTAAAAAAAAAAAAACAAATAAAAACCTTTTCTGACCAGCCTATATGCCAGCCTCAAATGCCATACCCAGCTCCCTGACAGCAGTATGCAAGTCCCTGGAGCAGTTTTTAATGGGTGTAGTGCACTTCAGGCAGGCAGATCCAGGTCCATCCTCCTGGTATTTCTTATAACTTCAACCTCCATTGCTTCTGGTTCAAACTTTATGACCAATGTGTTTAATATGTATGATGTATTATTTGATCACATGAATATAAATGATTAATCCTCATTGCAATCCGTAGTCTGAGATGGAAATTCCTTGCAAGTAATGATTTATTATATAATAACCAAACTAGTGAATATTTGTGTGTGTGTGCGGGGGGGGGGGGGGGGGGGGGGCAGGGGTTTATGCAGCAGTTTAATTGTAACTATTAACTTTTCCTGAAAGAAACAGACCAAAGTATCAGGTAGCCTGACTTCTACTTCCTGGAAGCAAAGGGAAATTACTCTAACTGATCCCAAGCCAAAAGAAGAATAAAATAAACAGTCATACTACTTTTTGTGGCAAGCAAGATCCTGTTCCAAGTAATGGCAGCTGCTAGATTTATTCTTTTAATGCTGACTGTAGCCAGTGAATTCTCCAGATGGTGAGCCTCACATGTGAGCCTCAAATTAAAGCCACAGTGATACAGAGGGATCATTGAGAAAGTCCAATGTTTAGAAAAATCTATCAGGCTTATTTTCAAAAGAGAAGGGCGTCCATCTTTCCACACAAATCGGGAGATTGGCGTCCTCCCAGGGTTGCCCAAAGGCACAACCGAAAGCCGATTTTGGGCATCCCCAACTGCTTTCCATCGCGGAGATGACCAAAGTTCCCGGGGGCATGTCAGAAGCATAGCGAAGGCGGGACTGGGGCATGCTTTACACATGGGTGTTGTCGGCCGATAATGGAAAAAAGAAGGGTCTGTTTTTTTCTTACCTCAAAAAGGTGCCCGAACTGACCAGATGACCACTAGAGGGAATCGGGGATGACCTCCCCTTACTCCCCTAGTGGTCACTAACCCTCTTCCAGCCTAAAAAAACTTTTTAAATATTTTGTGCCAGCCTCAAATGTCATACCCAGCTCCCTGACAGCAGGATGCAGGTCCCTGGAGCAGTAGTGGGTGCAGTGCACTTTAGGCAGGCGGACCCATCTCCATCACCCCCTAACTGTTACACTTGTGGTGGTAAATGTGAGCCCTTCAAAACTTACCAGAAACCCACTGTACCCACATCTAGGTGCCCCCCTTCACCCCTTAGGGCTTTGGTAGTGGTGTACAGTTGTGGGGAGTGGGTTTGGGGGGGCTCAGTACCCAAGGTAAGGTAGCTATGCACCTGGAAGCAATTTCTGAAGTCCACTGCAGTGCCCCCTAGGTGCCTGGTTGGTGTTCTGGCATGTGAGGGGGACCAGTGCACTATGAATGCTGGGTCCTCCCATGACCAAATGGCTTGCATTTGGTCATTTCTGAGACAGGCGTCCTTGGTTTCCATTATGGCCTAAAACGAGGGATGACCATCTCTAAGGACAACCATCTCAAAGGTCGACCTAAATGTTGAGATTTGGGTGTCCCTGACCATATTATCGAAATGAAAGATGGCCGCCCATCTTGTTTCGATAATATGGGTTTCCCCGCCCCTTCGCCGGGATGTCCTGCGAGGACGTCCTCTGGAAAACTTGGGCACCCCGTTCGATTATGCCCCTCTGTGTCTTGTTGGTCTTGCCTTGAATAGCTACAAAGAGAAAGTATACCCCTCAGTTTAGTGGTAAAACGTTACTATTTGTTTCCCACAGGTTGGGACAAATTGGTGTCTTGCCTGGCACAAAAGGTTGTATACCTGTTTCTTTTATTCTCCTTGAGCTTGAGGTTAGTAAGAGACAGTTTCCTTTGTTTTCAGGAAGTGTAAGTGAGGCTATCTGATACCTTCATTTGTTGTATTTGAGAACATTTATTAGTTGCTATAAAGTAAGAGTTTGTAATGAAACTACTGCTTAGAAAACATTACTAGTTGGCTTTGATCCTGGTGAACCAGGTTCAATTTCCACTGTAGCTCCTTCTGACCTTGGGCAAGTCACTTAATCTTCCAATTCCATAGATACAAACACTTGGACTGTGAACCTACTAGGCCCACTAAAGAAAGTACCTGCATATCGGTCTACATTCTATATATCATGCCTAAAATATTTGCTCTGAAAAGAAAAATACGCCTAGGTGTATTGTATAAACTATACCAAAATTTATGCACTGTTTATTGAACATTCCTAAATCTAGGTGTAGTTTACTAATATGCCCAATGCCTGTTTTCTGTGACTAGATTTAGCTGGTGCCATTTACGCCATTGAAAACCTGGTGTAAATGCCGACACCTACTTACTTGTGGAAAAGGCATATTATAGAACTGCACGTAATTTCAAGGAATGCCCATGACCTGCTCATCTCTCCCCCATGGCCACGCCCCCTTCTCAGATCCGCATCTTAAAATATACGCACATCAGTTCTTAGAATACGTTTAATTGTGCGTATAAATCCCAATTAATATTTATTTATTTAATTGCATTTATATCTGACATTTTCTCAACTATTGGTAGGTTCAATGTGGCTTACATGTTTCAAGAGAGATGGTTACAGATTTAAGATTAGTTTGATGCAGAGAACTTAGTACAAATGGTCAGCGATTGCGTTTTGCTTTGTTACATTTGTACCCCCGCGCTTTCCCATTCATGGCAGGCTCAATGCATCTTACATATTGTATACAGGTACTTATTTGTACGTGGGGCAATGGAGGGTTAAGTGACTTGCCCAGAGTCACAAGGAGCTGCCTGTGCCTGAAGTGGGAATTGAACTCAGTTCCTCAGGACCAAAGTCCACCACCCTAACCACTAGGCCACTCCTCCACTAGTCTGCGTTTATGGTATGTATGGGGTGGATTGTGTTGAATTGGTGAAATTGAGGGTTGCATTGTTGTCTGTTTATGTGGGTATATCAGTTATGTTTTGGTGGTCTCCAGAATTAGGCTGATGCTGAGGGGAAAAACTTCCTGAAAAGGTGGGTCTATAGGTTTTCTTTGTAAATTCAGGTCTTTGGCAATGAGTTCCAGAGCTGGGCACCTATATAGGAGAAAGTAGAGGAGTATGGTGATTTGTATTTCAGGCCCTTGCATCTAGGGTAGTGGAGGGTTAGGTATGATCTTGCTGCTTTCATTGTGTTTCTTATTGGTAAATCAGTTAGTTCGGTCATGTAGCCCGGTGCTAGTCCATAGATAATTCTGTGTATAATACAGCATATCTTGAAGGCTATGTGCGCATTAATTGTTAGTCAGTGTAGTCTTTGTAGGAATCATGCTTTTCCATAGATAAGTCTGGCTACTGTGTTTTGTGCCGTCTGTAGTTTTCTTATGATTTGATCTTTGCATCCTGCATAGATTCCATTGAAGTATTCTACATGGGCTAGCCCCATTTTTTGGATCATGTTGCAGAATACGAACCTAGGGAAGTAAGGTTTTATGCGTTTGAGTTTCCACATTGTATAGAACATTTTCTTTGTCGTGGCCTTGGATTTGTTTTCGCATGACAGGTTATGGTCTATGGTAATGCCTAGGATTTTCAGGTTGTCTGAGATTGGGAGAGATGAGCCCAAGGCATTGATGGTAGTCGGGTGTTTAGTGTTGTGTTGGGATAAGAGAATGAGACATTGTGTTTTTTCTCTGTTGAGTTTTAACTTAAATGTTGATGCCAAGATTCCATGAGGGTCATGCTGTTTATGATTTCATTGGTGATTTCTGATGGATTCTTTTTGAAGGGTAAATAGATCGTGATGCCATCCACATTTAGGAATGGGTTTGGATTACTTCAGTAATTGGTGCTGATTGGCTTGTTAGCTAGTTACGTTGCTCTTGCAAATCCACATTACAACCGGATTTACATGTACACCTTAACTCGCACTATATAGAATCTGTAGGATAATGCATATGTCTAGTAACAGTACAGAAATGCTTAGTAGTAGTGAATCATTACATATACAGAACTATCTCTCTGCTTTCCTATTGTTAGCAAATAGTATTACTCCAAGACCGAGGCAGGTGGAAATAATTCCCTAGGCATTGCTCTTCCCCTGAGTTGCTTGGAGACTCTCTTTGAGTGAGGAAATAGTTTCAGGATGGGGCAGGCCAGACTTTTAGGGGTCTCAGCATCCTTGCTTTCCTTCAGTAGGGTCTAGACAAAGGGATATATTTTCAAAGCCCTTAGACTTCCAAAGTTCCATTGTGACCTATGGAAATTTGTAAGTCTAAGTGCATTGAAAATGAGCCCCAAAGGGTTAGCACATAAGCACCGCCATACTGGGAAAAGACCAAGGGTCCATCAAGCCCAGCATCCTGTCTCCGACAGCGGCCAATCCAGTTTCAAGAACCCGGCAACCCCCCCCCCCCCCCCCCCCAAAAAAAATAAATTAATAATGTTCAATGGACTTTTCCCTCAGGAATCTGTCCAGACCCCCTTTAAATTCCGTAAGGCCAGCTGCTGTCACTACATTCTCCGGCAACGAGTTCCAGAGTCTAACTACACGCTGAGTAAAGAAAAACTTTCTCCTATTTGTTTTAAATCTACCATATTCTAGCTTCATCTTGTGTCCCCTGGTTTTGTTGTTGTTTGAAAGTGTAAACAAATGCTTCACATCTGTCCGCTCTACTCCGCTCATTATCTTGTAGACTTCTATCATTTCACCCCTCAGCCGCCTTTTCTCCACGCTGAAGAGCCCTAACCTTCTCAGCCTTTCCTCATCGGGAAGTCGTTCCATTCCCTTTATCATTTTTGTTGCCCTTCTCTGCACCTTTTCTAATTCCTTTATATCTTTTTTTGAGATGCAGCGACCAGAATTGGACACAATACTCGAGGTGAGGTCGCACCATGGAGCGATACAATGGCATTATAACATCCTCGTGTTTGTTTTCCATCCCTTTCCTAATAATACTCAACATTCTGTGTGCTTTCTTAGCCGCGGCAGCACACTGGGCAGACGTTTTTAATGTCTTATCCACAATGACTCCCAGATCCCTTTCTAGGTCTGTAACTCCTAACGCGGAACCTTGCATGACATAGCTGTAATTTGGGTTCCTCTTACCCACATGCATCACTTTGCACTTGTCAACATTGAACTTCATCTGCCACTTGGACGCCCAATCCCCCAGTCTCAGAAGGTCCTCCTCTAATCTTTCACACTCCTCCTGCGACTTGACGACTCTGAATAATTTTGTGTTATCTGCAAATGTAATTACCTCACTAGTTACTCCCATCTCTAGGTCATTTATAAAGATGTTAAAAAGCAGCGGTCCCAACATAGACCCCTGCGGGACCCCACTAACTACCCTTCTCCACTGAGAATACTGACCATTCGACCCTACTCTTTGCTTCCTATCTTTCAACTAGCTCTTAATCCATAGTAATACTACCTCCGATCCCATGACTCTCCAGTTTCCTCAGGAGTCTTTCATGAGGCACTTTGTCAAACGCCTTTTGAAAATCCAGATATACAATATCCACCAGCTCCCCATTGTCCACATGTTTGTTCACCCCCTCAAAAAATGCAGTAGATTGGTGAGGTAAGACTTCCCTTTACTAAATCCGTGCTGACTTTGTCTCATCAGCCCATGTTTTTGTACGTGCTATGTAATTTTATTCTTGATAATAGCCTCTACCATTTTGCTTGGTACCGACGTCAGACTCACCGGTCTATAACTTCCCGGATCTCCTCTGGAACCCTTTTTAAAAATCGGCGTAACATTGGCTACCCTCCAGTCTTCCAGTACCACACTCGATTTTAGGGATAGATTGCATATTACTAACAGTAGCTCTAGAAGTCATTTTTCAGTTCTATTAATACTCTGGGATGAATACCATCAGGTCCTGGCGATTTACTACTCTTCAGTTTGCAGAACTGACCCATTACATCCTCTATGTTTACAGAGAATTTGTTTAGTTTCTCCGACTCGCCCGCTTCAAATATGTTTTCCAGCACCGGTGTCCCTCCCAAATCCTCCTCGGTGAAGACCAAAGCAAATAATTCATTTAATTTCTCCGCTACGGCTCGGTCTTCCCTGATCGCCTCTTTAACACCATTTTTGTCCAGCAGCCAAACCGATTCTTTAGCCAGCTTCCTGCTTTTAATGTATCTAAAAAATTTTTTACTATGTATTTTCGCTTCTAACGCTAACTTTTTTTCAAAGTCCTTTTTTGCCCTCCTTATCTCCGCTTTGCATTTGGCCTGGCATTCCTTATGTTTTATCTTGTTACTTTCAGTCGGTTCTTTTCTCCACTTTCTGAATGATTGTTTTTTGGTTCTAATGACTTCCTTTACCTTACTGTTTAGCCACGCCGGCTGACGTTTGGTCTTTTTTCCCCTTTTTCTAATACGTGGAATATATTTGTCCTGTACCTCCAGGATGGTGTTTTTAAACTTGCCTGATGCAAGTTTTTTACCCTGCAAGCTGCACCTTTCAGTCTTTTTTTCACTGTTTTTCTCATTTTGTCGTAATCACCTTTTCTAAAGTTAAACGCTAGTGTATTTGATTTCCTAAGTTCACTTACTTCAATGCCAATATCAAAACTGATCATATTATGATCACTGTTATCAAGCAGCCCTCGCACCGTTACCCCCCGCACCAGATCATGAGCTCTAGTAATGACTAAGTCTAGTACTTTTCCTTCTCTTGTGGGCTCCTAAACCAGCTGTTCCATGAAGCCGTCCTTGATTTCATCAAGAAATTTCACCTCCCTAGCATGTACTGATGTTACATTAACCCAGTCTATATGTGGATAATTGAAATCACCCATTAATATTACATTGCCTAATTTATTCGCTTCCCTAATTTCCTTTGACATTGCTTAAAGAACTCCTTGATGGTCCTAGTGCTGGACAAGCTCTAAGTCTCCAAATGGTCTGTCTGTTTCCAACTCTCTATAATGACAAAGAAATTGATAGACATTTTTCTGTTTTAAAAATGGCTATATTCTCCACTTGAATTTTAGATGTTTTTTAAGAAAACGTCCAAAGTTGGATTTAGACATCATATCGAAAATGCCCCTCTTTGTCTCAATAATCCATTCTTATGTATATGCTCTGTAATTTTGTTCTTTACAATAGTCGCTACCATTTTTCCCAGCACTGATGTCTGTAATTTCCTTGATCAGCTGTGGAACCCTTTTAAAAAATCGGCGTTATATTGGCCACCCTCCAATCTTCCAATGCCATGCTCGATTTTAAAGATAAATTACATATTATTATGCTCTAAGTATTTGATATGTGAATGAAATATGATCTTTTCATGACAAAGGTGCTGTTAAATCCAATCTTTTATTTTCAACAGATCAGTTACACCTCAGGAAATCTTGTCATGAGCGATACGGCTAAGTTTCCTTATTTCTACCGGACTGTCCCCAGTGAGCTGCACCTCTGCGCTGGGATAGTCAAACTATTAAAACATTTTGGTTGGACCTGGGTCGGTATCATTGCATTTGATGATGAAAACAGCATGAAGGCTGTGCAGATCCTGAGAGAAGGAATTGAGCAGAGTGGAGGTTGCATTGAATTCATAGAAACCTTCCGTCAGTCCCGTTCACTCAGGCTTCAAAATACAGATAATATTTATAACACCTTCATTACATATTCAGCTAAAGTGATTATTTTGTATTGTAATAAAGACTACAGAGAAATTATAAGACACACACCCATTTGGGAAGCACCTGAGAAGGTCTGGATCATCACAGAAGAATGGGGATTTTTCCACCCTTCATACAATGTTGATAGAAAAAACACCTTAGTTTTTGCTGTCGCGAAGAAGACTATTCCAAGCTTTCACAAATTTGTCCATGAGGTGAATCCTGCCATGTTTCCAAATGATTCATTCATAGAGATGTGGTGGAAGGACCTGTGTAACAACCAGTGCCCCAAGAGCATCCGAAGATCCTGCAGCAGTGATGAAACATTTTTGTACTTCTCACAGTGTGACTCTTTAAACTCTGGGGATAGTTATAACATTTATAATGCTGTGTATGGCCTGGCACATGCACTGCATGACATGATCACTTCTGGTTCTGGAAATACCACCCTGTGGAGTGCAGAAAGTGAGAGATTTTTAGATTTTCTGCCATGGAAGGTAATATCCTATGTTAGAAGAATGATATTTTCAGAAAGAAGTGATGGTATGTGATTGCCCAGATTACCTTCTCCTGAAGCAGGTTACGAAGTGGGGAGCCCTTGTCAGGGTATAGGATTTGTCGCTGGCTGCCTAAGTGATGCACATTGGAAAGAATAATCCGAATCACAGTTACTTGGGGGTCAGCGCTCAAGAAAAGATCTGGGTGTTGCTGTACATAATATACTGAAATCTTTTGCTCAGTGTGCAGCGGCAGCAAAAAAATCAAACAGAACGCTAGGAATTATTAAGAAAGGGATAGTGAATAAGACCGAAAATACTATAATGCCTTTGTATATCTCCATGGTGTGTCCACACCTTGAGTATTGCGGAATTAGAAAAGGTTCAAAGAAGAGCCACCAAAATGATAAAGGGGATGGAACTCCTCTCATATGAGGAAAGGCTAAAGAGGTTAGGGATTTTCAGCTTGGAAAAGAGATAGCTGAGTAGGGGTATGATTGAGGTCTACAAAATTCTGAGCAGTGTAGAATGAGTAGAAGTAAATTGATTTTTTACTCGTTCCAAAAGTACAAAGACTGGGTGACACTCGAGGAAGTTATATGGAAATACATTTAAAACAAATAGGAGGGAATATTTTTTCACTCAGCAAATAGTTAAGCTCTGGAACTCTTTGCCAGAGGATGTGGTAACAGCGGTTAGCATATCTGGGTTTTAAATAGGTTTGGACAAATTCCTGGAGGAAAAGTCCATAGTCTGGTATTGAGACAGACATGGGAAGCAACTGCTTGCCCTGGGGTTTGTAATATGGAGTGTTGCCACAATTTGGGTTTCTGCCAGGTACTTGTGACCTGGCTTGGCCACTGTTTGGAAAACAGGATAGTGGGCGATACTGGGCTAGATGGACCATTGGTCTGACCTAGTATGACTAAGAGGATGGAATAAAAGAAAAGCTTTGACAGCTGCATGATAAGATCCTTCACCAGATAAGTTGTTTGTGGGGCATGCCTATCTATCTTCTGGAACTGTGCAACTATGTTTGCTAACAGAATATTATGAGATGAGATAAAGATGACTCAACGTTATTTCAGGGTACTTGAAATCAGCCCTGGGCAGTTGAGGCTCAGTTGTTTGAAGTTCATCTTTGAGTAGTCGTGTCCCCTTTTTAAATTTCTTTAGGCAAAATTATTTTGGCCATATTCAAGAATGACGTATGTGGATTGCGGAATTATTACTATTTGATGTTGAACTACCAATAGATTTAACTGATGTTTTGCCTAAAATGTTTCTTAATATATGCAAACAAAATTAAGGGGAAAGAAGGTCATTTTTTATAAACTTCAAAAATAAGCTCCACCCTAATGTTGCTTCAAAATGAAAACATGTCCATAGAATCAGGAGCAGAATGTATGTGCTTGAAGTTAGGAGTTCATACCTGCAGTGACTTTCACTAATAAAAATGCCTCTCATTTTCATTAGCTTCATCATTATCTGAAGAACCTCCACTTTAAGAATGTTCTGGGTGAGGAAATCTTTTTTGATGAGAACGGCGATCTCGCCATTGGATATAATATTATAAATGTTGTCATTCTACCAGATGGGACACGGATTAAAGAATTTGTTGGAAGTTATAACCCTTATGCTCCACCAGAGCAGGAATTTACCATCTATGAAGAGGCGATCATGTGGGAGAGCACATTCAATGAGGTCAGATTTAAATTCAATTTAAGCTCATCATGTTGGCATTTAAGGTCCTTCACTTTGGCACTCCCCCTCCCCTTACCTCTCTGCTCTCATTTCTCCTTACACCCCTTAGTTCAGAACTCCAAAGGGGGGGGGGGGGGCGTGACCATGGGAAGGGCAGAGACAGGTCAGGGGCATTCCCATACATTACACGTGATTTTATAGAATACCTGCATTTGCATGACTAATTGCCATCAATTGGGTGCCAGCATTTACATCAGACTTTAGCAGGTATAAATCCTCACATCCAAAGTTAGGTGTGAAATGTGTATTAAGCTAATATTCTGCAAAGCGCCCTATTAAAGAATACAGGCATATAACACATATTAGTGCAGTGCTTATCTTTAAGAACATAAGAATAGCCAGTGGTCCATCTAGCCTAGTATCCTGCTTCCAACTGTGGCCAATCCAGGTCACAAGTACCTGCAGAAACCCAAATAATACCAAGATTCCATGCTACCAATCCCAGGGCAGGCAGTGGCTTCCCCATGTCTATCTCAATAGCAAACTATGGACTTTTTCTTCAGAAACTTGTCCAAACCTTGTTTAAACACAGATATGCAAACTGCTTGTCTCGAAACACTTAGCCACCTGCCGCCAGCTACCCTGCGCACAACTCTGGTCCACCTGCACCTGCCGCTTGTGCTGTACATTGGCACCCTCCTCCCACCGACTGGGTCACAACCACCTCTGGGTGAGTGTCCCGCTCTCAAATTAGTTTAGCTCACAGAATACCCCAGGCTAATGTTCAATAGATCAATTCATAATATTTTATTTATTTGTTAGGATTTATTTACCACCTTTTTGAAGGAATTCACTCAAAGCGGTATAGAGTAAGAATAAATGAAACATGAGAAATACACAATTATAGCAGTAAAAATATTCAAATAACAATACAAAGTATGGCATAGGGTAAAATGTCTTACCTGATAATTTTCATTCCTTTAGCTGCAGCAGATGAATCCATCAACTGGTGGTTGTGTCCGTCTACCAGCAGGTGGAGATAGAGATCACTGACTTCAGTGAGTGGTATTGGACTACCAGTCCCTCTGTAAGCTAGTATATGTCTCATCACAAAGCAACAGTAGCTCCAGACAACCAGAAAACCTTCCTCACCCAAAGAGAAACAACATCAGAACACTTCATAACAAATTGAAGATAAAATTGATTCCAAATGTATAACTTGCATAATAACTGGAAAACAAAAGCATGTGGAACAGAGAGGAACAACAACAACGTCCCCGAGTGAACAGATCAAAAAATTGCGACGGTAAATCAGGGAGGGATGCTGGATTCATCTGCTGCAGCTAAAGGAAAGAAAATTATCAGGTAAGACATAATTTTACCTTCCTTAGCGCAGGCAGCAGATGAATCCATCAACTGGTGGGATGTATCAAAGCTGTATCTAAACAGGGAGGGAACCCGTCGCCCCCCTAGTCAAAACTGCCAACCCAAAAGCAGCATCGGATCTGGCTGCCACATCCATTCTATAATGCTTGGAAAAAGAGTGAAGACCAAGTAGCTGCCTGACAGATCTCTTGCAAAGACAACACTGATGACTCCGCCCATGAAGCCGCTTGCGCCCTAGTGGAGTGCGCCCGCAAAGGCGCAGGCGCAATCCGACCAGCTAACAAGTACTCTGAGGAAATAGCCTCTTTAAGCCATCTAGCAATAGTCGGCTTAGAAGTCGCTAGGCCACGACGAGAACCAGAAAGAAGAACAAACAAATGGTCTGTGTGTCTAAAATCATTAGACATCTCCACGTAACGTAGGAGGACGTGACGCACATCCAACAAATGAAGCTTCCGAAACGTCCCTGGAAAATCCTCCTCCCGAAAGGAAGGCAGAAAAAGAGGCTGATTGAGATGAAAAACTGAGATAACCTTCGGCAAAAAGGAAGGCACAGTGCGCAGCGTAACTCCCGCTTCCGAGAACTGTAGAAAAGGGTCTTGACAAGAGAGGGCTTGAATCTCGGAAATCTTCCGCACTGAAGCAATAGCTACTAAAAATACTGCCTTTAAGTTGAGGCCTTTATCAGAAACCGTATGCAAAGGCTCAAAGAGAGAGTTCTGCAACACCTTCAGAACCAAATTAAGGTTCCAAGCCAGACAGGGCTGATGTAAGGGAGGGCGCAGATGAAGTGCCCCCCCACAAAAAATGAACCAAGTCCGGATGTGCCACCAAAGGGGAGCCTGACACTCTACCTCGAACTTGCACCCGGAGTGAGTTATAGGCTAGACCTTTCTGTAATCCGCCTTGCAAAAAAGCCAAGAGCTGAGGCACCGAAGCCTGAAAAGGAGACCACGCACGTTACACCAGGCCATGAAGGTGCACCAAACAAGGGCGAACGCCGTGGAAGTGGATCGCTTACAAACCTGTAAAAGAGTAGCTATAACAACATCAGAATAGCCCTTTTTTCCTCAAACGTGACCTCTCAATAGACAGGCCTTAAGACCAAAGTGGTAGGGATCCTCCATGTTTACTGGACCCTGATGAAGGAGGCCGGGTAGGACTGGAAGCCTCAAAGGCGGCTCCTCCAGAAGACGAACTAGATCCACACACCAAGGACGCCGAGGTCAATCTGGAGCCACCAGAACGACCTGACCCGGGTGCATAGCAATCCGCAGAAGAACGCGCCCGATTAATGGACAGGGAGGAAACACATATAGAAGATCGCTGACTGGCCACTGTTGAAGAAGAGCGTCCAGCCCTGCAGATCTGGGATCCTTCCTTCTGCTGAAAAACCGGGCTACCTTGGCATTGCTCTGGGTCGCCATGAGATCTATCGTCGGCGTCCCCCAAGTCTGACATATTAACTGAAACAGTTCCTCCGCCAACTCCCATTCCGCCGGATCCAGGACGTGTCAGCTGAGAAAATCTGCCTGAACATTGCTGCTCCCCGCAATGTGAGCCGCCGACAGGCACTCCAGATGAGCCTCCGCCCATTGAAGAAGTTGCGCCGCTTCTGTCGCCAGAGCCGAACTCCTGGTGCCGCCATGACGATTGATGTAGGCTACTGCCATCGTGTTGTCTGACAAGACTCGGACCTGCTTCCCCTCCACTAGGGACTGAAACTGCAGGAGAGCACAGAAAACTGCTCTGAGTTCCAGGTGATTGATCGGCCAACCGGCCTCGGTTGATGACCATGTCCCCTGGGCAAACCATTGCAGACAAAGAGCTCCCCAACCCAACAGGCTGGCATCCATGACCACTACAATCCACTGAGGCATTGCCAGAGAAACACCCTTCCGCAAGTGAGGACCATGGCACCACCACGTCAAGCTGCGCTTTGCCCTGGAAAGCCAAGGGAGCCTGCACTGATAATCCTGAGAAACCGGGGACCACCTGCACAGAAGGGAACACTGAAGTGGTCTCATGTGAGCTCAGGCCCAAGGGACCACCTCCAAGGTCACCGCCATGGAACCAAGAAGTTGAACATAATCCCGCACTCGAGGACTGGACAACCGGAGAAGACCGGATACCTGAGAACGGAGCTTGAGAACACGCTCCTCCGGAAGGAAGACACATCCCAACGCCGTGTTGAAGCAAACTCCTAGGTATTCCAGCTGTTGAGAAGGTACCAGCTGACTCGGGCAGATTGATCACCCAGCCCAATGACCACAACAGACAAATGACTCTGTTGGTTGCTCTGTGGCTTTCCCGAGCCGAATCGGCCCAAATCAACCAGTCGTCCAAGTAGGGATGAACCCTGATCCCTTCCTTTCTTAAAAATGCTGCCACAACCACCAAGACCTTGGAGAAAGTCCGAGGAACTGTAGCAAGGCCAAAGGGAAGCGCCCTGAACTGGAAATGATGTCCTAGTACGGCAAAGCGGAGAAACCTTTGATGTGGCTGCCAAATAGGAATGTGAAGATAGGCCTCCTTGAGGTCCAAAGCTGTGAGAAACTCTCCTGGCTGAACTGCTGCTACCACGGACCGCAACGTTTCCATGTGAAAATGACGCACCCTCAAGAACTGATTTACCTTGCGGAGATCGAGAATGGGCCAAAAGGAACCTCCCTTTCGAGGTACCACAAAATAAATGGAATAATGACCCGTCCGAATCTCGGAAGGTGGAACAGGAACAATCACCCTGAGATCCAAAAGGGAACGGATAGTCTCTTGCAGAGCTACCCGCTTGGCAGAAGATACACAATGGGATTCCAAGAAAACGTCGCCGACGGGAGAAGAAAACTCTAGCTTGTAACCGTCTCTGATAATATCTAGGACCCAAAGGTCTGAAGTAATGTTGGCCCACTCTTCGAAGAACAAGGTCAGCCGACCTCCAATCTTTGGAATGGAAGAGTGAACCTGCGCCCCATCATTGTGAAGGACGTCCTGCAAGCCCGGGATGCGGAGGCTGCAGAGCGTTTATCATTGTGAAAGGAAGAACGCTGCTGGAAATGGCTCCGCTGAAAGTTAGGAGCCGGCCAACCAGGACGATAACGGCGTACTTTTCTGAACCGAGATCGAGCAGAAGAAGAATTAGAAGAGGGCCTCGCAGCAGACTGAGCTCTATCCTCAAGGAGACGTTGACCCTTCGAGTCACCCAAATCCTTGACAATCTTCTTTAAATCTTCTCCAAAGAGAAGTCTACCTCGAAAAGGAAGCCGAGTAAGTCTCTGCTTAGAGGCCAAATCTGCCGACCAATGGCGCAGCCATAACAGGCGGCGAGAAGACACCGTCAGAGCCATAAGCTTAGCTGAAGAACAAACCAAATCATAAAGGGAGTCAGCTAGATAAGCCAACCCAGATTCCAAATAGGCCGAAACAGATTCTAAACGAGAACCTTCCTCCAGATCTTGCTCTTGCGCCTGATGAAGCCAACTAAGGCATGCCCTGGCTGAATATGAACTACAAATAGATGCCTGAAGAGCCAAAGCAGACACCTCAAAAGAGCGCTTTAAAGAAGCCTCTAGGCGACGGTCCTGCGTATCCTTCAATGCAACCCCTCCTTCAACTGGAAGAGTTGTCTTTTTTGTGACTGTGGTCACTAAGGCATCCACAGTCGGAAGAACATACTTGTCCGCCTGATCCGAAACCACCAGATAAAGGCAAGACATTGCTTTGGCCACCTTAAAACTCCCCCTCAGGATCAGCCCATTGAGCAGAAATGAGCTCATGAACTGGAAACACCTTAGAAGGCTTACGGGTACTGGTCATCTTAAGATTGACTGACGAGGAGGACGTAGACTCTGGATCAGCAATGTCCAATGCCGCCAACGCATTAGAAATCAGCGAAGCTAGCTCATCCTTATGAAAAACCCGCACCGCAGTGGGGTAATCAGGCTCTTCCTATTTTAATTCCCCCTCCTCAAAATCTTTTGTTCTAGAAGGACGAAGAGAGTCCCCTGACAGAGCAGCCAAGGAGGGCAAAGAAGACCCAGGTCCCAAAGAAACTGCCTCAGAAATAGAAGCAGTTCTCCTCCTCTTAGAAGGGAGAGAATCCTGAGCAGATAATAAATGCTCAAATCCTGTCTCTGAGGAATGAACAGGGAGCACAGGAGCCTGAGGAACAGGCTGAGAGGCAGCTTTCTTTAACAGGAAAGCTTGATGCAACAACAGAACAAATTCTGGCGATAATGGATCCCCAGAGCCCCCAGAAACGAGATAGGAATCCTAACCACGTGCTGGAGCTGCAGGTAGAGCCTCTGACTCAGCTGCTAGCAATGGCTCCTAAACTGCCATCACGGGAGCCGTGTCGGCGGGGAGAGACAAAATGACGCGCGAATCTGCGCTCTCAGCGCGGGAACCCGACGGTTCTCCTACGGCCGCAGCATCAGCCGGCACAGACTTGGAGCAACCCGCTACACAAAGCCCCGCTGCGGATCTCTTTTTACTGCAGCGGGAGCAGCGCTTGACAACTTTGGCGGCCATATCGAATTGCTGCACGAGTCTGAGAGAAAAAAAATCAAAGCACTCATCCCGCTCTGAAAATGAGCCTCCTTCCGATGAACACTGACAGGACAGCTCAAACGGAGAGCCGGAGTTCCCACTCTGTTCAGCAACGCTGAAAATGTCTCTCTCTCTCTCTGTTTATTTATTTTAAACACAGCTCCTGCAGCTGTTTCCTGTTAAATCTTTTTTTTTTTTTCAGGTGAGGAAGGTTACAGAGGAAAGCAAGAGAGACCGACGTGGGACACGGGGTGAGGCAGGGACCCCCAAAAGAGGTATGCCGACAAGGATGACACCAGTGCCAACCGCCCCCACACCCAACTGGCTAACAAACAGCAGCCCAGAAAATCCAGGAGCTGATAAGGAGATGTCCATTACCTGCTGGAGATAGAGATATACTAGCTTACAGAGGGGCTGGTAGCAGGGTTGCCATATAAAAAAAAAATTCCCCCACAAAACCGCTCAAAACCCGCCCAAAAACCTCACACACCCCACCCCCGACGTCATCACCCCGCCCCTTCTGTCATCACCCCCACCCCCGCCGTCATCAACCCCGCCCCTTCCGTCATCACCCCGCCCCCACCGTCATCGCCCCGCCCAATACATCAACAAACCCCGCCCAAAATGTCACAAACCCCACCTCTGTCACCATTAGCCCCACCCCCCGCCGGCCGAAAAACCGCCCAAAACCCGCACAGAAAAAAGAAAACGAGCCCAAAAAACCGCAACCCACCGCGGGCAAAAGTTTCCCGCGGCGGGTTTCAGAAAACCGCCCATCTGGCAACCCTGGCTGGTAGTCCAATACCACTCACTGAAGTCAGTGATCTCTATCTCCACCTGCTGGTAGAAGGACACAACCACCAGTTGATGGATTCATCTGCTGCCTGCGCTAAGGTATTACTACTTACAATGTCAACACAATAAGTAATAGAACATTTTAATTGATAGTGAAGGGTAAAGCAAAGATGTAACATATAGATAGGTAAGAGAGTAAAAAGAGTTAGAAAGTATTGTGACTAATTTAAAGAAAGTTGCACATGAGGTCAGAGAGATGGTTAAATATTATCTCAGCTAGGGTAGGAGTGGATAAGCATGTCCTGCTGTAGTATGTGCAGCCCGTGTCGCTCCATGTGTGTGTGAGTGAGACTAACAAGTTAGTTACTTCTTCCATTAAAGGCCTGGTTGAAGAGCCAAGCTTTCACCTGCTTCCTGAAGTAGAGATAGTCTTGTGTTAAAGTTAGACCTGCTAGTTCTGCAGTGTAATTTTAATATCAGTGGGTGAGTTATTGATATCTGTATAACATTAGGCCCTGCTCCTGGAACACTCTTGCTGCATCCTTTACTAATCAAGATAAATTTAGCAACAAATTTAAACAAAAAATACTTAGTATAGCTGAATGAAATTCACTCTTGATAAAGATGTTAGCTAAATGATTAAAGAAACAAATATGTTTCAATCATTTTTAGTAAGTTGACATAATCAGCTGTAACATTTCACATTACACAAGTAAGTTCCAGAACAGCAGTTGGCATATCTTCACATTTTGTATTTTTATTAATATTAGAAGTTTCCCCCCCTAAACTACTCCCCCTCCCCTCCCCGTTCCTTATCCCCCTTCCCTCCCCAAAGCCTCCCCCACCCTTTTCCCTTCTATGTCCAATAACAAGCAGAAGTTATAGGAGCAGCAGCAACGGGGATTATAGGTTCAATATCTGGCTCCGGACCATTGGGGTCAAGGTTTCCCAAAAGGGTGCCCATCTGCTTTCGAATTGTTGTCTTCTTATCTGTGGCTGGTTCCGCATTGCCAGATGTTCTGTACGTAAAAGTATAAGCATTTGAGTTCACCAATATTGCAGTGATGGTGGTTTGTTCCCCAGCCACTCCTGCAGGATTGCTTTTTTCGCTACTACTGTAGCTCTTTTTACAAAGTCTGTGTATCCCTTCGGCTTTGGCTTGCTTAGCCTTGGGTGTCCAAAAAGCAACTTTGGATCATATGTCCATCTTCGAGACCAGAGTTCTGTTACTTGTCGTAGTATACTTTTCCAAAACCAAACAACTCTTGAGCATATCCAAAACATGTGAGCCAATGTAGCCCCTTCTTGATGGCACTTCCCACATGCTCCATCCGGTGATGCTCCCATATGGAACGCTCTTCAAGGCACCACATATATCCTTAGTGCGAATTTATATTGTATTTCCCAGTACTCTGCCAGTTTTGTGGTCTGCCATAGCGACCGCACATGGTCTTTAAACATAGTCTCGGTTATCTGGCTTCCCAGATCTTGGCTCCATTTTGCCGCGTAGCCCACATAATTCAATTCTGGCATCGTATCTCGGATGTGGCGATGATAGTAGGCCATGGGCACTTTCAATTGTGCCCCCAGCGACATAGCAGCAGCCAGTTCTTCCCTCACATCCTCGGTGAGGTCTGTCCAAGTCAGACTGGACACATAGTGCCTTAACTGGTAATAATGGAAGTAGTCCGCTGAATTTATTTTGAACTGAGCTCTCAGTTCTGGAAACGTTCTGATACGCCCTTCATCTGTGAGCACTTGATACAGGTATTCTATCCTCTTTTCCTTCTATCTGTTGAATACAGCATAACTTGTCCCTGGCTCGAACCCCTGATTGCCACAAATTGACAGGTAGGGGGTAGTTTTAGGCGAGAAGCCATGCATGCGGCAGATCCATTTCCACACTGCTTTCATCGTAGGCAAAATGTGTGACTTCTGTAGGACTGCTGGGGGATGTTGCTTGCTACCATGCAGAAATCCTGTAAAGTTGTTTGAGCCAAACAAGCCTAATTCCATGGTGGTAGCTGAGTATTCACTTGTCTTTCGAAACCAGTCATTTAGGTGCCTGATTCCACAGGCTACCGTTAAGTATCGCAAACTCAGGAGGCCCAGGCCCTCGTATTCTCTTGGGATCTGCAGAATCCGCATAGCAATTTTTGCTTTCTTTCCTTTCCAAAGGAATTTCTGTAGTATTTTGTTTATTTGCTGTTACACTTTCCTTGGAAGATAAAGTGGGAGCGTTTGAAACACCTATAACCATCTGGGTACAATCATCATGTTGTATAGTGCTATTCTGCCAAGCAAAGAGAGCGGGAGGGATTGCCACAGCTTTAACTTGTCCGCCATATCCGCCAATAACCTGTTCACATTTTGAGCACACACTTGAGCCAGGTTCTGGGGGATTTGGACTCCTAAATACTTGATTGCCTCTTCAGCTTCTTCCACTCCGAGTTCCTCTAACCCTGTGCCTCCCACCCCAGGTGAGATGGTGAGCCAATGTGATTTGTGTGCATTTATTTTAAACCCGAAAGAGCACTGTATTGTTCTATCCGTGCCCAGAGCTGCCTCAACGAGTTCTGGGGGTCTCTCATCACCACCAACAGATCATCCGCAAATGCCAGAGTCTGTACTACCCCTCCACCCATCTCTAGTCCCTTTATCTGCTCATCTGTCTTCAGCGTGCAGAGCAGTGGCTCAATAGACAAGAACAATAAGGGTGAGAGGGTGCACCCCTGACGAGTACCTCGCTCTATGGCTATAGGGGCTGTTCGTACTCCATTAATTAATACAGACGCCGTCGGCTTAGTGTATAATGTCTGTACGGCCTGAAGGTACTAGCCACGCATGCCCATATAATTTAACACCCCAAACAGAAATTCCCATCCTATTTTGTCAAATGTCTTTTTGGCATCGAGACTGAGGAGGACTGCAGGTACATGATTTACTCGGCTGTAGCTCATTGCCATCAGCAATTTACGCACAATAGTAGAAGAATGTCTGCCCTTCACGAAGCCCACTTGTTCAGACCCAATTATATCTGGTAAGTATTGAGCCAGCCTGGTGGCCAAGATTTTTGCTAGTATTTTTATATCTACATTCAATAATGAAATTGGTCGGTATGCCTCCGGTTTGTCCCTTTCTTTACCTGGTTTGGGTAATAATGATATCAATGCCATGTTATTGTGAATGGGGAACCTTCCTGTCTCCACTGCTTCCTCTAAATAGTCATGCAGTGCCAATAAAGCTTTCTGGGGTATCATATTGTAAAACTCTCCCGTGAATCCATCGGGGCCCGGGGCAGAGTGATGTGGCAATAACTTTATGGTGGCTTGGAGCTCTTTACCACTGATTGGGCCATTCAGTGTCTGCAATGCTAGTGGAGAGAGTTTTGGCAACGTGGAGGCTTCTAAATAACTCATGAGGGATTCTTTATCTATGTCTTTATATTTTTGATATATCTGGCTGAAATGTGCCCAGAATATATTTGCTATTTTTTCGCTTTTCGTATGTATTTTACCTTTCTCGTCCTTTATGGTTGATAGCACCCTATTTCCTCCCCATGTTTTCACCACTCGGGCAAGCAGGGCCCCAGTTTTATTGCCAAACCTGTGCAGCCTGTACTTGTAATATACGGCCCCCTTAAGTGCCCTTTCTTGCAGCAGGGAATTAAGTGCCACTTGTGCTGCTTGCAGTTGCTCCCTATGCTCTTTATTTGGAGTTTGGGTGTACTTGCGTTTGGCCCTCCTCGCCTTTGCCTCTAACCTCACTATAGATGCGGTTAGTTTTCTTTTCCGCACACAGGCAAATGCTATTATATCTCCTCTCAGCACCGCTTTTGCAGTCTGCCAGTACAACGCTGGATTGTGTTCATGTTGCTCATTATGACTGGCAAACTCCTCCCACTTTTTGTTCACATATACTTTAAAATTTGTATCAGTCGCCAAATAAGTTGGGAATCTCCACCCCGCTTGCCCCTGGTAGAACTTTCTCGCCTCCAAATTGAGCCACACCATGGCATGACCTGTTATTTCTTCAGGCCCTATTTCAGCTGCATAAACTTTTTGAAATAGTTTTTGCCCGATTAGAATATAGTCTATTCGAGATTGGGTGCCATGGGCTCTCGAGACATGTGTAAAGTCTTTTTCACCGGAATGCAGGACACGCCAAACATCCACTGTATTTGTTGCTATCATGAGGCGGGATAGCTCTCTAGCTTTAGGCCCCCCCCCCCCCATGGGCTTTCCGTGGGTCTGAGCAGTCTAACTGGGGGTCTGCCACCATATTCAAATCTCCCAGTATCAACCGTTGGAGGCCTGAATATTGATTACAGTGCTGGATTAATTCATGGTAAATTTTTTGGTTATATGTGTTGGGGCCGTACACTGCTGCAACTAACAAATCCAGGCCCTGGAGCCACATGCGCACCAACATGTAACGGCCCTGAGGATCTTGTACCAGCAGTTTCGTTTTGGCTGCCAGGCCGTTGCGCATTAAAATAGCTACTCCCCCATGTCTCCCTTCTGAAGAAGCTGCATACACCACTCCCACCCAGTCTCTGGCTAACTTTTGGTGCTGTTCCACTGTTAGTCGTGTCTCTTGCAGACAAGCTACGTCCACCTTATGTCTTTTAAGTGCGTTTAAAAATTTTTTCCTTTTAATTGGTGATGAGAAACCCCCAACGTTCCATGTTATGAATCTCGTTGTGTTAGGTTGGGTCATAATGTTGTAAAGTTACTCTCCTTCCCCGTTTAAACTGAACAGTATGGGGTCTAGGCGCCCAGCTCCACCCAGTCCCCCCACTCTTCCTTCTGCCTCCGCTCTTAAAGAAACAAATATAAATGTAAATAACCAATGGTGAGCAGATCCATTAGGTAAGTGTTCAGTCTTTGAAGTAGAAAATAGGTTACAAAGACATCACCTAAAAGTCCTTTTCTCGTAGCCCAAGTTTTATGATGGGACGAAGAATTCAGAGTTATTTGAGAAAGCAGAGGTATTTTCTCATACTTTTAATCAAACCATTAAGGGTAACCAGCACAAAAACATTGCTCAAAACATTCTCCAATCAGCCTGAATGACTGATTCCAGGTCAAACCTATTTCGTATTATTTATATTTCCAAACAAAATAGAGCTCATACTGACCTCCATATTCTACTGAGTAGGTTTGCAAAGAGCTGAAAAACTAAATGGGAAAAATGCTCATGTTTAGACAGAAAAGTAACACTGCATTTAAAAAGTCATAATCCAGTATTACATCAAGTTAATCAGTTTCTTCTCAATCCTCAGACACCTCCAGAGTTCAGATGCAGCCCGAGTTGCCCTCCTGGGTCCAGGAAATTAAGCAGGGAAGGAAAGCCTGTCTGCTGCTATGACTGTATCCCCTGTCCAGAGGGAGAGGTCTCCAGCCAAACTGGTGAGTGATTTCACATTATAATGTGCCAGGCCCATATTCAGCCTTTATTAAAGACCCAACATGGGCCAGCAAATATGCATGTACTCCTGCCTTTTCAAAATCATCAACACAACTGAGCATATCCTGATCTGTATGTCTCAATCGCAATCTAAGTATTCTCTGAAAAATGGATCTTCACATGTCCTAGTGGAATACCTTGTGTCTAATCCAAAAATACGAGCTGGATACCACTAGCAAAACTATCCAATTGGATAAGATGTATGGAATCCTTTAAAACATCTATTTTAGGTGAAAGTTCGTCTAAAAGATAATTCATGATTTCATTTACAGGAAGCTCATCGTTCATTATTTGTTTAATGTTTGCTACTGTCTATCATTTTGAAACAAGCCTTACTATAAAGGAAAAGTTACTGTCCTATAACTGATGCTATTTGTGAGATAATGGGAATTTTTTTTTTCATTCTCAGATATAGACACTTGTACAAAATGCCCAGAGGACCAATGGCCCAATCAGAAGAAGGATGCCTGCATCCCAAAAGTGATATCCTTCCTGACCTATCAAGAGCCTTTGGGGATAACTTTGACTTTTGTCTGTATTTTCTTAATTCTCATGAGTACTGTCATTTTGGGGATCTTTATTCATTACAAAGACACCCCCATAGTGAAAGCCAACAACCGAGAACTCAGTTACATTCTCCTTATCTCCCTCATGCTCTGCTTCCTCTGTTCCTTGGTATTCATCGGCCATCCTGACAAAGTGACCTGTATTCTCCGACAGACTGCCTTTGGGATCATTTTCTCTATCGTTCTCTCCTCTATATTGGCAAAAACCACCACTGTGGTCTTGGCCTTTCATGCCACCAAACCTGGAAGCAAGCTCCGGAAATGGATGGGTTCCAGGATCTCAATTTCTGTAGTCCTTTTCTGTTCGCTCATTCAAACTGTTCTGTGTCTTGCCTGGTTGTTCACTGTTCCCCCATTCCCATATCTTAATATGAGATCAGAAATTGGAGCAATACTAACTGAATGTAATGAAGGGTCAATAGTTGCATTTTACCTTCTTTTGGGTTACCTGGGATTTCTGGCTGGCATCAGCTTCATCGTAGCTTTCCTAGCAAGAAATCTCCCTGACAGGTTCAATGAAGCCAAGTACATCACCTTCAGCATGCTGGTGTTCTGCAGTGTCTGGATCTCCTTCATCCCAACGTACCTTAGCACCAAGGGCAAGTACATGGTGGCAGTGGAGATATTTGCTATCCTGGCATCTAGTGCTGGACTCCTGGGCTGTATCTTTTTCCCTAAGTGCTACATTATTCTGCTGAGACCTGAAAGGAACAGCAGAAATGCTTATAAAATAAACTACAATTATTAATAAAGGATTTATTCATTTAAATATTGTTATCAGTTGTTGGGCAAGTCCAAGTTGAATGTTCTTTTTTTTACCCAGAAACTGCATCATTGGTTGAGGTCATCCTAAATTTCATTTATTATATACTAGCCGTTAAGCCAGTTAAAACGGGCGGGATTTTTGTTTTTAACAATGTAGTGGAACAGCCGAAGAAGAAAAATGAGAGTTGGATGTCCAGCATTTCTTCTCTCTCTCTCTCTCTCTCTCCCTTCCCATCCATCCATGTGCATCTCCTTCCTCTGTGTTCCCTCCCCTCCATCCATGTCCAGAATTTCTTCTGTCTCCCCTCCATCCATGTGCATCTCCTTCCTGTCTTCCCTCCCCTCCATCCATATTCAACAATTCTCCTCTCTCCCTGCCCTCCCCTCCATCCATCCATGTGCAGCAACCCTCTTCTCTCCCCTGACCTCCCCTCCCCTCCATCCATCCATGTCCAGCAACCCTCTTCTCTCCCCTGACCTCCCCTCCCCTCCATCCATCCATATCCAGCAACCCTCTTCTCTCCCCTGGCCTCCCCTCCATCCACCCATGTCCACCAACCATCCTCTCTCCCCTGCCCTCCCCCCATGTCCAGCAACCGTCCTCTCTCCCCTTCCCTCCCCTCCATCCACCCATGTCCAGCAACCCTCCTCTCCCCCTCCCCTGCCCCTGTGTCCATGAACTCTCCTCTGCTTTTGTTACCTCCTGTGAGTCCTCTCGTCAGCTCGCCTCCAGCGCAGCGTTCCTTTCCCTCTCTGTTCCGTCCTCTGACATCATCACGTCTTGACGCGGGGGCAGGACAGAGAGGAAGTCTGTACTGCGCATTTGCCCCCTCCCCTGCCCCCGTGTCCATCAACTCTCCTCTGCTTTCATTATCTCCTGTGTGTCATCTCGTCAGCTCGCCTCCAGCGCAGCGTTCATTTCCCTCTCTGTTCCATCCTCTGACGTCATCACGTCTTGACATGGGGGTGGGACAGAGAGGAAAGTCTCTACTGCGCGTTTGCGGGTGAGTCAGTCACCTCTCATTTATATAGTTAGATTACAGCTGAAATTAGATATTATACACAATTTCAATATAAAATTAAGTAGATATAGAGGGGCATAATCGAACGGAAACGCCTATCTCCATGGGCGTTTATCTCCGAGAGCGGGTCTGTGAAGGGGCGGGCTGAACCGTATTTTCGAAAAAATGGACGTTTTTGAGCTGGGCGTTTGTTTTTTTTAGCGATAATGGAAACTAAAAACGCCCAGCTCAAAAACGTCCTAATCCGAGCCATTTGGTCGTGGGAGGAGCCATGATTCGTAGTACACTCGCCCCCCTGATATGCCAGGACACCAACTGGGCACCCTAGGTCAGTGCGGTGGACTTCAGAAAAAGCTCCCACATGCATAGCTCCCTTACCAAGGGTGCTGAACACCCAACCCCCCTCCCCTAAAACCCACAAATGTACAACACTACCACAGCTCTTAGGGGTGAAGGGGGCACCTACATGTGGGTACAGTGGGTTTTGGAGGCCTCCCATTTACCAGTACAAGTGTTACAGGTGGGGGGGGGGGATGGGCCTGGGGCCACCTGGCTGAAGTGCACTGCATACCCACTAAAAGTGCTCCAGCGACCTGCATACATGCAGGCCTCTAGGACTGGTTGCTGCTATATAACCTTGGCACACCAGTTGACACCAGATGACTAATCTCTACGAAAACATCCTTTATTGGAATAACCGCGTTTACTCACAGTTAACTGCAGATCAGAGGTTGTGCCCCACTGGCAACGAGTCTCCCTGGTACTGAGATGAGCAGTAGGTCAGAACTGTCAGAATGCTGTACAATGCCCTCTTTCAGCCACATTCAAGGGAAGAACTAAGTTGTCTAATGTGGCTAACACAGGAAAGGGAACTAAAACTGGCTTACAAAAATGGCCACTACCGCATGGACTACAACAGGAAACACAACAGGGCACACTCTGACCTAGTAGGCAGGGGGAAAAGCACCATGGGAGAAGAGCCTACCAACTACCAACATTGTGAGACTGTAACACAAGCTAATGAAATCACGGAGCCCAATACCCTACACCCACCACAATGCAATGCTGATGTGACCCTGTACTGCACCCGAGAGCTACATCTGACCCAGGGAAAGGCTGTGACAGGATCGAACACATTCTGCTGTCATGGAGGTGGGTACGGCATTTGAGGCTGGCATACAGGCTGGGAAAAACGTTTTTAAAGTGGGTTTTTTTTGGTGGGAGGGGGTTAGTGACCACTGGGGGAGTCCGGGGAGGTCATCCCCGATTCCCTCCAGTGGTCATCTGGGCAGTTGGGGCACTTTTTTGGGACTTGTTCGTGAAAAAAAGGGTCCAAAAAAAGTGACCCAAAATCACAGTAAAAACGCCTTTTTTGTTTTCGATTATCAGCTAAAGACACCCATCTCTCCTCGGCTGATAACCACGCCCCAGTTCCGCCTCCACCACGCCTCCGACATGCCCTCATCAACTTTATTCGTTTCCGCGATGGAGTGCAGTTGGAAACGCCCAAAATTGGCTTTCGATTATACCGATTTGGGCGCCTTTGCGAGACAAACGTCTATCTCCCGATTTAGGTTGCACTATAGGCATTTTTCTCTTTCGAAAATAAGCTGGATAATGGTCAACAATAAAGTTGCTGGTGTTATGTTTTTATTATACTAAATTCATTTCCGAGTCATCCTCCACTCAATGGGCTAACAGTACAGTAACACTTGGGGTTAGTTAGCAAACGGGATGAAATTTGATATACTGCCTTTCTAAATTATATGCAGGTACCTATTTTGTAGCTGGGGCAATAGAGGGTTAAGGGGTCCTTTTCCTAAGGTGTGCTGAAAAATGGCCTGCAGTAGTGTAGACCTGTGTTTTGGGCGCGTGCAGAATAATTTTTTAGCGCACCTACAAAAAATGCCTTTTTTGCCGAAAACGGACATGTGGCAAAATAAAAATTGTCTCGTGTCCATTTTGGGGTCTGAGACCTTACTGCAAGCCATTGACCTAGCAGTAAGGTCTCACGTGGTAACCGGGCGGTAATGGTCTACACGCGTCAAATGCCACTTGACGTGCATAGCTGCCATTCGCTAGAAAATAAAAAATAGTTTTCAGATGTGCGAAGCGGACGTGCGCCAAAATTTTAATTACTGCAAGTGCCACACAGTAGCCTAGTGGCTGGAGTGGGAAGCCTGATCCGAATCCCACTATTGCTCCTTGTGATCTTGGGCAAGTCACTTAACCTTCCATTGCTCCAGGTGCAAACTTAGGGCCCCTTTTATTAAAGTGCGATAAAATCTGGACTCAATCCTCCCGATATTTAAAACATTTAACTGACCAGGAACGGCTCCTGACCAGTTAAATGGCACTTAACAGCTTATCCAGCAATATTCAGTGGGAAATAGCTAGTTATCTCCCGCTGAATTTTGCCAATCAGCACAGTGGATAGCCTGTTATATCCTGTGATATAACCAGCTATCTTCTAATATTCGGCACATTGCTGGCTAAGTTAGGCAGCCAAATTAGGCCACCGAAATAGCTGGTCCATCTTTGGCTGGAACCTTTTACTAAGCCACGTAGGTGCCTAGGCACGTCGATTTGGAACTACCGCCCTGCTATCGCATGTCCCTGGCGGTAATTCCATTTTTTATGCTCGTCCTATACGCATATCGAAAAATTTTAATGTGCGGCGCTAACCAGGCGGTAATCAGCAGTGTACGTTCGTTAATGATTACCACCCAGTTAAATGCGTGAGACCTTACTGCTAAGTCAATGGGTGGCGGTAAGGTCTCAGACCCAAAATGGACATGCGCACCAATTTTTATTTTGCCGCATGTCCTTTTTTTGGTCAATAAAAGAAGGTCTTTTTTTACAGGTGCATTGAAAAATGGATCTGCGTGCATGCAAAACACGCGCCTACACTAGCGCAAGCCATTTTTCAGTGCACCTTAGGAAAAATACCCTTAGTTAGTTAAGTTTAGAAAGGTCAGACGTAAGCCACATATTCAACACCAATTACCAGAAACGACCCGGGCTCAGAGCTGACTTTCAGGCTTATTTTCGAAAGGGATCGCCAGTGATCTTCCGACACAAATCAGGAGATCGCCGGTGATCTCTCAATCCCGGCCAAATTGGTATTATTGAAAGCCAATTTTGGCCGGCCCCAATTGCTTTTTCGTTGCGGTGCCGGCCAACCTTCAAGGGGGCGTGTTGGTAGGGTAGCGAAGGCGGGAAGGGAGTGGGGCGGGGTTACGAGATGGCCGGCTTCGCCTTATTATTAAAAAAAAAAGGCTGGCTCGAACGAGCATTTCGCCGGCCGGACTTGGTCCATGTATTTTTAGGACCAAGTCCCCAAAAAGAGCCCCAACTGACCAGATGACCACCGAAGGGAAGCGGGGATCACCTCCCCTTACTCCCCCAGTGGTCACCAACCCCCTCCCACACACACAAAAAAATTAAAACATTTTTTTGCCAGCCTGTATGCCAGCCTCAAATGTCATACCCAGCTCCCTGACAGCAGTATGCAGGTCCCTGGAGCAATTTTTAGTGGGTGCACTGTACTTCAGGCAGGTGGACCCAGGCCCCCTCCCCCCCCACCTGTTCCACTTGTGGTGGTTAATGTTGAGCCCTCCAAAAAAACCCAAAACCCACTGTACCCACATGTAGGTGCCCCCCTTCACCCCTTAGGGCTATTGTAATGGTGTAGACTTGTGGGCAGTGGGTTTTGGGGGGATTTGGGGGGCTCAGCACACAAGGGTGCTATGCACCTGGAAGCTGATTTTTTTTTTTTTTTTTTTTTAAAGATTTTTTAAGTGCCCCCTAGGGTGCCCGGTTGGTGTCCTGGCCTATCAGGGGGGCCAGTGCACTACAAATGCTGGCTCCTCCCTCAGATGGCCAGGTCCGGTTTCCATTATGGCTGAAAATCGGAGCCGGCCATCTCATCTAAACCTGGTGATCCGCCGGCGATCCTGTTGCAAACCCGGCGAGCGATTTGGCCGGCGCCAAGCTTATTTTGAAAATACTCTTGGCTCCGCCTGCTTATGGCGCTGGCCCCCAAAGATGGCCGGCCATTGATTGCGCCGGCGCCGTTCGATTATGCCCCTCTATGCGAAGCAGCACAGCAAACTCCTGTGGTTTGAATATCGGCCCCAGTGTGCTTATTTAATAATTTACAATTTTTTTATCACAGTTTCTAGATCGCGCTATCCCAGGCTCTAGGCAGTTTACAATATAAAAACCATTCATGAAATGTTCTAACATGGGACTTTCTCATAAACTAAGCCCAGATTTAATGAGGCACTTATGGGGGGAGGGAGTGTTGTAAAAATATTAGTTGTACACTAATCTTGTCATTTGTGTGAAAGTAGAAGAGAAAGAGAGATGAGGTCAAAAGCAGCACTAATATCCAACAAGACAATCGGAGCAAACTTCCCTCCATCCAGTTGGCTACGAATCTCACTGGAGAGAGCCACTAAACTAGTTTCTAGACTATAATTCTCACAAAAATCTGATTGACGCGAGTGAAGATTCCATTTATCTACACAATCTTTCAATGAAATACCACTCTTTCAATCAACTATGCTAAGAAGAGAATGTTTAAAATGGGGCCAATACAGTAACCAATGGGTAAAGTTGGTTCCAACAGTCCTTTTTTCAAAATCTGTTTTAAACACAGATGATTTAAACACAGGGACAGCGGCCTCGACGCTGTCCCTGGATAAGCCTGGCACTGCCATAGCTCAACCACAGCTGGATCCTGCATTGCTGGGAACGCCGAGCAGACGATTATCTGACGCGGCTGCTTTGGGCTCACCCGATGGTCCCACCTGGTGACAGTGCCCTTGAGCGCGCCGCACATCCTGGAAGGCCATCCAGATGGCCGTCTGGCACGCTCACAAGAGAACAGGAGAGCAAGGAACAGCATGTGGAAAGAAGCAGTGCACAGAGAGACAAGTGATAGCTACCAGGAGCAGCCCGACGACGACCTTGAGGCGCGGTGCGAGGAACGAACGGCCTCTGGCCGGAGTTGCAGCACTAAGCTGCTCATAGGAAGGAACAGGAAGAAGACGGTGTCCAGAGCTACAGAGCACTGCGCCCAGGACATCATTCTCGAGCATCTGACTGTGAGTTATCTAACTATCCCAAATTACCATCAAAATGAATACAATCAAAATTCTTCTAGCAATCTACTCCCTCACATTGACCCACCTAACACTATCCATCCCACTTACAGAATACAATATCATATCCATCCTTCAAAACCACCAAAGACTGATCAAACACTCCACACTCCACCAATTTGATACTCACCAAAGTAAAGGAAGATTCATTACCAACGCAATGGAAAGAAATATCACAACAAACAGACACCATCCAACGAACGACAACTTACAAGAATCCACACAACATCAAACCTAGCAGCCCAATACCAAAATATCCAAGTGGATTACATTAATGCTAGGTCCGTAGTTAACAAAACAAAAACAATATCCGACTGGATTATCAAAAAGACAAAACTCGATACCATGGTTCAATGATGAATTAAAAAAACTCAAAACACAATCCAGAAAACTTGGACGAGCATGGAAAAAAACAAAAAATGAACATACACGCAATGCATGGAAACAAATACACAAAAAATACAAATATGCAATTAGACAAACCAAAAGGTCCTACTACAAGACTAAACTAGAACCAGATAACAAAGATCTTAAGAAACTATTCCAACTCGTAAACAAGTTACTAGACACCACCCCTGTCACTATATCCAACACAGACATCCCATCCGCAGACAAACTGGCTACCTACTTCAAGGAGAAAATAACAAAATTGTGCAGCACCCTTCCTCATCACAACATCAACATTGAAAACTTCTTCAATGATCTAGACCTAATCCCGGGTGGATACCCAGCTGGCCGTATCTGGTTTACATTCAATCTACTCACCATTGAATCAGTTACACAAGCAACTCATAGATTTGCCAACACCCACTGCAAACTGGACATATGTCCCAGTCATCTACTTAAATCCACCCCCAGCCGATTCATAGAAGACCTCACATCCCACCTAAACTTTATGCTACAACAAGGCTTCTTCCCCGAGGATTATGGTAACATCCTACTTACCCCACTACCAAAAGGCACTAAGAAAAAAACAAACGACCTCACGAACTACCGCCCAGTTGCATCCATCCCTCTAGTAGTAAAATTGATGGAGAGCTTGGTGACCAAACAGCTTACGGAATACCTGGACAAGTACTCAATACTACACGACTCACAATCAGGATTCTGCTCCCAACATAGTACCGAAACAGTCCTAGTCACTCTCCTGGCCAAATTCAAACAGGAAAAAGCCATAAGTAAAAGCATACTTCTCCTTTAATTTGACATGTCGAGCGCATTTGACATGATAAACCATAACATACTACTAAGACTCCTTGGCCACTTTGGGATTGTTGGAAACGTACTCAATTGGATCAAGGGCTTTCTAACCACCAGAACATACCAAATAAAATCAAATTCAAACATATCACCACCGTGGAAAGCAGCCTGTGGAGTACCTCAAGGATCACCATTATCACCAATACTCTTCAACATGATGATGATCCCACTGGCAAAATCCTTATCCAATCGAGGCCTTAACCCATTCATCTATGCAGATGATGTTACAATCAGCAGATCAATATACCGTATATAAACAAATTACTCATCGCTTGCCTTGTTTTTTGGGAGGGCAATTTGTTTATATACGGTATCTTCAATAAAAATTTTCTGATGTTATATTGATCTGCTGGCTTTCTTTCCTATATTGAACTAACCAACTTCCGCAAACTACTGAAGACCCATCTCTTTGACAAGGCATACCACAAAGATCAACAAATGTGAACCATTACACAAATATCCAGAACTGCTTAAAGAAATTCGACTCACGAAATTAGCTCTTTCTCTACTATCCTGCTTAACTATTATCATGTTACCCAAGATCCTTAAGCAATACTAAAGTATATTGCTCGTTATTCTACTACCTTGCCTTATTATTATCATGTTACCCAAGATCCTTAAGCAATACTAAATGTATATTTTCTTATAGAGTTCCACTATTCACAATGTAATGTAAGCCACATTGAGCCTGCAAAGAGGTGGGAAAATGTGGGGTACAAATGCAATAAATAAATAAATAAATACATTTTGCAGATTGCTTGCCTTGTTGTTTTTTGATGATGTTACAATCTACATTCCTTTCAGACATGCCTTGACTGAAATAACCAACAAAATCAATGATGGCCTGAACATCATGGACTCTTGGGCAAACTCATTCCAACTGAAATTAAACACTGAAAAAACACACTGCCTTATCCTCTCATCTCAACATAACAACTACAAAGCCGCAACCATAAACACCCCAGGACACGCACTCCCTATTTCAGACAGCCTAAAAATACTCGGAGTCACAATCGACTGCAACCTCACTCTCGAGAGCCAAGTAAAAACCGTAATAAAGAAAATGTTCTACTCAATGTGGAAACTCAAATGAATAAAACCTTTCTTCCCGAGGGATACCTTTCGTAAACTAATATAATCAATGGTCCTAAGCCATGCAGATTACTGCAATGGAATCTATGTGGGATGTAAAGAACAACTCACAAAAAAAACTCCAGACCGCACAAAACACAGCAGCCAGACTGATATATGGTAAAACACGATTCGAAAGCGCTAAACCCCTTCAAGAAAAGCTGCACTGGTTCCCAATCAAAGAATGGGTCATCTTCAAAATCTGCACATTGGTCCACAAAATCATCTACAGAGTAGTCCCAGGATACATGACAGACCTCATAGATCTACCAACTAGAAACAGACTCGGATCAGCACAATCAAACCTAAACCTACATTACCCAAACTGCAAAGGGCTAAAATACAAAACAACTTATGCATCTAGCTTCTCCTACATAAGCGCACAACTATGGAATGGACTCCGGTATGCAGTGAAAACAATACATGACCACCTAAACTTCAGGAAATCATTAAAAACCCACCTCTTCAAAAAAGCTTATCCCACCGATCCAACATAAATTCCCACACCCAGCAACACAACATAATCAATGATCGTACTGGACAACTTACTATCCTCTTTTCCCTTGACCCCATGATGCCTGATTCACTTCTACCTCATTTGACCACAACACAATCTTGTATTTGTTATCAACCAAAATGGCAAACGCCTTTACGGTACTTTGTAAGCCACAATGAGCCTGCAAATAGGTGGGAAAGTGTGGGGTATAAATGTAACAAATAAAATAAATAAATAAATAAATGATTTCAATGAAGAAGGTGAAATGCCAGAATGGAGACTTGTGTTTATTGTAGATAGAATAAACGAATGGCGAGAATGACACCAATTTTTCACCGCTATTGATGATATGGGATCATTTTCAGAAGACATTGGATGTGAAGCCGAATACATTTTTGATAATTGGATAGAGGAGACAGAATTGAATGATGACCAACACACTGTATGAATGACCAGAGAGGCATCAGAATTTAAGGTATTAGCTGGGATGTGACTAAATAGGACAGAAAGAAGACGACAAAAGAGACCTCACTGTCTGGCCTGATTAAAGATGATGGCAAAGGAGAGCCATCACATTGACATACGTTTAAGATTTTGTCAGGGAAGAAAGAAGCTAATGAATTTGCTGTAGGCAGCAAAGCAGTTCTTACCTAGGAGATTCATCTTTCCCTAACAGCTTCTGTACCACACAGAAAAGCTCCCTACCTAGATAAGAACCAGTTTCTACCCTCCTCATTCCATATAGTGTACCAAAAGTAAGATGCTAATTCAGCAAGTAACTTCCGCTCTACAACATGCTAAAATGGGGGTGAAATGGCAGATATTTGTGTAAACATACAAGCCCTATATGGTTCTAATGCTAACTACGAGACAGTCACAACAAGAGTGACAAAGGAAAGGGCAGCAGGCAATGTCCAAGATAACACCTTTATTGAAGTATCCAAGACTCGACACAAGTTCATATCCAACCTAAGACTCCTGATGAAGGCATTTTTAGGCCGAAACACAACTCGTGTCTAATCTTGGATATTTCAATAAAGGTGTTATCTTGGACATCATCTGCTGCCCTTTCCTTTGTCACCCTTGTTGTAACTGTCTCGTCTGTGTGTCCACGAGGGTTAGTGTTCTTCTGTTTTCCTGCCATCTAATGCTAACTACAATTGAGGCTTTCACCTGGCAAGGGTATGGACATGTTCCAAGGAGTAGAGCATGACACATTTTTTATTTTTTATTTTATTTGGTGCATTTGTATCCCACATTTTCCCACTTATTTGCAGGCTCAATGTGGCTTACATAGTACTGTATCGGTGTTCGCCAATTCCGGTATGAACAAATACAAGGTGATGTTGTGGTAGAATAAGGTTCATGTGTGACAGATACATTTGGGATATTAGAGAGGAAGAGTTAGGTTATGTCCATTATGAGCTTTGGTTTCGTTGTGTTGCAGATATTCAGGCTTTTATGTTGGGTCAGTGGGGTATGCCTTTTTGAACAGGTTTGTTTTTAGTGATTTCCAGAAATTTAGGTGGTCATACATTGTTTTTACGACTTTTGGCAGTGCGTTCTATAGTTGTGCGCTTAAATAGGAAAAGCTGGATGCATAAGTTCATTTGTATTTGATTCTTTTGCAGCTTGGGTAGTGGAGATTTAGGTATGTTCGAGCTGATCCTATTGTGTTTCTGGTTGGCAGGTCTATGAGGTCTGGCATGTATCCTGAGGCATTGCCATAAATAATTTTATGAACCAGGGTGCAGATTTTGAAAGCAATACGTTCTTTGATTGGGAGCCAGTGCAGTTTTTCTCGGAGGGGTTTGGCGCTTTCAAACCGCGTTTTTCCAAATATAAGCCTGGCTCCTGTGTTTTGAATGGTCTAAAGTTTCTTTATGATTTGTTCTTTGCATCCCACATAAATTCCATTGCAGTAGTCTGCGTGGCTTAGTACCATTGATTGTATCAAGTTGTGGAATATTTCCCTCGGGAAGAATGGTTTCACGCGTTTGAGTTTCCACATTGAGTGAAACATTTTCTTTATTGTGGATTTCGCTTGGTTCTCTAGTGAGAGGTTCTGTCGATTGTAACGCCGAGAATTTTCAGGCTGTCTGAGATAGGAAGGGGTATCCTGGGGTGTTTATGTTTGTGGGTTTATACATGTTGTATTGGGATGAAATGGTGAGACAGTGTGTTTTTTCTGTGTTGAGTTTTAGTTGGAATGCATTTGCCCATGAGTCCATGATGTTCAAGCTGAGCTTGATTTTGTTGGTGATTTCTGCCAAATCGTGTTTGTAAGGGATGTATATTGTCACGTCATCTGCGTAGATGAATGGGTTAAGGCCTTGGTTGGATAAGGACTTGGCTAGTGGGGTCATCATAAGGTTGAAAAGGATTGGTGATAATGGTGATCCTTGTGGTACTCCGCAGTCTGCTTTCCACGGTGATGATATGGTTGAGCTTGATTTCACTTGATATGTTCTAGTGGTTAGGAAACCTTTGATCCATTTAAGTGTGTTTCCACCAATCCCGAAGTAATCTAGGAGTCTTAGTAGTATTTTATGGTTGACCATGTCGAATGTACTAGACATGTAGAATTGGAGGAGAAGTATGCTTTTACCTGTTGCTATTTCCTGGTTGAATTTAGTTAGGAGAGTAATTAAAACTGTTTCGGTGCTACGTATATAAGGAGAACCTAAATCCTTTATTCAAAGCACCCAACTTGACTCGACAAGGGTCCGTCGAGTATCAGGGGTCAGATATAAATTGCTTTAGATGACAATGCTCTTATAAGTGGTGCTAGAAAAGCAGAGAAATGCAAATTGAATCACAGTATCACTGCTTCTCCGTGACAAGTAAAAGCACTATTCTCCTGGGCGTATCACCAAGCAATGTGTGCAGCTTATAGGATACTGTCAGTTGCACATGCTGGATGCCACATTTAACACTGCATAATTGAGTCCATCTAAATGTCGGTGCTTAGCTGTCGACTTATACTAGTATCTGTAACAGATCTCTTTGGTGTTCACGGAGGAAAATCTTGGAGAAGGACCGTGGTCAGCTGCCAAGGGAATGTCTGGGAATGGAGTGGATACTGCGCCGTTTATGGAAAAATGAGTTTATAAACAGCTTGAGAATCTGAAGGTGGACAAATCTATGGGACTGGATGGGATACATCCCAGGATAGTGAAGGAGCTCAGAGAGATCATGGCGGGACCTCTTAAAGGTTTATTTAATAGATCTTTACAGATGGAAGAGGTTCTGTGGGATTGGAGATGAGCAGATGTGGTCCCTCTTCACAAAAGTGGAGACAGAGAAGAAGTGGGAAACTACAGACCGGTAAGTCTCACGTTGGTGGTAGGAAAAATAATGGAGTGGCTACTGAAAGAAAGGATAGTTATCTTTCTGGAAGCTGACAGGTTACAGGACCCGAGGCAACATGGCTTTACCAAAGGAAAATCCTGCCAAACGAATCTTATTGACTTCTTTGACTGGGTGACCAAAGAACTGGATGAAGGACGTGCGCTAGATGTAATCTACTTGGACTTCAGCAAAGCCTTTGATACGGTCCCCCACAGAAGACTCGTGAATAAGCTAAAAGGAATGAAATTAGGACTGAAAGTGGTGAACTGGATAAGAAACCGGTTGACCGACAGGAGGCAGAGGGTGGTGGTAAATGGAATCTGCTCAGAGGAAAGGAAGGTGAGCAGTGGAGTTCCTCAGGGGTCAGTGCTGGGGCCTATTCTGTTTAATATATTTGTGGGAGATATTGTTGAAGGGTTGGAAGGAAAGGTGTGCCTTTTTGCGGATGACATGAAAATAGCCAGTAGAGTGGATACCCTGGAGGGAGTAGAAACGATGAGAAGGGATCTCCGAACCTTAGAAGAATGGTCGAGGGTCTGGCAGTTAAACTTTAATGCCAAGAAGTTTAGAGTGATGCACTTGGGATGCAGAAACCCGAAAGAGAGATACCGAATAGGAGGGGAGATATTAGTAAGAACTCAGGAGAGAGGCCTTTGGGTGTTGGTGTCTTAGGATCTAAAGTGGAGGAGTGGCCTAGTGGTTAGGGTGGTGGACTTTGGTCCTGAGGAACTGAGTTCAATTCCCGGCACAGGCAGCTCCTTGTGACTCTGGGCAAGTCACTTAACCCTCCATTGCCCACTGCATTGAGCCTGCCATGAGTGGGAAAGTGCAGGGTACAAATGTAACAAAAAAAAAAAAAAGGGTGAAGAAACAAGGTGACAGCCATGGCCAGAAGGATGCTAGGCTGCATAGAAAGGGGCATAAGAAAGGAGGTGTTGATGTCCCTTTAGAAGTTGTAGGTGAGGCCCCACTTACATGGTAACATAGTAGATGATGGCAGAAAAAGACCTGCATGGTCCATCCAGTCTGCCCAACAAGATAACTCATATTTGCTACTTTTTGTGTATACCCTACTTTGATTTGTACCTGTGCTCTTCAGGGCACAGACCGTATAAGTCTGCCCAGCACTATCCCCGCCTCCCAACCAGTTTTGGAGGCCATATCTTGCTAAAGATGTAAAAAGACTGGAAGCGGTGCAGAGAAAAGCTACAAAAATGGTATGGGATTTGCGTTGCAAACCGTACGAGAAGAGACTTGCCGACCTGAACATGTATATCTTGGAGGAAAGGAGGAACAAGGGTGACATGATACAGACTTCAAATATTTGAAAGGCATTAATCTGCAAACGAACATTTTCCAGAGACGGGAAGGCGGTAGAACTAGAGGTCATGAATTGAAGTTGAAGGGGGGCAGACTCAGGAGTAATGTCAGGAAGTATTTTTTCACGGAGAGGGTAGTGGATACGTGGAATGCCCTCCAGCGGGAGGTGGTAGAGATGAAAACGGTAATGGAATTCAAACGTGTGGGATAAACACAAAGGAATCCTGTTTAGAAGGAATGGATCTATGGAATCTTAGTGGAGATTAGGTGGCGACACCGGTAATTCGGAAGAGAAACCAGTGATGGGCAGACTTCTACAGTCTATGCCCTGATCGTGACTGAATAGATATGGATGGGCTGGAGTATAAATTTTATGGGGTTTCGATGTTAGCTTCAGAACTTTTAGTACAAGAACAGTGCTGGGCAGACTTCTACGGTCTGTGCCCTGAGAATGGCAAGGACAAATCAAACTCGGGTATAAAGTATCACATACCATGTATAATGAGTTTATCTTGTTGGGCAAACTGGATGGACCGTACAGGTCTTTATCTGCCATCATTTACTATTTTACTATGTAAAAATAAGGAAACGCTAAACACTAGAATCACCCATAGGAATATATGGGTGTCTCTAGCATTTAGCTCACGCTAAAAATGTTAGTGCACCTTTGGAAAAGACCTCCATAGTTTCTATGGAAGAAGGGCAAAGTTAAAATATACATATGCATTTCATAAAATGTGTACGTGCGTGAATATAATACACACATATCTTTAAACCAACTTCCAAGCAGGTGTAACTGTGTGCATCAGAATTGAAGCGGTGCAAAGAAAAGCTACGAGGATGGTATGAGATTTGCGTTACAAGACGTATGAGGAAAGACTTGCGGACCTGAACATGTATACCCTGGAGGAAAGGAGAAACAGGGGTGATATGATACAGACGTTCAAATATTGGAAAGGTATTAATCCGCAAACAAACCTTTTCCAGAGATGGGAAGGCGGTAGAACGAGAGGGCATGAAATGAGATTGAAGTGGGGCAGACTCAAGAAGAATGTCAGGAAGTATTTTTTCACGGAGAGGGTGGTGGATACTTGGAATGCCCTCCCGCGGGAGGTGGTGGAGATGAAAACGGTAACGGAATTCAAACATGCGTGGGATAAACATAAAGGAATCCTGTGCAGAAGGAAGGGATCCTCAGGCGCTTAGCCTAGAATGGGTGGCAGAGCTGATGGTTGGGAGGCGGGGCTAGTGCTGGGCAGACTTATACGGTCTGTGCCGGGGCTGGTGGTTGGGAGGCGGGACTAGTGCTGGGCAGACTTATACGGTCTGTGCCGGGGCTGGTGGTTGGGCGGCGGGGATAGTGCTGGGCAGACTTATACGGTCTGTGCCAGAGCCGGTAGTGGGAGGCAGGGATAGTGCTGGGCAGACTTATACTGTCTGTGCCAGAGCTGGTGGGAGGCGGGACTGGTAGTTGGGAGGTGGGGATAGTGCTGGGCAGACTTATAGAGTCTGTGCCAGAGCTGGTGGTTGGGAGGCGGGGTTGGTGGTTGGGAGGCGAGGATAGGGCTGGCCAGACTTATACGGTCTGTGCACTGAAGAGGACAGTACAAATAAAAAAGTAGCACATATGAATTTATCTTCTTGGGCAGACTGGATGGACCGTGCAGGTCTTTTTCTGCCGTCATCTACTATGTTTACTATCAGAATTTATGCGTTACCAGAATGAGCTTGACAAGTCAGTCCTAAGACTGTGGATTCTATTGTATAAGCAGTGACCCCTGCTCTGTCCAGCAGGGTAATCAAATACCTGGTAGATGCTGATCATGCAAACATCTTTTCCACATCTAACTATTTTCTACTATTCCACCGAGTAACTGCAGTCAAATTAATATTTGCCTCTCTCTGTTAATGAAGGTCTGCAAGGTTATATTTTTTAATAAGAGAAACAATCTACATTTAATATTAAATGCACAGATCAGGAGCAGGTATCCTTTGAGGCTGCACCTTTGAGAAATAGGGTCAAATAACCACTGCATGATGTCTCTATAGACTTTTCATCTCAGCTAGAAATAGAGTTCACCTCTGTGTCTGCATTAGTCTTTTATTGCTTTGTGGGTAGTTTAGTATGCGATTTTTTTTCTATGTGTATTTCAAAGATACAATTGGATTTGGCCGCCAAGGCTCATAGAGCATCCCCTGCCAAGCCGAAGATGTAAGAGAAGGGCAGGAATTACCAGAAGAAATGCTATGGGAGTCCACCCAATTCTAATTTTCCTGATGCTTTATGATGTTCTGTGGAAGACCACTGAGCACCAATGTAAGCTAGAACTCAATTTGAAGTCTTTACCAGGATACTACAAAGATGGGGACATCATGATTGGGACAATTGTAACTGTGAAACATTTTTATATAACTGAGCATTTGTCCTTCATAACGCCCTTCACTAATGGACAAACCTTGTAAGTACCATTGGTATTTAACTCCTATCGAAGATATTAACTGCATCTAACATGTGTCTGTTAGAGGCATCTTTATTTATTTATTTATTGCATTTGTATCCCACATTTTCCCACCTCTTTGCAGGCTCAATGTGGCTTACAATACATCATGAATGGTGGAAATATATGAGAAAATAGACATTTAGTATTACAGAAGGATCTTGGGTAACATGATAATGATAAAACATGATAGTAGTGTAACAAGCAAATGTTATAAGACAATTCTGGTTATCTGTGTGGAGTTTACATTTGTTGATCTTTGTGGTATGCCTTGTTAAAGAGATGGGTCTTCAGTAGTTTGCGGAAGTTAGTTAGTTCATAGATCGTTTTTAAGTTGCGCGGCAGCGCATTCCAGAATTGTGTGCTCAGGTAGGAAAAGGTTGACGCATGCATTAGTTTGTATTTTAGACCTTTACAGTTGGGGAAGTGAAGATTAAGGAATGTGTGGGATGATTTTTTAGCATTCCTGGGTGGTAAGTCTATCAGGTCTGACATGTAGGCTGGTGCATCTCCCTGAATGATTTTGTGAACTAGGGTACATATTTTGAACATGATGCGTTCTTTAAGTGGGAGCCAGTGTAGCTTTTCTTGTATGGGTTTAGCACTTTCATATTTTGTTTTACCGAATATGAGTCTAGCTGCAGTGTTCTGAGCTGTCTGAAGTTTCTTGATTATTTGCTCTTTGCAGCCAGCGTAGATGCTGGAGGCTTCCCTTGGATTTAACACTTCCCTTCCAATACCCTTCCAGTACCCTTCAGTCGCCTTGTGTGTTAATACTTACCATAAACTGTTTATACCTTAGGTGTAGAAAGAAATTTTATAAAATATTATTTGAAACAATTTAATAAACAGAGAAAAATGTAGGCGGATAAAGACCATATGACTTATCCAGTCTGCCCATCCATGCCATCTACTCTCCCTATTACTCCCCCAGAGGTCCTGTGTACTTGTCCCAAGCTCTCTTGAATTCAGATACTGTTTTCGTCTCTACCACTTCCACCGGGAAGCCGTTTCACAAATTCACCACCCTTTCCATGAAGAAGTATTTCCTCGGGTTAATGCTGAGTCTATCTCCTTTCACCTTCATCCTATGCCCCCTTGTTCCAGACCTTCCTTTCAATTGGAGGAGACTCACCTCCTGTGCATTTATACCACGTAGGTATTCAAATGTCTATATCATGAGTGGCTGCCATATTGAAGGGTATGAGGGGCATTTTCAAAAGGGTGTGCAAGCCACAATTGAGACGTCCTGCAAAAAAAAAAAATGTTAATCTCACAGCCATTTTCAAACAGGAAATATATTGGTTTTCCTGTTCATAAATATGTGAGAACGTCAGCCATTTTACAAACTAAAACATCCAAATAATGAATGCCAAAAATCCAGGGACAAGGACACCTGTCTGGAGGCATTTTAACAGAAATGGCCACGTAGACATCCTTCCAGTGCAGAGAGGCAGCCTAGTAAGTTGTTCAGTGGACAGTAAACCAGGGCACCCAGGTTCATATTCCCCTATAACTCTTTTATTTTAAATGCTGATCCCTCCAGGAACAAGGAAATACTTACCGTACCTGACTGTACACCACCTGAATAGCCTTCAGGCTTGCAGATGTCATAAATATTTAGGTACTTTAGGTATATATCTTGTTTCTGGAGAGCTCACAATTTATAGGGAGAAAAAAAGAGAATGGAAGAGGAAATTGAACCTGGGCCCCCTGGTTTACAATCCACTGCACTGACCAGTAGGCTACTCCTCAGACCTGTTTTTGGCTTTCCTCAGAATTCCCATAATACCTGATGCTGTCATAAAGTCTGGTCTTCCTTTCCGGTTCACTTTCAGGGGAGAGGGAGGGGGACAATAACCACTGAGAGATGATTCATGAGGAGTCCTGTCTTAACCCCTCTAGTGGTCAGCTGCTCAATCAGAACACCTTTTTGCACCCTGGACGTGACTGAGACAGGTTTAAGAGACAAACGTCCTTTTTTTTAGACTTGGACGTTTCGTCTCATTTCGCACATTTGATTATCGCTGTTGGATGTCTTAATTTTGAGCCCTCCCTAGTCCCGCCCAAAACACACCGACAACATGCCCCCTTACTATTTAGACATGCCTCGGTGTAGGACATACAAACTCTGCCATTCCAAAACTGCAATTTAGACATTATGGGTAGATGAATGTATTTTTTGCCATTTTGAGATGTCTATGTGCTTTGAAAATGAGCCCCTATGTTTTTAAATGTTGTGTCAATTTTTACTTTCTCTTGAATTTAGCTTACTAATGTATATTTTGTAGATTAATGTTGAAATCTGGAACACTTTTGTTTTCATCGCCTTGTATTCATATATTAGGAGACTTACCTGCTTATTTTTGAAGGAGAAGGGCATCCATCTTCCGACACAAATCAGGAGATGGGTGTCCTTCTCCTAAGGTCGCCAAGATCGGCATAATTGAAAGCCGATTTTGGGCGTCCTCAACTGCTTTCCATCGCGGGGATGACCAAAGTTCAAGGGGGCGTGTTGGCAGTGTACCGAAGGCGGGACGGGGGTGTGGTTAACAGATGGGGGTCCTCGGCCGATAATGGAAAAAAGAAGGGTGTCCTTCACGAGCATTTGGCCGACTTTACTTGCTCCATATTTTTTCACGACCAAGCATCAAAAAGGTGCCTGAACTGACCAGATGACCACCAGAGGGAATCGGGGATGACCTCCCCTGACTTCTCCACTGGTCACTAACCACCTCCCACCCCGAAAAAAAACAACTTCAAAAACTTTTGTCCTTTTTTTTTTTTAGAGTATGTCCTTCGCTATGCCTCCGTCCCTGCGACGTCCCTTGAAATTTGGCCATACCTATGGGGGGGGGGGCAGTATGCAGGTCCCTGGGGGGGGGGAGGTATGTGTGTATCAGTGGAGGCATAACGAAGGCGTGGCCATCCTTCTTTCAAACATTTTGGACGTCCTCAACTGCCCCCCACAGGGATGGCCACATTTCAAGGGAGTGGAGTAGAGTGGAGGAGTGACTGAGTGGCCTAGTGGTTAGAGCACTGGTCTTGCAATCTAGAGGTGGCTGGTTCAAATCTCACTGCTGCTACTTGTGATCCAAAATCCAAATAAATAAATAAAGAGGGTGTTGGAGGCATAGGAGCCAATGTTTCAAAATTATTGGGGGTGCTAAGCCCAGTGGAAATAACCCCTCCCTGGACACATTCAATGAATATTCTCTATATTGGGGGTGCTCAAGCACCCACAGCACCTACAGAGTCGGCTTCTATGGAGGCATACCAAAGGCATGGACATCCTTCTCACAGAAACATCCATGTTTTGGGAAGGACGTCCTCAAATGAGCTAACAGCAAGCAGCTCATTTGCATGCAATTTCCTTCATGCATGCCCATTCCTTTCCCGATTGGTAAGGGAAGGGCTTTTTCCATTCAGTTAGTGGGACCAGTGCACTATGAATGCTGGCTCCTCCCATGACCAAATGGCTTGGATTTGGTCGTTTCTGAGATGGGCGTCCTTGGTTTCCATTATCGCCAAAAACCGGGGATGACTATCTCTAAGGTCGACCTAAATTTCATGATTTGGGTGCCCCCAACCATATTATTGAAACGAAAGATGGACGTCCATCTTGTTTTGATAATACGGGTTGCCCCGCCCCTTTATGGGGCCATCCTTAGAGATGGGCGCCCTTAGAGATGGGCGTCCCCATTCAATAATTCCCCTCTTAAAAACCTACAATTACAGAAATATGAAAAAATCTTCTGGTCAATATTGAGCCAGTGGCGGTCATCGTTTCTTTAATGTTGACCAATGTCAACTAATTAGGCCTCAGTATTCAGCTCTGGGCCCTATTAGGGGATTGGCAGTGCCCAGAAGTTATGTGAGTATAACCAATATTCAAAGCCATACCTGCCTTGCTAACGGGGCAAAGTTAGGACTGCCTTCTCTACAGTCCTACATGCCTGGTAAGCTATGTGGGCACCAGCAATGATATCATTGGTGCGATATCATGCAAGATATCCTGACTGCTCATCAACTCTGCCCCCATATGTCCCTGGCACTAACTGGTGAGTGCCAGGTTGGTCAAAGCCAATATTCAGCAGAACTGCCTTGTTGAGTACTGCTGAAAATTAGCTTCTGTGTCAGCTAGCACAATTTATCTGTGAGGCTTCTGTCATCCTCCTTGTTTACGAGATGTGAAATATAACTCAATAACCTTTCATACCAGTTTTAATCCAGACAACTATTTCAACTTCCTGGCCTTCATTTACGCCATTGAGGAAATCAACAACAGCGCCGAGATCTTACCCAACCTCACTCTGGGGTTCCTTCTACACGAGTCTTACACCAATCCCATCTTAACGCTACAGGCCATCATGAAAGTATTTTCAGGAATGGAAACTTGGATCCCTAATTACAGATGTAAAACATCTGGCACCCTGGCTACAATCATTGAAGGTTTTCCAGCAGAGGAATCAATTCAGATGTCCAGCATGTTCAGTATATACCACTACCCACAGGTGAGGTGGATTGTCAATATTATTGTATACCTTCCTGCATAACCTGTCCCTGTGGAATGTGATCCTGTTTCAAAATGAAGCCAGCTTATTATCTATGTACCAGGAAAATGAAAAACGGAAGATAGCAATGGATGATAATGCAGAGAGTAATTTTATACTGGGTCGTCTAGGTAGGTTTTGGAGAGAAGGTATTTGCTTATGTGGATGATTTTTTGCTGGTACTTAAAACTTCCTCTCCAAGGCTTATTCGCTCTTGTTTATGTTCTATTTCTTCGGTGAAAGAATTTCCTCCTCTTTATATCTGGGTGAGGGTTGTGGCAGACCTGGATTCAAACTGCCTCCTGTTACAGGATGAGGTGAACCAAGGCAAAGGATGAGGGTATTCTTGGGGCAGGAAAAGAGCTTCCAGAACGTTTGGCTAGTTCTCCACAAAATATTGATTAGTAAAGCAAGTACTGTCTCAAAAATTCAGTTCCTGAATTCTATACGGACTTCTGCGAATCTGTTTGTGAAATTTTGCTGTACAGCTCCTCAGGAGGTATGTAGCACGGCAGAGATTTTTCTGCAAATCTCTGAAGACAGTATGAAAATTACCCCAGTTCTGCTTGGTGCTGGTTGAGGATGCCACCCCTCCTTCAGAGCTCAACCCATCTGTAATACCATTTCATGTAAGATGATTTCATCATCTCCCACTTGCAGTCCTCTACCCTTCTGTGTAAAATACTGTTTTGAATATATGAGATTTCAAATGATATGGAAAATGACAGACGGTGATGCATTAATGATTTTTTCTTAACAGATCAGTTTCACCTCTCAGAATCTGTTTATGAGCGACACTGTTAAGTTTCCTTATTTTTACCGGACTGTCCCAAGTGAACTACACCTCTGCGCTGGGATAGTCAAGTTACTGAAACATTTTGGCTGGAGCTGGGTTGGTGTCATTGCCTGTTATGAAGACAAGAGCCTTAGAGCTGTCCAGATCCTGAAAGAAGGGATTGAGCAGAACAGAGGCTGCATTGCATTCGTAGAAATCTTCAATCGTGACAACGTCAGGTCAACTGATTTCTCCCAACTTTATAAAAGAATCCATATGTCATCAACTAGTGTGATCATTCTCTATTGTAGCAGGGATTATGCCTGGAATCTATTTGTGAACGGAGGTCATTTATCTTTTGTCAAAAAAGTCTTGATCACCACATATGAGCAGGAGTTTACATCAAGTTATTCATTGGACTGGATTATGAAGAACAATACCTTGGCATTCACAGTTGCAAAGAGAAATATTCCAAGTTTTGCAAAATTTGTTCGTGAGGTGAATTATACCCTGCTTCCAAGTGATTATTACACCTTATCATGGTGGACGAGCCTGTGTGACAGCCAGTGCCAAAAGAGCATTAGAAGATCCTGCATCACTAATGAAACGAAAATCCGTGCAACACATTGTTACACCAAATACTTGGGAAGCAGCTACAGTGTGTACAATGCTGTGTATGCCCTGGCACATGCACTGCATGACATGGTCACGTCTGGTATTGAAAATGATACCATGTGGAGCAGAGAAAGGAGAGTTTTGGATTATTTGCCATGGAAGGTAAGATCCTTTGTTAGAGAACTGATCACTGTAAAATGAATGATACAGAGTAGAATATTAAGTTTCAAGTTTATTAGTTATTTTCTATCCCACTCTATGGGAGACCTTTTGGGTGGCTTACAATCTTAAATAAGGAGAAGGAAAAACACTGTTTTCCCAGGTGCCATCTGAAAGATGTTTAATGGTATGTATAATTGAATAGATAGGTTTTTAAGTCTTTCTTAAATTTCTCAAGCGATGTTTGTAAGTAAATGGAAGCTGGAAGGTAAGCCTTCGTGACAGGAGGAGGAGAAGGTGGGTCGTTATTTAGTCATTAATAAAGACTTCCTGGTATCCGCTTCAATTCGTCCTCACTCTTTGTTTCTTCTGGTAGCCATACTGGGTCAGACCAATGGTCCATCTAGCCCAGTATCCTGTTTTCCAAAACAGTGGCCAAGCCAGGTCACAAGTACCTGGCAGAAACCCAAATTGTGGCAACATTCCATTCTACAAATCCCAGGGCAAGCAGTTGCTTCCCATGTCTGTTTCAATAGCAGACTATGGACTTTTCCTCCAGGAATTTGTCCAAACCTTTTTAAACCCAGATACACTAACTGCTCTTACCACATCCTCCAGCAAAGAGTTCCAAAGCTTAACTATTCTTTGAGTGAAAATATTTCCTCCTATTTGTTTTAAAAGTATTTCCATGTAACTTCCTTGTGTGTCCCCTTGTCTTTGTACTTCTACTCATTCTACAGGAGTCAGGATTTTGTACAGCTCAATCATATCTCCCTTCATCTGTCTCTTTTCCAACCTGAAGAGCCCTAATCTCTTTAGCCTTTCCGCATATGAGAGGAGTTCCAGCCGCTTTATCATAACTGCTAACATTTTTTGTGCCAGATATTTGTGTAAATGATTAGAATTGGCTTAGTTCTGCTCTGTCACTATACGCACATCTTCAGTATCAAATAGCCATTTGCAGGGTCTGGGTGGGGCACACAGGCACGCAACTTATAGGTACTATAAATGATTTCCCTAATTCTATTACTTGCATGATCAGTTATGCAAATAAATTAATTGCTGACTGGGGTTAACAACCAATAATTGACTAGAATTATTGTTTACTGGTCATAATTGGAACTATGTAACCGCCCTTTGTCAGTATTCTACAAATCGAGCATGCTAAATTCATAGCGTGCAACTGCAAGGGGTGTTGATCTGGGAGGGGCATTCACTAAAGATGAATTCAGGGGATCTGCACCTAATTTACTCCCAAGGATTGTACACCAGGTTTCAGTTGGTGTAGATCTTTTCACCCAAAGTTGGGCACGGATCCCGGTGCTAAGCACTGATGCGCCCAACTCAGAGCGCTGTTTATAGAAGAGCGCTAGGCAGACAGCTGAGGGAAGATATGATAGAGGTCTATAAAATAACGAATGGAGTGGAGTGGAGTGGAACGGGTAGACATGAATCACTTGTTTACTCTTTCCAAAAATTCTAGGCCTAGAGGGCACGCAATGAAGCTACAAAGTAGTAAATTTAAAACAAATCAGAGAAATTTTTTCTTCACTTAACGTGTAATTAAACTCTGGAATCCAGAGAATGTAGTAACAGGAGTTAGCTTAGCAGGGTTTTAAAAAGGTTTGGCTGACTTCCTAAAAGAAAAGTCCATAAGCCATTATTAAAATGGACTTGTGGAAAATCCACTGCTTATTTGTAGGATAAGCAGCATAAAATGTATTGTACTGTTTTGGGATCTTGCCAGGTACTTGTGATCTGGATTGGCCACAGTTGGAAACAGGATGCTGGTCTTGATGGACCTTCGGTCTATCCCAGTTTTTATACCTGGGCAATGGAGGATGAAGTGGCTTGCCCAAAGTCACAAGGTGCTGCAGTACGAATTGAACCCAATTCCCCTGACTCAGACAGCATTACCTTAACCATTAGGCTACTTTTCCACTCCAAACATTATGATGTGAAGACAGAATAGAACGGCAAAGGGACAGGAAATCCTGGGAACAAAGTTAAAACCCATAGACTTAGCAGCTATGGGAGCAGTATGAAAATTAATCTTCAGAGTAACTTGAAAAAGAAAAATTGTTTTGCTTTTATGTATGCTTGAAATTACATGGGCAACTTGGCAGTATCGAAAATCTACCCTTCATTCTTTAGCTTCATCATTATCTGAAGAACGTCCACTTTAAGAACGGTCTTGGTGAAGAGATTTCTTTTGATGAGAATGGAGACCTCACCATTGAATATGATATCATAAACATTGTCTATCTACCTAATGGGATAAAGAGGAATGAAATTATTGCAAGTTATAACCCTTATGCCCCTCTGGGACAGGATTTCACCATTGAGAAGGCGATCGTGTGGGAGAGCGACTTCAATGAGGTTAGAATCAAGTAGCAATAGACCATGCTGAGTCATGTAGAGTTACCATGAATTATTTGCAAAATGGTGAGAATTGATGCTCAGTGGTTGACTGACAGACTTCAGAAGATTTGTCCAGCTAACTTCCTGAGTTCCTCATGCAAATCTTTGCTTTTGACGTTCTCCATCCTCTGGTCAGTTTAATTGTGCTTGGTCAGCATGTTATCCAGGCAAAAATTACCACCAAATGAAAATGTATTATGCACAAATGTAGTCCTGCTTACAGCTTGGAACAAGGATCTTTAAATCATCCAATGTTTCTGGAAGGAAAAAGGGCTCATAGAGCTCCTGCATCATAACAATCTAACAGAGTTAACCAGATCCTACCGATCTTCTGTTCATCACTGGCCAAAAAAACCTTCCAATGGTTGAATGTTTTACACTATCTCCTATTAATTTTTATCTTTTTTTTTTTTAGCTTTTTCACACGCTTCTTTAACAGTTCTCCACAAAAAGCAAAGCAAGACAGGACTGCATTTGTAGATCAAATTAGAATAATCATGCTGCATAAACACTTATCTTTATCAGCACTGACTGTTACAGGCACTCAGGGATCTTCTGCTGGAACATGTTTCTTCGCCCTGTTGAGTGAGGCACGGAGAAGCGAATCTGTGACTGTTCCAAAAGTAGCCCTGCCACCAAGACCCTGAAGCAGCAGTGTGAAATGCTGGCCATCGTCAGCTTGGGGTGAGAGGGCGAAGAAACATGTTCCATTAGAAGATATTAAAGGCACATCTGGTGGCTTTGAGCCTCTGGGGCAGGGCTGGGGCCCAGGGGTTAGGAAACCGGAGAATTTTCTTATTGTGAGAATGCATAGTCCCAACACACTGTAAAATAACTACCTGGGGTGAGAGATCCAAAATGGCGACGATATGAGAAGTGTTACCAGATGCGTCTCACTCTTCTTTGCAAACGCCAGCAAGTTGCTCCTTACCTGAACCCCGGAATGGGGAAAAGGAGAGGCAAAGTCAGAGAGATTCCCTCTCTCCCTGACGGGACAAGTAAACTTCGGCAGGCTAAGATGGAAGATTTTGCAGTTGCACTGGGTCCGGGACAGATTTCTACTCCGGTAGCTGTGGCTTCTGCGTCGGCCGACAGTGTAGATGGGGCCTCTCTCAGCCCCATCCAACGTGCAGCTCCTCCACAACCAGGAAGCCAGGGTCTCCAGAGGAGCCCTGCAGGTCCAACCCCCAGTGGAGAGCAGAGTCTGCAGGGAGAGGGAGCCCTTTGGAGACAAGGGGGGATCAGAGGGATGACAGTTTGGGAGCTCCAGAAGCGACATCAGCTCCTGTACTGCTTGCACAGACAGTGAGTATTCTGGAAAATGCTGCTAAAGCACCCCTTCCTGAATTAACATTGGAGAAAATGGAAAAACCAGCTGTAGTGCTGCTAGAGTCACTATCCTGCTTATTTTCGAAAGAGAAAAACGCCTATAGTGCGACCTAAATCGGGAGATAGACGTTTGTCTCGCAAAGGCGCCCAAATCGGTATAATCGAAAGCCGATTTTGGGCGTTTCCAACTGCACTCCGTCACGGAAACGAATAAAGTTGACGGGGCGTGTCGGAGGCATGGTGGAGGCGGAACTGGGGCGTGGTTATCAACCGAGGAGAGATGGGCGTCTTTAGCTGATAATCGAAAAAAAGGCGTTTTTACCGCGATTTTGGATCACTTTTTTTGGACCCTTTTTTTTCACGAACAAGTCCCAAAAAAGTGCCCCAACTGCCCAGATGACCACTGGAGGGAATCGGGGATGACCTCCCCGGACTCCCCCAGTGGTCACTAACCCCCTCCCACCAAAAAAACCCCACTTTACAAACTTTTTTTCCAGCCTCTATGCCAGCCTCTAATGCCGTACCCACCTCCATGACAACAGAATGTGTTCAATCCTGTCACAGCCTTTCCCTGGGTCAGATGTGGCTCTCGGGTGCAGTACAGGGTCACATCAGCATTGCATTGTGGTGGGTGTAGGGTATTGGGCTCCGTGATTTGATTAGCTTGTGTTACAGTCTCACGATGTTGGTAGTTGGTAGGCTCTTCTCCCATGGTGCTTTTCCCCCTGCCTACTGGGTCAGAGTGTGCCCTGTTGTGTTTCCTGTTGTAGTCCATCAAACGCGAACACCTATCTCCATGGGCGTCTATGTTTGAAAACGGGTACTTGAAGAGGGGGGACAGACCGTATTTTCGAAAAAATGGACGTTTTTGAGCTGGGCGTTTGTTTTTTTTTAGCGATAATGGAAACTAAAAATGCCCAGCTCAAAAACGTCCTTATCCGAGCCATTAGGACATGGGAGGGGCCACGATTCGTAGTACAGTCGCCCCCCTGACATGCCAGGACACTAACTGGGCACCCTAGAGGTCAGTGCGATGGACTTCTGACAACGCTCCCACATGCATAGCTCCCTTACCACGGTGCTGAGCCCCCAACCCCCCTCCCCCAAAACCCATTATCCACAAATGTACAACACTAACATAGCTCTTATGGGTGAAGAGGGCACCTATATGTGGGTACAGTGGGTTTTGCAGACCTCCCATTTACCGGCACAAGTGTTACAGGTAGGGGGGTGATGGGCCTGGGTCCACCTGGCTGAAGTGCACTGCGTTACCCACTAAAAGTGCTCCAGGGACCTGCATACACGCAGGCCTCTAGGACTTGTTGCTGCTATATAACATTGGCACACCAGTTGACACCTGAAGACTAATCTCTCCGAAAACGTCCTTTATGGAATAAGCACGTTTACTCACAGTTAACTGCAGATCAGAGGTTGTGCTCCACTGGCAACGAGTCTCCCTGGTACTGAGATGAGCAGTAGGTCCGAGCTGGCAGAATGGTGTACAATGCCCTCTTTCAGCCACATTCAAGATAAGAACTAAGTTCTGTAACGTGGCTAACACGTGAAAGGGATCTAAAACTGGCTTACAAAAATGGCCACTACCTCATGGACTACTGGAAACAAAACAGGGCACACTCTGACCCAGTAAGCAGGGGGAAAAGCACCATGGGAGTAGAGCCTACCAACTACCAACATCATGAGCATTTGCCACAAGCTAGTGGAATCACGGAGCCCAATACCCTACACCCACCACAATGCATTGCTGATGTGACTCTGCAGTGCCCTTAATAGAAAAGGTGTCACACTCACCCGAGAGCCACATCAGAACCAGGGAAAGGCTGTCACAGGATAGAACACATTCTGTTGTAATGGAGGTGGGTACGGCATTTGAGGCTGGCACAGAGGCTGGAAAAAAAGTTTTTTAAGTGGGGTTGTTTTGGTGGGAGGGGGTGAGTGACCACTGGGGGAGTCCGGGGAGGTCATCCCCAATTCCCTCCAGTGGTCATCTGGTCAGTTGGGGCACTTTTTTGGGACCTGTTTGTGAAAAAAAAGGGTCCAAAAAAGTGACCCAAAATCGCGGTAAAAACGCCTTTTTTTCGAATATCAGCTAAAGATGCCCATCTCTCCTCGGCCGATAACCACGCCCCAGTTCCGCCTTCACCACGCCTCCAACACGCCCCCGTCAACTTTACCCATTTCCGCGACGGATTGAAGTTGGAAACGCCCAAAATCGGCTTTCAATTATACCGATTTGGGCACCCACGGGAGAAAGATGCCCATCTCCTGATTTGGGTCGCAATATAGGCGTTTTTCTCTTTCGATTATAAGCTGGAAAGCCTGTCTCCAAGAAACTAGGCTAACAGACTTGGAGCATGAGAAGCTTAAGTAAAGTTGGGTAGGCCAGGTACTCTATGCCTCACCTGACAGTCGAAAAGGAGGAGTAGCAATCCTCTTACACAAGCAGTTGGTATATACCGCTGAGACAGTGTTACAGGACCCACAGGGAAGATATATCGTGATTAAGTTATGGCTACAGGGCAGAGAATTATATTTACTCAATGTCTATGCTCCTACACCATTTGACTGCAAATTTTTCCCAGGGCTGTTGAGAAAGCTTCTCCCTTTTCAAGGAAAGCAGCTAGTAATTGTTCGAGATATGAACACATTAATGGATCCAAGAGAAGATTGTACAGGAGCCTGGACGGGAGGACTAATGGGTGGAAGGGGTAGAGGAATGTTGCAGGAGTTCACGGCCTCGCTTGCTGCGGTCAATGCGTGAAGACTCTTTCATCCGGACACTAGGGATTTTTCACATAGATCCAGAGCGCACGGCACATGGGCAAGGCTTGATTATATACTAGTGACCACGGATCTCTTCCCATGGGTTATACAAGCAGGAATGGAGTAGATAGTGATTTCAGATGATGCCCCAGTGTGGTTAGAACTAGATACCCAAGGGGGATTCAGCACATCTAGAACTTGGAGATTTCCTAGCTACCTATCAAAAGTTCCTGATTTAAAAAAATTCTTAATCGGGAAATGGGAAGAATATGTAGCACACAATGAAGAACATAAATCGAATCCTCAACTATTTTGGTGTGCGGCTAAGGCTATCTTAGGGGGGGGGGGGGGAATTGATAGCATATGTACGTAGCAGCACTGCGTAAGAAATTGGCAATCAATCTCATTCATTTAACCCAACAATTATGGAGAGCCCGGCGAAGGTATATAGCCTCACCCACAGAAGCCAATAAAGACACTTATACATTGACTCAGTCAACTATTAATTCGCTGTTGCAGGAGCAAAGGCAGCATAATCTGGTTTTTCACAAATATCGCCTGGCAAGGTTTGGTAATAGCGCCGGAGGTATGCTGGCAAGGCTGGTTAAGAAGCAGGGAGGGAATCGAACGATATCGGCACTGAAAGATAAAACAGGCAGGGCTGTGAACCAATTGGATGAGATACAAGAGCTGCTGGGTGACCACTTTAAGCAGCTATATGCACAAGGGGCACCTGTGAGTTGCAAAAAGGTGAGAGACCTTTTGAATAAAGTGAAGATGCCATAACTAAGCGCAGAGGCGATAGGTAAAATAGGTTCCCCTATCCATCCTAAAGAGCTGCAGAGTGCTATTAAAATATTGAAATCGTTCTCAGCGCCTGGGGTAGATGGGTTCTCAGGCGAATTCTATAAGTTGTTGCAGGACTCCCTATTAGGCCCGTTACTTAGTTATCTTCAGGCGGTCGTCCAAGAAGGGAACTGCCCCAGATTTGAAAATACTGCGCGGATCTCCCTTTTGTTGAAACCAGAGAAGGCCCAGGATGAACCTGAATCATATCGCCCCATCTCATTAATTAATGTTGATATTAAATTGCTAGCAAAGATTGATAGATCATTTGCCAGATTTAGTTGGTCCAGCTCAGGTAGGATTCATACCTAAACGTCATTCAGTTCTGCACATTCACAAAACTTTATTATATTATCAATGGCCCAATGTATCTACCAGAGGGATCCGGTGATAGTGGTCAGCTTGGATGCAGCCAAAGCCTTTGACCAGGTGGAATGGGGATTCTTGTTTCAGATTCTTGAGTGGGTGGGTCTTCCAGAGGGATTCATGCAAGCAGTGAGAGCCTTATATGACGGGATGGAGGCGCATGTAGTGGTCAATGGGGGGTTCTCACCGAACTTCCAGGTGCACAGAGGAACTAGGCAGGGATGCCCCCCCCCCCCCTCTCGCCAATGTTGTTTGACCTGACGTTAGAGCCATTGCTCAGGCTCTTAAATTCCACTGTGAAAGTGAGGGGAGTTCACTTAGGGGACCAAGAGGTTAAAGCTCTCGCCTACGCAGACGATATTTTGCTAATTTTAACTGAGCCTCAGCCCTCCCTTGAGGCAGCCTTGGAGCTAATACAGGAGTTTGGTTCTCTGTCCGGATTTACTCTAAGCCTCAATAAATCCTGTGCAATGGCATTAGATGGGAACACAGTAGGTTCATGGGTGGGAGAGTTTCTTTTAAAGTGGGTGGAGGAGAAGATGAAATATTTAGGGGCATGGGCTTAGACTGGGGGGGGGCGAGGGGGGGCAATGCCCCCCCAAACGACGATGACGTGGACTGGCGCTAGAAGTGAAAAAAAAAAAAAAACAAGCAGGCACGCGCTCGTCTCCGTCCGCTTCGCTGCTTCCCTGCCCTCTCTGTCTGCGTCCCGCCCGAAAGGAAATGACAACAGAGGAAGGCGGGACGCAGACAGAGAGGGCAGGGAAGCAGCAAAGCGGACGGAGACGAGCGTGTCTATCTACCCCCTCTCTTCCTACCCTCCGGCGCAGGCAGCACCAATCTTCTCTAAGTCTTTCTTGTTCCTGGCAGCGGTAGCGACGTACACGCTGCCTTCAGCTCTGCCCCGAAGCCTTCTCTTCAAGTTCCTGTTCCCGCATAGGTGGGAACAGGAACTTGAAGAGAAGACTTCCGGGGCAGACCGAAGGCAGCGTGTACGTCGCTACCGCTGACAGGAACACAGAAAGGCTGAAGAAGACTGCTGCCTGCACCGGAGGGAGGGAGGAAGAGAGGGGGTAAACGGAGTCACGATCCTGGACCCCGAGGGGGGGGGGCAGCAGAGGGAAGATGAATGGGACTGGGAGGGTGGAGAGCAGAGGGAAGGAGTAAGAGATGGATGGGACTGGGAGAGGTGGGTGGGGAGCAGAGGGAAGGACCAGGAATTGGATTGGACAGGACTGGGAAAGGAGGTCAGAGGGAAGGAGCAGGAGATGGATGGGACTGGGAGGGGTGGGAAGCAGAGGGAAGGAGCAAGAGATGCATGGGACTGGGAGGGGTGGTGAGCAGAGGGAAGGAGCAGGAGATGGATGGGACTGGGAGGGTGGGAAGCAGAGGGAAGGAGCAGGAGATGGATGGGACTGTGAGGGTGGGAAGCAGTGGGAAGGAGCAGGAGATGGATGGGACTGGGAGGGGTGGGTGGGGAGCAGAGGGAAGGACCAGGAATTGGATGGGACTGGGAGGGTGGGAAGCAGAGGGAAGGAGCAGGAGATGGATGGGACTGGGAGGGGTGGGAAGCAGAGGGAAGGAGCAGGAGATGGATGGGACTGGGAGGGGTGGGAAGCAGAGGGAAGGAGCAAGAGATGGATGGGACTGGGAGGGGTGGTGAGCAGAGGGAAGGAGCAGGAGATGGATGGGACTGGGAGGGTGGGAAGCAGAGGGAAGGAGCAGGAGATGGATGGGACTGGGAGGGTGGGAAGGAGCAGGAGATGGGACTGGGAGGGGTGGGAAGCAGAGGGAAGGAGCAAGAGATGGATGGGACTGGGAGGGGTGGGTGGGGAGCAGAGGGAAGGACCAGGAATTGGATGGGACTGGGAGGGTGGGAAGCAGAGGGAAGGAGCAGGAGATGGATGGGACTGGGAGGGTGGGAAGCAGTGGGAAGGAGCAGGAGATGGATGGGACTGGGAGGGGTGGGAAGCAGAGGGAAGGAGCAAGAGATGGATGGGACTGGGAGGGGTGGGTGGGGAGCAGAGGGAAGGACCAGGAATTGGATTGGACTGGGAAATGAGGTGAGCAGAGGGAAGGAGCAGGAGATGGATGGGACTGGGAGGGGTGGGAAGCAGAGGGAAGGAGCAAGAGATGGATGGGACTGGGAGGGGTGGTGAGCAGAGGGAAGGAGCAGGAGATGGATGGGACTGGGAGGGTGGGAAGCAGAGGGAAGGAGCAGGAGATGGATGGGACTGGGAGGGTGGGAAGCAGTGGGAAGGAGCAGGAGATGGATGGGACTGGGAGGGGTGGGAAGCAGAGGGAAGGAGCAAGAGATGGATGGGACTGGGAGGGGTGGGTGGGGAGCAGAGGGAAGGACCAGGAATTGGATGGGACTGGGAGGGTGGGAAGGAGCAGGAGATGGATGGGACTGGGAGGGGTGGGAAGCAGAGGGAAGGAGCAAGAGATGGATGGGACTGGGAGGGGTGGGTGGGGAGCAGAGGGAAGGACCAGGAATTGGATTGGACTGGGAAATGAGGTGAGCAGAGGGAAGGAGCAGGAGATGGATGGGACTGGGAGGGGTGGGGAGCAGAGGGAAGCCTACTGGAAAGAAGACACTGCATAAAACAGAAGACACTGGGACCAAAGCGAATAGAAAAACTAAATGATCAACAAAGGTAAAAAAGTATTTTATTCAGAATATATTAATTGAAATATGTCAGCTTTTTGAAATGTGCATCTGTGATATTTTGCCTGTAAATTTCAATTCCTTCCTCCATATTAGCATATTCATTTGCATATGTATATATGCAAATGAATATGCTAATATGCTGCGCCCCATCCTTTGCCCCCCCAAATGAAACAGTCAAACTATGCCTATGTTTAGGGGTATTCCTTACTAAAGATATGACCTCGCTGTACAAGGCTAATGTCAACCCATTAATAGAAATGACTAGGAATAAATTGTCAATGTTGAGGGATCTTCTGTTATCGGTGTGGGGGTGGGTAGCTCTTTTTAATATGATATTGGCCCCTAAATGGTTAATTGTTTTTCAACAACTCTCTCTCTTTCTCAAACATTGAGAGGAAACTATCTTGCGGAGATTGATACAGGATTTTCTGTGGCAAGGGAAGCGGCCAAGATTGCCACTCGATAGAATTGCCGCCCCAAGGGATGCGGGAGGAATGGGCCTCTTAAATATTAAAGCTTTAACAATTGCATGTGCCATGCGTCATATCAATAACTGGTACCGGGGATCTTCTGATTTTTCTTTAACTCAAGTTGAGACATCGGTGTTCCCAGAGATACACTTTAGCCACCTCCTGCACACAGGCGGGTGCCTGCCCACTCAGGCCTTTCAAAGACATCCCTTATTACAGTCGATGAGGGCGGCATGACGCTGGATGTGCAGGAGGCATAACCTTTCGGCATCCTGCTCCCCATGGCTTTCTATATGTAACAATCCGGCTTTTCCTCCAGGACAGGGGAGCAGTATATTTAGCAGGTGGGGGAAAAAAGGTATAATATATTTAGCACAGGTAGTTACCGACGGAGGAGGTCTGCGCACTTACCTAGATTTGCAGACTCAGTATGGGATTCCCCCAGGGCATACATTTAAATTCTTCCAATTGAAACATTACATTGCCACCTTGAACTGGACTGACCTGACAGAGGATGTGGCGGAAGTCTTGTCAGAAGCTTCCTCACTGGGGGCTCAATTGTCTGTTCCACTGAAATTCCACCATCAGCAGCTGAAGGATACTACTGTGGAAGTGGATTATGCGCGTTTAGCGTGGGGTTGGTCGGTAGATCTCGAGTGCGAGGTATCGGCAGAGATGTGCAAATCTTACCTAAAAGCTATATACACATGAAGGCTATCAATACAGCAGAGAGAAAGGCTTTATAAATGACTTTTGAGACTTTACATATCTCCACACAGGGCACATTTAGCAAAATTTACAAATTACGGGAGTTGTCCTAAGTGCGGGGGGCAGTTAGCCACACTGGGGCACATGTTTTGGCGATGCAGGTTTACAAAAAAACTTCTGGAAAGATGTCCTTAAATGTGTGGAAAAATGTGGGATTGTACTTTATTATATAACCCTCTGATGTTGTTTAATACTTATAAATTCTCATCTGACCCCCCGGAGGGATTTCTGGATTTTATCAAAATGGCCCTATTTTCTGGGATCACTTCTATCCTATTATCGTGGCGCTGTTCTGATGGGCCCTCACTGCAAGCCTGGAGGTCACAGTTAATACAGCGCTTAGACAGATGTGGAGTTAGAGACCTTGATAGCGTGCCAGACCTTAAATTTCGAGCAATGTGGAAGCCTCTATGGGTGACTCTTCCTCCCAAGGGAAGAAGCCTGTTGTTGAACTTCTAAGCAGGGTAATAAAGGTGACAGGTCAAGGGGGGGTAGGGGGGGGGGGTTGGATAACATATAACGTTGCTGTACTAGGGAACTTGTGAAGGGGGGGGGGAACTGGGTTAAAAAAGTTTGATGATAATTTGTTTGGACTAATAATCTTCTGCTCTCTTATGTGTTACTATGAGTATAGACTTTGTACCTTGACAAATGCAGAATTTCTGTTGTTTTGCATGCATCAATAAAAATAATTTCACATATTTTCATTTTCTGGCGCATGGGCAGTAATCTGCATTTTACACACATAGACCATTACCACCCAGTTACCGCATGAGACCTTACCGCTAGGTCAATGGCTGACGGTAAGGTCTCAGGCCCAAAATGGACGGGCGCCAATTTTCATTTGGCTGCACGTCCAGTTTTGGCACAAATTTTAAAAAGCCATTTTTTACAGGTGCGCTGAGAAATGATTCTGTGCGTGCCCAAAATAAGTGTCTACACTACCGCAGGCCATTTTTCAGCGCACCTTTGTAAAAAGGCCCCTTAACCTACAAAACTATCCATAATGCTATTTTTTCTTACCAAAGAACCAAACTCTGGAACTCGTTACACAAGTATATCAGACACTCAGTTGATTATATGTTGTTTAGAAGTTTACTTAAAGCCTACTTCTTTAGATCTGTGTTCAGCTAATATGAAAATAAATGTCTTTTTTAGTTGTATTCTTGTATTAAAATTAATTGTCTTGTAATGCTTCTTATGAATTTGTTATGTAATTTATGAACCTGAGCTTTCTTGGGAACATGCAGGGTAGAAATGTCATAATAAATAAAGTAATTACAGGGAGGGAACGGAGGGTAATAGACTAAACCCCATTGATGAATAGAGAGACAAGAAACTAGTGACTGAAACTATGAGAAGGTCTTTCTGAAAAATGTGGAGGGGCATAATCGAAAGGGACATCCAAGTTCTCATGAGGACGTCCTCGCAGAACGTCCCTAACCAGGGGCGGGAAAACCCGTATTTTTGAAACAAGATGGATGTCCATCTTTTGTTTTGATAATACGGTCAGGGACGCCCAAATCTTGACATTTAGGTCGTCCCTAGATTTGGTCGTCCCTGATTTTCGGCGATAATAGAAACCAAGGACATCTATGTCAGAAATGACCAAATGCAAGCCATTTGGTCATGGGAGGAGCCAGCATTCATAGTGCACTGGTCCTCCTGACATGCCAGGACACCAACCGGGCACCCTAGGGGACACTGAATGGACTTCATAAATTGCTCCCAGGTACATAGCTCCCTTACCTTGTGTGCTGAGCCCCCCAACCCCCCCCCCAAAACCCACAACTGTACAGCACTACCATAGCCCTTATGGGTGAAGGGGGCACCTAGATGTGGGTACAGTGAGTTTGTGGTGGGTTTTGGAGGGCTCGCTGTTTCCTCCACAAACGTAACAGGTAGGGGGGATGGGGCAGGGTCCGCCCGCCTGAAGTGCACTGCACCCACTTAAACTGCTCCAGGGACCTGCATATTGCTGTGATGGAGATGAGTATGACATCTGAGGCTGGCACAAAACTACCGCACCAATCTACCCAGTTATTAAAGCCCACCTTCTAAACTATAAAACTATCCTGCCTAACACCTTCCTTCTCTCTTCCCTTACTTAATCTTTGTACAATACTAATTGTATCTGATATCCTAGAATGACTATGTCATAACAAAACTCTGTAAGCCACATTGAGCCTGCAAATAGGTGGGAAAATGTGGGATACAAATGCAATAAATAAATAAAATATTTTGAAAGATTTTTTTTTTTAAGGGTGGGAGGGGGTTAGTGATCACTGGGGGAGTAATGGGAGGTCATCCCCGATTCCCTCCAGTGGTCATCTGGTCAGTTTGGGCACCTTTTTGTAGCTTGGTGGTAAGAAAAACACGACCAGCAAAAGTTGTCCACGTGTTCATCAGGGACGTGCTTATTTTTTCCATTATGGGTCGAGGACATCCAAGTGTTAGGCACGTCCAAGTCCCGCCTTCGCTACGCCTCTAACATGCCCCCATGAACTTTGGCCATCCCTATGACAGAAAGCAGTTGGGGACGTCCAAAATTGGCTTTCGATTATACCGATTTGACGACCCTCTGAGAAGGACATTCATCTTCCGATTTGTGTTGAAAGATGGTCATCCTTCTCTTTCAAAAATGAGCCCACATGTCTTTAATATAGTTTAGAATTTCTTTGTGGAAGTTTCGAAACATAAAACTGTAGGGAGTTGATTCCAGAAAGAAGGGGCTAAACAACGAAAAGCCAAGGAGCAAGTCTTATTATGGAAGTGGTGGGAATGAGCAAGAGACTGGTATTCAAAGAATGAAGGGAACGAGCCAGAGTGTATGACAGCAACATTGATGAGAGGTAGAAGGCCTTATCAATGAGAAGTCACATGATCATATTTTCTTGCCCCCATAAATCAGCTTCACCGCAATGTTTTATATCAGTAGTAGTGGACGAATGAAATAAAAGAAGTAGTCTGCCAACACTGAATTACGATAGTCATGACAAGTCAGAAAGAGCATGAATCATGATCTTTAAGGCTTTATCATCCAAAAATGATGGTAATGATCCAATTTATCAAGTGCATAAAAAGATTTCTGCATGATCTGAGACATATAAGGTGAAAAGGTCAAGGAGCAATCGATGAGAATCCCAAGAGAATGAATAGTATCTTTAAAAGGTATGGAGAACTAGTTAATATTGGTTGGAATGGTTGTGCTGAAAATCGACTGGAAAATCATATGGCTTCTAACTTTGTGCATCCTCTAGCATAAGATCAATTTAATCCAAGTTAAACTCTGAATTTACTCATGAATTTACTCAATTTGTAAGTGTGAAAAAGTTCTGAAGTGAGTCAAGAAATCTATTAACACAAATTAATAAACAAGGGAAACAAAATAACATTCTGGAAATCTCGAAAAAAGTCAAATGAACCAAAAAAGAGTGGAAAGTGTATTCCACACGTGCATCCCTACCAGATAGATTTAGGTGAATTTCCAGCCACAAGTATGCTGACTACTTTAAAGTTGAAATTGTACATAGACAGCCATTGATAATGTTGGCAACTAAAGATCTGGCTGCTGTCTGTAGACTTCAACTTCACTAGATATAAACTTAAACAGGCGAGAACTGAAAATTCAAGTTAGATGGTTGCTTTTCCTCTCAACTAAATATTCCTCCAGGAAACTTCTACTTTAAAAGTAAAAATCAATGGTGACAATTAGCCTCTCCCGACATGAATATTTTCAGAAATTCTGACTGAGGTACAGTTAAGTAGCTGGAAGCTTTGTAACCTGACCTCGCTGTAGTAAATTTGAGATTCCAACAAAAAGTTTTGAATTAGTGGTCAGTTAACAAACATTGCGTTTAATAGATACATTTTGAGTATCAAATAAAGTTATATAACTCGTTTTCTCATTCTTCAGACACCTCCACAATCCAGGTGTAGCTCAAGTTGCCGTCCTGGTTACAGGAAATCAATCAGGGAAGGAGAACCTGTCTGCTGCTATGACTGTATTCCATGTGCAGAGGGAGAGGTCTCCAACCAAACCGGTGGGTGATATCATGGAACCCGTGGGCAGAGCCAGAAATACAGAGGTTGAGGGTTCAAGTCTCACTGCAGCTTTTTATCATTTTTGTTTGTTTCTTTTTATTTTGTGAGTAGTCCAGGGGCCGAAAAGTACCTTATGTGACTTCCTTTATCTCCATTCAATGGAGAACTGTTGAATCAGAGTGCCTTCCTGTAACCTGGATGTGCAAGTATCAGTCTAAATACTGATACCCCAATTCCAAAAGACACCAAGAAAAAAACAAATGACATTACCAACTACCGCCCAGTAGCATCTATCCCATTAGTAGTCAAACTAATGGAGGAACTGGTGACCAAACAACTCAACGACTACATAAACAAATTTGCTATATTACATGAGTCACAATCAGGATTTCAACCCCTACACAGCACAGAAACAGTACTACTCACTCTACTAACCAAATTCAAGCAGGAAATAGCACTAGGCAAGAGCATTCTCCTCCTCCAATTTGACATGTCAAGTGTGTTCGACATGGTTAACCATAACATACTGCTATGACTCTTAGACTACTTCAGAATCAGCGGTGGCACTCTCAACTGGATCAAGGGTTTTCTAACCACAAGATCATATCAAGTGAAATTACAAACAAACATATTGTCACCGTGGAAACCAGGCTGCAGAGTACTGCAAGGATCACCACTATCACTGATCCTTTTCAATCTCATAATGACTCCACTAGCCAAGACCTTATCCACCCAAGGCCTTAACCCATTTATCTACGCTGACGACGTAACATTATACATCCCCTACAAACATGATCTAACAGAAATTACCAATGAAATCAGGCTCGGCTTAAACATCATGAACTCAAATGCATTCCAATTAAAACTCAACACAGAAAAAAACACACTGTCTCATCATCTCATCGCAATACAATACATACAAACCCATAAACATCAACACCCCAGGATACACCCTCCCAATTTCAGACAGCCTGAAAACAGAGAAACAATTGACCGTAACCTATCACTAGAGACCTAAGCGAAATCCACTATAAAGAAAATGTTGTTCTCAATGTGGAAACTCAAACACGCGAAACCATTCTTCCCAAGGGAAATATTTCGTAACCTGATTCAGTCAATGGTACTAAGCCACACAGACTACTGTAATGGATGCAAAGATCAGATCATAAAGAAACTTCAGACTGCCCAAAACACAGCAACCAGGCTTATATTTGGAAAAATACGTTTTGACAGCGCCAAACCACTCTGAGAAAAACTGCATTGGTTACCAATCAAAGAACGTACCACTTTCAAAATCTGTATGACTGTTCACAAAATTATCTATGGCGAGGCACTGGGATACATGACAGACCTCATAGACTTGCCAACTAGAAACACCACAAAATCTGCACGATCATACCTGAATCTCCACTACCCAAGCAACAAAGGACTCAAATACAAATCCACATATGCATCCAGTTTTTCATACTTAAGCGCACAACTGTGGAACGCACTGCCAAAAGCAGTAAAAACTACGCTCGGCCACCTAAATTTCCGGAAAGCACTAAAGACAGAACTGTTCAAAAGAGCATACCCCACCAACCCAACATAAAATACCTGGACATCTGCGACACAATGTAACCAAAGACCTTAATGGACATTACCTGACTCTGCCTCCCCTCTCCCTATCTAAGTTCCTATCTAAGTTCCTACCTAAGTTCCCCCCAACTGTACCTACCATATATGTACTTCATTCTACCACAATATCGCTTTGAATTAATCCAAACCATGTATTTGTTCAGACCGGAATCGGCTAACGCCGTTTACGGTAATATGTAAGCCACATTTAAATGGTGGGAAAATGTGGGATACAAATGCTACAAATAAACAAACAAACAAATAAATAAATAAATAAAATAAATGTCTATATTTTTGAACATGGACATCCCTTCCTCTTCTGTAATCAGAGCTGGATGTCCATCTTTTGGCGCCTTCTTCGCCCTGGCCAAAACACGCCAAGACCACCCCCCCCCCCCTTGCCATCTGGACATACTATAGTGTTAGAAGTCCATGATTAGAGCTTCTTGAATAAGCACCATAATTGTTACTTGCTGAATGTGTTACTCACTAGATTTGCAAGTACAGGCACGATTTAACAAAGACACATAGAGGCTCATTTTCAAAGCACATAGACTTAGAAAGTTACAAAGGTTACTAGCAGGCTTATTTTCAAATGAGAAAAATGTCCAAAAAGCAGCATAAACTGGCAGATGGACATTTTCTTGCAAAAAATGTCCAAATCAGTATTTTCGAAGCACATTTTTAGATGTTTTTCTATGCAGTTTGTCCAAATCACAAGGGGCATGTCAGGGGCAGGATTTGGGCATTCCCACAATTTGGATGTTTTCTGCCATAATGGAACAAAGTAAAAATGTACAGGGCTATAGGTTGGTCATTTTGGTCTGGACCTCTTTCAATCATAATATTTTTTATTTTCTACCATGTGGCGCTAACCAGGCAGTAATCGGCAGTGTGTATGCTAATGATTACCGCCCGTTTAACACGTGAGACCTTATTGCTAAGTCAACGGGTGGCGGTAAGGTCTCAGGCCCAAAATGGATGCACACCAATTTTTATTTTGCCACACGTTCATTTTCGGCCCCCCAAAAAGAAGGGCTTTTTTTGCAGGCACACTGAAAAATGGACCTGAGTGCATCCAATACACGTGCCTACAACAACGCAGGCCATTTTTTGGTGCACCTTAGTAAAAGGACCCCTTAGGGGTCAACAGAAACAGCAAAGAGTGCAGAAATTCATTGGTAGGTATCAAAGACTGAACACGAGCCATGTTTCAACTGTAAGGCCTGCCTCAGGAGTCAATACCAGCAATTACACCATGGTATATAACCTTTCTTTCTGCTGGAAAATAGAGCTGTTTTGCAGCACTACTGTAAGGCAGGATATCTTGGATGTGCGATATTGGTTCAGTTGTTCATTACAAGATTATATACTGTATGGTGTAATCGCTGGTAATGACTCCTGAGTGTTAGGCTTTCAATGCAGAACTGGGTTTGTGAGCCCTTGGACCACTGCCGAGGAGCGGCAGTGGCAGGCAAAACCACCCCCAAACCAGAGACAAGGCAGAACAGGACTGTAACCCTGGACTGGAGTTGCAGCTGAGGTAAACAAGCTGGAACAGGCAGAGCAGGAACAGCTAGACTTCACCTGTGCTTGACCGCCGTTCCCAGGATTGAGCCCCTAGGTGCAGGCGGCCGGTAGGACTTACAGGACAGGGCAGAAACTGGATACCAACAGGATACACACAGGGTCTAGAATACACAAGGGAGGCTAAGCAGAATACTAGACTAGGACTCTCAGACAAACAATACCACACTAGGTAGAAAGAAGACAGGCTCAAGAACAAGGACTGGAAGCTGCCAGGCAGCCACTAAGAAAGGAACACAGACAGGAAAGAGTCATGACTAAAAGCTGCCAAGCAGCCACTAAGAAAGAAACTCAGACAGGTAAGAGTCAGGACTGAAAGCTGCCAAGCAGCCACTAAGAAAGAAACACAGACAACCAAGAACTAGACAAGGAATACAGACCAGAAACAAGACTAGGAAATAAGCAATAAAACCAAAGCTAAACTACACACAGACTAACTAGAACCAGACAAGGAACTCAGACAAGAAACTGGACTAGGCAGAAGTGCACAGAGCACACCAACAAACCCAGAGACCTTAGGCGATGCAAAGGCAAACACAGAAGTTTCCAGGTGGTTAATAAAGCCCATCAGCAGCTGAAGTTCAACTGAAGGAATCACAGGGCAGCTACGGGTGCTGTTCAGGCACAAACAAGAAAAGCAAGTCTGGCAGCCCGGAAGATCCTTACCGGACTGGGCTGAAGTCTTGGAACATGTGACAGTCCATAGCAGCCACCGGTTCTGGCCACCAGAGGGCGAGGTGAGCACAGACAAGGAAACAGTCACCATCATGACACTGAGGCAGGCTTTACTGCCGAAACACGGCTCGAGTTGAGTCTTTGATACCGACCAATAAATTTCTGCACCGCAACAATTGGTTTGGGACTTTTTTAAATCACCTTTGCTGTTTGTGTTCTTATTTTCTTGTGTTTTTGAGATTTAGGTGTGAGCATTTATACCAGATCTATGGCTGGCTGTCATGAATCCCGGGGCTTCACCGTAGATAATTTTATGAACCAGGGTGCAGATTTTAAAAGCGATACGTTCTTTGATTGGGAGCCAGTGCAGTTTTTCTCAGAGGGGTTTGGCGCTTTCAAAATGTGTTTTTCCAAATATAAGCTTAGCTGCTGTGTTTTGAGCGGTCTGAAGTTTCTTTATAATTTGTTCTTTGCAACCCGCATAGATTCCGTTGCAGTACCATTGATTGTATCAAGTTGCGGAATATTTCCCTTGGGAAAAATGGTTTCACACCTTTAAGTTTCCACATTGAGTGGAACATTTTCTTTATGGTAGATTTTGCTTGGTTCTCTAGTAAGAGGTTCCAGTCGATTGTTACTCTGAGAATTTTCAGGCTGTCTGCGATAGGAAGGGTATAACCTGGGGTGTTTATGTTTGTGGGTTTGTATGTGTTTTATTGAGATGAGATGATGAGACAGTGTGCTTTTTCTGTGTTGAGTTTTAGTTGGAATGCGTTTCCCCATGAGTCCATGATGTTCAAACTGAGCTTGATTTCATTGGTGATTTCTGTCAGATCATGTTTGTAGGGGATATATATTGTGACGTCATCGGCATATATGAATGGGTTAAGGCCTTGAATGGATAAGGACTTGGCTAGTGGGGTCATCATGAGGTTGAAAAGTATCGGTGATAATGGTGATCCTTGCGGTACTCCGTAGTCTGGTTTCCAAGGTGATGATATGTTTGTGCTAGCTTTCACTTGATATGTTCTTGTGGTTATGAAACCCTTGATCCATTTGAGTGTATTTCCGCTGATTCTGAAATAATCTAGGAGTCTTAATGAGACTTAAGGAGACTGGACATGTCAAATTGTAGGAGAAGTATACTTTTACCTATTGCTATTTCCTGCTTGAATTTAGTTAAGAGAGTAAGTAGTACTGTTTCGGTGCTGTGTAGGGGACGGAATCCTGATTGTAATTCATGTACTATTGTGAATTTGTCTATGTAATCATTAAGTTGTTTGGTTACCAGGCCTTCCATTAATTTTACAACCAGTGGGATAGATGCTACTGGACGATAGTTGGTAATGTCATTTGTTTTTTTTTCTTGGTGTCTTTTGGTATTGGGGTGAGTAGGATGTTGCCTTTTTCTTTAGGGAAGGTACCTTGTTGAAGCATGAAGTTTAAGTGGGATGTGAGGTCTGTTATGAAGCAGTGGGGGGCAGATTTTAGCTGGGGTAGGTGTCCAATTGACAGTGACTGTTGGAATACCTCTTAATCGCCTGGGTAACTGTATCGGTGGTGGGTAGAGCAAAATTTGACCAGATTCGGTCTGCTGGGTATTCACTAGGGAATGGGTCCAGTTCATTGATGAAGTTTTTGATGTCTGTGTTGTCCTGAGGTAGCGTTTTGCATAGGTTTGTAATTTCTTCGTTGAAGTATTTAGCAAGGTTGTTTGCAGATGGGATGTCAGTATTGGTTGTGGTGATCGGCGTTGTGTCTAGTAATTTGTTCACAAGATGGCATAGTTTCTTCGTTTCTTTGTAATCCGACCCTATTTTAGTTTTGTAGTATGACCTTTTGGTTTGTCTTATTGCGTATTTGTATTTCCTTTGTAATTGTTTCCATGCGTTGAGTGTATGTTCATCTTTTATTTTTTTCCATGCACGTTCCAATTTCCTGGATTGTGTTTTTAATTTTTTCAGTTCTTCGTTGAACCACGGCATCGAGTTGTGTCTATCAGAAATTCTGCTACTTCTTTGCACACACAGCACATTCTTTAAAAATACTGTGCAAGCAAAACCTCAAAAGTGGAAGGAATAAAGCACCGAGATGGTCCAAAGTGGTGAAAAACTATTCCTTTAGTAGGCGCTGTCTGTGAATCATCTTGGGACAGTATATACAGCGCCTACTAAAGGAATAGTTTTCACCATTTTGGACCATCTTGGTGCTTTATTCCTTCCACGTTTGAGGTTCTGCTTGTGCTGTGCATGGAAGTACTGGTTTGCCCTTGTTTTTTGGACTTAAAAACAGTGCACCAGTATCAGTGAACGACAATGCCATATCTCTCAGAGGGCATAGTACTGAAGCTATTTATGAGATACTTAGACAATATTCTTCATTCTTAGATGGTGACACCTGTTGGAAGTGCCCAGAAGACCAATGGCCCAATCACAAAAGAGACGCCTGCATCCCAAAAGTGATAACCTTCCTGTCCTACGAAGAACCTTTGGGGATAGTGTTGACTTCCATCTGCAGTTTCTTCTTTCTGATCACTGCTGTCATTCTGGGAATCTTTATTAATTACCGAGACACTCCCTTAGTGAGAGCCAACAACCGGGACCTCAGTTACATTCTCCTCATCTCCCTCATGCTCTGCTTCCTCTGTTCCTTGGTATTCATTGGCCACCCTGACAAAGTGACCTGTGTTCTCCGACAGACTGCCTTTGTGATCAGTTTTTCCATCACTCTCTCCTCCATCCTTTCAAAAACCATCACTGTGGTTATGGCCTTTCATGCCACCAAACCTGGAAGCAAGCTCCGGAAATGGATGGGTCCCAGGGTCTCAGTTTTTATAGTCCTTTCCTGTTCCCTTATTCAAACTGTTCTGTGTCTTGCCTGGTTGTTCACTGTTCCTCCATTCCCATATCTCAATATGATATCAGAAATTGGGATGATAATAATTGAATGTAATGAAGGGTCAGTAGTTGCATTTTACTGTGTTCTGGGTTACATGGGATTTTTGGCTGGTATCAGCTTCATTGTAGCTTTCCTAGCAAGAAATCTCCCCGACAGGTTCAATGAAGCCAAGTACATCACCTTCAGCATGCTGGTGTTCTGTAGTGTCTGGATCTCCTTCATCCCAACGTACCTGAGCACCAAGGGCAAGTATATGGTGGCAGTGGAGATATTTGCTATCCTGGCCTCCAGTGCTGGACTCTTGGGCTGTATCTTTCTCCCCAAATGCTACATTATTCTGCTAAAACCTGATAGGAACAGTAGGAAATACCTAACAAAAATAATTAGATGATATATTCAAAGACATGGCACCATGGATAAGTTATCATTTTAGCTTTATTTCTGATGTTCAGTAGAAATCTCTGTTTAGGTAAGATTGTTGAATATGCAGGCCTCAGTTTAAATGGATAACTTCCAAATTTCAACTTATGACTATCGTGTGTGTGGTCCATATCAATCAGAGGTTCTCAAGGACACATGTAGTGAGGATTTTTAGGATATCCACAATTAATCTATGTACGTCTGGTAGTGCTTTAAAAATGATAAGTAGTAATATTAGTAGTATTTCTATATAGTAATAGATTTGAATACAGTCTCGTTCATATTCATTATGGATATTCTGAACACCAGATTGCTTTGGTGTGACCCTAGATGGATAACTTTCTCTGGCATGGAGGTACTTCTATAAGGAACCACCTAGATTTTGGTGGTGAATTAATACGGGTATTCAAGTCAAACGCATATTAAAGTGACTTGAAGGAGGGATAGGGGGATATGATGCAGACATTTACATACTTAAAAGCTATTAAAATACAAACAAATCTTTTTCAGCAACAGGGAAATGGAAGATCTAGAGGTCAAGAACTGCGGTTGCAGGGTGGAAGACTTAGAAGCAATGTCAGGAAGAAGGTTTCCACAGAAAGGGTAGTAGATGCCCGGAATGCCCTCCCATGGGAGGTTGTGAAGACATAAACGGTGATGGAATTCAACAATGCATGGGATAAACACTGTGAAACACTATATAGAAAAAGGATGGAATCCGATTAAAGCAAAACTGAAATGACCTCATAACTAAAGCGAGCCTTGACTGCAACTTATGAGGTCGGAAAGTAAGACCAATGTCAGGCAGACTTCTTTAGTCTAGTTTCTATGAATGGCAATAACAGATCAGACTCAAGGCTGGAGTGGGCTTCAACAGCAACTCTGGTAGGGAAATAGGACCTCTGCGAGGCAGACCTCAACACTCTGTCCCCCAAAGTAGGCAGGGAGAGACAGAGATTAAGTATACCAGTGTTTAATCATGAAGAAGTAGAACCTTTTGCAGAGTGCCAGATTCACTCTGGTCACCTTCTTGGGCAGACTGGCTGGACTATGCAGGTCTTTCGCTGCTGACATTTACTATCACTGCATTCACTCGTATGTTAACACATACTGACTATTTTCTTGCTATGCCCTATTCTGTACGCCTGCACCAATACTGGATGGGATCAGGGGCATAGACAGACCGGCGGGAGGGGGGGTCCAGAGCCTGAAGTGAGGGGGCACATTTTAGCCCCCTCCAGCGCCGCCGAACCCCCCCCCCCCCCACCACTTTTGACCCCCCCCAGTCCCTTTCGACCCCCCTCCCGCCGCCTCCAAGTTCCAACCCTCCCCCGTCACCACCAGGTACCTTTGCTGGTGGGGGTCCCCAACCCCCGCCAGCTGGTCCCCTTCAGAGCCTGTCTCCGAGTCCGGTGCATTCGCTGATCTGAATTCTGTTTCTGAGAGCCCTGACATCCTGCAGGATGTCAGGACTCACAGAAACAGAATCCAGATCAGCAATGCGCCGAAGACTGGTGCTGAAGAGGACTTCGACTGGCGGGGGTTGGGGTCCCACGCCAGCAAAGGTACCTGATGGCGGTGGCGGGGGAGGGGGGTTGAATGTGGTGGGGGAGGGTCAACGGCAGGGGGGGTGAAAGCAGGGGGCCAGGGCTAAACCTGCAGGGGCCCATGCCCCCATGGCCCCACCTAGCTACACCCCTGGATGGGATACGCTCTACAGATGGAAGTTCACATGAGTGGATTATGGGTGGCGCATAGATTCATATGTACTTATGCTCTTTAACGATGCAGGCGTGAACTTTTAAACCAGCTCCACATCTGGTATAAGTGGTTGTGCCTGTAGACTCCATAGAATTACCCTCTGTATAGATACATTTAAGCCACACACCAGGAATATCCCTAATCTCACCTCCACATGAACCGATACACATGAATGCATCTACATGTTCAAATGTTGGAGTATTGTGTTCTGTTTTGGAGGCCGTATCTTGCTAAAGACGTAAAAAGACTGGAAACTGTGCAAAGAAAAGCTACAAAAATGGTATGGGATTTGTGTTGCAAACAGTACAAGGAGAGATTTGCTGACCTGAACACGTATACCTTGGAGAAAAGAAGAAACGGGGGTGACATGATACAGATGTTCAAATTTGTTGGGCAGACTGAATGGACTGTACAAGTGTTTATCTGCCGTCATTTACTATGTTACTATGTTAAATTGTTATTTATAAGCGAAGGTGGTTATAAAGTCTCTGTATGACATAAAACCTTAATTCTTCAAATACCCGTCTCCTCTCCTTACAATGGTGACACTGTGGAAAATTTTGTGAATACATTTGGGGGTTTTTTTGTTGAGCGGTGAAGATTTGTGAGCAGATTTAATTTAATTCTGGCATTTATAATCTGCTTAACTATCAAGTTCAAGGTGGAGAACAATCACACAGTATGAGCAGGTACTTTCTCTGTCCCTGGTGGACTCACTTCCAACTTCCTTTTTGGGTTTAATCAAAAGTTTATTCAAGCATTCTCCTGCAGAATACAGACTGTGCTTTCCCAGATGCAGTTGCTCAACAGTATTCCAGGGCTCCGTTTTCTCCCACAACCCCAAATTAGGCTGCAGTCTGTACTACAACAGTATCTCCCAGCGTCCCAGGGCTGGGTGATGTCCAGAAGGTGAGCATACCCCACAAAAAGAGAAAAAAAGAGAAAGAAAACCTTAGCTCTCGGTTCCTAGAACTTCTGAGGGCCTGCAGGGAATGCAAGGCCCCTGCTTCCCCCTCCTCCTCCACAGTTCAAAACTGTCCCCGCTTTTTTATAGTCCGACAACCAGTTCTCAGTCTCTTCACAAAAGGTTATCCCCACAAACAAAGGGGAAAAAAACCTGTTCTAGTACTGTGCTAAATAGGGCCTTGCCCAGGCTAGGACAACCTTCTCCCATTCAGTGTGTTCTACAAACTATCATAAGCACATAAGTATTGCTGTACTGGGACAGATCGAAGGTCCATCAAGCCCAGCATCCTGTTTCCAACAGTGGCCAATTCAGGTCACAAGTATGTGGCAAGATCCCAAAAAAGTGCAATACATTTTATGCTGCTTCTCCTAGAAATATGCAGTGGATTTTCCCCAAGTCCATTTGAATAATGGTCTATGGACGTTTCCTTTAGGAAGCCATCCAAACCTTTTTAAAACCCTGCTAAGCTAACTGCTTTTACCACATAAGTACATAAGTATTGCCACACTGGGACAGACCGAAGGTCCATCAAGCCCAGCATCCTGTTTCCAACAGTGGCCAATTCAGGTCACAAGTATCTAGCTAGATCCCAAAAAAGTGCAATACATTTTATGCTGCTTCTCCTAGAAATATGCAGTGGATTTTCCCCAAGTCCATTTGAATAATGGTCTATGGACCTTTCCTTTAGGAAGCCATCTAAACCTTTTTTAACCCCGCTAAGCTAACTGCATTTACCACAGCATCCTGCTTCCACCAGTGGCCAATCCAGGTCACAAGTACCTGGCAAGATTCCAAAACAGCTGTCAGGGTTTACACCAGCAATTACCAAACTGTGTGCTGTGACACCCTGGTATGCAGCAGCGAACTCTCGGGGGTGCCGCAGTGCATCGCTCCCTACTTTCTCCTCCCGCAGGTCCGGCATCTGCCGCTTCCTGTTTCTTCCACTACTGCTGCAGTGCTTGCATCTTATATTTCCGTGATTCACACAGGCACTGCGGGGACTTCCCTCTGCCGCATCCAGCCTTTGCAACAGGAAGTTGCATCAGAGAGGGCCGGAAGTGGCAGAGTAGGAAGGCCCCAGAATGCCTGTGTGGCCCAAAAATGTAAGCTGCAAGCACTGCAGCGGCGAAAGGGGAAAGAGAAGGAAATGGCAGCGATCCTGGACCTGCAGGAAGGAAGGTATCGAGCGATGCTGGATTTAGGGATGGCAGAGGTGTGAAAGGAGGGGGCTGCAGGGAAGCAGAGACCTATGTGGCCACTGCAGAGACCCATGGGGCCGGGGGGGGGGGGGGGGTACCGCGAACCAAAATAGTTTGGGAATCCCTGGTTTACACCAAAATAAGGCAATGAGTCCACCCTAGTATGCTGGTTAGCAGCATCAGGAACTCCATGTGTCCTGATTACCACTAGGTTAGCACCAAGCCACAGCACTGGAAATGCTGCGCAGTCAAGTCGGAACGACCTCCGGCAGCCGCGCTGGGCCGCTGCTAGTTCCGGCATAGCTTGCAGTAAGCCCGCATTGTACTTACTGCAGCTTTCTAAAAGGACCCCGGAATCAGCAACAGGAGTGTCGAGGGGTAAGAGCGAGTGAAAACTGTTCAGTCACTGTGCTCGGTGGTCCAGGTGTGTGAAAACATTGGTCCAGGTGTGTGAAAACATTGCCGAAGGAGAGAGAAGCAGAAGGACTGATCACATTACGCTCGTGCGGAGGAATTAATCTTATAAAGGATTTTCCACAAATGAAACCTCTTTTATAAACTCGCATGCAAAAAACCCACATAGAAGGATCCACACTAACAGGATGTCGTCCACTTATAAACGTGACATGTTTGTACAGAGCATGGGGCAGAGTTACAATAAACGTATGCATGAGAACATGGTTAGAATGCACGCATAAACTGAAACTAACTTCAGAGCAGGTGTCATAGTGTAACAGAATCTTCGGCTAAGTAAATCAGGAGACAAGAGGCAAATGGTTCCGAAAACAAGGCAGCTTTATTGCTAGCAATGAACAGTACTGAGTTCAGTCTCAGGATACTGCGTGTCAGAAATCATCTGACACTCACATTTATACCTCCCTGCTGGGCCTGCGCATTAGGCCCCTTATACGTCACAGTTTGACATGCGCAGTAAACATTTGTAGTTCTTGTAGTTCTCACAGTACATATACACGTCATAATACTGAAATGATACTGGCAAAGGCAACGAAACTTATCATCCTGTTTTGCACACACACACATAATCATACAATGCGTCTTTTCACAGAGGAGATAAGGCTCGTTAGGCTCAGAGATGCAGGATGGGGGTGGCAACACCCTCACAGGCTATCTATTCATGTAGAGTCTACGTGCAGGCTGAATTCTGTGTGCAAGCCTTGGCAACTAAATGTTACAAGCTGTTTATCTAATGCACCTGCATCCTGTCTCAAACAGTTATCTATCTAGCTTGCAGGAGCTAACAGTTTGTGGTTAAGGCACAATACAAGAAGATGCAAATGTTCAGTAAACATTCAAGTATAGAGTATGCCACAAAGAAGGCAAAGTCCATAAGTTGTATGCACAGAGCAAAGTCCATAAGTAGTATGCACAGAGCTTGAGGTCATCCTGCCAGTCTAGTGATGGCTGCAGGCCGTGTCCAGTGTTCACTTGTCCACTCCTACAATAGGAGCCAACTTTTCAAAATTATTGGAAGTGCTAAGCTCAATGGAAATAACTTCCTTGGACACATACAAGGAATTTTGTCAATTTTGTCGGCTCCTATGGCAGGTGTAAATATGTTTGTCAGCATCTGCACATTACAAGAGATAACTTAATAAGTCAGTCCTCACTATAGATGCTATTGTATAAACAGTGACTTCTGTGCTGTCCAGCAGAGAATTAAATACCCGATAGATATGGATCACAAAACACTTTTTCCACACCTGCTTTCTATCTTCTGTGAATCAAATACACAATTGTTTTTTGGTATAATTATCTACTCCACCAAGAATTGCAGTCAAATTAATATTTGTCTCTCTGTTCATGAAGGCATAGCTTCTGCAAGGATTTTTTTAAAATAAACACCTATATTTAATATTAAATGCACAGATTAGAAGCAGATATCCCTTGAGGCTGGACCTTTGAGCAATAGGGCTATCATGTTTTTATGGAAACCACCTAGTTGTAGGTGATCATTTTTAAAATAAATAAGTACAAAAATAACCACCACCTGATGTCTCTGCAGAGTTTGGATCTTAGCTAGAAATAGAGTTCGCCTCGGTGTCTGCATTACACTTTCACTGTCTCCCCTCACACTGCTTTGTGGGTATTTCAAAATGTGGAGCCATCAAAATCCATAGAGCAGCCCCCACCGAGTCCAGAATCTAACCGAAGGGCAGGAATTACCCGAAGAAATGCTGTTTCGCCTCTCAAAAGATGTACGTTCACCTGCTTCTAATGTTAACGATGCTTTATGATGTGCTGTGGAAGACTTTAGAGCAACAATGTAAGCTGGAAACCAGCTGGGGGCTTGCACCAGGATATTACAAGGACGGGGACATCATGACTGGGGTAATTGTAACTGTGGAACAATTTGATGTAGCTGAACATATGTCCTTCACAGTACCCTTCAACCGTGGAAACATCCAGTAAGTACCATCAGCTTTTTAGCTGTCATCCAAGATCTTAACTGTGCCTGTTAGAGGCGTCTTTACATGCAGGAGTCTTCCCTTCGATTTTACATATCCCTACCGGTATCCTTTGGTCTTCCTTCTATAATTAAAGGCTTTTCTTTAAAACACATTATTTCATTGTACCTTATTTTTTACCATCTTAAGGGGCTCTTTTACTAAGCTGCGTAAGCGTCTACACGCGCCCAACATGTGCCAAAATGGAGTTACCGCCCGGCTACCACGTGGCTCTTGCAGTAATTCCATTTTTGGTGCGCGTCCGAAAACTAATTTTTATTTTCAGACGCACGTAGGTCATTACTGCCTGGTTACGGTGTGAGACTTTACTGCTAGGTCAATGGCTGGCGGTAAGGTCTCAGACCCAAAATGGATGCGCGACAAATTTCATTTTGCCGCATGTCCATTTTCGGCAAACATTTTTAAAAGGCAATTTTTTACAGGTGCGCTGAAAAATGATTCTGCGCGCACCCCAAAACACGCGTCTACACTACCGCAGGCCATTTTTCAGCACACCTTTGTAAAAGGACCCCTAAGTTCTCTTATTAAACATCTTTGGGATTTACCTGTTATACGGCATCACTTCCTCTCTCTTGTCTCTATTCGTTCCCTCCCCACCTTCTGGATCTTGGTATGATTGTTAACTTGATTCCCCAAATCCTTTGTCTCCTTTCTGTTTATTTTTATCTTTTTCTCATCTATTCCTTTTAATACAATTTTTTTCTCCCTCTGGCAGTAATTTAATACCAAATGCTGCACATTTAACATTACTTCATATACTGGACTACTTTCTCAGTAAGGGTGGATTTGAATCTTCCGCAAAGTGCCTGAAAGAAAAACGCATGCCCTACTTTACATACACACAAGAAAAAAAAAAAGGTTTCACTGTTCACATATGCAAAAATAGTCTGAAGCTGAGACATGTGGGCATCTGTTTCATTCAAACTTGTAATTGGTAAGGTTTCTTAAACCACAGAGTAAATACTTTTCTACTGGCCTGAAAAATAACTTTTAATATAATTCTTAATGTAAACCACTTACATAAGTACATAAGTAATGCCACATTGGGAAAAGACCAAGGGTCCATCGAGCCCAGCATCCTGTCCATGACAGCGGCCAATCCAGGCCAAGGGCACCTGGCAAGCTTCCCAAACATACAAACATTCTATACATGTTATTCCAGGAATTGTGGATTTTTCCTAAGTCCATTTAGTAGCGGTTTATGGACTTGTCCTTTAGGAAACCGTCTAACCCCTTTTTAAACTCTGCTAAGCTAACCGCCTTCACCACATTTTCCGGCAATGAATTCCAGAGTTTAATTACACGTTGGGTGAAGAAACATTTTCTCCGATTTGATTTAAATTTACTACACTGTAGTTTCATTGCATGCCCCCTAGTCCTAGTATTTTTGGAAAGCGTGAACAGACGCTTCACATCCACCTGTTCCACTCCACTCATTATTTTATATACCTCTATCATGTCTCCCCTCAGCCGTCTCTTCTCCAAGCTGAAAAGCCCTAGCCTCCTTAGTCTTTCTTCATAGGGAAGTCGGCCCATCTCCGCTATCATTTTAGTCGTCCTTCGCCGCACCTTTTCCAATTCCACTATCCAGCTTATTTTCGAAAGCGACGGCCGCCCATCTTCCGACACAAATCGGGAGATGGACGTCCGTCTCAAAAACAGGTATAATCGAAAGCTGAATTTGGATGGCCCCAACTGCTTTCCGTCACGGGGACGGGCGAAATTCTTGGGGGCGTGGTTGAACGGTAGCGAAGGCGGGACAGGGGCGTTCCAGGGCGTGGTTAACAGATGGACCTCCGCGCCTGATAATGGAAAGAAGCAAGACGTCCCCGACGAGCATTTAGTCCACACAAAGTTGGTCCTGTTTTTTTCACGACCAAGCTTCCCAAAAGTGCCCAAACTGACCAGATGACCCCCGGAGGGAATCGGGGATGATCTCCCCTGTCTCCCCAGTGGTCACTAACCCCCTCCCACCTTAAAAAACAAACTGTTTAAATATCTTTTCCAGCCTCTATGTCAGCCTCAAATACCATACCTAGCTCCATGACAGCAGTATGCAGGTCCCCCAAACAATTTTAGTTTAGTTGGTGCAGCGCGGGACCCATGCAGAGAGCAAAAATCGGAAGAAAAAAAAACATGCAGGTGCAGTCAGGGACATCCAAAAACAAAAACATGCAAGTGCAGTCAGGGACGTCCAAATTAAAACAATAGTAATAGTGGGATTTGAACCAGCCACCTTCTGATTATAAGACTTGTGCTCTAACCAATGCCCCACTTATTTAGAGATGTCTTCTTTTTCCATTAAGTCCCTCCAAGTTTCTGTCAGCCAATCACAGCTCATTTACCTGACATCGGTGTCAGCTAAACGAGCTGTGATTGGCTGACAGAAACTTGGAGGAACTTAATGGAAAGGGAAGAAGGTCTAGGTAGCTAAATAAGTGGTGCACTGGTTAGAGCACAGGTCTTGTAATCAGAAGGTGGCTGGTTCAAATCCCACTATTACTATTGTTTTAATTTGGACGTCCCTAACTGCACTTGCATGTTTTTTTTTTCTTCCGATTTTTGCTCTCTGCATGGGTCCCGTGCAGCACCAACTAAACTAAAATTGCTCTGGTTTGAATCCCCCTATTACCATTGTTTTAATTTGGACGTCCCTGACTGCACTTGCATGTTTTTTTTTTCTTCCGATTTTTGCTCTCTGCATGCGTCCCGCGCAGCACCAACTAAACTAAAATTGCTCCGGGGACCTGCATACTGCTGTCATGGAGCTAGGTATGATATTTGAGGCTGGCATAGAGGCATCTCAGGGGGACCAGTGCACTACGAATGCTGGCCCCTCCCACGACCAAATGGCTTGGATTAGGTCCGTTTTTGAGATGGCCGGCAGCGGTTTTGATTATCGCTGAAAACCGCGGACGGCCATCTCTAGGTCCAGCGATCTCACCATTTGTGTCGTCTACCTCTAGAGTCGACACAAATGATGGGATTTCAGCGGGCCGAACCGTATAATCGCAACCGAAGATGGACGGCCATCTTGTTTCAATTTTACGTTTCGCTCCGCCTCTTCGCAGAGCCGTCTCCGGAGATGGACGTTTTTACACATGGGCGTTCGCGTTCGATTATGCCCCTCTATATCTTTCTTGAGATGCAGCGACCAGAATTGAACACAATACTCAAGGTGCAGTCGCACCATGGAGCGATATAACGGCATTATAACATCCTCACACCTGTTTTCCATACCTTTCCTAATAATACCCAACATTCTATTCGCTTTCCGAGCCGCAGCAGCACACTGAGCAGAAGGTTTCAGTGTATTATCGACGACGACACCCAGATCCCTTTCTTGGTCCGTAACTCCTAACGTGGAACCTTGCATGACATAGCTATAATTCGGGTTCTTTTTTCCCACATGCATCACCTTGCACTTGCTCACATTAAACGTCATCTGCCATTTAGCCGCCCAGTCTCGTAAGGTCCTTCTGTAATTTTTCACAATCCTGTCGCGAGTTAACGACTTTGAATAACTTTGTGTCATCAGCAAATTTAATTGCCTCGCTAGTTACTCCCATCTCTAAATCATTTATAAATTTATTAAAAAGCAGCGGTCCTAGCACAGACCCCTGAGGAACCCCACTAACTACCCTTCTCCATTGTGAGTACTGCCCATTTAATCCCACTCTCTGTTTCCTATCCTTCAACCAGTTTTTAATCCACAATAGGACCTTTCCTCCTATCCCATGACCCTCCAATTTCCTCTGTAGCCTTTCATGAGGTACCTTGTCAAGCGCCTTTTGAAAATCCAGATACACAATATCAACTGGCTTCCCTTTGTCCACATGTTTGTTTACTCCTTCAAAGAATTGAAGTAAATTGGTCAGGAAAGATTTCCCCACACAAAAGCCGTGCTAACTCGGTCTCAGTAATCCATGTCCTCGGATGTGCTCTGTAATTTTGTTTTTAATAATAGCCTCTACCATTTTCCCCGGCACCGATATTTCCCAGATCTCCCCTGGAACCTTTTTTAAAAATTGGCGTTACATTGGCCACCCTCCAATCTTCCGGTACCACGCTCGATTTTAAGGATAAATTGCATATCACTAGCAGTAGCTCCGCAAGCTCATTTTTCAGTTCTATCAGTACTCTAGGATGAATACCATCCAGTCCAGGAGATTTGCTACTCTTCAGTTTGCTGAACTGCCCCATTACGTCCTCCAGGTTTACCGTGAAGTCAGTAAGTTTCTCCGACTCGTCCGCTTGAAATATCATTTCTGACACTGGTATCCCACCCAAACCTTCCTCGGTGAAGACTGAAGCAAAGAATTCATTCAATCTCTCCGCTACGTCTTTGTCTTCCTTGATCGCCCCTTTTACCCCTCGGTCATCCAGCGGCCCAACCAATTCTTTTGCCGGCTTCCTGCTTTTAATATACCGAAAAAAATTTTTACTATGCTTTTTTGCCTCTAATGCTATCTTTTTTTCGTAATCCCTCTTGGCCTTCTTTATCTGTGCCTTGCATTTGCTTTAACACTCCTTATGCTGCGTCTTGTTATTTTCAGACGGTTCCTTCTTCCATTTTCTGAAGGCATTTCTTTTAGCCCTAATAGCTTCCTTCACCTCACTTTTCAACCAGGCCGGCTGTCTTTTGGAGTTCCGTCTTTCTTTTCTAATTTGTGGAATATGTTTGGCCTGGGCCTCCAGGATGGTATTTTTGAACAGCGTCCATGCCTGTTGTACAGTTTTTACCCTCTCAGTTGTCCCCCTAAGTTTTTTTCCACCGTTCTTCTCATTTTATCATAGTCTCCTTTTTTAAAGTTAAACGTTAACGTATTTGACTTCCTGTGTATAGTTACTTCAAGGTTGATATCAAAACTGATCATATTATGATCACTGTTATCAAGCGGCCCCAGTACCATAACGTCCCTCACCAGATCATGTGCTCCACTAAGGACCAAGTCTAGATATGTTATTTGCATTATAGTAATTAAAGGTGAACTATGAACTGTGAACTATGATGTTAATGTTTACCATAAGCCTTTTTTATCATAGGTTTGGAAAGAAAGGTTATAAAATATTATTTAAAAATTAAATACATAAATGAGTTATTCCCAGATTTCCCATACAGGTGAAATCTTAGCAGCCGTGTTACATGATTGCATTAGCTGGTATCTTTTTATGGTTTGCCTCCCTGTGTTGGCAAATCTGCATTTTCTGGAATCATAAGCATCGAAAATGTCAGATCATATACTAAGGGGTAAATCTTCAAAACAATTTAACTGTTGCCCAGTCAGTTTAAATACATAAGTATTGCCATACTCGGAAAGACCAAAGGTCCATCATGCCCAGCATCCTGTTTCCAACAGTGGCCAATCCAGGTCACAAATACCTGGCAAGATCCCAAAAAAGTACAAAACATTCTATACTGCTTATTTCAGAAACAGTGGATTTTCCTCAAGTCCATTTAATAATGGTCTATGGACTTTTCCTTTAGGAACCAGTCCAAACCTTTTTTAAACTCCGCTAAGCTAACCGCCTTTACCACATTCTCTGGCAACGAATTCCAGAGTTTAATCACGAGTTGCACTAGCTAGCTCTCTCACTGATAGTGTCAATACCCGGATAACTCTATGTTTGATTTTCAAGGTCCTCAGACAAAATGGGCCAGAGTACTTAAAGAATAAGTTAACCCTTTACACACCTTTGAGACCTCTAAGGTCCTCTCAAGGATTATCGCTATCTGTACCTTTGTCAAAAGAAATGTGATACCCACAAGAGAGCCTTCTCAGGAGTAGCCCCCACGTTCTGGAATTTACTCCCAGAGGGGCTTCGTGTTAACTCGAGACTACCTCTAGTTCAGAAAGCAGGTGAAAGTCTGGCTCTTCTCCCAAGCCTTTAATACATAGGGTGACTGACTAGACACTGACATTCTGCACCTGGAATAGCTTGCTACACACTCTGTAACTTAGATCAGTTCCTTATCTCTTGCTTAACTATACAATAAAGTTGCCTTGAGTTTAGCTATCCATCAAAATTATCCCAACTAACTCTGTACCATCATCTTGTTCCCATCTTATCTCTGCGCTTGGTCCCTCAGCTATATGATACGTTGTATTGTTGAAAATCTTTAGCATCATATCTATGTTAGTTGAATGTTCTAATGCTTATTAGGTGTATCATTAGTATTATGCTAACATTGTATTATAACTCTGGTATTTGCTGTTAAATGTGTATATTTTTTTATACTGTTTCACGGTTGTTCAATTATTAGGTTTCAATTTACTGTTTTCAAGTTTACCTCATTTATTGTATTTAGGTTTATTCTTGGTTATTTTACTATTGTTACGCTGTTAACAAAATTGTAAGTTTTATGTTAAACTGTACCTGCTGTACACCACATAGGGGGAATCCCTTCATAAAGGCGGTTAAGAAATCCCAATAAGGAAATAAATAAACTTCCAGGAGTCACAAAGTACCTAGATATTCAATTCCAGTACCCAGAAAAAGTCCAGGACTCAATGTTTGGGTCCAAATCAAACCGTGACAGTCAATGTTTATAAAACGGCTGACCTCCACTGGCTGAATACATTTTTAAGTGTTGTGCTAATGTTTAGTTTCTGTTGAATTTAACCTATTCATATATATATTTAGTAGATTTATGCTGAAATTTGGAATACCTTTGTTTTTCTTCATGTTAGATTCATATGTTAATGAGGAGATTTTAAAAAGTACCATTAAAGAAACTAAATAAATCCTGATTCAATCAGTAGCAGTCAATATTTTATTTATTTATTGCAGTTGTATTCCACATTTTCCCACCTTATGGTATGTTCAATGTGGCATACATGGAACAAAGTGGACAGTTACAAGATATTAAACAGGTTAACAATTCGGATAAAACAATGCAAGCCTAAGGGGTTGTCTCTCCTAGAGAGAGGGGTTGGGTTACTTCCTAAGAGATTCAGAGGGATTATAGGACTATTGTTGAAACATTACAGACATGAGTTGAGTGGGAACAACACGTCAGTAGGGTAGAATCATTGGTCAGTCAGGATTCAGATCTGTTGCATGGTGCATAAGGTATTGGGGCATGATTCTTTGGGGGGGGGGGGGTGTATTTTGAGTTCAGTATGGGTTGGTCGTAAAGCTTGATCCTTGTTTGTTCAAATTGTCGACTATGTGGGTAGTGTAGGATTGGTCCGTTGCATGGTTAGGTTGGCTCTTTAAACACTGACTATTGTCAGCTAAATTAACCTGAATACTCAGGTCTCATACTCGCAGTGTTAGGCTTGCCTTTTGGCAGTCGGTCATACATGCCTGCTTAGCTATACAGGCCAGCAAGTAATATCACTGAGCCTGCATAACTCTAAGCTCCTCCTAAATGGCTCTATGTAATGTATAATTGTCTTTTTTTATATTGTCTGACATTTAATGTACTACTTACTACTACTTAGCATTTCTATAGCGCTGCCAGGGTTACGCAGCGCTGTACAAGTTTAAACACATCAGTTTTCTTCCAGAGAACTATTTCAACTTCCTGGCCTTCATTTACGCCATTGAGGAAATTAACCATAGCTCTAAGCTCTTACCCAACCTCACTCTGGGGTTCATTGTACATGAGTCTTACACCAATCCCAGACTAACACTTCAGGCTGCCATGAAAATATTTTCGGGAATGGATACCTGGATCCCTAATTACAGCTGTGAAACATCTGGTGCATTGGCTGCAATCACTGAAGGTCTTCCAGCGGAGGAATCAATTCAGATGTCCAATATATTCAGTATATACCACTACCCGCAGGTGAGGGGGATTGTCGATATTATTTTATACCCTACTGCATAACCCAACCCTACGGAACTTGATCCTTTTTCAAAATGAAGCCAAATTATTATGTATGGACCGACTTCATTGTTTAGGGATCTGCCTTAGCTATCAGTTTGAGTTTAAGGTGGCATGTTTAGTGTTTAAAATAATTAATGGCTGGTGTCACCATGCTCATGTTCAGATATAGACTATTCTAACTGCTTGGCTTTCTTCACATTTTGGATCTGTATTGCACCTGGGCTTTCCTACTTTTAGACATGTGTTGCGAACCCCTATGCTACCGCCTATACTGTGAGCTTTGCATGCAACTAATGTAGAAAATGGCTTCATTGAAACACAGGCCAAAAGGCTTGAAAGCTGTCAACTAGGCCTCTAAAAATCATAAAGCAGCTCTGACCAAGCTAATTTCACTGAGCTGTAGCAACACAGAATTATGACAGGCTGTGGTGCAAGCGAAAACTGGCAAAGGGGCAAAAATAACTGAGCTGATGTAAAAACACCATCTGGACAGGGCCAGAATGAGAACTTGCGGTCAGAGATATCTTGCAATACATGGATGAGCAGTTAGCCAGGTGCAGAAGGGCTGGACGAAACTTGAAGACAGTCATGTCATTGTGGTTGAAACTGATAATATTGGCTAATTATGATTAATAGATGTCAATGTAAAGGATAAGGCATAAATAGAGTATAAAAACTGACAGCTGAAAATAGTCTCTGGAGATTTTCAGAATCTGTGTGTCACCTGTTTGATTCACTGTCTGAAGCTCCCTGTGAGAAACATGCTTTGATTGCTATTACAAATGATCTGATTGATATTGCTTTGGTGAGTATGGATAACCTTTAATAAATTTCAGAGCTGATTTCTCATAATCCATTGATTTATTAAGATTATTATTGTCTCCTTGATTATTCAGAATAAGTGCACTGCTCTGGGATTTAGGGAGTTTAGATAAACGAGGAAAATAAATTGAAGCAGCCTTGGGTGTGCTATTCTTTCCTAGCTACTTGTGGCTGGACCACATGGCTGGGAGGGATTGATACACCCTAAATAATATACACTAACCCACAGCCTCTATGGCCTGCCAGCTAGACAGCCTCTACTACAACCTCTCAGCTACAGCCTATCCTGCCTGCCCAATCTGGGTCATGAGGCAGCCCGCTGTAAGCTCTTTACTGCTTGCAGTCTATACTGTCTCTCCATAGCTATTTAAGTTTCCTAGAGATATGTACAGATAACACTCAGACATTTAATATAGGTAAAATAACTTAGCTTTAATTTGCATACTGTAGATCAATGTATCTCATAGGATTCAGGTGAGCACAATTGTCAGGAATCTGGAACACAGCATACAGGTCAGTAGCCAGGAACATATAGAAACAGCATCCCAAATCCTTCTTGTCTGTCTTCAGAGCTCTGCCTAGCAGTAGAGCTTGCTTTGCATGAAAAAGGCCAACAACCCCAAACAAAAGAGATGAAAAGGCAAAGAGTCAAGTTAAAAAGGTAGAGAGGAAAAATATACCTCAGCCCTGACCACCCCAGACTGGCTATCGACCAATAGGGAAATCCTTGACCACGTAGGGAAAAACTGTTTTCTGGCTGAGGTCTCTTTCCTTATCAGATGGGAAGGAATTTGAGGAATCTGGCTTTTACTCTGACTTAGCTCAGAATGTGGTTTACTAATATTAGCTAAAATAATGTAATATATAGAAATACAATGCCATGCCTAGGCAGCTGCCTGGGCACCAACTAACTAGGTTACTGGACTAATAACATTACAAACTAGGATGTATGTGTTATCTGTTAGCTGTATTCCAACCCCGCTCGTGAGCCCTTGAGCCCAGACCCCCTCCTTCTCCCCCAACAGTAAGGAAGTCAAGGGGAGCCCAGAGTAGACTGAACCACCGTAACAAGAACCCACCCTCAGCGTACTCACCTAGGACACCAGCTTTGAGGAGAGGTGCAGGCTTCCTCACAGGTAGAGAACACAGGAATCAGCCGGCAGCGACCGGCACTCCCCAAGGAACAGCAGGCACAGTGAAACTGGGGCAGCTAACCGTTTTCACCTGCACTTAGCCGCCATTCAGCAGGAGTTGAGCCCCTATCTGCAGGCAGCCGGCAGGGCTTAGGGACTCCAGAAAGAGCAGCAGTAACAGGAGAAGCTGAACCCCACTGAGGATCAGATCTGGGCAGACAGTACCCAGAACAAAACAAAAGCGAATGCTACATACCTGTAGAAGGTATTCTCCGAGGACAGCAGGCTGATTGTTCTCACTGATGGGTGACGTCCACGGCAGCCCCTCCAATCGGAATCTTCACTAGCAAAAGCCTTTGCTAGTTGCGCGGCCGTCTTCCCGCCCGAAACCGGCTCGTGCCGGCCAGTCTCATATGTAGCAAGACAAAGACTAGGGAAGACACAACTCCAAAGGGGAGGTGGGTGGGTTTGTGAGAACAATCAGCCTGCTGTCCTCGGAGAATACCTTCTACAGGTATGTAGCATTCGCTTTCTCCGAGGACAAGCAGGCTGCTTGTTCTCACTGATGGGGTATCCCTAGCCCCCAGGCTCACTCAAAACAACAACCATGGTCAATTGGGCCTCGCAACGGCGAGGACATAACTGAGATTGACCTAAAAAATTTACCAACTAACTGAGAGTGCAGCCTGGAACAGAACAAACATGGGCCTAGGGGGGTGGAGTTGGATTCTAAACCCCGAACAGATTCTGAAGCACTGACTGCCCGAACCGACTGTCGCGTCGGGTGTCCTGCTGCAGGCAGTAATGAGATGTGAATGTGTGGACAGATGACCACGTCGCAGCTTTGCAAATCTCTTCAATAGTGGCTGACTTCAAGTGGGCTACCGACGCTGCCATGGCTCTAACATTATGAGCCGTGACATGACCCTCAAAAGCCAGCCCAGCCTGGGCGTAAGTGAAGGAAATGCAATCTGCTAGCCAATTGGATATGGTGCGTTTTCCTACAGCCACTCCCCTCCTGTTGGGATCAAAAGAAACAAACAATTGGGCGGACTGTCTGTTGGGCTGTGTCCGCTCCAGATAGAAGGCCAATGCTCTCTTGCAGTCCAATGTGTGCAGCTGACGTTCAGCAGGGCAGGAATGAGGATGGGGAAAAAATGTTGGCAAGACAATTGACTAGTTCAGATGGAACTCCGACACAACCTTTGGCAGAAACTTAGGGTGAGTGCGGAGGACTACTCTGTTATGATGAAATTTGGTGTAAGGGGCCTGGGCTACCAGGGCCTGAAGCTCACTGACTCTACGAGCTGAAGTAACTGCCACCAAGAAAATGACCTTCCAGGTCAAGTACTTCAGATGGCAGGAATTCAGAGGCTCAAAAGGAGGTTTCATCAGCTGGATGAGAACGACATTGAGATCCCATGACACTGTAGGAGGCTTGACAGGGGGCTTTGACAAAAGCAAACCTCTCATGAAGCGAACAACTAAAGGCTGTCCTGAGATCGGCTTACCTTCCACACGGTAATGGTATGCACTGATTGCACTAAGGTGAACCCTTACAGAGTTGGTCTTGAGACCAGACTCAGACAAGTGCAGAAGGTATTCAAGCAGGGTCTGTGTAGGACAAGAGCGAGGATCTAGGGCCTTGCTGTCACACCAGACGGCAAACCTCCTCCACAGAAAGAAGTAACTCCTCTTAGTGGAATCTTTCCTGGAAGCAAGCAAGATGCGGGAGACACCCTCTGACAGACCCAAAGAGGCAAAGTCTACGCTCTGAACATCCAGGCCGTGAGAGCCAGGGACCGGAGGTTGGGATGCAGAAGCGCCCCTTCGTCCTGCGTGATGAGGGTCGGAGAACACTCCAATCTCCACGGTTCTTCGGAGGACAACTCCAGAAGAAGAGGGAACCAGATCTGACGCGGCCAAAAAGGAGCAATCAGAATCATGGTGCCTCGGTCTTGCTTGAGTTTCAACAAAGTCTTCTCCACCAGAGGTATGGGAGGATAAGCATACAGCAGACCCTCCCCCCAATCCAGGAGGAAGGCATCCGATGCCAGTCTGCCGTGGGCCTGAAGCCTGGAACAGAACTGAGGGACTTTGTGGTTGGCTCGAGATGCGAAGAGGTCTACCAAGGGGGTGCCCCACACCTGGAAGATCTGTCGCACTACACAGGAATTGAGCGACCACTCGTGAGGTTGCATAATCCTGCTCAACCTGTCGGCCAGCCTGTTGTTTACGCCTGCCAGATATGTGGCTTGGAGCACCATGCCGTGACGGCGAGCCCAGAGCCACATGCTGACGGCTTCCTGACACAGGGGGCGAGATCCGGTGCCCCCCTGCTTGTTGACGTAGTACATGGCAACCTGGTTGTCTGTCTGAATTTGGATAATTTGGTGGGACAGCCGATCTCTGAAAGCCTTCAGAGCGTTCCAGATCGCTCGCAACTCCAGAAGATTGATCTGCAGATCGCGTTCCTGGAGGGACCAGCTTCCTTGGGTGTGAAGCCCATCGACATGAGCTCCCCATCCCAGGAGAGACGCATCCGTGGTCAGCACTTTTTGTGGCTGAGGAATTTGGAAAGGACGTCCCAGAGTCAAATTGGACCAAATCGTCCACCAATACAGGGATTTGAGAAAACTCGTGGCCAGGTGGATCACGTCTTCTAGATCCCCAGCAGCCTGAAACCACTGGGAAGCTAGGGTCCATTGAGCAGATCTCATGTGAAGGCGGGCCATGGGAGTCACATGGACTGTGGAGGCCATGTGGCCCAGCAATCTCAACATCTGCCGAGCTGTGATCTGCTGTGACGCTCGCACCCGCGAGACGAGGGACAACAAGTTGTTGGCTCTCGTCTCTGGGAGATAGGTGCGAGCCATCTGAGAATCCAGCAGAGCTCCTATGAATTCGAGTTTCTGCACTGGGAGAAGATGGGACTTTGGATAATTTATCACAAACCCCAGTAGCTCCAGGAGGCGAATAGTCATCTGCATGGACTGCAGGGCTCCTGCCTCGGATGTGTTCTTCACCAGCCAATCGTCGAGATATGGGAACACGTGCACCCCCAGCCTTCGAAGTGCCGCTGCTACTACAGCCAAGCACTTCGTGAACACCCTGGGCGCAGAGGCGAGCCCAAAGGGTAGCACACAGTACTGGAAGTGACGTGTGCCCAGCTGAAATCGCAGATACTGTCTGTGAGCTGGCAGTATCGGGATGTGAGTGTAGGTGTCCTTCAAGTCCAGAGAGCATAGCCAATCGTTTTCCTGAATCATGGGAAGAAGGGTGCCCAGGGAAAGCATCCTGAACTTTTCTTTGACCAGATGTTTGTTCAGGGCCCTTAGGTCTAGGATGGGACGCATCCCCCCTGTTTTCTTTTCCACAAGGAAGTACCTACTACTACTACTACTACTACTACTTAACATTTCTAGAGCGCTACTAGGGTTACGCAGCGCTGTACAATTTAACAAAGAGAGACAGTCCCTGCTCAAAGAGCTTACAATCTAATAGACAAGTGAACGGTCGGTCCGATAGGGGCAGTCAAATTGGGGCATTCTGGATTCACTGAACGGTAAGGGTTAGGTGCCGAACGCAGCATTGAAGAGGTGGGCTACCTGGAATAGAATCCCAGCCCTTCTTGCCCGGATGGCACGGGCTCGACCGCATTGGCGCTGAGAAGGGCGGAGAGTTCCTCTGCAAGTACCTGCTTGTGCTGGAAGCTGTAAGACTGAGCTCCCGGTGGACAAAGAAAATTTCGACCGAGGCCTAACTAAGGCCTACCCCGACGACGAAAGAAAACTTACCGGGGCGAAAAGCTCGAAATACGGGAAAGGAAAAAACGGAAAAAGGCCTTCCCGAAACACTTTCTCACTTTCTCAGAAGAAACGAGTCGAAAACGACGCGCGAGGTCAACTTTCCGGGGCACGAACGGTGAAACACGACCGTACCGAGCGCGGACAAAAGAAGACTGGCCGGCACGAGCCGGTTTCGGGCGGGAAGACGGCCGCGCATGCGCGGTGCACATCGGCGCGCGAGGGCTAGCAAAGGCTTTTGCTAGTGAAGATTCCGATTGGAGGGGCTGCCGTGGACGTCACCCATAAGTGAGAACAAGCAGCCTGCTTGTCCTCGGAGAAGAAATACAAGCCAGAGGAAAGCTACTGGCTACAGAACACACACACTCAGAACCAGAGACCAAAGGGTTAACACACTCAAGCTACAGGGAAGGGGAGGAGCCACAACAGGGAAACCAAGTACACAGCAAAACACTGCTCTGGCACTGGAGGACTAAACCCAGCTGCAAGGAGAACTAATTAACCACCTTCCCGGCAGAGGCGTAGCCAGGTTTTGAGGTCAGGGGGAGCAGACTTTTGTAAAATAGGCGCTGTTTGGTGTCGACTATGCAACAGTGCCGATGTTGTCGCTTTGGTGCCATGGCTGTGACCAGCAATGATTTAACACAGACTGCTTCTGCTGTGTCCAGCCTATGAGGAAAACAGGAAGTTACATCCAGTGTTGCCAGGTGGGCGGTTTTACCGCCCAATTGGGCGGTTTTCCGCGACTCGCCGCGGGAAATTTTTGCCCGCGGCGGGTTGCGGTTTTTTGGGCTTGTTTTGGGTCTTTTGGGCGGTTTTTTAAGCGGGTTTTTTCGGCCGCGGGGGCGGGGTTAGTGACGTTTTGGGCGGGGTTAGTGATGTTTTGGGCGGGGCCGGTGACGGGGGAGGCGGGGCTGATGACGGCAGGGGCGGGGTTGATGATGGCGGGGGCGGGGTTGATGATGGCGGGGGCGGGGGTGATGACGCGGGGGTGGGGGTGTCAGGGGCGGGGTTTGACTTTGGGCGGGTTTTGGGCTGGATTTGGGCTCGTTTGGGTGGGAAAAAAATTTTCCACCTGGCAACACTGGTTACATCAGGAGGCCAGAAACAGCAGATGTCCCAGGACTGGTGGGAGCAGGCAGCCTGTCTTCTTAACTAGAAGTAAAAATATTTCAAATTGTGACCATCACCTCAGGGATAGCACACACACTCCTTCCACTACTAGACACTTTTTTTTAAATCAGATGGGCTTTTGTTTATATGGTGACTCTACAGGATGTGCAGACCACTAATCCTGAGCATTTTACTTTGGGTGACAAGGGCCACCAAAGCCAGCCCTTGCCCCAAAGCCTACTTTCAAATAGGGCCAGATACTTTGTGAAATAACACAAAATCCTGCAAGATGACACTCAAAACCTATACTGAAAACTAGCACACCATAACAGCCCTAACCCACCTATGAAAAGAGAGTGACATAAATATTATACTGGGCCTTAGAGCACCAATACACCGGCTACTGGGAAACTGGAACAAGCTAGACCTTTCCTACACAGACACTATATGCTAGCACAGGGGTGGGCAGCCTCAGTCCTCGAGGGCAGCAAGCCAGTCAAATTGTCAGGATTTCCCCAATGAATATGCATGAGATCTGTTTGCATGCACTGACTCCATTGTATACAAATAGATCTCATGCATTTTCATTGGAGAAATCCTGAAAATCTGACTGGGTTGTGGCCCTTGAGGACTGAGGCTGTTCACTCCTGTGCTAGCAGAATCCTTCATCTCAGAATATGGACAGCCTCTCTCACCTGGTACAAAATAGGGGACCACAAAAAACATGCAGACAAAACCTGAAATGGATACCCTCAAGAAAGTCAGACTCTTTAAGCAGGGCAATATTGGTAAGAGAGAAGCAGAAATGAATTTTCTCCTGTACTTTATAAAATACATTTAACAAAACAGGCACATCTCAGTCCTTAAAAGTATTAAATAAAAACCATTTTTTCTACCTTTGTAGTCTGGGATTTTTAATTTTCTAATTAAGCTGGTTTCCATCTCTTTTCCATGAGCCAGAATTGTTTTCCAGGTTGATCTTTCCATTTTTTTTTGTTACATTTGTACTCCGTGCTTTCCCACTCATGGCAGGCTCAATGTGGCTTACATATTGTATACAGGTACTTATTTGTACCTGGGGCAATGGAGGGTTAAGTGACTTGCCCAGAGTTACACACAAACACACACACACACAAACACACACACACACACACCCGCTTTCATCTGTTACTCTATACCCTATGTCCTACTGTTTCTCTTTCACTGTCTTTATTAACCCCATTTCCACCCTCACTTAACCCTTTAGAGACCCATCCCCGCATACACATAACTATAAAATGATCTGGCTATCAATGTTTTTAGTAGGTTGCCAAATGGCCACAAGGTTTCAGAGTTACATGTTTTTAGTTTATCTCCTCTCTCTCTCTCCATCTGCCATGCAGGACTCCTCCCTCTCTTTTTTTTTTCTCTACTGCCCCATCTGCCATGCAGGACCCCCCTCTCTCAGCCATCCAGGATCTCTTCTGTGACTCTCTCTCTCTCTCTCTCTCTCTCTCTCTCTCTCTCTCTCTCTCTCTCTCTCTCACATCCCCCTCCAACATCACTCCATTGTCTCTTTCACCCTCTCACCATCCAACATCACTTCTCTCTCTTCCCCATTACATTGCTCTTCTGTCTCATCTCCCAGCATCCAGCTTTACTCTGTCTTTTTCTCCAACTCCTCTCTATCCAGCTTTGCCTGTTTCTCCTCCAGTACTCCTGTCTCTCTTTTTATTTCCTGTTTATCATGCAACATCATCCCATCTCTCTTCTCCTCATCCCATTGGCCCTGGCTCCGGCCCCATCCAGGACCCTCTCTCTCTCTCACTCCATCTGCCATGCAGGATTCCCCCCTCCCTCTCCCCCCCAAACATCCAACATCAATTCACTGTCTCACCCCTTCACCATCACCTCTCTTTCTTTCCATTCACATTGCCCTTCTGTCTCTCATCCCCCAGCATCCAGTTTATCCTCTTTCTCTCCTCCTCCCCTTTGCCTGTCCTTCCCCCAGTACTGCTCTTTTTTTTCCCTGTTCATCATGAATCATCCCATCTCTGTTCCCCTCACCCCTCCATGGGCCCTCTCTCTTTCTTTTCTTTTTTCCATCCCTCCTGATCACTCACTGACATTTCCTCCTCAGTCCTCAGAGTCCTGGAACAACCACGAGTTTAGCTTCCCTTTCCTGACCTTTTCCTGGCACTCACTTAATGGTTTTCAGTTCACCGCTTACTGCTTTCCTTGACCCCAACTGGCTGCGAAGAAACACAAAGCCACACGCGGGGTCATTGCGCCTCTTCCAGTTTCCTCCCGTTCTCTGACCTGCCCTCCACTTATTGGTTCACGCCACTTACTGCCTGTCTGCCTCCCCTTCCCCGATCCTGACTTGGCTGCGAAGTCATTAAAAGTAAAAAAAGAAAGTCACGCGAGGGGTCATGGCTCTGTTGCAACACTGCCGGTTTCCTCCCCTTCCCTGACCTGCCCCTTGCTTATTGGTTGGCGTCGCGACTGCCTCCCTGACTACTTGGCTGCGAAGTAAAAATAACAAATGAAAAAAAGCCAAGCGCGGGGTCATAACAGCAGCTCTATGTGCGCCGGACGCACATAGAGCTGCTGCTATGACCCCATGTGCAGCTTTCTTTCATTTGTTACTTTTACTTTGCAGCCAAGTAGTCAGGGAGGCAGTCGCGACGCCAACCAATAAGCAAGGGGCAGGTCAGGGAAGGGGAGGAAACCGGCAGTGTTGCAACAGAGCCATGACCCCGCGCGTGACTTTCTTTTTTTAGTTTAAATGACTTCGCAGCCAAGTCAGGATCGGGGAGGCAGACAGGCAGTAAGCGGCACAAACCAATTAGTGAAGGGCAGGTCAGGGATGGGAAAGCAAGCTCGCGGTTCCTTCAGGGACTAGAAAGGCACTTAAACAATGGCACATAGGCGCCATTTTCTTTGAAAATCTGTTTGGGGGAGCGACCACTCCCCCTGCGCCCCACCTAGCTATGCTACTGCGCCCCAGGAGACCAAGAGAGAAGGGAAACAAAACTCAGCACAAATACAGACATACAGCAAGGGAACACAAAACAGAGAGAAAAGGCAAAGCAGAACTGCCCCTCCTCCACAGCACAAGCTTTACAATCACAGAGACTACAAGGCTAAAGGCAAGCACAGAGCTAAAACGCCAAAGCACCGTTTACCTGGAGTAGCAGGTAAAAATAGATCCTGGATACTGACGTCTGAGCTGCAGACGTCAGCTACAACTCGACTGACCAATAGCAGGTAAGTCCCTCCCAGCTACTCTAGCAGAGAGGTTCCCACCCCTCCCCAGCCTGCTAGCAGAAATGTAACATCACCTCCCCCTCAAGGGTCTCCCCCTCCCTCGGGGTCTAGGCTTATGAAGATAGGAACGATGGAACCGATTTACCAGCACCGGGGTATGTACGTGACCAGCATCTTCCCAGGAATTCTCTACAGAACTGAAGCCCTTCCAAGCAATCAGGTACTGGAGGCGGCCCCTGACGCGCCTTGCCTCCAGAATCTTACGGACCTCATATTTCTCCTGAGAAAGGGAGATCGCAGGGGAAGGTGTATAGTGGGCAAAGATCCTATCCGAAGAACCACCGGCTTCAGCAGGGAAACATGAAATGAGTTATGCACCTGAAGAGTGGATGGTAGTTTCAGCTGGTAGCACACTAGATTAATTTGCCTAAGGATAGGGTAAGGACCCATAAAATGAGGCGCAAATCGGGATGAAGGGGTTCTCAAACGCAGATTGCGAGTGGACAACCAAACCAGATCGCCTGGCTGGAACTGGGGTCCAACTCTTCGATGTTTGTCCGCTTGATGTTTCATGCACGTTGAGGTCACCTGAAGTATTCTCCGGACATTCGCTCAAATAGTCTGGAAGGAAGCAACTGCCGCGTTAGCAGCGGGAACATCGGTGTTAATCTTCAACGGCAGAGGTATACGAGGGGTCTGTCCGTAAACTACATAGAATGGAGATGTCCCAGTGGCAGAACTCTCCTTGTAGTTATGAGCAAATTCTGCCCAGGGAAGTAATTGACTCCAGTCATCCTGATGGTCAGAAACATACAGTCTCTCAGGAATTGCTTCAAACATTGATTGATGCGCTCAGTCTGACCGTTGGATTGAGGATGGTAACCAGATGAAAAATTCAATTTTACCCCTAGAGCCAAATTCAGCGACCGCCAAACTTTGGCCACAAATTGTACTCCCCGATCGGACGTGATGGACTCAGGTAAGCCGTGCAGCCGAAAAATGCACTGGATAAAATACTGAGCCAGTTTCACAGCTGAGGGGAGTCCAGGCAAGGTCACAAAGTGAGCCATCTTGGAAACGCGATCTACCACCACCCAAATGGTGGTATGTCCCTCTGACTCAGGGAGATCAGTGATGAAATCCATGGCTATATGAATCCACGGCTTCTCGGGAATCGGTAATGGCATGAGGAGACCCTGGGGTTTCTGCTGATTCGCTTTATATTGGGCACATTCCGGACAGGCTGCCACAAATTCCTGCATGTCATGGTCCAGCGTAGGCCACCAATACTTCTGCGCAATAAAGCGCTTAGTTCCTAATACCCCTGGATGTCCAGCCAGACGAGAAGCATGGCCCCACTGAAGTATCTTTTCCCTCCACTGGGAAGATACCAAGGTCAAACTCGGTGGTTGGTGCACGTCAAGGCAGACAAGATAACAGCAGGCTCGATTACGTGTTGCAGGGGTTCCTCCTCCAGATCAGACTCCATTGACCTGGAGAGCACATCTGCCTTAGTATTTTTCGTGGCTGGATGATAGGTCAAGGTGAAATTGAAGCGGGAGAAGAATAATGCCCAGCGAGCCTGTCGGGGATTCAGTCTCCTCGCCTCCCACAAATAAACCAGATTCTTGTGGTCAGTAAAAACCATGAAGGGTTCTTGCGCCCCTTCCAGGAGATGCCGCCACTCTTCCAGCGCAAGCTTAATGGCCAACAACTTCTGGTCCCCAATAGCATAGTTCTTCTCAGCTGGGGTGTATTTCTTCGAGAAGAAGGCACAGGGAAGAAGTTTCCCTCCAGAGTAGACTTGTGGCAACACAGCCCCGGTGCCCACCGATGTAGCATCCACCCCCACAAAGAGTTTTCTAGTCGGATCAGGGTGTTATAACACCGGTGCCCTGACAAAGGCCTGCTTCAGGTTCTCGAATGCTCTGCCCGCTTCCGGTGACCAGTTACGAGCATCGGCATCTTTCTTGGTCAAGGCCTTGAGAGGAGCAGTCAGAGATGAGTAATTTAGAATGAACTGCTTGTAATAATTTGCAAATCCCAAAAAACGCTGCAGCGCCTTTCGCTCGAAGGCTGTTGCCACCACTAGATTGCGGTTACTTTACTGGGATCCATCCGCAGTCCTTGTCTGGAAATGATATACCCCAGAAAGGGTAGTTCAGACTGATGGAATACACACTTCTCCAGCTTTACATATAGCTGATTCTCTCTCAGACATTGTAACACGATCTTCACATGTTCGGGATGGTCTTTCTCCGACCTGGAAAATATAAGGATGTCATCCAGATATACCATCACGATCTTATACAGAAGGTCTCTAAAGATGTCATTCATGAATGACTGGAACACTGTTGAAGCATTAGCAAGGCCGAAGGGCATCACCAGATATTCGTAGTGTCCATCATGAGTATTGAATGCGGTCTTCCACTCGTCACCCTCACAGATCCGCACCAGATTGTAAGCCCCTCTGAGGTCCAGTTTGGTGAATATCTGGGCTCCTTGCAGGCGATTGAACATCTCAGAGATCAGGGATAAAGGGTATTTGTCCTTCCGAGTCATCGAGTTGAGACCCCTATAATCGATGCATGGCCACAAGCCCCCATCCTTCTTTTCTATGAAAAGAAATGCAGCCCCCGCTGGCGACTTAGACTGCCGAATTTGTTTATTTTTATTTATTTATTGCACTTGTATCACACATTTTCCCACCTATTTGCAGGCTCAATGTGGCTTACAGAGTTTTGTTATGACATTGTCATTCCAGGATATCAGATACAATTAGTAATGAACAGAGATTAAGTATGGGAAGAAAATGGAAAGTGATAGGCGGGTAAGTATAGAAGGTCGACTTTCATAACTGGGTGGGTTGGCGAGGTAGTTTAGTAAGGCTATGGGTTCTCTTTGTAGGCCTTGTTGAAGAGATATGTCTTCAGAGATTTGCGAAAGTTAGTTGTTTTGTCAATAGTTTTCAGGGCCGTAGGTAGTGCGTTCCACAACTGTGTGCTTATGTAAGAGAAGGTAGTGGCATGCATCAGTTTGTATTTTAGTCCTTTACAGCTGGGGAAGTGAAGATTGAGGAATTTGCGGGATGATCTTATGGCGTTTCTGGGAGGTAGGTCCACGAGGTTTAGCATGTAGATTGGGGCGTCTGCGTGAATGATTTTGTGCACAATCGTGCAGATCTTGAACTCAATAAGTTCCTTAAGTGGGAGCCAGTGAAGTTTCTCTCTTAGGGGTTTTGCACTTTCATATTTAGTTTTTCCAAATATGAGTCTTGCGGCAGCATTCTGGGCTGTTTGGAGTTTTTTGATAGTCTGTTCTTTGCAGCCAGCGTACAGTGCGTTGCAGTAGCCCAGATGACTTATTACCATTGACTGAACCAGAGTATGGAAGATGTGTTTCGGGAAGAAAGGTTTTACTCTTTTGAGTTTCCACATGGAGTGGAACATCTTTTTCGTCATATTCTTCACGTGGGCATCGAGAGTGAGGTTTCGATCAATAGTCACTCCAAGAATTTTCAAGTTTTGTGAGATGGGGAGAGAGCAGTATGGTGTGGATACAGTGGAGAAGTTGCTTGTGTTATGTTGTGAGGTGAGTACAAACAAAAATACAGCACCACGGGCCTTCAAAAATGGAACACAGTTCTTTAATGAATGAGCCTTGACAAAAAGACCCGACACGGGCTGTGTTTCGGTGACTAGCACCTGCGTCAGGGGTCACGGTGATGATGTGGAAAACTTGAGGAATAACTTGAATATATTCCTCTACAATTATTCCTTACCCCACGTCTCATATAGTAAAAGCTACAAAGCAACAAGGCACTTTCACTTTCTGTATCCAAATGAATACAGAAGTTTTCCCCAAGTTTTCCACGTCATCACTGTGACCCCTGACGCAGGTGGTAGTCACCGAAACACGGCCTGTGTCGGGTCTTTTTGTCAAGGCTCATTCATTAAAGAACTGTGTTCCATTTTTAAAGGTCCGTGGTGCTGTTTTTTTGTTTGGACTTTAGTTTGTACTTCGTTCCCTCTCTTTTGTTATATCCAAGTGAGGTGAGTACAAGACATTGTGTTTTTTCTGAGTTAAGTTTTAGCTGAAATGCATCCACCCAGGAGTGCATGATTTGTAGGCTTTGGTTGATCTCGTTGGTGATTTCATTTAAGTCATGTTTGAATGGGATGTAAATCGTGACATCGTCTGCATATATGTAGGGGTTGAGTTTTTGATTGGCTAGAAGTTTGGCTAAAGGTATCATCATTAGGTTAAATAGGGTTAGTGAGAGGGGGGATCCTTGGGGGACTCCACATTCAGGTATCCATGGGGATGATCTGTCCGCGTTCGTTATCACTTGGTATGATCTTGTGGTCAGGAATCCTTTGAACCATTTGAGAACTGTGCCTCCTATTCTGAAGTATTCTAATATGTGTAATAGTATTCCATGGTTAACCATGTCAAAGGCACTGGACATGTCAAATTGTAGGAGGAGTATGTTATTACCAGTTGCAATTGCTTGTTTGAATGAGTTCATTGCGGACACTAGAACAGTTTCGGTGCTGTGATTTGACCGAAATCCTGATTGAGACTCGTGCAGAATTGAGTGTTTATTTAGGTATTCAGTGAGTTGTTTCGTCACTATGCCCTCCATGAGTTTGGTTATGAGCGGGATAGATGCTACTGGGCGATAGTTGGTTAGATTCATTGTGCTTTTCTTAGCATCTTTTGGTAGCAGAGTAAGTAAGATGTTTCCTTTATCCGTGGGAAAGAGACCACTTTGAAGTCTGTGGTTTATGTGATTCGTGAGGTCTGTTTTGAATTGTTTGGGTGCAGATCTTATTAGACTGGTAGGGCAAATGTCTAATTTGCATTGCGATTTGGCGTATTTTCTGAGCCATTGTGAGATTTCATCTGACGAGAGCGTGTCAAAGTTGGTCCATGATCGGTCTGCTGGGCATTCCCCGGGATTTGGGTCTAGACATTCAAGGATGTCTGTGTACTCAGTTATGTTGGTAGGTATCGTGAGTCGGAGCTTTATGATTTTTTCATTGAAGTAATTCGGAAGATTGGTTGCGGATGGGGTGTCTATGTTATTAGAGGAAACCGGTGTAGTATTTAGGAGTTTGTTTACGAGTGAGAAGAGTTTGTGTCCTTGTAGTTTGGTCCTATTTTGGTTTTATAATACGTCCTTTTAGTTTGTCTGATAGTGTATTTGTATTTTCTTTGTAGTTGTTTCCAGTCTTTGAGTGTGTGTTCGTATTTTTTTCTTGCTCCATGCTCTTTCTAATCTTCTGACCTGTGTTTTTAGTTCTTTCAATTCTTCATTAAACCATGGTATAATTTTTTTTCTGTGTGAGGTTCTGGTTTGAAGTGGTGCTATGTTGTCTAGTACTGTTCTGCATCTGTTGTCCCATTCTTGGAGAAATTGGGGTGAGTCTATAGGTGTTGTCCATTCGTCGGTGTAGAATTGTTGCCAGAATATTAGTGGGTCTATTTTGCCTCTCGTATTGTAGGTTTGTTGCTTTTGTTTTTGTTGTGCCTTTTTTGTTCTCCAATGGAGGGAAAGGTTTGCACTGTAGTGATCGGACCAGGGTGTGGCTGTCCATTTTGTATCTGTTAGTGTGAGATTTGGTTCTGATGAGAATTTGTAGGTGATGACATCTAGTCAGTGGCGTACCTAGGGTAGTTGACACCCGGGGCCGGTCATTTTTTAACACCCCCCTCCAAAATCTAGTACTAGGCATGCCGAGAATACAAAACACTCAGGACCTATAGAGCAATTCTAGCATACCATAAGCAGTAATTTCTACAAGTCACACAAGGAAAAGGAAAGCATCTTAAACACTACAGTGAGCACTAGAACATCAATTCACCTACTGTAAAACAAAACCAGGCAGAATAACACAGATCGTCCATCTTGCACAGTCAATGCCAACTGAAAGCCATGTCTTTTTCACAAACACAGATACACCCTAATCCACTATAGAATAAGCAATAACAATCTTTCTATTTAGACAAAAATTAAACTGAACCCCCAAGATGCCAGACTCTGCATACAATGCAACACCACAGAAACAGAAAATGTCCCCTAGTACTGTGCAAAATATAAAGACAGCAGATGTAAATTTGAAAAAACTAACAAGTACCAATCACCACTTTACAAATTAACAAATAGAAATAAAACAAATATAGAAAATAAAATAATACCATTTTATTGGACTAATACATTTAGCTTTCAGAGGCCAAAATATCCTTCCTCAGGTCAATACAGTATAGTGCTGTTACAATATCCTATCCGGACCTGAGGAAGGGGGTTTTGTTCTCCGAAAGTTAGCCAAAATGTATTAAAATTAGTCCAATAAAAAGATTACATTGTTTACATGTTCTATTATAAACATTAACACAGCTACAATACTACTTTATCCTAAAGCAAAAAAAAATAAAAATAAAATATATATTTTATTTACAGTTTGTTGTCTCTGGTTTCTGCTTTCCTCATCTTCTTTTCACTGTCTTCCTTCCATCCAGCATCTGTCTTTGTTCTCTCTCTGCCATCCAGTGTCTGCCCTCTCTGCTGTCCCCTCCATCCAATGTCTGCCCTCTCTCCCTGCCCCTTCCATCTACATCTGCCCTCTATCTCTGCCCATGTCTGCCCTCTCTCTCTCCCCCTTCCATTCACTGTCTGCCCTTTCTATCCCTTCCATCCACTGTCTGCCCTTTCAATCCATCATTTGCCCTCCCTCTCCCATCCATCCAGGGTCTGCCCTCCCTCTCCTCCCCCTTCCATCCAGGATCGGTCCCCTCTCTCTGCCCCTTTTTTTCAGCCCCCAGTTCAAGCCCCACTATCCCACCAGTCCCCAGTTTCAGCCCCAGTCCTTTTCTCCCACCAGTCCCGAGCTTTAGCCCCCAGCCACTTCTCCCTGTCCCCTTTTTAGCCCCCAGTTTCAACCCCAGCCCTTTTCTCTCACCAGTCCTGAGCTTCAGCCCCAGCCACTTCTCCCTGTCTCCTTTTCAGCCCCCAGTCCCCACAATTTCAGCCCCTGCCGCCTTTCCGCCCCCAGTCCCAGTACTAGCCCCCTTATCCCACCTACCCTCCTTTCAGCCCCCAGTTTCAGCCCCTTTCATCCACATGCCTTGCCCCCCTTTTCAGCCTGACCCATTCTCCCACCTGACCCAGGCATGCCCCATTTTCCATCATGACCCCTTCTCAGACCCCAGTTCTAGCCCCCTTCTCCCATTTGAGAACCCCCACCCCACCCCTTCTCCCATCTGAGAACCCCCACCCCACCCCAGTCCTTCTCCCATCTGAGAATCCCCAGAACCCCCCTCCCCACCCCAGTCCCCTTCTCCCATCTGGAAACCCCTCCACACCCCACCCCACCCCACCCCACCCCAGTCCCCTTCTCCCATCTGAGAACCCCCACCCCACCCCAGTCCTCCCATCTGAGAATCCCCAGAACCCCCCTCCCCACCCCAGTCCCCTTCTCCCATCTGGAAACCCCTCCCCACTCCAGTCCCCTTTTCCCATATAAAAACCCCTTCCCCCCATGTGAGAACCCCCACAACACCCCTCTCCCATCTGAGAACCCCCTCCCCACCCCAGTCCCCTTTTCCCATATAAAAACCCCTTCCTCTCATGTGAGAACCCCCACAACACCCCTCTCCACCCCAGTCCCCTTCTCCCATATGAAAACCCCCTCCCCATCTGAGAACCCCCACAACACCCCTCTCCCATCTGAGAGCCCTCTCCCCACTCTAGTCCCCTTCTCCCATATGAAAACCCCCTCCCCTCCCCATGTGATAACCCCCACAACACCCCTCTCCCATCTGAGAACCCCCTCCCCACCCCACCCCTTTTCCCATATAAAAACCCCTTCCCCCCATGTGAGAACCCCCACAACACCCCTCCCATCTGAGAGCCCCCTCCCCACCCCCTTCTCCCATATGAAAACCCCCTCCCCATCTGAGAACCCCCACAACACCCCTCTCCCATCTGAGAGCCCCCTCCCCACTCTAGTCCCCTTCTCCCATATGAAAACCCCCTCCCCTCGTGATAACCTCCACAACACCCCTCTCCCATCTGAGAACCCCCTCCCCACTCAGTCCCCTTCTCCCATATGAAAACCCCCTCCCCTCCCCATGTGAGAACCCCCACAATACCCCTCTCCCATCTGAGGAGCCCACCCCGACCCGACTCTCCTGCTCCCACCCTACCTTTAAAAATTTTTTTTGAAGCGTCGTTGCAGGCAGCGCCTTGCGTCTGCCCTGCTTGTTGTAAAAGAAGTAAATCTCTTCGCTTCGTCGTCGTCGGGCCTCACTATGTCCCGCCCTCGTGGAAATTACCTCAGAGGAGGGCGGGACATAGTGAGGCCCGACGACGACGAAGCGAAGAGATTTACTTCTTTTACAACAAGCAGGACAGACGCAAGGCGCTGCCTGCAACGACGCTTCAAAAAAAATTTTTAAAGGTAAAGTGGGAGCAGCGGGAGTGAAGCGGATCACCCCCCCACCCACCGACACCCGGGGCGGACCGCCCCCACCGCCCCCCCCTTGGTACGCCACTGCATCTAGTGTGTGTCCTTTGTTATGGGTGGGTTGCATGTTTGGCCAGTGGAGTTCCCATAGTTGGAGGAAGTCCTTGCATTCGCGTACGTTGCTTGAGTTAGTATCTTCAAGGAGAAGATTGATGTCTCCTGCTTTGAGAAGGTTCTGGGTGGAAATGCAAGTATTCGATATGAAGTCAGAAAGTGCGTTTGTGCATCTTGCCAATTGCCTGGGGGTCTGTAAAATAGGATTAGGTTTAGGTGATCACGTAGGTTGGGGTGGTTGATTCTGACTGAGGCTATTTCAAGTTGGGGAAGAATAGATTCTGCTGTTGTGACTGTGAATTGAGATTTATAGATTATTGCTATGCCTCCTCCTCTTTTTCCTTCTCTTGTCTAGTGGGTAATTTTGTATCCTGGAGGACAGAGCTCTAAGATTATTGGATCTTTGGAGTCATGAATCCAAGTTTCGCTAATAAGTAGGAAATCGAGATGGTCAGTTGTAATCCTGTTTTCGGCGATTTGGACTCCTAACGTGAAGGGTCCCGTGTCCAGGGTTCTCCTGGGGTCTACACTCCGACAGTGAGGCAATGGGGAGCGTTGGAAAACGATCCCCGGACCGATTCCCAGCGGAGCTCCTCCCAATACGTCCTCTCAGTCATCCTCTCAGTTGGCCATGTAAATGACCCTCGGGCCAGTTGCTGGAGTAACTGCATGGCAGAGGGTTCAGTCGAGCTCATGGCTTTGGCGTTCTGTTATCTGTTAGCTGTACTCCAACCCTGCTCTTGAGCCCTTGAGCCCAGACCCCCCTCCTCCTCCCCCAACAGTAAGGAAGTCAAGGGGAGCCCAGGGTAGACTGAACCACCTTAGCAAGAACCCGCCTTCAGCGTACTCACCCAGGATGCCAGCTTCGAGAAAAGGTGCAGGCTTCCTCACAGGTAGAGAACACAGGAATCAGCTAGGAGCGACTGGCACTCCCCAAGGAACAGCAGGCACAGCGAAACTGGGGCAGCTAATCGTCTTCACTGCACTTAGCCGCCATTCAGTAGGAGTTGAGCCCCTACCTGCAGGTAGCCAACAGGGCTTAGGGACTCCAGAAACAGCAGCAGTAACAGGAGAAGCTGAACCCCACTGAGAATCAGATCTGGGTAGACAGTACCCAGAACAAAACAAAGAAATACAAGCCAGAGGAAAGCTACTGGCTACAGAACACACACTCTCAGAACCAGAAACCAAAGGGTTAACACACTCAAGCTACAGGGAAGGGGAGGAGCCACAACAGGGAAATGAAGAGAAAGTACACAGCAAAACACGGCACTGGAGGACTAAACCCAGCTGCAAGGAGAACTAATTAACCACCTCCCTGGGAGACCAAGGCCCTCATGATCAAAAGCCCTGCGCTGTTCCAAACAGCGCCCCAAAAATAGCGCCGGGACAGCGCAGGGCTTTTCTGCATTGATGATCAAAGATAATGCATGCAAATCTAAGCAGCGCTATTATCTTTGATTATCATGTTGAAGTGCGGGAGAATTGCGCCTGAGCATGCGCTCAGCACAATCCTCCCACACTTGTTTGACAGGTCTGGGCTGTCAAAAGCCCAAACCCGTCAAACAGCCTGCCAGGCCCGAACAACGAGGGCTGGAGGATCGAACGTTGTCTCCAGCCCCCCCACAACCCCCAGAAAACGTTGAGGCCGCCACCGGCGGCGGCCAAACCCTCTCCCACCCTCCCACCCAGCGACGGGGGGGCTGGAGGTCCCCCAGACGATTCGACCCCCTCCATGCCCAGAGAGGGCTGGAGATCCGGTGGGTCTCCAGCCCCCCCTCCCCCGGACCCCCATAAATCGTGGTGGCCGCCTACAGCCAAAAGCTAACACACCCTGTTATCCATCGACCGGGGGGGCTGGAGGTACGGTAGACCCCAACTCCTCCCCCCCCCAGCGTTCTGCATTGAATCCCTGGTGATCCGTGGTCACCCTCCGTCCCTCCTGGCCGCCCCCCTACCTTTTGTTGGAGGAGGGACGCAACCTGCCTGCCTCCCTCCTCTTCCTGTCAATGCCGCTAAAAAATGGAGCCCCGCCCATTGCATCCTGGGATGCGCTGGGCGGGGCTACAGACCATGTAAGGGAACGATTCCCTTACATGGTCTGTAGCCCCGCTCAGTGCATCCCAGGATGCAATGGGCGGGGCTGGGCGCTGCCATTTTTCAGTGGCATCGACAGGAAGAGGAGGGAGTTAGGCAGGCTGCGTCCCTCCTCCAACAAAAGGTAGGGGGGCGGCCGGGAGGGACGGAGGGTGACCACGGATCACCAGGGATTCAATGCAGAACGCTGGGTGGGGGGGAGGAGTTGGGGTCCACCGGACCTCCAGCCCCCCCCCGTCGATGGATAACAGGGTGTGTTAGCTTTTGGCCGGAGGCGGCCACCACGCTTTATGGGGGTTTGGGGGGCTGGAGACCCACCGAACCTCCAGCCCCCCCGTCACTGAGTGGGAGGGTGGGACAGCGTTTGGCCAGAGGTGGCCACCATGATTTATGGGGGTTTGGGGGGGGGGAGCTGGAGACCCACCGGATCTCCAGCCCTCCCTGGGCATGGAGGGGGTCGGATCATCGGGGGGGACCGGAGGTCCACCGGACCTCCACTCCCCCGTTTGCGTTTGCTTTGGGGGGGGAACGGGGGCCTGCCAGCATGCAACTGTATGCTGGACAGGGCTCACCATTCCTCCCCAATGATTCGCAAAGTCTAACGCCAGCTCAGAGCTGGCATTGATTTTGCCGCGGCCAGCGACCCAATCTTTGGCGCGCTGGCCGCTGATCATTGGGGTTGAATGCGTTAAGCGCTGATTAGCATGAATTTGCAAGCTAATTGCGCTAGAAGCCCTGTTTAGCATGCATTTGCATGCTACTTGTGCTAAGAGCCCTCGAGTGCGTTGTTTCAAGCACTCGAGGGCTCTGATCATGGGTCGGAAACAAACTCCGGCGCTAGTATGGCGTTAACAGCCTCTAGCGCTGGAGTTTGCTTTTGATCATGAGGGCCCAAGAGAGAAGGGAAACGAAACTCAGCACAAATACAGACACACAGCAAGGGAACAAAAACAGAGGGCAAAGCAGAACTGCCCCTCCTCCACAGCACAAGCTTCACAATCACAGAGACTACAAGGCTAAAGGCAAGCACAGAGCTCAAACGCCAAAGCACCGTTTACCTGGAGTAGCAGGTAAAAATAGATCCTGGATACTGACGTCTGAACTGCAGACCTCAGCTACAACTCAGCTGACCAATGGCAGGTAAGTCCCTCCCAGCTACTCTAGCAGAGAGGTTCCCACCCCTCCCTAGCCTGCTAGCAGAAACGTAACACTAACCAGCTTTGATTTCATGTTACTATGAGCAGGATATAAATGCTGGGAATAGAATAGAATAGAAAATGAAAATCTGAAGGTACCAAAGAATAGTCAGTTAGGAAATAATTTTATACCAAGTCACCAATTAGGTGCCCATTGTTTATAAAGGTATAAAGGTGACTATAACCGTGAGCCTAGGATAAGAGTTAGAGCCTGCACAACTTTAAACCTATTCTATAAAGAAAAGTCAGCAACTAGTTTTCTGTTTAAAATACAAGTATAAATGTCAGAAAATGTAGAAATGCCCATGACTAGGTGCCTATTGTTTATAAAGGTATATAGGCGACGATAAGCGGGTGCCTAGGATAAGATGTGGAAAATGACAAAGATGGTGATGCATTAATGATTTTTTTCTTAACAGATCAGTTTCACCTCTCAGAATCTTTTTACGAGTGACACTGTTAAGTTTCCTTATTTTTACCGGACTGTCCCAAGTGAACTACACCTCTGCGCTGGAATAGTCAAGTTACTGAAACATTTTGGCTGGAGCTGGGTTGGTGTCATTGCCTGTTATGAAGACAAGAGCCTTAGAGCTGTCCAGATTCTGAAAGAAGGGATTGAGCAGAACGGAGGCTGCATTGCATTCACAGAAATCTTCAATCGTGACGTCAGGTCAACTGATTTCTCCCAACTTTATAAAAGAATTCATATGTCATCAACTAGTGTGATCATTCTCTATTGTAGTAGGGATTATGTCTGGAATCTATTTATGAAACAAAAAGATTATAATTTTATAAATAAAAAAGTCTGGATTACCACATATGAGCGGGAGTTTACTTCGATTTATCCATTGGGCAGTAATGTGAAGAACAACACCTTGGTATTCACAGTGTCAAAGAAGAATATTCCAAGTTTTGCAAAATTTGTCCGTGAGGTGAATTATACCCTGCTTCCAAGTGATTTTTACACCTTATCATGGTGGACGAGCCTGTGTGACAGCCAGTGCCAAAAGAGCATTAGAAGATCCTGCATCACTAATAAAACGAAAATCCGTGCAACACATTGTTACACCAAATACTTGGGAAGCAGCTACAGTGTGTACAATGCCGTGTATGCCCTGGCACACGCACTGCATGACATGGTCACGTCTGGTATTGGAAATGATACCATGTGGAGCGGAGAAAGGAGAGTTCTGGATTATTTGCCCTGGAAGGTAGGATCCTTTGTTAGAGAACCTGATTACTAGAGTGAGGGAGAGGAGGTGGAAGATAAGACAGTGCTGTGGATAAATTAACCCCCAGATTCTATACAGTGTGTCTAGCGTTCAGTGCTGTAATCCAAGCGGATCCTATAACAGCACACGCAACTTAATTGGCTTAAAGAGCCAATCAGCATTGTTAACAGCACTTAACAAGCAATAATGAGCAGTAATTAACAAAGATTAGAATTTACACACACAAATCGCTAAGCACATTCTGTAATACAGAGCGCCTATATTTAAATGCATACTGGCAAAAAGGGATGTAGTTATGGGCGGGGAAATGGGCGTTTCATAGGCGTTCCAAAACTTACGCGTGGAGTTATCGAATTTGGCCCACTACGCCTAAATCAACATGCTGGGATTTACACCGTGTTTTCATTGGCGTAAATGGATTTGTGTAGTTTTAGGCACTGGGATTTCAACTAAGCGTATACCACACCTAAATCTAGGTGCCGATTAGAGAATGCACTTAAGTGGAAATGTTTTCCACGTGGATCTTTTAGGTGCCATATATAGAATCTCCCACAAAGCGGTAAATTGAATAACTTAAGTGCTAAAATGTATGTGTCAGACATATGCATCAATGATTAGAATATCGTGTATATGTGCACATATCTGCTTGTAACTGCTAGTAATCTACCTAACTGTGCACATATCTATAACAGTGCTTAGTTTGCAGGTGGAAAGTCACCTGACTGAGCTGTGCTGACTGACTTCCCTGAGATTTTTACTCTTTTGTAAACCACTGTGACTTTTTATTAGCAACATTGAGATATGTCTTATATGTAGATCTCCTCGCTTCACCAAAGCCACTCCTCTTTTATATGAGCTACATTGGTTACCAATAAGAGATTCTAATTATGTGTTTTCATTCACCAAATCCTGTTTGGTCAAGCCCCATGTAATGCTGTTTCATCATAGAGAATATCTTGGCTTACATTTCCCTATCTGTAAGAATGTGATCTATAAAACAATTCACTCTGCTAATTTCTCCTATCAAGGCACCAACATTTGGAATTCTCTTCCTAAATCAATCAAGTTTACAGATGATTACCTAACTTTTAGAAGTCTTCTAAAAACACAATTCTTCAGTCTGGCCGTTCTGAATACTGTAAGGGGGCAGGAAAAGGCTGGACTGAAAAAACACGGGAACAGGGGCTCAAGCAGGTAGGAGGTTACAGAAATAGAAGGTTACAGCATCAAGTTCCCAGTACACCGAGGGTTCGCCCCCTAGTGGCCGAAAGACCAGCCTGAGTATTGAAGAGTGGGAGGAACTACCAGTCCCAAGAATCCTCTCTTCCTAGAGAAGTCACACAGGAGCTGGGAGGCGGGGACTGGGAAATGATTTCTGATGAAAGTGATGAGGAACAGGTGGGAGAGCCAGGGGAGGAGGGGACTAGGGATTATGATAAAATGGAGATAGCTGAGGAGCTGGGTGTGGAAGGTATGGAGATTGCAGCTCTGGCTCAAACTAAAGAGAATGCAGTGAGAGGTTTCCTGGCGTCCACGCTAAGCCAGTTGTGGAAGACTGGAGAAAGAAGGTTGAGGCAATGGGGAAAACCCCTGTGGGAAAGATGTGCCAGGTAATTTGCCTCAGAGAGTAGAAAGAGGTGTTGCTGTGTTTAAGCACCAGAGTAGAAGAAATGAACGAGATTTGTTTGTTTGATGAACTGTGACTATGTGAAGAAATATACTGATGTTGTAAAGGTGTAGAAACACATTAACTGCTGAGAGTTTTGGAAACAGTGTCTGGAGAGGAAAGACACAGTAAAGCTTCCTCCAGCTGTGTGCAGGACTGAGGTGAGAAAGAAGTTCTACTGTGAAGCTGTAAGCAGTACCAATAAGGATTGACTAAATAAACTTCCATTTATAAGAAGTCTTGCAGCTGGTGTGCGTTTGTGGAAAGGATAGTCGTGAAGATAGAAAGAGCAGTAGTTCTCTCGGTAAGGACTAGAGCTGAAGAGAGAGTTAAGCAAGGAGTGTGGCAGACCCATCCAGCTGGCAGTGCACCTGAGGAAGCTAAGCTAAGCGGGGCTGACCTGGGCCAGACCTTGGATGAGGGACCGTCTGACAATACAAAGAACTGTTAGGTTCTCAGGTTCAAAACACGCAGGCACGGACTCTGGAGTAATCGTGAGCCCTTGGGCTGCTGATGAGGAGAGGCAGCAGCAGGCAAAACCCACCAACCAACACTGGGCTAGAATGCACCGGACTGGTACGCACTGAACTGGAACACACTGGACTGGAACGCACCGGACTGGTACGCACTGAACTGGAACACACTGGACAGGAACACACCGGACTAGAACCAGGCTTCACATACACTTAGCCGAGGTTCCCCAGGGGTTGAGCCCCTGGGTGCAGGCAGCCGGCAGGACTTGGAGGGAAACTGGTACTGGAACTAGCAGGCTGGAACACCAGGAATCAGGATTCAGAAGTGCCCACAGGCACCTAGACAAAAGCAGGGTAGAAAGAGTTCAGAAGTGCCTACAGGTACCTAAACAAAAGCAAGGCAAACAGGGGTTCAGGGTACTCAGAGAGGAAGGAAAGGAAGCCAAAAGCAGACAGGATTCAGAAGTGCCACCAGGCACCCAGACAAGAGCAAGGCAGAAGTGCTAACTGCACCAGGAATACGGGGTTCTCAGACAGGAGGGAAAGGGAGAAAAAACAGATAGGATTCAGAAGTGCCACCAGGCACCCAGACAAGAGCAAGGCAGAAGTGCTAACTGCACCAGGAATACAGGGTTCTCAGACAGGAGGGAAAGGGAGCCAACAGGACTGAAATCAGGATAGGATTCAAGGCAAGCAAGACAAGGCAGAAGTGCTAACTGCACCAACACTAACCTGGACCTTTGCCGTTTGCAAAGGCCCTGAATGGAAGAACACCACTTCCTTATCAATGCCCTGACTGATGATGTCACAACTACTGGACACAGGCAGGAAGCATACTGAAGCACAGAGAGGCTTAACACACACAGGTGCAGTGTAGTGGAGTAATTAGAGCCACGCTGGAAGCAGCCAGCACACAAAGACAGAGACAAAGCTAACTCAGGAAGAACAGACAGAAGCCAGCTAAGAAGCTGACCACCAGAAATAAGGTAAGTTTGAGAGGGGTCACGACCACAATCGTAATGGTACCTCCCCCTCAAGGCTCCCGTGTTCCCACGGGAGCTCCAGGTCTCCAAAGGAACTTCAGGTCTCCATAGGTAACAATGGTGAAATCTACGGAGGAGCTTCGACACATGACCATGGTCAGCTGGGCAGGAACTGGAACAGGAATCAGGACTGGAACTCAGACTGGAACTCAGACTAACATCAGGACTGGAACTCAGACTGGAATCAGGACTGGAACTCAGACTGGAATCAGGGCTGGTACTTGGACTGGGACTTGGACTAACACCAGGACTAGAACTCAGACTGGGACTCGGACTAACACCAGGAGTGGAACTCGGACTAGGACTCGAACTAACACCAGGACTGGAACTCGGACTGGAACTCGGACTAGAATCAGGACTGGAACTCGGACTGGGACTCGGACTAACATCAGGACTGGAACTCGGACTGGAATCAGGACTGGAACTCGGACTAACATCAGGACTAGAACTCGGACTGGAATCAGGACTGGAACTTGGACTAACATCAGGACTGGTACTCGGACTTGGACTAACACCAGGACTAGAGCTCAGACTGGGACTCGGACTAACACCAGGACTGGAACTCGGACTGGAACTCGGACTGGAATCAGGACTGGACTCAGCAGCTTGGCCAGAACTGCAACTCGATCCGAACTCAGCATCTTGGCCGGAACTGCAGCTTGACCTGGACTCAGCATCTTGGCCGGAACTGCAACTCGATCCGGACTCAGCATCTTGGCTGGAACTGCAACTCGGCAGAGGCTTGGCTAGCAGTGCCACTCGAACTGGAATTGGAGGCTCGGTCAGAAGTGTCCCTCGGACTGGACTCTGAGGCTTGAGTCGAAGCGCCACTTGAACTGGAATAGGAGACTCGGTTAGAAGCCCCACTCGGACTGGAATCGGAGGCTCGGTTAAAAGTGTCACTAGGACTGGACTCCGAGGCTTGAGTGGAAGCGCCACTTGAACTGGGATTGGAGACTCGGTTAGAAGCGTCACTCGGACTGGACTCCGAGGCTTGAGTGGAAGTGCCACTTGAACTGGAATTGGAGACTTGACTGGACACGCAGCTGGGACTGGACTCCAGCTGAGCCCAGAGCGTGGAATTCCAGAGACGTCTCCTTTCAGCAACAGCTTCAGGAGTATCCCACAAAGCTGGATTCAAGACAAGGTTGCGGCGATACTCAGAGAGCGTGATACAAGGGTCAATGTCCGAAACTGGATTTTCAACGATCCCGAGCAGCCGGACACGTTTTGTCTCAGCTGCCGCTTCAGGGGTCTTCTTCAAAGCAGGGTGAGACAAAGGTTTACCACGATACCGATGAAGAGTTATGGAAGGATCAAGAACAATGACGGACCTGGACCCCAGCTGGGCGGGTGATCTTGCCTGGCTCATGGCCTTTGCAATCTGTTAGGTTCTCAGGTTCAAAACACGCAGGCATGGACTCTGGAGTAATCGTGAGCCCTTGGGCTGCTGACGAGGAGAGGCAGCAGCAGGCAAAACCCACCAACCAACACTGGGCTAGAACGCACCAGACTGGTACGCACTGAACTGGAACACACTGGACAGGAACACACCGGATTAGAACCAGGCTTCACCTACACTTAGCCGTCGCTCCCCAGGGGTTGAGCCCCTGGGTGCAGGCAGCCAGCAGGACTTGGAGGGAAACTGGTATTGGAACTAGCAGGCTGGAACACCAGGAATCAGGATTCAGAAGTGCCCACAGGCACCTAGACAAAAGCAGGGCAGACAGGGTTCAGAAGTGTCCACAGGTACCTAGACAAAAGCAAGGCAAACAGGGGTTCAGGGTACTCACATAGGAGGGAAAGGAAGCCAAAAGCAGACAGGATTCAGAAGTGCCACCAGGCACCCAGACAAGAGCAAGGCAGCTGTGCTAACTGCACCAGGAATACAGGGTTCTCAGACAGGAGGGAAAGGGAGCCAAAAGCAGACAGGATTCAGAAGTGCCACCAGGCACTCAGACAAGAGCAAGGCAGAAGTGCTAACGGCACCAGGAATACAGGGTTCTCAGACAGGAGGGAAAGGGAGCCAACAGGACTGGAATCAGGATAGAATTCAAGGCAAGCAAGACAAGGCAGAAGTGCTAACTGCACCAACACTAACCTGGACCTTTGCCGTTTGCAAAGGCCGTTTCCCATCTAGTCCTGCCTAATTATGCTTTTACCTATCCACCCTTAATTATTTGTTTCTCCTGAAGATAGTCTAAATCCCTGGTTACTTACTGCACATGTATTAATTTGCTTCTTGAACTATCTTACTCATCTAAATTGGTGGGCAAATGTGGGATACAAATGCAACAAATAAATAAATAAATCTATATGTTACAACTTTGCCTTACCCTGCACTACCAATTAAGATGTTCTAGTACATATTGTGTTGTCATTGCAAGTAGTATACCATGCCATACTTTGTATTGTTGTTCGAATATTTTTACTGCTCTAATTGCCTACTGCTCATGTTTGATCTATTCTTACTGTACACCGCCTTGAGTGAATTCCTTCAAAAAGGCGATAAATAAATCCTAATAAATAAATAAATACAATTATTGTGATCCAAGATGGCCGCACTCTACTGAGACGCTGCGAGTCTCGATCCTTTTGCTAATATGATGCCAAAACGTCGATGGAGATTGGCGGTCAGGACCTTGCCGCTAACCCCCTCCTTACCTGGTCCACTTGATCGCTTTTTGAGACCGCAGGCAGTTTTTCAAACTAGTGGAATGCAGCCAGTAGGAGGCTCCGGCGATTTGGGAGAATCGGGCTCCCCTGGCCTTGATGTTACTCTGAAACCTGCTATGCGCACTCCACCTCCCCAGCCGGTAGGCGCAAGCTCCTTTCTTGCTGACTCGATGGGGTCTCCCTGTGAAGGTGTTACGGTCCCGGAAGAATGTCGAGATGAGGTCTTGCTTCCATCAGAGAAGGGAGAGATGCCGCCACGAACCGAGGGGAGAGGAGCCGAGGGACAGTGAACATGTGAAGACTTCTGAAAGGTTTGAAGTACCGAAGGAATTATTAGTTAAACCAAGGGAGGTTACATTGAACACGTTATGGGACTTAGTTTCTACCCTGGGTCAATCTTTTTTGAAACAGGTTAATGAAATTGCACCTAAAATAAACATACTAGAGAATGACTTACAAAAAACAGAGGAAAAGATTAAAGCTATGGATGATAAAACTGAAAAATGGATCAAAGAATTGTGAAACTGGAAACGATTCAACCTTTAATGACAAATGATTTGACAAATCTTAGAAAAAAAATGGAAATGTTTGATAATTACACTAAAAATCACAATCTAAGATTTGTTAATTTTCCTAGGATAAAGACTGTTGCTCCTCTTGATATGTTAAAACGTTATTTGCGGGACATTTTGAATATACCAGAGCAGAACCTACCACCGTTTACTTTGGCTTACTATATCCCAGGAAAAGAACTGAATCAAATGCCTGAAAGTCCATTGGATATATCTCTTTTGCTTGAAACTTCTGATTCCGAATTAGCAACAGCCGCAACTTTGGTTGCGACCGTTGCATTACTGCCTGATAAAAATTGGATCTTCTGCCTATTTTTCCGTAATAAAGAAAACCCCTTTTTGGGTTATAAAATATTATTATTTCCTGATGTCTCTAAAGAGACACGGAGACGGAGGAAACAATTCTTGCTCCTTAAGCCCGAAATATTGCACTTGGGGGGGTACCTTTTTCTTAAGATACCCCTGCAAGTGCAGAGTGAGACTTGATGAGAAGAAATATGTATTTACAGAACCAGCACATGTATCAGCCAGGGGCGTATCTGCGTGGGGCCTCAGGGGCCTGGGCCCCCGCAGATTTTGCCCTGGACCCCCCCTACCGCCATCAACCCTCCCCCGCTGCCGTTCTTACTTTTGCTGGCGGGGGACCCCAACCCCCGCCACCCGAGGTCTGCTTCCACCTGCCGCTGCCTTAAAAACTTCTTCTTCAGCCGGCGGGGGACCCCAAACCCCCGCCAGCCGCCCCGCGGTGTTTAAAATTCATCTTCGGCCTCCGTGGCCGTGCTGCTGTGATAGGCGCTGTTGAAATCCACTTCGGAGTCTGACGTCGCAGCACGTACAACGTACAACGACGTCAGACTCCGAAGTGGATTTCAACAGCGCCTATCACAGCAGCACGGCCACGGAGGCCGAAGATGAATTTTAAACACCGCGGGGCGGCTGGCGGGGGTTTGGGGTCCCCCGCCGGCTGAAGAAGAAGTTTTTACGGCAGCGGCAGGTGGAAGCAGACCTCGGCTGGCGGGGGTTGGGGTCCCCCGCCAGCAAAAGTAAGAACGGCAGCGGGGGAGGGTTGGCGGCAGGAAGGGGTGGAGAGAGTCATTGGTGGCGGTGGGGGCTCGGCGGCGGCGGCGGCGGGGGGGGGGGGGGGGCTAAAATGTGCCCCCTCCCTCTGGCTCTGGCCCCGGCCCCCCCTACCGCCGGAGTCCAGATACGCCCCTGGTATCAGCTCTTATAGCCTCGGTGAAAAAAGGATAAGCGTTAATGGAATAATTAACTCTTCTGAGTAGAGACTGTGTTATCCATATTAATTTCCTATTATTTTTTGCTCCCCTTGAATTCCTAAATTTTGGATCCCTAATTTATGGACTTGAGTGTCAATATTTACCTAATTGACTGTTAATTTCTTTTTTTACATTTTTATTTTATGATGCTTTACCAATCAAGATGTTTCTTGTAAATTTGATTAAATTGAATAAATAAATAAATAAAAAAAAACAATCTGTATTATATTGTGTACATTGTTTTGTTTTATTCCCTTTATTGTTTGTTTGTCAGCCACATTGAACTTTTGTCTATTTCAGGCTAATGTTATGAATGAATAAATAAATAAATAAATAAATAAATAAATAAATATCAAGTACAACAATAAAAAGAATCATGGGCAGAGTTTTGGCGGGTCCCACAGTTAGGCATCAAACTTATAGATACTGTAAGTTACCCGCCAGATTCTGTATAGGTCACCCAAACTTGATTGCACAAATTTTGGTCCAGATCACAGATCCACATGAAAACTAATTAGTAAATTAGTGAATTTTAAAGCTAATGTCCGCAAGTAGAAAGAGTCCGCGGACTTTGCAGCTATGCAGTCAGTATGAAAATTATTCTCCAGATTAAATTAAAAAAAGAAAATTGTTTTGCTTTTATGTATGCTTAAAATGGCACAGGTAACCTGGAAGTATTGAACGTTTACCCTTCATTCTTTAGCTTCATCGTTATCTGAATAGTGTTCACTTTAAGAACGGTCTTGGTGAAGAGATTTCTTTTGATGAGAATGGAGACCTCACCATTGGATATGATATCATCAATATTGTCTATCTACCCAATGAGATAAAGAGGAATGAAATTGTTGGTAGTTATTACCCTTATGCTTCACCGGGACAGGATTTCACCATTGATGAGAAGGTGATCGTGTGGGACAGTGACTTCACCCAGGTCAGAATTAAGTAACACTAGAGCATGATGGAATGTGCTGAGTCATGTTACAATGAGTTAGAGTTACGATGTGATTGGCTGACATACTATGAGGTCAGTATTCAAAAGATTTGTCCAGATTTGTCCTGCGCTTAGTTCATATACAAATTCTCCATCATCTGCTCAGTTAAATTTTGCTTGGTCAGCATGTTGTCTGAGCAAAATTTACCCATTGCCAAATAGACTGAGAGGCATAGTTATCAACATCGGCTACTGTTATGTCATGTTATTATATCACTAACTCGTGCTGTTTTAGCTCATGTCCCATTTTATGCAAGGAGACCTAGTTATTAATAACTGAGGTTAACAGAAAAATAACACATCTTAACTGTAGCCCATGATAATAACTTCCCCCTTTAAGTAAACAAATGGAAATCACTGCTATAGGTGTAGAATAATCAAGCCATTGTGACGTCACTGATGAAGTTGGCTCTTACTGGTGGAATGAGGCATTATGATGTCACAATCTCAACTCTGAAACTCTTCACACTAAGGGAGGGAAGTTATCAACATGGGCTACCATTAAGACGGGTTATTCTATGACTAACTCATGCTGTTTTGGTACAGGTCTCATTTTATGCAATAAGAACTAGTTATTAATAACTGGGGTTAACAGTACAATGTTATAGAGCATGCCGAATGCTCAAATCAAGTGAGAAATGCATGGTACATAAGTACATAAGTATTGCCACACTGGGACAGACCAAAGGTCCATCAAGCCCTGCATTCTGTTTCCAAAAATGGCCAATCCAGGTTGCAAATACCTGGCAAGATCCCGAAAAAGTTCAATACATTTTATGCTGCTTATCCTAGAAATAGCAATGGATCTTCCCCAAGTAAATTTAATAATGGTCTATGGACTTTTCCTTTAGGAAGCCAGCCAGACCTTTTTTAAACCCCGCTAAGCTAACCGCCTTTACCACATTCTCTGGCAACAAATTCCAGAGTTTAATTACACGTTGAGTGAAGAAACATTTTCTCCGATTCGTATTAAATTTACTACCTTGTAGCTTCATTGCGTGCCCCCTAGTCCTAGTATTTTTGGAAAGAGTAAACAAATAAATCACATCTACCCGTTCCACTCCATTCATTATTTTATAGACCTCTATCTTATCTTCCCTCAGCCGTCTTTTCTCCAAGATGACGTGGAGGGGCATTTTCGAAAGAAATGTCCAAGTTGCGATTTGGACGTCCTTGAAAATGGCAAAATCCAGGGGCGGGGAAACCCGTATATTCGAAACAAGATGCACGTCCATCTTTCATTTCAAAAATACCATCAGAGACATCCAAGTCCTTAAATTTGGACGTCTCTAGATATGGACGTTTCTGACTTTCGGCGATTTTCGAAACCAAAGACGTCCATGTCAAAAACGTCCAAATGCAAGCCATTTGGGCATGGGTGGAGCCAGCATTTGTAGTGCACTGGTCCCCCTGACATGCCAGGACACCAACTGGGCACCCTAGGGGGCACTGCAGTGGACTTCATAAAATGCTCCCAGGAACATTGCTCCCTTACAATGTGTGCTGAGCCCCCAACCCCCCCCCCCCCCAAACCCAGTTCCCACAACTGTACACCACTACCGTAGCCCTTATGGGTGAAGGGGGGCCCCTATATATGGGTACAGTGGGTTTGTGGTGGGTTTTGGAGAGCTTGCTCTTACCTTCACAAATGTAACAGGTGAGGGGGTATGAGCCTGGGTCTGCCTGTCTGAAGTGCACTGCAGTACCCACTAAAACTGCTCCTGGGACCTGCATACTGCTGTCATGGACCTGAGTATGACATCTAAGACTGGCATAGAGGCTGGTACGGCATATTTTGAAAGATGTTTTTGAGGGTGGGAGGGGGTTGGTAAACCACTGGGGGAGTAACGGGAGGTCATCCCCAATTCTTTGTGGTGGTCATCTGGTCATTTCGGGCACCTTTTTGTGCATTATCGGACATCTCTGGGAGAAGGACTTCCATCTTCCGATTTATGTCGAAAAATGGGCGTCCTTCTCTTTCGAAAATGAGCCCGTTAGTATTCTATAAATGACACTCTTCACAGCCCTTTACCAAATACTAGCTTAGTTCAGATCATTCCAGTGCCCAGTTTGGGCACCGTTATGAGATTAGGTGGAGATTGGGTGGCGACGCAGGTAATTGGAAACAATACGGGAGCTGGGCAGACTTCTATGGTCTAAGCCCTGATCGTGACTGAATAGATAAGGGATGGGCTGGAGTGTAAATTTAAGGGGCTTCAATGTTAGCTTCAGAACTTAGTACAAGAACAGTACTGGGCAAACTTCTACGGTCTGTGCCCTGAGAAAGGCAAGGACAAATCAAACTCGGGTATAAAGTATCACATACCATGTAAAATGAGTTTATCTTGTTGGGCAGACTGGAAGGACCATACAGGTCTTTATCTGCCGTCATTTACTATGTTACTCTTTGGGGTTCTACATGGAATGTTGCTACTAATTGGGATTCCGGAATCTTGTAACTCTTTAGGATTCCAGAATCTTCAGAACTTTTAGTACAAGAACAGTGCTGGACAGACTTCTATGGTCTACGCCCTGATCGTGACTGAATAGATAGGGATGGGCTGGAGTGTAAATTTTAAGGGGCTTCGACATTAGCTTCAGAAATGAGTACAAGAACAATGCTGGGCAGACTTCTATGGTCTGTGCCCTGAGAAAGGCAAGGACAAATCAAACTCGGGTATAAAGTATTGCATACCATGTAAAATGAGTTATCTTGTTGGGTAAACTGGATGGACTGTTCGGGTCTTTATCTGCCGTCATTTACTATGTTACTATGAAATCTAGCCCTAAGTCCATCTGTGCTAACAGCACACATGACAGTGCATGCAAATTACCGCGGGCTAACTGTAACATTTCGGCACATTTGCTAAAAATTTGACTTAAATAGATGCACAGTAACATGTTATGAAGTAAAATGCGCAGGTTCCCTTTTATTCCATTCACTGTGTATGAATAAGATTTATGAGTTAGTGGTCATTAAAAAAATAACAACTAAGTCTCAAACAAACTTATGTAGCTTGTTTTCTCAATCCTCAGACACCTCCACAGTCTGGATGTAGCTCCAGTTGCCATCCTGGTTACAGGAAATTAACCAGGGAAGGACAGCCTGTCTGCTGCTATGACTGTATTCCGTGTCCAGAGAGAGAGGTCTCCAACCAAACTGGTAGGTGATATCATGGAACATTGGGCTGCAGGTGGTTGTAGATTATTTGTGATGGTTTATCTCTGGCAAATTAGGCAGGAGAGAGCATTAAATGACATAGGAAATGCTGTTCCCATTTTCCATATCTTTTCACTACTAAATGCTCACCATAATCCCAGAACACCTATGTATTGTGGAGGGTGGGAGGGGGGGTTATCAACGTGTAAGTAAAGTGTGGAATTTGTTGCTAGAGAATGTAGTACAAAGCCGTTAGCTTAGCAGGGTTTAAAAAAGGTTTAGATGGCTTCCTAAAGTCCATGGATCATTATTAAAATGGACTTGGAGAAAATCCACTGCTTATTTCTAGGATATCAAAATGTAAAGAGGAGGATATCTCTCAAAACACTTGTATAGCTTAAATGAGGTGGAGTCTCATATCATTAGACACTACTGCTATTCTCATCACTCCCGTGGTGAATCTATATGTATGTGTCAAGATATAATCATTGACTCTATCCTCCACCAACCTAAATCCTTGTATTTTTTCTTTATAATATGTCAACATATGCAGCACTTAGCTTAATGGACTAGTGCGTTCTCACAGGTGTGCCTGTATTCCCCAACAGGTGCCTGTTTCGCAATGCTTCTTCAAAGGGGACTTTCACACCATTTAGCTGTTATGTGTCTCAGACAGTGTGAGAGATACACAGAGTGATTGTACATGTGTGTGTGTGTGTGTGTGATGTGTGTGACAAAGTGATTAAATGTTTGTCTTCCCTTCTGTTCTGTGCACTTGCCTCCACTGATGTTCGTACCTCCCTGTATATGATTGTTTGTTAGAGATTCAAACCACTCCACTTCCCTCCTCCAAGTTCCGTTCTGTCTGATTGGTTCTTCGTTCCTGTGACGTCGCGTTTGTTTGCTTGGCAACTATGCAGCATTCCGTTTCCTCGACGTGAGGGCAGGGACAGTGAGAGCCAATGAAACGCTGAATGACAGACTTACGAACCCTACACTGCCACAGTGCCACGGAGTCAGCTTCAGAATGTTGGAGGTGCTTTTTATTATATAGGATATTTTGTTTACTGTGGCAGCTATTTTCTAAGGTTTTGCATTCATCTTGCGCTAGTTGCCAGAATTGGCAAGTGAAAACTGAAAAAACTGCATTAACAGTTAGGAGCAAAAGTTTTCAGCTGAAAATTCATCTTAATTTAGGAGCTTAAAACTTTGCATATAAGTGTAAGCCTGAAATTCATTTGCCTAGATGTTCAAACTACATTCCATTGCATTTAGGTGTCATTATATAGAGGAGTGTTATCTTACCTCGGTCCTCTAGGGCTACAATCCAGTTGGATTTTCATGATTTCCCCAATGAATATGTATTTTAAATCCTTACTGAGTTCCCTAATTTCAATCTAATTACAATTATTTCTATATTAACCACATAATCACTATTGTCAGTATATATGATTTCAACCTCCTTTATTAAAGCAAGGAGAGGTGACTCGAGGAGCAAAACTAGAAGATAAAGGAATAACAGGTAAGGAAAAAAAAGTTATGATTACGTTGGAAAAGTTGTGAATTGGACTGATTGTTCATTTCAACGTTAGAGAACTGAGATATGATGATGTATAGTCAGATGTATTGACAAATGACAAACGGAACAACAAAATTCATGTAACTGAAGAAAATGCAAGTTCCTTATATGTAAAGGAAAAAGAATAATAATGTAAAGAGCTTGCTATGAACAAATGTGTTATAATCTCATTAGTCTATTTATGATGGTGATGTAAATTGAAGTTATATGAGTTATTGCGGAAGAGCATAATAGTTAGACAACGGAGTACAACGGGGTTAAGTATGAAAGAAAGTGAATGTAGAGTGAATGTGGCAAGGTTTGGATTATAGAATTTTATAGAATGTCAACAAAGTATAAAAGATTATTTTAAAGTAATTGTTTAATAAAGGAGGTTGAAATCATATATACTGACAATAGTGATTACGTGGTTAACAACGAATATGTATGAGATCTATTTGCATGCCCTGCCTTCATTGTATGCAAATAACATCTCATTCATATCCAATGGAGAAATCATGAAAACCCAACCTGGTAGGGTCGAGTCAGAAAACTGGCATTTGCATGCACGTATGCCAGTACTCTATTAACCTAGATTCCGCTTATAATGCCCCTGTTCAAGTCATTGGTGAGGCACCACTTGGAGTACTGCATTCAGTTTTGGAGGCCGTATCTTGCTAAGGATGTAAAAAGGCTTGAAGTGGTTCAAAGAAAAGTGACAAAAATGGTATGGGGTTTACGTATCAAGATGTACAAGGACAGATTTGCTGACCTGAACATGTATACCCTGGAGGAAAAGGAAAATCAGGGTGATATGATACAGGCACTCAAATATTTGAAAGGTATAAATTCTCAGACAAACATTTTGTAGAGACGGGAACATGGTAGAGGACATGAATTGAGGTTGAAAGGGGGCTGACTCAGGAATAGTCAGGGAAGTATTTTTTTTACTGAAAGAGTGTTAGATAACCTGGAATGCCCTCCCATGGGAAGTGGTGGAGATGAAAACAGTAATACAATTCAAAAATGTGTGGGATAAACACAAAGGAATCCCGATTAGAAAGATCGGATCCAAAGAAGCTTAGCGGAGATTAGGTAGCAACGCTACTAATTGGGAAGCAAAGCAAGTGCTGAGCAGACTTCTAAAGTCTGTGCCCTGATTGTGGCTGAATAGATTTGGATGGACTGGAGTGGAGCTTTTCAGGGGCTTTGATAGCTTCAGAAATTTAGAACAAGGACCATGCTGGGCAGACTTCTACGGTCTATGCCTTAAAGGCTCCGCTTAACACAAGACTACCTCTACTTCAGGAAGCAGGTGAAAGCTTGGCTCTTTAACCTACCTGTAACTAACTTGCTAGTCTCACTCACACACACAAGGATTGACTCGGGCTGCACATCCTGCAGCGGGACATGCTTATCCACTCCTACCCTAGCTGACATAATATTTAACCATCTCTCTGACCTCACGTGAAACTTTCTTCAAATCAATCAACTTACTTTCTAATTCTTCCTACTTTCTTACTCATCTATATGTTACAACTTGACTTATCCTTCACTACCAATTATAATGTTCTAGTACATTTGTGTTGTCATTGCAAGTAGTATACTAGCCATACTTTGTATTGTTGTTCAAATATTTTTACTGCTCTAATTGCCTCCTGCTTATGTTTGATCTATTCTTACTGTACACCGCCTTGAGTGAATTCCTTCAAAAATGCGGTTAATCAATCCTAATAAATAAATAAATAAATCTGACCTGAAAATGGCAAGGACAAATCACGATCAGGTACACATAAGAAGTATCACATCATAAATTGTGCAGACTGGATGGACTGTACAGGTCTATATCTGCCATCATCTACTATGTTACTCACGTTATAAAATCATCCTCTACATGCATGAATTTGCATGCACTAAAAGGGCAGTTATATGAAATAGGTGCTAATTTGTACACATATGTTATATGAGTAGGGGTCGGATTCAGTGAATTCCACCAAAAAGTAGGTGCCGGGAAAAATTTATGCTCAGTGCTGTTCTAGACAGGTCACTCCAGGCTGGACAGTGTTTATAAAAGATTGCTTAGTGCATATTCTGGTGCCCAGCTTTGAGTATAAGGACTTACACCAACTGAAACCTGGTGTAAATTCTGTTCCGCAACTTGAATGCGCAACCTCCAAATTCTAGAACACTGCGCGTAATTCTTTGGAATGCCCCAGGCCCGCCCATTCCCCTCTCATAGCACGCCCCATTTTGGGTTGCACAAGAGGAATTGGACGCAAATCTTTATAGCATTGCACACAGCCAGACCCGTGCGTAAACCCAAATTAGAGCCAATTGACAAAAATAATTCTTAACAATTATCTAATTTATTGGTGTGCAGATCTCAGGATTGATCACGATTTTGGGGGCCCAAATTTGGGATCCATTTATAGAATCCAGGGGTAGATGTTCAGAATACATACATACGATCCAAGATGGCGTTTGAGAACAGACGTGCGTCGTGAGAGCTCCTGCACCTCCGTTTTATTTTCGGCAGTGTGGCGCATCCCCAAAGAAATGGGGAAGAGAAAGGGGAAAACCAGTACCCCTGCCTCCTCGGGACCGGTTGGGAACCCCACCTCACGCCAATCTACTCTGGAGGCATACAGGATTCGGGCGCCGGACACTCCAACGCTTACCTCAGTTGCGCAGACATCCGCACACAGCAGCAGTGAGGGAGTGTCTCTCAGTCCTCCTTTGCAAGGACTAACCCCGCTACAACCCGGAAGCAGCGTTGTTCCAGGTAGCGAAAGCTCGAGGACGTCCGAAGTGGGCTTGTTTCCTAGGGTGCTCAGAGGAGGCTTACTCGCTGAATCCTTCTCTGGAGAAACATCAATCGAGGGATTGAGATCTACCTCAACGCCAGTACAGCCCAGAGAAGGTATCTCCAGGGGAGTTTGTGGCCCGGTAAGACCTGCGGTAGTCACAATGGACATGCTATGGGATGCCATACAGGGGGTCAACTCATCTTTAATACAAATTTCGGAGTCCCTTCAAGGAGAGACTCAGGAACTTAAAAATAACTTTCTGCAATTATCCAGTAAAGTAGAGGGAAATAAAGATGGTATAAAAAAACTTGAGACTGAAATAGAATCCTCTAAAGAAATTACAACAGCACTAATTAAGGAAAGAAATGTAGCTACTAGAAAAATTGAGTCTCTTGAGAACCAACTCAGGAAGAACAATTTAAGATTTTTGAATTTTCCTGTTTCAGCATTTATTTCCCCAATGGAGCTGTTAAAGAAATACTTCTCACAAATTTTGGGCTTCACAAATGATAACTATCCACCAGTGACAAAAGTTTATTATATAAAAGGAAAAAGAGAGATTGAACAATTACCTAAAGAACCCTTAAACGTAACAGAACTTTTAGAATCTTCCGTGGAAACAGAAAGAGCTACCTTATTGGTTTCCTTCGCTTTTGAACTGGATAAAATTAATGTTCAACGTTTATATTTTCAACATATGAAAGAAGATTTCTTGGGGGGGCAGAAAAATATTTTCCATGATCTATCACGGGAAACTCAGTTAAGGAGGAAAAAACTCTTGGCTTTTAAGTCAAGAGTTATAGCCCTAGGGGCATCTTTCTTTATTAAGTTCCCATGTAAATGTTTAATTTCTTATGAAACTAATAATTTTCTTTTTACCGACCCCATGAAACTTCAAGAGTTTGTAATTGCAGAAAGTTTGAGAAACCCCCCTGGGGCAGTTAACCAGAATAATGCTGCTGTCTGATTGTATAGTTGGTTTAACCTCTGTTCTGAGATAATCTATTTATCTAATATGATATTGTGTTTAATTTAATTTCTGACTCTTGGATCCTACAGGTTGTGGTCTATGAAAACTGGAATATTTCTTTGTATTTCTTAATTTTTGAAATGACTTAATTTCTAAATATTTCTTTTATTGCGTTCTTTTGTGAATGTTATAAACTAAAATTAATAAAGAAATAAAAAAAAAGAAAAAGAATACATACATATGAGTGTGTAGGTCAAAAGGGCATGCATGGGGCAGATCCTGGGTGGAGAGTACGTGGACTCACACTTAACATACATGCCTTTATACATGTACAATAAGTTGCATGCATATGTCCTGCATTTCGGGGTGAGCATTTGCACCAGCTCTATGACTATCATAGGGGATCGCACCTAACATAATGTATATACCCAGTTAGGTTCGTATTCTATACAGGACTAAGAAGTTACATTCCTGTATAGAATACGCTCCCATTGCTACAACAGAAAATTATTCATAATATAGAAAAAGTACTTTCACTGTCCTAAAAATGATGTTATTTATGAGATACTTAGACAATATTCTTCATTCTTAGATGGCGATACCTGTTGGAAGTGCCCAGAAGACCAATGGCCCAATCAAAAGAGAGATGCCTGCATTCCGAAAGTGATAACCTTCCTGTCTTACGAAGAGCCTTTGGGGATTGTGTTGACTTCCATCAGCATTTTCTTCTTTCTGATCACTGCTGTCATCCTGGGAATCTATATAAATTACCGAGACACTCCCTTAGTGAGAGCCAACAACCGAGATCTCAGTTATTTTCTCCTCATCTCCCTCATGGTCTGTTTTCTCTGCTCATTAATATTCATTGGCCGTCCAAACAAGGTGACCTGCATTCTCAGACAGACTGCTTTTGGGATCAATTTTTCTATTTCTCTTTCCTCAGTATTGGCAAAAACCATCACTGTGGTCACGGCCTTTCATGCCACCAAACCTGGAAGTAAGCTCCGGAAATGGATGGGTTCCAGGGTTTCAGTATCTATAGTCCTTTCTTGTACCTTTATTCAAACTGTTCTGTGTCTTGCCTGGTTGTTCACTGCTCCCCCATTTCCATATCTTAATATGAGATCGGAAACTGGAATGATATTAATTGAATGTAATGAAGGATCTGTAATTGTATTTTACTGTGTTCTGGGTTACCTGGGATTTCTGGCTGGTATCAGCTTCATCGTAGCTTTCCTAGCAAGAAATCTCCCCGACACTTTCAATGAGGCCAAGTACATTACCTTCAGCATGCTGGTGTTCTGCAGTGTCTGGATCTCCTTCATCCCAACGTACCTGAGCACCAAGGGCAAGTACATGGTAGTAGTGGAGGTATTTGCTATCCTGGCCTCCAGTGCTGGACTCCTGGGCTGTATCTTTGTCCCCAAGTGCTACATTATTCTGCTAAAACCCGATAGGAACAGCAGGAAATATCTAACAAAAACTACTGTAGGAAATATTTAAATACATGCTACTCAATAAAGATAAATTCATATTGTGGCAAAATGGTGAATTTTCCAGCATATGAATTACAAGAATATTTCATGAAGTGTATTTCTCTAGTTTGGCCAGCAGGTGGTGCATGTTTTTGCTTACGGCTGTTATAGAGAAGAAGTTAACCTGCAGTGATATGGCCAACTACTTTTAAAAAAATGTTGTTCTGGGCCCTGATTGGCCCAGGAGTTCAAGTTCAGCTAGGATGTACTGGCTTTTTCTCTGGTCTTAGCTAGGGAGAAGAGAGAGAAAGATCTCTTTGCTGAGGTCCTGTGAACAGTTATATTAGATAACCTGTGAGCAGCTATCCAGCCTATTTTCGAAAGAGAAAGAAGCCCATAGTTTGACCCAAATCGGGAGATGGGCGTCTTTCTCCTGTGGGTGGCCAAATCAGTATAATCGAAAGCCGATTTTGGGCGTCTTCAACTGCAATCTGACGCGAAAACGGCCAAAATTGACAGGGGCGTGTCGGAGGCGTGGTGAAGGTGGGACTGGGGTGTGGTTATCGGCCGAGGAGAGATGGGCGCCCTCGGCCGATAATCGAAAAAAGAAAGGTGTTTTTAGTGCGAATTTGGGTCACTTTTTTGGACCCTTTTTTTTCATGAACAAGTCCCAAAAAAGTACCCTAAATGATCAGATGACCACCGGAGAGAATCGGGGATGACCACCCCTGACTCCCCCAGTAGTCACTAACCCCCTCCCACCCAAAAAAAAAAAACTTTAAAAACGTTTTTTTCCAGCCTGTATGCCAGCATCAAATGTCATACCCATCTCCATCACAGCAGTATGCAGGTCCCTGGAGCAGTTGTTACTGGGTGCAGTGGACTTCAGGCAGGTGGACCCAGGCCCATCCCCCCCTACCTGTTACACTTGTGGTGGTAAATGGGAGCGCTCCAGACCGCCCCCCAAACCCACTGTACCCACATCTAGGTGCCCCCTTCATCCCTAAGTGCTATGGTAATGGTATAGAGTTGTGGGGAGTGGGTTTTGGGGGGATTTGGGGGGCTCAGCACCCAAGGGAAAGGAGCTATGGACTTCAAAGGTAGTTAACTTTTTTTTTTAATTGTTACAAGTGCCCCCTAGGGTGCCCGGTTGGTGTCCTGGCATGTGAGGGGGACCAGTGCACTATGAAACCTGGCCCCTCCCACGACCCAATGCCTTGGATTTGTTCAATTTTGAGCTGGGCGCCTTCGGTTTCCATTATCACTGAAAAACAAAACCGCCCAGCTCGGATCCGCACAAATCCGATGCATTTGGCTGGCACAAACCGTATTATCGGAAAAAAGATGGACGCCCATTTTTTTTCGAAAATACGGTTTGTCCCGCCCTTTCACGTACCCGTTCTCAGAGATAGACGCCCATGGAGATGGGCGTTCACGTTCGATTATGCCCCTCCACATGTCCTGAATTTCCCAGGTACCATTTACATAGTAAACAAATGTTTAGATAGTGTTATAATTGATCCATATTTATTTCAGTTACCTGTTATTGTTTGCTGGTTGCACATTTTCTATTGATTGTTCTAGTTTTTAATGGCAATAAACATTTTTAGTTTATTGCCTCTGCTTATCTGGACTAAGAATCCTGGTGGTTTGTGTGTTGGGTCTGTGAGTGCTTTCTAGGAACTGTGGGACCACTGGGAGTGTGGCCCCAGTAACCTAGAAATCACTGGGGAATACCTTGAGAGCAGGAGACTCACCCATAGGCAGTTGGGACCCAGTTGGTGGGAGAAGGGTGCTACTGTACAGCACATGGCCAGGTGCAGGCGGACCTGAGCTATGCTGGATTGACCCTTTAAGTGGCCGCGGGGTTAGCCCAAACTGGGTGGCTAGGTGCTTTGTGACAGATATGTTATCAGTTTGTCTTTATTTTGATATTCAGTGGAAATCTCTTTAGGTATGACCACTGAACATGCAGTCCTCAGCTTAAATGAATAATTTGCATATTTGGGCTTATAATTATCATTTGTGAGGTCCTTTTCGATCAATGATTCTCAAGGCAGTCCTCAGGACAAACCCAGTAAATCAGGTTTTCAGGATATTAACAGTCAGGTTTCCATACCCATTACAGCACTGAGACAGTGCTAGTCACCAGCTTATCAAACTTCAAATAAGAGCTATCCATTGGACGGAAAATACTTTTGCTTCAATTAGACATGTCCAGCGCCTTCGATATGGTAGACCACGACATACTACTTCATCTTCTTGACTCTTTCGGCATGGGTCTGCGCTGGTTTCAGGGCTTCTTGACCTCCAGATCCTACCAGGTCGCCGTGAATTCAACCATCTCTGCACCATGGTCTGCCTCTAGCGGGGTACCCCAGGGTTCGCCCCTTTCTCCAACATTATTTAACATCATGCTGGTACCATTAGCCACGGCTTTAGTGGAACTTGGCCTCAATCCGTTCATCTACGCCGACGACATAACCATCTACATCCCCTTTCATACCTCCATATCTGAAATAGCTGGTCTCATTGAAGCTAGCTTCTCCACAATCGAACATTGGGCTCAGGTGTTTCATTTCAAACTCAACAAGGACAAAACCCAATGTATCATACTCTCGTCCCCCCATAGTCCACTCACTGAAACTACTCTTTAAGTTCAAGGCTCAGTTCTACCAATTTCCAACACTTTGCGGCTTTTAGGTGTGAATCTGGATGTGCACTTACAGTTCGACAACCACGTGCAACTGGTCTGCAAAAGAATGTTTAATGCTATGTGGAGGCTCCGGCGCATTAGACATTTCCTTCCAAGAGAGCTGTTTCGCACCCTTGTGCACTAGCTAGTACTGTCCCACCTTGATTACTGCAGTGGTATTTATGCGGGCTGCAAACTCTCTTTCGTAAAAAAGTTCCAGACTGTCCAGAACACAGCCGCGAGACTGATTTTGGGTGAGAATCGATTCGCACATGCGCAGCCTCTGCGTTACAACCTTCACTGGCTACCTGTACAGGAACGTATCACCTTTAAAGTTTGTGCTTTGACCCATAAAATAATCTATGGGCTTGCCCCAGACTACATGCTGTGCTTGACTGATCTTCCACCCAGGAATTCTGTGCCTGCTGCCCGGTCCTATCTTCAACTCCACTTTCCAAGCTGCAGGGGCATCAAATACAAGAAGATTTTTTTCCTCGTCTTTCCGCTATTGCTGCCCAAAACTGTGGAATGCTCTGCCGAGGCACCTCAAAATGCAAACAGACCACACCCTCTTCAAGAAATTACTGAAGACCTACTTCTTTGCTGCAACTTACTCCACTAGTTCCCTTACTGATTAATATTCCCTTACATTCCCCTCCCTGCTTAGTTTTCCACTGTTAGTCAATGCCCCCTTGTTCAATCTTTTTTCGCTTATCTGTATCTTCATAATTTGTACTTCCTCCTATTTTTCTGTAAGCCACATTGTGCCTGCATGTGTGGGAAGATGTGGGATATAAATGAACCATAAATAAATAAATAATAAGTAGTAGTAGTAATAGAATTTGGATACACTGTATTCAAATCTATATAAAATCTATCTAACTCATTGTGGTTATCCAGAACACCAAATTGAGTAGATGCTGCCAGTAAAGTAGAGGCTACATTTAAAAAGAAAATTAGGGTCAAAAATATGCAACAGAGGATTAAGGACAATTACAGGCTTATTTTCGAAAGTGATCGCCGGTGATCTTCCGACATAAATCGGGAGCTGGCCGGCGATCTCTCAAAAGCAGCGAAATCGGTATAATCGAAAGCAGCTTTTTTGACACCGTCGCTGCTTTCCCATTGCCGTGCCGGAGAAAGTTCAAAGGGGCGTGTCGGCGGCGCAGCGAAGGCGGGACTTGGGTGGGCATGGGCGAGGCTACCAGATGGCCGGCTTTAATGGATAATGGAAAAATAATAAGCGGCGTTAATCAGTATTTCGCCGGGTTTACTTGGTCCTTTTATTTTCACGACCAAGCCTCAAAAAGGTGCCCCAATTGACCAGATGACCACTAGAGGGAATGGGGGATGACCTCCCCGTACTCCCCCAGTGGTCACCAACCCCCTACCACACTAAAAAAATTAAAATAAAAACCTTTTTTTTACCAGCCTGTATGCCAGCCTCAAATGTCATACCCAGCTCCCTGAAAGCAGTATGCAAGTCCCTGGAGCAGTTTTTAATGGGTGCAGTGCACTTCAGGCAGGCACACCCAGGTCCATCCCTCCCTACCTGTTACACTTGTGGTGCTAAGTATTGAGCCCTCCAAACCACCCCAAAACCCACTGTACCCACATGTAGGTGCCCCCCTTCACCCATAAGGGCTATGGTAATGGTGTAGAGTTGTGGGGAGTGGGTTTTGGGGGGGATTTGGGGGGGCTCAGCACCCAAGGGAAGGGAGCTATGCACCTGGGAGGTATTTGTATATTTTTTAAACATTTTTAGAAGTGCCCCCTAGGGTACCTGGTTGCTGTCCTGGCATGTCAGGGAGACCAGTGCACTACAAATGCTGGCTCCTCCCACGAACAAATGCCTTGGATTTCGCTGGGTTTGAGATCGCCGGCATTTTTTTCCATTATCGCTGAAAAACAAAACCGGCCATCTCAAACCCGGTGAACTCTGGCATTTGGCCGGGCTAAACCGTATTATCGAAAAAAAGATGGCCGGCCATCTTTTTCGAAAATACGGTTCCGGCCAGCTGTAGCGCCGCCGCCAAAATAGATCGACGTTTGATTATGCCCCTCTTAGCTACCTTAATCCCTTGTGTCAAGCCCAGGGCAAAATGAACACTTTATAAAATCTATGCATGTCTCTTAGCTAGTGCCATACGCAATGGGGAAAGCTTTCAACATGGATGTATATTCTCTAGAAAACAAATCAAGAGCTTTCAAGGATACTTAATGTCAATACTAGCTAGAAAATCATCCTCTTCCCATGAATATTACTGAGACGAGACTCTCAATAAAAGTATCATCAATTTCTTAATTTTAAGAATTTTATATTTAAAAATAGAGAGGAAAAGCCTCAACAGACCTCATTCTTGGTTGGACTCCTTTTGGGCACAAGAACTGTTAACTCAACTCTTAAGAGTACTTGTGCTGTCATCATAGGCTGAAAATCCTCCCCAGTTGTTTTAATTTCAAAGTCAAAACAAAATATCAAAAACTTCAAAAACGTATCTCATGACTATGCGCAGACTCTTCCCACTCTCCACGGCTGACAATGGTCAAAGTTTCGGTGACTTCGTCATGGTCCATGGTGTATCCACTCACTTCACGCTACAACTGTCTAGTTTACCTCTGTATATTCTCTAGGCAAGATGGATAATACAAGTGTAAATTTTGACCTACCCAAATCAAGATCGGGCCCAAGCAAACTAGGCCCCTCTGAAATCTCTACATCCCAGTGTACTCCATGTGTAAAAAGAGTCTTTCTGAAATCTCTATTTACACACCAAAGCAACCTACTTGTACAAATGCTGTTCTTTAGTGTGAAGATGCTCTTAAAATAAAGACCTTTGTATAGCAAAGAGCGTTAAATCTTCAAATGCCCGTCTTCTCTCCAGATAATGGCGATGCAATGAAAGATTTTGGAATATAATCTGGCCAGTCAATATTCTGCCTGTAACAGTCAGCGGTTTTTTAAGTGCTCACCTTGAATAGCTAAATTAACAGAGCAAAGCAAAAGGCACAAATAGGCCTTCAGGAGCAGGACAACGGAAAATCTTTATTAAAAAGACTTGACATGGGCCGTGTTTTGGCGACTAATCGCCTGCATCAGGGGGTCACGAGAGTGTTGCAGAATTCTTTGTAAAACCAATGCAGATTTGCCACTGAACATAAGTAGTGCAATCCTACTTTTTAGTATCAGATTATGCATGCTGAAAATTTGTAACAAGAGTAAATGCCTTAGTCTTACGCCGGCGAAAAACACTGTCAGAAGAAAACCGCCAGAGCAGAAAAACAGCTACATGAACCCCAGGTATTCAATGCCAAGCCCCATTCGGGCACCAGCATTGAATATCCAACTCTCGCTGGATATGTGCGAGATGCCCAAATGTATGTGAGTCCTGGCCGATACTCAGCCGAAACTCGTGTAAGTTAATTATATATATATATATACGGAAAACTGACCTATAGCAATAGTACTGTGAGACTAACAATAGAGGTCATGGCAGCTATTTTATAGATGTAGCCACTAGGGACAGGAACCAGTGGGCATCACTGCTGCCTGGGCTACCCCTTGAACCACCAGGGAGCAGTTCTCATAGTAGGGTTCACAGGTCCTGCTTACAGGGCGTACCGAAAAATGGCCTGCGCTGGTGTAGGCACATGTTTTGGACATGCGCAGGTCCATTTTTCAGCGCGCCTGCAAAAAGTCTTTTTGTTTGGCCGAAAATGGACGTGCGACAAAATAAAAATTGGCGCGGGTCTATTTTGGGCCTGAGACCTTACCGCCACCCATTGACTTAGCGGTAAGGTCTCATGCATTAATCGGGAGGTAATCGCCAGCGCACGTACACTGCTGATTACCGCCCAGTTAGCACCACGTGGTAGAAAATAAAAAATATTGGACGCGCATAAAAAATGGAATTACCACCCGGTGCACTCGGTAGCCAGGCGGTGGTTCCAAATTGACGTTCATATTTGCCTACGTGCCTTAGTAAAAGGCCCCTTGGTGTCTGGTGGGGGAACCATTCGTAGTTGGGGTGGTGGGATTGAGTGATGTTGCTGTTCCCATTCACATTCATTATATATATATGTGTGTGTGTGTGTGACAGCCTTTTTGGCATTTTTTAAAATATAGTTTATCTTGTAAAAGGCAAATAGAACAGGAACCACCTCTGTGGCATCCAATGGTTGAAGAATCTTGTCAATTTGAGATTGGATGAAGTATAGATGCAACCAGTCTGTCCTTTAGGTTATGCTTATGTCATGATTTAATTTATTTTCTGCAAAACACTTAAGTCCCTGTTAAATATACCTGTAACATCTCAAAATGTTTGTTATACCTTTAAATAAACGTGAAAAATGTGACGTGCCAACTTAGTCTGCTTGTTTCAAGTTTATTTCACACTTTTTTTTACCCCCCTCTACAGCAATGCCATCTAGGCAGTTTACAATCTAAAAAGAAAAACAAAACTAGGGAAAGTGCCTGAAAAACACAACACAGTGAAGGGAAGAAAGGGCAGAACTACAATGTTGATAGAAAAGCAAGGGAAGGAATACACACAAGGAAACTCCAGTGTCCTGCAGGCCCTGCATAGTTCAATGCCCTACATATATATTCAGGCCTCTCATAAACTGTCCTCTAAGTTTAGATATCCAGACATTTAACCTTGGCACCCCAATTCACACCTAAAGACTCTATATTTCTGAAGTTTCTTTATTGAATAACACAAAGATTACTCACAGTCAGATGTAATTCAGAAGCACTGCCCCATGGCATAGAGACTCCATAATTCTGAGAAGACAGTAGCTCACAGCTGGGTGACTGGAGTGCAATATCTCTTCAGTAAGATACACACAAGGTAAAAAAAACAAGTACATTAACAGGGGGTATGGCAGGAAAGGGTGCTGTCTTAACAAGATGGAGTCTGCCTCCATGTGAGAGGGATAGAGAAGGACACACACTGGCCCAGGGAGCAGGGGGAGACCCATGCTTTAGAAATGTCAAATAATAGTAGTAACCCCTACTTGACTGTTTGTACATTTGTCCATTAGATTGTAAGCTCTTTGAGCAGGGACTGTTCTTCTATGTTAAATTGTACAGCACTGCGTAACCCTAGTAGCGCTTTAGAAACGTCAAATAATAAAAAAAAAACAGAGCCTGCCATCTAGCAATAGCACAACCAATAATAACAGTTCTACGCAGTCAGGCCAGTGTAGCTACATTCCCTGAGAACCACACCACCCACAATGCATCGTTCATGTGACTCTGCAGTGAGAATGACAGCAAAGGTATCAAACTCATCCCAGGGCCACATTATAAATCAGGGTAAGGCTGTCAGAGGACAGAACAGTATATGCATCTTGAAATAAATAAGTTTTCAGGGTCTATTTTAAATTGAGATAAGGACGGCTGAAGACGCAAGTGAGATGGGAGGGAATTCCACAAAAGCGGGCCTTGTACTGAAAAAATACACTCTCTGATATGTTCATGAAGTATTTGTATTTTCTACACTACTTCAGAGACCCAGTGGACAGTACAGTAAGACCAGTGGAGTGGAAAGGGTAGACGTGAAGCATCTGTTTACTCTTTCCAAAAATACTAACACTAGGGGTATTCGATGAAGCTACAAAGTAGTAAACTTAAAATGAATCAGAGAAATTTTTTCTTCACTTAATTGGCTGAGGTTCAAAGAGGAAGTTTAGCTGACGTATAGTATAGAATAGCTGGTAAGTAAAAATCTGATTGCTTTTTTTGTGTGTTTGTTTTTATATAAAACATTCTGCTTGGACAGGAAGAGTTTGTGATATGTGAAAATACATTTTACTTTAATGAAATTGCTAAACTTTAGAGTCGGAGACTTATCAATGAGGGATACATACAGTGGAAAGGAAGCCCTGGAAATGGAGTTAAGAGGACAGATACCAGCAACAGAATCAGATACTGGGCCAGCATGATCAGAAAAAGAAAGTCACCAGCCAACCAGGGTTGCCAAATAAAAAAAAAATTCCCACACAAAACAGCCCAAAACCCGCCCAAAAACCGCACACACCCCACCCCCGCCGTCATCAACCCCGCCCCTTCCGTCATCACCCCCACCCCCGCCGTCATCAACCCCGCCCCTTCCGTCATCACCCCCGCCATCATCAGCCCCACCCCTTCCGTCATCACCCCCGCCCCCGCCGTCATCAGCCCCGCCCCACCATCATCGCCCCGCCCAATACGTCACCAAACCCCGCCCAAAACGTCACAAACCCCGTCTCTGTCACCCTTAGCCCCACCCCCCGCCGGCCGAAAAACCGCCCCAAAATCCGCACAAAAAACACAAAACGAGCCCAAAAAACCGCAAACTGTCGCGGGCAAAAGTTTCCTGCGGCGGGTTGCGGAAAACCGCCCAATTGGGCAGGAAAACCGCCCATCTGGCAACCGTGCAGCCAACAAAGGTAGAAAAAAATCATTTTATTTTCATTTTAATGTTTGGAATATGTCCACTTTGAGAATTTACATCTGCTATCTTATTTTACAATGTATAGCAGTGAGCCAGGGAGGTCAGACTGTGTAAATGAGATGAAGAGAACCCCCCCCCCCCCCCCCCCCCCCCCCCCCCCCCCCCGTAACAAAGACAGGAACATGCATAATCAAAGCTTAGGTCTCTGCAGTTACAAGGGCTGGCCATTCCTAATTATGCTAATAGTTTTTAACAGGCTAATTCCCACTGAAAAGCCTCTTTATAAAGGCAGTGCTTTCTCTGGAGAGCAGTGTTAAGAAACAGCAGGAATTGTGTTTATTTTTTTAAACTGCTTTCCTGTGTAAGCTAATTTACAGTTTTCTAGTATATGATTGGCATTGAAGGGTGTGGTAGACTCTTTTGTCAGGTCTGGCTAGGCCTGTAGTTTTCAGTCTAAAGGAAAGACAGGTAGCAACAGAGAAACATCTAATGAAGAAGCGAGACGGAGACGGGGGGGGGGGGGGGGGGCGCCAACTGATAGTCTGCAGGGGGGCACCAGAGACCCTTGGCACGGCCCTAGCGGGTAGAGTCAAACAAAATGCATGACAATGGAAAAAATAAAGGAAGGGGGGAAGAGAGACCTCAGACTGGCGGCATGCAGCCAAATTAATGGGATTACTCGAGTTGTGTCTATCAGAAATTCTGCTACTTCTTTGCACACACAGCACATTCTTTAAAAATACTGTGCAAGCAAAACCTCAAAAGTGGAAGGAATAAAGCACCGAACTGGTCCAAAGTGGAGAAAAACTATTCCTTTAGTAGTCGCTGTCTGTGAATCATATTGGGACAGTATATACAACGACTAATAACGGAATAGTTTTTCACCATTTGGACCATCTTGGTGCTTTATTCCTTCCACTCTTGAGGTTCTTCTTATGTTGTGCATGGAAGTACTGGTTTGCCCCTGTTTTTTGGACTTAAAAACAGTGTGCACCAGTATCAGTGAACGACAATGCCATATCTCTCAGAGGACATATTTATGAGATACTTAGACAATATTCTTCATTCTTAGATGGTGACACCTGCTGGAAGTGCCCAGAAGACCAATGGCCCAATCAAAAAAAGAGATGCCTGCATCCCAAAAGTGATAACCTTCCTGTCCTATGAAGAACCTTTGGGGATACTGTTGACTTCCATCAGCAGTTTCTTCTTTCTGGTCACTGCTGTCATCCTGGGTATCTTTATTAATTACCAAGACACTCCCATAGTGAGAGCCAACAACCAGGACCTCAGTTACATTCTCCTCATCTCCCTCATGCTCTGCTTTTTCTGCTCTTTAATATTCATCGGCCAACCAAACAAGGTGACCTGCATTCTCCGACAGACAGTCTTTGGGATCACTTTCACCATCTCTCTCTCTCTCTTCCATCCTTTGAAAAACCATCACTGTGGTTACGGCCTTTCATGCCACCAAACCTGAAGCAAGCTCCGAAAATGCATGGGTTCCAGGGTCTCAGTTTCTATAGTCCTTTCCTGTTCCCTTATTCAAAGTGTTCTGTGTCTTGCCTGGTTGTTCACTGCTCCTCCATTCCCATATCTCAATATGATATCAGAAATTGGGATGATAATAATTGAATGTAATGAAGGGTCAGTAGTTGCATTTTACTGTGTTCTGGGTTACATGGGATTTTTGGCTGGTATCAGCTTCATTGTAGCTTTCCTAGCAAGAAATCTCCCCGACAGGTTCAATGAAGCCAAGTACATCACCTTCAGCATGCTGGTGTTCTGTAGTGTCTGGATCTCCTTCATCCGAACGTACCTGAGCACCAAGGGCAAGTACATGGTGGCAGATATGAAATCTGTGAAGTGTGTTTGCAATCTTGCCAGTTGCCTGGTGGTCTGTAGAACAGGATAAGGTTTAGGTAGTCTTGTAAGGTTGGGTGGTTAATTCTGACTGAGGCAATTTTGAGTGAGGGAAGTATGGACTCAGCTGTTGTTGTGACGATGAATTGGGTTTTGTAAATTATAGCTATGCCTCCTCCTCTTTTTCCGTTCCTTGTCCAGTGGGCAATCTTGTATCCTGGTGGGCATAGTTTTAGGATTATGGGATCTTTGAGGTCATGGATCCATGTTTCACTTATAAGTAGAACATCGAGATTATCTGTTGTGATCCAGTCAGTTATTGTTGTGGTTTTGTTGACTGCAGATCTGGCATTTACATAACCTATTTGTATTGTTCGGTAAGGCTCAACTGGGTTGTGGAATGTGTTGATTCTTATTAGTTGTCTGTCATCTTGGTCTTTGAGTTTGTTGTGTCCCTTTTTTCCTTTCTGTTGGTTGATTCCATAGGTAATGGTTTGTCCATTCCATTTTTTAGTCTTTTGGTCAGGTGCATTGTATTTGAGCTGTGTGCTGTGGGTAAATTGCTGTCTGCGAGGGGGGTCGTCAGTGCGTGGTGAATTAGGTAGAGCCAGTAGATGATTAGGAGTATTTTGTTAGTGTTCATGTTGACGTTAGTATATTTGGTGTTCCGTCACATAGAATAGAGGTGGTTAATTAAATTATCTATCAATCTAATAATTCGGTGTGTGTGTGTGTGTGTAGTCCGTAGAATTGTTTGATGTGATTCAGAGTAGGTCTGGGGAGTTAAAGATGTTTCAGTATAATGCTAAGTGATGTATAGAGATCAATTGAAAGCATTCAGGGTTTAAGACATTAAACAGGTGATACTACCGTATAGCAATATTTGCAATGTCCTCATTTGTATTAAAGTCCCGTTGCAGTTCAGTATCTTGTTATACAATGACTTGTTTTCAATAATATGACTTAGTATCAAATGCAAGAGAAGCTATAGTAAATAGCTTAGACAGTGATTCTTAAAGCAATTAAAGCCATTAAAAAATCTTATCAGATATATGCTCTCATATACATCAGAAATTCTGAGTTATCAACAGGACAGTGAGTACTGCTACATTTTGGTCTAACGCTCTCGTGTGTATGAGAGGTTCGAGTTTGTCATTAAGGCAGTAGTTCTTGTTGCAGATTAAAAGATGTATTAACAATCAAGGGATAATGTGCAGGTAGAGGTGTGTACCATCTAGCATTTATAAACAAGTGAAAAGCAAGTACCATTGTTATGTTTCTGCTAGCAGGCTGGGGAGGAGTGGGAATGTCTCTGCTAGACAGGGGCGTAGCCACGGGTGGGCCTAGGCCCACCCAGTTTGGGTTCAGGCCCACCCAGCAGTGGAGGCAGCGGAGTGGAGGGAGCAGGCTGAGCTCCGTTCCTGCATCTGCCTCCCTCTCCCAGACACTGCCTACCGCCGCCATGATCGCAGGATCTACCTCCCTCTGTCTCAGCACTCATCAGCAGCAGCGCCGGTAGTGAATCATACATGCTGCCTTCTTCTAACCCGGAAGCGTCTTCTCTGCCGCGTCCAGCCCCAGCAGAAACAGGAAGTTCTGATAATGGGGGCAGAACGCGGCAGAGAAGACGCTTCCGGGTTAGAAGAAGGCAGCGTGTATGATTCGCTACCGGCGCTGCCGCTGATGAGTGCTGAGATGGAGGGAGGTAGACCTGCGATCGTGGCGGCGGTAGGCAGCGTCTGGGAGAGGGAGGCAGATGCAGGAGCTCAGCCTGCTCCCACTGTAAATTTTTGGGGGGAGAAGAGGGCGGGCAAGTGGAATTGAATGGGAGGGAAGGATGGAGCCCGGAGGGAATTGCAGGGGTGAGAGGAGAATCGCTGATGGCTGGAGGGAGGGGACAGGAGAGAAAATAGAATTGCTGGGTATGGATGGATAGAGGGGGGCAGGGGCAAGAACAGAATTGCTGGGTATGGATAGATAGAAGGGGGCAGGGGCAAGAACAGAAATGCTGGGTATGAATGGATAGGGGCAGGGCAGAGATGAGAATTGTTGCGTATGGATGGATGGAGGGGAGAGGAGGGTTGCTGGACATGGGTGGATGGAGGGCAGGGGAGAGGAGGGTTGCTGGACATGGATGGATGGATGGACGGAAGGGCAAGGGAGAGGAGGGTTGCTGGCATGGATGGATGGAGGGAAGGGCAGGGGAGAGGAGGGTTGCTGGACATGGATGGAGGAGAGGGAAGGGAGAGAGAAGAAATGCTGGACATGGATGGAGGAGATGGAAAAGTGAGGAAGGTGAATAGATGAGATGAGGGAAAAGGAAGAGAGGAGAAAAACTGCACATAGATGAAGAAAATAGGCAGAAGCTGGATCCACTGGACAGTCGTCTGCAGAGGACCTAGCTTTTACTTACGGATGTAGGGCAAGAAATGAAGAAGAAAGGCGGAAAGTAAAGAAATAAATGGAAAGGAAGCCCTGGAAACGGAGTTAAGAGGACAGATAGCAGCAGAATCGGATACTGGGCCAGCATGATCAGAAAAACAGTCACCAGACAACAAAGGTAGAAAAAAAACACTTTATTTTCATTTTAGTGTTTGGAATATGTCCACTTTGAGAATCAGGTGCTCAACATTAAAAGTTTATATTTATTTACTTATTTATGGCATTTTATCCCACAATAAACATGAATTAGATTGGAACCTGGGATCATTTAATTTTTTTTTTCCTGGAGAGAGTAATGCATTTTTTTTGTTGTTGTTACATTTGTACCCTGTGCTTTCCCACTCATGGCAGGCTCAATGCGGCTTACATGGGGCAATGGAGGGTTAAGTGACTTGCCCAGAGTCACAGGGAGCTGCCTGTGCTGGGAATTGAACTCAGTTCCTCAGTTCCCCAGGACCAAGGTCCACCACCCTAGCCACTAGGCCACTCCTCCCCTCCCCCCCCCCCCCCCCCCCGGCTCTCTCCCCAGCTATAGCCAACTCTGCAATTTTGAGGGGAGGTGCACAGATGGACAGGGGGGGGGGGGGGGTGCAGAGGTGGACCGGGGAGACAGCCTGTTGTTAAACATTTACAAGCACACCACTGTCTAGTGCCCACCCATCCAACCTGTTGGCCCACCCAAAAATTGACTTCTGGCTACGCCACTGCTGCTAGAGTAGCTGGGAGGGACTTACCTGCCATTGGTCAGCTCGAGGTGTAGCTGACGTTTGCAGTGCTGATGTCAGTATCCAGGGTCGACTATTTGTTACCTGCTAGCCCAGGGTACGGTGCTTTGGCATTTGAGCTATGTGCTTGCCTTTAGCCTGTTAGATATCTGTGTTTGAGAGCTTGTACTGTGAAGGAGGGGTATTCTGTGTTGCCCTTTCTCTCTCTGTTCTGTGTTCCCTTGCTGTGTGTCTGTGTTGGGTTTAGTTCCTCTTCATTTCCCTTCTCTGGTTGTTTTCCCCAGGAGGGAGCAGCTGAGTGTAGTTTTTGGTTTCAGAGCAGTGTTTGTCTTCCTGGGTATTTTCTCTTTGCTTCCCTGCTATGGCCCCTCCCCTTTCCTGTAGCTGGTATGTGTTAACCCTTTGGTCTCTGGTTCTGAGTGTGTTTGTGTGCTGTAGCCAGTGGCTTGCCTCTAGCTTGTATTTCTTGGTTTAGTTCTGGGTACTGCTTGCCCAGATCTGATCCTCAGTGGGGTTCAGCTTCTCCTAGTGCTGCTGCTGGTTCGGGAGTCCCTAAGCCCTGCTGGCTGACTGCAGGTAAGGGCTCAACTCTTACTGAATGTTAGCTAAGTGCAGGTGTAGACAGTTAGCTGCAGTGGTGTGCTGGAGCCGGCTCGCACCAGCTCACAAGAGCCGGTTGTTAAATTTTCTTCCGGCTTGCGAGCTGGTTGTTGAAAATAGCAAGCCAGCTCTGGCTCTCCTCCCTCCCTCCTCCCTCCCTCCGGATCCGCCTCACCACCCGCTTGTTTTTTGAATTCTTCGGGGCAGGCAGTCTTGCCTGCCCGCTTCGTTCCAGCACTGACTGTCCTCCCTTGCCGATTCGCGCTTTAAAAATGGCCGCCGAGACTTCCAGAGGTGGCCTCGCGAGACTTCGGCTGAAGTCTTGGCGGCCATTTTGAAGCGTGAATCGGCAAGGGAGGACAGTCGGCGCTGGAAGCGGGCAGGCAAGACTGGCTGCCTGCCCCGAAGAATTCAAAAAACAAGCGGACGGTGAGGGACCGGATCGGGAGGGAGGAGAATTCGTGAAACAACTCGGGAGGGGGTGGCAGGGGGGAAAAGGGAGTCGCTGCTGGGCATGGGTGGATGGAGGGAGTCGCTGGGTATGGGTGCATGCAAGGCAGGGGAGAGGAGGGTACACTGCTGGACATGGGTGCATGCAGGACAGGGGAAAGGAGGGTCACTGCTGGACATGGGTGCATGCAGGGGAGAGGAGGGTCACTGCTGGACATCTGGGTGCATGCAGGGCAGGGCAGAGGAGGGTCACTGGGTATGGGTGCATGCAGGACAGGGGAGAGGAGGGTACACTGCTGGACATGGGTGCATGCAGGGCAGGGGAAAGGAGGGTCACTGCTGGACATGGGTGCATGCAGGGTAGGGGAAAGGAGGGTACACTGCTGGACATGGGTGCATGCAGGGGAGAGAAGGGTCACTGCTGGACATCTGGGTGCATGCAGAGCAGGGCAGAGGAGGGTCGCTGGGTATGGGTGCATGCAGGGCAGGGGAGAGGAGGGTCACTGCTGGACATGGGTACATGCAGGGCATGGAGGGGAGAGAGAAGAAATGCTGGACATGGATGGAGGGGAGAGAAGAGTGAGGAAGGAGATGAGATGAGGGAAAAGGAAGAGCGGAGAAAAATTGCACATGGATGAAGAAAATAGGCAGAAGCTGAGGACCAGAAATGAAGAAGAAAGGAGGAAAGAAATAAATGGAAAGGAAATCCTGGAAACGGAGTTAAGAGGACAGATAGCAGCAGAATCGGATACTGGGCCAGCTGCATGATCAGAAAAACAGTCACCAGACAACAAAGGTAGAAAAAAATCATTTTATTTTCATTATAGTGTTTGGAATATGTTCACTTTGAGAATCAGGTGCTCAACATTAAAAGTTTATATTTATTTACTTATTTATGGCATTTTATCCCACATTAAACATGAATTAGATTGGAACCAGGGATCATTTAAATTTTTTTCCTGGAGAGAGTAATGCATTGCCCCCCCCCCCCCCCCGGCTATAGCCAGCTTTGCAATTTTGGGGGGGCGCAGAGGTGGACCGGGGGGGGGGGGGGGCGCAGTGGTGGACGGGGGGACGCCGAGGTGGACCGGGGAGAGAGAACCTGTTGTTAAAAATTTACCAGCACACCACTGGTTAGCTGCCCCAGTTTCACTGTGCCTGCTGTTCCGTGGGGAGTACCGGTTGCCGCCGGCTGGTTCCTGTGTCCTCTACCTGTGAGGAAGCCTGTTCCTCTCCTCGAAGCTGGTGTCCTTGGTGAGTACACTGAAGGCGGGCTCTTGCTACTGTGGTTCAGTCTACCCTGGGCTCTCCTTGACTTCCTTACTGTTGGGGGAGGGGAGGGGGGTCTGGGCTCAAGGGCTCACGAGCGGGGTTGGAGTACAGCGGACAGATAACAACCATCTAGCATTTATAAACAAGTGAAAAGCGAGTACCTGTAGTACCTGCAGCCACGTGTATTAACAATCAAGGGATAATGTGCAGGTAAAGGCATGTCCCATCTAGCAATTATAAACAAGTAAAAAGCGAGTACCTATAGTCCCTGCAGCCGCGTGCATTAAGTGGCAAGTACCGTCTGACAAGTGCCACGGGAAAGGGTTTAAATCTGAGTCTGATTAATTCCCTTTCATATAGTTGTCCTTTCTCCAGGAGGTAATGGTACTCTTTCAAGGCTGTTCGTTGCTTTTGATCTTTCAGCTGCTCTTCCTCGTGAGTGGCGCTTTCTCGCTCACCTCGTCCTGCAGCCGCGGATGACCAGCCACTCACTGCTCTTCACGCTGCACATCGTGTGCAGGAGCGCTGGTAGTGATCCGGCGATGCTACTGTTAGGTAGGCGCCGGCGTTCTGGTTGTGATATCTCTACGGAAGTTCGCATGAGTGGATTATGGGTGGAGCATAGATTCATATGTACTTATGCTCTTTTGAGACAGCATGGGCATAATTATACATATATAAGAAGCCATATTAATTGGGGTTTAAAAGTTTGGTTCAGTTCTGCAAGTACAGTGAAGGAATGCCAGATGGTTTAGATTATTTAGAAATCCAGCGTTGCCAGACTAAAGGTTAGAAAGGTCAGTGAGAAATGAAACTCTGTCCCTTGTGATTGATGGATTGCTAATGCAAACACATATGTATCCTATTATGAACAAGGTATATTGCAGGCAATTTAAAAGGATTAGGCTGAAATGCTGTTTAGTTAGATTCTAAATAATTCTAGATATAAATGAGTTAGATTTTAGAAGTTCTTAATATGTAGATATGGCTTATAAGGAATACTGATTCTGCTTATTTTAGAATATGTTTTTCTGTGTAAATTAATAAGTTTTGTTTCTGTGTAGAATGTCTGTTAAATTCTGTATTACTCTTTGTCTGACGTTTCAAGCAAGGACTGCAGTGAAGAGGTCAAACATGTGTTTTGACTTATCTGCAGTTCTGGCTGGTTTAATGTATGGAGCTGGTGGGTGAAAGAGGTCAGGACTAGTCAACTCTCTTCTCCTTGATTAATTATAGGTAAATGTAGGAATGGATCTTGAAAGAAATAACAAACTATAGCTGTATGCTATTAAGTAAGACTGGCCCTTGACCCTTTAATGAATGCCAGAGTTCAGTTAGCAGTTAGTACTAGGAATATGAGAAATTAATCATAATAACATGCAGGAGTTCTGGAGCCCAAATGTCTGGTGTGAGGGGCCCAGGTCACAGGTCAGTTTAGGATGTCTGGAACCTATGTAACTGATATTTTTATAGAGCTGATTGGCTGAGGCAAGGTAACCAATCTATTCTTTACCATCTGGAGAGTAAGGGGGGCTAGGCTAGGAGGGGGATAGCACTGTATTTAAGTGGGAGTAGAAGCAGCTTACGTCAGAAGGAACAGACAAAAGAAAGAGAGCAGAAGGAACAGACAGAGGGAGAGACAGCAGAAGGAGAGAAGCAGCTGAGACAGAAGCCACAAAGACACAGAGAGCTGAGAAAGAGAAGAAGAGACTTAATGCTGATGTTCTACTTTGTTTGCTGGCAAATAAAGAAGATTTCTCTCTCATTTTGATGTGTGCTGTCTGACTCTTGAAGTACCACAGATTCTGCTAACAATAGGGGTAATTCATGCATCCATTCCTGCAACAATTCTTGGTGGCAGCGGTGGGATCCTGAATCCTGCATTAATCCCAGCACCCAACTGACTGGAGAACATTCGCCGGGTATGTATTCTGTATTCTGTATTGTAATCCTAGCTAGGAAACTGTAAACCAGCCCCTCAAAAATTGAGGGAAGGGGAGTCTGATCAACTCTCAGCGAAGGCCTTAGTAGCTTTTAGTCTAGTGGAGATTAGAAGCGAAACCGCTTGAGCTTATCTGTATCTGAGAAATCTGAAATTGTTGGGTGGGATTTTTTGTGCAGAATGTGTGATGCGTGAATGTTAAATGAGTGCGGACTTCTTATAACTGCGTTTCCAATTAACGCGAGTTCAATTGGCCAGTGACCGAAGGAAGCGATTGTTGTCTGTCTACCTAGTGTCTCGAGAGTGCGGACCCCTTACTGCACTCTCAAAAATTCCTTCCCTTTTGTGTGTTGTAACTGTAAGCATTATGGGAGGGAAATCGTCTAGACAAATTGATACTCCCCTAGATTGTATGCTTAAGAATTTCAAAAAAGGATTTTTAATTAATGATTATGGACAGACTTTAAGCTCAAGTACTCTAAGAACCTTGTGTGAAGTTGAGTGGCCATCTATGGGAGTGGGGTGGCCCTCTAGTGGCAGCTTAGATATTGAAGTAATCCGGAAGGTCTACAGCATAATTGTAGGAGAACCAGAATATTCTGAACAACTCCCCTATATAGATTCCTGGGACAGCCTTGTGACTGACCCTCCCTCTTGGTTGAAAATTTATATGGGTTCCCCAGTAAAATTCATGTTAGGCCGTGCTCAAAGAAAGATTAGAAAATCTAAACTGGAAGAGGGAAAGAGCCCCAGGAAGCCTACCACCCAATCGGTGGCTTCCGCCCCTACCCTGTCTGAGAAACCCATACTCTCTGATGACCCCTCAGATCTTGAGCCACCACCTTATGGCCCATTGTTGGGGTTCCGTGCCACCCCCAGAGATCCACGCCACCCAGCCCAAGCCTCTCCAGCACAGGCTTCTCCGGATAGCTCCTCTTCTGTGCAAACCACGCCACATCCTAGGTTGGACTTTTCATCCGGCCTCTACCCTTCTGTGCCACATCCTTCCCTGCTAACCTCTGTAGACCCGCTTTGGGCTCCACTCCCTGACTCCTCAACTCCCGACAGCCCAGCCTCTCCTTCTAATACCCCTCCCCACTCATTAGGGGCCCGGCATCCCTTTCAATGGACTGAATCACCTGTGACCACCTCTCAGTCTATGAGTACCCCTCCCCATCCCTCAGGGGTTCAACACACCTCCACTGAATGGGTTAGACCTGCTGCAATCACTTTTGAGCATGATAGGAGGGTAGCTCCTAGCTCTACCTCAGGTTCCATTCCCACTTCCTCGAGAGTTCTGCCACTCCGACAGGTAACCATCACTCGACCGGATCCTAATAATGAGGGTCAGGTTATACAGGCACAGGCCTACCAGTATGTACCCTTCACAACCACCGATCTCCTGAATTGGAAGACGCATTACCCCTCTTATACTGAAAAGCCTCAGGCAGTGGTGGACCTAGTGGCTAGCATTATGGCCACCCATAACCCAACCTGGACTGATTGTCAACAACTTCTCCTGACCCTCTTCACAACTGAGGAGAGGCGGAAGATTTTGCAAAATGCTGAGGCCATCACGCGAGCGCGTGCCCCCGAGGGGACACAGAACTTAGAGGAATGGGTTAGAGCTCGGTTCCCTCGCGCAGCTCCAGCTTGGGATCCAAATAATGAGCAGCAATATGAACTGTTGTCTGGCTATTGCCGGGACTTGCTGGAAGGTATGAGGAAAGGCATAAAGAGGCCCATTAATTTGGCAAAGGTCTCTGAAATTCTCCAAGGGGCAACTGAATCCCCTGGGGCCTTTTTAGAGCGACTAATTGAAGCCTACAGAACATACACCCCATTTGACCCTGAGGCACTAGAAAACCAGAGAATGGTGAATAGCGCATTGGTGGCCCAGAGTATGCCAGATATCCGGAAGAAGTTGCAGCGTCAGGAGGGATTCGCAGGGATGAATACCACCCAGCTAATTGAGATCGCAACCAAGGTTTTCATTAATAGGGATCAGGAGGTGCGCCGAGAGGCTGACCGGAAGATGCAGAAGAAGGCCGACCTTTTAGCAGCAGCCATTACTAACTCCACCCTTAACCGAGGTCGACCTCTAGTTAATGGGAAGCCAAAATGGGACCCCGGACCACCAGCCAGGCCCCGAGATTCCTTCAATCAATCCCGGCCAAGGGGGGAGAATCCCAGACCAAGATTGGAGAGGGACCAGTGTGCCTACTGCAAGGAAAGAGGGCACTGGAAAGATGAATGCCCCCAGAGGCGCCAGGGACTGAGAAGGGGACCAGGAGATCGAGGAAGCCGAGGCCGAGTTCGAGAGGGAAGATATGAGCCTCCTGAATCTGACATCATCGGGATAGCCGAGATGGCAGAATGGGACGAATAGGACAGACCGGGTTCCTACAAACTGGGCTCCCAGGAACCTATGGTCAAGTTAACTATAGGGAGCCGCTCAATTCCATTCATGATTGATACAGGAGCTGAACATTCTGTTGTGACGGAGCGATTAGCGCCTGTGTCTGGAAAAACTGTCCGAGTGGTGGGATCCACGGGGGTGCAGAACCGGAGGCCCTTTCTGACGACCCGTAGATGCCAATTAGGCTCACACACAGTCACTCATGAATTCCTGTATATGCCAGACTGTCCAATCCCTTTGTTAGGTCGAGACCTGCTGTCCAAGCTTAGGGCCCAAATTTCCTTTGACTCTGATGGCCAGACTTCAGTCTCCTTTCGGCCCCCGACATCTAGCCCTAAGGGTATATTGAGTTTCTGCTGCCCCCTTGAAGAAGAATGGCGGCTGCATCAGTCGCATGGCCAAGTTGACCTACCCCTGGCAGACAGCTTTCAGGTCAGTGGGGTATGGGCAGAAGATAATCCCCCAGGGTTGGCCCGAAATATTCCTCCTGTCCATGTAGACTTACTTCCAAGTGCCCGGCCAATCCATCTTCGCCAATACCCAATCCCCCGAAAGGCTCTGGAAGGGATCCAAGCACACCTGAATCGTTTGTTATCCCATGGAATTATTCGACCTTGCCAGTCTCCATGGAATACGCCACTATTGCCAGTTCAGAAGCCAGGGACTGAGGACTACCGGCCAGTCCAAGACTTACGAGTGGTCAACAAATCCACTATTTCATTACACCCTGTAGTGCCTAATCCATATGTCCTGCTAGGATTGATACCTTCTGGAGCTACCCATTTCACGACTAGACTTAAAAGATGCCTTCTTTTGTATTCGGGTGGCCCCCGCCAGTCAACTGCTTTTCGCCTTTCAATGGGAAAACCCAGTAACAGGAAGGAAGCTTCAGTATACATGGACCCGCCTGCCACAGGGGTTCAAGAACTCCCCCACCATTTTTGAGACTGCCCTAGGACAAGACCTTAAGACTTTTAAATCTGAGCCTTCCAGGCGAGTTTTACTCCAGTATGTAGATGACCTCCTGATTGCAGCAGTGACTCAGGAAGAGTGTTTTGAGGCTACCAGAGAATTGCTGGAGCTACTCTTGGATGCAGGCTATAAGGTCTCACGCTCAAAGGCCCAACTTTGTCAGTCAGAAGTGAAGTATCTGGGCTTTTGTATTTCCCAGGGAAGTCGGAGATTGGATGTCAGTAGGAAGCAAGCAGTTGCTGCAATTCCCCAACCCAAGTCCAGAAGGGAAGTTAGGGAATTTCTGGGAGCAGCCGGATTCTGTAGAATTTGGATTCCAAATTTTGCATTGATGGCGAAACCCCTTTACCAGGCCACAAAGGGGGGTGAAAAGGAACCATTTGAATGGGGACCTACAGCTCAACAATCCTTCATTGCCATAAAGAAAGCCCTACTCCAAGCCCCTGCGTTAGGCCTTCCTGATGTGGAGAAACCTTTCTCATTGTATGTCCATGAGCGACAGGGGGTTGCTCTGGGTGTGCTGACCCAGATGATGGGATCCTGGCAGAGGCCTGTTGCATACCTGTCTAAACAGCTGGATGGAGTGGCTAAAGGATGGCCAGCCTGCATGAGGGCTATTGCAGCAACAGCCTTACTGGTTCAGGAAGCTGATAAGTTGACCTTGGGGCAAGAACTGGTTGTTAAAGTCCCCCACGCAGTTCTCACCCTCATGGAGTATAAGGGCAACCATTGGTTTACAAATAACCGTATGGTTAAGTACCAAGCTAGTTTGTGTGAGAATCCACGGATACACCTGGAAACAGTGGCTACATTCAATCCCGCCACTCTTTTGCCAGCATCTGAGGGACCACCGGATCATGACTGTATCCAAACCATGGATGAAGTGTACTCCAGTCGACCAGATCTTAAAGATGTTCCTTGGAGGGACCCAGATGTAATTTATTTCACAGATGGAAGCAGTTATGTGGAGAACTCCAAGCGATTGGCAGGCTATGCTGTGGTGACAGAGGACAAGGTGATAGAAGCAAGAGCCCTGCCCCAAGGAACTTCAGCCCAGAAAGCAGAACTTGTGGCCCTCATACGAGCTCTGGAGCTAGCAGCAGGACTGGTGGCCAACATTTATACTGATTCCAAGTATGCCTTCACAACTCTACATGCTCATGGAGCTTTGTATAAGGAAAAGGGACTCATAAATGCCGCAGGCCAACCTGTTAAGTATGGACCTGAAATACTTCAGCTGCTAGAGGCTGTTTGGGCCCCTAAGAAGGTAGCGGTCATTCACTGCAGGGGACATCAAAGGATAGATACTCCAGTGGCCCGAGGGAATCGCCATGCTGATCTGGTGGCCAAGGAAGCTGCTCGAGGACCCCCAGCAAGTACTGTGACTCCCCTGTTCCAAATTCGACTGCAAGAATGGACGCCTATGTATACCCAAATGGAAGAGAAATGGGCTCAAGAGGAAGGTGCAGTAAGGAGACCTGATGGCTGGTTACATCTCCCTGATACCAGAGTTCTGGTGCCACGCCACCTAGCTTGGCCTGTAGTGTCTCAAGCTCATGACCTATCACACTTAGGGAAAACAGCACTAGCCCGCCTACTCAGTCGAGTAGTGGTGCTGGAAGGATTGGATAGTCTGGTTGCCACTGCTTCTGCCCGATGTACTCTCTGTGCCCAGAATAATGCTCGTCAGGGACCCCGTATTCCACCAGGAGTTCAGTCTAGGGGACTAACACCCTTTGAGTCTCTAGTTATAGACTTCACAGAAATGCCCAGGAGCGGTAGGCTCCGATACCTTTTGGTCATGGTCTGTACCTTTTCTGGGTGGGTGGAAGCATATCCTACAGTCACTGAGAAAGCCACAGAAGTAGCTCGAGCCCTCCTTAGGGATGTCATCCCCAGGTATGGACTGCCCCTTGCCATAGGTTCAGATAATGGTCCCGCCTTTGTTGAAGCTACACTTCAGGCCCTGTCCCGCGCATTGCGCATTACCTGGAAATTGCATTGTGCCTATCGTCCCCAGAGTTCAGGGCAGGTTGAGCGGGCAAACAGAACCTTGAAAAATAGCCTAGCAAAGATTTGTCAGGAAACCCAACTGAAATGGCCACAGGCATTGCCACTAGCCCTCTTCCGCCTCCGATGCACCCCAACTAAAGGAACAGCCCTCTCTCCCTTTGAAATTGTGTATGGGAAGCCCCCAGCCATTTTGCAGGGAATTAAGGGAGACATAGGGATTTTAGGGTCTGCCCAGGTGCAGGAGCAGGTAGCCCTCTTGGGCAGGATAATTTCTGAGCTTCAGTCTTATGTGAGAGAAATAAACCCTGTCCCCTTCCAGGCTCAGGTACATTCCTTCCTGCCAGGGGATAGAGTTTGGGTGAAAGACTGGAAGCTCCAGCCTTTGGGGCCCCGGTGGAAAGGACCTTTTACTGTTTTGCTTTCTACCCCTACAGCTGTGAAGGTCGCAGGGATAACTCCATGGGTCCATTGGTCTCGAATTAAGTCTGCTGACCAGACTGAGCCCAGCAAGGATCAGACGGTGCCTAAACAGTGGAGAGCAGAAAGAGATCCTGCGGAGCCATTGAAGTTGCGCTTGACCCGAACCAAAGAATCTACTAGCTGAAAAGAAGGGTCAACTGCATACTGCAGGAGTTGCTGAACTTCGGCTTCACACTGAGACTCTTTCTGTCCAGATTCTGGCTTTCTTGGAATTTGAGAGCTTGATCCTTGTCAGTTGAGGGTCTATCCCAACTGGTATAAGAACTCAAAGACTGAGAACATTATATGAGAATAATCTGTGATTAGCACAGACTGTTGAAATATTATTGCTTAATTAGTTTGCTGTATTTGTTTTAGATTAGGAAGAAAGAAAATGTTGGTAGTTTGGATGCTTTTGTTGTTTTCTACTCCTTGCCTCCTTGTTCCTAATACCCCAACTCGCTCCAACCTTTGGTTACACTCAGTCCAGGAACTAATTAGCCAGGCAAAGATTACTTCCCCTTGTATTGTGTGTTCCCGATTTTCTCCTTATACTACAGATGTCCCAGCTGTTCCTGTTCCTGTGCAGCTCCCAGCTCTTATACCTCCCTACTTCTCGAGTTCAGGCCCTTGGAGCCAGGATTATACTTGGTGGTCCTTTTATAATGCTACTTCCCCCTCTGATTCTTCTCTAAGGCCAGTCTTTACGTCTCCCTATCCAGCTTCTGGAGTGTTTTGTTTAACAAGAGACATCTCAACTGTTCTTCCCATTCCCTGTAACTATACTAATGTTCTCCCAGAAAAAGGGGAATCTGTGTGGGTAGTTTCTCCAGGTACTCCTATGCCCCTACTACCATACCTGTAGATTATGACCAAGGTGATTATCTGGCTCCTAACCTTACTACTGAGAAGACTATAGTGTCCCGGCCTATTTTCTACTTTCATAAGTCCCCGGGGTATGAAGGGGTTGCATCATATGAGCGGTCTGTCACAATTGGGGATTGGCACCTACGGTGTACAAAGTCTCCATTTCTTCTTAGTTCCCCCTGGGATAGGGGCTCGCATTATGGGCATCCTAGTGTCCATCCTGTGCCAACATTTATTGGGAACTTTCCTCGCCCTCTCCTTGGTCATTACTGGCTCTGTGATAATGTCCTCCACATGATTCTTCCCCCCACATATGATTTTTGTGTATTGGTAACTTTGAATTATTTTCCTAAAGTTATTCCTCTCCTCAAGCCACCATCCCCGCACCGCTCTAAGCGAGAGGCCTTGTCCTTACCTTCCTCCGTTGCCACAGAGGATGAGGCGATTGAATTAGCCCTCCAGTACATCAATTCTACTTATCCTCTGACTAAAAAGAGACTTGTAGCCCTTTCTGCTACGGCCTGGATTCCAATTGGGGGCCCGGTAGCGGGTATTACTGAACTGGGCATGGCTACCCGGAGACTTCAGTCTCTACTCCATGTTTTAGTTCATGAGCTGAACGTGGTAGTCAATGCATTGCAGGATCAAATTAATGAATTAAGTATAGTTTCTCGGTATAACCGTATGGGTCTTGACTATCTCTTTGCAGCCCAGGGTGGCCTCTGCACAGTGCTAAATTCTTCAGAGTGCTGTACCATTGTCATAAATAGGACGCATGTAGTTAGGCATGCTATGGATAAAGTCCTACAGTTGGCCAGCCTTAATGTGGAGGATTACCGAGGAGGATTAGACCTTACCTCCTGGTGGTGGTCATTGACCTCCTGGATACGTCCTTTGTTTATTTCCCTAATAGTTTTAGTTTTAGCAGGGTTGTTGTTTTGTTTCCTGGCCTCATGTGCTTCGGCAGTATGCCGTCGGACCTTAACAAGTAAGGTAATGGTGATTCACAAGCCTATTCTTAGTTAGGATCACTATAATCTCCAGAGTTTGAGTTGTGAGACTTATCTCTGCATAAGCTGATTTTAGTCTCAAAGGGGGGAATGAGACAGCATGGGCATAATTATACATATATAAGAAGCCATATTAATTGGGGTTTAAAAGTTTGGTTCAGTTCTGCAAGTACAGTGAAGGAATGCCAGATGGTTTAGATTATTTAGAAATCCAGCGTTGCCAGACTAAAGGTTAGAAAGGTCAGTGAGAAATGAAACTCTGTCCCTTGTGATTGATGGATTGCTAATGCAAACACATATGTATCCTATTATGAACAAGGTATATTGCAGGCAATTTAAAAGGATTAGGCTGAAATGCTGTTTAGTTAGATTCTAAATAATTCTAGATATAAATGAGTTAGATTTTAGAAGTTCTTAATATGTAGATATGGCTTATAAGGAATACTGATTCTGCTTATTTTAGAATATGTTTTTCTGTGTAAATTAATAAGTTTTGTTTCTGTGTAGAATGTCTGTTAAATTCTGTATTACTCTTTGTCTGACGTTTCAAGCAAGGACTGCAGTGAAGAGGTCAAACATGTGTTTTGACTTATCTGCAGTTCTGGCTGGTTTAATGTATGGAGCTGGTGGGTGAAAGAGGTCAGGACTAGTCAACTCTCTTCTCCTTGATTAATTATAGGTAAATGTAGGAATGGATCTTGAAAGAAATAACAAACTATAGCTGTATGCTATTAAGTAAGACTGGCCCTTGACCCTTTAATGAATGCCAGAGTTCAGTTAGCAGTTAGTACTAGGAATATGAGAAATTAATCATAATAACATGCAGGAGTTCTGGAGCCCAAATGTCTGGTGTGAGGGGCCCAGGTCACAGGTCAGTTTAGGATGTCTGGAACCTATGTAACTGATATTTTTATAGAGCTGATTGGCTGAGGCAAGGTAACCAATCTATTCTTTACCATCTGGAGAGTAAGGGGGGCTAGGCTAGGAGGGGGATAGCACTGTATTTAAGTGGGAGTAGAAGCAGCTTACGTCAGAAGGAACAGACAAAAGAAAGAGAGCAGAAGGAACAGACAGAGGGAGAGACAGCAGAAGGAGAGAAGCAGCTGAGACAGAAGCCACAAAGACACAGAGAGCTGAGAAAGAGAAGAAGAGACTTAATGCTGATGTTCTACTTTGTTTGCTGGCAAATAAAGAAGATTTCTCTCTCATTTTGATGTGTGCTGTCTGACTCCTGAAGTACCACAGATTCTGCTAACAATAGGGGTAATTCATGCATCCATTCCTGCAACACTTTAACGATCCAGGCGTGAACTTCTAAACCAGCTCCACATCTGGTATAAGTGGTTGTGTAGACTCCATAGAATTACCGTCTGTATAGATACATTTAAGCCACACACCAGGAATATCCCTAATCTCACCTCCACATGAACTGATACACATGAATGCATCTAAATGTTCAAATGTTGGAGTATTGTGTTCTGTTTTGGAGGCCAAATCTTGCTAACGACGTAAAAAGACTGGAAACAGTGCAAAGAAAAGCTACAAAAATGGTATGGGATTTATGTACAAGGAGAGACTTACTGACCTGAACATGTATACCTTGGAGGAAAGGAGAAATGGGGGTGACATGATACAGACATTCAATTTTGTTGGGCAGACTGGATGGACTCTACAGGTGTTTATCTGCCGTCATTTACTATGTTACTATGTTAAATTGTTATATATAAGCGAAGATGGTTATAAAGTCTCTGTATGACATAAAACCTTAATTCTTCAGATACCCAACTCCTCTCCTTACAATGGTGACACTGTGGAAAATTTTGTGAATACATTTGGGGATTTTTTTTGTTGAGCGGTGAAGATTTATGAGCAGATTTAATTTAATTTTGGCATTTATAATCTGCTTAACCTGGGGGAACAACTATTCCCTCATAAAAAAAACACTATCAAGTTCAAGGTGACGAGCAGGTACTTTCTCTGTCCCTGGTGGACTCACTTCCAACTTCCTTTTTAGGTTTAATCAAAAGTTTATTAAAGCATTCTCCTGCAGAATACAGACTGTGCTTTCCCAGATGCAGTTGCTCAACAGTATTCCAGGGCTCCGTTTTCTCCCACAACCCCAAATTAGACTGCAGTCTGTACTTCAACAGTATCTCCCAGCGTCCCAAGGCTGGGTGATGTCCAGAAGGTGACAAAAAGAGAAAGAAAACCTTAACTCTCGGTTCCTAGAACTTCCGCGGGCCTGCAGGGAATGTAAGGCCCCTGCTTCCCCCTCCTTCTCCACAGTTCAAAACTGTCCCCACTTTTTTATAGTCCGACAGCCAGTTCTCAGTCTCTTCACAAAAGGTTATCCCCACAAACAAAGGGAAAAAAAACCTGTTCTAGTACTGTGCTAAATAGGGCCTTGCCCAGGCTAGGACAACCTTCTCCCATTCAGTGTCTTCTACAAACTATCATAAGTACATAACATAGGCAGGCTGCACACACTCTCGCCCCCTCCCCCTCGCTCTTCCCCTTAACGCACTCACAGATCAAGCATGAGACAGATTTCTTTCTGGGAATAAATGGCCACAGCTTTATTAAAACACATTAAACAATCCCTAGGAAGCACCCGTGCCTTGTGTGTGACGTTGCAGATGCTTCTGCCCACCGCCATGCCTTTCCAGCTAGAGAGCCTGCATCCCCGCCCCACGCGTTGGCCAGCCATGACTCCGCCCCCAACGTGGCCAAGCGTCCGTCTGCTTGAGACTGCACTCCTCGACCAGTGTTCCACCTGCCATGAATAGCCAGCGAGGTGATTGGTCCGCCATCAGTGAGTGTTCCTGTCCCTTGTCTGGAACGGCTGATCTTCCTTTCACCTGTTGTTCCGGCACATCCCAGAATTCCCAGGCTCGGGTGCCTCCGCTGCTGTGACAGTGTACAATGGCTGTTCATAACACACCTAGGGGGAGACAAATGACAACAAGTCCCTTTGGCCTCTCCGAGACCCCCTCCTTCCCCGCAGTCTTAACGGTACAGCAATTTCTATCTAGCATGGTAACGCAAAGAAATGACTATTGAATCTTAACATTACTAGGCAATCCCTGACAATCTTTATAGTAGCGTAGTACCACAGAGAATGAACATTCCACTCAACAGTGACCTAACAATAGCAGTGCATGCAGGTGATCCCCCAAGAGTCTGTAGCCATCCCAAGGGGGATTCACGAATTAACAAGTCAATCCTCAGTGGCTATTTCAAGTTAACAGGAAGTTTAGGAGCTGCTGGAATCCCAAGCCCCTATAACCATGGCCTTGTGTACACCACGCGCCTCCTGGGAGGTGTGAAAAAGAGGGGGGAGGGCTGGGAAACTCACGTACCGCTCGCTGCCGAAGGAGAGACTTCTCTCGTCTCATCAGCAGCTTTTATGCAGTGCAGAGGGCTCCTCTCTCCTCCAGCCTCCCCACCAATGACGGGCTGGGCCCCCGTGACGTCACCTAGGTAGTGGGGAAGCCAGAAGAGAAGGGGAGCTCAGCCAGGGTGCTGCTGTGTGGCAGCCGCCATGTTACGTGCGGCTGCTTGGCAGTCACCTCGCCGGCTTTCTCTAAGATAGGCAGGCTGCACACACTCTCACCCCCTCCCCCTCGCTCTTCCTCTTAACGCACTCACAGATCAAGCATGAGACAGATTTCTTTCTGGGAATAAATGGCCACAGCTTTATTAAAACACATTAAACAATCCCTAGGAAGCACCCGAGCCTTGTGTGTGACGTTGCAGATGCTTCTGCCCACCGCCATTCCTTTCCAACTAGAGAGCCTGCATCCCCGCCCCACGCTTTGGCCATCCATGACTCCACCCCCAGTGTGGCCGAGCGTCCGTCTGCTTGGGACTTCACTCCTCGACTAGTGTTCCACCTGCCATGAATAGCCAGCGAGGTGATTGGTCCGCCATCAGTGAGTGTTCCTGTCCCTTGTCTGGAACGGCTGATCTTCCTTTCACCTGTTGTTCCGGCACATCCCAAAATTCCCAGGCTTGGGTGTCTCTGCCACAACCCGGGAGGCCTGAACTTCAAGGTCCTTTGGGTCCCCCCTTTCCCCAGTCATTTTCAGTATAGTCTCTCAAGCGCCTCCTGAAAGTCATTAAAAAGGAGGTAGTCCGCTATTTCTGAGAGATGGATAGAATCCTGGAGAAAGTACTCTTGAATAAGAGGGGAAGCCCAATGGTGCCAGATCTTTGCTCCACCGAGTTGCTCCACCCACTTGCCAATCTGGCGATTGACCTTGGTCACACCTCTGGACCACAGCCTGGAAGTGGATCCATGCCATCGCGGGATGATGTCCGACCAGAGGATAGTGGTGCTGGTCATAAGCACTTGAAGTTCCAGGAGGTCCTGCTGTGCCATGGCAATCAGGCAGTGGCATGAAGTGTGCCCAATGTCATTGCCCCCCAAGTGAACGAGTAGGACATCTGGATGGGGTGTGGCGTCTAGTAGCCAGAGGAGGGATGGCATAAGCCGGTGCCATCTCATGCCAGGAATTCCGATCCATGTGTCACCCCCTTTCTGTCCAACCCTAGGTGCAGGCCCGTGCCCCGAGCTGTCAAGCGCTTGCAAGCGTTGGCAATATAAGAGTGTCTGATGATCCACACTGCCCGTGGGCGCGGCTGGAGACCTGCAAAAGGGGGATGGTCTGATGTAGGCTTGGTAAGCTGTGGATTTCCAGCTGCCTAGCTGTTTGATGGCATGGGCGGAGAGGCCATGCCGGAATGCAGTAGTCGTTGCACCTATACGGAAAGAATGAGTCCAGTAATTGTCGGGGCACTGGCCATTTTCCCGGAGAGATTGTCTAAAGACAGCCGTAAACTGGAAGCATGTGAGGGGGCTCCACTGGCGGTCTAATGCAAGGTTGGCTAGTGGGCAGGTCGGCAAGCCTGGGACACCATGTAGAATAATGGTGTGCCCCTTCCCCGCCTGATCCATTTTGGACCTAGCGACGTGCAAGCAGACCTGCCCCTGCGTTATGGAGATGTCATCCATCCATAGGCCCCCCGTGGGTTTATGCTTGGATTGAACAGCCAGCTCACCTATGCGTAGAGCAGCGAAGAAGGCCAAAGAGAAGGCTGCCCTGAAAAGTGCAGTCTTGTAATTATCGGGGCACACCTTTTCCAGCGCTACCCATAGCCGATGAATGATGTCGTGCATTACGGGGCGCCTGCTGTCTGGGAGTGCCGGGGTGTACCAAGCCCATCCTTTCAACAGTGTCCGGATCAGGAAACTGGCATGAGGGTTGCCCCATCCGCGAAGCTTGGCAAAGAAGGAGAAACCGGCAATGCGTGAGACAACCGCTGTCCTGGAGAGTCCCACTTTGAAGGCGTCCGCGATGTAAGAAGCGACAAGGTGATCTGGGACCGTTCCCCTTCTCCACCCGTGGCTCTGGAGGTATTCGCACACCTGGTGAAAGGCACGCCGGTATGTGCGCAGAGTAGAAGCGGCTAAGGAGTTGGTGATGAGTAAGCGCACAGCGTTCATACCAGCTGCCATAGTTGTTCAGGCACGGGAGTTGGTTCCTTGTTTGCTGCAGGGGCCAGCTGTTGAAAGAGTGAGAGAGCATCAGCTATGCAGTTATCAATCACTGGTACATGCTTCGCTCGCGCAGTCAGATTAATTTGCAGGCAGCATAGCACGAAATGCCTGAGTAGCGCTGCAACATGCGGGCAATGTGCTGTTTGTTTATGATTTGTACCACAGCTGCATTGTCCGACCACAGGATAACACTTCTATTGGCCAGCGCTGGGCCCCAGATGTGGACCGCTGCGACGATGGGGAACAGTTCAAGGAAGGTGATGTTCTTGGGGAGGCCAGAGAGGATCCATTGCCATGGCCACTGGAGGGCGAACCAGGCCCCGTTGTAATAGGCTCCGCACCCTATGGACCCGGCGACATCAGTATAGAGGTTGAGGTCCACGCTGGAAGTTGGGGCCGATTGTATCAGGGCTCTTCCGTTGAAGTCCTGTAGGAAGCACAGCCAGATGCGGAGGTCCTGCTTCATGGGAAGGGTTATGCGCAAATGGTGGTGTTTGCTAAAGCGAGCCTTTGCACAAACACTCTACCCATGGGGATAACTCTACATGCGAAGTTGAGTGAGCCAATTAGAGACTGCATTTGGTGGAGGGTGATCTTGGATGAATGAAGGGCGTTGAGGGTTTTGCATGCTAACTCCTGCAGCTTGTCTTCCGGGAGTTTGGTGGTTTGGGTTACCGAATCTATCTCAATGCCCAAGAAGGTAATGACAGTGCTGGGTCCTGTGGTTTTGCTGCGCGCAATGGGCACTCCGAACTCATAAGCCACTGTGTGGAAGATGTCCATGAGGTCACTGCAGATGTTGGAGAGTCGGGGCCTGACAAAGAAGTCATCCAAGTAATGTATGATTGTGTACGCTGGCGACCGTTGGGATACCACCCAATGTAAGAAGGAACTGAATGCCTCAAAAATGTTGCAAGATACTGCACACCCCATAGGCATGCATCTGTCAAAATAGTAGTGGTTGGCATGACAGAAACCTAATAACGGGAAACAGTCGGGGTGAACAGGCAGCAGACGGAAAGCGGATTCGATATCCACCTTGGCCATGAGCGCATCACGTCCAGCCACTCGGACCAAGGCCAAGGCCGAATCGAAGGACATGTACTGTACAGATGCGGCACCCTCTGGTATGCAGTCATTCACAGAATGACCTGGGGGGTATGAAAGGTTGTGGATGAGGTGGTACTTGCCATGTTCCTTCTTAGGAACAGCTGTAAGGGGTGAGACAAACATTCTGTGAAAAGGGGGATGGAGAAAAGGACCCGCAATGTGACCCACTGCGTGTTCAACCGCTAGCTTGTCAGAGATAATGTGGGCTAGGCGAGACGTGGAGCGAGATGTCTGTGCAGGGGTTGCTGATGGTATGGGACCTTGAAATGGTTTGAGGAACCGGTCGTGGAAGCCACAGAGGAGTACGTTTGCAGCCTGTCGCTTGGGGTACCGCTTAAGCCAAGGCTGCATAGCGTCCAAGCAGATGGGAGTGGGCGCCCTGGCAAATGGGTCAAGGTTTTGGTGGTCCTCCCTGTCTTGGCATGGGTTTTTTTGGGCACAAGGCAAGGGGATGTGGGACACCGCATGTGGCGCATAGGTGCTTGAATTTGCAGTCCTGGATGGTGCAGGCGCCTTTATTGTACTTCCAACATACTTCCCGGGAAAGCGTGGCAGGCCTGCCCCCTGTGCTGGTAGGGACGCCTTGATGCGAGGTTGGGTCGCGTGAGGACATTCCACAGCCATAAGCCCCCGTCATCCATATCACATGCTATATTAGGGTTCGCTTCCATTTTGTCCCTAAAGTGTTCATCTTAAGCCAGCCAGGCGTGTCCCTCGTGCTCCCGATAGATGCTAATGACTGTTTGAAGGTAAAAGAGCATGGGATCGAGTTGGTCGCGTTGCTTCCTGTGCACGATGCTCATCATGCGTACATAAGATGTCACCCAGCACGCAAGGTTCCGTGGGAGCGCTCTGTTGTAATCTGGTAACAGGTCACCCTTTTTTGCACGCTTCTTAGTGTGTCTTCTGCGCCTGCCCTCAGCTAGCTTGAATATATCGAAGTACTGTTTTTGCTGTACCTTTTTTCGCAGGGTCCTGGGAACCCTCTGCCATAAACGCTCTATGGGAACACCATAGGTAAATGCATGCGCTAACGGCAAGGGCAGTGCATTGGGTGCCCTGGTAGGGGAGGGTGAGGAAGAAGAGGAGGAGGACGAGGAAGAAGAGGAGGAAGAATTGGAGGAGGATGTAGAACTGGAGCGGCCAGAATGCTTACGCTTCTTAACTTTCTTCCCCTTTTTAGCCATATTATGCTTCCTCATTTGGGGTTGCGGTGGAGCAGGAATTTGGGCGTGAAGACTTCTGTCCCCCGTGGGGATGTTGTGTTGCTGGGATGTCCCTGGCGGATCGTTGTAATGCCTATGAACTGTCTCTGCAGCGTCCGGTGTTGTTGTGCTGTTCAATGCACGTGGGGGGTCGTGGCCGCCCAGTCTTTGCTGAGGTGAAGCTGTGGATCCCTGTCACTCGCTGTATACACACCGAGACCTGTGCCGGGCGTGCCGTGGAAAGGAGGGAGATCTGTGATGGTCATGTGAACGGCGATGACCGCGACGACGTTTGCGCCTGCAGCAGGATGGGGATCTGTGTCGGCTGTAGCGGGACCCAGAGCTATGGCTTCTGGAGCGTGCCCTGGATCTGCAACATCCCGAGCCACTCCTGGAACTGTGGGGTCTTGTACTGTCGCTGGACTGCCTTATGTCATCCCGGGGGCGATCATCCCATGTGCGGTGGTCTATGGAAGCAGGCCTGTCTCTGCTGTGTCTGGAGAATGACCTGCATCTATGTCGCATGGTGCTGAATTCATATTGCCTGTGGCCGCTTGGAGATCTCGATCTGTGAGTTGGTGCAGCGGCCTGTGCAGCAGGGAGAGAGTGCAGATGAGAACCAGGACTGGCGCTTTGTGCATGCCGAGGGTGGTTGTTGGATCCTGAAGCACTCAGATTATCTGTTAGCGGCATCAAAGCTGCGGGAGCCGGCGGTAGGGTGTCTTCCAGTTCCAATATGCATTCCTGCAAGGGGGTGTGGCGCTGCGAGGGTAGAGGCAGGTGACGGGAAGTCTGTGTAGTCGAGGGTATAATGGCAAGTGGATGCGGAAGGTCAGCAGCATCCATGTACCTCTCCGGGTGTCTGCGCTGCCTCATGGATGAGCGGTGTGCTCTGGTAGTCATGGCATCCTGCATATTTAGCGGCAGCATGCGGGTTGCTTGGAAACTCGTGCCCCGTGAGGCATGATAATCTCTGGCACGTCGGGAGGTTTTTTCCTGCAGCGCGCGAGGAGGGAGGTCAAAATGGACGGCCGGGGTCCAAAATGTTCGGATGCACCGTCAGCTGAACAGATGTCTTTTTTTTAAAAAATTTTATGGAAAGGACGGCCAAAGCAGGTAGCTTTGGGGAAAGGACGGCCAAAATAAACGATCGTGCTGTTAGAGGACCGCAACGCTCACCACTGTAAATTAGAAGACCGCAACGCTCACCGCTGCTGGCTGGCGTGGGCTGGGAGGCAAAGCTTTGTTCTAGGGAGGCTCGCGAGGCACTGGCTGGCGTGGGCTGGGAGGCGAAGGTTTGTTCGAGGGAGGCTTGTGAGGCAGTAGATCGAGGCAGGGAGTGGCACTGCAGTGATTATTCATCTTCGACGCCCTTCGGAGACTTCTACAGCGAGGCAACGAACACATGCGTGAGGCAAACACGACCGAGGCAACTCAACAACTTCCGCCACTACGCGAAAATCGAAAGGGAAAGGCGGCCAAATTGGACAGCCGTAACGCGAAACTCACTCACCGCTCGCTGCCGAAGGAGAGACTCCTCCCGGTCTCGTCGGCAGCTTTTATGCGGTGCAGAGGGCTCCTCCCTCCTCCGGCCTCCCCACCAATGACGGGCTGGTCCCCGTGACGTCACCCAGGTAGTGGGGAAGCCAGAAGAGAAGGGGAGCTCGGCCAGGGTGCTGCCGTGTGGCAGCCGCCATGTTACGTGCGGCTGCTCGGCAGTTACCTCGCCGGTCTTCTCTATGTATTGCCGTACTGGGACAGACCGAAGGTCCATCAAGCCCAGCATCCTGTTTCCAACAGTGGCCAATTCAGGTCACAAATACCTGGCAAGATCCCGAAAAAGTACAATACATTTTATGCTGCTTCTCCTAGAAATAAGCAGTGGATTTTCCACAAGTCCATTTGAATATTGGTCTCTAGACCTTTCCTTTAGGAAGCCATCCAAACCTTTTTAAAACCCCGCTAAGCTAACTGCTTTTACCACGTAATTATTGCCACACTGGGACAGACCGAAGGTCCATCAAGCCCAGCATCCTGTTTCCAACAGTGGCCAGTCCAGGCCACAAGTACCTGGCAAGATTCAAAACAGCTGTCAGGGTTTACACCAGCGATTACCAAACTGTGTGCCGTGGAACCCTGGTGTGCTGCAGCGAACTCTCAGGGGTGCCACGGTGCATCGCTCCCTACTTTCTCCTCCTGCAGGTCCGGCATCTGCCGCTTCCTGCTTCTTCCACTGCCGCTGCTACAGTGCTTGCATCTTACATTTCCGTGATTCACACAGGCTCTGCGGGGACTTCCCTCTGCCGCATCCAGCCCTTGCAACAGGAAGTTGCATCAAAGAGGGCCAGAAGCAGCAGACTAGGAAGGCCCCAGAGTGCCTGTGTGGCCCGAAAATGTAGGGAAAAGAGAAGGAAGTGGCAGCGATCCTGGACCTGCAGGAAGGAAGGTAGCGAACGATGCTGGATTTAGGGAAGGCAGAGATGTGCTGATGTGAGAGGAGGGGGCTGAGAACATGGTTACACACATAGACTGAAACTAACTTCAGAGCAGGTGTCATAGGAGCCAACTTTTCAAAATTATTGGGAGTGCTAAGCCCAGTGGAAATAACCCTTCCTTGGACACATACAAGGAATTTTGTCAATTTTGTCAGCTCCTATGGCAGGTGTAAACATGTTTGTCTGCATCTGCACATTACAAGAGATAACTTAATAAGTCAGTCCTCACTATAGACGCTATTGTATAAACAGTGACTTCTGTGCTGTCCAGCAGAGAATCAAATACCCGATAGATATGGATCACAAAACACTTTTTCCACACCTGCTTTCTATCTTCTGTGAATCAAATACACAATTGTTTTTTGGTATAATTATCTACTCCAGCAAGAATTGCAGTCAAATTAATATTTGTCTCTCTGTTCATGAAGGCATAGCTTCTGCAAGGATTTTTTTTAAAAAATAAATACCTATATTTAATATTAAATGCACAGATCAGAAGCAGATATCCCTTGAGGCTGGACCTTTGAGCAATAGGGCTATAATGTTTTTATGGAAACCAGATAGTTGTAGGTGATCTATATATATTTAAAATAAATAAGAACATAAATAACCACCACCTGATGTCTCTGCAGAGTTTGGATCTTAGCTAGAAATAGAGTTCGCCTCGGTGTCTGCGTTACACTTTTTCACTGTCTCCCCTCACACTGCTTTGTGGGTATTTCAAAATGTGGAGCCATCAAGATCCGTAGAGCAGCCCCCATCGAGTCCAGAACCTAACCAAAGGGCAGGAATTACCCGAAGAAATGCTGTTTCGCCTCTCGAAAGATGAACATTCACCCGCTTCTAATGTTAACAGTGCTTTATGATGTGCTGTGGAAGACTTTGGAGCAACAATGTAAGCCAGAAATCAGCTGGCAGCTTGTGCCAGGATATTACAAGGACGGGGACATCATGACTGGGGTAATTGTAACTGTGGAACAATTTGATGTAGCTGAACATATGTCCTTCACAGTACCCTTCAACCGTGGAAACATCCAGTAAGTACCATCAGCTTTTTAGCTGTCATCCAAGATCTTAACTGTGCCTGTTAGAGGCGTCTTTACATGCAGGAGTCTTCCCTTCGATTTTACATATCCCTACTGGTATCCTTTGGTCTTCCTTCTATAATTTAAGGCTTTTCTTAAAAACACATTATTTCATTGTAGCTTATTTTTTACCATCTTAAGGGGCTCTTTTACTAAGCCACGTAAGCGTCTACGCGGAACCAACATATGCCAAAATGGAGTTACCGTCCAGCTACCGCATGGCTCTTATGGTAATTTCATTTTTGGTGTGCGTCCGAAAACTAGTTTTTATTTTCAGAGGCGCGCAGGTCATTACCGCCCAGTTACTGCGTAAGACTTTACCACTAGGTCAATGGCTGGCAGTAAGGTCTCAGACCCAAAATGGACGCGCGACAAATTTCATTTTGCCACACATCCATTTTTGGCAAAAATGTTAAAAAGGCATTTTTTTTTTTACAGGTGCGCTGAAAAATGATTCTGCGCGCACCCCAAAACACGCGTCTACACTACCGCAGGCCATTTTTCAGCACACCTTTTTAAAAGGACCCCTAAGTTCTCTTGTTTAACATCTTTGGGATTTACCTGTTATACGGCATCACTTCCTCTCCCTTGACTCTATTTGTTCCCTCCCCTCCTTCTGGATCTTGGTATGATTGTTAACTTGATTCCCCAAATTCTTCCCTTGCCTTTTTATTAATAATTTTAGAGTAATGTAACCTTTGTCTCCCTTCTGTTTATTTTTATCTTTTTCTCATCTATTCCTTTTAATATAATTTTTTTTCTCCCTCTGGCACTAATTTAATACCAAATGCTGCACATTTAAAATTACTTCACATACTGGACTACTTTCTCAGTAAGGGTGTATTTGAATCGTCCACAAAGTGCCTGAAAGAAAAACGCATGTCCTACTTTTACATACACACAAGTTAAAAAAAAAGGTTTCACTGCTCACAGATGCAAAAATAGTCTGAAGCTGAGACGTGTGGGCATCTGTTTAATTCAAACTTGTAATTGGTAAAGGTTTCTTAAACCACGGAGTAAATACTTTTCTACTGGCCTGAAAAATAACTTTTAATATAATTTTTAATGTAAACCACTTAGATATATTATTTGCAGTATAGTAATTAAAGGTGAACTATGAACTGTGAACTATGATGTTAATGTTTACCAAAAGCCTTTTTTATCATAGGTTTGGAAAGAAAGGTTATAAAATATTATTTAAAAATTAAATACACAAATGAGTTGTTCCCAGATTTCTCATACAGGTGAAATCTTAGCAGCCTTGTAACATGATTGCATTAACTGGTATCTTTTTATGGTTTGTTTCCCTTTGCTGGCAAATCCGTATTTTCTGGAATAGAGAAGCATCGAAAATGTCAGATCATATACTAAGGGGTAAATCTTCGAAACGATTTAACTGTTGCTCGGTCAATTTAAGTACATAAATATTGCCATACTGGGAAAGACCAAAGGTCCATCAAAACCCGGAATCCTGTTTCAACAGTGGCCAATCCAGGTCACAAATACCTGGCAAGATCCCAGAAAAGTACAAAACATTTTATACTGCTTATCCCAGAAATAATTTTCCCCTAGTCCATTTAATAATGGTCTATTGATTTTTCCTTTAGGAAGCCGTCCAAACCTTTTTTTAACTCCGCTAAGCTAACCGCCTTTACCACATTCTCTGGCAACGAATTCCAGAGTTTAATCACAAGTTGCACTAGCTAGCTCTCTCACTGATAGTGTCAATACCCGGTTAACTCTATGTTTGATTTTCAAGGTCCTCAGACAAAATGGGCCAGAGTACTTAAAGAATAAGTTAACCCTTTACACACCTTTGAGACCTCTAAGGTCCTCTCAAGGATTATCGCTATCTGTACCTTTGTCAAAAGAAATGTGATACCCACAACACAGCCTTCTCAGGAGTAGCCCCCACGTTCTGGAATTTACTCCCAGAGGGGCTACGTGTTAACTCGAGACTACCTCTAGTTCAGAAAGCAGGTGAAAGTCTGGCTCTTCTCCCAAGCCTTTAATACATAGGGTGACTGACTAGACACTCATTCTATACCTGGAATAGCTTGCTACACACCCTGTAACTTAGATAAGTTCATTATCTCTTGCTTAACTATGCAATAAAGTTGCCTTCAGTTTAGCTATCCATCAAAATTATCCCAACTGACTCTGTACCATCATTTTGTTCCCATCATATATCTGCTCTTGGTCCCTCAGCTATATGGTAAGCCGTATTGTAGAAAATCTTTAGCATCATATCTATGTTAGTTGAATGTTCTAATGCTTATTAGGTGTATCATTAATATTATGCTAACATTGAGGGGCATAATCAAACGTTGCCGGCGATCTATTTTGGCGGCGGCGCAACAGGTGATCAGAACCGTATTATCGAAAAAGATGTCCGGCCATCTTTTTTTTCGATAATACGGTTTAGCCCGGCTAAATGCCAGAGTTCGCCGGATTTGAGATGGCTGGTTGTGTTTTTCAGCGATAATGGAAAGAAATGCCGGCGATCTCAAACCCGGCGAAATCCAAGGCATTTGGTCATGGGAGGAGCCAGCATTTGTAGTGCACTGGTCCCCTTGACATGCCAGGACACCAACCGGGCACCCTAGGGGGCACTTTTAAAACTTAAAAAAATATATAGAAATAGCTCCCAGGTGCATACCTCCCTTCCCTTGTGTGCTGAGCCCCCCAAATCCCCCCCAAAACCCACTGCCCACAACTGTACACCATTACCATAGCCCTTATGGGTGAAGGGGGGCACCTAAATGTGAGTAGAGTGGGTTTTGGGGGGGTTTGGAGGGCTCTACATTAACCACTGATGAACGACGCTTTTTTTTCCATTATCCGCGAAAGCCAGCCATCTGGTAGCCACGCCCTTGCCCGCCCATATCCGCCCATGTACCGCCTTCACTACGCCGCCGACATGCCCCCTTGAACTTTCGCCGGTGCCGCGACGGGAAAGCGGCGATGGTGTCAAAAAAAGCAGCTTTCGATTATACTGATTTCGCCACTTTTGCGAGATCGCCAGCCATCTCCCGATTTATGTCGGAAGATGGCCGGCAATCACTTTCGAAAATAAGCATGATTGTATTATAATTCTGGTATTTGCTGTTAAATGTGTATATTTTTTATACTGTTTCACGTAGTTCAATTATTAGGTTTCAATTTACTGTTTTCAAGTTTACCTCATTTATTGTATTTAGGTTTATTGTTGGTTATTTTACTATTGTTACGCTGTTAACAAAATTGTAACATTTATGTTAAACTGTACCTGCTGTACACCACATAGGGGGAATCTCTTCATAAATTGAACATGAATCTCTTCATTTTCAATTGTGAAGCGTTGCGTACGACTGGTAGCGCTGTAGAAATGATTTGTAGTAGTAGTAGTAGTAGTAGTAGTAGTAGTAACGGTGGTTAAGAAATCCCAATAAAGAAATAAATAAACTTCCAGGAGTCACAAAGTACCTAGATATTCAATTCCAGTACTCAGAAAAAGTCCAGGACTCAATGTTTGGGTCCAAATCAGATCGTGACAGTCAATGTTTATAAAACGGCTGACCTCCACTAGTTTCATGGCTCCATTTTTCATAGTTTTGTGTATATATAGTTTCAATAATAATGTCTCACACATCACATTAATATCGTAGGTTTATTCACATTCACTTTTTTTGCGTGTTTATTTTTATTTATAGATTTGATCGCAACCATATTTCTTCATTAGTCAACACACTTTTTTCTAGCTTGGTATGTCTAGCTTGTTCGTTTTTCCTTAATTAGCTTCATTCACCGTTAAACTGAAGTACATCCATTAGATAGTTCTTGGTCTACTTAGCAGCTTAACAGCAGGAATGCATTTTGCTCGTTTATATTACATTCAATTACATCACTTTTTATTTTAAATATATATTTTTCTTTTCAAATTTAAGTAGAATCTTGTCCATAGATTCTAATAAACAAATCTTAGCTTATCAATTCATCACTTAATAATTAGATATCTCCGACATTCTACTCTATTCAATATCATTCACTCATCATGTTCATTAGCATTCATCGAATGGTGGTCAAAATTACCTCTTAGTTCCAAATAATGACAGCGTTGATTTTAATTTCAAATCATGGTTACTTTATCCGTCAACTTTTGCCTATTAAATATATAATCGGTACTGTTTATGTAACGCAGTTTTTTATTTGCTAATCATACAAGCCGAGTGCTGTAGCATATTCCATTCTTTCACAAACATTGCACAATTAGGTAAGTTTAGCGCTATCTCATTTCCGTTCTTAATTAGCTGTCATTATTTGAAAATCAGACGTTAGCTTTTTCCCTCCATTTTTTTGAAAAACGTCATTTCCCTTATTTCATCTATTTAAGAGGCACTGTCACTACCGCCATTTTTCATAGCATTTTATAATTGCAAACGTCTCTTTGGAGAGGAGGTAAGCACTAAGAATTAGAATATTTTTCGCGTTCCATAGTATTTAACTATCACACACACAATCTATTGATTTTGTTCATAGATCCCCGATAGTTTGACACAGACATTGCCTTTGGAGATTTAGGGTTCAAATGGGTGAAGATATACAAATTAATATAGCGGCACTCATTTAGTAGAGGTTTTGAAAAATCTTCACCGAGAATAGATATCGTTTCAACAGATATCTTAGTGCCCATCACATCTGTAATTGTCATTATGTTTATTTCGTCCATTTTACAAAATCATGCCATTTCATTATCTGATAAGCACACATAAAAAACTTTTTTAGACTGATCTCACCACAAGCTTTTGCTTAATGTTCACGCACTTCACCCCATTTATTTTTCTGGTTATTATTTTTTCCATCTCCCTCTTTCCTCTCTTTTGCAGTATAACAAGCCTGTTCCAATTTTTTGAAGAGAGGAGGTAAGCCTGCTTTGTTTCTCCACATTTGATTCATCACATCACGAACATACCTTCACATAGAGTCTTCATTCTTTAAAAAGTTTTTTACACACATACACTTTATTATATTCAGTTTTGAGTATAGAGTTAGCATTATTTTTTGTAATTATTTAACTTCCTTCATTTAGCGCCTAGTTTGATATTTGCGTTATCATATATGCACCATCCTTCAGGTATATTATATCACAATAAATACCTTTTTTCACTGTTCTATCCAGCATCATTCCATATGATTGATTTCACATACAAATCTTGTTTTTCTGCATCTCATTAATCGTTTTTGTATTTCATGTTTATTTCCATCATTACATAGACCCAAGAGAGTTCTGTTTCACCATTTTCCTTGGAGTACACTTTTCACGTCACACTCTCTGAGGTATTTTATAATTTATTTATTTCATTCTTAACTACAAAATGAGTCATGTACTATTTTCCATCGTGTATGGCTAACTCACCATATTTATGTGCTAATCAGTAGTAATTTAAGTTTTTAGCGATAAATATATAAGATTTTGTTCAGGGTTATTGATTATTTAAGACTAATATATGTTTATTACAAATGCACGAATATTCTTATATTCATTTAGTTTAGATTTCTTAATTACCTACATATTTTTAAATTACATATATATCACACATTTTTTAATTTTCTTTCATTTTTCGTTTTAATTTGTACATAGACACAATGTTCATTTTTAATACAGATTTATGTATCATCCATTACATAATCCATGCGTTCCAATAATTTATATTTGGCAAAACATTTTTTTATATATTTCTCACATATGTTTTACTTTTAAAACTCAAAGTCATGTTTTTAGATCTAGTTGTTGACAATTTTATGCTTATTTACGATGCATATTAAGCTATTGACTGTCACCTGTCATTTTATTTATCACATTATGTCCATGATATATTTGTAACAAATTGCTTTATTTGTTCTATTGTTTTACTTAGGTTTTAAAGACCCCTGAGGCAGGCCTTTGGGCCGAAACATGGCCGTGTCGGGTCACTTTTTATGTGAATTACGTCAATTTGTATGTGAATAAACACATTATTTGGTATCCTCATTCATTCTCCTCACTTTTTTGCTTCATATCTCACGGTTTCATGAGGGTTTTTACCTCCTTTTTGTTTTATCTCCACTGGCTGAATACATTTTTAAGTGTTGTGCTAATGTTTAGTTTCTGTTGAATTTAACCTATTCATATAAATATTTATATGAATTTGGAATACCTTTGTTTTTCTTCATAGTAACATGGAGGGGCATAATCGAACGTCGCCGGTGAAATAGGTTGCCAGTGATCTATTTTGGCGGCGACGTAAAGAGCTGGCCAGAACCGTATTATCAAAAAAGATGGCCAGCCATCTTTTCTTTCATTAATACGGTTTAGCCCGGCCAAATGCCAGAGTTCGCTGGGTTTGAGATGGCTGGTTTTGTTTTTCAGCGATAATGGAAACTAAAAGCGGCCATCTCATCTGCTCCAGCCTGTTCCAGCTTGTTCTAGTCCATCTGTCCCAGCTTGTTCCAGTCCTGCTGTTCCGCTCTCTTCTCCTCCAGCCTGTTCCAGTCAGTCTGTTCCAACTTGTTCCAGTCCGTCTGTCCCAGCTTGTTCCAGTCCTGCTGCTCCACTCTCTTCTGTTGCAGCTTGTTCCAGTCCTACTGTTCCGCTCTCTTCTGCTCCAGCTTGTTCCAGTCCGTCTGTTCCAGCTTATTCCAATCCGTCTGTTCTGTTCCAGCTTGCTCCAGTCCTGCTGCTCCGCTCTCACCTGTTCCAGCTTGTTCCAGCTTGTACCTCTGCATTGTTGACTGTAGCCATACTGTTCCAATTTGTTGAATATAACCATACTGCTAAAGTACCTCAGTCATTTATGGCCCCTATACACATTCTCTTCCTAGCCCTAGCCCTTCCTAATCTTTTCTCTCACCCCCTACCTCTCTCCACTACAGGAACTCACTGCCCATCCATCGACTTCATCACCTCACCTTCTCTCCTACCCTCTTCCTCCCTCTTAGCTTTTAATCTTCATCGCTTTCTTCCCTCCATTTTGCCTTCCCCATTCCACCTAAATACCTCTCGCCTTCGTGGCCACACCTCTCCTCCGCTCTCTTTTAATCCTTCTCTTACTCTAAGCCGGTGTCATCAATCCCAATCCTGGCCCTCCTCACCAACTATTATCCCAACACTACAGATCTCACCGCGACCTCTCTAACCTCATCCCTATTCCTCTACTCCCCTCCTCTTCTCTGCCCTTCTCTTGCGCCCTAAGGAATGCCCTCTCTATCTGCAACAAACTCCCCTATATCCATGACCTCTTTATCTCGCGTCACCTCCATCTGCTCGCCATAACAGAAACCTGGCTCTGCCCCAATGACTCTGCTTCAGTCGCAGCCCTCTGCCATGGCGGTTATCTTTTTTCACATACTCCTCGCCCTGCTGGTCGCGGGGGCAGTGTTGGATTACTTCTCTCTCCCTCCTCCAGATTTCAACCCCTTCTTCCACCTCAATCTCACTGTTTTTCCTCCTTTGAAGTCCACCCTATCCGCCTTTTCTCTCCTCTGCCTCTTCGAATAGCGATCATTTATCGTTCCCCTGATAAGTACCTTTCATCCTTTCTCAGTGACTTTGATGCTTGGCTTGCCTTCTTCCATGATCCTTCCTCCCCCTGTCTCATCCTTGGTGACTTTAATATTCCTGCTAATGATCCTTCTAACTCTTATATTTCCAAGTTACTCACTTTAACATCCTCCTTTAATCTCCAACTATGCTCCACCTCCCCCACTCATCAAAATGGTCACTGTCCTTCTCCTCCAACTGTTCACCCTCTAGTTTCCTTGCCTCTGATCTTCCCCTCTCTGATCACCATCTTATAACTTTCACACTTAAATCTCCTCCCTCCCAGTCCCGTCCTATCTTATCTAATTTATCTAGGAATCTTCATGATATTGACCCTTCATCTCTATCCTCCCATGTTTCAAACCTCCTCTCTACTGTGACACCATCCACATCTGTCAACAAGGCTATTTCTTCTTACAACAATATTCTATCCTCTGCCTTAGACACTCTTGCACCTTTGATGACCCGCCCTATAAGGCGTACAAAACCCCAACTTTGGCTGACTTCTAATATCCGCTACCTATGTTCCTGTACCCGCTCTGCCGAATGCCTCTGGCGGAAATCTTGGGCCTTTGCTGATTTCTTACACTTTAAGTTCATGCTGACCTCCTTCCAATCTGCTCTTTTACGCACCAAACAGGATTATTATATCCAACTGACTAACTCTCTTGGCTCTAACCCTCGACTTCTCTTCACCACATTGAACTTTCTCCTCAAGGTGCCCCCTCCCCCAACTCCCCCTTCATTATCTCCTCAGACCCTTGCTGAATTCTTTCATGACAAGGTTCAAAAGATAAACCTTGAATTTTCTACCTCGCCACCTCTCCCTCCACTAGTCCATTCCCCTCTCTCTCCTTCCCCTCATTCCTTTTCCTCCTTTCCTGAAGTTACTATTGAGGAAACTACATTTCTCCTTTCTTCCTCAAAATGCACCACCTGTTCCTCTGATCCCATTCCCGCCCACCTTCTTAATGCCATCTCTCCTGCTCTTATTCCTTTTATCTGTCACATTCTCAACCTCTCACTTTCCACTGCGACTGTCCCTACTGCCTTTAAACATGCTGTGGTCACACTTCTCCTTAAGAAGCCTTCACTCGACCCTACTTGTCCCTCTAATTACCGACCCATCTCCCTCCTCCCTTTTCTCTCCAAATTACTTGAACGTGCTGTTCACCACCGCTGCCTTGATTTTCTCTCCTCACATGCTATTCTTGACCCACTGCAATCTGGTTTTCGCCCTCTCCACTCAACCAAAACTACGCTTACTAAAGTCTCCAATGACCTATTACTGGCTAAATCCAGAGGTCTCTATTCCATCCTCATTCTTCTTGATCTTTCCGCCGCTTTTGACACTGTCGATCACAGCATACTCCTCGATACCCCGTCCTCACTTGGATTCCAGGGCTCTGTCCTTTCCTGGTTCTCTTCCTACCTCTCCCTCCGCACCATCAGTGTTCACTCTAGTGGATCCTCTTCTACTTCTATCCCTCTGCCTGTCGGCGTACCGCAGGGTTTTATTTATTTATTTATTTATTGCATTTGTACCTCACATTATCCCACCTTTTTGCAGGCTCAATGTGGCTTACAGAGTTAGGTTATGATAGAGTCAGTACATGATTTAAATACAGTTGATCATAAGCTGAGGTAACAGAGGATATAGATGGGCGGATGTTGGATAGGTTGTGTGAGAAGTGTTTTAGGTTTGCTTGGGTGGTTTGGGGGATGATTTGTATCATTGAGGGTGACTTTTGTAAGCTTTGTTAAAGAGGTGCGTTTTCAGAGCTTTGCGGAAGCTTGTTAGATTGTTCATGGTTTTCAGGGCCTTGGGTAACGTATTCCAAAACTGTGTGCTTTTGTATGCAAAGGTCGTAGCGTAAGACTGTTTGTACTTCACTCCTTTGGGTTCTGTTCTTAGTCTTCTACTCTTGTCTATCTACACTTCTTCCCTTGGTTCATTAATCTCATCTCATGGCATTCTCTACCATCTCTATGCTGATGACTCCCAAATCTACCTTTCTACCCCTGATATCTCACCTTGCATCCAAACCAAAGTTTCAGCGTGCTTGTCTGACATTGCTGTCTGGATGTCTCAACGCCACCTGAAATTAAACATGACCAAAACCGAGCTTCTCATTTTTCCCCCCAAACCCACCTCCCTGCTCCCCCCGTTTTCTATTTCTGTTGATGGCTCTTTCATTCTCCCTGTCTCTTCAGCTCGTAACCTTGGGGTCATCTTTGACTCCTCTCTCTCCTTCTCTACTCATATCTAGCAGATTGCCAAGACCTGTCGTTTCTTTCTTTACAACATCCGTAAAATCCACCCCTTTCTTTCCGAGCACTCTACCAGAACCCTCATCCACACCCTTGTCACCTCTCGTTTAGACTACTGCAATCTGCTTCTTGCTGGCCTCCCACCTAGTCACCTCTCCCCTCTCCAGTTGGTTCAAAACTCTGCTGCCCGTCTTGTCTTCCGCCAGGGTCGCTTTACTCATACTACCCCTCTCCTCAGGTCGCTTTACTGACTCCCTATCCGTTTTCGCATCCTATTCAAACTTCTTCTACTAACCTATAAATGTACTCACTCTGCTGCTTCCCAGTATCTCTCCACACTCGTCCTTCCCTACACCCCTTCCCGTGCACTCTGTTCCATGGATAAATCCTTCTTATCTGTTCCCTTCTCCACTACTGCCAACTCCAGACTTCGCTCCTTCTGTCTCGCTGCACCCTACACCTGGAATAGAGTTCCTGAGCCCCTATGTCTTGCCCCATCCTTGACCATCTTTAAATCTAGATTGAAAGCCCACCTCTTTAACATTGCTTTTGACTTGTAGCCACTTGTAACCACTCGCCTCCACCTACCCTCCTCTCCTCTTTCCTCTACATATTAATTGATTTGCTTGCTTTATTTTTTGTCTATTAGATTGTAAGCTCTTTGAGCAGGGACTGTCTTTCTTCTATGTTAGTGCAGCGCTGCGTACGCTTTGTAGCGCTATAAAAATGCTACATAGTAGTAGTAGTAGTAATCTCAACCCCGGCTAAATCCAAGGCATTTGCTCGTGGGAGGAGCCAGCATTTGTAGTGCACTGGTCCCCCTGACATGCCAGGACACCAACCGGACACCCTAGGGGACACATAAACATTTAAAAAATATATAGAAATAGCTCCCAGGTGCATACCTCCCTTACCTTGGGTGCTGAGCCCCCCAAATCCACCCCCAAAACCCACTCCCCACAACTCTACACCATTACCATAGCCCTTATGGGTGAAGGGGGCACCTACATGTTGGTACAGTGGGGGGGTTTGGAGGGCTCTACATTAACCACCACAAGTGGAACAGGTGGGGGGGGGATGGGCCTGGGTCCGCATGCCTGAAGTCCACTGCTACCAACAAAAACTGTTCCAAGGACCTGCATACTGCTGTCAGGGAGCTGGGTATGACATTTGAGGCTGGCATACAGGCTGGCAAAAAAGGTTTTTATTTTTATTTTTTTAGTGTGGGAGAGGGTTGGTGACCACTGGGGGAGTACGGGGAGGTCATCCCCCATTCCCTCTAGTGGTCATCTGGTCAATTGGGGCACCTTTTTGAGGCTTGATCGTGAAAATAAAAGGACCAAGTAAACCCGGCGAAATACTGATGAACGCCGCTTTATTTTTTCCCATTATCCGCGAAAGCTGGCCATCTGGTAGCCACACCCATGCCCACCCATGTCCCGCCTTCACTACGCCACTGACACGTCCCCTTGAACATTCGTCGGCCCGGCGACGGGAAAGCGGTGATGGTGTCAAAAAAGCAGCTTTCGATTATACCGATTTTGCCGCTTTTGCGAGATCGCCGGCCATCTCCCGATTTATGCCAGTGATCACTTTCGAAAATAAGCCTGATAGTAACATAGTAGGTGACGGCAGAAAAAGACCTGCACGGTCCATCTAGTCTGCCCAACAATTTAAACTCATATGTGTTACTTTATGTGTATACCTGACCTTGATTTGCTTCTGCCATTTTCAGGGCACAGACCGTAGAAGTCTGCCCAGAACAAGCCCACCTCCCAACCACCAGCCCCGCCTCCCCCCACCTGCTCTGCCACCCAATCTTGGCTAAGCTTCTGAGGATCCATTCCTTCTGAACAGGATTCCTTTATGTTTATCCCACGCATTTTTGAATTCTGTTACCGTTTTCATCTCCACCACCTCCCGCGGGAGAGCATTCCAAGCATCCACCACCCTCTCCATGAAAAAATACTTCCTGACATTTTTCTTGAGTCTGCCCCCCTTCAATCTCATTTCATGTCCTCTCGTTTTACCACCTTCCCATCTCCGGAAAAGGTTCGTTTGCGGATTTATACCTTTCAAATATTTGAACGTCTGTATCATATCACCCCTGTTTCTCCTCTGCTCCAGGGTAGACATGTTCAGGTGCGCAAGCCTCTCCTCATACGTCTTGTAACACAAATCCCATACCATTTCCATAGCTTTTCTTTGCACTGCTTCAATTCTTTTTACATCCTTATCAAGATACGGCCTCCAAAACTGAACACAATACTCCAGGTGTGGCCTCACCAACAACTTGTACAGGGGCATCAACACCTTTTTTCTTCTGCTGGTCACACCTCTCTCTATACATCCTAGCAACCTTCTAGCTACGGCCACCGCCTTGTCACACTGTTTCATCGCCTTCAAATCCTCAGATACTATCACCCCAAGATCCCTCTCCCCGTCCGTACATAGACTCTCCCCGCTTAACACATACGTCTCCCGTGGATTTCTACACCCTAAGTGCATCACTTTGCATTTCTTCTTTGCCAAACCTTAGACCATTCTTCTAGCTTCCGTAGGTCCTTTTTCATGTTTTCTACTCCCTCCTGGGTGTCCACTCTGTTACAAATTTTAGAATCATCCGCAAAAAGGCAAACTTTACCTTCTAACCCTTCGGCAATGTCACTCACAAATATATTGAACAGAATCGGCCCCAAGTTAGATTCATATATTAATGAGGAGATTTTAAAAAGTACCATTAAAGAAACTAAATAAATCCTGATTCAGTCAGTAGCAGTCAATATTTTATTTATTTATTGCAGTTGTATTCCACATTTTTCCACCTTATGGTATGTTCAATGTGGCTTACATGGAAGAAAGTGGACGGTTACAAGATATTAAACAGGTTAACAATTCGGATAAAACAATGCGAGCCTAAGGGGTTGTTTCTCGGGGAGACAGGGGTTGGGTTACTTCCTAAGAGATTCAGAGGGATTGTAGGACTATTGTTGAAACATTACAGACATGAGATGAGTGGGAACAACACATGAGTATGGCAGAATCATTACTCAGTCAGGATACAGATCTGGTGAATAGGGTGCATGGTGCATAAGGTATTGGGGTATGAGTCTTTGGGGGGGGGGGTGTATTTTGAGTTCAGTATGGGTTGGTCGTAAAGCTTGATCCTTGTTTGTTCAAATTGTCGACTATGTGGGTAGTGTAGGATTGGTCCGTTGGATGGTTAGGTTGGCTCTTTAAACACTGACTATTGTCAGCTAAATTAGCCTGAATACTCAGGTCTCATACTCGCAGTGTTAGGCTTGTCTTTTGGGCAGTCGGTCATACATGCCTGCTTAGCTATACAGGCCAGCAAGTAATATCACCGAGCCTGCATAACTATAAGCTCCTCCTATATGGCTCTATGTAATGTATAATTGTCTTTTTTTATATTGTCTGACAATGTCACATCAGTTTTCTTCCAGAGAACTATTTCAACTTCCTGGCCTTCATTTACGCCATTGAGGAAATTAACCATAGCTCTAAGCTCTTACCCAACCTCACTCTGGGGTTCATTGTACATGAGTCTTACACCAATCCCAAAATAACACTTCAGGCTGCCATGAAAATATTTTCAGGAATGGATACCTGGATCCCTAATTACAGCTGTGAAACATCTGGTGCATTGGCTGCAATCATTGAAGGTCTTCCAGCGGAGGAATCAATTCAGATGTCCAATATATTCAGTATATACCACTACCCGCAGGTGAGGGGGGTTGTTGATATTATTTTATACCCTACTGCATAACCCAACCCTACGGAACTTGATCCTTTGTCAAAATGAAGTCAAATTATTATGTGTGGACCGACTTCATTGTTTAGGGATCTGCCTTAGCTATCAGTCTGAGTGCAAGGTGGCTGATATAACTAATGGATGGTGTCTCCATGCTCATGTTCAGATATAGACTATTCTAACTGCTCAGCTTTCTTCACGTTTTGGATCTGTATTGCAACTGAGCTTTCCTACTTTTAGACATGTGTTGCGAGCCCCTATGCTACCGCCTATACTACTACTACTACTTAACATTTCTAAAGTGCTACTAGGGTTACGCAGTACTGTACAATTTAACATAGAGGGACAGTCCCTGCTCAAGGAGTTTACAATCTAAAAGACAAGTGAACAGTCAGTCCGATAGGGGCAGTCAAATTGGGGCAGTCTGGATTTACTGAACGGTAAGAGTTAGGTGCCGAATGCAGCATTGAAGAGGTGGGCTTTAAGCAAAGACTTGAAGATGGGCAGGGAGGGGGCTTGGCGTAAGGGCTCAGGAAGGTTGTTCCAAGCATAGGGTGAGGCGAGGCAGAATGAGTGGAGCCTGAAGTTGGCGGTGGTGGAGAAGGGTACTGAGAGGAGGGATTTGTCCAGTGAACGGAGGTTTCGAGTGGGAACGTAAGGGAAGATGAGGGTAGAAAGGTAGTGAGGGGCGGCAGACTGAGTGCATTTGTAGATAAGAAGGAGAAGCTTGAATTGAATGCGGTATCTGATAGGAAGCCAGTGAAGTGACCTGAGGAGAGGGGTGATATGAGTATATCGGTTCTGGCGGAATATAAGACGTGCAGCAGAGTTCTGAACAGATTGAAGGGGGGATAGATGGCTAAGTGGGAGGCCGGTGAGGAGTAAGTTGCAGTAGTCAAGGCGAGAGGTAATGAGAGCGTGGACGAGAGTTCGGGTGGTGTGTTCAGAGAGGAAAGGGCGAATTTTGCTGATGTTAAAGAGGAAGAAGCAACAGGTCTTGGCTATCTGCTGGATATGCGCAGAGAAGGAGAGGGAGGAGTCAAAGATGACTCCGAGGTTGCGGGCAGATGAGACGGGGAGGATGAGGGTGTTATCAACTGAGATAGAAAGTGGAGGAAGAAGAGAAGTGGGTTTTGGTGGAAAGACAATGAGCTCGGTCTTGGACATGTTCAGTTTCAGGTGGCGGTTGGACATCCAGGCAGCAATGTCGGATAAGCAGGCTGATACCTTTGCCTGAGTCTCCACAGTGATGTCTGGTGTGGAGAGATACAGCTGGGTGTCATCAGCATAAAGATGATACTGGAACCCATGAGATGAGATCAGGGAGCCCAGGGAAGAGGTGTAGATTGAGAAGAGAAGAGGTCCAAGGACAGATCCCTGGGAACACCAACAGATAGTGGGATGGGGGTGGAGGAAGATCCATGAGAGTGAACCCTGAAGGTGCGGTGGGAGAGATAGGAGGAGAACCAGGAGAGGACAGAGCCCTGGAACCCAAATGAGGACAGTGTGGCAAGGAGTAAGTCATGATTGACCGTGTCAAAAGTGGCGGATAGATCGAGGAGGATGAGGATGGAGTAGTGGCCTCTGGATTTGGCAAGGAACAGGTCATTACAGACTTTAGAGAGTGCTGTTTCTGTCGAGTGTAGAGGGCGAAACCGGATTGAATTGGATCAAGGATGGCATGAGAGGAGAGAAAATCAAGGCAGTGGCTGTGAACAGCGCGCTCAAGTATTTTGGAGAGGAAGGGTAGGAGGGAGATGGGGTGGTAGTTGGAGGGACAGGTAGGGTCAAGTGATGGTTTTTTGAGGAGAGGTGTGACTACTGGCGTGCTTGAAGGTGTCAGGGACAGTTGCAGTGGAGAGAGAGAGGTTGAGGATATGACAGATGGAGGGGGTGACAGTATGAGAGATGATGTTAAGTAAGTTGGTGGGGATGGGATCAGAAGAGCAGGTGGTGCATTTCGAGGAGGAAAGAAGGCGAGCGGTTTCCTCCTCGTTGATGTCAGGAAAGGAGGAGAAGGAGGCCTGGGTTGGTTGGTTGAGGGAGAGGGTTGACGGGTGAAGAGGAGGAGATGGCTTGGTAGTGAACTCAAGGTTGATCTTTTGCACCTTGTCGCAGAAGTAATCAGCCAGTGATTGAGGAGAGAGCGAGGGGGGGTGGGAGCGGAGGGCACTTTGAGGAGGGAGTTAAGGGTGGCGAAGAGACGACGGGGGTTGGAGCTGAGAGAATTGGTCAATTGGGTGTAATAGTCCTGTTTGGCAAGGAATAGGGAGGAGTGGAAGGAGGATAGCATGAATTTGTAGTGAAGGAAGTCTGAATGAGTGCGAGATTTCCTCCAGAGGCGTTCAGCAGATCGGGCGCAGGAGCGAAGATAACGGATGCAAGGGGTCAGCCAAGGCTGGGGATTAGTACGCTTTGTGGGACGGGAGGTGGATGGTGCGAGGGTGTCCAGAGCAGAGGAGAGAGTGGTATTGTAAGCGGAGACAGCCTTGTCGACAGACTCGGAGGACATGATGGAGGGGAGGAGATTAGAAATACTAGAGGATAGGGTGGGAGGGTCAATATCCTGGAGATTCCTGGAGGTAGTGGATTAAAGTTGGAAGGGGCTGAGGTGGGGGGGGTGAAGAAGAGTGAAGGTGATTAGGTGATGATCGGAGAGAGGAAGAGCTGAGGCATGGAAATTGGAGGGAGAGCCGGAAGAGGAGAGGACGAGGTCAAGACAATGGCCGTCTCGGTGAGTAGGGGTGGTGGAGCATAGCTGGAGGTTGAAGGAGGATGTTAGAGTGAGGAACTGAGAAGTGTGAGGGTCGGATTGGTCATCAACGTGTATGTTAAAGTCTCCGAGAATACTGTGAGCTCTGCATGCAACTAACCCACAGTCTCTATGGCTTGCCAGCTAGACAGCCTCTTCTACAAGCTCTTAGCTACAGCCTATCCTGCTTGCCCAATCTGGGTCATGTGGCAGCCCGCTGTAAGCTCTTGTCTCTCCACAGCTATTACAGTTCTTTAAGTTTCCTAGAGATATGTGCAGATAATGTCAGAAGCCAGGAACATATAGAAACAGCATCTAAAATCCTTCCTGTCTGTCTTCAGAGCTCTGCCTAGCTGTAGAGCTTGTTTTGCATGAAAAAGGCCAACACCCCTAACAAAAGAGATGAAAAGGCAGAGAGTCAAGTTAAAAAGGTGGAGGGGAAAAATATACCTCAGCCCTGACCACCCCAGGCTGGCTATGGACCAATAGGGAAATCCTTGACCATGTAGGGAAAAACTGTTTTCTGGCTGAGGTCTCTTTCCTTATCAGATGGGAAGGAATGTGAGGAATCTGGCTACTGAAAACAGATCTTTTCAAGAAGGCATACCATAAACATCCATCTTAAATACTAAATAATAACGCTATATACGATCTATACATAACCGATCTTTTACCTCAAGACTGATTGACCTCTTTATTTATTTATTTATTTGTTGCATTTGTATCCCACATTTCCCCACCTCTTTGCAGGCTCAATGTGGCTTACAATACATCATGAATAGTGGAAATAAGAAGAGAATAGATATTTGGTATTACAGAAGGATTTTGGGTTACATGATAGTGATAAAGCATATTAGTGATAAAACAAGAAAACATTATAAGACAGTTCTGGATACATGTGGGAGATTTCACATGTGTTGATCTTTGTGATATGTCTTGTTGAAGAGATGGGTCTTCAGTAGTTTGCGGAACTCATTCGGAACTCATGATCAAGTATTACCACTTCAACCTTATGCTGAATAGGGACTCTCTATAATCGATGACCTAATGTATGCTACAATCCAATTTATTCTCAGAAACTTTCATGCAATAGTATAAATTATTTTTCTTTACCATGTATGTATGCACATGGTATATACATATACCATGATCTGTTTCATATATGCCATGTTCCATGTATGTTACCATGTATGTATGCACCTTAATGCAATACCATTTGTAATTCTGTTACCCGGTAATGGCAACCGCCATAACGGCAAATGTAAGCCACATTGAGCCTGCAGATTGGTGGGGAAATGTGGGATACAAATGCTACAAATAATAATAATAATAATTTACTCTGACTTAGCTCAGAATGTGGTTTACTAATATTAGCTAAAATAATGTAATACATAGAAATACAATGCCATGCCTAGGCAGCTGCCTGGGCACCAACTAAACTAGGTTACTGGACTAATAACATTACAAACTAGGATGCATGTGTATGTATCTGTATATGCAGGTCAAAAACAAGTAATTTGGTATTACTTAGGCAAATGCCTAACTTCCACATAGCTTGATTTTTTTGCAGTTCCCATCAACATATTCATTATAAATGCTTTTAATTATCAATCAAGTAAAAGCTGGAATTCAATTCCAATTCAGATTTGGAGGTTATCAAATTATTTGATCTTCCTTTTTAGTAGATATTTTGAGTCGGTTTAGTAAGTCTATAGTTCTAGATTGTTTTCTAACCAGCTTTGATTTCATGTTACTATGAGCAGGATATAAATGCTGGGAATAGAATAGAATAGAAAATGAAAATCTGAAGGTACCAAAGAATAGTCAGTTAGGAAATAATTTTATACCAAGTCACCAATTAGGTGCCCATTGTTTATAAAGGTATAAAGGTGACTATAACCGTGAGCCCAGGATAAGAGTTAGAGCCTGCACAACTTTAAACCTATTCTATAAAGAAAAGTCAGCAACTAGTTTTCTGTTTAAAATACAAGTATAAATGTCAGAAAATGTAGAAATGCCCATGACTAGGTGCCTATTGTTTATAAAGGTATATAGGCGACTATAACTGGGTGCGTAGGATAAGATGTGGAAAATGACAAAGATGGAGATGCATTAATGATCTTTTTTTAAACAGATCAGTTTCACCTCTCAGAATCTTTTTACGAGTGACACTGTTAAGTTTCCTTATTTTTACCGGACTGTCCCAAGTGAACTACACCTCTGCGCTGGGATAGTCAAGTTGCTGAAACATTTTGGCTGGAGCTGGGTTGGTGTCATTGCCTGTTATGAAGACAAGAGCCTTAGAGCTGTCCAGATCCTGAAAGAAGGGATTGAACAGAATGGAGGCTGCATTGCATTCATAGAAATCTTCCATCGTGACAAGGTCAGGCCAACCGATTTCTCCAAACTGTATGGAAAAATCAATGCGTCGTCAACTAGTGTGATCATTCTCTATTGTAGTAGAGATTATGTCTGGAATCTAGTTATGAAACAAGAAGATTATAATATTATAAATAAAAAAGTCTGGATTACCACATATGAGCGGGAGTTTACCTCGATTTATCCATTGGGCAGTAATGTGAAGAACAACACCTTGGTATTCACAGTCTCAAAGAAGAATATTCCAGGTTTTGCAAAATTTGTCCGTGAGGTGAATTATACCCTGCTTCCAAGTGATCATTATATTTCGTTGTGGTGGACGAGCCTGTGTGACAGCCAGTGCCAAAAGAGCATTAGAAGATCCTGCATCACTAATGAAACGAAAATCCATGCAACACATTGTTACACCAAATACTTGGGAAGCAGCTACAGTGTGTACAATGCCGTGTATGCCCTGGCACACGCACTGCATGACATGGTCACGTCTGGTATTGGAAATGATACCATGTGGAGCGGAGAAAGGAGAGTTCTGGATTATTTCCCCTGGAAGGTAGGATCCTTTGTTAGAGAACCTGATCACTAGAGTGAGGGAGAGGAGGAGGAAGATAAGACAGTGCTGTGGATAAATTAACTCCCAGATTCTATACAGTGCGTCTAGTGTTCCGTGCTGTAATCCAAGCGGATCCTATAACAGCACGTGCAATTTAATTGGCTTAACGAGCCAGTCAGCGTTGTTAACAGCACTTAACAAGCAATAATGAACAGTAATTAACAAAGATTAGAATTTACACACACAAAACGCTAAGCGCATTCTGTAATTCAGAGCACCTAAATTTAAATGCAAACTGGCAAAAAGGGATGTAGTTATGGGCGGGGAAATGGGCGTTTCATAGGCGTTCCAAAACTTACGCGTGGAGTTATCAAATTTGGCCCACTACGCCTAAATCAACATGCTGGGATTTACACCGTGTGTTCATTGGTGTAAATGGATTTGTGTAGTTTTAGGCGCTGGGATTTCAACTGAGCGTATTCCACACCTAAATCTAGGTGCCAATTAGAGAATGCGCTTAAGTGGAAATGTTTTCCACGTGGATCTTTTAGGTGCCATATATAGAATCTCCCACAAAGCAGTAAATTGAATAACTTAGGCACTAGAATTTATGTGTCAGACGTATGCATCAATGATTAGAATATCAGTGTATATGTGCACATATCCGCTTGTAACTGCTAGTAATCTACCTAACTGTGCACATATCTTTAACAGTGCTTAGTTTGCAGGTGGAAATTCACCTGACTGAGCTGTGCTGACTGACTTCCCTGAGATTTTTACTCTTTTGTAAACCACTGTGACTTTTTATTAGCAACTTCGAGATATGTCTTATATGTAGATCTCCTTGCTTCACCAAAGCCACTCCTCTTTTATATGAGCTACATTGGTTACCAATAAGAGATTCTAATTATGTGTTTTCATTCACCAAATCCTGTTTGGTCAAGCCCCATCATATATGAATAATCTTATTGAATTACCCCTTTGTAATGCTGTTTCATCATTTAGAGAATATCTTGGCTTACATTTCTCTATCTGTAAGAATGTGATCTATAAAATGATTCACTCTGCTAATTTCTCCTATCAAGGCACCAACATTTGGAATTCTCTTCCTAAATCAATCAAGTTTACAGATGATTACCTAACTTTTAGAAGTCTTCTAAAAACACAATTCTTCAGTCTGGCCTTTCTGAATACTAAGAACTACTACTACTACTACTATTTAGCATTTATATAGCGCTGCAAAGCATATGCAGCGCTTTCTTAATCTTGTTTCACATCTAGTCCTGCCTAATTATGCTCTCACCTATCCATCCTTAATTATTTGTTTGTCCTCGAGATAGTCTAAATCCCTGGTTACTTACTGCACATGTATTAATTTGCTTCTTGAACTTTCTTACTCATCTATATGTTACAACCTTGCCTTACTCTTCACTACCAATTTTAATGTTCTAGTACATATTGTGTTGTCATTGCAAGTAGTATACCATTCCATACTTTGTATTATTGTTCAAATATTTTTACTGCTCTAATTGCCTACTGCTAATTTTTGATCTATTCTTACTGTACACCACCTTGAGTGAATTCCTTCAAAAAGGCGATAAATAAATCCTAATAAATAAATAAATACAATTTTGGACATCTTCAGATATGTCCTCCAGGATTTTTAATTTTTATGAAAAGATCCTCCTTTTCTTTTATGTGCTTATGACCAACATACCTACCCACATAATGAGAGAAACCACCTCTGGTCTATTAGTCCGTCTGGGCGCATGGGGGTGCTAAAGAGAGAGAAAGGCATTGCTGAACTCCTCTCTATTTCCCTACTGGTTGAATCTGCCAAAGGAATTTTGTTTGTGCAACACAACTTTAAACATAAGTCATGCAAAGATATCTCAGAAACTTTATGTGCAATTAATTATTACCTGTGTAAGTGGGCCATTTGGAAATTGTCTTATTGCATGCACCTAATATTTTTTATGCATATCCTTGGCATGCATAATTCAACAATGTTAGACAGATGCATTCTGAGGGCCAGAGTTAGGATGTGATTTGAAACAAAGCATGTTGTATTAGATGGAAGAGTGCCTATAGGAAAAGCAGCTGCAAACTTCTGTGGGTATTTTTTTAATTTGGTGAATTTTAAAGCTAATGTCCGCAGGCAGAAAGAGTCCGCGGACTTTGCAGCTATACAGTCAGTATGAAAATTATTCTTCAGATTAAATTAAAACAAGAAAATTGTTTTGCTTTTATGTATGCTTAAAATGACACAGGTAACCTGGAAGTATTGAACATTTACCCTTCATTCTTTAGCTTCATCGTTATCTGAAGAGTGTTCACTTTAAGAATGGTCTTGGTGAAGAGATTTCTTTTGATGAAAATGGAGACCTCACCACTGGATACGATATCATCAATATTGTCTATCTACCCAATGGGATAAAGAGGAATGAAATTGTTGGTAGTTATTACCCTTATGCTTCTCCGGGACAGGATTTCACCATTGATGAGAAGGTGATCGTGTGGGACAGTGACTTCACCCAGGTCAGAATTAAGTAACACTAGAGCATGATGGAATGTGCTGAGTCACGTTACAATGAGTTAGACTTACGATGTGATTGGCTGACATACTATGAGGTCAGTATTCAAAAGATTTGTCCAGATTTGTCCTGAGCTTCATATACAAGTTCTCCATCCTCTGCTCAGTTAAATTTTGCTTGGTCTGAGCAAAATTTACCCATTGCCAAATAGACTGAGAGGTATAGTTATCAACATCAGCTACTTTTATGTCATGTTATTATATCACTAACTCATGCTGTTTTAGCTCAGGTCCCATTTTATGCAAGGAGACCTAGTTACTAATAACTGAAGTTAACAGAAAAATAACACATCTTAACTGTAGCCCATGATAATAACTTCCCCCTTTAAGTAAACAAATGGAAATCACTGCTATAGGTGTAGAATAATCAAACCATTGTGACGTCACTGATGAGGTTGGCTCTTATTTGTAATCCGTTGGGTTGGTCGTGAGCCCTTGGGCCCTGGCCGAGGCCAGCAGGGCGCCGACCCAGGCCAAGGGGAGACCGACCCACCACCGCACACCCCAGCTACACAATACCCCTTAAGCTACCCCTCCCCACAGTCCCTCAGGAAGAAGGGAAATAGGCATACAGGCGGGCCTCGCGGCCGAACCGGAACCCACGCACACAGAGCCACTCGTGCGAGCCTCACGGCTGAACTGGAACCCAATCACACACACAGGGAGGGGTGAAAGATCCCAGAGGGCTCCAAGATGCCAGACACGCGCTGAACACCAGCAATAGGGCAGAGGGGGAAACAAAGGACCAGAGCGGGCCACGCCCACCCAGGGGACTAGCGCAGGACAGGGGAACTAACACAGCAACCCACCCCCCCCCCCCACCAGGGTAGGAGCCCCAGGCAGAAGCCAGAGAGACCAGACACAAAAGGAAGGCAGAAAGCCTTTGCCTCAAACCCACTGTAGACAGAGGCACACAGAACACAAAGGGTTAAGCTTGTAGAGCCAGCAGAGAGAGAGTGCCATAAATCAACAAACAATCAGAGAGAACGCTTCCCCTCCCGAGAGCGGGGCCCATCCAACAAACACACTGGCAGAGGCAGGAATACAATACACACAGTACACAAAGGGTTAAACTCACTGAGCCAGCAGGCCAGGACACTGGGAAGAGAAATCCTTAAAACAAACAAAGGAGAACCAGTGTTGCCAGGTGGGCGGTTTTACCGCCCAATTGGGCGGTTTTCCGCGACCCACCGCGGGAAATTTTTGCCCGCGGCGGGTTGCGGTTTTTTGGGCTGCTTCTTGGGCTTCAGGGTGGTTTTTTGGGCGGCTTTTTCGGCCGCGGGGGCGGGGTTATTGACGTTTTGGGCGGGGTTATTGACGTTTTGGGCGGGGTTAGTGATGTTTTGGGCGGGGCCGATGACGGGGGAGGCGGGGCTGATTACGGGGGAGGCGGGGCCGATGACGGGGGAGGCGGGGGTTGATGACGGCGGGGGCGGGGTGATGACGCGGGGGTGGGGGTGTCAGGGGCGGGGTTTGAGTTTGGGCGGGTTTTGGGCTGTTTTTAGGCTGGATTGGGTGGGGAAAAAATTTTCCACCTGGCAACAGTGAGGAGAACGCTCTCACTCAGCCCAGAGCCCCAGAGGCTGAGCAATGCCCAGCCCCCACTAAACAAACGAGCAGCTGACCCTGATTACAGAGCTACGTGCACACACACACACAGCAGCAGCTAACCCAGAGGGAAGGAAAAGAATACTCTAATACAACACAGATCCCTGTCAGAACCTAGAGCACGTTCTGAGAGAAAACTATCAGGCTTTCCTGTCACCACCAAGTAACGCAAAAGCAGAGAAACTCTTCAGCTGCAGGCTAAAGTACTATCCCCTGACGTCAGCACAAACACTGGCAGCCAATCAGAAGAGACGTCCCCCCCTCCCCCTCAGCCAAACCGGCAGAATCATAACATTATTGGTGGAATGAGGCATTATGATGTCACAATCTCAACTCTGAAACTCTTCACACTGAGCGGGGGAAGTTATTAACATGGGCTACCATTAAGATGGGTTATTCTATGAGTAACTCATGCTGTTTTGGTCCCATTTTATGCAATAATACCTAGTTATTAATAACAGGGATTAACAGTACAATGTTATAGAGCTTGCCGAATGCTGTGATAATGATCCTCCCCTCCGCCTGAGGGTCCTCGGGATCTCCCCTTCACCCTTGCTGCCCAACCTCCTGGTTCACTGCAGTCCACAGGGCAGGGCTCAATGAAATCAACTTCAAAGTAAACTTAACAAGTTCTTTATTTTGCTTGGGATCCAACAGTCCAGCAGTGCAAAAAGACACAATACTTGAATCAACAAAAAACCTCACAATTCCCCCTGTTGCTCCTCTCAGGGGTAAAAACACAGCAAGAACAAAAAAACAACTTTTAACTCCCAGGCTTCCAGCACCCAGCTGGGCTCCTTTTAGATAGTTTTATAGCCCTGGGTCTTCTTTCTCCCCCCCTCTCCCTTGGGAGGGGGCACAATACTGCAAGCAGTTCCACAAAAACAAACAAACACAGTTCTTGAGGCTTCAGCACACAGCTCAACCCCCTTCAGCTTCTTTTAGGCTTCTTAGCCACAGTTCACACTCCACTTTCTTCCTGCTGGGCTCAGCCCACTCCGAGAAAACCTCTCATCCCTCTTCAACCAGAACTCTTTAAACTCAAAGTTCATTCACAGCCTGAGCTCTGGAAAATGAAAAGGCCCCACCCATCTGGGTCACTCTCTCTAAGCACTGACCCATCCTCCCACATGACCTTTCCTCTTTCCTCTCTTAGCCCAGTTACCATACCAGGAAGTTACCTGGTCCCTTATATTGTTACCTAAGGAGTGAGCCCAGGCTGAGAGGTCCATAGGCTCTTCCTCGCTCTCCTCTCTTTCTCTCTGCCCAGCTTCTTGATACTCCATGGGCTCCCCGTTCCACCCACTTTGCAGCTGTTCCTCTTTCCCTTGATTACCCTGCAGGGGCACCACCCTTTCCTTGTTAGAGTTCTTCCCCTGTTCCTGCTGGGGAAGGTAATCTCTGTACCAGGCTTTGTCCCGAGGTTGCTGGGAAATGTAGTCTCTTCCTCTCCTCCATTTTATAGGGGTCACGAACCTTTCTCTGCTCTCTCTCGGGGGATGCTGGGTAATGTAGTCTTTTTCCCTCCACCCTTTTCTAGGGAGCATTACTACTTCTCTCGCTCTCTGGGGATGGAATGGAGGCAAGGCTCTGTTCTGCCTATGTCTGCTCGTGAGCCGCCTCCCTTCTTCCTCTTCCACTTCCATCTTATCTACCCCCAGGTCCTCTCCTTCACAATGCTCAAAGTCAAGCGAGAAATGCATGGTACATAAGTACATAAGTATTGACACACTGGGACAGACCAAAGGTCCATCAAGCCCAGCATCCTGTTTCCAACAATGGCCAATCCAGGTTACAAATACCTGGCAAGATCCCGAAAAAGTTCAATACATTTTATGCTGCTTATCCTAGAAATAGCAGTGGATCTTCCCTAAGTCAATTTAATAATGGTCTATGGACTCTTCCTTTATTTTATTTATTTATTTATTGCATTTGTATCCCACATTTTCCCACCTTTTTGCGGGCTCAGTGTGGCTTACAATAGGATATGAATAATAGAAATACATTTGTTACAATTTGGTTATGGATTACATTGTGCAGAGTTGTGCGAGACATTCGAATATCAATTAGGAATATGACAATGGGACATCAACATAGAAATATTGGAAGGAGACAATGGGAAGCTAAAGGGCAGTGTTAGACAAAGACATATGGTGTACATAGTTCCGTGGATAAGTGTATGATTGACTGGATTGCGGGATGAGGGATCAGAAGTGGATGTATGTTGCATTGATGAACAGTGAGTATGGACTCTATGTGTTTTGGCTCTTTCCGTAAGTTTGTTCAAACAGGTGAGTCTTCAGTAGTTTACGGAAGGAAGCTTGATCGTTAATCACTCTTAGGTTGCGCGGTAGTGAATTCCAAGCCTGCGTGCTCATGTGGGAGAAGGTTGACGCGTGTAGCGTCTTGTATTTCAGGCCCTTGCAAGTGGGGAAGTGGAAGTTGAGGTGTGTTCGGGATGATCTTTTAGCGTTTCTGGGTGGTAGGTCTATTAAATCAGACATGTACGCTGGGGCTTCGCCGTAAATGATCTTATGGACCAGTGTGCAAACTTTAAAAGTAACGCGTTCCTTAAGTGGAAGCCAATGTAATTTCTCTCGTAGTGGTTTTGCCCTTTCATATCTTGGTTTTCCGAAGATGAGCCTGGCTGCTGTGTTTTGGGCTGTTTGAAGTTTCCTCAGTATTTGTTCTTTGCAGCCCGCGTATAGTGAGTTGCAGTAATCCAGGTGGCTGAGGACGAGGGATTGCACTAGGCTGCGGAAGACGAATCTTGGGAAGAATGGTTTCGAGTGTTAGGTGGCGGTCGATAGTGACTCCAAGGATTTTTAGTGTTTCTGAGACTGGGAGGTTTAGGGTTGATGTGTTTATCGCGTTGAATTCCTTTGTGTTGTATTGGGAGGTGAGTATTAGGCATTGGGTTTTTTCTGCGTTTAATTTCAGGCGGAATGCATCTGCCCATGTGTTCATGATGTGTAGACTTTGATTGATTTCGTTGGAGATTTCTTTGGTGTCTTGTTTGAATGGGATGTACATTGTCACATCATCGGCGTATATATATCGGTTGAGGTTATGGTTTGATAGGAGTTTTGCTAAAGGGATCATCATTAGGTTGAATATAGTTGGTGAGAGAGGTGATCCTTGTGGGACTCCACATTCAGGTGTCCATGCCTTGGACGTGGTTGAATTTGATGTGAGTTGATACGAACGCAGGGTTAGGAACCCCTTGAACCAGTTCAGGACATTTCCTCCTATGCCAAAGTATTCAAGTATGTGTAGTAGGATTCCATGGTCAACCATGTCGAAGGCGCTTGACATGTCAAATTGTAGGAGGAGTATATTGTTGCCAGTTGCAATTATTTGTTTGAATTTGGTCATAAGGGTGACTAATACTGTTTCTGTGCTGTGATTCGAACGGAATCCTGATTGGGCATCATGGAGTATTGAATGTTTGTCTAGGTAGTTTGTGAGTTGTTTAGTTACCATACCTTCAGTTATCTTGGTTATTAGTGGTATGGATGCTATTGGCCTGTAATTGGTTATTTCGCTCGTGTTTTTCTTTGTATCTTTAGGAATTGGGGTGAGTAAGATTTTTCCTTTTTCTTTTGGGAAGAGTCCATTTTGTAGCATGTGGTTTATATGGTTTGTTAGGTCTATTATGAATTGTTGAGGAGCAGATTTCATGAGGCTATTTGGGCATATGTCTAGTTTGCAGTTGGATTTGGCATATCTTTTGAGAGTTTTCGAGATGAGGTCTTCTGACAGTAGTTCAAATTCGGTCCAGGTTCTGTCTGCTGGGTGTGTTCCTTCTTCTGGATCTAGACAGTCTAGAAGAGTGGTGTATTCTGTAGGGCTGGCGGGTATTTTGTGTCGTAATAGTATAATTTTCTCCTTGAAGTATGTCGCAAGGTTGTCAACACTTGGTGTATCTTTGCCGTTGGTTGTAACTGGTGTGGTGTCTAACAGTTTGTTCACGAGGTTGAAGAGTTTATGTGTGTCTTTGTAGTTTGGTCCTATTAATGTTTTGTAGTGTAGTCTTTTTGTCTGTTTTATGGTATATTTGTATTTTCTCCGAAGTAGTTTCCAGTTGTTTCGTGTTTGTTCGTCTCTCTTTTTGTTCCAAGCTCGTTCTAGTCTCCTGACTTGTGTTTTTAGTTTTTTCAGCTCTTTGGTGAACCATGGATTTGCATTTTTCCTGTGTGATGTTCTGGTTTGGACTGGGGCGATTTTGTCTAATGTTGTTGTGCTTATATCGTCCCATTCTTGGAGGAATTGGATGGTGTTAGCGTTTGTAGTCCATTCGTTCTGGTAGATCTGTTGCCAGAATGTTGTGGGGTCTATTTTTCCTTTCGTTGTGTAGGTTGTTCGCTCATGTTTATTGTTCGTGTTTAGTTGTGTTTTTCGCCAGCAAAGAGTGACATTTGCTTTATGGTGGTCTGACCATAATGTAGGTGTCCATGTTGTGTTAGCGAGTATGATAGTTGAGTCCGGTTCGAATCTATTCGTTATGATATCTAGTGTGTGTCCTTTTTCGTGAGTTGGTTGTATGTTAGGTGTTTGCAGATCCCAGAGTTTTAGGAATTCTTTGCATTCTCGTGTACTTGGTAAGGTGTCATCTTCTAGGTGTAAGTTGATGTCGCCTAGTATGAGGATGTTTGAGGCTGATACGCAGGTATTCGAGATGAAATCCATGAGTTGTGTTTGGGCGTCTTGCCATTTTCCTGGTGGCCTGTAGAATAGGATTGTGTTGAGGTGTCCTACTAGGCTTGGATGGTTGATTCTAGTCGATGCAATTTCAAGTTGTGGTGAGGTGGATTCGCCCGTGATTGTGATGGTGAATTCAGGTTTGTATATAAAGCGAATGCTACATACCTGTAGAAGGTATTCTCCGAGGACAGCAGGCTGATTGTTCTCACTGATGGGTGACATCCAAGGCAGCCCCTCCAATCGGAACACTTTCTAGCAAAGTCCTTTGCTAGTCCTCGCGCGCCAATGCGCACCGCGCATGCGCGGCTATCTTCCTGCCCGAACCGGCTCGTGCCGGCCAGTCTCATATGTAGCAAGACAAAGAGAAGGGAAGACACAACTCCAAAGGGGAGGCGGGCAGGTTTGTGAGAACAATCAGCCTGCTGTCCTCGGAGAATACCTTCTACAGGTATGTAGCATTCGCTTTCTCCGAGGACAAGCAGGCTGCTTGTTCTCACTGATGGGGTATCCCTAGCCCCCAGGCTCACTCAAAACAACAACCATGGTCAATTGGGCCTCGCAACGGCGAGGACATAACTGAGATTGACCTAAAAAAATTTACCAACTAACTGAGAGTGCAGCCTGGAACAGAACAAACATGGGCCTAGGGGGGTGGAGTTGGATTCTAAACCCCGAACAGATTCTGAAGCACTGACTGCCCGAACCGACTGTCGCGTCGGGTATCCTGCTGCAGGTAGTAATGAGATGTGAATGTGTGGACAGATGACCACGTCGCAGCTTTGCAAATCTCTTCAATAGTGGCTGACTTCAAGTGGGCTACCGACGCTGCCATGGCTCTAACATATGAGCCGTGACATGACCCTCAAGAGCCAGCCCAGCCTGGGCGTAAGTGAAGGAAATGCAATCTGCTAGCCAATTGGATATGGTGCGTTTTCCCACAGCCACTCCCCTCCTGTTGGGATCAAAAGAAACAAACAATTGGGCGGACTGTCTGTTGGGCTGCGTCCGCTCCAGATAGAAGGCCAATGCTCTCTTGCAGTCCAATGTGTGCAGCTGACGTTCAGCAGGGCAGGAATGAGGACGAGGAAAGAATGTTGGCAAGACAATTGACTGGTTCAGATGGAACTCCGACAAAACCTTTGGCAAGAACTTAGGGTGAGTGCGGAGGACTACTCTGTTATGATGAAATTTGGTGTAAGGGGCCTGGGCTACCAGGGCCTGAAGCTCACTGACTCTACGAGCTGAAGTAACTGCCACCAAGAAAATGACCTTCCAGGTCAAGTACTTCAGATGGCAGGAATTCAGTGGCTCAAAAGGAGGTTTCATCAGCTGGGTGAGAACGACATTGAGATCCCATGACACTGTAGGAGGCTTGACAGGGGGCTTTGACAAAAGCAAACCTCTCATGAAGCGAACAACTAAAGGCTGTCCTGAGATCGGCTTACCTTCCACACGGTAATGGTATGCACTGATTGCACTAAGGTGAACCCTTACAGAATTGGTCTTGAGACCAGACTCAGACAAGTGCAGAAGGTATTCAAGCAGGGTCTGTGTAGGACAAGAGCGAGGATCTAGGGCCTTGCTGTCACACCAGACGGCAAACCTCCTCCACAGAAAGAAGTAACTCCTCTTAGTGGAATCTTTCCTGGAAGCAAGCAAGATGTGGGAGACTCCCTCTGACAGACCCAAAGAGGCAAAGTCTACGCTCTCAACATCCAGGCCGTGAGAGCCAGGGACCGGAGGTTGGGATGCAGAAGCGCCCCTTCGTCCTGTGTGATGAGGGTCGGAAAACACTCCAATCTCCACGGTTCTTCGGAGGACAACTCCAGAAGAAGAGGGAACCAGATCTGACGCGGCCAAAAAGGAGCAATCAGAATCATGGTGCCTCGGTCTTGCTTGAGTTTCAACAAAGTCTTCCCCACCAGAGGTATGGGAGGATAAGCATACAGCAGACCCTCCCCCCAGTCCAGGAGGAAGGCATCCGATGCCAGTCTGCTGTGGGCCTGAAGCCTGGAACAGAACTGAGGGACTTTGTGGTTGGCTCGAGATGCGAAGAGATCTACCAAGGGGGTGCCCCACACCTGGAAGATCTGTCGCACTACACGGGAATTGAGCGACCACTCGTGAGGTTGCATAATCCTGCTCAACCTGTCGGCCAGACTGTTGTTTACGCCTGCCAGATATGTGGCTTGGAGTACCATGCCGTGACGGCGAGCCCAGAGCCACATGCTGACGGCTTCCTGACACAGGGGGCGAGATCCGGTGCCCCCCTGCTTGTTGACGTAGTACATGGCAACCTGGTTGTCTGTCTGAATTTGGATAATTTGGTGGGACAGCCGATCTCTGAAAGCCTTCAGAGCGTTCCAGATCGCTCGTAACTCCAGGAGATTGATCTGCAGATCGCGTTCCTGGAGGGACCAGCTTCCTTGGGTGTGAAGCCCATCGACATGAGCTCCCCACCCCAGGAGAGACGCATCCGTGGTCAGCACTTTTTGTGGCTGAGGAATTTGGAAAGGACGTCCCAGCGTCAAATTGGACCAAATTGTCCACCAATACAGGGATTTGAGAAAACTCGTGGACAGGTGGATCACGTCTTCTAGATCCCCAGCAGCCTGAAACCACTGGGAAGCTAGGGTCCATTGAGCAGATCTCATGTGAAGGCGGGCCATGGGAGTCACATGAACTGTGGAGGCCATGTGGCCTAGCAATCTCAACATCTGCCGAGCTGTGATCTGCTGGGACGCTCGCACCCGCGAGACGAGGGACAACAAGTTGTTGGCTCTCGTCTCTGGGAGATAGGTGCGAGCCGTCCGAGAATCCAGCAGAGCTCCTATGAATTTGAGTTTCTGCACTGGGAGAAGATGGGACTTTGGATAATTTATCACAAACCCCAGTAGCTCCAGGAGGCGAATAGTCATCTGCATGGACTGCAGGGCTCCTGCCTCGGATGTGTTCTTCACCAGCCAATCGTCGAGATATGGGAACACGTGTACCCCCAGTCTGCGAAGTGCCGCTGCTACTACAGCCAAGCACTTCGTGAACACTCTGGGCGCAGAGGCGAGCCCAAAGGGTAGCACACAGTACTGGAAGTGACGTGTGCCCAGCTGAAATTGCAGATACTGTCTGTGAGCTGGCAGTATCGGGATGTGCGTGTAGGCGTCCTTCAAGTCCAGAGAGCATAGCCAATCGTTTTCCTGAATCATGGGGAGAAGGGTGCCCAGGGAAAGCATCCTGAACTTTTCTTTGACCAGATATTTGTTCAGGGCCCTTAGATCTAGGATGGGACGCATCCCCCCTGTTTTCTATTCCACCTGGAATAGAATCCCAGCCCTTCTTGCCCGGATGGCACGGGCTCGACCGCATTGGCGCTGAGAAGGGCGGAGAGTTCCTCTGCAAGTACCTGCTTGTGCTGGAAGCTGTAAGACTGAGCTCCCGGTGGACAATTTGGAGGTTTTGAGGCCAAATTGAGGGTGTATCCTTGCCGGACTATTTGGAGAACCCACTGATCGGAGGTTATGAGAGGCCACCTTTGGTGAAAAGCTTTCAACCTCCCTCCGACTGGCAGGTCGCCCGGCACTGACACTTGTATGTCGGCTATGCTCTGCTGGAGCCAGTCAAAAGCTCGTCCCTTGCTTTTGCTGGGGAGCCGAGGGGCCTTGCTGAGGCGCACGCTGCTGACGAGAGCGAGCGTGCTGGGGCTTAGCCTGGGCCGCAGGCTGTCGAGAAGGAGGATTGTACCTACGCTTGCCAGAAGAGTAGGGAACAGTCTTCCTTCCTCCAAAAAATCTTCTACCTGTAGAGGTAGAGGCTGAAGGCTGCCGGCGGGAGAACTTGTCGAATGCGGTGTCCCGCTGGTGGAGCTGCTCTACCACCTGTTCGACTTTTTCTCCAAAAATATTATCCGCACGGCAAGGTGAGTCCGCAATCCGCTGCTGGAGTCTATTCTCCAGGTCGGAGGCACGCAGCCATGAGAGTCTGCGCATCACCACACCTTGAGCAGCGGCCCTGGACGCAACATCAAAGGTGTCATACACCCCTCTGGCCAGGAATTTTCTGCACGCCTTCAGCTGCCTGACCACCTCCTGAAAAGGCTTGGCTTGCTCAGGGGGGAGCTTATCCACCAAGCCCGCCAACTGCCGCACATTGTTCCGCATGTGTATGCTCGTGTAGAGCTGGTACGACTGAATTTTGGCCACGAGCATAGAAGAATGGTAGGCCTTCCTCCCAAAGGAGTCCAAGGTTCTAGAGTCCTTGCCCGGGGGCGCCGAAGCATGCTCCCTAGAACTCTTGGCCTTCTTTAGGGCCAAATCCACAACTCCAGAGTCGTGAGGCAACTGAGTGCGCATCAGCTCTGGGTCCCCATGGATTCGGTACTGGGACTCAATCTTCTTGGGGATGTGGGGATTACTTAATGGCTTGGTCCAGTTCGCCAGCAATGTCTTTTTGAGGACATGATGCATGGGTACTGTGGACGCTTCCTTAGGTGGAGAAGGATAGTCCAGGAGCTCAAACATTTCAGCCCTGGGCTCATCCTCCACAACCACCGGGAAGGGGATGGCCGTAGACATCTCCCGGACAAAGGAAGCGAAAGACAGACTCTCGGGGGGAGAAAGCTGTCTTTCAGGAGAGGGAGTGGGATCAGAAGGGAGACCCTCAGACTCCTCGTCAGAGAAATATCTGATGTCTTCTTCTTCTTCCCACGAGGCCTCACTATTGGTGTCAGACACAAGTTCACGGACCTGTGTCTGCAACCGTGCCCGGCTCGACTCCGTGGAACCACGGCCACGGTGGGAGCGTCGAGAGGTAGACTCCCTTGCCCGCACCGGCGAAGCTCCCTCCGCCGACGTAGTCGGGGAGCCTTCCTGGGAGGCTACCGCAGTCGGTACCGCACACGGCACCGACGCCGGAGACCTCACCCCGGGCAATGGGCCAGCCGGCGCCTCGCTCGACGGTACCGGTGGCGCAAGCACCCCCGGTACCGGAGGGGTAGGGCGCAACAGCTCTCCCAGGATCTCTGGGAGAACGGCCCGGAGACTCTCGTTCAGAGCGGCTGTAGAAAAAGGCATGGAAGCCGATGCAGGCGTCGATGTCAGAGTCTGTTCCGGGTGTGGAGGCTGTTCCGGGCTGTCCAAAGGGGAGCGCATCGACACCTCTTGAACAGAGGACGAGCGGTCCTCTCGGTGCCGATGCCTACCGGGTGCCGACTCCCTCGGCGACCCAGAGCTCTCGGTGCCGATACGGGAAGGGGACCGGTGACGATGCTTCTTCGACTTCTTGGGACAAAGCATGTCACCGGAGCTTCCTGGCACCGACGAGGAGGACGTAGAATCCAGCCGTCGCTTCCTCGGGGCCGAGACCGAAGGAGGTCGGTCTCGGGGGGCTGTACCGCAGGAGCCCTCGGAATGGGGGGAGACCCACCCGAAGGCTCACCGCCACCAGCAGGGGAATGGACAGCCCTCACCTGCACTCCAGACGAAGCACCACTGTCCGACGACATCAGCAGCCGAGGAGGTCTCGATACCGACGCCGACGCAGCCTTCCGATGTCGCCCCGATGCAGAGGGCCGATACCTCGATGCAATCGGGGGCGAAGATGAAGGTCCAGGCGCCGACGACGTCGAAGCAGTCGATACTCCCGGTGCCAATGCCGACGAAGAGCCCGAGAACAAAATGTTCCACTGGGCTAACCTCGCTACCTGAGTCCGCTTTTGTAAAAGGGAACACAGACTACAGGCCTGAGGGCGGTGCCCAGCCCCCAGACACTGAAGACACGACGCATGCCTGTCAGTGAGCGAGATTACCCGGGCGCACTGGGTGCACTTCTTGAAGCCGCTGGAAGACTTCGATGTCATGGGCGGAAAAATCGCGCCGGCGAGATCAAAACTCGAAATGGCGAAAATGGCACCGCAAAAATAGGGGGAAGAAAAACTTCGACCGAGGCCTAAATAGGGCCTACCCCAACGACGAAAGAAAACTTACCGGGGCAAAGACTGGAAGTACGGGAAGGGAGAAAACCATAAAGGTCTCCTTCCGACACCTTTTTTTTTTTTAAACGAAGTCGATAAAACGACGCGCGAGGTCAACTTTGGGGCGCGAACGGCGAAACACGACCGTACCGAGCGCGGACAAAAGAAGACTGGCCGGCACGAGCCGGTTCGGGCGGGAAGACGGCCGCGCATGCGCGGTGCGCATCGGCGCGCGAGGACTAGCAAAGGACTTTGCTAGAAAGTGTTCCGATTGGAGGGGCTGCCGTGGACGTCACCCATCGGTGAGAACAAGCAGCCTGCTTGTCCTCGGAGAATAGCTATTCCGCCTCCTCTTTTTTTTCCATTTCTTGTCCAGTGCGTGACTTTGTATTCTGGTGGGCACGTTTGTAAGATGGCGGGGTCTGTGGGACTTTGGAACCAGGTTTCTGTGATAAATAGGAGGTCTAATTTGTCTGTGATGATCCAATCTAGTATGTCTACTGAGTTGCTTACTGCTGATCTTGCATTGATGTAACCTAGTTGGATTGAGTGATATGGTTCCAAGGTGGGGTGTGACGTGTTTATTTTTATTAGTTGTCTGTTTCCAGACAGATGGCTTTAGGAAGCCATCCAGATCTTTTTTAAACCCTGCTAAGCTAACCGCCCTTACCACATTCTCTGGCAACAAATTCCAGAGTTTAATTACACGTTGAGTGAAGAAACATTTTCTCCGATTCGTATTAAATTTACTACCTTGTAGCTTCATTCCGTGTCCCCTAGTCCTAGTATTTTTGGAAGAGTAAACAAATAATTCATGTCTACCTGTTCCACTCCATTCATTATTTTATAGAAACGTCCAAGTTGCGATTTGGACATCCTTGCAAAACGGCAAAATCCAGGGGCAGGGAAACCCTTATATTCGAAAGAAGATGGACGTCCATCTTTCATTTCGAAAATACCGTCAAAGACATCCAAATCCTTAAATTTGGACGTCCCTAGACATGGATGTTTCTGACTTTCGGCGATTTTCAAAACCAAAGACGTCCAGGTCAAAAACATCCAAATGCAAGCCATTTGGGCATGGGAGGAGCCAGCATTTGTAGTGCACTGGTCGCCCTGAGATGCCAGGACACCAACCCGGCACCCTAGGGGGCACTGTAGTGGACTTCATAAAATGCTCCCAGGAACATAGCTCCCTTACCTTGTTTGCTGAGCCCCCAAACCCAGTACCCACAACTGTACACCACTACCATAGCCCTTACGGGTGAAGGGGGCCCCAATATATGGGTACAGTGGGTTTGTGGTGGGTTTTGGAGAGCTCGCTGTTACCTTCACAAATGTAACAGGTGAGGGGGGGATGGGCCTGGGTCTGCCTGTCTGAAGTGCACTGCAGTACCCACTGAAACTGCTCCTGGGACCTGCATACTGCTGTCATGAACCTGAGTATGACATCTGAGACTGGCATAGAGGCTGGCACGACATATTTGAAAGATGTTTTTTGAGGGTGGGAAGGGGTTAGTGACCACTGGGAGAGTAATGGGTGGTCATTCCCAAGTCTCTGCGGTGGTCATCTGGTCATTTCGGGCACCTTTTTGTGCCTTATTCGTAATAAAAACACGTCCGGGTGAAAACATCCAAGTGTTCGTCAGGGACGTCCTTGTTTTTTTTGATTATTGGTCGAAGACGTCCAAGTGTTAGGCACACCCAAGTCCTGCCTTCGCTACGCCTCTGACACGCCCCCTTGAAATTTGGACGTGCTTGTGACGAACTGCAGTTGGAGACGTCCAAAATCGGGTTTCGATTTTACCGATTTGGAAGTCTCTGGGAGAAGGACTTCCATCTTCCAATTTATATCGAAAGATGGACGTCCTTCTCTTCTGAAAATGAGCCCGTTAGTATTCTATAAATGATGCTATGCACAGCCCTTTACCAAATACTAGCTTAGTGCAGATCATTCCAGTGCCCAGTTTGGGCACCGTTATGAGACTGGGTGGAGTTTGGGTGGTGACACAGGTAATTGGAAACAATACAGGAGCTGAGCAGACTTCTACGGTCTACACCCTGATCGTGACTGAATAGATAAGGAATGGGCTGGAGTGTAAGTTTAAGGGGCTTTGATGTTAGCTTCAGAACTTAGTACAAGAACAGTACTGGGCAGACTTCTACGGTCTGTGCCCTGAGAAAGGCAAGGACAAATCTAACTCGGATATAAAGTATCACATACCATGTAAAATGAGTTTATCTTGTTGGGCAGACTGGATGGACCTTACAGGTCTTTATCTGCCATCATTTACTTTGTTACTATGTTACTCTTTGGGGTTCTACATGGAATGTTACTACTCTTTGAGATTCTATATAGAATCTTGTAACTCTTTAGGATTCCAGAATCTTCAGAACTTTTAGTACAAGAACAGTACTGGGCAGACTTCTATGATCTATACCCTGATCGTGACTGAATAGATAGGGATGGGCTGGAGTGTAAATTTTAAGGAGCTTCGATGTTAGCTTCAGAACTTAGTACGAGAAGAGTGCTGGGCAGACTTCTACGGTCTGTGCCCTGAGAATGACAAGGACAAATCAAACTCGGGTATAAAGTATCGCATACCATGTAAAATGAGTTTATCTTGTTGGGCAGACTGGATGGACCATTCAGGTCTTTATCTGCCATCATTTACTATGTTGCTCTTTGGGGTTCTTCATGGAACATTGCTACTAATTGGGATTCCGGAATCTTGTAACTCTTTAGGGTTCCAGAATCTTGCTATTCTATGGGGTTCTACATGGAATGTTGCTACTCTTTGAGATTCTATATGGAATCTTGTAACTCTTTAGGATTCCAGAATCTTCAGAACTTTTAGTACAAGAACAGTGCTGGGCAGACTTCTATGGTCTACGTCCTGATCATGACTGAATAGATAGGGATGGGCTGGAGTGTAAATTTTATATAGTTCAACAATTTTATTGAAAACAGTATACAAGTAGTGCAAATATCATATACAAAACCAAGAAAATAAACAATCTCAAGCTCAATGCACTTCGAAAAATATAATCAGTCAACAAGTTTTAACTTTTTGTCCCCACCCCCACCCTATTCCGTCCAGACCCCCTCAAAATTCAACTATCAACAGAACAATCATCCCTCCTAGAGTTATGTCTTTAAAAAAAAAGGTCTATATCTAATTCCCCTGTTGAACTCCCCCATCCCGCCCTCCCCTCCACCCCCCCCAAGGAACCTAAGGGAAAACCTCCTCCATAGCAGACTATCCTGCTTATAATCGAAAGAGAAAAACGCCCAAGAGCCGACCTAAATCGGGAGATGGACGTTAATCTCACAAAAACGAGTAAATCCATATAATCGAAAGCAATGTTTCAGTGCGTCCGTGTCGCTCGTACGTGGACGTAAAAACGCCCAAATAAGAGGCGTGTCGGGGGCGTGTTAGGGGCGGTGATACGACGTGGACGGGTACAACGTATAACGAATAGCGAAATGGCTCTGGTTGAGCGGGAAGATGGGCGTAATATGATGGACCCGAAATAAAAGCGACCAGAGCAAGGGGGAAAGCGTCTTTAGACTCATTAGCGATTGTGTGTAGTTGGAGAGTGGCGATATTGTTGGTGGAAGAGCTGAAGTGGTGGTTGCAGAGAGAAAGCCGAGCGTGTTCAGTACCTGTGACGGTCGTCTGTGTGCCCTGCCTCTTTTTGTGTCTTACCCTTTCACCGTTCCTTACTCCTACTCCTTTGCTCTATCGCCCCTTCCCCTCCCCCCCCCCCCCCCCCCTCCCCATTCACTCTTCCCACGTGTATACTGTATTCCCTGACCTCCGTTTGTCTCTGTGTGCCTGTACTGTTTGGCGAGTGAGTGGCCAGAGGGGCGTGGTGGCTGGAAGTGACAGATCTGTGTGTGTTGCTTTTTGACTACTAGTCCTAATACTTGCACTGGTGGTGGGGATATGGATGCACTTAATGCACTTGTGGCATTCATGCTACACGAAGAGGCCACCCACCGCAGGAGGTATTCACGGCCCCGAGTGTTTAGGCCCCGCACCACCTTCCTACAACTCACTGACCAGCAGTGTCTAACAAGGTTCAGGTTTGATAGGGCCACCATTCGTCAGCTGTGTGAGCAGCTGAAACCCCTCCTTCAGCCCCAGACACGTAGGAATAACCCCATCCCTGCCCACCTCAAAATCACTTCCGCTCTCTCTGTCCTGGCCACTGGCAGTTTTCAATCCGTATTAGCTGCTAACACAGGCCTCACCCAGGCTTCTATTTCACACTGTCTCACCCAGTTCCTGGATGCCTTCATAACTCACACCTCACACTACATCACTTTCCCCACCACCCCCCAGGCTCTGCACAACAACATGGCCGCCTTCTATGCTGTTGCTAGATTCCCCTCGGTCATCGGTGTGATAGACTGCACACACATAGCCCTCAGACCCCCCCGGGCACACGAAGCCACCTACAGAAATAGGAAGGCATTTCATTCTATGAACATGCAAGTTGTATGTGATGCCCAGGGGGAGATATTAGACGTGTGTGCCAGGTACCCCGGCTCCAGCCACGATGCCTACATCCTACAGCACTCGGGCATCTTCCGCAGGTTCGAGCAAGGGGAGTTCACTGGTGGATGGCTACTAGGTAAGTGCAACATGCATGTACCACCCATACTAGACCTCCTCCACTGGGCAACCCTCCGCCCTGGCTTCCTCCACCACAACCCACTATCCAAATCCCCCCCGCCCCCCCTGTACCTGCTCCAAGCGATACACACTCATCTATCTCATTCTGCTTTTCTGCAAAGGTGACCGAGGCTACCCGCAGAGGACATGGCTTATGACCCCCCTGATCCACCCACAACCAGGGCCAGAAGAAACCTACAACAGGAAACATCGCAGCACCCGGGGGATCATTGAGCGCACCTTTGGTTTATTGAAAAACCGCTTCCGCTGTCTGGACCGGTCTGGAGGAGAGCTGCTCTACAGTCCAGAAAAGGTGGCCAAGATCTTTGTGGCGTGCTGTATGTTACACAATTTGGCCCAGCGCAGAGGACAGCCTCTCCCAGAGGAGCCACAGCCACCACCAGAAGAGGCCCCAGATGAGCTGGAAGAGGAGCCCCCTCCACCCCCAGCCCACAGAGCAGAGCTCAATGCCTACCAGCTTGGTGTAAGAGCAAGACAAAGACTCATTGAAACAAGTTTTAGGTGAATGTAAGTGAGCATTTATTATTTACATACAGTGCATATGTGTTTGGTCAACCCCACCACCACCACCACCACCCCCCTCCCTCCCACACCCACCCCCCTCCCACCAACCCTCACCCTACAGCATGTCCCATCATTTTCCCCTTCCCTTCCCCCGTCCCCTCCTACCCCTCCCACGCCCTTCCTTTGCAGCTGGTGCTGCACGGGAAGTCTCTTCCCCCTCTTCGGAGCTGCTGCTCCCAGTGTCCTCCTCCCTATCCCCACGGCAGCCTGCGGCTTCGGCTGCACCGTGGAAATCGGGCCACCTTCTTGGTTGTAGTGGTCTGGCCACAGGACCCAGAATGGGAGCAGCAGGAGTGGGTGCAGAGGCTGAGGAGCGCAATGCCCACCTCTTAGCTGGTGGTGGTTGCTGGTGGTCAGTGGAGGAGGAGGTTGATGGCAGGGGCTGCTCCAGCAGCACGGGGGCTGGAGTAGGCGCGGTGCCCTGAGGGTGCAGGTGTTGGATGCTCTGCTCCAGCCGTCTCAGTTGCTGGAGCACCTCCTGGTGGCCTTCACGTTGCGCCTGGAGGAGTTCTTGGTGTGCTCGCTGCTGTGCCTCCAGTGCTTGGCGCTGCAGCTCCAGTTTCTGCTGGCGGTACTCCTCCAAGCGCACGTTGTGGCGGAGTAGTTCCGTGGCCAGCCGCAGGAGTTGCCTCCTTTGGGCGGATGGCCTCTGGCGGGGAGCTGGGCCCTCCTCCTCCTCACCAAAGTCCTCCGGTGCTGGAGGTGCGGCCTCTGCTGGTGCAGGTGGTGGTGGTGGTGGTGGCAGAGCCTGGACAGCTGGTGCAGGTGGTGGTGGTGGTGGTGGTGGCAGAGGCTGGACAGCCGGTGCAGGTGGTGGTGGTGGTGCTGGCAGAGGCTGGACAGCCGGTGCAGGTGGTGGTGGTGCTGGCAGAGGCTGGACAGCCGGTGCAGGTGGTGGTGGTGGTGCTGGCAGAGGCTGGACAGCTGGTGGTGGTAGAGGCTGGACAGCTGGTGCAGGTGGTGGTGGACGCGGAGGATGCACAGCTGGTGCAGGTGGTGGCGGCTGGACTGCTGGTGCTGCAGGCTGTGGAGGTTGAGGCTGGACAGATGGTGTAGGGCGTTGGCCTTGCAGGCCACTAGGGCCAGCCTCCTCTGAGTCTTCACCTGTATAGCACAAGAGTGAGGAATAGTGTTGGTGCAAATAACCCACTTTTGTCTTTCAGCATTCATATACATTGGTATGTCCCCCAACCTGATGACCCAGCAAAGAGATGGTGAGGAGAAATGGAATTGACACGGGTACGAAAGAGAGAGGCCCGCAGGCAGCTGGGTAGAGGTGGTGGATGAGCAGCCAAGAGAAGGACACCACTCACAACGTTGTGCACAAGCTGTTAGTTGTATAATTGTTAAATTGAACAACATTGCAGCATGTGTTGTGTTACTACTGACTTGCTAAACTGCATAGAACTGCTTTATGACCCCCATTACAGGCTCCTTCAGTTGAATGCATGTGGCCCACACTCAGTAGAGCACAGAGGTCACAGGAGGAACTAGGCACAGTTTGGTAATGGGAAAATAGGAGGGAGTAGTAGGGAAGGACGGCCCCCAGAGTTCTGCCACAGTAGTAACCTACACACACCCATAGGAGCCAACTGGAAAGTAGTATTGGGGGTGCTAAGCCCAGTGACCAACACTCCTCCCTGCACAGCTACATGATCTTTCCTCAATATTGGGGGTGCTCTCACACACACACAGCACCCACCCTGTCTGCTTGCTCCTATAACACACATGACCACTACCACTACTCAAATAGAGCTTACAATTAATTCTATAAATATGGGCACACAGGACAAGTAAGAGGAAACCCAATGACAACGGTAGGGATAGGGAGTAAGGGTAGAGAGCTAGTGAGTAGGGGTTACCAGGTCACAACAGCATCATAAAGGTGGCCTGTTAATATACAGAAAGACAGCCAGAGATACTCCCCCCCCATCCCCACCCACACCCACACCCACCTCCCTCCTCCTGCCCCCCACTCCTCACCTCCCTCCCCCTGACCCCAACTTCTATAACACAAGTGTACTGCAGCACAACAGATACCCCAACTGCATAATGAAACACCTACCTGAGTCCTCAGCCTGGCCCGAGGTGTCCATGGAGCCAATCCCGTGGATGCCCTCCTGGGGTAGGAGGGAGTACACCATCAGCTCCATTGGTGTAAGATTGGCAGTGTCATTGCCTGGGGGATTGGCCCCTGCCTTCCTGCGAACATCCCTCCTCAGCTTCCGCCACTTCCTCTTGCAGTCCTCCACGTCTCTCCCAGCATGGAAGACAGCATTCAGGCTGTCCCGTACTGCCTCCCATTCCCGCTGCTTTACTGTTGCTGCCAGCCTCTGCCCTGTGGGAGCAAACAGACTCCGGTGCCGCTGTACAATTTCTTGTACCAGGAGCTCCACCTCTGCCTCGAGAAAATTACCCTTCCGGGTCGGCGGCATGCGTGGTGGCATTGTACCAATGGTGTTTTCGAAAATACGGAGTGGGCGTTTATATAGGCGCCAAGAACGCCCATTGAGACGGGGGAATAGGCGTTTCTGATTTGGGCGCTACTTTTTCAATTATACACATAATTCCTAAGCGTGCCCAGCTCAGATAGCGATTAGGAACACATGCTTTCGATTATGAGTAGATAAGTATGGGCGTCTCCACCTGCCTTCCCTTTCTTCATTGCCATTTTACCTGCCATTTCCTGCACTGAGACCTTGCCGGTTGTTCGTAATAATCATTTACAGGGTTTTACCCTCACTTAGCATGCTTGGGTACACCTGTGTATTTAGGGGGGGGGGGGGGAATAATTGTTGGCCCTCAGCCACCACGCCTTCCGTTTCCTGTCTTCCACATCGCCTGATGCTCCCTTCCTTTCTCCCATTCTCTCTGCCTGGTTGTAGCAGGCAGTGTGTGGGGGCCACGAATTTGCTACACTCACCCCAAATCAAGCACCCCTCGGTAAGGGTCATTTCAATCAGGGAGATGTGCAGCTAATGTTCCAGAAGATAAAAGGCGCACTACACAGTCTTGAAACAGACGTTCATGGTAAGCTCTCGTTTGTCTGCCACCTCTTCTCTTTGTGCTCATAGTCAAGGAGTGTGCATTCACTGTATGTATGTAGTCTGGAGTCAGATGTTAGGTAGCTCTGTTTTCACCAGGTTCCTGTGCACTGTACTGTGGGGTTGGCAGGTCCTCAGTGGTGTGGGCCAGCTGTTGGAGGTGCTGTATTGGTTCCCGGTAGCTTCCATCTTCCTTGTTTATGTGGTGTACCCCAGTCCCCATTTATGAAGTGGCCACCCATTCTCAAGGTCCATAGGCGGGGGAGGGGAGAATGATTAATGCAATGGATGTGTATAGCACTTTATGCAACACCTTCCTAAATTGCTCCATAGGTAGTAGGGTAGGGAACATGCACATTACATTGTTTTTAATCGGTAGCCTGGACAAAATGATCGAGGTGGCTACAGGTAGTGCCACTGAGGCCTATGACGTGGTGGTGAGGGAAAGGGGTGTGTGTACAGGTACCAACCCAAAGTAACTGGTGGTGGATAAAGCCTGGTGGCTGCTGTGGCCTAGTGGTTAGAGCACCAGCCTTATAATCATAAGGTTGCTGGTTCAAATCCCACCTAAGGCAAGTCACTTCAGAGACAAAGTTGGACACAAACCCAGAATACTTGAATGTAACACACCTTGGTTCACTACTGGAGAAAGTGTGATCACACCTGCAAATAATGAGCACCATTGTTATTTGTGCCCTTCCCTAACACAAGTATTACATTGCAACTGTGATGAAGTAACCATCCATCTATTGGGTTTCCCATTGTTTCCCTTTTGCTCCTCAGCATTATATACCATAGCTGATGTATTCAATGTGAAAATATGAGCCAGCTGTTTGTAGGTCCTTCTTGGGCCCCCCCCCCCCACCCACCAATGTGGCTTGTGGGTAAAGATATGTGTCCATCAGACAGCAAACACTGTGTATGTGGTACCTGGAGTTATGTGGAAGTGTGTACCTGGCAGATCACACGTGGTACACTATTAATCTCTTATTGATGGCACTCTGTAATGTGGGTCAGTATGGTGGAGGGGAGGGAGGGAGGAAGGGAGAGAGAGATGCTGGCTGGCCATTTTTATTAATGAACACAAATATCCATCCAGCCTCCCCGGCCCAACCCCCCTGCACATATGGGCCATGCAGGTTGGAATGAACAGGTGGCGTTCTGTCTGGCCAACATTCTCAGACATACATCACCTTCTCATTCACACAGCACATTTAATGCTATGCATATTGCTGCCTCCTTCCTCTCAACTCAACAGCACCATTTGGTGATATGTAATGCACAAGGGAGACAAACACACACACACACACACCCTGATAGTTATATTATAACAAAAATTTATTTGCCCCCCATCCCCACCCCCACCCCTACAAAATAACCCCAACAATGCCCTCCTCCCCCCCACAACTCCCCACACACCCCAACAATTCCCTCCCCCACCCCCCACAGAACCCCCAACATTTCCCTCCCCCCACACACACAACCCCAACAATTCCCTCCCTCCCTCCCCCCACACACACAACACCAACAGGCCCCCCTATTTAAATTAAGGGCGGCCACGCCCTCTTAGTAAGGCCCTCTGTAGCAGGGCAATGAGCAGCCCCAGCAGTACCCTTAGTGGGCCCTGGAGCTGCTCATTGCCCTGCCGTAGGGCTGTCACCTCCTGCAGCAGCTGGTGCTGGCCAACTATAATCTGCTGCTGGCCATCTACCAGCTGCTGCAGGAGGCGCACTACAGTCGCTGGCCCAAAGGCTGGAGGTGGGCCAGGGGACATGGATGATGGCCCAGGGGATGGAGGTGGGCCAGGGGACACAGAAGCTGGCCCAGGGGATGGAGGTGGGCCAGGGGACACAGAAGCTGGCCCAGGGGATGGAGGTGGGCCAGGGGACACAGAAGCTGGCCCAGGGGATGGAGGTGGGCCAGGCGATGGTACTGCAGGTGGGGAGGGGTCCTCATGCAGGTCTATAATGAGGACTCCCTCCTCCGAGTCCTCCTCCTCCTCTTCTTGCTGGTGGCCCGCCTCCTGGCCTGGCTCCTGCTCCTCCTCTTCCTCCATGTGCCCCTCCTCCTGCTCTTCCTGCTCCTCCTCCTCCTCCTGCTCCTCCTCCTCCTCCTCCTCCTCCTGGAGGTGGTGGCCCTCCTCATCTTCCCGCTCGGCTTCCTGCTGGTGGAGCCCTGTGTATGTAAAAGGAGTGTGATTGAGATCAGTGCATACAACATGGCTTGCATAGTGCAGTAGCTGGGTGGCGTGAGGCAGGGGATGGGGCAGGGTGTGGTAAGGCGTAGCCTATGCCCATGGGGAATGAGCTGCATCAGATGACATGACACAGAACCCTGGACCCTCCTCTGATACACACCACGCAGGACATGTTGCCATACCAAATTCATTGCTGACCAGCATGTTTGCATTGTGAGATGCAACGAGGGGTTGATGGGCAGTTGTTGTAGGAGTTATTGGGGGGGGGGGCAGTGGGAAGGGTGTTGAGCACAATTCTTTTATGTGAGTTAGGCCATAACATGCAGTAAAAGTAGGGCCTCAGGCAACTGTACCAGGACACACTAATCAGCCACCACAGTAAGGGGAATAGTAAAGTGTGGCATATCATCTCATTCATCTCGGGGGGATGGTCGGACGTTGCAAGCACGCTCATGGGAGAACCCCTGCAACCTGCATCCTTGATCTGGGACAGATATGGTATTACTAGGTGGCTATTAGGCACATGGGAAGTGATATTGTACAACACATTTGCTTTATTCATGAAATGTATGTAGTAATCTGTACAGGTGTCCTGTTTTTGAATACTTACGGCGAGCCCTGAGGTGCCTTCGCACCGCCCGAATGACGTCGGGCCTCTCCCGCCTCACCCTGCGGAACCGCCTCCGCAGGGACTCGAGGTCCCGGTGGACTCCAAAGCGTCTGTAAGATATAAGTTTGGAGAGCAGGGGTCAGGGGTGTTGGTCCTTTTTGTCCCCTGCACACATTCATTTGCTATTCACATACCAGAGAGAGAGGGTCTACAGTGTTGGGGGGGGGGGGGCACCTCCATTGGTAGTGAATCATAGGAGCCACCTTTTTTCCATTTTGGGGGGTGGAACCCCCAGTGGAGATGACCCCTCCCTCCATACATATTTGATATTGGGGGGTGGGGTGGTGAAGCACCCACAGCAGCCACCGAGTTGGTTCCTATGCAGATGATGCCAGAGAGGTGGCCATGAGGCCAGACAGTACCGTTTGTATACATTATAATGTATGCTTGTTAAACTACTTTATATGTGTTATCATGACCATGTTATAAAGTATGGTATAGGTTTCATTGGTCTCATGCTTCCACTATTCAGAGGCTCCAAAGAGGGGTTGGAAAATGTGGCCTTCACATAACTAACGAAATTGTCACATAACACTAATAGAATAGTCACATACCTAACCTAACGAAATACATTCTTGTAGGGATGTGGGAATGGTGGTCGTTTCAATAACATACAAATTATTGGTGATTGTGCATGTTCCTATATTACTCATGATCCTTGCATGGACACTCCAGTTACTGCTGGTAACATTGATGACGGAGCTGTTATATGTGTAGGTACAGGAGGGGAGGGGGGTTGGGCCATAACCTTACCTCTCTAATCTTTCCCGGATGCGGGACCAGGCTCGCATGGCCTGCAGCCTGGGGGGCAGGTGGTGGTGCTGGATGAAAAGGCGATGGCGGTGCCTTAGGCAGAGCCGGACAAGCAGCAGGCTCTCCTCTTCTCCAAAATTTGGCTCCCTGCGTTGTGCCATTTTTCCACGTGTTGGAAAAGAAGTGCCTTATATAGACGACCTTGCGTGAGGGACGTCGTTTCATGCACAGCTCCATATATGGATGACCATTCCATATATGGCCCCTATCAGCACGTGGACGCCCTCGTAAGCATAGACGTCTTTGACGTGCACATGCCTGCAGGAGTGTGAAACGTGCCTTCTATAGATGAGTATGACGCACCCCACCCGACCCTTTTCACATATACACAATATACATTTACTGCATGTTCAGTAGGTGTACAGTGCATGCAGATCCGCACATTTAGATGGGCACATATGATGAATGTATGGGTGGAGCAGCATGATATGTCTGTAGTTGACACATATATGCGTTCGTCATATATTTCCGTACCTGGATGGCCTGAACAACATGTACTGTACTTGCGATACACCTATGTACATTATTTTACACACCACGTGATTTGGTCGTTTGCACCTGCAATAGTCGACCGTGTTAGGGCGCCCAATTTAGTCACGCTTATGCGCTCGTCATTTGATTGTTTTCTTACAGGGATATTCGATTGTCGAAAAACGCCCACACTATTTTTCCATTATACAGGTCTATTTTTGGACGTTATCGTAAGAACGCCCTAATTCGTACTTGGACGATCTTTCCATTTTGCCCCTCTATACTTTCATCCTTCATTAAGGAGGAGACTGCGGCCTCTAGGACTTAGACTTTGCAAGTAAGGACCCCAAATTGCCAAAAAAGCAGTTCTCTTCCTCTTTGAAAACCTAGCTTCTCTAGCCTCCCAGGATACCATCAAGTGTAACTGGTTCCTCCAGTGCCAATATGCCGGAGGGCCTTTGACCATCCAATACTGTAAAATGCATTTTCTGGTTAATAGGCACATCTTACAAAGCATCAATGTCTCATAACGATTCATCCCTCTAAAGGACCCCGACACATCCAAAATTAACTGTTCAACTGTCCCCAAGACCAAAATCCCCAGTTGCCTCTCCCAAAAACCGCGGATTTGCCTCCAGAACCTCCCCACCGCTGGGCATCCCCAGAACATATGTAGTAATGTACCAGGACTCTGCCCGCAGCCCCTTCCCATGTGCGCCAATTGAGAGGGGGCCACGTACCCTCTGTAGATACATCAATATGCACATTCTCTCATGCGGGCATCTGACACTAACAGGGGTATTCTGGCTACAGATTTAGTTATATCCCATGAGGTCACTGAGAAGCCCAACTCCTTTTCCCATGCGCTCTTCAAAGACTTGTAGTCCCTGGGAGGCTGCCATCCTGATAGTTTCTTAAAGAGGGACGAAATAGTGGGCTCTCCTTCCCCCAAAGACCTGAAAAAATCCCGTATCTTACCTCCAATCTGTGTTCTCAGGGGGTCTCCCGTCAAGGAGGCAACATAATGCCTTATAGCAAATCTATTACTCCAGGAATCTCCCACCACACTCGCCAAATCCTCATCTGAGAGGAGCTGCCCATCTCCGCCTGCCAGATGCGCCAAACATGTAATCCCCCGCTTTGCCCAGTCACTAAATGTGCGGCTCGACAGCCCGGGCAGAAATTCACAATTCCCAGAAATTGTAAGCTGATCCGTTACTACCGGGTCTCCCCCGAGCTGGCGCACTAGCACTCCCCATACCGCTCGGAGTGACCGCAACATCATGTTTTTGCTTAATCCCTCAGGTAAATTACATGTTTTGTGGTGTAAAAGCGAGAAGAACTGGTAAGGCTTCAAATATGCAATTTCTAATGCTATGGGAGTATACCTTTGTGTGCCCAAGAACCAATCTCCTAAGTGTCGCAGTTGGCACGCCTGGTTATACAGCGCTAAATCTGGCATGCCTACTTCACCTCGACTCCAACCTCCTATTAAGTGTGAAAAACAGATCCTGAGCTTCTTACCCCTCCAACAGAACTTCGATACTAATTTATAAAAGCTTTGTGAATCTTTACGCCGCAGCCAGATTGGTAGTGTCTGAAGCACATAAAGCCATTTTGGGAATAGTACCATTTTTACCAGATTCACTCTTCCTATTAATGATGGGAAGTCCATCCATCCTTGTAACACTTTGCGGGTCTCCTCTAGCAACCAAGTAACGTTAAGATCATACAACTTTAGCGTATCCATAGGCAGCGAGATTCCCAGATATTTGAAAGAAATGTGTGCTCTCCACAATGGGAAAGCACCTCCCCAGTGTCTCCAAACCTCCTCTGAGGAGGCCAAGGCCTCCAATTTCTCCAAATTCAGACGGAGGCCCGCATAGTCCCCGTATTCTAAGAAGATCTCCAGCAATGCTGTTAGAGACTTTCATGGTTTTGCTATGTGAACCAAAACGTCATCGGCAAAAGCCGCCACTTCGTCTCGCTCCCTATCTCTATTCCCGCTACTGCCGGTTGTGCCTCGATATCTCTCAATACCGGACGTAAGGCCAGCACAAATAAAAGGGGTGATAAAGAGCAACCTTGTTGGGTTCCCCGGCGTATCTCAAACTCAGGGGTGTCAATGCCATTGAACGAAATTCTTGCCATCGGCTTCGAGTATAATGCTTTTATATCAGAAAGGAATCCTCCCGTGAACCCGCATTTCTGGAGTACCGCGTACAAGAACTGCCAGTTTACGTGGTCACAAGCTTTCTCCGCATCAAAGCTTACTAATAAAGAGTCTTTATGACTCCGACTTCTGGCTTCTAGCAAGAGTAAAACTTTCCGAACATTTTTAACTATCGTCCGTCCCCTCACAAATCCCACCTGAGATTCATGTATTAGCTTTGGTAAAATTCTCGCTAGTCTATTTGCCAAGATCTTAGCCAACAGTTTCACCTCGTAATTGAGGAGCGAGATAGGTCTATAAGATTCAACTAATTCCGGGTCTTTCCCATTCTTAGGGATCACAATGATACGAGCGGTATTCAGAGCAGGAGATATCTGTTCCTGTTCTATGAGCATATTAAACATAGCTGCTAATGGTGTTACTATCTCCTCTCCCATGATTTTATAGAATTCCGCCCTATAACCATCTACCCTGGGTGCCTTAGCTAACCACTCTGATTAATGGCCAACAATATTTCCTCTGATGTTATAAGCATATTAAGCCATTGTTCATCCTGAGAAGAAATCACCGGCATCCCAATCTGTTCAAAATATTGATCCCCGGTCAAGCCTTCTTCGTGCGGAGCCTGGTATAGCCGTTGGTAATAATTATAAAAAATCTCACTAATTTCCTGATCCGTATGTACTTGTACTCCCTGACTCTTTTTCATAGTTAAGATCCTAGCCATACCTCGTTTAGCCACTATCAAACGCGCCATCAAACAACCCCCTTTGTTCCCGTACTTGTATAGTATGCACCGCCAGGAAACGGTACGGCCAGATACCCTCCTTGGAGAATAAACAACACTTATTGTCCATGCAGATGGTGCTAAATGAGCTTCTGCATAAGAGGGCCGTGAAGTCGCAGATCTACTATAAGTTCCAACTCTCTCGATCTCTAGTCTTACGTTTGTGTGCCGTATAGCTAATAATCTCCCCACGGAGGACGGCCTTGGCTGCCTCCCAATACAAGACCGGATCTCCAACGTGTGCTTCATTATGTACCTTGTAATCTCTCCAGCTGTTATGAAGGGAGGCCTTAAATGTCTGATCCCGATAAAGCTCCACGGGGAACACCCATCTTCCCTCCATTCTCCTCACCTCTGTCGGTACCCAGCTCATCTCCACCCAGGCATGATCAGAGATCACATAAGCTCCTAGAGCGGAGCTTTCCGCTGACCCAAACAACTGCTCAGAGATTAACATATAATCAATACGGGCTTGCGTGCCATGCGCTTGAGAGAGATGTGTGTAATCTTGCTCCTGCAGATGAAGAGTCCGCCAGACATCCACCAGCCCCACCTGTCGGCAGAGATTAGGCAGCCCTCAATCCTCCTGTCTAAGATCATGTCTTCGAGGCCCTGTGCTGTCCATCCCAGGGTCCATTACCATGTTAAAATCCCCACCTACTATAATGGACAGAGACTGTCCCGTCAACAATTTTGATGTGCGCACCCTATAGAATTTTCGGTCATAATGATTCGGGGCATACACATTCCCCAACAAGATTTTTTTTTTTTTTAATTCTTTATTTATTAATTTTAACATTCATAATATATACTATGAGTGAAAATACACCAAAAGAAAAATCATCATTCAATATACAAATATAATCGACCTCAAGGGTATTCAACTATCGCCCACAAATTTAGGTAATTGATCCAAGAAAAAGGAAATATCTATACTTAAATCTTAAGCAGTTTCACAAAAGGGAAAAAAAAAAACCAGCTTAATTCCTAAGTGGGTTACTCTAATCTGCCATACAGTGTTGCATATGAGACTAAACCTGTACTCTGACCTCTTCTCTGCTTATTATAAAGTCCTCCAGCTGTTTTGGTTCAAAAAATTGATATTGTTTAAGTTGAAATTTTATTCTACATATACATGGGAATCTGAGAAGAAAGTCTGCCCCAATTGCTATTACCCTAGGGCGTAACAACAAGAACAGCTTACATCTCCTCTGAGTTTCCCTGGATAAGTCAGGAAATACTCTAACTTTTGAACCCAAAAACAGCGAATCCAAGTGTCTCAAAGAAAGTTTGAGCACAGCGTCTCTATCTATTTCCAACGCAAATGTGACCAGTAAAGTGGTCCTTTGGGTTATAACCTCAAGAGAAGACTCGAGGAATGCCGTGAGATTCATTGCATCTTGCCTCTGTAAATTTTCTGGGATATTCCCATCCACTTGTATATAATAAGCACGGGTTATAGGTGGCAATGAATTCTCAGGCATTCCCAGAGTTTCTATTAAATATTTTTTAACCATCTGGATTGGAAGTATTAAAGGGGATCTAGGAAAATTTATGAAACGTAAAGTCAATCTCTTAGAATAATTCTCCAAATACTCCAAGCGTCTTAAGGTGAAGTTTTTGTCCTTAATTAAAGTTTGTTCCACCAGTGCAAGTTTTTCAGTTTTTTCTGACAATTTCTTAACCTCCGAAGCCTGGAGTTCACAAGTTTGTATTTGATTTAACGCAGTCTCCGAAAGTGCTTTAATTGTCTCCATATTTTTCAAAACTAAAGCTTGTAGTGCAGATTGGGTCGTAGAGGTTAAGTCCCATAGTGATTCCAAAGTCACTACGGCAGGTTTCACTACCATTCCCACTAGAAACTCCGGGAGAGGGGCCTTGGAGGCTTGCTCCAGGATACTCACTGTTTTGGAAACAACGTGAGTAGATGGTAGTCCCGGTCCCTCCTGCTTATCGGCTCCAGATGTCCTCTCGTGCTGGCTCCCTCCCTGTTCGCCTTGTATTCCTCCTAGGATTGCAGCGACAGGGCTCGCACTTAGAGCTTCTCTTCCGGGTTGTGGAGGTGCCGCACGCTCGACGGGGCTCAGGGAAGCCCCGTCTCCACTGCCGTCTAGCGTCAACGCGCCAGCTTCGGCTGAAGGAGTAGACGCCAACTCAGGAGCGGAGAAAACTCGGAATTGCACCAGCGTCGTCTGGAGTAGCTGGGGCGTTCCGCCCGGGACATGGGGAGCCTCCCGGACTTTGACTCTCCTCTTCCCCATCGATAGATAGGTAAGACGCTCTCACAAGAGTCAGCTGCTGCAAACTCTGAGTGTGTCCGCTTAAGCTGTTCGAACCGTCGCCATCTTGGATCGTGAATCTAGATTAGAGAAATCTTATCTCCAATACCCCCAACAAGATTTTTTGCCATTTTATCATAGCCTCACATAGCAATATTCTCCCTCCCGGGTCAGCAAAATGAAAATCCAGCTTGTCTGCTACTCCCTTCCTAAACAGGATGGCAACCCCCCCTTTTTTACCCTGAGCTGCTGCAGACACACACTCCCCCACCCACCAGGTTCGCAGCTTAGCATGTTCAGAGGCGGATAAATGGGTTTCTTGAAGGAGGGCAATGTCTACTTTATGCCTCTGCAGATGTTGCAGGATCTTGGATCTTTTAATGGGGGAGGTGATGCCTCCTACATTCCAGGTAACTACTTTCAGGGATCCCAATTCACAAATGATATCCTCTCATCAGATTTATACCAATCATACAGAGAAGAGGGGCGCCCCAGCCACCGCCCCCCCTCCTTCCTCCCAAGTGAACATCATTCCTTCCTTTTCAAGTCTGATCAACATTAGTCCCCAGGTTCCTACCCCCCCTACCCCAACCCCCCCCCCCACCCTCTCCCCTGCTATCCCTATCCCACTCTACTATCCCTATCCTCCCCCTAGGTCTCCCCATGTCTCTATATGAGACCATCACATTTAACGCCCCTTATCCCCAACCCCTCTTGTAAACAGAATTCAACAGCCAGCTCCCTCCCCCAATTATCCCCAACAGATTAACACCATCATCTCATATGTCACAGTCATACCTTACCAAAACCAGAACCAAACAAACAAACAAAAACATCATTTTGTCCACAGGTGCTAAGGAGTCTCCATGTCTGGATTATGTAGTGGTCTCCTTGCCCGCATCCATCAGGAATCAGAAGGCTCATACAACTATGCCGCTCCAACTTAACCAGTCAGCTCTTCCCAACTCCAAAACACTGAGGTCGACCAGGATTCCTCTTTGTCTTATAACATTTGCGGCTTGGTTGCCTATCCCAAATCCCACAATGGTCAGCACCTGCACATTTTATGCCAGCCACACTAGGTGTTCATAAGTTAGTCACTCAAACTGCTGTTCTCTCCCTTCCATTGTGTGGCCCTCTGACTGCTGAATAGTCACAGGGAGTCAATCAAATTATATGCTATTCTACTTAATCAGCCAAATTATAATCCACCTTTGTTAAGACGTTCAGGTCAGCTGTCCCATCTTCCTCAGATCAATCCTCAATCATCATAGCTCCACTCAATCATCTGGGCTCCAACGTGTTCAAAAAGGCCTGTGCTTGTTCCACTGTATTATAGATCCTCGTCTCCGCCTGGTACGTCACTCTTAATTTAGACAGGTATTGCAATGCAAATCTGATTTTCATGTCAAAGAGTTTAGTGCATATAGGTGAAAACTTCCTTCTCTGCAATGCTACTGCTGCTGAGTAGTCTTGAAAACACACATTTTTTTTTGTTTTCATAGCGCAGCTCCTGATCTCTTCTTAAAGCCTGTAATATGGCCTCCTTATGCACAAAATTCAGTTTACGGCAGATCACCACTCGCGAACGTGCTGTCTCAGGGTGCCTGGGGCCCACTCGGTGTGCTCGTTCCACCCAGAGGACACCCAAGGCCGCTGGGAGTTGTAATTGCTCTGACAACCACTTCTCCTTGAACACTCTTAGATTGGCATTGTCCAACTCCTCTGGTAACCCCACAAACCTTAGGATGTTCCTCCGGGATCTATTTTCAAGATCTTCTAACTTCTGCTCATATCCTTCCACCAGAGTTTTGAGCCTTGTTGCTTCATCCTCCATCTTTTGCACTCTGTCCTCTAGAGCTCCGTGGCGCTGCTGAAAGTCTGCCAAATCTTTATTGAGCTGCCCCAGATTCTCCTGAACCAACGTTAATTTATTATCGATGGGCCCCAGCCTTCTATCCAGCAACAGCTCCATGGCGCTCATCACCTCGGCTGCAACTTCCGCTACCCATGCTGAGCTTAAGGTGCTTGCCGTCGGGCTCGCCGGGGCCGCCATTTTCTCGTCGCCAGCTCTCGTCTTCTCCTTCTCCCTGCGCACGCCTTTCGCCGGAATTATTTCGCTGGAAATAATCAGCTCTAATGCTGCCCCGCGATGTCCGATGATGTTGTTGGAAAGGAAACAGCTCATGGTGAGGTTAATGCAGCCGATTTGGAGGGTTTAGTGGGTAAGCTGGCAGGAGCGGAGTTTTCAACAGCCGCTCCTTTTCATGGCGTCATGTGACATCCTGGAGTGTAAATTTTAATGGGATTCGACATTAGTTTCAGAACTGAGTACAAGAACAGTGCTGGGCAGACTTCTATGGTCTATGCCCTGAGAAAGGCAAGGACAAATCAAACTCAGGTATAAAGTATCGCATATTATGTAAAGTGAGTTTATCTTGTTGGGCAGACTGGATGGACTGTTCGGGTCTTTATCTGCCATCATTTACTATGTTACTATGAAATGTAGAAATATGCTAGCCCTTGCTCTCAGTAAAATGCAGGCCAATGGCTCAGGCTAAAGATCTAGGCTTCTTAAATCAGAGATCACCTTTGACACAGTTACATTTCACTGTGGCAAGTGCTGAAATGAGGTAATTGAGAGCTGACAGAGGATGGGGGAAATCTTCTCTGTAAACAATGAGGAGACTGGCACCTACAAGACGTCATGAGCAAGATTGTTGTGGTTATGTAGAGATAGTACTGGGTCAGCTGCACCCCGGGTGAGAACATCCAAAGGGGGGGGGGGGCTAGAGGAAGGTTTGGGAACATGTGAAGTCATTCTGATCAACTGATAAGGGCCAAAGAGCTCTGGTGAAAAAACTGGGGTCCATTGGAATCAATGGGGCCAAAATGCTATAAAAAACAGTCTGAAGGGTACCGCATGCTAGAAAGCTCTAGACGGCAGAAGAGAGGGATCAGATTGCACCTGCTGTGCGATCCAGAGATGGATGCCTGATTTGCCTGTATTATTATCTGTGAGATTGTAATAAACTATCTTATTATACCCCAGCGAGTCCTTCTGATTATGGAGTTTGTAAATTCCTGGACTGTGTAAAGAGCAGTCTAGGGGAGTATGAGATCAGAATAGTTGGTGGGAACACGCAAATTATTTACATTTTTGGTAACCCCGAACGTGTGCCTTAAGCAGCCCACCTTTGCTGATGCATGCTGGGATTTAATCTGTATCTATCTATATCTATTTGCTTTCTTTTTTTTCCTTCTTTTTCTTCGTTCTGACTGTTTCAGTTCCATGAACAGCAGGCAATCTAATCTAACTAGAAATAACTCTACAAAATACTGGAACATCTCTTGCTAGTCTTAACTTTGCTTGTTTTAAAATCTTTGCTCCATAGTAGTTTTTTTCTAACCTTTTCAGATCCTGGCAGTATATCTCTTTTCTTTCCTTTCCTAATTTAACTCAAGGTTTCTTCTGGGACAATTGCCAGAGTAAAATTGTTTATACAATTTACCCTGCATGCTCCATTCACAGAGATTACAGAAGCAGAATTGTCATACTGAGTTTAAAAATCATTTTTTGTGTGCTTTCGGCTCTGTCCTGACAGACCTGTAAAAATTCGGCTTACATTCCAGTTACTTACTGTCCTTGTACAAAGCTGTGGGTTTCTCTTAGGGTCTCTCTTTTTTACAGAGAATTGTTGCGACCCTATGCCCCTTTGTGAATACCAACAAGTGGTTTTTGGGTTTGCCCTCATTCAGGTACTATAATTTTAGCTGGCAATTACATTTTTTTGAGGTTTTGAAGTGATCACACTGTGTGTTCTTTTTCCGGTGTAAAGATTCACCGAGGGTTTTTCTGGTCTAAAGATTGACCGAGGGTTTTTCCGGTGTAAAGATTCACCGAGGGTTTTCCGGTCTAGGGTTGACAGAGGGTTGTTCCGGTCCAAGGTGGATCAAGGGTTTTTTGTGGTCAAGAGGTTGACCAAACCGTAACTGATCAACGGTATTCTTTAGCGACAGCGTCTTTAGTGTCCTGTAATGGCTCCTGCTGCGAGAAGTTATAGTTAATGGACGCATTAATTAATAACTCAGGTTTGGACCGCAGGGTCTGCTAAGTACAGGGCTTTTTTTGAGGGGGTACTTGGGGGTACTGAGTACCGGCACCTTTTCCATTGTCTGCTAAAATTGACCCATGGTCTCCAAGTTTTAATAAAAGAGCTCAAGCTCTACACACCAATTCTGCCTTGTCATAGATTCTGTGACTGGTTGCAGGGGGCCTGGCTATTGTGGGGTGGGTCCCTTAGTGATCACCCCACCCCCTGAAGGGTGGCCTGGCATTTGAGTACCGGCACCTTTTTCACTAGAAAATATGCACTGACTAAGTACCTTGACTCTTACATATTGAATTTTTTGTTTTGTCTGTGCACATATTGAAGTTTTTTATTTTTGTCTGGTTCAGCTAAAATTGTACCTTTATGACATTGCCATAGGCAACCCTTTCTTTTTACTTAGACGTATTCATAGGTCTCCTTCCCTTTTGTGAAGTATCCCTGCACACTGGGAAGTTCTGAAGACAGGTAAGTATATAATTCACTCTAATTTTTTGGATTAATTTTTAATGAAGATTTAGCCATAGTGCCAGCCTTGTTGCATTTTCCTTTAGTGATAGTTAGTCTATTAAATCCCTTTCACACTGCAATAAAGTTAAGCACATAATTCCACCACACCATTTGTACCACCCTTTGTGCCATCTACTTTTCTGATCATGGCCATGACCCTAGAGACTGTTCTAAAGTTCTTCCCTTTTGATAAACACCTTAATGCGCTAGATAAATTTATCCTTATTGGGGCAGAAGAAGGTAATTCCAAATCTCTGCACACTTCCCAAAACCCGGCACATCCTTCTGTGGATGAAGCCGCACCTACAGCTCCATCTCCATGTGAGGGGGCTCCGTCTCTATATGAGTCGGGGTTCTCCAACGAACCTTTAACCTGTAGCATTGTCGTGGGTTATACATCTTTGCCACTACACCTCCTGAACCTCACAAATCCCCTCCCTACTCCTCCTTCACATCCCATCACTCTTGACAGATCTACAGAAGTTTCAGGACCTGCTACCCCTGTAATCCATCAACCTGTACCCCTGCCAAATGTCCCTACTACTGCTCTCCCTTCTATCTCTGGACCAGGCTCCCTGCTGCAGACTCACCCTTCAGTGCCAAAGTCTGTAACCCTTAAACAGCCCACTAAATTAGTAAACCCCTTGTCACTCTCTATCCCTTCAGGCAATGCTTATCCAGGTCAGCCACAAATTGACACTATGACTGCCGTTGACAAAATAGACCAGGCTCCCAATGTCTTGCAGCAACCAGAAGTTGCTAGCCCACATCAGCACGCACATATAAAGTGTTTCCCTTGTCATCGCCTAGGTCATATTGCCGCCACATGCCACAAAAACCCGCAGTACTTTCATAAGCATGCCCTGCGTAATAATCCCCCTGTCCAGCAATCGTTCCCCTTCTGGAACCCGAACCAACGCCATTCTCAATAACTAGGCATGGCCCGTACCTAAGCAGACTATTTGGACCCATTAGAAGTTATCCTGAGTATATTTAGTTAATTCTTATTTCTTGTGCTATTTAACTTTTAGTAGACTCTTCTGACTTAATTCTAAATAGTGGTTATGTCCTAAACTGTCTTGTATTATTGTCTTAACCATGTATGTTATTTTTTTTAAACATCTTATACTAACATACCCTGGTCTCATGACGTAGGAATAAAATGGTCCAAGTTCATCAGGCTCTTCAACTCCTGAATCCACTGTAATAGATTTGTTTTTAGCTACATTTGCAATTAAATTGTGCAAGTTATTCTTTTTAAAATGAACAGGATTGGTCTTGTGTCCTTGCTCTAATTTATCATAACAGCGAGCTATATCTCTGTTTCTACAGACCTGGCTGGTTGCCTAGAATTCAAGTAGCTAAGTCTCTGCTTTCTTTTTTCTCATGTTTAATTCTGATAGCATGCTATAACTTATAACTTTCTATTCGTTGTCACCACATTTATTACTGTTTGTTTTGAAATGCAACTTTTAATTAAACTGTGATGTCGTTCTTTTACTTGTCTATAACACTATTAGGCATATTTTCAAAGCACTTAGCCTTCCAAAGTTCCATAGGTTTCTATGGAACTTTGGAAGGCTAAGTGCTTTGAAAATATGCCTCAATGTTTGCTTTCGAAATGATTAATGCTTTTTATCCCGTCTCTAACGGATTTACAAAAGACTCCTTATCTCTCACTTTCTGTCTTCTTTAACATTATTCTCTGTAGCACAGTGCTGATTCCTTTAACCCTTTAAAAATAAGCAAACTCCGTTAGCAAGGCACAGTAATGATTTTGCTGAGCTATTAGGAAAAATCTATGGATTTGCTTTCTACTGCAGCTCGATATAAACCTGACTCTATTTTTCCCCCTTCCTACGTATCTTTCCTACTTTTTACTTAAAACAGATTTGTGAGCAGTTTAACATCTTGTCACATTAAATTATTTACTTTGAAAAAGTGTCTGATTTATTGTGTAGACTGTCTGGTTTGTTGTTTTTTAAAAAACACAACGGTCTGGTTAATAAAATGCTTACCATGCACTGCTTTCTGTCCAAATGTCTTTTTTATTTTCTGCTACTGGAGAACTTAAAGGCAATTCTTTCCCTTCCATTTGCTCTCCGACGTCACTGTGTGTGTAAAGATTTATGACCAGTCTTGTTTATTTCAACTTTTTTTTTACAGCTGACTATTCCTTCCACCCCCCTTACTCTCCTCCTCCTACCCCCCTTTCCTCAACCCCCCCCCCGATCCCCCTTCAACCCCTCCTCCTCCCTCCCCCTTCCCTTCTTCCCTCCTCCTGACACACCCACCCCCTGCTGACATTGGAGCCGACTCTGTGGTTGCTGTGGGTGCTTGAGCACCCCCAATATTGAGAAAATTCCTTGTATGTGTCCAGGGAGGAGTCATTTCCATTGGACTTAGCACCCCCAATAATTTTGAAAAGTTGGCTCCTATGCCTGCTGACCCATCCTACCTTACCCCTCCTTCACCAGATTTTGCTTCTACTTTGCAGTCTTCAGTTATACAAGCAGAACTTATGCAATGGAAATGAACAGGCTGCTTTCTCAATCCTCATAGTGTCTGGACACACCCTCATGATCAGTTACTCAGTACATACTCTCTTTACTACTACACTCACTCCACTACCCACTTCACCTGAATGCAGCATCTAAGTTGCTGGATTCAAAGCTTGTTATTCAACTTTATATTTTATTTTTTTCTGACTTTGAAAACTGTCTTTCTCCTTCTTTTTAGCTACTAGAGGAGACTACAATGATACAGATATCCAGTATAGTTTTGTTTAAGTTGTGGAGGAAGGCTAATGGATGTGAGAATCCCATTCATGTTGGGATAATTGTAAAGGATATACAGGGATTGATATTTCCATATGACAGGTTTCAGAGATGTTTGTACAATGGTTTAGCTGTTTATGTGCACTATGGATGCATTGTTATAAGTGCATATTGTTAGAAACTCACATAACAGAAAATTTAGAAAGAATTTCGCAAGTCGAGATGGTGAGAGAATGTGCTGAAGGTACAGAGGTTTTGTTGAAAAGTTTGAATAGCGTAATGTATCTGGTATCCTCTGTGCTCTATTTATTCTGATATTTGCCTCCTTTTGAAGCATGATGTGAGGCCTTCTATTCTATAAATAATGTGCCACCTACATTCTTTTTGAATTACAATGCTTTCTTCTGTTTACAAGCACTGTTTTGTTCTTTCATACCTATATCTTCTTTTTTGTGTTTCTATTTCTCTTTATATGCTCTCAAACAGCTCACATTTCTTTGAACACACAATAGTTGGAGTCTCTAAACAAACTACTTATTTACATATCGGTCTATTCCATATAAATAAATACCCTTCCTGGATTAGTTATTTTACAAGAGGGGGTATCCCTTAGAATTTACCCAATACTGTATTTCCCTAATTCTATAAATTTTTAGATTCATAATGTTGGGAGACCAGGATTGACTTCCTTTGCTTTTCTGTTTCTCAGACAGTATATAAGAATTACTGGTAACATATTTGAATACCACAAAAGAAAGTTTCTGTCTGATGTCATTCCAGATCAGTATATTGTCTGCTGCATACCTACTGGTCACTTGCCCATTGTGCAAGGGCCAGGCCGATACTGATTTTACAGATATGCAGATACCTGTCAAAGGTAAACAGGTACCTGCTTGTCTGCGTGGATGCTTTCTAATCAAATTTAAAACAAAAAATGAATAGAAGCTTATCCTTGCATCAGAGAGATTATTCCCATATTTGGTATTTTTAATGGGTTCCTCAATTCTTTTATACCTGCACTGAGTATTTCACACCACCTACTAGCAATGGCCTGGTTGAGCACTACTATGGACTTTAAAGAAAACCTAAATTAATACAACTTATGGTAAATTGAATTAAAAATTGGCTCACTGCTCTGCCACTTGCCTTATTCGCTCTTTAAGCTGTCTCCTTTTTAGATCTGTACAGGCCTTAATATGCGCCTTCTTACAGCCAATTCTGATAACCACTTGCCTGACCAATATTCTGTATATTAGGATATGTTACCAAATATCATTACTTTTCTGTCTTCGATTTCACAGGCAATCTTAGTCAGAAGAGGGGAGGGTAATGATAGCCCTGCCCCTGTCACTGGTCATCCAAAATCTCTCAAAGTTGGAGATTTGGTTCACCGGAAGTACTACACCCCTATTTACGTAGGACCCTTCCAAATTAGTCAAGTTATGAGAACACACTTCCTGGGTCCACCTAAAAGACATCCGCATCTACAAGGCTCCTGATTCAGTCCCCATTCAAGCCACCCCCACCAGCTCAGTAGTTACCACTGGTTCTGCAGCCTCCGCCACCACTTCAAGTTGATGGACTAAAAGAACATTATCCAAAATTTCTCACTCCCATGACCGAGCATCTGATAACTACAGTTATTACCTTACAGGAAGAAATCACCTTACCTGAACGGAACATTGCCCATCAAAGCGAGCCCACCGCTGCACTTGCCATCTTTCCAGTGGAACCGGGTGACGCAAGTCCAACTACCCACAAGAAGACACTGTACTCTGTACACCAAAAACTGTGTTGGGACTTGTTGTGCTTATATCACTCTTAATTTTGGTTCTAGGACTGATCTATTATACATTTGAAAAGATTCAAGGTTTCTTCAGTATACTCATTAATGTTACATGGAGGGGCATAATCGAACAGAAACGCCTATCTCCATGGGCGTTTATCTCCGAGAACGGGTCCGTGAAGGGGCGGAGTGAACCGTATGTTCCAAAAAAAAATAGACGCCCATGTTTTATTCGCCAAGGTGTGAGCTGGGCGTTTTTGCTTTTCACCGATAATGGAAAATGAAATCGCCCAGCTCAAAAACGAATAACTCCAAGGCATTTGTTCGTGGGAGGGGCCAGGATTCATAGTGCACTGGTCCCCCTCACATGCCAGGACACCAACCGGGCACCCTAGGGGGCACTTTTACAAAAACAAAAAAAAAGGTCAAAGAGCTCCCAGGTGCATAGCACCCTTCCCTTGGGTGTTGAGCCCCCCAAATCCCCCTCAAAACCCACTGCCCACAAGTCTACACCATTACTATAGCCCTAAGAGGTGAAGGGGGGCACCTACATGTGGGTACAGTGGGTTTGGGGGGGTTGGACGACTAAGCATTAAGCAGCACAATTGTAACAGGTAGGGGGGGGGGATGGGCCTGGGTCCACCTGCCTGACGTCCACTGCACCCCCTAACAACTGCTCCAGGGACCTGCATACTGCTGCTTGGGAGGAGGGTATGACATTTGAGGGTGAAAGTAAAAAGTTGTGAAACATCATTTTTTTGTGGTGGGAGGGGGTTAGTGACCACTGGGGGAGTCAGGGGAGGTCATCCCCGACTCCCTCTGGGGGTCATCTGGTCATTTAGGGCACTTTTTGGGGCCTTATTCGTGAAAAAACAGGGTCCAGGAAAAGTGCCCTAAATTCTAGCTACAAACGTATCCATTATCGGCGAAAGGCGCCCATCTCTGTTCGGGTGATAACCACGCCCCAGTTCCGCCTTCACCACGCCTCCGACACGCCCCCGTCAACTTTGTCCGCATCTGCGACGGAGTGCAGTTGAAAGCGTCCAAAGTTCGGCTTTCGATTATACCGCTTTATTTGTTTTTGTGAGAAAAACGCCCATCTCCCGATTTAGGTCGGAACTTGGGCGTTTTTCTCGTTCGATTATAAGCAGGATAGTAATAATCACAAGAATCCACCCTAGGTACCCCAACAGTAGACTTACCCTGTTTTAATTGAAACCCTATATCTAATCATTACTTGCCTTTTTAATTCTATTTAATTCTATTATTCCTGACAATACGAATCATCATTTGTTTTGTTTTATTATTTTCTTTTGACTTGACATTTCATACTTCTTGCATTACACCTGCCTAGCTATCAAATGGCTGGTGCTCACTCTAATGAGCCCCTGAACGGTGCCTGTCCCACTCACCCCCTAAATTGGGATCCTGGAATGGATGATGATCCTAACTGGGACCCTTTAACTAGATTTGATATCTTGTGTTACCCTTTATTTGATACATGGACTACTGTATCTAATAGGTCCGTGTATGATAACTTTGAAATTTTCCAGGGATGTGGACAAATTCAAATTGAACAGAGTACACATCCAATAATCAGACCCTCCACCAGAGAACCTGTATATTTTTGGTATGTCACTTATAACTTTGATCAAAGTGGATGGCATCCTTAGTTTTTCATCCTTAAAATTGGAAATAGATATATTGAAATTTATAAACTTTTTTCCGCGTACGGATTGACAGGTGGTGTACCTCTATTGTCACTATAGATGCTATAGGAGTGTCAAGAGGGGTACTCGATCAATTTAAAGCCAGAAATCATTGATGTACTTACATTCCCAATAATACTGACACTGATGATTCTGTTAAAAAGGCATTACAAGACCTTTCTGCCTTAGTCAACAAAATTAGCTGCTATATCAGGTGTTGATACTGTTGTCTGGTGCATTACTCCCTATGTCTTAAGCCTCCTTGTTACTACTCTCAGTACAAGACAAACTACATTTCCACCATAAATTTTGTGTAGGACTACTGCTGTTTATTTTCCTTTTATTGCATGTAACGCAAGTATACCTCTTTTGTTAAGGAAGATATTTATTCTGCTTATGCTGTTTAATTGAACTATTATAAGTTTCTTTTTAGTTTGTTACATTCTGCCAATTTATATAGACAGGTTTAGATTGTTTTTCTTTCCATTTTTAAACTGTTGTACCTTTCATCACTGGACCTCAAATAGTAACTAAGCAGACTGTTTTCTACTGTTGATGATGTCTTAATCATCAAGAGAGAAATGTATTGATTTGCTTTATTTTCTGTACAAAGGAAGAAGAAGATTATGTTCCTATGTATTTTCCAAAAACACTATAACTCAACATGCCTTCATATACGATCTAGATCTATTACACTACTGCAGGTTAAACAGTGCAACACTCATAATTATAATGCTCTTGAGTTTGCAGTAGTTATTTATTATTTCGCCAATATTAACCCTTTTTAAATGCTAAAATGAAATATTTGTTCCCTATTAACACCAGTTTTAGCCATATTCATACAATCAAAATTTGATTAATGATTGGTTTTGTAATCATGATATATTAATTAATTGCAATCATACACTCAACCTTATTGATTCCATTGTATGACACACAGACTTAATTGACTTCTCATGTTTCCAAGTCTCACTCCGTCCCAGAGGGGTAGTTGTAGGATAGTTAGGCCCCTTGGGTTGGTTATGATAAAAAGGGAAACCCAATGCTGCATTTCATCCAGCATATAATTATGTATCCACATACTGACTCTTGCTATGGCCTTGTCCCTCACTATGTCAGAGCACCCCTGTCACCTCAAACCTATACATCCCCCCCACAGAACTCTAAGAGCCCTCTGGAAAGGACGGCCCCACACACTTGTAGTCATGTGTGCAGGCCCCCCTGAGGGGGCCCGGCAAGAGGGGAATGTAGAAATATGCTAGCCCTTGCTCTCAGTAAAATGCAGGCCAATGGCTCAGGCTAAAGATCTAGGCCTCTTAAAATCAGAGATCACCTTTGACACAGTTACATTTCACTGTGGCAAGTGCTGAAATGAGGTAATTGAGAGCTGACAGAGGGTGGGGGAAATCTACTCTGTAAACAATGAGGAGACTGACACCTACAAGACGTCATGAGCAAGATTGTTGTGGTTATGTAGAGATAGTACTGGGTCAGCTGCACCCCGGGTGAGAACATCCAAAGGAGGGGGGGCTAGAGGAAGGTTTGGGAACATGTGAAGTCATTATGATCAACTAATAATGGCCAAAGAGCTCTGGTGAAAAACCTGGGGTCCATTGGAATAAATGGGGCCAAAATGCTATAAAAAATCAGTCTGAAGGGTACCGCGCGCTAGAAGGCTCTAGACAGCAGAAGAGAGGGATCAGATTGCACCTGCTGTGTGATCCAGAGATGGATGCCTGATTTGCCTGTACTACTGTTGGTGAGATTGTAATAAACTATCTTCTTATATCCCAGCGAGTCCTTCTGATTATGGAGTTTGTTAATTCCTGGACTGTGTAAAGAGCAGTCTGGGGGAGTATGAGATCAGAATAGTTGGTGGGAACAAGCAAATTATTTACAGAAATCTAGCCCTAAGTCCATCTGCACTAACAGCACACATGACAGTGTATGCAAATTACCGCGGGCTAACTGTAACATTTTGGCACATTGGCTAAAAATTTGACTTAAATAGGTGCACAGTAACTTATGTTATGAGGTAAAATGCGCAGGTTCCCTTTTATTCCATTCACTGTGTATGAACAAGATTTAGTGGTCATTAAAAAAATAACAACTAAGTCTCAAATAAATTTATGTAGCTTGTTTTCTCAATCCTCAGACACCTCCACAGTCTGGATGTAGCTCCAGTTGCCATCCTGGTTACAGGAAAGTAACCAGGGAAGGACAGCCTGTCTGCTGCTATGACTGTATTCCGTGTCCAGAGAGAGAGGTCTCCAACCAAATCGGTAGGTGATATCATGGAACATTGGGCTGCTTGTGGCTGTAGATTATTTGTGATGGTTCATCTCTGGGAAGTTAGGCAGGAGAGAGCATTAAATGACATAGGAAATGCTGTTCCCATTTTCCATATCTTTTCACTACTAAATGCTCACCACAATCCCAGAACACCTATGTCTTGTGGAGGGTGGGAGGGGGGGTTATCAACGTGTAAGTAAACTGTGGAATTTGTTGCCAGAGAATGTAGTAAAAAGCAGCTAGTTTAGCAGGGTTTAAAAAGGGTTTAGATGGCTACCTAAAGAAAAAGTCCATGGATCATTATTAAAATGGACTTGGAGAAAATCCACTGCTTATTTCTAGGATAAGCAGCATTAAATGTATTGTACAATTTTGGGATCTTGCCAGGTACTTGTGATATTGCCAGGTACTTTTGACCTGGATTGGCCACTGCTGGAAACAGGATGCTGGGCTTGAGGGACCTTCTGTAGGAACTATGACTTCATGGACCTTCTGTAGGAACCATGACTAATCCACAGTTTGCTGGCATTATATTTCTTTGGAGAAACAAAGAAAAACGTAAGCATTTATGGTCTCTATCCTAAAAAAAAGCCTCACTAGATGGTAGATTCCTCCAACACCAAAACGATACATAGTTTAGAAGGGCCAACAGATGCTATTTTAAATACACATGGACCCCTTTGTGGTAAAGGTGGTTAGCTTAGCAGGGTTTCAAAAAGGTTTGGACGGCTTCCTATGGGAGGTGGTGGTGATGAAAATGGTAATGGAATTCAAACATGCGTGGGATAAACACAAAGCAATCCTGTCTAGAAGGAATGGTTCCATGGAATCTTAGCGGAGATTGGGTAGCGATGCCGGTAATTGGAAACAAAATGGGAGCTGGGCAGACTTCTACTGTCTACGCCTTGATCGTGACTGAATAGATAGAGAGGGCTGGAGTGTAAAATTTAAGGGGCTTCGACGTTAGCTTCAGAACTTAGAACAAGAACAGTGCTGGGCAGACTTCTACGGTCTGTGTCCTGAGAAAGGCAAGGACAAATCAAACTCGGGTATACATATAAAGTATCACATACCATGTGAAATGAGTTTATCTTGTTCGGCAGACTGGATGGACCGTACAGGTCTTTATCTGCCGTCATTTACTATGTTACTATAACCATTATTAATTTGACTTGGGGAAAATCCACTGCTTATTTCTGGGATAAGAAGCATAAAATGTACTGAACTTTCTCCGAGGACAAGCAGGCTGCTTGTTCTCACACTTGGGTTGACATCCACAGTGGCCCCAGGAACGGCAATTTTTCATAGCAAAAATCCACAAAGTTTTGCCAGAGCATTCTGGCGCGTGTATCGCGCATGCGCAGCTGTCTTCCCACCCATCATGCAAGTGTTCCCACTTAGTTTCTGTTTTTCCGTGGTAGAGAGCGGTTGTTTTTGTCCGCTCTCTTCTCGGCCGTCGGAAAGAGCCTTCGCCGTTTTACAAAGTTTTACTTTGTTTTTTTCTTCTTTTCTTTAGGTTTACCCTGTTCCCTTAAAAAAAAAAAACTTTCCCTTATCTTCTTGGTTTTTACCCTGGTAAGTTTTCGTTCGCATCCGTCGCAGCCCTCTTAGGCCGTGCGTATGCGTTTTCTCCTTTTTGTGTGCTTTTTCAAGCCACAATCGCGGATTTTGATTTTGCCGCTGCTATTTTTCCATCTATGTCATCGAGGACTCCCAGCGGCTTGAAGAAGTGTACTCGGTGCAACCGGTCGATCTCAGGTACCGATCCCCACGCGTGGTGTCTTCAGTGCCTTGGGCATGACCATCGCCCAGACGCATGTAAGTTGCCTGAAAAAGTGGACACAAGCGTCGAGACAAGCTCTTCGAGACCAACTTTTCAGAACTTGACCGGTTCCTCGGCATTGACGTCGACATCGGTACCAAGGTAGGCATCATCGATATCGGCACCGGGGATGGCATCGACTTCAGGAGCGCAGGTAATGGCTGTCCAGAGATCACCACACGCTGGGAGCAGTGAGGAGTCAAGTGGGTCTCCACCTTTCTTTAAGTCTCCTGCTGTACAGGCCCCACCGGACCGACCAGATTCGGACCCGAACCCGAGGAGGCGTGTGGATTCCACGTCCTCCTCATTGGTACCGAGGAGTGCCGATGACGCGCATCGAGTGAAGGCAAAGAAGCATCGTCATCGGTCTCTTTCCAATCATGGTACTGAGAGCTCCGGGGCGTCGAAGGATTCGACACCCGTGAAGCGCCGACGCCTGCAGGAACGCTCACTCTCCATTCAACAGGTGTCGGTGCGTCAATCTATGGACAACCCAGTACCGCCTCCTCGACCTCCACAGATTCTGACGCCGATTCCTACACCGACCCCGCAGCCTTGCTCTACGGCGACTATAGATGAGTGCATCCGAGCCATTCTTCTAGGTCTTTTGGAGGGGTTGCTGCGTCATTCTGCTCCGGTGCCGGAGGTGCTTGCGCCTTCCGCATTATCGGTGGAAGTGGCAGCTGGCTCTATGCCCGTGGTGAGGTCCTCGTTGCCGGTACCGCCTGCGACATCGGCGTCGGCTGCCACCCAAGTCGATTCTCCGTCGACATCGATGGAGGGAGCTTCATCGCCGCCGGCGTGGGAGTCAACCTCTCAACATCGCCATCAAGGACATGGTTCCTCAGTGTCGAGATGTGCCCGGTCTAGGACTGCAGTTAAAGAACTCTTGTCTGACACTGATGAGGATGCCTCATGGGATGAAGGGGAGGATCCCAGGTATTTCTCTTCTGAGGAGTCTTGTGGTCTTCCTTATGATTCTGGTGAAGGAGTAGAATGCTGGAGTGTCTTTCTTTCTCTTCATTTTGTCCGGGAAATGTCTGTGGCCATTCCCTTCCCAGTGGTATCTGAGGATGAGCCCAGGACTGAAATGCTCGAGTTCCTGGACTATCCTTTGCCACCTAAGGAGTCATCCATAGTTCCTTTGCATAATGTGCTCAAAGAGACACTTAACCGGAACTGGATGAAACCGTTAAGTAATCCCTACATTCCCAAGTAAGCTGAGTCCCAATATCAGATTCACAGAGAACCTGAGTTGATGAAGTCGCAGTTACCTCACGACTCTATGGTTGTGGATTCCACTCTCAAGAGAGCCAGGAGTTCTAGAGACTTTGCCTCGGCACCCCCAGGAAAAGAATCTAGAACCCTGGACTCTTTTGGGAGGAAGGCGTATGAGGCCTCTATGCTAGCAGCCAAAATTCAATCTTACCAGCTCTACACAAGCATTCAATTGAGGAACACGGTGAAGCAACTGGCGGACTTGGTTGATAAGCTCACTCCGGAGCAGGCCAAGCCTTTTCAGGAGGTGGTCAGGCAGCAGAAGGTGTGTCGTAAATTCCTATCCAGGGGTGCTTACGATACTTTTGATGTTGCATCCAGAATCGCTGCCCAAGATATAGTGATGCGCAAACTCACATGGCTGCGTGCCTCTGACCTGGACAATCGAGTCCAGCAGCGGATTGTGGATGTCCCTTGCTGGGGGGATAACATTTTTGGTGAGAAAGTGGTTGATCAAATCACGCAGCGGGAAACTGCTATGTACAATCTCTCCCGCCGGGTGCCTTCTGCTTCTACCTCATCTGGTAGACGATTTTTCCGGGGAAGGAAGAATGCTCCCTATGCCTATAATGCGTAGGTACAATACTCCTTCTTGACAACCTTCTCAGGCTCATCCCCAGCGCGCTCGTTCTCTTCAACAGCGTGTGCCAAGGCAGGCCCCTGCAGCTCCCCACCAAAAGCAAGAGACGTGCTTTTGACTGTCTCCAGCTGAGTATAGCCACAATAAAAGTGTCCGTGCCAGGCGACTTCCCAGTCGGAGGGAGGTTAAAATTTTTTCACCAAAGGTGGCCTCTCATACTGAACAACACACAACCTCCATCCCTTCCGACCCTCCACTTATACCTCATACGAGCATTATACAACCTTGTATCTGTTACCAACCGACTGGGCAAACGTTTCTGATGATACTATGTAAGCCACATTGAGCCTGCAAATAGGTGGGAAAATGTGGGGTACAAATGCAACAAATAAATAAATAAATAACCTCTGACCGGTGGGTTCTTCAAATAGTCCAGTTCGGATACTCTCTCAATTTAATATCCAAGCCTCCAAATTGCCCACCGGGAGCTCAGTCTTTCAGCTTCCAGCAAGGCAGGTACTTGCAGAGGAACTCTCTGCCCTCAAGCCCGTTCCACCAGGGCAAGAAGGGCTGGGATTCTATTCCAGGTACTTCCTTGTGCAAAAGAAAACAGGGGGGATGCGTCCCATCCTAGATCTAAGGGCCCTGAACAAATTCCTAGTCCAAGAAAAGTTCAGGATGGTTTCCCTGGGCACCCTTCTTCCTATGATTCAGGAAAACGATTGGCTATGCTCTCTGGACTTAAAGGATGCTTATACACACATCCCGATACTTCCAGCTCACAGGAAGTAGCTTCAATTCCATCTGGGAGCGCAGCACTTCCAGTATTGTGTGCTGCCCTTTGGTCTGGCGTCTGCGCCAAGGGTCTTCAAAAAATGCCTGGCTGGTGAAGAACACCTCAGAGGCAGGGGCTCTACAGTCCATGCAGATGACTATTCAACTGTTGGAGCTACTCGGGTTTGTTATAAATTACCCCAACTCCCATCTTTTCCCTGTTCAGCAACTGCAATTTATAGGAGCTCTGCTGGACTCACAGACAGCTCGGGCCTATCTTCCCGAGGCGAGAGCAGACAATCTTCTGTCTCTAGTCTCCATGGCCAGAGCGTCTCAGCGGATCACAGCTCAGCAGATGTTGAGACTTCTAGGCCATATGGCCTCCACAGTTCATGTGACTCCCATGGCGCGTCTTCACATGAGATCAGCTCAATGGACCCTAGCTTCCCAGTGGTATCAAGCTGCGGGGGATCTAGAGGATGCAAAACAGCTGTCCACCGATTTTCACAATTCCCTTCAGTGGTGGACGATTCGACTCAATTTGGTATTGGGTCATCCTTTTCAAATTCCTTAGCCACAAAAAGTGCTGACAACGGATGCATCCCTCCTGGGGTGGGGAGCTCATGTCGATGGGCTTCATATTCAGGGAGTTTGGTCCCTCCAGGAAAAAGGTCTTCAGATCAATCTCCTGGAGTTGCGAGCGGTCTGGAACGCTCTAAAGGCTTTCAGAGATCGGTTGTCCAATCAAATTATCCTAATTCAGACAGACAATCAGGTTGCGATGTATTACATCAACAAGCAGGGGGGCACTGGATCTCGCCCCCTGTGTCGGGAAGCCGTCTAGATGTGGCTTTGGGCTCGCCGTCACAACATGTTTCTTCAAGCCATGTATCTGGCAGGCGTAAACAACAGTCTGGCCGAAAGGTTGAGCAGGATAATGCAACCTCACGAGTGGTCGCTCAATATGGGCATTGCCCACAAGATCTTCCAAGAGTGGGGCACCCCCTCGGTGGATCTTTTTGCTACTTAGCTCAATCACAAGGTCCCTCAGTTCTGTTCCAGACTTCAGGCCCATGACAGACTAGTGTCGGATGCCTTTCTCCTTCATTGGGGGAGGGGCCTTCTGTATGTATATCCTCCCATACCTCTGGTGGGGAAGACTTTGCTGAAACTCAAGCAAAACCGTGGAACCATGATTCTGATTGCTCCCTTCTGGCCGCGTCAGATTTGGTTTCCTCTTCTTCTGGAGTTGTCCTCCAAAGAACCATGGAGATTGGAATGTTTTCCAACCCTCATAACTCAGAACAAGGGGGCGCTTCTGCATCCCAACCTCCAGTCTCTGGCTCTCACAGCCTGGATCTTGAGAGTGTAGAATTCGCTTCTTTGGGCCTTTCTGAGGGTGTCTTCCAGGTTTTGCTTGCTTCCAGGAAAGATTCCACGAAGTGGTGTTATTTTTTCAAATGAAGGAAGTTTGCCGTCTGGTGTGATAGCAAGGCCCGAGATCCTCACTCTTGTCCTACACAGACCCTGCTTGAATATCTTCTACACTTGTCAGAGTCTGGTCTCAAGACCAACTCCATAAGGGTTCATCTTAATCCAATTAGTGCTTTTCATTGTCGTGTAGAAGGTAAGCCTATCTCTGGACAGCCATTAGTTGTTCACTTCATGAGAGGTTTGCTTTTGTGAAAGCCCCCTGTCAAACCTCCTACAGTGTCATGGGATCTCAACGTCGTTCTCACCCAGCTGATGAAGCCTTCTTTTGAGCCACTGAATTCCTGCCATCTGAAGTACTTGACCTGGAAGGTCATTTTCTTGGTGGCTGTTACTTCAGCTCGTAGAGTCAGTGAGCGTCAAGCCCTGGTAGTGCATGCTCCGTATCTCAAGTTTCATCACAACAGAGTAGTCCTCCGCATACACCCTAAGTTCTTGCCGAAGGTGGTGTCGGAGTTCCATCTGAACCAGTCAATTGTCTTGCCAACATTCTTTCCCTGTCCTCATACCCGCCCTGCTGAACGTCAGTTGCACACCTTGCACTGCAAGAGAGCATTGGCCTTTTACGTGGAGCGGACAAGCCCCTTCAGACAGTCCGCCCAAATGTTTGTTTCTTTTGATCCAAACAGAAGGGGAGTCACAGTCGGGAAACGCACCATTTCCAATTGGCTAGCAGATTGCATTTGCTTTACTTATGCCCAAGCTGGGCTGACTCTTGAGGGTCATGTCATGGCTCATAGTGTTAGAGCCATGGCGGCGTTGGTGGCTCACTTGAAGTCAGCCACTATAGAAGAGATTTGCAGGGCTGTGATGTGGTCATCAATCCACACATTCACATCTCACTACTGCCTTCAGCAGGATACCCAACGCAACAGTCGGTTTGGGGTACTGCAGAATCTGTTCAGGGTTTAGAATCCAACCACCCCCCTAGGCCCACTTTTATTTTGTTCCAGGCTGCACTCTCAGTTAGATGTTCTGGTTTTTAGGTCAATCCTTGTTATGTTCTCACTGTTGTGAGGACTAATTGACCTTTCTTTGTTGTTTTGAGTGAGCCTGGGAGCTAGGGATACCCCAAGTGTGAGAACAAGCAGCCTGCTTGTCCTCAGAGAAAGCGAAGATACATACCTGTAGCAGGTGTTCTCCGAGGACAGCAGGCTGATTGTTCTCACAAACCCGCCCACCTCCCCTTTGGAGTTGTTGCTTTTGTTGTTTCTGCTATTGGACATAACTAAGCGGGAACACTCGCACGACGGGCGGGAAGATGGCTGAGCATGTGCGATGTGCGTGCCTCGCGCGCCAGAAGGCTCTGGCAAAACTTTGTGGATTTTTGCTATGAAACATTGCCATTCCTGGGGCCGCCGTGGACGTTGACCCAAGTGTGAGAACAATTAGCCTGCTGTCCTCGGAGAACACCTGCTACAGGTATGTATCTTTGCTTTTTTGGAATCTTGCCAGGTATTTGTGACCTGGAGTGGCACTACTTCTGTACTTATGTGTTGTAGTGTCAGCCAGGCTCAATTATTTATATGTTGTTTACAAGCTCTACCACTGATAAATACAAGCTTCGTGCTGCTTTTGACATATTACAAAATTATAGGAGTTGAATTATTTATTATATTTTGTTTACTGTGGCAGCTATTTTCTAAGGTTTTGCATTAATCTTGCACTAGTTGCCAGAATTGGCAAGTGAAAACTGAAAAAACTCTGCATTAACAGTTAGGAGCATAAGTTTTCAGCTGAAAAGTCATCTTACTTTAGGAGCTTAAAAGTTTGCATATAAATGTAAGCCTGAAATTCATTTGCCTAGATGTTCAAACTACATTCCATTGCATTTAGGTGTCATTATATAGAGTAGGGTTGTCTTACCTCGGTCCTCTAGGGCTACAATCCAGTTGGATTTTCAAGATTTCCCCAATTAATATGTATTCTAAATCCTTACTGAGTTCCCTCATTTCAATCTAATTACAATTATTTCTATATTAACCACGTAATCACTATTGTCAGTATATATGATTTCAACCTCCTTTATTAAAGCAAGGAGAGGTGACTCGAGGAGCAAAACTAGAAGATAAAGGAATAACAGGTAAGGAAAAAGAAGTTATGATTACGTTGGAAAAGTTGTGAATTGGACTGATTGTTCATTTCAACGTTAGAGAACTGAGATATGATGATGTATAGTCAGATGTATTGACAAATGACAAACGGAACAACAAAATTCATGTAACTGAAGAAAATGCAAGTTCCTTATATGTAAAGGCAAAAGAATAATAATGTAAAGAGCTTGCTATGAACAAATGTGTTATAATCTCATTAGTCTATTTATGATGGCGATGTAAATTGAAGTTATATGAGTTATTGCGGAAGAGCATAATAGTTAGACAACGGAGTACAACAGGGTTAAGTATGAAAGAAAGTGAATGTAGAGTGAATGTGGCAAGGTTTGGATTATAGAATTTTATAGAATGTCAACAAAGTATAAAAGATTATTTTAAAGTAATTGTTTAATAAAGGAGGTTGAAATCATATATACTGACAATAGTGATTACGTGGTTAACAATGAATATGTATGAGATCTATTTGCATGCCCTGCCTTCATTGTATGCAAATAACATCTCATTCATATCCAATGGGGAAATCATGAAAACCCAACCTGGTAGGGATGAGTCAGAAAACTGGCATTTGCATGCATGTATGCCAGTGTTCTATTAACCTAGATTCCGCTTATAATGCCCCTGTTCAAGTCGTTGGTGAGGCACCACTTGGAGTACTGCATTCAGTTTTGGAGGCCGTATCTTGCAAAGGAGTAAAAAGGCTTGAAGTGGTTCAAAGAAAAGTGACAAAAATGGTATGGGGTTTATTTATTTATTTGTAGCATTTGTATCCCACATTTTCCCACCAGTTTGCAGGCTCAATGTGGCTTACATTATGCCGTAATGGCGATCGCCATTACCGGGTGAAGGATTACAAATGATATTGCAATTAAGGCACATACATGGTAAAGTGGAATATAGAGTGGTATTACATAGAAGTTCCTACTTGATAGAATAGGTTATAACATAGGTTAAATAGTCAATTATAGAAGAACATTTCCAGCATGAGAAATAAAGTGGTAGTGTGTATTGCGTAGCTTATATTGGTAGCACCGAGGTAGTCAGTCAGGTATAAAGAGTTTGTTTTTGTCGAGTTCATGTAAAGTCTAGTTGTCTGGTATTTAGGAAGGATCGTTATGGTGTGCCTTCTTGAATAGGTCCGTTTTCAGTAGTTTTTGGAAGATTGTTAGGCCATTCGTTGTTTTTATGGTCTTTGGCAGTGCGTTCCAAAGCTGAGTGCTAATGTAGGAGAAGCTGGATGCATATATGGTTTTATCAAGCTGTACAAGATGTACAAGGACAGATTTGCTGACCTGAACATGTTTACCGTGGAGGAAAAGAAAAATCAGGGTGATATGATACAGACATTCAAATATTTGAAAGGTATAAATTCTCAGACAAACATTTTGCAGAGACGGGAACATGGTAGAGGACATGAATTGAGGTTGAAAGGGGGCTGACTCAGGAATAGTCAGGGAAGTATTTTTTTACTGAAAGTGTGTTAGATAACCTGGAATGCCCTCCCACGGGAAGTGGTGGAGATGAAAACAGTAATACAATTCATAAATGTGTGGGATAAACACAAAGGAATCCTGATTAGAAGGATCGGATCCAAAGAAGCTTAGCGGAGATTAGGTAGCAACCAGTGGTGTGCTGGAGCCGGCTCGCACTGGCTCGCAAGAGCCGTTTGTTAAATTTTTAAAAATTTTGGGAGCCGGTTGTTAAAGTAGCTACTTTAACAACCGGCTCCCAAAATTTGGGCTCAGATGCTCTCCTGGCATTGGTGTCCTCCTCCCTTATCTATGTGGCTTAGGTTAGGCATCTTTTGTCCCTACTCTCCCCCCCCCCTTTCTGTGCTCAGTTTTTGCCCTCCTGCACCTCCTTGCCTCCTGTATTGGCGGCCGCGGCGCGATTAATTTTTGTCAAGCAGTGCTGTTACACATCGGCAGGAATAGACTGCTTCAGCCAATCCCAAGGCTTTTCTTCAGCCCTCGGGGGCGGGACAGGCTGAAGGAAGGCCCCTGGGATTGGCTGGAGCAGCCTGTTCCCTGCCAATGTATACCAGCACAGCTTTAACAAAAATTAATTACGCCTCAGCCGAGCATGTGCTTACCTGCGCGCCTTTTTTGTGTAAGAGTGACCGTCTCTCCAGTCATTGCCGGCAATGCCACTGGTGGTCTCTGTGCCCCCCGGCCCTCCTGACCGCAGCTTTTTAATGTGGCTTGGCCTGTGCCTCTTGGCTGTGCCGCAGCGCGGAGACAGACACCAGATGGACGGTGTCTCTGGTGGCGGGTCCCTCCTGATCTGCTCTTAGAGTCAGAGAGAGCAATCAGAAGAGAGGGACCCATGGCACCACCATAGAGAACGGAGACAGAGGAACCACAGAAAGCGTGAGTCTGGGATGGGGGATGGACGGAGCTGGAGCAGATCGGATCGGATATGAGCTGCTACAACCACGTTGCTATGCTTAATTATTGGTAGCATTTTTATTTAATCTCATTTATATTTTCAAACATGCCAGCCAGCTTCTGCAGCATACGGATGTACTAGAGAAAGTATAAATTTTTATAGAGTCGTAAAGCGAAAGCTACATACCTGTAGAAGGTATTCTCCGAGGACAGCAGGCTGATTGTTCTCACTGATGGGTGACGTCGACGGCAGCCCCAGAACCGGAATTCTCGCTAGCAACAAAGAGTTTGCTAGCCTCGCGCTCCCGTGCGCATCGCGCATGCACGTCCGTCTTCCCGCCCGAACGCGAGCATACTCCTCAGTCCAGTAAAAAGCAAAAAAAGGGAAGACACAACTCCTAAGGGGAGGTGGGCAGGATTGTGAGAACAATCAGCCTGCTGTCCTCGGAGAATACCTTCTACAGGTATGTAGCTTTCGCATTCTCTGAGAACAAGCAGGCTGCTTGTTCTCACTGATGGGGTATCCCTAGCCCCCAGGCTCACTCAAAACAACAAACATTGGTCAATTGGGCCTCACAACGGCGAGGACATAACTGAGATTGACCTAACTTATCCAACTAACTGAGAGTGCAGCCTGGAACAGAACAAAAATGGGCCTAGGGGGGTGGAGTTGGATTCTAAACCCCAAACAGATTCTGCAGCACAGACTGCCCAAACCGACTGTCGCGTCAGGTATCCTGCTGTAGGCAGTAATGAGATGTGAATGTGTGGACAGATGACCACGTCGCAGCTTTGCAAATCTCCTCAATAGTGGCTGACTTCAAGTGGGCCACTGACGCAGCCATGGCTCGAACATTATGAGCCGTGACATGACCCTCAAGAGTCAGCCCAGCCTGGGCATAACTGAAGGAAATGCAATCTGCTAGCCAATTGGATATGGTGCGTTTCCCTACAGCTACTCCCCTCTTCAGGGCTGGTCTTAGGCCGAGGCGGCCGCATAGGGCCCCGCGCTTAGGGGGGCCCCGCGCGGCACCTCAGTCAGCCTCTTCCCAGGGCCGGCAGCGATCCGACGACACGCTATTCTGCCCACCCTGGCGCCCTCTTCTCCCCCCCCAACCAACAAGGATCCTTTTTCTTTTAAATTTACCCGCCTCCGTCGCCGACTCGCTGGAATCTGACTGGACAGCACAGCAGGCATCGTCGCTGAAAGCGCTCCTCCCCTCCCAAGTGCACCCGACATCTCTAGCAGAATGGAGAAGCTTCCTTATTCGTTCATTCTCAGTGTCCCGCCCGAGGGAGGAGCGCTTTCAGCGACGATGCCTGCTGTGCTGTCCAGTCAGATTCCAGCGAGTCGGCGACGGAGGCGGGTAAATTTAAAAGAAAAAGGATGCTTGTTGGTTGGGGGGGAGAAGAGGGTGCCAGGGCGGGCAGGCAGTTGAACATGGGAGCGGGAGGGCAAGGGAGAGAGGACCTGGACATGGATGGCAGGGAGAGAGGGGGATTGCTGGATAGGGATGAATGGAGGGGGCAGGGGACAAAGGAGCATGGGAGGGCAGGGCTCAGGGAGAGAGGGGAATTGCTGGATAGCGATGAATGGAGGGGGCAGGGGACAGAGGAGCATGGGAGGTCAGGGCTCAGGGAGAGAGGGGAATTGCTGGATAGGGATGAATGGAGGGGGCAGGGGACAGAGGAGCATGGGAGAGCAGGGCTCAGGGAGAGAGGGGAATTGCTGGATAGGGATGAATGGAGGGGGCAGGGGACAGAGGAGCATGGATGGGAGGGCAGGGCTCAGGGAGAGAGGGGAATTGCTTTATAGGGATGAATGGAGGGGGCAGGGGACAGAGGAGCATGGGAGGGCAGGGCTCAGGGAGAGAGGGGAATTGCTTTATAGGGATGAATGGAGGGGGCAGGGGACAGAGGAGCATGGGAGGGCAGGGCAGGGCTCAGGGAGAGAGGGGAATTGCTGGACATGGAGGGCAGGGGAGAGAAGAGAAATGTTGGGCAAGAATGGAGGGAAGGAAAGACTAAGGAAGGAGATGCACATGGATGGAGGGGAAGGGATAGAGGAGAAATGCTGGCCATGGATGTAGGGGAGGGGAGGAAAGTAGGTGCACATGGAAGGAGGGGAGTGAGGAGAAATGCTAGATATGCATGGAGGGGAAATTGCTGAATTTAAGGGCTGCATTGGAACACTGAAGGCAGATGCTGAAACTCGAGAAAGGATAGGGACAGGGCTACAGATGGTAGACAGGACACATAAGGACACAGGAGGATGGTGGACATGGTGAGAGAAAAAATATCAAATGGAAAGAAGACACTGCATAAAACAGAAGACACTGGGACCAAAGCGAATAGAAAAACCAAATAATCAGACAACAAAGGTAGAAAAAAGTATTTTATTCAGAATTTATTAATTGGAATATGTCAGCTTTTGGAAATGTGCATAGGGCCCCGCACTTGCTAAGACCGGCCCTGCCCCTCTTGTTGGGATCAAAAGAAACAAACATTTGGGCGGGCTGTCTGTGGGGCTGTGTCCCACCAAATTGGTCTGCATAGGGCCCCGCACTTGCTAAGACCGGCCCTGCCCCTCTTGTTGGGATCAAAAGAAACAAACATTTGGGCGGGCTGTCTGTGGGGCTGTGTCCGCTCCAGATAGAAGGCCAATGCTTTCTTGCAGTCCAATGTATGCAGTTGACGTTCAGCAGGGCGGGTATGAGGACGGGGAAAGAATGTTGGCAAGACAATTGACTGGTTCAGATGGAACTCCGACACCACCTTCGGCAAGAACTTAGGGTGAGTGCATAGGACTACTCTGTTATGATGAAACTTTGTATAAGGAGCATGAGCTACCAAGGCTTGAAGCTCACTGACACTACGAACTGAAGTGACTGCCACCAAGAAAATGACCTTCCAGGTCAAGTACTTCAGATGACAGGAATCCAGTGGCTCAAAAGGAGGTTTCATCAGCTGGGTGAGAATGACATTGAGATCCCATGACACTGTAGGAGGTTTGATGGGGGGCTTTGACAAAAGCAAACCTCTCATGAAGCGAACAACTAAAGGCTGTCCTGAGATCGGCTTACCTTCCACACGGTAATGGTACGCACTAATCGCACTAAGATGAACCCTTATAGAGTTGGTCTTGAGACCAGACTCAGACAAGTGTAGAAGGTACTGAAGCAGGGTCTGTGTAGGACAAGAACGAGGATCTAGGGCCTTGCTATCACACCAAACGGTAAACCTCCTCCATAAAAAGAAGTAACTCTTTTTAGTGGAATCTTTTCTGGAAAAAAGTAAGATTCGGGAGTCACCCTCTGAAAGACCCAAGGAGGCAAAGTCTACACTCTCAACATCCAGGCTGTGAAAGCCAGGGACTGGAGGTTGGGATGCAGAAGCGCCCCCTCGTTCTGAGTGATGAGGGTTGGAAAACACTCCAATCTCCACGGTTCTTCGGAGGACAGCTCCAGAAGAAGAGAGAACCAAATCTGACGCGGCCAGAAAGGTGCAATCAAAATCATGGTTCCGCAATCTCGCCTGAGTTTCAGTAAAGTCTTCCCCACCAAAGGTATGGGAGGATACGCATACAGGAGGCCCTCCCCCCAATGAAGGAGGAAGGCATCCGATGCTAGTCCGCCGTGGGCCTGAAGTCTGGAACAGAATTGAGGGACCTTGTGATTGATCTGAGTGGCAAAAAGATCTACCGAGGGGGTGCCCCACGCTTGGAAGATCTTGTGTACTACTCCCGAGTTGAGAGACCACTCGTGAGGTTGCATTATCCTGCTCAACCTGTCGGCCAGACTGTTGTTCACGCCTGCCAGATACGTGGCCTGAAGAAACATGCCATTCTGGCGAGCCCAAAGCCACATTCTCATGGCTTCCTGACACAGAGGGCAAGATCCTGTGCCCCCCTGCTCGTTGATGTAATACATGGCAACCTGGTTGTCTGTCTGAATTTGGATAATCTGATAGGACAGCCAATCCCGGAAAGCCTTTAGAATGTTCCAGACCGCTCGTAACTCCAGAAGATTGATCTGAAATCGTCTTTCCTGGAGGGACCAATATCCTTGGGTGTGAAGTCCATCGACATGAGCTCCCCACCCCAGGAGAGACGCATCTGTAGTCAGCACTTTTTCGGCTGAGGAATTTGAAAAGGACGTCCCAGGGTCAAATTGGATCGAATTGTCCACCAATGTAGGGATTCGAGAAAACTCGTGGATAGGTGGATGATGTCCTCTAGATTCCCAGCAGCTTGGTACCACTGGGAAGCTAGGGTCCATCGAGCTGATCTCATGTGAAGACGGGCCATGGGAGTCACATGAACTGTGGAGGCCATGTGGCCGAGCAATCTCAACATCTGCCGAGCTGTGATCTGCTGAGAAGCCCGCACCTGAGAGACGAGAGCCAGGAGATTGTCAGCTCTTGTCTCGGGAAGGTAGGCACAAGCTGTCTGAGAGTCCAGCAGAGCTCCTATGAATTCTAATTTCTGTACTGGAAGAAGGTGGGACTTTGGATAATTTATCACAAACCCTAGTAGCTGCAGGAGTTGAATAGTCATCCACATTGACTGTAGGGCTCCTGCTTCTGAGGTGTTCTTCACCAGCCAATCGTCGAGATAGGGGAACAAGTGCACTCCCAGTCTGCGGAAAGCCGCCGCTACGACAGCCAGGCATTTTGTGAATACTCTGGGCGCAGAGGCGAGACCAAAGGGTAGCACACAGTACTGAAAATGCCGTGTCCCCAGACGGAATCGCAGATACTGTCTGTGAGCTGGCAGTATCGGAATGTGAGTATAAACAACCTTTAAGTCCAGAGAGCATAGCCAATCGTTTTCCTGAATCATGGGAAGAAGGGTGCCCAGGGAAAGCATCCTGAACTTTTCTCGGACCAGGTATTTGTTCAGGGCCCTTAGGTCTAGGATGGGACGCATCCCCCCAGTTTTCTTTTCCACAGGGAAGTACCTGGAATAGAATCCCAGCCCTTCTTGCCCAGGTGGCACGGGCTTGACCGCATTGGCGCTGAGAAGGGCGGAAAGTTCCTCTGCAAGTACCTGCTTGTGTTGGAAGCTGAAGGACTGAGCTCCCGGTGGGAAATTTGGTGGTTTTGAGATCAAATTGAGGGCGTATCCTAGTCAGACTATTTGGAGAACCCACTGGTCGGAGGTTATGAGAGGCCACCTTTGGTGAAAAAATTTTAACCTCCCTCCGACCGGCAGATAGTCCAGCACAGACACATTGATGTCGGCTATGCTCAACTGGAGCCAGTCAAAAGCCTGTCCCTTGCTTTTGCTGGGGAGCTGCAGAGGCCTGCTGAGGCACACGCTGTTGACGAGAATGAGCGCGCTGGGGTTTAGCCTGAGCCGGCTGTTGGGAAGGTGGATTGTACCTGTGCTTATTAAAAGCATAGGGAGCATTCCTCTTTCCCCAAAAAAATCGTCTACCAGTTGAGGTAGATGCTGAAGGCGCCCGGTGGGAGAGCTTATCGAAAGCAGTATCCCGCTGGTGGAGCTGTTCTACCACCTGTTCGACCTTCTCACCAAAAATATTATCCCCCCGGCAAGGCACATCCGCCACTCACTTCTGGACTCTACTGTCTAGGTCAGTGGCACGCAGCCATGAGAGCCTGCGCATCACTATACCCTGAGCAGCAGCCCTGGATGCAACATCAAAAGTATCATAAGCACCCCTGGACAGGAATTTACGACATGCTTTCAACTGCCTGACCACCTCCTGAAACGGCTTGGCTTGCTCAGAAGGAAGCTTGTCCACCAAGTCTGCCAACTGCCGCACATTATTCCGCATGTGAATGCTCGTGTAGAGCTGGTAAGACTGAATTTTGGACACGAGCATAGCAGAATGGTAGGCCTTCCGCCCAAAAGAATCCATAGTTCTAGACTCACGCCCAGGGGGCACCGAGGCGTAATCCCTAGAACTCTTGGCCTTCTTAAGGGCCAAATCCACCACCCCAGAGTCATGAGGCAATTGGGTCTTCATTAACTCTGGGTCCCTGTGGATTCGGTACTGGGACTCAATTTTCTTGGGAATGTGGGGAGTAGTTAATGGCTTCACCCAGTTCGTCAACAATGTCTGCCTAAGGACATTATGAAGAGGAACTATGGTGGATTCCTTAGGTGGAGATGGATAGTCCAGGACCTCGAACATCTCAGCCCTGGGCTCATCCACCGTCTCCACGGGGAAGGGAATGGTTGTAGACATTTCCCGGACAAATGAAGAGAAGGAAAGACTCTCCGGGGGAGAAAGCTTGCTCTCAGGTGAGGGAGTAGGATCGGAACGCAGACCACAGGACTCCTCATCCGAGAAATACCTGGTGTCCTGCTCCACTTCCCACGAGTCCTCTCCATCGGTATCGGACATGAGTCGGTGAACCTCGGTCCGAAGCCGAGCCCGTCTCGATGCCGAGGAACGATGTCCTTCGTGGCGGTGTCGAAAGGAAGACCCCCGAGCCGCAGGCGATGAAGCTTCCTCCAGCGACGTCGGCGGAGAGGCAACCTGGGTGGTGGCCGATACCGGTACCGGGGTCGGAGACCTCACCACGGGTGAAGAGCCAACCGCTGCCTCCCTCAACGGTACCGACAGCGCAAGCACCTGCGGTACCAGAACAGACGGTACCGATGGTGCAAGCACCGAAGGTACCGGAGATGGTCGCAACAGCTCTCCCAGAATCTCTGGCAGTACGGGCCAGAGGCTCTCGTTCAGAGTAGCTGTAGACAAAGGCAAAGGAGCCGGTACAGGCGACAACGACAGAACCTGTCTGGGGCTCGGAGTCGGTACCGGGCTGTCCTGGGCAGAGCGCACCGACACCTCCTGAATGGAGGGCGAGCGATCCTCCCGGCGTTGGTGCTTCTCAGGTGCTGATGTCCTTGGTGTCCCGAAGCTCTCGGTACCGTGGCGGGAAGGTGACCGATGGCAATGCTTCTTAGCCTTTGCTCAAAGCACGCCAACGGTACCCTCCGGTACCGAAGAAGGTCGATCCCGGGGAGGCCTGTAGAACAGGAGTCCTCGAGGCAGGTGGAGACCCGCTCAATGGCTCACCGCCACCAGAATGGGACCTATAGACAGCCCTTACCTGCACTCTGGACGTCGATGCAGTCTCCGGTACCGACATCGATACCGGCAATGACCTCGATACCGCCGACTTCGTCGATACCGAAGGACCGGACCTGGCTCCGAACAAAATGTTCCACTGAGCCAATCTCGCCGCCTGAGTCCTCTTTTTCAATTGGAGGCACAAAGTACAGGCGTTGGGACGATGACCAGCTCACAAACACTGAAGACACGAAACGTGTCTGTCAGTGAGCGAGATTGTCCAGTTGCACGACGTGCACTTTTTAAAGCCGCTGGTAGGCTTCGCGGACATGGGCGGAAAAATCACGGCGGTGAGGTTGAACACGATGGTGTCGGAAAAAAAGGACACCAAAAAAAAAAGAAAAAAGGGGTCCCGCATGGGCGGCCCAAAATGGCCGCCGAAGAAAAAGAAAGAAAACTTACGGGAGCAAACTTCTACGAAAATAAAGGAAAAAACTTTTTTTTTTAAACAGAAGATCGCGGAAAACAAAAAGAGCCGAAAAACCGGCAAAAAAACTCACGGGGAGTCTGTAGAACCGCAGCGAGGGGTCTCTGGGGCACAGAACAGCAGCGAAGCAGCGCCCCGAACCACGGAAAAAACAAGACTGAGGAGCACGCTCGCGTTCGGGCGGGAAGACGGTCACTCATGCGCGATGCGCACGGGAGCGCGAGGCTAGCAACCTCTTTGTTGCTAGGGAGAATTCCAGTTCTGGGGCTGCCGTCGACGTCACCCATCAGTGAGAACAAGCAGCCTGCTTGTCCTCGGAGAATTTGTTATAAATCGTAATCAGTGTGTCATTTGGAGGGTCTTGTTATAGGGACACCCTAGCACGTGTTTTAAGTGCAGAGATTTTTTTTCTCCTGGTAAAAGGTCCACTAAAACAGACATCATGTTATGAGAATTAGGTGCTCAACATTCAGAGTTCTATCTATCTATTTACTTATTTTTGGCATTTTATCCCACATTAAACATGAATTAGATTTGAACCTGGGAACATTTAAAATCTTTTTTTTTCTGGCGAGAATAATGCATTTCCCCCTCCCAGGCTCTCTCCCTGGGTATAGCCAGCCCTACAATTTGGGGGGGGGGGGGGGCAGAGTTGGACTGGGGCCTCCAGTCCACCTCTGAGCCCTCCCCCCCAAAAAAAATTGCACGGCTGACTATACCCGGGGAGAGAGCCTGTTGTTAAACATTTACCAGCACACCACTGGTAGCAACGCAACTAATTGGGAAGCAAAGCAAGTGCTGAGCAGACTTCTAAAGTCTGTGCCTTGATTGTGGTTGAATAGATTTGGATGGACTAGAGTGGAGCTTTTAAGGGGCTTTGACAGCTTCAGAAATTTAGAACAAGGACCATGCTGGGCAGACTTCTACGGTTTATGCCTGAAAGGCTCCGCTTAACACAAGACTACCTCTACTTCAGGAAGCAGGTGAAAGCTTGGCTCGTCAACCAAGCCTTTAATGGAAGAAGTAACTAACTTGCTAGTCTCACACACACACACAAAGATTGACTCGGGCTGCACATACTGCAGCAGGACATGCTTATCCACTCCTACCCTAGCTGACATAATATTTAACCATCTCTCTGACCTCACGTGAAACTTTCTTCAAATCAATCACTTTACTTTCTAATTCTTCCTACTTTCTTACTCATCTATATGTTACAACTTTGCCTTACCATTCACTACCAATTATAATGTTCTAGTACATATTGCGTTGTCATTGCAAGTAGTATACCATGCCATACTTTGTATTGTTGTTCGAATATTTTTACTCCACTAATTGCCTCCTGCTCATGTTTGATCTATTCTTACTTTACACTGCCTTGAGTGAATTCCTTCAAAAAGGCGATAAATAAATCCGAATAAATAAATAAATATGGCCTGAAAATGGCAAGGACAAATCACAATCAGGTATACATATGAAGTATCACATCATAAATTGGGCAGACTGGATGGACTGTACAGGTCTATATCTGCCACCATCTACTATGTTACTCACGTTATAAAATCATCCTCTACCTACATGAATTTGCATGCACTAAAAGGGCAGTTATATGAAATAGGTGCTAATTTGTACACATATGTTATTTGAGTAGGGGTCAGATTCAGTGAATTCCACCAAAAAGTAGGTGCTGGGAAAAATTTATGCTCAGTGCTATTCTAGACAGGTCACTCCAGGCTTGACAGTGTTTATAAAAGATTGCTTAGTGCATATTCTAGTGCCCAGCTTTGAGTATAAGGACTTACACCAACTGAAACCTGGTGTAAATTCTGTTCCGCAACTTGAGTGCGCAACCTCCAAATTCTAGAACACTGCACGTAATTCTTTGGAATGCCCCTGACCCGCCCATTCCCCTCCCATAGACACGCCCCATTTTGGGTTGCACAAGAGGATTTGGACGCAAATCTTTATAGCATTGCACACAGCCAGACCCGTGCGTAAACCCAAATTAGAGCCAATTGACATCAATAATTCTTAACAATTATGTAATTTATTGGCGTGCAGATCTCAGGAATGATCACAATTTTGGGGGCCCAAATTTGGGATCCATTTATAGAATCCAGGGGTAGATGTTCAGAATACATACATACGAGTGTGTAGGCCAAAAGGCCATGCATGGGGCAGATCCTGGGTGGAGAGTACGTGGGCTCACACTTAACATACATGCCTTTATACATGTACAATAAGTTGCATGCATATGTCCTGCATTTCAGGGTGAGCATTCGCACCAGCTCTATGACTATCATAGGGGATCGCACCTAACATAATGTATTGTTTTAAATTGACCTCTTTTAGACCCCTTCTGGACTTTTCCAAATGGGGAGGGGAACATCTTAAGTTCATCCAGAAGATTCTTTATAGTTTCCCTCCAATCCCAGGGTGGTTGGTTCTGGGGAGGCATCAGAAGGCGTAATTCAAAACTGATCCCCATGACCTCTGCTTTCTGCCTTTCTGGATCTAGGTGTATTCTGGGCCATTTATGTTCCCACATATAGTCTATTTGAATCTATCAGTATTTTGTGCACAAAATGAGTGTCTGGTGTGGGTTTAGTTTAGTTAGTAAAATAAGTGACAAGTAAGGAATACTTGAAAATGAAGACAGAGAAAGGTTTCAGATAGAAGGCATTTATTCTTACCAAAGTTTCAAATTAATACAGACATCGGATGGATTCTGGGTTCAATGGCACAGCGCTCTGCCGTCTGAGAAGTGTTGGGGACGACTCCGAAATTAAGCCCAAATCACCCTTCTTTTATACTCTCTTCTCTCAATAGAAGTCTATGGCTGGACCTATTTTGGGACCTGTTTTTTTTCAACTATTTCTCAATTTCTGTGGTTAAACTGTCGTGTCCTGCCATCTGTTGTTCTGTACCCAACTCTTTCCGTTCCAGCTATTGCAAGTTATTTCGCAATTTCCTCTTTTGTCAACATGTTTTTCTCTTCTGCCAGAACATCTTATTCTTAGCATATCAGTTTCACTTCCCCTTTTTCTATTATCTTATGATCTAAGTTTCATCTTATAGAAAGACAAACTCCATTTTAATAAGTGCTACATTCAATTTGTACCTGGCCTAGTCAGTGCTTTTCAGCTGCACAAAGCTATGTAGTTTGGCCTGCCACTATTCCAGTGGATAGATCTTAGGGTAGAACACATATTAACTTGCAGGAAAAGCAAGTCCATGCTCAGCCAGTCATAGATTTTTAAACCTAGCTGGTATTTTTACAGCCTGAGTCCTAAAATCTGGCCTTCCACCCTTTCGGTGGGCATCCAGTGAGGGCCTCTTGCTGTAGTATAATTATACATTCCCCACTTGTCACCCCCTCTGGAGAGGGGTGACACAAAGCTCGTCAAGCTTGTCATCATCCATTCCAGAAGGTGGTAAGCTATCAAACGAGAGGGGGAGTTTTGGTCTTACTAATTGTTAGAAGGTATGGTGCAAGATAGGAAACTTCATTCTCAGGTGCTATATTATTTGGGCATATGGAATTCCCTTTATATTACCCAATCCCTTGGGCCTTAATCTTGATGTTACCCCTCTTGAGGCTAACTCAAACCTGTAGTGAGAGAGGTTTTATGAATGGGACAAATCCATGAGTTCATCTGCAAAATCTCATGAAGTATAGGTATGTGGGTAATAGCAATTTAAGGTGGATCGTACTAATAAACACTTTCAGGTCTTTCTATGACTTCTATTGCATCTGTTGCATAGTACATGGGGAGATAATCTAATGTATCTATTTCAGTGGTCCTCGGAAGGAACAGTGGTTTTGATTAAGCATTGTTATGGTGGCTCAACAAATATACGGTTAGTACTCTGATTGCAGGCTGTTTTAGGTTGTAGGTATTCAGAATCCTTAAACAGGTCGGAATGCCTAGACCTTACTATTACTCATCATTAGCATCCAATCATGAGCACTAAAAAGTGGATAGCAAGTATGAGGTTGCCTTATACAGCAAAAATGGTTAATCCTAGGAAAATTTATATTAACAAAGGTCATGCATGAATCTTGACATATGCATAATGACCTGAAAGTATGGGAAACATTTTATATATCCGTTACCCCACTTGGAGCTTAGTCAAACCTACAGAAAGACATGCAGCTTAAGTAAGCCTAAGTAAGCCTACACCAAAGTTAAACAATTGCATAACAGGTTGATACTAACAGGGTTTACACCTACATTATGATATCAGAGCCAGTATTAGGGTTTGATGTTACCCTTGTATCGGAGAATATCAACTTCAAGTTAAATTACATCAACAGAAATAACGGGGAAACTCTTAGAAAAACATTTAGAACAATAAAGGAAATAATAGGAAAATAAAAATAAAACCTTTTCAATATATAGACAGTATTACTGCTAAACTAAAAATAAGACAAAACATGAATCTATAATGTCCATAAACAGCAACAGGAAATCTCAAGTTAAGTATCAGTTCTAAAGTCTCTTTCATCGATCATGGTTGAGACGGTGGAAGCGCTGAAGAATCTGGACGGAGATCTGGAAGATCTAACAGGGCTGGATTTTCAGACTGGCCTGCTGAAGGGAGTGGCTGGTCTTGAGATGGTTAGGCTGGTAACATCTGGTTCTGCGGCTGAGTAAACACGTATATCTTTCACATGGACCCAAGACTTGTGGTCCAGTAGTTTGCAAGGTGTAAAGATCATTGCCACAACCTTAGGGGATCTAACATCATTTGGGCCTGGATAGATCGTGAAGACGTACTTGTGGTGTACAAACTTGGATCTTTCCATGTCTTTATTCTAGGCATGCACCATCATTATTAGTCCATCAAGAGTCAGAGGCTGGCAAAGGAATAAGCAAAATAACTGTATGCCTGAATGATACATCGCTATATCTTGGTGGGCATAATCAGTGTGAATTGAATAAGCAAAAATAATATATAAATGTCAAGAGAAATGAAAGACAATGTAAACATGGAGAAATCAGTGCTAATTAAGTGCAAAAACAAAAGGGAAACCATAAGGGTTAAATAATGAAAAGCCAATTTTCATTAATAGCAATAGTATATATAAAATTATATCTCCTGTTTGGTAGGGGTCAATTGCAACCCTCTTAATACTAGAAATTGGGATGTGCATAATATATCCCCACTTCTGGCTTGCATAACGTGCGAGACAGATTGGTAATTTTAACGAACACATGATCAAAATAACAATGGTTAAGTATATGGAACAAAATAAGTACAAAAACTAACAATAAAAATTTAGAGATGATGGTAAATGTTCAAGTTATTGATGTATGGAGGGCAATGTGTTGCCATCTATCGCCAATAGATATGGAATCTTCACCTGCGATGACTAACATTCACCAAGGGTTGAGCCCTCAGCTGCAGGAGGCCAGCAGGACTTACGAGCTAGACGATTCAGAAAGAAGGGTAGAGGCCAAAGCTTCTTGCAACTCCAGTAAGTGGAGAGCCTATCTCTTTCGCTCATGGACCAATCGATGTATCTGTTGAAACTCACACTCAATAATGTCTCGTATCTCACACCGGGTAATGTTGGGGTCTGTGCATCTGTCCTTTAATGTAGCGATTCTTTGCTGCAACATAGCCTTCAGATCAGACACATTATCGGGTAGCTCTTCTTTGCTAGCAGTCGTCTCCTCGGTGAGGGACGTCAGCATCAGAGAGGAGGGCCGTGAGGTGTATCCCTACTATGGTGTGTCCCCAAAACAGAAAAGTATCGAAAATGAAAAATTAAAAAAAAATTAAAAAAAAATTAAAAAAATGGAAAAAAAAAAAAAAAAACACTCTGAAGGGTGTAAGATAAAAATAGGCTTAATAAAAAAAAATAAAAATAAAACCAAATATGATACATCTGAATTGCAGCAAGGCATATTCAGAAGGCAATGCCAGAAAAAGGTTCCTTTAAAAAGACAAATGAAAAAAAACATTCAAAAGTTATTGACCTTCACATAGAGTTTAAGTAACCCTTTTTCAATCAGACAAAGAAGTAGGAAGAAGCATATCGCTTCAAGACAAAATCACCACGTGGCAAGAGTTAGTTGAAGCAAGGTGTTAGTTAAATACACAAAGCATACTGTTTTAAATAGAAAGGAATCAGAAAGTTGAATGCATAATTTTCCTTATTTATGACTGAAAGCTTCACCAATTCTCAATTCAAGAATACTACAAAATCTATGATCAGCGCAAAATGTTCCCCCAAATGGCCAGTTCAAGGGAATATTTCTCGCATTTATTCCATAAAACGGATAATGGTTATTAAATATTGCTTCTTTCTTAGACAAGGAAATAATGAAAAGCTTTCAGATATCACACATACCATAGAGAGATTTCAAAAATGAAGGCTTTATATTCATGAAAAAACTAAAGAAGTGAATGTAAACAGCGTAACAGTTAAAGCAGAAAACATTTTAACAATGAGCAATACACAGCTTTTATTTAAAAGGGATCCCGTATAAAGTAAAATGGCATAAATAAGTCAGTTCAGGTATATATAAAAAAACATAAAATGAATATCCTCTGGGGATCGCTCATCCCTGCAGTTGATAAGAACTCCCCAGGGAAGGTATGCATAGAAACAAATAAATAACTTGCTGACTTAGTTAGGTCATTTGTATGGTACCATAAATATACACTTGCTATTAAACCTAGAGGAATATAAAATAAAGACATGTTACCTGTAATGGAAACAGAAACATCAAACCAACACATATACAGAGAAATGGTTACCGGATACTAAATGAGGAGCCGAGTAGTTTTGAGTAACTGAGAGCAACAAAATCAAATCGTGTTCGGATTACGCCTAGTCATTATGGGGTGGGTAATATTGATCCCTAAATCTGTGGTCACTGCGGACGGTGTTGATCCGGGTTCCATAAAGGGAATGACTGCCGTTCAGGGGGATTTTGACGGATCTGCGATTTTCTAAATCTATATGGCTGTGTCTGAAGACATTCAGCAGCATAATGACCGTATTGTTGGCAGCGATAACAGAGCACATCAGGATAGCGATCAGGGCTAGGCCAGGAACGATAGTCTCGTTTTCGCCTAGTATCTCCAAGAGGGCCCCTTGGGGGACCTCGCTGGGGTTGAGAGCGACGACCTCTTTCTTCAGGGTAATCAATTCTACGGTCTGGGCGGTAGGGCCGTGGGCCCTGATTTCGGGTGTTATTGTCATAGCGTTGATCAGCATACATAACAATAACAGGGGGAGAAGTGTTAGGAGTATTGGTATTGGTGTCAGAGCTCTTAGAGGCTCTTTTCTCTTTGAGATCTTCAGTCTGTAGCACCTCCAAGTTAGTGTGTACTGTCTTACGATGTTGGGCTTCATTTTGCTTGCTTTTAATAAGTCGTCTGCAATGATGAAGGATGTGTTCACGAATTTTAGGCCATTTTTCTAATTGGAGACCCACGGTGTTCTCTAACTTAAGTTTAATTTCTGAAGGTAAGGTTCCCTTCAGTAAATGGTAGAATACTGGGAGGGCATTATCAGAGTCAAATTTTTCCTCTGTTTCTTCCTTATAGAGGTCTTGGAGTCTGAGTAAATAGGCCTCAATAGGCTCTGAATCCATTTCCCATCTTTGGGAAGTGATAACCGAAAAGTCTTTAAGAGCCGGATACATGGTCCGGATTTCCTGGAATACTTTGGTCTGAATCTCTGTTAAAGGATTGCCATCATACTCGGTATCTGTTACAAATTTGGCATATCCTGATTGGGTGAATATGTCAGTGACACTGGCGTGTGGGGTTCTGCCCAAAAGCGCTTTCATGTCTCCAACTGACAGGGTGGTACCTAGTGTGATGTCCTGAAATTTCTTCAACCATCGGTTACCTCCTAATGTAATATCCGGGAGTTGCAGTATGAGGCTATTTAATTCAACTGCTGAAAGTGGAGTGTACTCCGTATGAGGAACACCACCTGACATCTTATTTAACAAGGGAAAAAGTTTTACTTTTTCAAAGGGTTTAATCAATGAAGATGTAAGGAGATCAATTGATGCGGTTGGGGGAAATTGATTCTCGTACTTTTTCCAAACCTGAAGACCTTGGATTAGATAAAGGGTTGTTTTCTGATCCCAATGGGGGTCGGGGTGGTCATAAATTAGATCTCTTACAAGTGAAAGCTTGTCAGAACGTAAGGATCCTTCACGTGGGAAGAGAGCGGACTGGGGCTGGAGCGCCTCAGACCATCCTGCGAGATTATCAACCCATGGGTGAACGTAATGCCATGAATTCTCATGCAAAGCCACATATTGGGCAGGTGTGCTAGGCGGACTAGATAAGATAGGGTCGGTACTGATATTCAAACTTGTAGGGTGTGGGGAATTGTCAATAACCGCAAGGCAGCGGCTAGATCCTTCATCAGTAAGATAACTGTGAGGATGGCGCTGTCTAGTATGATGAGAAATAACATCATGTTGTTGAGGAAACTCAGATTTTGGTGCAACAGATACCACGGTGTCCGGGGTATCAGGGTGCGGTTGCGTTGTCAGGGACTTGTGTAAGGAACGAAGTCCTTCTGAAACAAACGCGAGGCCATCTCCCATACTAGCCAATGTGTGATCGTATTGTTCTTCCGAGGGGACTGGGGTATTAGGTAACGTGAAACGAGGTGAATCGTCTGCAAGGGAAGGGATTACTTCACTATCTGAAAAAGAGGAGAAATGGAACATCGGAGGAGGCTCGTTTCGAATATCCTCTATGTCCGATTTTGTGGGGAGTTGTTGTTTTAAAACTTCCCATGCTTCGTCTAATGGGGAGAGTCTAACCTTCGGTCGCTCCTTATTAGCTGGTTTGGCTGGGAGTACCAAGGGACGCATTGGCCGTGCACCTAACGTGTCCCATCTAGGAGGAATAGAACACTGAGGTTCTAGAATGGGCATTGAAGGGTTCACTGGAGCAGGGGGTGGTTTAATGAAACCCCGATCATAGAGTTCCTGACAAATAGCCCGTGTCTGTGTAGCAGGACTACATGGAATGAAACCCATCTGTCGTAATTGAGACAGGATAGACTGTAGGGATTCAGCTGGCAAGGGACCAGTTTGGACAGAAGAGTCCAAAGGTAGTGGTGGAGGTGATGTCTGAGTTGTGTGTCCCATATGTGGGTAGGTAGTCGTTTGGGTGGTCATGTGTGAGGTCAATCCTGATCCTAGGCTAGGGTAGGTGGAGGTCTGGGCAGCTACGTCAATTTGACTGATAGCAGGGTACTGGACGGTGGCCGGAACTGATGGGTTCGGGACACAAGGATATTGCTCAATAATGGGAGGGGGTATCTCCATCTCATAGCCTCCAAGAGTACGATATACATGAGGCGGTGGTGGGGTTAGCGTCTGGGTTGTTGCTTGCATCGTTGGAGCAGAGGTAACAGTGGGTAATTGGGCCGAAATCAGGGCTACTGGTTGGGCCACTGGGATTGTTGAAGGGGTTAAAGGCGTCTGAGTTTGTACTGACCCCTGAGATATTGGAATTGAGTTTTTTTGTGATGAGGGAAGAGATAGATCAACAACACCGGCGATGTGCACGGTAGTAGGTGGGTCAAATATCATAGGAGCGGGAGGTACCGCAGGCAGCGAGGGTATCACTGTCTGAGATCCTTGAGATAAGGGGGTCTGTGTCTGAGATCCCTGAGAAATCTGTAGCTGAGGTTTATCACAATATCCTGGGGGTATTGGTGTATATCCCACTGCACATGGTAGAAGCTTGGTAGTACCTGCAGCGGTAGCAGCATCATAGGGTGGTGGGGCAGTAGGTGTTATTGCCTCTTGGTAAGGGGCTTGATCGCAATCAGACTTCGCTAGGGCTCTGTCATGCTGGTTTTGTGCAATAAGTATAAATTTATTAATAGCAGCTAAATGCTTATCCCTAGATTTTCCTGTTTTGTTGGATTCATTATAGCAGACCAAGGCTTGGAGTTTGCCCTGATCAAATGAGCCCCTTGATGGCCATTCCAGTCCTTGATCCTTAGCGGACCAAGCGGTATGCCAGGTTTGACATAACCGGGTAAGTTCTTTTCTATCAGCGGGAAAGAAATTAAGGACTCTTTCCAAGGGAGTAGGGGACGAGGAAGTGGGCATAGTGGGATCAGAAATAGGGGGAAGACAATTCACATAGGAACTCATAGAAGAGTGTATTCAATATAATGCAATATCTACAAGTGAGATGGTTCAAATCAAAATGCTGAGGTCTATAACAGGGGCAACTAAACAAAACCATGCACGGGAAAATTATCTAAACAAAAGAACATGCATCATGCGTATAACAAAAACACTTATACTCACGCGTCTTCAAGAGCGTCCCATTGGCGGAACCTAAAACATAAATTACTAATTGGCGGAAAGCTCAATGCTTTTGCCGCAGGTTATATTAACAAAGAAATGATAGCCATGAACATGAGAATAGTGCAGGAGTCAGTTGTGTCACTTACTATATATAACCTACTCTAAAAATACTGCCCTCCAGAGTATGCTTCTATAGAAATTGACCATGGGATAACACTCGCCATGAATTTTGACATGGGATAACACTCGCCATGTGATGGGACTACACTCGCCTGGGATCGCACATGGGATAACACTCGCCATGAATTTGGATATGGGATAACACTCGCCATATTGAAAACCCCAAAAGTGGGGGAAGCAAAAACTCCAAAAAAAGATTTTAGCGAACAGCGAAAATAAGTTCTCTAAAATTAAAGGGCAGCGATCTAATTGGTTTTCGCCGGTTAGAAATATGGGAATACACTCGCCATATATGGGAATACACTCGCCATTTTGTCGCTAACCCCCAATAGATGCTTAAATATTCGTCTAGAAGAGAACAAAAATTTAGGGCCCCAGTCAACCTGTCTAAATTTGCAACTAAAGGATTTTAGACGTCTCTGTGTATCCCCAGCGCGCATCTGTACCGGTAACTTCTATATGGGCAATAGTCCAATTCAGTGAATGCAGGCCATTCCAAAAATAGAATGGGGTTCTGCTTAAAATCTAATAATTGCGATACCGTCATCCACCTTCGATGGATGTAAGCCCCAGGCATCGATATCAAACCCAATAGTTATAGCGTGACACTGGTATATAAGAAAGTATAGTATGTTCCAGGGAAAAGCCTCTGAAAATTACTATAGAAGTGGTAGAAAAATAGAGAGAAAGACGAAATATTCCAAGGCAAAACAAAACAAATGTAAGCTCTTCGGGGAAGGCACAGTCACAAAAAAGTCATTAGTTGGAACACATTAGCCAGAACTAAAAATGCCAAAGACATCACTTGTCATGCAGCAATGGAAAATAGAATTTTCCATCCAACAAGCCAGTGAAAGGAAACACCGATTTCAACAAAAGGCAAGAAAATGTATATTAACAAAGACATATTAAATATAAGAGAAGCATATAAATCAATAAATTTTGAAACAGGACACCAGAATCGTGGTGTAAAGATGACAAGCTCATACCCATAAATATACACTCAGAAAAGGGACATAAAAATAAAATAAACCCGAATGCAATGGCAGGAAGCTTTTGTGGCTAAACAGGTGAAAGAGGAAAAAGAACAAATTAAAACATGTGATTCTTACATCAAGAACTTCCAATGATACGGCATAAAACATACATACTAGTCAGTGACTGAAATGTTATGTCTAAATGATGACAAACAGAACAGCTGCAGCATTAGAAGGAAAGAGAAGGTTGGGTTATAAAGAACCAACAGGAAATAACTGAAGAAGTTAAGCAACGCTGTATTCTCCTGGTACGCAGCCATCATCTTCTCAACCGGAAAGGTAAAACATATTTTATATGCATATCTGTTAATGTAAAAGCAAAGAAATGTTTCTCTATAGTTCAGAATACTTCCACTATCATATAAGTTATACAAGGGGTTATCTAACTGTTAATGTAACAATAATCCATTGTAATTTCATGTGACTTTCTGTGTTGCATCCTAGTTCATATCAAACTTGTTATAAAGACTTACACAATTTAACTCTTTATAGAACCATATTATTTAAAAGCGATTGTCATTCTCAGGACGTGGAAATATTCATCCGGAAACATTATAACATAAGTCATTACTGCAAATGTTTAAAATAAGCCAGTGCAGGCTGTATGCACTCGGAGGACGAAAACCACAACGCAAACGAGGAAGTGCAGTATTTCCTGTAGATAACGTTATAATATAGTCAGGCTCACCGATGATTAAAAAGTATTAAAAAGCATCCTTAAAAAGAGACTTTTATAAATTTTTCTAACAATCTATAATACTGGTCAAAAGCAGGATTCAAAAACCCATGTTCCCTGAAGATAAGCAGGCTTGTGGTACAGTTTTAAGTCAAACCATGAACTAACACGATAGCACGGTGCTGGGGCTCCAACAGATATTTCTTTCAAACAAATACGCCATTAAAGCAGAGCACAAGAAACCAAAACTATATGAGTATCGGAGATCAAAAGCATATGAGAATATTATCTAAAGGGTGTATAAGATCCCCTCATATCTAGGGCAGTATAATACAAACAGATAGGAAAATAAATGACAAACCTTAAGCATTATTAATTGAAAGTATAACATTGTCCCAAAACAAATTGTGAATTAAAAGGGTGTGATAACAACTACTAGGACAAGTACAAATTTAAAATTACAACTGAAAATTAAAAAGGAATACATTTCACAGTAGCAACTATACAGGAGCAATTAACAAGGACAAGGCAATAGAATAGCGACTATGAAATAACATTAGTTATATTTTATTTGACACCCAGTGGATTAAACACGCAAAAGCAATAAAAAAGTGAGTAATGCAAACCGGAAGATGGCCGTATACTATGATAGCCAGCCATAAATTATAGTATAAAGTACTGACAGTACATGAAGGAGAAGAGCATGCTTCTGAAGTCCAGATAGCTTAGAAAAACAAGTCACAGAGACAGGGGACAGGAGAATGCTGTATAATGGACAAGAGACCTTTTGCAAGGAGAAAGTATAGGTGGAAGTGAGATAAGTTTAACAGTCTTACAGCCAAAGCTGTGACAGGAGTGAGGGGGTACAGAAAAAGTGACAAATTCACTCTGAGAAGCAGTAACAACGGCAGCTTACTGTCAGGATCGGTGCAGGACTTTTAGGACTTTTAGCAAAGACAAAATACAAAGGTAGAAGACTTAGAGCGTAGTAATAGTTGCATATATAGTGAGTATGACAGAAAGGTGTCGAAAGTGGCAGAGACGGGATTAATGCAGAGAAAAGTAAACCCGGAAGTGTAGCTAAAAGTGGCTACGGGGAAACTATGCACTTATATTCAAAGTCAGATAAATTATCTGTGGTTTCCTGTAGTTTCCGGTAGCTATAGAATTATTTAGAGTCAGATCAAGACTAGCAATCATTTGGAAAAAGCACATAAGTTATTGTTCTGTCCGTTTCCAGCTGTACGGCCCTTGTACTGAAATGCTTTTACAGCTCTGAATATGGTTCCTTAATAAGGCTGTGTTATAAAAACAGTTTTAGTTACTAATAGAAACTTGCATGTTCCTGTTTGACAGAAAGGGTGTTGCAAAGCAGGTTAGAAAAACAAATTAAAACGTGTCATTCTTTCATCATAAACTTCAAGTTTACAGTATATAACATATTGAATCAAGCAGTCCAAATACAATGCTTAATGATGACGAACAGAACAGGCTTAGCATTTGAGGGAAGGGGGGGTGAAAAGTTACCGTTCTATCCATAGGCAGAAAACACATATCTGTGAATAAGATTCCGTTTCAGCATGGCTAGGAAGTCAGCACAGTCTGAGGAGACATTGTGGTTAAGATATATACGGGTTTACAGAAAATTGTTAAAAGGATTTAATGTTGATGCAGATGTTAAAGGAAAAGGAAAATAAAAACCAGAAGGGAAGTGTGCTTCCTGTGCTTAATTTGAGTTTAGTGCTCACTGCAAGCATCGGACATTACGGCTACTGAAAATAGGACTAAACAGCACATAAAAACTTTATGCTGGTATAATTAATCAGGATAGGATTTTATCAAATCAAACATATAGAAGTTCTTAGAAACTATTATGTAAGGAAGCAGGGAGTTAATGTGTGAGGAAGTATGACAAATCTAACTACGTTGCTATTTTACTTGCTCAGATAGACCGCCGTAATCATTCTGTGTTCATATAAAAGCTGTCAATTCTACACTTGATACGGCAACTCCTTCAAAGCAAAAAAATTTTTAATGTCTTCTACTGTGTCTTTAAAATAACGGCAATCTAAATTTCCTTACTACCAGTATATCACTTGATTCTGTAAAGTAAGGGTTAATTTTTAGTTTCCGGACTAAGGCTTCCTAGACGATTACAACTGAATTTATGTGCTAAGAAGTATTTTGTTTTGGCATTCTCTTGAGCCTTCCTCTGTTATAGAAGCTGAACAATCAAACTTAGCACAATTGAAAACCCATTTTTAGAAGGAAAATGCATTAAAAGGGCAGACACTATAGCATTATATCCAAAGGGTTAGAAAGTAAAGGTCAAGGGATGAACGAAAACTGTGACATAATCATAAAGATATAAGCGAGGAAGTAGAGAGAAAGAAAGGCATTCGAGACAGCTTCATTTCTCTTAAGAGAGGTCTGGCGACCATCAAAATCTAAGAAGGAATTCATTACACGCATTTATAAATGGAGAAGCTAAGGATATAGAAAAATGTGACTCGGGCAGAAATAAATCCCAAAAGCAGTGAGAAAGCAGTGGCGTGAGACACTAGAGAGGAAATCCTGGGTCTTACTGAGTGCAAGATCTACAGACAGATAGACATGAAAGCAGAACAGGAAAAAAAAACAATGGACGGCCCTAAAACACAGGGACAGTTGCCTTGAGAGGAGGACAAAGAATAAGGAGAGACGGAGATGACACAGGGATGGCTAGGAAAGCAGGAATAAAAAAATGAGCAGCATAGCACATGCAGAAAACTATAGTAGGGAGAAAGGTTAGTGGGATATAGGTTAAACTGGCATAAGGTTAAAAACACCAGCTTCTTAACGGCAAAACAAATTTTGTGGTTTCATATGTAGCTTGCATCCGGAAATGCTACAAGTATAGGAAATGTATGCCTATTAATCATGTCACATAAAGACAATGGTAAAAATCAAATACCGGAGTGAAAACCACCCTCTTTTGACTGGACCATAACAGAACAAAAACCTAAGGGGGGGCCACGCATGCAAGTACGGATTATTAGGTAAATGTTCCCTTAATTAATCCTATAAGTAAAAGTAATTAGAAAAACCATTATACAGATGTAGTTTAACTGTAATGGCAGGAAACCAAATCATATTACAAAAGGATGTACCGCAATAGTAACAAAAGGGTTTCAGAGCAAAGCTGTAAAAAGACAGAATCTGAAATGTAAGGGTTTTTGTAACAGAGAGGAAATAGAGAGAGAAAGGAAGCTAAGCGAGCCATGTGTGGTCATACAGAAAAGTCAAGGTTAAAAATGCAGAACCACATTGTGGGTTACGATAAGATCTACCAGTCTGTGTTTTGCAGCATAAAAAATTATAGAGGGAAAACGAAACCCGTCTCTAAGTTCAACTGTTCAAAGTGTCTGAAAACGGGGGAAGGGAAGAAGAAAAGATAATACAGCAATTCACAGAGACAGTGCGGGACAATTTCTTACAAGGTAGAAGCAGAATCGGAGGTTTAAGTGCAGCGCTGAGAAAAAGAGCGCCGGTCTTTTTAGAGGGAGATCACAGCAGTGTATAGGCAGGAAAAGGGGCTGTCAGTAGTTAAGTGCAGAAAAGACACAGACCGGAATGATGTCAGAGAACTGCAGTGAGAGAGAACAGGGATCAGAGTAAGTACGAAGAGAGCCAGAATAGGCAAGTGAGACGAAAAGGAGGGGGGTAATAAAAACAGGGCAATAGGGGAGGGCAATCAGGACAGAGAGATATCCTAGTTGAGAGCGCAGGACATACAGGAGGGCAGATGGAGTGTACTGTCCAAGAACTGCAGTGAGCAGTGAATGAAGGCTCGGACAGAGGTAGGAAAGGAATCAAAAGGATGGACAGAAGAGAGTGGCAGAAAAAGAACAGAGAAGAAACTGGAAAGACAGGAAAGAAATTTTTGAACACATAGATGTATCCCCTCTGGGTTCAAAAATTAGCGTGTAAAAATACAGCGTGCGAGGGTCAATATACCCTCTGGCGTACAAATGGGGGGGAGGAAGGTCAGCGAGTACGCTCAGCGACCGGGGCTCACCACTGTTTTAAATTGACCTCTTTTAGACCCCTTCTGGACTTTTCCAAATGGGGAGGGGAACATCTTAAGTTCATCCAGAAGATTCTTTATAGTTTCCCTCCAATCCCAGGGTGGTTGGTTCTGGGGAGGCATCAGAAGGCGTAATTCAAAACTGATCCCCATGACCTCTGCTTTCTGCCTTTCTGGATCTAGGTGTATTCTGGGCCATTTATGTTCCCACATATAGTCTATTTGAATCTATCAGTATTTTGTGCACAAAATGAGTGTCTGGTGTGGGTTTAGTTTAGTTAGTAAAATAAGTGACAAGTAAGGAATACTTGAAAATGAAGACAGAGAAGGTTTCAGATAGAAGGCATTTATTCTTACCAAAGTTTCAAATTAATACAGACATCGGATGGATTCTGGGTTCAATGGCACAGCGCTCTGCCGTCTGAGAAGTGTTGGGGACGACTCCGAAATTAAGCCCAAATCACCCTTCTTTTATACTCTCTTCTCTCAATAGAAGTCTATGGCTGGACCTATTTTGGGACCTGTTTTTTTTCAACTATTTCTCAATTTCTGTGGTTAAACTGTCGTGTCCTGCCATCTGTTGTTCTGTACCCAACTCTTTCCGTTCCAGCTATTGCAAGTTATTTCGCAATTTCCTCTTTTGTCAACATGTTTTTCTCTTCTGCCAGAACATCTTATTCTTAGCATATCAGTTTCACTTCCCCTTTTTCTATTATCTTATGATCTAAGTTTCATCTTATAGAAAGACAAACTCCATTTTAATAAGTGCTACATTCAATTTGTACCTGGCCTAGTCAGTGCTTTTCAGCTGCACAAAGCTATGTAGTTTGGCCTGCCACTATTCCAGTGGATAGATCTTAGGGTAGAACACATATTAACTTGCAGGAAAAGCAAGTCCATGCTCAGCCAGTCATAGATTTTTAAACCTAGCTGGTATTTTTACAGCCTGAGTCCTAAAATCTGGCCTTCCACCCTTTCGGTGGGCATCCAGTGAGGGCCTCTTGCTGTAGTATAATTATACAGTATATACCCAGTTAGGTTCGTATTCTATACAGGACTAAGAAGTTACATTCCTGTATTGAATATGCTCCCATTGCTACAACAGAAAATTATTCATAATATAGAAAAAGTACTTTCACTGTCCTAAAAATGATTTTATTAATGAGATACTTACACAATATTCTTCATTCTTAGATGGCGATACCTGTTGGAAGTGCCCAGAAGACCAATGGCCCAATCAAAAGAGAGATGCCTGCATTCCGAAAGTGATAACCTTCCTGTCTTACGAAGAGCCTTTGGGGATTGTGTTGACTTCCATCAGCATTTTCTTCTTTCTGATCACTGCTGTCATCCTGGGAATCTATATAAATTACCGAGACACTCCCTTAGTGAGAGCCAACAACCGAGATCTCAGTTATTTTCTCCTCATCTCCCTCATGGTCTGTTTTCTCTGCTCATTAATATTCATTGGCCGTCCGAACAAGGTGACCTGCATTCTCCGACAGACTGCTTTTGGGATCAATTTTTCTATTTCTCTCTCCTCAGTATTGGCAAAAACCATCACTGTGGTCACGGCCTTTCATGCCACCAAACCTGGAAGTAAGCTCCGGAAATGGATGGGTTCCAGGGTTTCAGTATCTATAGTCCTTTCTTGTACCTTTATTCAAACTGTTCTGTGTCTTGCCTGGTTATTCACTGCTCCCCCATTTCCATATCTTAATATGAGATCAGAAACTGGAACGATATTAATTGAATGTAATGAAGGATCTGTAATTGCATTTTACTGTGTTCTGGGTTACCTGGGATTTCTGGCTGGTATCAGCTTCATTGTAGCTTTCCTAGCAAGAAATCTCCCCGACACTTTCAATGAGGCCAAGTACATCACCTTCAGCATGCTGGTGTTCTGCAGTGTCTGGATCTCCTTCATTCCAACGTACCTGAGCACCAAGGGCAAGTACATGGTAGTAGTGGAGGTATTTGCTATCCTGGCCTCCAGTGCTGGACTCCTGGGCTGTATCTTTGTCCCCAAGTGTTACATTATTCTGCTAAAACCCGATAGGAACAGCAGGAAATACCTAACAAAAACTACTGGAGAAAATATTTAAATACATGCTACTCAATAAAGATAAATTGATATTGTGGCAAAATGGTGAATTTTCCAGCATATGAATTACAAAAATATTTCATGAAGTGTATTTCTCTAGTTTGGCCAGCAGGTAGTGCATGTTTATGCTTACGGCTGTTATAGAGAAGAAGTTAACCTGCAGTGATATGGCCAGCTACTTTTTAAAAAATGTTGTTCTGGGCCCTGATTGGCCCAGGATTTTAAATTCAGCTAGGATGTACTGGCTTTTTCTCTGGTCTTAGCTAGGGAGAAGAGAGAGAGAGAAAGATCTCTTTGCTGAGGTCCTGTGAACAGTTATATTAGATAACCTGTGAGAAGCTATATGTCCTGAATTTCCCAGGTACCATTTAGATAGTAAAGAAATGTTTAGATAGTGTTATAATTGATCCATATTTCAGTTACCTGTTATTGTTTGCTGGTTGCACCTTTTCTGTTCATTGTTCTAGTTTTTCATGACAATATAGTAACATAGTAGATGACGGCAGAAAAAGACCTGCACGGTCCATCCAGTCTGCCCAACAAGATAACTCATATTTGCTGCTTTTTGTGTATACCCTACTTTGATTTGTACCTATGCTCTTCAGGGCACAGACCGTATAAGTCTGCCCCGCACTATCCCCGCCTCCCAACCACCAGCCCCACCTCCCAACCACCGGCTCTGGCACAGGCACAGACCGTATAAGTCTGCCCAGCACTATCCTCACCTCCCCAGCCCTGCCTCCCAACCCCGGCTCTGGCACAAACCGTACAAGTCTGTCCAGCACTATCCCCGCCTCCCACCCACCAGTCCCGCTTCCCACCACCGGCTCTGGCACAGACCGTATAAGTCTGCCCAGCCCTATCCCCGCCTCCCAACCACCAGCCCCGCCTCCCGATCTTGACTAAGCGCCTGAGGATCCATTCCTTCGGCACAGGATTCCTTTATGCTTATCCCACGCATTTTTAGTTTATTGCCTCTGCTTATCTGGACTAAGAATCCTGGTGGTTTGTGTGTTGGGTTTGTGAGTGCTTTCTAGGAACTGTGGGACCACTGGGAGTGTGGCCCTAGTAACCTAGAAATCACTGGGGAATACCTTGAGAGCAGGAGACTCACCCATAGGCAGTTGGGACCCAGTTGGTGGGAGGAGGGTGCTACTGTACAGCACATGGCCAGGTCCATCAAGCCCAGCACTCCGTCTCTGACAGCGGCCAATCCAGGCCCCAAGAACCTGGCAAAATCCCAAAATTTAATAACGATCAATGGACTTTTCCTTCAGGAATCTGTCCAAACCCCCTTTAAACTCAGCAAGGTCCTTTTTGATCAGTGATTTTCAAGGCAGTCCTCAGGAAAAACCCAGTAAGTCAGGTTTTCACGATATTAACAGTTAATATAATAAGTAGTAGTAGTAATAGAATTTGGATACACTGTATTCAAATCTTTATAAAATCTATCTCATTGTGGTTATCCAGAACACCAAATTGAGTAGATGCTGCCAGTTAAGTAGAGGCTACATTAAAAAAAAAAATTAGTGTCAAAAATATGCAACGGAGGATTAAGGACAATTACAGGCTTATTTTCGAAAGTGATCGCCGGCGATCTTCCGACATAAATCTGAAGATGGCCAGCGATCTTTCAAAAGCGGCGAAATCGGTATAATTGAAAGCGGCTTTTTTGACACCGCCGCTGCTTTCCCGTCGCCGCGCCGGCGAAAGTTCAAGGGGGCATGTCGGTGGAGTAGCGAAGGCGGGACATGGGCGGGCATGGGCGTGGCTACCAGATGGCCGGCTTTCGTGGATAAAGGAAAAAAAAAAAGCAGCGTTAATCAGTATTTCACCGGGTTTACTTGGTCCTTTTATTTTCACGACCAAGCCTCAAAAAGGTGCCCTAACTCACCAGATGACCACCGGAGGGAATGGGGGATGACCTCCCCGTACTCCCCCAGTGGTCACCAACCCCCTCCCACACTAAAAATATAAAAATAAAAACCTTTTTTTACCAGCCTGTATGCCAGCCTCAAAAGTCATACCCAGCTCCCTGACAGCAGTATGCAAGTCCCTGGAGCAGTTTTTAATGGGTGCAGTGCACTTCAGGCAGACAGACCCAGGTCCATCCCCTCCCTACCTGTTACACTTGTGGTGCTAAGTGCTGAGCCCTCTAAACCACACCAAAACTCACTGTACCCACATGTAGGTGCCCCCCTTCACCCATAAGGGCTATGGTAATGGTGTAGAGTTGTGGGGAGTGGGTTTGGGGGGATTTGGGGGGCTCAGCACACAAGGTAAGGGAGCTATGCACCTGGGAGGTATTTGTATATTTTTTAAACATTTTTTGAAGTGCCCGGTTGGTGTCCTGGCATGTCAGGGGGACCAGTGCACTACAAATGCTGGCTCCTCCCATGACCAAATGCCTTGGATTTTGCCAAGTTTGAGATTGCCGGCATTTTTTCCATTATCGCTGAAAAACAAAACCGGCGAACTCTGGCATTTGGCCGGGCTAAACCGTATTATCGAAAAAAAAGATGGCCTGCCATCTTTTTCGAAAATACGGTTCCAGCCAGCTGTTGCGCCGCCGCCAAAATAGATCACCAGTGATCTATTTCTCCAGCGACGTTCGATTATGCCCCTCTTAGCTACCTTAATCCCTTGTGTCAAGCCCAGGGCAAAATGAACACTTTATAAAATTTATGCATGTCTCTTAGCTAGTGCCATACGCAATGGGGAAAGCTTTTAACATGGATGTATATTCTCTAGAAAACAAATCAAGAGCTTTTGAGGATACTTAATGTTAATACCAGCTAGAAAATCATCCTCTTCCCATGAATATTACTGAGACGAGACTCTCAATAAAAGTATCATCAATTTCTTAATTTTAAGAATTTTATATTTAAAAATAGAGAGGAAAAGCCTCAACAGACCTCCTTCTTGGTTGGACTCCTTTTGGGCACAAGAACTGTTAACTCAACTCTTAAGAGTACTTGTGCTGTCATCATAGGCTGAAAATCCTCCCCAGTTGTTTTAATTTCAAAGTCAAAACAAAATATCAAAAACTTCAAAAACGTATCTCATGACTATGCGCAGACTCTTCCCGCTCTCCACGGCCGACAATGGTCAAAGTTTTGGTGACTTTGTCAGGGTCCATGGTGTATCCACTCACTTCACGCTACAACTGTCTAGTTTACCTCTGTATATTCTCTAGGCAAGATGGATAATACAAGTGTAAATTTTAACCTACCCAAATCAAGATCGGGCCCAAGCAAACTAGGCCCCTTTGAAATCTCTACATCCCAGTGTACTCCATGTGTAAAAAGAGTCTTTCTGAAATCTCTATTTACACACCAAAGCAACCTACTTGTACAAATGCTGTTCTTTAGTGTGAAGATGCTCTTAAAATAAAGACCTTTGTATAGCAAAGAGCGTTAAATCTTCAAATGCCCGTCTTCTCTCCAGATAATGGCGATGCAATGAATGTTTTTGGAATATAATCTGGCCAGTCAATATTCTGCCTGTAACAGTCAGCGGTTTTTTAAGTGCTCACCTTGAATAGCTAAATTAACAGAGCAAAGCAAAAGGCACAAATAGGCCTTCAGGAACAGGACAACGGAAAATCTTTATTAAAAAGACTTGACATGGGCCGTGTTTTGGCGACTAATTGCCTGCATCAGGGGGTCACGAGAGTGTTGCAGAATTCTTTGTAAAACCAATGCAGATTTGCCACTGAACATAAGTAGTGCAATCCTACTTCTAGTATCAGATTATGCATGCTGAAAATTTGTAACAAATGCCTTAGTCCTGCGCAGGCGAAAAACACTGTTGGAAGAAAACCGCCAGAGCAGAAAAACAGCTAAATGAACCCCAGGTATTCAATGCCAAGCCCCAATCGGGCACCAGCATTGAATACCCAACTCTCGCTGGATATGTGCGAGATGCCCAAATGTATGTGAGTCCTGGCCGATACTCAGCCGAAACTCACGTAAGGTAATTATATATATATATGGGAAACTGACCTATAGCAATAGTACTGTGAGACTAACAATAGAGGTCATGGCAGCTATTTTACAGATGTAGCCACTAGGGACAGGAACCAGTGGGCATCACTGCTGCCTGGGCTACCCCTTGACCCACCAGGGAGCATAAAGTAGGCTGGGGAGGGGTAAGGAGCAGTTCTCATAGGAGGGTTCACAGGACCTGCTTTCAGGGCGCACCGAAAAATGGCCTGCGCTGGTGTAAGCACATGTTTTGGACATGCGCAGGTCCATTATTCAGCACGCCTGCAAAAAGCCTTTTTGTTTGGCTGAAAAAGGACGTGCAACAAAATTAAAATTGGAACGCGTCTATTTTGGGCCTGAGACCTTACCGCCACCCATTGACTTAGCGGTAAGGTCTCACGCATTAACCGAGCGGTAATCGTCAGCGCACGTACACTGCTGATTACCGCCCAGTGAGCACCATGCACCCGGGGTACTCGGTAGCTGGGCGGTGGTTCCAAACTGACGTGCATATTTGCCTACGTTCCTTAGTAAAAGGCCCCTTGGTGTCTGGTGGGGGAACCATTCGTAGTTGGGGTGGTGGGATTGGGTGATGTTGCTGTTCCCATTCACATTCATGTGTGTGTTTGACAGCCCTTTTGGCATTCTTTAAAATATAGTATATCTTGTAAAAGGCAAATAGAACAGGAACCACCTCTGTGGCATCCAATGGTTGAAGAATCTTGTCAATTTGAGATTGGATGAAGTATAGATGCAACCAGTCTGTCCTTTAGGTTATGCTTATGTCATGATTTAATTTATTTTCTGCAAAACACTTAAGTCCCTGTTAAATATACCTGTAACATCTCAAAATGTTTGTTATACCCTTAAATAAACGTGCAAAATGTGAAGTGCCAACTCAGTCTGCTTGTTTCAAGTTTATTTCACACTTTTTTTTACCCCCCTCTACAGCAATGCCATCTAGGCAGTTTACAATCTAAAAAGAAAAACAAAACTAGGGAAAGTGCCTGAAAAACACAACACAGTGAAGGGAAGAAAGGGCAGAACTACAATGTTGATAGAAAAGCAAGGGAAGGAATACACACAAGGAAACTCCAGTGTCCTGCAGGCCCTGCATAGTTCAATGCCCTACATATATATTCAGGCCTCTCATAAACTGTCCTCTAAGTTTAGATATCCAGACATTTAACCTTGGCACCCCAATTCACACGTAAAGACTCTATATTTCTGAAGTTCCTTTATTGAATAACACAAAGATTACTCACAGTCAGATGTAATTCAGAAGCACTGCCCCATGGCATAGAGACTCTGTAATTCTGAGAAGACAGTAGCTCACAGCTGGGTGACTGGACTGCAATATCTCTTCAGTAAGATATACATAAGGTAAAAAACCAAGTACATTAACAGGGGCTATGGCAGGAAAGGATGCTGTCTTAACAAGATAGAGCCTGCCTCCATGTGAGAGGGATAGAGAAGGACACACACTGGCCCTGGCCCCAGGGAGCAGGGGGAGACCCACCAATGGGAACAGAGCCTGACATCTAGCAACAGCACAACCAATAATAACAGTTCTACGCAGTCAGGCCAGTGTAGCCAGTGTTGCCAGGTGGGCGGTTTTACCGCCCAATTGGGCGGTTTTCCGCGACCCGCCGTGGGAAATTTCTGCCCGCGGCGGGTCGCGGTTTTTTGGGCTTCTTTTTTTTCTTTTCCGCAGTTTTTCGGGCGGTTTTTTCGGCTGCGGGGGGCTGGGTTAGTGACGTTTTGGGCGGGGTTAGTGACATTTTGGGCGGGGCCGATGACGGGGGAGGCGGGCCGATGACGTGGGAGGCGGGGCCGATGACGGGGGAGGCAGGGCCGGTGATGGCGGGGGCGGGGTTGATGACGGCGGGGGCGGGGTGATGACGCGGGGGTGGGGGTGTCAGGGGCGGGGTTTGAGTTTGGGTGGGTTTTGGGCTGTTTTTACGCTGGATTGGGTGGGAAAAAAATTTTCCACTTGGCAACACTGAGTGTAGCTACATTCCCTGAGAACCACACCACCCACAATGCATGGTTCATGTGACTCTGTATTGAGAATGACAGCAAAGGTATCAAACTCATCCCAGGGCCACATTATAAATCAAGGTAAGGCTGTCAGAGGACACAACAGTATATGTATCTTGAAATAAATAAGTTTTCAGGGTCTATTTTAAATTGAGATAAGGACGGCTGAAGACGCAAGTGAGATGGGAGGGAATTCCACAAAAGCAGGCCTTATACTGAAAAAATACACTCTCTGATATGTTCATGAAGTATTTGTATTTTCTACACTACTTCAGTGACCCAGTGGACAGTACAGTAAGACCAGTGGAGTGGAAAGGGTAGACGTGAAGCGTCTGTTTACTCTTTCCAAAAATACTAGGACTAGGGGGCGTTCGATGAAGCTACAATGTAGTAAACTTAAAACAAATCAGATAATTTTTTTCTTCACTTAATATGTAATTAAACTCTGGAATTCGTTGCCAGAGAATGTGGTAAAGGCAGTTAGTTTAGCGGGTTTTAAAAAAGGTTTGGACGGCTTCCTAAAGGAAAAGACCATAGACCATTATTAAAATGGAATTGGGGAAAATCCACTATTTCTGGGATAAGCAGCATAAAATGGTTTGTACTTTTTGGGATCTTGCCAGGTACTTGTGACCTGGATTGGCCACTGTTGGAAACAGGATGCTGGGCTTGATGGACCTTTGGTCTGTCCCAGTATGGCAATACTTATGTACTTATGAGCATTGGCTCTATGTCTGTCTCAACTGATGCTATCTTTATGATAGATCCATTCCTGGAAACGTTGCTTCATATCATCTGCTGGAGTAAAAGTCTATAGTCTGCTATTGAGATAGAAATGGGGAAAGACACTGCTTGCCCTGCGATCGATAGCATGGAATCTTGTTACACTTTGGGATTCCAGAATCTTGCTACACTTTGTCCTTATCCCTTATTTGTCCTGCTTGTCTGTCCTGATTACATTGTAAGCTCTGTTGAGCAGGGACTGTCTCTTCATGTTCATTGTACGGTTCTGCGTACGTCTAGTAGCACTATAGAAATGATAAGTAGTAGTAGTCTTTGGGATTCCGGAATCTTGCTACTCTTTGGGATTCCGGAATCTTCCTACTGTTTGGGATTCTGGAATCTTGCTACTCTTTGGGATTCCGGAATCTTGCTACTATTTGGGATTCTGCCAGGTACTTGTGACCTGGATTGGCCACCGTTAGAAGCAGAATACTGAGCTAGATGGACCAATGGTCTGACCCAGTATGGTTATTGTTCCTATGCTTGATTCTTATATTCCCCTGCGGTGGAACATAATCTCCTCAGTTGTACCTTTTGGATTTTCACATTGATGCCTTCCTATAAAATTACTCCCTAGATAGGGTTTAATTGGGTTATTTACTAAGAAGCCCTTTTACTAAAGTGTGTTAGGCTGGAAATGCACAGTATGCCACAAATGCTTTTAACAGTTTACATAGTATCTTTATGGAGAAAAGAAAGCTGAAGGAAAATATGATAGAGGTATATAAAATACTGAGTGGAGTGGAATGGGTAGTCGTGAATCGCTTGTTTACTCTTTTCAAAAATACTAGGACTAGGGGCACACAATGAAGCTACAAAGTAGTAAATTTAAAAAGAATTGGAAAAATATTTCTTCACTCAACATGTAAGTAAATTCTGGAATTCGTTGCTAGAGAATGTAGTAAAAGGGGTCAGCTTAGCAGGGTTTAAAAAAAAGTTTGGCTGACTTCCTAAAGGAAAAGTCTATAGACCATTATTAAAATGGACTTGGGGAAAATCCGCTGCTTATTTCTAGAATAAGTAGCATAAAATGTATTGTACTGTTTTGGGATCTTGCCAGGTGCTTGTCACCTGAATTGGCCACTGTTGGAAACAGGATACTGGGCTTGATGGACCTGCGGCCTGTCCCAGTATGGCCATACTTATATACTTACGAGAGGTCATTTCCATTGGGTTTTGCACCCCCAATCATGTTGAAAAGTTTGCTTCTATATTACGCACATATAGATGATACTTGTAGTGTTCCCAGGGGAATAGTTTGTGCTGAACAGGGACAGAATTACAAAAAAATATAAGTGCATGGAGAGAGTATGTGCATATATTTAGACTAACTTACGAGCAGATGTAGCTGTGTGCAAAGGCATTTGCACATTACAAGAACAAACTTGATCAACGTGGTTACTTCTCTATAAAAACTGACTCCTGCTCTGTCCAGCAGGGAGTCAAACACCTGGTAGATTCTGATCACACAACCAACTTTTTTACACTGAACTATTTTCTATCTTCTAAAGACCAGATGCACAAAATACTATTTTGGTTATTAATATCTACTCCACCAAGTATTCCAGTCAAATTATTATTTGTCTCTGTGTTAACGAAGACAGAGATGTTGTCAGGTAATATTTTTTTTTTTTATAAAAAATAACCTATATTTAATATTAAATGCACAGATCAGGTGCAAATATCCCTCAAGGCTTAACCTTTGAGCAGTAGGGCCAACAAACCATCACATCATGTCCCTATAGACTCTGGATCTCCACTAAAAATTGAGGTCACCTCCGTGTCTGCATTAGAATTTCACAGTCTCTTCTCACTCTGTTTTGTGGGCAGTTTAATATGAGATTTTTTAATTCAAAGATACAATTGGATGGAACCACCAAGCCCCGTAGAGCATCAACCTCCAAGCCCAAGACCTAACAGAAGGGCAGGAAGGACAGACGTTACCAGAGGAAACGTTATTTCACCTCTTGAAAGATGGTTCTATATTCAGTTCTAATTGTATTGATGCTGTGGAAGACCACTGATCAGCAATGTACACCAAGAGTCAAACAGATACTTTTACCAGGATACTACAAGGATGGAGACATCATCATTGGGGCAATTGTAACTGTGAGACGTTTTACTATAACTGAACCTTTGTCTTTCACAACTCCCTTAATTTACGGAGAGACCTTGTAAGTACCCTCAGCGTTTAGTTCCCATCCAAAACACGCTTGACAATCTTACCAACAGGAACATTGTGGAAACATTGAGGGGTCCTTTTACTAAGGTGTGCTGCAAAATGGCCTGCGGTAGCATAGGTGTGTCTTTTGGGCGTGCCCAGATGCACTTTTCAACGCGCCTGCAAAAAATGCCTTTTTAAAATTTTTGACGATAATGGACGTTTGGCAAAATCAAAATTGGTGCATGTCCAATTTGGGGTCTGAGACCTTACCGCCTAGTGGTAAGCTCTTACGCGGCAACTGGGCGGTAATGTTCAACTGTGAAGCTCTGCATACGACTGGTAGCGCGATAGAAATGATTTATAGTAGTAGTAGTAGTAATGACCTACGTCAAATGCCACTTGACGTGCACCTGATATGTGCGTCTGAAAATTCGGACGCATGCCAAAAATGAAATTACTGTAAATGCTATGTGGTAGCTGGGCAGTAACTCCATTTTGGTGCACATAGGGCACACATAGACGCTTGTGCAGCTTAGCTTCCCTTGAATTTCACCTATTGATGTATATTGTCTAGTTTTAAATGTTGAAATCTGGAATCCTATTGGTTCATTCAACTTAGACGTTTATAGTAGGGAGAGGACTTAAAATGTACAATTAGAGATTTTTTTTTTAAAATCTCGTTTATTCTGACCAATTTGCTACATTTTTCGAAAGTGTGAATAAACCTGTGGACAAAGGTGAACCAGCTGATGTAGTGTAACAAGATTTTCAGAAAGCTTTTGACAAAGTCTCTCATTGAGAGACTCCTGAGAAAAAGTTAAAAAGCCATGAGATCAGAGCAATGTCCTGTTGTAGTTTGAGAAACAGGTTAAAACACAGAAAACAGAGAGTTGGGTTAAATAGCCATTTCTCTCAATGGAGGAAGATGGATAGTGCAGGCAACAGGAATCTGCACCAGAACCTGCTTTTTTAAACATATTTATAAATGATCTAGAAATGGAAATGATGAGTGAGATGATCAGACCTGCAGATGACACAAAGCCATTCAATGTTGCTAACTGTGAGAAATTGCAGGAGGACCTTATGAGACTGGAAGACTGAGCATCCAAATGGCAGATGAAATTTAATTTGGACAAGTGCAACATGATGCACATTGGGAAGACTAACCCATATTACAGCTACTTGATAATTAAACAGAAAATATTATAATGCCTCTGGATAGCTCCATGATGTGACCGCACCTTGAGTGTTCTATGCAATTCTGGTCACTGCATCTCAAAAAATAAATATACAGCAGAATTAAAGAAGGGCGACCAAAATGATTAAGGGAATAGAACTGCTCTTATATGAGAAAAGGCTAAAGAGGTTACAGCTCTCCAGCTTGGAGAAGAGACAGCTGAGGGGGGATATGATAGTGGAGTAGAACGAGAAAATGTATTCTTTGAAGAAGTACAAAGGACACACCATGACATTAAAACAAATAGGAGAAAATATTTTTGCACTCAATGCGATTTTAAGCTCTGAAACTCATTGCTGAAGTATGTGGTAAAAGCAGTTAGCATAGCGGGGTTTAAAAAAGGTTTGGATAAGCCACTGAATATTTCTTGGAGTCAGTAGCCTGTCACAGGACAAATCCCTCCTCTCTGTACCCTTCTCCACCACCGCCAATTCCAGGCTCCGCCCTTTCTGCCTCGCCTCTCCCTATGTTTGGAATAAACTTCCTGAGTCCATACGCCAAGCACCCTCCCTGTCCGTCTTCAAATCCTTGCTCAAAGCCCACCTCTTCAACGTCGCCTTCGGCACCTAACCATTCTACCTCTATTCAGGAAATCTAGACTGCCCCAATTTGATTGTCTGCACATTTTGTCCATTAGATTGTAAGCTTCTATGAGCAGGGACTGTCCTTCTTTGTTAAACTGTACAGCGCTGCGTAACCCTAGTAGCGCTTTAGAAGTGTTAAGTAGTAGTAATAGTAGCCTCGAATCTTGCTTCTTCTTGGGGATTCTGCCAGGTACTTGTGACCTGGTTTGGCCACTGTTGGAAGCAGGATACTAGATTAGGTGGTTCTTGGATCTGAACCCAGTATAGCAATCAATATGTTCTTCTTTTCTTATAATTATATTTCATATTGTCTGACATTTAATGTCATTACAGTTTTACTCTACTGAACTACTACAGTTTTCTGGCTTTTGTTTATACCATTGAGGAGATCAACAACAGCTCCAAGCTTTTACCCAACCTTACACTGGGGTTCATTGTACAGGAGTCTTACAGCAATCCCACCCTAGCACTTATGGCTGGTATGAAAATATTTTCAGGAATGGAAATTGAGATCCCAAATTACAGCTGTAAAACATCTGGCATATTGGCTGCAATCGTGGAAGACCTTCTAGTGGAAGAATCAATTCAGATATCCAATATATTTAGAATATACCACTACCCACAGGTAAGGGTGAATCTCTGTTTCGCTTTATCCCCTGCTAGAAACCCATACATACGGAACACAAGTTATTATGCAAGGAGCAGGAAAATGTCAAATTTGCCTAGGTAGGAAGTCCAAGTAGGTTCCTCTCTGGGAGCTATACTACAAAGGCACACAGTGTAAGTGGCAGACAATAGGGGTATATTTAGGCATGACCACTTAACAGCTGCCCTATAATTGATGTGAATATCCTCAGCTAGATGTATGCCACAACAGATGCAAAAAAGAACAGTGGAGGAGACCAAAAAGGAACGAAAGAGATCGGATGTCAAGGTCAACTGAAGATTATGAATGTAGCACTTTGACATCCGATCTCTTTCAATCCTTTTTGGTCACATTCACTGTTCTTTCTGCTTTTTGTTACCCGTGGAGGGTAGTTCTTGTTGCTGCTAGAACAGTTGGATCATGTAGCTTTGTATAATATAGATGTGGACTTTTGCATTCCACTTACTCTTTGTTAACCGTGATGCTCCCTGCAAGCATGATATGAAGCTCTAAGGAGCCGATTGTCAATTTCATATTTAAAGATTTATAATACTAAGGCTTTTGTACTATTTGGTTTATTTCCAATGTGCTCCTTAGGATACAGCCCATATTTGTCAAAGTTTGCTAGATTATTGATATATAGCTTATCTGTGGTACAACCAAAGCAATTTACATATAGGTACATTACTACTGCTACTACTTAACATTTCGAAAGCGCTACTAGGGTTACGCAGCGCTGTACAATTTAACATAAAAGGACAGTCCCTGCTCAAAGAGCTTACAATCTAAAGGACAAGTGAACAGTCAGTCCGATAGGGACATTATCTGTCCCTATTCAGCTCACAAACTAGTTCGGGCAATAGAGGGTTAAGTGACTTGCCCTAGGTCACAAGGAGCTACAGTGGGAGTCAAATCCAGCTCCCCGTGGTTTTCAGCCCACTACACTAACCATTAGGCTACTCCTCTAGTTGCCATTGGCTACAGACATAATCAGTTCATCCACTCTTAATAGTAGCATCAATGTTTGTTGTGTTTGTGTTATCCAGATGTCAGTTATATATCATTATTTTTGCTGGAGGTCTGTGGATGACACACGTATAGATAGAGGATCCAGCTTCACTTTCTAGGACTGCCCTTATTGCTTCCTCCTTTACCCAGGCCCCCTACATTTCAACTGCTTTAACATAGTTTTCCACGTTTTCTCGCTCCTGAGGCAGCAAGAGGAAGGGGATGACTCTGGCAGTGGATTTCTTTGGCTGGCAGTGCCTCAGCTATCCTACCAGCCAGGTACTACAGCTTTGGAGGGAGCCTGAGCCCAAAGTGGGAGGCCAAGGTTACCAAGGCACCACCCCCACTATGCCACTGATTAAAGGCTCAATATATTTCTTTCTCCCACCTCCAGGTCCAACTCTCCCCTCCCTACCCCCATCCCACCCCAGGTCCATTAATTCTCTCTCTCTCTCTCCCCCCCCCCCCCCCCTGAAGCCAGCACCTCTCTTTTTCTTCCTTCCCTCCATCCTCTCGACCCCAGGTCTACTGTCTCTATCTCTTTCTCTTTCCTTCCTCCCACCATCTCTCTGAGCCTAACACTTCTCCCTCCTTCTCTCCCTCAGCATCTCTCTGTATTTTCTCCCCCTCTCCCCCCCCCCCCCCATGTACAGTCCAGCATCTGTCCCTCCCCTTTTGGCCCTGTCTGAGGTTCTCTCTCAATTCTTTCCACCTCCACTACATGGTCCGGCATCTCTGCCTCCCAATTTGGCCCTGCCTGTGGTTCTCTCTCATTTTCCTACCTCCCTCCCTCAAACAGTCCAGCATCTCCCCTCCCCTCTGAGACCTGACTCTCTCCTTTCTCTCCCTCCCCACCCCCCCTGCATGGTCTGTCATCTCTCCCTCCCATCCCCTCCCAGACTTAACTTTCTATCAGGTCCCTCTGCCCCCTCCACACTCCCCCACCCAGTGTACCTTTTTAAATGCAAGTCTTTGGCCCTGCATGCCAATGGCAATCATTCCTAAAGGTTTCCTGTGGCCTGCACCATGCCTTTCCGTCTGACATGGCCTGCCCCTTCTAAAAACAGGAAGTTGGATCAGAAGGGATGGTCCAGGTCAGATGGAAAGGTCTGGTGCAGAGCACAGGCAGTCTTTGAGTATGGCTGCTGCTGGCCCGCAGGGCTGAGCACTTGCAAAATGGTGGGGGGAAGGGAGGGAGTGATGTCAGGCCATACAAAGTGAGGGGAGAAGTGAGAGGGAGGTAGAATTCTGGGCAACACGTGATTAATTATTAATCACGATTAACATGCTATTTATTATTCTTTTCTCAACAGATCAGTTTCACCTCTCAGAATCTTCTGATGAGCGACACTGTTAAGTTTCCATATTTTTACAGGACTGTTCCAAGTGAGTTGCACCTCTGCATTGGGATAGTCAAGTTACTAAAACATTTTGGCTGGAGTTGGGTTGGTATCATTGCATGTTATGAAGACAAGAGCATTAGGGCTGTCCAGATCCTGAAAGAAGGGATTGAGCAGAATGGAGGCTGTATCGAATTCATAGAAATTTTCAATAACGACAAATTCATGCCAACTGATTTTTCCAAACTTTATGAAAGAATCGATATGACATCAACTAGTGTGGTCATTTTCTATTGTAGTAGGGATTATATCTGGAATGTATTTGGAGATAGTGGTTATGTAAATATAACTAAAAAGGTCTGGATCACCACATATGAGCGGGACTTTGCCTCGCGTTATCCACTGGGCCAGAATGAGAAGAACATCACCTTGGCATTCACAGTCGCAAAGAAAAATATTCCAAGTTTTGCAAACTTTGTCCGTGAGGTGAATCCTATCCTGCTTGCAAATGATTATTACAGCTTGTCATGGTGGATGAGCCTGTGCCACAGTCAGTGCCAAAAGAGCATTAGAAGATCTTGCAATCTGAACATATCTTTGAAGTTTCTACCACAATGTGACACCAAGTACTTGGGGAGCAGCTACAGTGTGTACAATGCCGTGTACACCCTGGCACACGCACTGCATGACATGGTCACGTCTGGTATTGGAAATGATACCATGTGGAGCGGAGAAAGGAGAATTTTGGATTATTTGCCATGGAAGGTAAGATCAAAGTTAAAGGAGTCAAATACAATGTAATGGAAGATTTTAAAGATTGTTTTTCAACTCTGCCTTGACCGACAGTGCAAATGATTGTTTATTCTGTTTGTATGAAAATGATTTGGAATGTAGAACAAGATAAGACACAGCTCTAATAATTTGGTATGTGAAGGGAGAGGTGGAGCCTGTTTCGAGTTCAGACTGGCCACGTGGACTGAGAAACATGTGACCACATTCCCACATTATGGCTTGTTTACCTAAACAGAGATATTCTCAAGCATTCAGTAATTTTCCTTAGCTCTGAACATGAGTTCTAAGCCTAATAAAAAGAGGGGGCCTCTTACAGTGAAACCAGAAGCTCATCTATGGATGGACACATCGCATAGAAACAGACTCCTGGTCAGGAGACTCCAGCTTCGCTGAAAAAGGGGCTTCTCTCAGCTGATGTAAAAAGCCTGGATGATGTAATCACCAGTGATGTATGTATGTATGTATGTATATTATGATGTATTACTGCTTCTGTTCATGGTCAAGAGACTCCTAGCATTGCTTGGATGTAGAGACCAGTGATGTAACGATTGTTTCTTTTTAACTATAGATAAGTATTATTGTTTTTTTTCAGTTATGTAGCTTAATAATTGTGTATATATCTTAATCATTGTGTATATCTTAGAAGTGAATCTCTAATAAAAGTCTCATTTACCTAATACGAATCCAAAAGAATCCACAGTAACAGTCTGTGTTAGTGCTGTGTCAGTGAGGCAGGTTGTAAAACCAGGTCAGAACATTTACTAGCACAGAGTGGAAGAGAAGCCTTCATGAGAGGAGGAGAAGACAGAATGCTATGGAGACCCCTAAGAGTAAATTCAATAGAGGAGGAGCTGGCACGACACTTATGGATCAGATCGGTGCAGAAATGATTAGAATATTGGAAAAAATACTTGTAATTACCAATATTCTGGCTAAGCACTGTTCTGTAATTTCCTGCATATCTTTGGCAGCATTTAGTTAGCAGGTGGGCAAACACAACATCAGGGGCTGGGTGTAGGCCACAGTGATGCTTGTAACTTATAGAATATTGTAAGCTACATGGGTATCTCCCACAACTAAGTGTGACCATTTATAGCAGCTCAATATCTTGGTTTAAATTCTTGCGTCTTAAGCACATATATACCCTGTAAGCTAGTGCTTGCATTCCCTTATATAACAGGCTCCCGCTAGCTGCTCTGTTATAGAATCGCTCCTCTAAGTCACAGTGGTCACAGAACTGCTCAGCCATAGATGCCTTACCCACGAGGAGAAAATAGTGACTCTGTGCTAAAGGGACAAAAATGTAAACACACCTTGTGCTCAAAGGTACAAATATGCAGTTTAGCTTCCTCCCGCGGCCCAGTGGAGGTGGCTTGACAATGGAAGCGGCAGAGATAGCAGTGGTGTTCCTCGGTCGGCTGCCACCTGGGGTGGATTGCCACTATGCACCCCCCGGGGGGCAACATTGCTCCCCCCTGGTGCAGCACAACACCCCCAAGTGCATCATCTCCAAGCCCCTCCCGGCTCATCACCTCCAAGTCCCCCCCCCCCCCCCCCCGGGTGCATTCATCTTACCAGCAGAGGGAACAGGGAACCAGCAGAGCTGACAGCTGCGTGGCTGCTCCCTGCACTCCTCCTGCACCGTGCACCCGGGGCGGACCACCCCCACCGTCTCGCCCTCGGTAGTCCACTGAGACATAGCAAGAAGGGGGAAGGTTAGGCCTGGCAAGGGAAAACAAATAAAAGGGGAGTGGGATAAAGGAAGGGTGAGATCATTGTAACCTCTAAGCTGAGCAGGAGTCCTCCACCTACAGTCCTGCCACTGGGTGGTGCTGTTTCACTATTACATTTTCAATAGTGAGGAACAGGCAAACTCTGCAAGACTCCAGGGAAACTGCCTACCCCTAGCGATTGAAGCCACAATATTGAAACACTACCCCTTACTGGCAGCAATGCAGATGGAGGACTCCCGCTAAGCTTAGAGGAAACAAGGGTTGAGATGCCACTGGGCACCCAAGGTGGAGGGAGGATAAGGAAAGAGAAGGTGCTTTTTCTCCTGGCAGAAAGGAAGGGTGGATGATGGACATCTTGCAGGGAAGGAAGGGGAAATGTTGGACATAGAGCAGGAGAAAGGAAGAGGAACACAAATGCTAAATATAGCATAGGGGAGATGGAAGAGAACGGGACTTGTTGGACTATGGTGGGATAGAGAAAGAAAGATGCTAGCCTATAGGGAGAGGTGAGGAAAAGAAGGACAGTGCTGGACATGGGGCAAGAGAAGAGAGGGGAGAATCTGGACATGGCATGCAGAAAGACAGAGAAAGAAGGGAAGCTAAGGAGACACTGGGTAAGGCGAGAGAGAGAGAGAGATGGGGAATGAGAGGGCTGGGCTGATGAAGATGGAAAGCTATAGGTTAATGCAGTAGCAAAAGAGATTGAGGATTGTACAGTGAGAAGAAGGGATGAAATAAGTCAAAAAAGAAAAATTGTTTTGCTTTTGTAAATGTTTGAAATTACATGGGTAACTTGGCAGTATTGAAATTTTACCTTTTATTCTTTAGCTTCATCATTATCTGAAGAACGCTCACTTTAAGAACGGTCTTGGTGAAGAGATTTCTTTTGATGAGAATGGAGACCTCACCATTGGATACGATATCATCAACATTGTCTATCTACCTAATGGGATACAGAGGAATGAAATTGTTGGAAGTTATAACCCTTATGCTCCTCCAGGACAGGATTTCACCATTGACGAGAAGGCTATAGTGTGGGAGAGCGACTTCATTGAGGTAAGACTTGAGTTCCACTAAAATATGATGAAACTTACAGAAACCACAGGAAAATACTTTTACCTAGATTCAGGAGATATAAGATATTCGTGTGTTGCCCCGCCTATGCTCTACCTAGACTCCACCCCTATAGATGTTCCCTTGTAAAATATGCCCTGTTGAAGAGACATGTGTAGTAACAGAATAGTAAAAGGTAGATTTTTGGTGTTCACACATCATTGCTTTAGACCGCCTTGGGTGAATTTCTCCAACAAGATGGTAAATAACTCTTAATAAATAAATAAATGTACACGAAAGAGTTAACTGACTATCCAGCTTATTTTCGAAAGTGATCGCCAGCCATTTCGCGACATAAATCGGGAGATGGCCGGCGATTTCTCAAAAGCGGCAAAATCAGTATAATCGAAAGCGGCATTTTTGACAGCATCGCCGCTTTCCCGTTGCTTCGCCGGTGAAAGTTCAAGGGGGCGTGTCGGTAGCTTAACGAAGGTGGGACATGGGCGGGCATGGGTGTGGCTACCAGATGGCTGGCTTTCGCCGATAATGGAAAAAAAAAGCGGCGTTAATCAGGATTTCGCAGGGTTTACTTGGTCCTTTATTTTCACAACCAAGCCTCAAAAAGGTGCCCCAACTGACCAGATGACCACCGGAGGGAATGAGGGATGACCTCCCCGTAGTCCCCCAGTGGTCACCAACCCCCTCCCACACTAAAAAAATAAAAATAAAAACCTTTTTTACCAGCCTGTATGCCAGCCTCAAATGTCATACCCAGCTCCCTGACAGCAGTATGCAAATCCCTGGAGCAGTTTTTCATGGGTGCAGTGCACTTCAGGCAGGCAGACCCAGGTCCATCCCCCCTACTTGTAACACTTGTGGTGCTAAGTGTTGAGCCCTTCAAACCCCCCCCACCCCAAAACCCACTGTACCCACATGTAGGTGCCCCCCTTCACCCATAAGGGCTATGGTAATGGTGTAAAGTTACGGGGAGTGGGTTTGGGGGGGGGATTGGGGGGGCTCAGCACCCAAGTTAAAGGAGCTATGCACCTGGGAGCTATTTGTGTATTTTTTAAACATTTTTAGAAGTGCTCCCTAGGGTGCACGGTTGGTGTCCTTGCGTGTCAGGGGGACCAGTGCACTACAAATGCTGGCTCCTCCCCTGACCAAATGCCTTGGATTTCGCCGGGTTTGAGATGGCCGGCATTTTTTTCCATTATCGCTGAAAAACAAAACCGGCCATCTCAAACCCAGCGAACTCTGGCATTTGGCCGGGCTAAACCGTATTATCGAAAAAAAAGATAGCCGGCCATCTTTTTCGATAATACGGTTCCGGCCAGCTGTAGCGCTGCCGCCAAAATAGATAGCTGGTGATCTATTTCGCCGGCGACGTTCGATTATGCCCCTCCACATCGCGCAATAACCAGCAATATTCAGAGCTGACCAGCTAAGTTTAGCGGGCAAATAGGATCACATAAATAGCAGTCCTATTTTTGTCTGTTATTAACTGAACAGCATATTTGCTTAGCCAGATAAGTTAGCGCTGGCCAAAATACCCAGATTATTCAATACCGGTCACCCGAGTTTGATTTGTTCTTCTCATTCTCAAGGCACAGACTGTAGAAGTCTGCCCAGCATTGTTTTTCTTCAATGTTCTAAAGCTAACGTCGAAGCCCCTTGAAATTTACACTGCAGCCCACCTCTATCCATTCAGTCATAATCAGGGCGTAGACTGTAGAAGTCTGCCCAGCACTGGTTTTGCTTCCCAATTACAGGCGTCGCCACCCAATCTCCGCTAAGACTCCATGGATTCATTCCTTCTAAACAGGATTCCTTTGTGTTTATACCACACATGTTTGAATTCGATTACCGTTTTTATCTCCACCACCTCCTGCGGGAAGGCATTCCACATATCTACCACCCTTTTCCGTGAAAAAAATGCTTCCTGACATTACTCCTGATTCTGTCCCCCTTCAATCCATGTCCTACCACCTTCCCATCTCCGGAAAAGGTTTGTTTGCGGATTAATACCTTTCAAATATTTGAATGTCTGTACCATGTCACTCCTGTTTCTTCATTCCTCCAAGGTAACTTAAGCAATGACAATGTCAACCAAAGTTCTGGCTGTTGGTTGCGTACTTAAACTTAGCCAATTTTAAACCTTAATCAGTGAAAACTGAATATTCAAGATACCTACCTAAAAGATTCCCTAGCAAACTCCTACTTTAAAAATTAATCGTGACAATTACCTGCTCCAGACAGGAATATTTTTAGAAATCTGACTAAGGTACAGTTAGGTATCTAGACCCTTTACAAACTGATCTCTCTGTGGTAAGTTTGATTTTCAAACAAAACTTCTGAATTACTGGTCAGAAAAGGAATGCTGCATTTTATACATAACTTTTGAGTGTCAAATAAAGTTTTATAAGTTGTTTTCTCATTCTTCAGACACCGCCACAATCCAGATGCAGCCCGAGTTGCCATCCTGGTTTCAGGAAATTAATCAAGGAAGGACAGCCCGTCTGCTGCTACGACTGTATTCCATGTGCGGAGGGAGAGGTCTCCAACCAAACTGGTGGGTGATATGATGGGCAAAACCAAAACAAGAGAAAGAGGAGTTAAACACTCTACAGAAAGTATCAAACAGTACTATGAGAGAATGAATAAGACCATGGGCTTCCAAAAAAGAGGAAGGGGACAGTAGAGGTAAAAACACCAAAATGTTTTAATAAAAATCCATAAATATAATGATATCTGCTTAGTTGCACCCACTCAATGGTGAAATGAGGCATTATATTATTATTGATTCACAGAACATGTGGGTAACACAAGGCTGTAGATTCTTCACGATGGTCCCTGCTTTGCGAAATTACGCAAGGGTGAAAATCTGGAGATTCCAAATCTAAACCACAGTTTGGTTTGACATTATTTTTCCTTGGAGAATAAGGGGAATTATCAGTTATAGTCCCTCTCCTCACTCGATGGTCAAGCATAGCAGACCAAACAGGAAAAAGTAGAGACTGATGAAAGGACGATTCCACCACTGGAGATGTTATGGAGAAACACTTTATTGCAAATGTTAAGGGACCCTTAACATTTGCATCAATAAAGTGTTTCTCCTTAACATCTCCAGTGGTGGAATCGTCCTTTGATCAGTCTCTACTTTTTCCTGTATGGTCTTTCTGAAGTAGAGGTTTTGTTCTGTTTGAGTTTTGACTCCAAGCATTGCAGACTCCATCAGTAACAAAACTAATGCAGTATAATTTCATAAGGGGGCACTTAGGGGCTCATTTTCAAAGCAGATGGATGTCACAAAATGTCAAAAAGGGTGTCCGAGTGCTGGAAACATCCTAATACTGATTTTGGAAAGGCAGAAAACGGATATTCAACTCTACAGTTTGTCCAAATACAAGGGCCATGTTGTGAGCAGCAATAAATGACAGGGAATAAATGTTGAAGTCTAAAAGAAAAGGAAGTCTTTATTTAGACCTGTTTCAGTAATATCTAGGGTACAGAAAGGTGGTCTGATTGAACCCCTGACCACTAGAAGGATTAAGGCATGAGACCTCCTTAATCCCCCAATTGTCGCAGACCCCCTCCCACTCCTTTGAAAGTGAAACAGGAAAGGTATACCGGGCTGTATGGCAGCTACAGGTAGACATTCTCAACAGCTCCGCAAGAATTTCTGAGGAGTAGTCTAATGGTTAGTGCAGTAGGCAGTAAACCCAGGGACCCAGGGTCAAGTCCTAAAGTAGCTATACATTTTTTTTGTTTGTTTAATTTTCAGCCCTCCAGAAACAGAAAACTGCCTATCGTACTTAAATATATGAGACACCTGCAAACCTGAGGACTATTGAGGTGGTGTACCTTCAGGTACAGTAGGTTTGCAAAAAGTGCTGCCATACAGACAAATGAAGGTCGAGAAACTCCATCTTGTTGAAAGAAATCAAGGGAGGGAGAGAACAATAGGGAAACTCTTGGTAATTCAACTGGGCATTGTTTTTCATTTTTGCTGAATGATATGCAACAACATGGGATATGACGTTGACTTGTCCTCTGAAATTCAGTGTTATTTCTGTGGCCCAATTTAACTTTGTGGGCATCGACACTGAATATCTTCTGCAGTTACCCAAATCTGTGTCCTGATCACCCCAGTTCTCCATGGACAGTGTTGCATCTGCCATACGGAATAATCAGCGCCAGTCCCTTGTAAATGCCATTGAATATCCTCTCCTAAGGTGTTGTCACGATTGTGGTTGTGACCCCTCTCAGACTCACCTTATTTCAGGCGGTCAGCTTCTGAGCTGGCTTCTGTCTGTTCTTCCTGAGTTAGTTCTGTCTCTGTCTTGGCTGCTTCCAGCATGGCTCTGATTACTCCACTATACTGCACCTGTGTGTGTTAAGCCTCTCTGTGCTTCAGTATGCTTTCTGCCTGTGGTTTGGTTTGTGTTCCTCTTGCCCTCTGGTGGCCAGAACCGGTGGCTGCCATAGACTTTCCAGATTTTCTTTTTGGTCTGGTCCAGATATTCCAGCCCTCCAGACTTGGTTTGAAGTTTGGCAGCTAACTGTTACGTCTGTGCTTTCCTCGCCCTCAGGTGGCCAGAATGGGTGGCTGCTATGGACCATCACCCGTTCCAGATTTTAGCTCAGTCCGATCCGGATCTTCCAGGCTGCCAGGTTTGCTTGTGTTGTTTGAGCCTGCACAGCACCCATAGCTGCCTGGTGATTGCAGCAGCTGAGCCTCAACGGCTTCTGGGCTTATTAGCCATCTTGAAACATTTCTGCTTTGCCTTTGCATCATCTAAGGCCCTGGTATGTTGGGGTGCTGTTGCACTTCTGCTGAGTCCAGTTTCTAGTTTGGTTCCCTGCCTTGATTCTTGTCTGTTCTAGTTAGTCGGTGGATAGTTAGCTCAGCTTGTTGTTTGTTTGTTAGTCTTGTCTCTGGGTTATAGTTTTGTGTTTAGTCCTTGTCTTTTTGTATCTTAGTGGCTGCTCTGCAGCTTTTAGTTTTGTGTCTTGTTAGTCAGGGTTTTGTTCCCTGTTTAGGGGCGGCTTGCAGCTTCCAGTTTCTGTCCCCTAGCTTATCCTGTCCCTGCCTTGTGTTGTATTGTCTTTCTGTGAGTTCTAGCCCAGGTTTCCTGCCTTTTGCCCATGTTCATTCCTTTCCCCTCTGACCCTCAGTCCCTGTGCTGCCTAGCTGTTATCCAGCTCCTGCCCTGTCCTGCTGGCCACCTGAAGCCAGGAGCTCAACTCTTGGTGGAAAGTGGCCAGGTGCAGGTGAAGCCTAACTGTTGTCAAAGTTCTGCCTTGCCCCTGGTGTGGGGGTGGTTTTGCCTGCCACTGCCGCTCCTCGGCAGTGGCCCAAGGGCTCACAAACCCAGTTCCTGCTTTGAGAACGTGACAGAATGCAAAGGCCATGAGCTCGGCAAGATCACCCGACCTGCTGGGCCTCCAGCCTAGAGTTTCTGCTCCTGTTTCCCTTGTGAAGTCCGGTTCTGGCCTTATTGTTGTTTTTGACCTTTTTATGACACTGGAGGAATATCGTAGAAAACTTTTGTCTGATCCACGTGTGAGGAAGCTGCATGAAGCTTCAGTGGAGAGGAAGCGTGTCTGGAGGCTTGGGCACAGGGTAAACCCAGTTTCTGCCATTGATCTTAGGACCCCGCTCTGGGAATACCATCGCCTACTTGTCTCCGACCCAGCCCTGTGGGATACTCTGGAAGCTGTCGTTGAGAGAGAGCTTGTTGCGAATCCTGAGGTCCAGGCGTACTATCAGTCCATCCGGAGGGACGCTCTCAGCCAAAGTGTTCCAGAATCCAAGCCGAGTTACAGCTCCAGGCAAGCCGCTGAGCCCATGCTAAGTGCCAGGTCCAGCCAAGCTCTGATTCCTGTCCAAGCAGCGCTTCTAACCGAGCCTCCAATCCCAGTTCAAGTAGTGCCTCCAGTCAAGCCTCTGAGTCCAGTCTGAGGGACGCTTCTAATTGAGCCTCTGATTCCTGTCCGAGCAGCGCTTCTAACCGAGCCTCCAATCCCAGTTCAAGTAGCGCCTCCAGTCAAGCCTCTGAGTCCAGCCCGAGGGATGCTTCTAATTGAGCCTCTGATTTCTGTCCAAGCAGCGCTTCTAACCGAGCCTCCAATCTCAGTTCAAGTAGCGCCTCCAGTCAAGCCTCTGAGTCCAGTCAAAGGGACGCTTCTAATTAAGCCTCCGATTCCTGGTCAAGTGGCACTTCTGGCCGAGCCTCCAGTCCCAGTTCAGGTGGCACGTCCAGTTAAGCCCCTGAGTCCAGTCCGAGGGATGCTTCTAATTGAGCCTCCGAGTCCTGTTCAAGTGGCGCTTCTGGCCGAGCCTCCGGTCCCAGTGCAAGTGGCACGGCCAGTTAAGCCCCTGAATCCAGTCCAAGGGACGCTTCTGACCGAGCCTCCGATGCCAGTTCAAGTGGCCCTGCTAGCCAAGCCGCTGCCAAGTTCCAGTGCCAGTCGAGATGCTGAGTCCGGAACGAGTTGCATTTCTGGCCAAGATGCTGAGTCCACTCCGAGTTTGAGTTCCAGCCAAGAAGATGCTGAGTCCGGATCGAGTTGCAGCTCCAGCCAAGTTGATGAGTCCAAGCCGAGTTCCAGCTCCAGTCAAGCTGCTGAGTCCAGGCCGAGTTCCAGTTCCAGCCAAGATGCTGCACCTAAGCCGAGTTCCAGTTCCAATCAAGATGCTGAGTCCAAGTCAAGTTTCAATTCCAGCCAAGTTGCTCAGTCCCAGCCGAGTTCAAGTTCCAGCCAAGCTACTCCTGGTCATGTTTTGAGGCTCCTCCGTAGATTCCACCATTGCTACCCGTGGAGACCTGAATTCCCCGTGGAGGTAGGGGGGTCTTGAGGAGGAGGTACTGTTATGTCTGTGCTTTCCTCACCCTCTGGTGGCCAGAACGGGTGGCTGCTATGGACCATCACCCATTCCAGATTTTAGCTGAGTCCGGTCCGGATCTTCCAGGTTGCCAGGTTTGCTTGTGTTGTTTGAGCCTGCACAGCACCCATAGCTGCCTGGTGATTGCAGCAGCTGAGCCTCAACGGCTTCTGGGCTTATTAGCCATCTTGAAACATTTCTGCTTTGCCTTTGCATCATCTAAGGCCCTGGTATGTTGGGGTGCTGTTGCACTTCTGCTGAGTCCAGTTTCTAGTTTGGTTCCCTGCCTTGATTCTTGTCTGTTCTAGTTAGTCGGTGGATAGTTAGCTCAGCTTGTTGTTTGTTTGTTAGTCTTGTCTCTGGGTTATAGTTTTGTGTTTAGTCCTTGTCTTTTTGTATCTTAGTGGCTGCTCTGCAGCTTTTAGTTTTGTGTCTTGTTAGTCAGGGTTTTGTTCCCTGTTTAGGGGCAGCTTGCAGCTTCCAGTTTCTGTCCCCTAGCTTATCCTGTCCCTGCCTTGTGTTGTATTGTCTTTCTGTGAGTTCTAGCCCAGGTTTCCTGCCTTTTGCCCATGTTCACTCCTTTCCCCTCTGACCCTCAGTCCCTGTGCTGCCTAGCTGTTATCCAGCTCCTGCCCTGTCCTGCTGGCCACCTGAAGCCAGGAGCTCAACTCTTGGTGGAAAGTGGCCAGGTGCAGGTGAAGCCTAACTGTTGTCAAAGTTCTGCCTTGCCCCTGGTGTGGGGGTGGTTTTGCCTGCCACTGCCGCTCCTCAGCAGTGGCCCAAGGGCTCACAAACCCAGTTCCTGCTTTGAGAACGTGACACTAGCCTCACCCGTAGCTGCCTCATGATTCCTGCAGCTGAGTTCAGCTGCTGATGGGTTTATTACCACCTGGAACCTTCTGAGTTGGCCTTTGCATCGTCTAAGGTCCCTGGTTTGTTGGTGCTTTCTTGTTTCTTGTATTGTCCCTTGTTTGATTCTAGTTAGTCTGTGTGTAGTTTAGCTTAGGTTTATTTGCTTACTTCCCTAGTCTTGTTTCTGGTCTGTATTCCTTGTCTGTTTCCCTAGTCTTGTTTTTGTTTGTCTGTGTCTCTTGCTTAGTGGCTGCTCTGCAGCTTTCAGTCCTGTCTCTTGTCTGTCAGTATTTGTACCCTGTTTTAGTGGCTGCTCTGCAGCTTTCAGTCCTGTCTCTTGTCTGTCAGTATTTGTACCCTGTTTCAGTGGCTGCGTGGCAGCTTTCAGTTCCTGTCCTTTAGCTTGTCCATTTCCTGCTTTCTGTAGTATTGTCTGTCTGTAAGTCCTAGCCCAGTTTCCTGCCTTGCTGCCCATGTATATTCCTTTCACCTCTGACCCTCAGTCCCTGTTCAGCCTAGTTGGTATCCACTGCCTGCCCTGTCCGGTAAGTCCTGCTGGCCGCCTGCACCCAGGGGCTCAAATCCTGGGGAAGGGCGGTCAAGCGCAGGTGAAGTCTAGCTGTTTCTGTCAGAGTTCTGCCTTGTCTCTGGTGTAGGGTGGTTTTGCCTGCCACTGCTAGTCCACGGCAGTGGCCCAAGGGCTCACGAACCTAGGTTCTGCCTTGAAAGCCTGACAGGTGTTCAGGCAGGAACCACACTTTCCAAGGGACATAAAATATTGATAAAAAAAACAGTATGGGCTGTTAATCCTAAAAGGTAATCTAATACTCCAGAGAACTGAAAAACAGCCAAACACAATCCAAAGGGCTGTATGGAATGAATGTAAAGAAATGAGGAAAGTGGGAAATACCCTCAGAAACCAAGGCTTCTGCCAAGGTCTAATCAACAAGACACTATTATCTATAAAAGACTTTGTTCCTGATGAAGCCCTGTTATGGGTGAAACGAATCGGGCCCCGTTGAAAAACAACAGTTGAATTGTGGGGTTGTCAAGCCAGCATTTATTAAGCTAAGTTGATGCATGCCATGCTGTAGCTTGAACAATTTTTGTTACTCGGTTATCTTTAATATTTGTGCTCTATTATGGGCTTTTGTGTATAAAAAATTGTGCTCTATTATGGGCAATTTTGCATGATGCTCCTATATGGGCATTTTTGAATGAGTGGAGTAGGGAATATTTACCCCATGAAAGAAACTTGATCACGGGCACAAAGTCTTTTATAGATAATAGTGTCTTGTTGATTAGACCTTGGCAGAAGCCTTGGTTTCTGAGGGTATTTCCCACTTTCCTCATTTCTTTACATTCATTCCACACAGCCCTTTGGATTGTGTTTGGCTGTTTTTCAGTTCTCTGGAGACATAAAATATTGACCCACTGTCCGTTCTTCTATAGTCTGTTGCTACAATGTAAAATTGTCCATAATATAAGAGAACTATTTTCAGTGTCATGAAACCAATGCTCTTTATGAGATACTTAGACAATATTCTTCATTTGTAGATGGTGACACCTGTTGGAAGTGCCCAGAAGACCAATGGCCCAATCACAAAAGAGACACTTGCATCCCAAAGTGATAACCTTCCTGTCCTATGAAGAACCTTTGGGGATACTATTGACTTCCATCAGCAGTTTTTTCTTTCTGGTCACTGCAGTAATACTGGGAATCTTTATTAATTATCGAGACACTCCCTTAGTGAGAGCCAACAACCGGGACCTCAGTTACATTCTCCTCATCTCTCTCATGCTCTGCTTCCTCTGCTCTTTAATATTCATCAGCCGTCCAAACAAAGTGACCTGCATTCTCCAACAGACTGCATTTGGGATCATTTTTGCCATCTCTCTCTCCTCCATCCTTTCAAAAACCATCACTGTGGTCATGGCCTTTCATGCCACCAAACCTGGAAGCAAGCTCCGGAAATGGATGGGTTCCAGGTTCTCAAACTGTATGGTCCTTTCCTGTTCCCTTCTTCAGGCTCTTCTCTGTCTCACCTGGTTGTGTACTGCTCCTCCATTCCCATATCTTAATATGAGATCAGAAATTGGAACAATACTAATTGAATGTAATGAAGGGTCAATAGTTGCATTTTACTGTGTTCTGGGTTACCTGGGATTTCTGGCTGGTATCAGCTTCATCGTAGCTTTCCTAGCAAGAAATCTCCCCGACACTTTCAACGAGGCCAAGTACATCACCTTCAGCATGCTGGTGTTCTGCAGCGTCTGGATATCCTTCATCCCAACGTACCTGAGCACCAAGGGCAAGTACATGGTGGCAGTGGAGATATTTGCTATCTTGGCCTCCAGTGCTGGACTCCTGTGCTGTATCTTTATCCCCAAATGCTACATTATTCTGCTAGAACCCAATAAGAACAGCAGGAAATACCTAACAAAAACTACTGGAGGAAATATTTAAAGACATGCTACTGCCTAAAGATAAATGGATAAATTATCACCTCTGTCTTTATTTCTGATATTAATTTTTTTTTTGATTTGGCACTTTTCTTTTGGGCAAAACGGTATAGAAAAGAACATTTTTTAAAAATGGAGAAAATAACAGAAAGGAAGACCAATTTACAAACAGGATAGAGACAGATAAAAAAAGTGGAAGAGGGATTGTTAGAGAGGGAGGCCTACAACTAGTCCTGTCAGTGGCACTGCTCCTTATGGTTCAAATGCTCAGTTTAGAAGGGATTGCTGAAATGTAATTCTCATCTTAAATGGATTATTTGCATATTTAAATATTACTATTATTGTATAGTCTAAATTGATAAGTGGTTCTGAAGCCAGATTTCCAGGATATCCAAAATTAATATTTACATAGTAACATAGTATGTGAAAACGGTCCATCCAGTCTGCCCAACAGTTGCACTCATTATCAATTCATACTTTGTAACGTCATATGTGCTACTTTTTGTGTATACCCTACTTTGATTTGTACCTGTGCTCTTCAGGGCACAGACCGTATAAGTCTGCCCAGCACTATCCCCGCCTCCCAACCACCAGCCCCGTCTCTCAACCACCGGCTCTGGCACAGACCGTATAAGTCTGCCCAGCACTATCCCGCCTCCCAACCACCAGCCCCACCTCCCACCACCGGCTCTGTCACAGACCGTATAAATCTGCCCAGCACTATCCCTGCCTCCCACCACCAGCTCTGGCACAGACCGTATAAGTCTGCCCAGCACTATCCCTGCCTCCCAACCACCAGTCCCACTTCCCACCACCGGCTCTGGCACAGACCGTATAAGTCTGCCCAGCACTATCCCCGCCTCCCAACCACCAGCCCCGCCTCCCGATCTTGACTAAGCTCCTTATCATGAGTCTTTATCATGAGTCTTTCATTGATGTTTCTGGGACATAGACTGTAGAAGTCTGCCCAACTCTGTCCTTATGTTCCACCTACTGGAGTTGCTGTCAAAGCCCACTCCAGCCTATCCAAATCCATCTTGTCATTTGCAGGACCCAGACCGAAAAATTCTGCCTGGCACGGTCTTCGGTTCCAGTTACTGAAGTTGACATTAAAGCTCTTTCCAGCCTAACCTAAACTTTTTATTTTTGTTTTATACCATCTCTTTTTCTAAATAGAGTTCTTCTATATTCATCCCACACCTTTTTGAATTCTACCACCTCCTTCAGGAGGGCATTCCAGGAATCGACCACCCTCTCCGTGAAAAAGAATTTCCTGACATTGCTCCTAAGTCTACCTCCCCACAACCTCAGCTCATGTCCTCTAGTTTTATTGCTTCTCCTTCTCTGGAAGAGATTTGTTCCTATATTAATACTTTTTAAGTATTTAAATGTCTGTATCATATCTCCGTCCCTTCTTTCCTTTAGACTATACTTATTCATGTCTTCCAGTATCTTCTCATACGTCTTTTGGTGCAAGCCCCATATCATTTTTGTCTCCTTCCTCTGGACCACTTCTAGTCTTTTTACATCCTTAGCAATATGCGGCCTCTAAAACTCAAAACAGTACTCCAGGTGGGGCCTCACCAACGACTTGTACAGAAGCATCAACACCTCCTTTCTTCTGCTGGTTTCTCCTCTCTGGATGCAGTCATGCATCCTTCTGGCTACGGCCACCACCTCAACACACTTCTTTTTTGTTTTGAGGTCATCAGACACCATAATCCCAAGGTCCTTCTCCCCATGTGTGAATATCAGCCTCTCACCTGCTAGGGCATACATCTCCCTAGGGTTTCTACTCCTCAAATGCATCATTTTGCACTTCTTTCCATTAATTTTTAATTGCCAAACGTTAGACCATTCTTCTACCTTTTGCAGATCCCTTTTTATATTTTCCACTCCGTCCGGGGTGTCCATGCTATTACAAATCTTAGTATTATCTGGTCTGATAGAACTTTAGAAACAATAGTAGTAGTAGGTAGTGATAATAGCATTTGTATATAACGACCCCTAATTCTAGAAACCTGTGGGGGGAGCATGGACGGGTCTGGAGGATGCCCAGCACTTGCGCTCACATGTCGTAGAATACCTGCAGTTATGCGTCTCACCCATTTGGTTGGCGTAGATATTCGTACCTATAGTTGTGCATGTAATAATGGACTTATGTTAGTATTTTTAAACTGGAATCACAGAAGCAATTGCAAATATAGAATCTACACTGAGCACGCAACATCCCAGATCCCCTAACTTGGAAACAAATACACAGAAAATACAAATATGCAATTAGACAAACCAAAAGGTCCTACTATAAAACCAAACTAGGACCGGATAACAAAGATCTCTAGAAACTATTTCAACTCGTAAATAAGCTATTAGACACCACCCCTGTCACCACATCCAACACAGACATCCCACCTGCAGACAAACTGGCCACCTACTTTAAAGACAAAATAACAAAACTACGCAGCACTCTTCCTCATCACAACACCAATATTGAAAACTCCTTCGACAACATGGACCTAATCCCGGGCGGATATCCAGCTGACCGAACCTGGTCAACATTCAATCCACTCACCACTGAATCAGTCACACAAGCGACTCATAGGTTCGCCAACACCCACTGCAAACTGGACACATGTCCCAGTCACCTACTTAAATACGCCCCCAACCGATTCATAGAAGACCTTATATCCTACCTAAACTTCATGTTACAACAAGGCTCCTTCCCCAAGGAATATAGCAACATCCTACTTACCCCAATACTTAAAGACACCAAGAAAAAAAACAAATAATCTCACCAACTATCGACCAGTTGCGTCTATCCCTCTAGTAGTAAAATTGATGGACAGCTTGGTAACCATACAGCTTACGGAATACTTGGACAAGTTCTCAATACTGCACGATTCACAATCAGGATTCCATCCCCACCATAGCACTTAAACCATACTAGTCACTCTCCTGGCCAAACTCAAGCAGGAAATAGCCATAGGTAAAAGCATACTTCTCCAATTTGACATGTCGAGCGCATTCAACATGGTAAACCACAACATACTACTGAAACTCCTTGGCAACTTTGGGATTGATGGAAACGTACTTAACTGGATCAAGGGCTTTATTACCACCAGAACATACCAAGTAAAATCAAACTCAAATATATCACCACTGTGGAAAGCAGCCTGTGGAGTACCTCAAGGATCACCATTATCACCAATACTCTTGTTTTGTTTTTACATTTTTTTTTGTATCCCACGCTTTCCCACTCATGGCAGGCTCAATGCGGTGGGCAATGGAGGGTGAAGTGAGTTGCCCAGAGTCATAAGGAGCTGCCTGTGCCGGGAATCAAACTCAGTTCCTCAGGACCAAAGTCCACCACCCTAACCACTAGGCCACTCCTCCACTTCAACATGATTATTATTATTATTTTATTTATTATTTATTGCATTTGTATCCCACATTTTCCCACCTCTTTGCAGGCTCAATGTGGCTTACAGTACATCATGGATAGTGGAAATAAGAAGAGAATAGACATTTGTTATTACAGAAGGATTTTGGGTTACATGGTAATGGAATACATGATAGTAATATATGATGATACCACTGACAAAGTCCTTGTCCAGTCGAGGTCTCAACCCATTCATCTATGCAGATGACGTTACAATCTACATTCCCTTCAGACAGGACTTGACAGAAATAACCAATGAAATTAATGATGGCCTCAACATCATGGACTCCTGGGCAAAAACTCATTCCAATTGAAACTGAACACTGAAAAAACACACTGCCTCATCCTCTCATCACAACACAACAAATACAAACCTGCAACTATAAGCACCCCAGGACACACACTCCCTACATCAGATAGCTTAAAAACACTCAGCGTCACACTCGATCACAACCTAACACTCGAGAACCAAGTAAATACCGTAATAAAGAAAATGTTCTATGCAATGTGGAAACTCAAACGAATGAAACCTTTCTTCCTGAGGGAAACTTTTTGAAACCTAATACAATCAATGGCCCTAAGCTATGCAGATTACTGTAACGGAATCTACGCGGGATGTAAAGTACAACTCACAAAAAAACTCCAGACCGCCCAAAATACAGCAGCCAGATTGATATATGGTAAAACACGATTTGAAAGTGCTAAACCCCTATGAGAAAAGTGGCACTGGCTCCCAATCAAAGAACGGATCATCTTCAAAATCTGCACCTTGGTACACAAAATCATCTACGGCGTAGTACCAGGATACATGACAGACCTAATAGATCTACCAACCAGAAACAGAATCAGATCATCACGATCATACCTAAACCTACATTATCCAAATTGTAAAGGACTAAAATACAAAACAACTTACGCATCCAGCTTCTCCTACATAAGCACACAACTATGGAATGGACTCCCAAATGCTGTGAGAACAATCCATGGCCACTTAAACTTCAGGAAATCACTCAAAGCTCACCTCTTCAAAAAGACCTATCCCACCGATCCAACATAAATCCCAGCACCCAGCAACACAGCATAACTAATGATCGTACTGGACAATTTATTATTTTCACTTCCTTCGACCCCTTGATGCCTAATCCACACCTACCTCATCTGACCACAATATAACTTTGTATCTGCTATCAACCGAATTGGCAAACACCTCTACGGTACTATGTAAGCCACATTGAGCCTGCAAATAGGTGGGAAAATGTGGGGTACAAGTGTAACAAATAATAAAATTAATATAATATAACCCACTGCATGCAAATCTTTATAAATGCAAATCTGTCTCATTCATATTCATTCTGCATATTCTGAACACCTAATTGTCTAGGTGCATCCCTAGATGGATGCTTTGGATATAGCACTTCACACTGAGATCCCAGATTACTTTGCCGCATTAACAATTCCCTGCGTTCTTGTGTGACATCTTCAATCTCTGAACGATCATGGATTCATGTGCGTACTGGAGGTCCACCAGAAAAAACACAATTTATTACTTAGCTCATTTCCTTTGGAAACAGTTTGCCTCTTTCTTTTTGTTCTGAGCCTTTGTTCAAAAAAAATATATAAGATAGGTCTAAAACCCCATGTTTCTTTCTACCTTGGCTTTTAAGGACCCTGGTGGTTCTGTTCATCTAGGAATTTAATGAGAGGAAACCTGCAGTCAACGCTATAATACTTGAATGCTTTCTTTTCCTGATTAACCTTTCTGTTCAAAATCACCTAAGGGAAATAAATGAAAGACAACAATAAACGATATTGGCTACATATGACTGGTATGGAGGTATATCTATAAGAAGTTGCCTAGATGGATGATCACATGGGTGGAGTATGGAGAGATCATGGATGAGGCCTACATTTACAGGCATACAACATAACATAATGTCATGTATGTGCATTCTTTAACAATCTAGGTGTGAACATTTATACCAGTTCTATTACGCTGATAGTGTATAAAGAAAAGTAGTCGCCAACTTTTCTTTCTAAAATAAGTACCAAATAGGCTTATATTTAGGGCTAAAAGTAGGTCTCTTTCAAAGAATCACCATCCACATAGACAAATTTATATTACACACCTGGAACGGCCTAAATCCCACTGCCACGTGACCTGATATACCCAAATGGAAATACTGTTGTTTACCTGTGAAGATGCTTATTCTATGCTGGTCAGCAGAAACGGCCCGGCATTGAATATCCGGGCTCATCACTGACCACGGCATATAGCCAGCCTGCCTCCCGTGTGTTGAATATTGGTTGGAATGTAAATATGTGCTTGTACTTTAAGCTTGTATTTCTATATATTATAAAAATGTGTGTAGATCACAACTCCACCCAAAGTACACCCAGATTATGCCACCAGGAATACCTACGTGAGGCACCACTTTGTCAGCATACAAATTCATAGGTAGTTCTTATATGACAATGCAGAAAAGTTGAAAGAATTCCATGAGCTATGCTGCACATGCTTTCCCCACTTGCATCATGAGTAAACAGCACCTACGGATTTTTTAAATCTTTCTAATTTTTACAAATGTATTACTATAGTTTTTGAACCCCCTTTACCATTCCACTGAGGATCTCTTTAGGTATCCACATGCTGTCTGTTATATTTTTTACAGTAACGAGCCAGTGTTATTAGCCAATGCAAAAGCTGGCTAACTATTCCCCTACATCACTGCTTTAAAATGTATATAAAACGCCCTCTGACATATTTAAATTCACTCATAGGGCATCCACTATTGGACACACTCAAGGTGAATGAGGATTTCTTTCTTTCATGGGGCCATTTCAAAAACACCAACACCAAATAACTCATAAATAACGAAGTGTGTAAGTGTCCTAGAATTCAAAATAAATATATGAATAGAACCAAAACTTCAGAAAAAGGACTAGAAAGCCTTCACTTATTTTTAAGGTGTTCTTTGTGTCAATACACTTAAACGAAGCTCCTCAGAGAAGAGATTCTCCAATTCCAAACTCTCCTCCGATGCCCCTTACTGCTTCAACCTACACGCCTGACCATGGGTTTCGCCATCTATGACTGTATCAAGGACTGAAGTGGCATCTCGAGCAACGATTCAGGAACGCTTCAAAGATGAAAGGATGTCGACCTCCAAGCATTCATAATTCTTGCAAAACATGGCGCATTAACGTTCTGCTCCCAAGAGGCACATCGATCGTACGTATAATAGAATATGTTTGCATCATACCTAATGGTCAAAGAAATGCCCTCCAGCTAAATATTTGCTTAGCAAAATGCATGCAAAGGACACATGATATTAATAATAAAGATTGTAATTGAATGTAAAGTCAAATAAGGGAATCTCAGAACTTCCTTCCCAACCCAATGTTCATCAAAATACAGATATTGAGACATGAAAATAACTGCATGAAAATAAGAAAAAATCAATGAAAAAATCTTCTCCACAGACAAGAATTTAAACAGGATGAGTAATGTCATCAAAAGTACCAAGAAAAGTAAATCAAATAATAGAGTTCTAGCCAATGGTATCATTAAGGCCAACAGGAGCAACAGTGTGGCAATGGGACATAGCTTTGACATCTTGACATGGCCCATTATAGATCACGTTCTCCCTTTCTTATGGGTAAGTGATCGAGAGTTATCTCTACCCAGGCAGCAGTAATTTTGGATTTTTCAACTTAACTTCTATCAGAACTGCTGAGCTCTCACTCTCACTGTGAGCCTGAATTCCCATCAGAACTGCTGAGCTCCCACTCTCACTGTAAGCCTGCCCTTACTTTAGAGCTGTTAAGATCCCACTTTTACAGCAGTCTACACTCTTATTAGAGCTGCTGAGCTCCAATCTTTATTGTAGCCTGCTCTTGGTGAAGGCTTTCCTCAGCCATCATCTTTCACAACATAATTTCAAACCAGGCAGATGGTTGGTGATACAAGCACCTCCCACAATAGGCAGCTTGCTTCTGAGGCTCTACTTCTATCAGAACTGCTGAACTCTCACTGTGAGCCTGTATTTCCATCAGAACTGCTGAGCTTCCACTCTCACTGTAAGCCTGACTTCTAGGTATCCAGGACTTCACTCCCGAGCATCTGACTGTGTGTATCCTATACATTCTAAATTGACACCAAAATGAACACAATCAAAATACTTCTGGTAATCTCCCTTTCACTGATTCACCTAGTACTACCCATTCCACTCACAGAACATTACTTCATACCCACCCTACAAAATCACCAAAGACTGATCAAACATTCCACACTCCACCAAACTGACTCAGTTTTCCTTTAGTGTGATCAGAGTCAGTTTGGTGGAGTGTGGAATGTTTGATCAGTCTTTGGTGATTTTGTAGGGTGGGTATGAAGTAATGTTCTGTGAGTGGGATGGATAGTACTAGGTGGATCAGTGAAAGGGAGATTACCAGAAGTATTTTGATTGTGTTCATTTTGGTGTCAATTTAGAATGTATAGGATACACACAGTCAGATGCTCGGGAGTGAAGTCTTGGATACCTAGGTTTCCTAGGCTTCTAGGTTTGGTGCTATGTAGATTTTTGTTAGTTGTCGTTCCTTAGGTGATGTGTGTTTGTTGTGGTCTTTCCTCTCGTTTTGTTGGTGATGTCCATATTTAGATAGTTTTCCTTTAGTGTGATCAATCTAAATATGGACATCACCAACAAAACGAGAGGAAAGACCACAACAAACACACATCACCCAAGGAACGACAACTAACAAAAATCTACATAGCACCAACCTAGAAGCCCCATACCAAAACATCCAGGTAGGCTACATCAATGCTAGATCCATAATCAACAAAACAACAACAATATTAGATTGGATCACCTCAGAAAACCTTGATCTCATCTTTATCAATGAAACATGGATTCACAACCAAAACGACCAGGTTACAAAATCACCCACCGAAGCAGATCGGAAAAGAGAGGTGGAGGCATAGCACTAATATACCGAGAAAAATTTACCATCGAAACCACAGCCGCCTCCATAACACCCCAACTAGAAATTGCCTCATTTAGAATCCATAACAACTCCCTAACCGATCACCTGAATTGTGTATTATTCTACAGATCACCTGGCAACTGGAAGGAAAGTCAGCCCACCTTCATGGACTTCATATCAAACAACTGTGTAAACAACAACAACATACTGCTACTAGGCAACATTAACCTTCACCTAGAAGGCCCCAACTCCACAAACGCACTTGAATGTAAAGACTTCCTACAGTTCTGGGATTTTAAATGGCCCCACATGCAAACTACCCATATCAAAGGACATACATTGGACCTCCTATCACATAAACTACCTACAGACAATAACCTATTAATAACAGACATGAAATGGACAGTAATACCTTGGACTTGTTGGAATAATGTATTGTATTTTACATGCATTGTCTGTCAGCAATGTTTTTCTCTGTGATTACTCTGTGACCTCTGATGTGAATTACCTAGAGAGGTCACACCCATGCAACTTCCTGTGGGGGTTAGGCACAGCATATGGAGCTCATGGTCTCTCCTAACTGAGGGTCTATGGTGTGAGCATCCATTACCATCTAAGCACATGGAAAGAGCTGATAATCCAAATGTATAGTATTATGTTTATATAAGCCTGTCTGAATATCAATCTGACTAAAACTGTGAGTAAACAGATGTTTTGTTACTTCAACTTTAAAGTGACTCAGCAGTGAATTATTCTGGGGTGTATGTGAGAGAGATGAAGAAAAGAAATTAACATTTCTAAAGCTGAAGCTGTGTGTATAAAAATCTGCTAATTATTTACTACAAATAATCCAACAAAAGGGTTATGGGCCCAGCCCAGGAATTGAAAAAGGGAGAAATATTACCAGGCAGTGAAAAAGCCACATTTTTTTTTCTCTTAAGTTTTAAAAGAAAGATTCAGTCTGTCTCTCTCTCCCCCCACACACCAAACAGAAGGCAAGGCTAAGAAATGGCTGAGGGAGGAAATTCACCATTTTTCTACTCTCTCAAGGTGCCTAAATTAACTGAATTTAATTATCAGCAGTGGGAACTAAGATTCAGATGTCTCCTTCAAGCAAAGAAATTAAGTATGTGTTTAGACCAAAACAGAACAGCTGAAAATATGGCTGAATGGGACAATGCAAACTATTATGTGAAGTGCATGTTTTTTGAAGCTCTCTCAGAGAAACAAGCCATATTGGTGGAGGCAAAAGATACAGCAAAGGAAATTTTAGATAAACTGAGAACTATGTATGCAACTACATATGCAAAACAGCAACCAATTTGGTTGGCAGAGTTGAATGAAACCAAATTAAGGGATAAAAGTAAGTGTAATGATCACATTATGCATCTTATGTCTTCATTTCAAAAGCTAGAACTTTCTGGAATTCCCATGTGTGATGCATTGAAAAGAGCATTTCTTTTTACCTCACTATCAAATGAGTTTGATGTTTTTAGGTCTGTAAATGAAGCCATTGAAGGGCAATCTTTTGAACAGGCAGCATCAAAACTGAGGCAGGAATGCATAATTAATGATTCTGAGGAGATGTGTTCTCAAAGCAAGTCAGAGAGAAATGAAACAAATTTCTTGGCAAAGAACAGAGGAAGGCGGAGCTATGGGAAAACTCCACCCAAGGGCAAGTTGATTTGCTATTCATGTGGAAAGGAGGGACATGTATCTAAATGGTGTAAGGAAACACAAAACACTCCCTCTAGCTCACCTAAGCCAATGGAACAAAAGAATTTTCCAAGCAGAAAATGTATGAAAGACAATGATAAACATAAGGGCTTTCTAATGGTAGAAAAATCTTTGACTATGGTAAATAATAATTCAAATGAAAGTACTTGGATTTTGGATTCGGGGAGCACAAGCCATTTAACCAATTGTAAGGATTTCTTTCAGGAAATGTGTCCAGAAGAAGGTATTCTTCAAACTGCAAACGCAGGGACTACTCAGATCCAAGCAAAAGGCATTGGATTCTTAAAATGCAAAGTGTCTAATGAAGTTAAAGAAATTCCTGTAAGTGATGTCTTGTATATTCCCCAAGCAGTTTGCAATATGCTTAGTGTATCTACATTAGATAAGAAGGGATTTGCGATTCATTTTGAAAACAATAAGTGCACAATCTCTAAAAATGATGAAGTGTATGCTGAAGCTTTTATGCATAATGATGTTTATAAACTGAGCATTTCAGGTGAAACCTCACATCTGGTGCAAGTAAGGAAGAATGATGGTAAATGTAGTCTGGAAATCTGGCACCGCCGCCTGGGACATCGTGATTTTAAGGTGATCCAGGATCTTTACAGTAAGCAACTTGCCACAGGCATTCAGATAAGTGCAGATACTGGTAAAATGGAGAAATGCATAGACTGTGTTACTCAAAAGGTGTGAGACCCTCATTTCCTGCATACACAGGAAATAGGAGTAATAAAGTACTGGACTTAATACACAGTGACTTATGTGGACCGTTTAATATCCCATCATTGGGAAATAACAGATTTGTGCTAATATTCTTGGATGATTTCTCTAGATATTGTGTGGCCTATTTGCTGAAAGAAAAAAGTCAAGTCACAGACATGCTGAAGAAATACGTAGCCATGGTGAGCAATAAATTTGAAAGAAAACCAAAGGTTCTTCAGACCGACAATGGTGGTGAGTTCACTTCACAAAGCATGCGCACATTTCTAGAACAAGAAGGCATTCAGCATATCACAACAGTAGCTTATACACCAGAGCAAAATTCTGTTGCAGAGAGAAAATTTAGGTCACTTGTGGAAATGACCAGGTGTATGCTGTCAGATAGCAATCTCCCTAAAAGACTATGGGGGGAAGCCATTCTCACAGCAGTGTACCTACAAAACAGAATGCCAACTAAAGGCGCTGAGCGCACACCACATGAGACATGGCATGGTAGGAAGCCAAACCTGTCACACATAAGAACATTTGGAAGTACAGCATATGCTCATGTACCAAAGCAAAGAAGGCATAAGCTGGATTCCACAACAGAAAGGGGCATTTTAGTTGGCTATGCTCCAGGACACAAAGGATATAGAATTTTGAATCTGAAAACTGGCATTGTTGGCATAAGACATGTTACATATTTTGATGAAAACAAAAGGGTTGATAAAGGCTGGATTATCCCAGATGAGCCTTATCATCCAGAATATGAAACTAGAACCATAATAGACATGCCAGTGTATATAAATGCCATACCAAGGCAGATGTCTGAAAGCAACTCATCTGTATCTAACGAGGAACAGGCAGAGGAAGCAGACACAGAAAGGATCATTGAAGAAGACAGTACAGTTGGAGAAGGGGAATCAATTGGAGAAGGACTCTCAGATTTAGAGGATGCGGAAAGGTCGGACCAACCTGTTGTCAGACGCTCATCCAGGGAAAACAAAGGTGTTCCACCCCCAAGACTGTCTTACCTAACAAAGTCAGCAGAAGCTCAAGAGCCCTTAACATGGGATGAGATTGAGAAAATGCCAGCAGAAGAAGCTGCTGAATGGCGTAAAGCTGCACAAGAAGAAATTGATGCATTGCATAAAAATAATACTTGGATTCTTACAAAATTACCTCCTGGCAAGAAAGCTATAGGATGCAAATGGGTATTCAAGTTAAAAAGGAATGCACAAGGAAAAGTGGAAAGGTATAAAGCCAGATTAGTCGCAAAGGGATATCTTCAAAAATATGGAGAAGATTTTGATGAAGTGTTTGCACCTGTAGTGAAACACACGACAATTAGAACACTTCTGAGCATTGCAGTCTCAAAAGGCATGCAAGTCAACCACATTGATGTGAAAACAGCATTTCTTCATGGAGATATAACTGAAGACTTGTACATGGAACAGCCAACAGGTTTCATAAATACAAAACAAAGACAGCTAGTGTGTAAATTAAACAAAGGTCTTTATGGATTAAAGCAAAGTGCAAAATGTTGGAATGACAAATTGCATGAAATATTGACAAATTTAGGATTTAAGCAAGGTGAAGCAGATAAATGCTTGTACACTAGGTGCAGAAATGGACAATATGCATACATTTTAGCTTTTGTTGATGATCTGCTCATTGCAAGCGAAAGTGAGCAAGAGTACAAGGACATTGTAAAATATTTAAACCTGAATGTTGAGATAAAAGAACTTGGTAATGTGTCATACTATCTTGGTATAGAAATTGAGAAACAAAATGATGGTTCTTATCTTCTAAGCCAGAAGCAGAAAATAAATGAGCTTATTGAAAGTTTAGGTATGCAAGATGCCCAAGTTGTAAGCACTCCCATGATCACTGATTTTCTGAAGGATGAAACAGTAAGAGAACCTTTACCAGATAACATCCAATATAGATCAGCCATAGGTAAGCTTTTATATCTGACTACCACATACAGGGCTGATATAGCAAATGCAGTAGGAATTTTGAGCAGAAGGGTCAGCTCACCTACCAAATCAGATTGGACTGCAGTTAAAAGGATGGTAAGGTATTTAAAAGGTACCATTGATTGTAAATTAAAGATTTCAGCCAATAGTAATCCAAAACTAATATGTTACTGTGATTCAGATTGGGCAGGGGATCATTCTGATTATAAATCCACAAGTGGATATGTGTTTATGTATGGAAATGTACAAATTTCTTGGGCCAGTCATAAACAAAGTATTGTGAGTCTGTCTTCTACAGAAGCTGAATATGTGGCTGTGTCAGAAGCATGCAGAGAACTGATGTGGATTGAAAAACTTTTGCTGGATTTTGGAATAGCTGAACAGAGACCAATCCAGATAATGGAAGATAATCAGAGCTGCATCAGACTGTCACAGAATGACAAGGTTCAGTCACGCACCAAGCACATCGCAACGAAATATCACAACGTGCGAGAGCTGGCGAAAGAAGGGGTCATCAGTCTAGACTATTGTCACACCAGTGAGATGACAGCTGACATCATGACCAAACCGTTACCCAGAGAACGTTTTGAGAATCTGCGAATAAAGCTTGGACTTTGTATGAATTAATAATTGCATGACAGTTATGCATGAGAAGGGGTTTGTTGGAATAATGTATTGTATTTTACATGCATTGTCTGTCAGCAATGTTTTTCTCTGTGATTACTCTGTGACCTCTGATGTGAATTACCTAGAGAGGTCACACCCATGCAACTTCCTGTGGGGGTTAGGCACAGCACATGGAGCTCATGGTCTCTCCTAACTGAGGATCTATGGTGTGAGCATCCATTACCATCTAAGCACATAGAAAGAGCTGATAATCCAAATGTATAGTATTATGTTTATATAAGCCTGTCTGAATATCAATCTGACTAAAACTGTGAGTAAACAGATGTTTTGTTACTTCAACTTTAAAGTGACTCAGCAGTGAATTATTCTGGGGTGTATGTGAGAGATGAAGAAAAGAAATTAACATTTCTAAAGCTGAAGCTGTGTGTATAAAAATCTGCTAATTATTTACTACAAATAATCCAACAGGACTGACCATTACAAATTTTACCTAACTCTAAACTGGCGGAAGAAGGGCTAAAGCAGTACACCAGAACGTACTACTTACATTACAAGAGGGCAAATCGATCCACAAATATTCTGGCAACAAATATATGACAACGAATGGACAACACGTACTGATTCCATACTTTATCTCAACCACTGGGATGGCAGATGCAACAGCGTACTAAACAAAATAGCACACTTAAAACAAAAATATCAAAAAGACAAAACACTATACCTTGGTTCAATGATGAACTAAAAAAAACTCAAAACACAATCTAGAAAACTTGAACAAGTATGGAGAAAGACAAAAGATGAACACACACAATGCATGGAAACAAATACATAGAAAATACAAATACGCAATAAAACAAACAAAAGGTCCTACTACAAAACCAAATTAGGACTGGATTACAAAGATATAAAGAAACTATTCCAACTCGTAAATAAGTTACTAGACACCACCCCTATCACCACAACCAACACAGACATCCCACCCGCAGACAAACTTGCTAACTACTTTAATGAAAAAATAATAAAACTACGCAGCACACTTCCTCATCACAATACTGACATCGAAATCTTCTTCAATGATCTGGACCCATCCTCCGAAGGATACCCAGCTGATCGCATTTGGACAACATTTAATCTCCTCAGAATCGAATCAGTTGCACAAGCGACTCACAGGTTCGCCAAGACCCAGTGCAAACTGGATACATGTCCCAGTCATCTACTCAAGTCTGCCCCAGACCACTTCATAGCAGACCTCACATCCCATCTAAACTTCATGCTACAACAAGGTCTGTTCCCTGAGGAACACAGCAACATCCTACTCACCCCAATACCAAAAGACGCCAAGAAAAGCACAAACTATATCACCAATTACCGCCCAGTTGCGTCTATCCCATTAGTAGTAATGTTATGTTTCTGCCGGTCTGGCAGGGGAAGGGGGTGGACTTCATTCCTGATTGGCTGCCAGGGTTTGTACTGACGTCAGTGGGTAGTACTTTAGCCTGCATGTTTCTGCTTTCCCTGCTTTGGCGTTACCTTTCTTTGTGACTAAAAGCCTGGGCAGTTCTCTGCCAGAACGTTGTGCTGTGCTCTGACTCTGATCTGTGTTTTCCTGTTCAGTGTTTTTTTTCCCTTCCCTTGGTTTGCGATAGCTGGTTACAGGGTGTTTTTGTGGGTGTAATCAGTTCACTTGTCTCCAGCTGGGCTTTCTCTGGCTGCTTGCAGGTCTCTGTGGGAAGCCAGCTGCTTGTTTGCTCAGTGGGGGGCTGTGCTCCCGTTCAGCAGCCCCACTCAGCAGGCTGCTGGTCAGCAGCTATCTCTCTGGTTGTTTGTTTACTGAAGGACCTCTCTCCCTGGTGTCCCTGCTTGCTGGCTCAGTAAGTTTAACCCCCTGTGAACTGTGGCTCTGCCTCTGTCTTCTGGGTGTTCTGTCAGAGGTTTCCTTTCTCTTTTGCTGTGTCTTTCTTTCCCCTGGTATTTGGTTGGGGCCTAGTACCCTTTTGTTTAATGCTCCTGTCTTTGGTTTGTGGGGTTGGGGTGTTCATTCTCCCCTCTGCCCTGGGGTGGGGGTCCCGAGCTGCGGGGTCCCTGGGTCAGGGGGGGTCGTTTGGGCTGTTGTCTCCACCAACTCCTGTGGGTTCAGGGGGCGTCCTGTTTTAGTTCCCTGGTCCTGTGCTGGTTCCCTGGAAGGGTGTGGTCCCGCTCTGGTTCTTTTGTTTTCCCTTGCCCTGTGGCTGGGGTATTGCACATGGCGTGTACCTTGGGGTCCCGGGGGGACTCCTGTGTTCCTTTTCCCCCTCCCTGAGTGTGTCTGGGTTCCGGTTCGGCCGCGAGGCCCACTTGTATGCCTATTTCCCTTTCTTCCTGAGGTGCTGGGGGGAGGGGTAGGCTAGGGGTTGGGTAGTTGGGGGGCATGCAGTGGTGGGTCAGTCTCCCCCCGGCCTTGGTCTGCGATCTGCGGGCCTTGGCCAGGGCTCAAGGGCTCACGACCAACCCAACAGATTACAAGTAAAAATGATGGAGAGCTTCGAGACTAAACAGCTTACGGAATACCTACACAAGTTCTCAATACTACATAATTCACAATCAGGATTCTGATCCCACCATAGCAACGAAACTGTCCTAGTCACCCTCCTGGCCAAATTCAAGCAGGAGATTGCCACAGGCAAAAGCATACTTCTCCTCCAGTTCGACAGGGGTGATATGATACAGACGTTCAAATATTTGAAAGGTATGAATCCGCAAATGAACCTTTTCCGGAGATGGGAAGGCGGTAGAATGAGAGGACATGAAATGAGATTGAAGGGGGGCAGACTCAAGAAAAATGTCAGGAAGTATTTTTTCACAGAGAGAGTGGTGGATACTTGGAATGCCCTCCCGCGGGAAGTGGTGGAGAGGAAAACAGTAACGGAATTCAAACATGCGTGGGATAAACATAAAGGAATCCTGCTCAGAAGGAAGGGATCCCCAGAAGCTTAGCCGGTGGTGGGAGGCAGGGCTGGTGGTTGGGAAGTGGGGATAGTGCTGGGCAGACTTATACGGTCTGTGCCAGAGCTGGTGGTGGGAGGCGGGGCTGGTGGTTGGGAGGCGGGGATAGTGCTGGGCAGACTTATACGGTCTGTGCCCTGAAAAAGACAGGTACAAATCAAGGTAAGGTATACACAAAAAATGGCACATGTGAGTTTATCTTGTTGGGCAGACTGGATGGACCGTGCAGGTCTTTTTCTGCCGTCATCTACTATGTTACTATCTATGTCGAGTGCATTCAACATGGTAAACCACAACATACTACTAAGAATACTAGGCCACTTCAACTGGGATCAAAGGCTTTCTAACCACCAGAACTTATCAAGTAAAATCAAAGTCAAATATATCACCACCGTGGAAAGCAGTCTGCGGAGTACCTCAAGGATCACCATTATCACCAATACTTTTCAACATGATGATGATTCCACTGGCACAGTCCTTATCCAACCGAGGTCTTAACCCATTCATTTATGCAGATGATGTTACAATATACATCCCCTTCAGACATGATCTGTGTTAATATGTGTTTCTAGAGAGGGGTACATAAAAACATCTGACTGAAATAACCAACAAAATCAATGATTGTCTGAACATCATGGACTCCTGGGCAAACTCATTCCAACTGAAACTGAACATCGAAAAAACACATTGCCTCATCCTCTCCTCTCCATATAACAAATACAAACCCACAACCATAAATACTCCAGGACATACCCTCCCTACCTCAGACAGTTTGAAAATACTCGGTGTCACACTCCGATCATAACCTTACCCTCGAGAGCCAAGTAAACTCTGTAACAAAGAAAATGTTCTATTCAATGTGGAAGTTCAAACGATTAAAACCTTTCTTCCCAAGAGCAACTTTTCGATACCTAATACAATTAATGGTCCTAAGCCATGCAGATTATTGCAACGGAATCTATGTGGGCTGCAAAGAACAACTCATAAAAAAACTTCAGACCGCGCAAAATACAGCAGCCAGGCTGATATTCAGCAAAACACGCTTCGAAAGTGCCAAACCCCTCCGAGAAAAGTTGCATTGGCTCCCAATCAAAGAACGGATCATCTTCAAAATCTGCACCTTAGTCCACAAAATCATATACAGCGTAGTCCCAGAATACATGACAGACCTCATAGACTTACCAATAAGAAACAAAGTCAGATCATCAAGATCCTACCTAAACCTACACTACCCAAATTGCAAAGGACTGAAATACAAAACAACTTACGCAGCTGGCTTCTCCTACATAAGCGCACAACAATGGAATGGGCTCCCAAAACTCTGTGAAAACAATCCACGACCACTTGAACTTCAGGAAATCACTAAAAACCAACCTCTTCAAAAAGGCTTACCCCAACGACCCCACATAAGCCTCTTCACCTACCAAAACAGCATGACTATGATCGAACAGGACAACACGCAATCTTCATCTATTCCGACCATCCACTTTTACCTCTTACGATCACTATACAACTTTGTATTTGTTATCCACCGACTGGGCAAACGCCTTTGACGGTACTATGTAAGCCACATTGATCCTGAAAATAGATGGGAAAATGTGGGGTACAAATGCAATAAATAAAAACATAAATAACACAGTTACTCCAGCCTTAATGAGGCCATTGATGTGCTTTTCTTGGTATGTGTGATTACATTACTCATCTTGGCTGTAGTGAAGATTTTTTCATTGATTGCTTTATTTGCTCAGCGAATATTTAGCTGGAGGGCATTTCTTTGACAATTAGGTATGGTGCTATCATATTATATTATACGTACGATCACTGTGCCTCTTGGGAGCAGAACGCTAATGTGCCATGTTTGGCAGGAATTATGAGTGCTTGGAGGTCGGCAGCCTTTTTACTTTGAAGCGTTCCTGAATCATTGCTCGAGATGCCACTTGAGTCATTGATACAGTCATGGATGGTGAAACCCATGGTCAAGTGTATAGGTTGAAGCAGTAAGGGTCATCGGAGGAGAGTTTGGAATTGGAGAAACTCTTCTCTGAGGAGCTTCGTTAAAGTGTATTGACACGAAATACAACAAAGGGAAGAGGGCCATGATGTAGTTTGATAGACGCAAGAAATAATGTTGGAATGCAGGGCAGTCTTTCATTGAAGAAGACCTATTTCTGATATATTAAAAGGGGACACGTCAATGAAGTCTGACTGAGGGGTAGCAATACATAGTATGAGGTGCGATTGGAAAATTAGAGGCCACAATGGATAAAAAATACTGGTGTCTGGATACTGGCTGGTATTGAATAAAGTCTTTTCTTCTGTCTTAATTTTATTCAACTGCTTATCTGGTTAGCAGTATGAACAACCTCTGTGCCTATCCAAGCTCTGCCCTTACACCACCGCAGAACTTTCCAGGTAATGCTGGGGCAGAGGGAATATTTAGGGCATATTCCATTTTCTGGTACTTATTTGGTTCAAACGTGAGACACAAGGAACAGATGCACTTGAGTGGCAGAAAGAGAAGATTGAAGCAAGAGACTGAGTCAGTAAAAGAAGTATTGAGGGGTGGGGTTGAATGAAAATTGCTTGATCACTGTGCTCAATGATCAAGGTGTGTGAAATCATTTGGCAAAGGTGAGAGAACAGAAGAGCAAGTACTGCTGACCTTTTGCTTATGTGGGGGCTTAATTTTATAAAGGTTTCTCCACACGTATATGGATCCATGCTAACAGGATGGTATGCAGCATAGGAGCCAGCTCTGTGGGTGTTTGAGCACCCCCAGTATTGAGCAAATTAAACTCTAGAATTTGTTGCCAGAGAATATGGTAAAAGCAGTTAGCTTAGCAGGGTTTTAATAAGATTTGGATAATTTCCTGAAGGAAAGGTCCATAATCTACTGCTTATTTCTATGAAAAGCAACATACAATCTGTTTTACTGTTCTGGGACCTTGTACTGCATTGACCACTGTTGGAAGCAGGATACTGGGCTTGATGGCAACGCTTATGTTCTTACGTAATTCTTTGTGTCAAGGGAGAGGTAATTTCTATTGGGTTTTGCACCCCCAATCATGTTGATAAATTTGGTTTTCTGTCATACACTTATATAGATTACACATGTAGGTGTTCCCAGGGGCACAGTTTGTGCAGAACAGGGGCAGAGTTAGAAAATGCAAATGTATTTCTTAAAAAATAGTGCACGGAGAGAGTACGTGCATATATTTAGACCAACTTCTGAGCAGATGCAATTGTGTGTGATTCCATTTGCACTTTACAAGAACAAGCTTGATAAGTCACTCCTAAAACTGGAATTACTATTCTATAAAAACTGACCCCTGTTCTGTCCAGCAGGGAATCAAACACCTGGTAGATTCTGATCACACAACCAACTTTTTCACACTGAACTATTTTCTATTTTCTACAAACCAAATGCACGAAATACTATTCTTGGGTATTATTATCTACTCCACGTGGTATTCCAGTCAAATTATTATTTGTCTCTGTGTTAATGAAGACAGAGATGTTGTCAGGTAATAATTTTTTTATAAAAAATAACCTATATTTAATATTAAATGCACAGATCAGGTGCAAATATCCCTCAAGGCTTAACCTTTGAGCAGTAGGGCCAACAAACCATCACATCATGTCCCTACAGACTCTGGATCTCCACTAAAAATAGAGGTCACCTCCATGTCTGCATTAGAATTTCACAGTCTCTTCTCACTCTGTTTTGTGGGCAGTTTAATATGAGATTTTTTAATTCAAAAATACAATTGGATGGGACCACCAAGCCCCGTAGTGCATCGCCCTCCAAGCCCAAGACCTAACGGAAGGGCAGGAAGGACAGACGTTACCAGAGGAAACGTTATTCCACCTCTTGAAAGATGGTTCTTTATTCAGTTTTAATTGTATTGATGCTGTGGAAGACCACTGATCAGCAATGTACACCAAGAGTCAAACAGAAACTTTTACCAGGATATTACAAGGATGGAAACATCATCATTGGGGCAATTGTAACCGTAAGACGTTTTATTCTAATTAAACCTTTGTCTTTCACAACTCCCTTAATTTACGGAAAGACCTTGTAAGTATATCCAAAACACGCTTGACATTCTTACCAATAGGAACATTGTGGAAGCACTGAAAATGTTAACAGATCATATTATGTTTTTAAATGTTGTATTAATGCTTAGCTTCCTTTGGATGTCACCTATTGATGTATATTTTATTTATTTTGTAGTTTTAAATGTTGAAATCTGGAATCCTATTGTTTCATTCACTTTAGAAGGTTATAGTAGGGAGAGGACTTAAAATGTACAATTAGAGATTTTTAAAAAGAAATCTCATTTATAGGATGTGGAATATAACTTTATATTCTGACTAGTTTGCTTCATTTTTCAAAAGTGTGAATAAACATGTAGACAAAGGTGAACTAGTTGATGTAGTGTAAGTTAAAAAGTCATGGGATTAGAGCAATGTCCTGTTGTAGATTGGGAACTGGTTAAGAGTTGGGTTAAATAGCCATTTCTTTCAATAGAGGAAGATGAATAGTGGATGCTACAGGAATCTGCACTGGAACCTGTAATTTTAAACATATTTATAAATGATCTGGAAATGGGAATGATGAGTGAGCTGATCAGATCTGCAGACGACACAAAGCCATTCAATGTTGCTAACTGTGAGAAACTGCCTGAGGACCTTATGAGACTGGAAGACTGAGCACCCAAGAAAAAGATCTAGGTGTCTTTTCTGCTTATTTTCGAAAGTGATCGCCGGCCATCTTCCGACACAAATCGGGAGATGGCAAGCTATCTCGGAAAAGTGGCGAAATCGGTATAATCGAAAGCGGCTTTTTTGACAGCATCACCGCTTTCCCGTCGCCTCACCCGCAAAAGTTCAAAGGGGCGTGTCGCCAGCGAAGTGAAGGCGGGACATGGCCGGGCATGGACGTGGCTACCAGATGGCTGGCTTTCGCGGATAATGGAAAAAAAACGGCGTTAAGCAGTATTTCGTTGGCTTTACTTGGTTCTTTTATTTTCACGACCAAGCCTCAAAAAGGTGCCCCAACTGACCAGATGACCACTGGAGGGAATGGGGGATGACCGCCCCGTAGTCCCCCAGTGGTCACCAACCCCCTCCCACACAGAAAAAATAAAAATAAAGCACTTTTTGCCAGCCTGTATGCCAGCCTCAAATGTCATACCCAGCTCCCTGACAGCAGTATGCAAATCCCTGGAGCAGTTTTTCATGGGTGCAGTGTACTTCAGGCAGGCAGACCCAGGTCCATCCCCCCCTCCTACCTGTTACACTTGTGGTGCTAAGTGTTGAGCCCTCCAAACCCCCCCCCAAACCCACTGTACCCACATGTAAGTGCCCCCCTTCACCCATAAGGGCTATGGTAATGGAGTAGAGGTGTGGGGAGTGGGTTTGGGGGGGATTTGGGGCTCAGCACCCAAGGTAAGGGAGCTATGCACCTGGGAGCTTTTTTGGATTTTTTTAAACATTTTTAGAATTGCCCCCTTGGGTGCCCTGGCATGTGAGGGGGACCAGTGCATTACAAATGCTGGCTCCTCCCATGACCAAATGCCTTGGATTTCGCCGGGTTTGAGATGGCCGGCATTTTTTTCCAGTATCGCTAAAAAACAAAACTGGCGAACTCAGGCATTTGGCCGGGCTAAACCGTATTATCGAAAAACAAGATGGCCAGCCATCTTTTTCGATAATACAGTCCCGGCCAGCTGTAGCGCCACCGCCAAAATAGATCGCCGGTGATCTATTTCGCCGGCGACGTTCAATTATGCCCCTCCACGTGGACCACACATTGAAATCTTCTGTTCGGTGTTTTGTGGCAGCCAAAAAAAGCAAACAGAATGTTAGGAATTATTAAGAAAGAAACAGATAATTAAACAGAAAATATTATAATGCCTCTGAATAGCTCTATGATGTGACCGCACCCTGAGTGTTCTATGCAATTCTGGTCACCGCATCACAAAATATATATATATAGCAGAATTAAAGAAGGGTGACCAAAATGATTAAGGGAATGGAACTGCTCTTATATGAGGAAAGGATAAAGAGATTGTAGCTCTTCAGCTTGGAGAAGAGACAGCTGAGGGGGGATATGATAATGGAGTGGAAGGAGTAAATGAATTCTTTCAAGAAATCCAAAGACTGGAGGACACACCATGACGTTAAAACAAATAGGAGAAAATATTTTTGCACTCAATGTGAATTTAAAATCTGGAACTCATTGCTGAAGTATGTGGTAAAAGCAGTTAGCATAGCAGGGTTTAAAAACGGTTTGGATAAGCCACTGAATATTTCTTGGAGTCAGTAGCCTCAAATCTTGCTACTTCTTGGGGATTCTGCCAGGTACTTGTGATCTGATTTGTCCACTGTTGGAAGCAGGATACTAGATTAGGTGGATCTTGGATCTGAACCCAGTAGAGCAATCAATATATTCTTCTTTTCTTATAATTATATTTCATATTGTCTGCCATTTAATGTCATTACAGTTTTACTCCACTGAACTACTACAGTTTTCTGGCTTTTGTTTATACCGTTGAGGAGATCAACAACAGCTCCAAGCTTTTACCCAACCTTACACTGGGGTTCATTGTACAGGAGTCTTACAGCAATCCCACCCTAGCACTTATGGCTGGTATGAAAATATTTTCAGGAATGGAAATTGAGATCCCGAATTACAGCTGTAAAACATCTGGCACATTGGCTGCAATCGTTGAAGACCTTCTAGTGGAGGATTCAATTCTGATATCCAATATTTTCCGAATATATCACTACCCACAGGTAAGGGTGAATCTCTGTTTCGCTTTACCCCCTGCTAAAAAACTCAAACCTATGGAACACAAATTATTATGCAAGGGGCAGAAAAATGACAAATTCCTTTAGACCAGTTTGCCTAGGCAGGAAGTCCAAGTAGGTTCCTCTCTGGTGGCTTTACTACGAAGACACACAAGTGACTATGAGGAGAAATCTGTTATAGGGCCTGTGTTAAGCCTATTCAAAATAGAAGGATAGGTGCCTAATTTTGTTTACAAAATACCAGTGTAAGTGGCAGACAATAGGGGTATATTTAGGCATGACCACTTATACCTGCCCTATAACTGGTGTGAATATCCTCAGTTAGGTGTATGTCAGTGTGATGGAAAATATTAAGAATTGCTTTTCAGTCTTACTTTGATCGATAATAAATTTTAAACTCTTCTGTATTTTACTTGCCTGGTTTATCTCAAAGAACAGGCTGGAAGGAATGAGATAAGGTACCTCTCAAGAACAACCTATGTCCCTGAAGCTAGCTTGTGCAGAAGGGAGGTGTAGGAGATAAGGCACCTCTCAAGGACAATGTATGTCCCTGAAGCCAGCTTGTGCAGAAGGGGGCGGGTACTCTTGAGGTTCGGTAAATAAGTCACCTGGCCAGTGGTTTGTTTACCTGAACTGAGAGCATATGACTGAATCCTCACGTACCTGGATAAAGTTTAGCTTCATAAAAAGGGGGCTTTTTGCAGCAGAGCCTTGGGGCTCATTCTGTGGATGGACGCATCGTGCAGAAAAGACTTGTTCCTGGTCTGGACGCTTCAGGCTTTCGCTGCAACGGGCCCCCCAGCTGATGAGATAAGGGCCTGAATGATGTAATTCTTGACCAGTGATGATGTATGTATAAATCTATATATCTTTCTTATTTTACTTTTCTATAGCCTTCCTTTAGTAATGTAGTTGATTAGTGTGTTTATTTCTTAATCACTGTGATGCAGTAACAATTGTGACTTATACCCTCTCCAATTAAAGTGCAAATAGTTTCATTTACCCAATACGAATCAAAAAGAATCTGTAGTAATTTATTCTGTGAGCAGTCTGTGGTGATCAAGTGAGCAGGCTGCAAATACTGAAGCAATACAGTCAGAACACTTTCTTCTGCATTATTCTTTGTTATGTATCCTATACTATTTATTGTAAGCCACATTGAACTCAAACTTGTTTGGGATAATGTGGGATATAAATGTCACAAATAAATAAATAAAACAGTGGTCACCTCCACTGTTCTTTTTGCAGTCTGTTACCCGTGGAGGGTAGTTCTTCTTGCTGCTAGAATAGATGGATCATGTAGCTTTGTTTAATTTAGATGTAGACTTTTGCATTCCACTTACTCTTTATTAATCGTGATGCTCCCTGCAAGCATGATATGAAGCTCTATGGAGCCGATTGTCAATTTCATATTTAAAGATTTATAATACTCAGACTTTTGTTCTATTCCGTTTATTTCCAATGTGCTCCTTAGGATAGAGCCTATATTTGTCTAAGTTTACTAGATTATTGATAAGCAGCTTTTCTGTCGTACAACACAAGCAATTTACATATAGATACTTTCTCTGTCCTTAGTTGGCTCACAAGCTAAGTTAGCTGGTGCAATGGAGGGTTAAGTGACTTGCCCAAGGTCACAAGGAGCTACAGTAGGAGTCAAACCCAGCTCCCCATTGCTCTCAGCCCACTACACTAACCATTAGGCTACTCCTCCAGTTGACATTGGATTGAGACATAATCAGTAGCATCAATATTTGTTGTGTTTGTGTTATCCAGATATCAGTTGTATCTCATTCTTTTTGTTGGAGGTCTGTGGATGACACAAGTGTAGATAGAGGTTCTAGCTTCTCTTTTTAGGACTATCTATATTGCTTTCCCCAGGCCCCCTGCATTTCAGCTGCTTTAATAGAGTTTGTAATGCTTTCTCGCTCCTGAGGCAAGAGGAAGGGGGTGACTCAGGCAATGGATTTCTTTGGCTGGCATGGCTTCAGCTATCCTACCAAACATTGAACAGGGGCTGTAGCTTTGAAGGGGGTCTGAGGTCAAGATTGCCAAGGCACTGCCCCCACTATGCCGCTGATTAAAGGCCCAATATCTTTCTTTCTCCCACCTCCAGGTCCAACTCTCTCACCCTTTCTATCCTCTACCCACCCCCAGGTCCATTAATTCTCTCTCGTCTCTCTCTCCTAATCCACCCCAAGTCCAGCACCTCTCTCTTTTTCTTCCTTCCCTCAATCCTCTACACCCCAGGTCCACTATCTCTATCGCTCTCCTTCCCTCCCTCCCTCCCTCTAAGCCCAACATATCTTCTTCTCTCTTCTCCTTCTCTCTTCTCCCTTAATTCTGCATCTCTCTGTATTTTCTCCCTTCCCCCTTAGGCACAGTCCAGCTTATCTCCATTTTGGCCATGTCTGTAGTTCTCTCTCAATTCCTTCCTCCCCCAATACATGGTCCAGCATCTCTCTCTCCTAATTTGGCCCTGCCTGTGGTTCTCTTTCAATTTCCTCCCTCCCTCCCTCCCTCCCTTCTCCCCTCCCCCTCCCCCATACAGTCCAGCATCTCCCATCCCCTCTCGGACCTGACTGTGGGTCTCTCTCAATTCCTTCTCTCCCTACCCACCCCCCTCTGCATGGTCTGGCATCTCTCCCTCCCCTCCCCTCCAAGACCTGACTGCGGTTCTCTATCCGGTCCCTCCCCCCAACACACTCCCCCACCCAGTGTACGTTTTTTAATGCGAGTCTTCAGCCCTGCAAGCCAGCGAGAATCATTCTTAAAGGTTTCCTGTGACCTTTACCAGGCCTTTCCCTTTGACATGGCCTGCCTCTTCTAAAAACAGGAAGTTGCATCAGAAGGGGCATTCCGGGCCAGATGGAAAGGCCTGGTGCAGAACACAGGCAGCTTTTGAGTATAGCTTCCGCTGGCCTGCAGGGCTGAACACTTGCATTTAAAAAGGTGCACCAGGTGCAGGTGGTGGGGGGGGGGGGGGAGAAGGAGGGGAGGGAGGGAGAGCTGCAGGCAGATCTAGGAGGGGAGGGAGTGATGTCAGACCATGCACAATGAGGGGAGACGTGAGAGTGAGGCAGAATTTGGGCAACATGCGATTAATCACGATTAACATACAGCCTTATTTTTTATCCTTTTCTTAACAGATCAGTTTCACCTCTCAGAATCTTCTGATGAGCGACACTGTTAAGTTTCCATATTTTTACCGGACTGTTCCAAGTGAGTTGCACCTCTGCATTGGGATAGTCAAGTTACTGAAACATTTTGGCTGGAGTTGGATTGGTATCATCGCATGTTATGAAGACAAGAGCCTTAGGGCTGTCCAGATCCTGAAAGAAGGGATTGAGCAGAACGGAGGCTGCATCGAATTCATAGAAATTTTCAATAACGACAAATTCACGCCAACTGATTTTTCCAAACTTTATGAAAGAATCTATATGACATCAACTAGTGTAGTCATTTTCTATTGTAGTAGGGACTATATCTGGAATGTATTTGGGAACAGTGATTATGTAACTGTAACTAGAAAGGTCTGGATCACCACACATGAGCGAGACTTTGCCTCACGTTATGCATTGGGCCAGAGTGTGAAGAACAATACCTTGGCATTCACAGTCGCAAAGAAAAATATTCCAAGTTTTTCAAAATTTGTCCGTGAGGTGAATCCTATCCTGCTTGTAAATGATTATTACAGTTTCTCATGGTGGATGAGCCTGTGCGACAGTCAGTGCCAAAACAGCATTCAAAGATCTTGCAATCTGAACATATCTTTGATGTTTCCACCAAAGTGTGACACCAAATACTTGGGGAGCAGCTACAGTGTGTACAATGCTGTGTATGCCCTGGCACACACACTGCATGACATGGTCACGTCTGGTATTCGAAATGATACCATGTGGAGTGGAGGAAGGAGATTTTTGGATTATTTGCCATGGAAGGTAAGATCAAAGTTAAAGGAGTGAAATATACTAGCACAGAGTGGAAGGGAAGCCTTCACGAGAGGAGAGTGCATAGGCGTAGACTGGGGGGGGCGAGGGGGGGGCAATGCCCCCCCAAACGACGATGACGTGGACTGGCGCTAGAATGAAAAAAAAAAACAAGCAGGCACGCGCTCGTCTCCGTCCGCTTCGCTGCTTCCCTGCCCTCTCTGTCTGCGTCCCGCCCGAAAGGAAATGACATCAGAGGAAGGCGGGACGCAGACAGAGAGGGCAGGGAAGCAGCGAAGCAGACGGAGACGAGCGTGTCTATAATCTACCTCCTCTCTTCCTACCCTCCAGCGCAGGCAGCACCAATCTTCTCTAAGCCTTTCTTGTTCCTGGCAGCGGTAGCGACGTACACGCTGCCTTCAGCTCTGCCCCGAAGCCTTCTCTTCAAGTTCCTGTTCCCGCATAGGTGGGAACAGGAACTTGAAGAGAAGGCTTCCGGGGCAGACCGAAGGCAGCGTGTATACGTCGCTACCGCTGCCAGGAGCACAGAAAGGTTGAAGAAGACTGCTGCCTGCACCGGAGGGAGGGAGGAAGAGAGGGGGTAAACGGAGTCACGATCCTGGACCTCGCGGGGGGGGGGGGCAGCAGAGGGAAGATGAATGGGACTGGGAGGGTGGAGAGCAGAGGGAAGGAGTAAGAGATGGATGGGACTGGGAGGGGTGGGTGGGGAGCAGAGGGAAGGAAAAGGAATTGGATTGGACTGGGAAAGGAGGTGAGCAGAGGGAAGGAGCAGGAGATGGATGGGACTGGGAGGGGTGGGAAGCAGAGGGAAGGAGCAAGAGATGGATGGGACTGGGAGGGGTGGTGAGCAGAGGGAAGGAGCAGGAGATGGATGGGACTGGGAGGGTGGGAAGCAGAGGGAAGGAGCAGGAGATGGATGGGACTGGGAGGGTGGGAAGCAGTGGGAAGAAGCAGGCGATGGATGGGACTGGGAGGGGTGGGAAGCAGAGGGAAGGAGCAAGAGATGGATGGGACTGGGAGGGGTGGGTGGGGAGCAGAGGGAAGGACCAGGAATTGGATTGGACTGGACTGGGAAAGGAGGTCAGAGGAGGACCAGGAATTGGATTGGACTGGACTGGGAAAGGAGGTCAGAGGGAAGGAGCAGGAGATGGATGGGACTGGGAGGGGTGGGAAGCAGAGGGAAGGACCAGGAATTGGATTGGACTGGGAAAGGAGGTGAGCAGAGGGAAGGAGCAAGAGATGGATGGGACTGCGAGGGGTGGGGAGCAGAGGGATGGACCAGGAGATGGATGGGATTTGGAGAGGTCAGGCACAGCAGAGGGAAGGAGCAAGAGATGGATGGGACGGAGGGATGGTGAGCAGAGGGAAGGAACAGAAGATGGATGGGACTGCGAGGGGTGGGGAGCAGAGGGAAGGACCAGGAATTGGATTGGACTGGGAAAGGAGGTGAGCAGAGGGAAGGAGCAAGAGATGGATGGGACTGCGAGGGGTGGGGAGCAGAGGGATGGACCAGGAGATGGATGGGATTTGGAGAGGTCAGGCACAGCAGAGGGAAGGAGCAAGAGATGGATGGGACGGAGGGATGGTGAGCAGAGGGAAGGAACAGAAGATGGATGGGACTGCGAGGGGTGGGGAGCAGAGGGATGGACCAGGAGATGGATGGGATTTGGAGAGGTCAGGCACAGCAGAGGGAAGGAGCAAGAGATGGATGGGACGGAGGGATGGTGAGCAGAGGGAAGGAACAGAAGATGGATGGGACTGGGAGGGGTGGGGAGCAGCTGGAAGGAGCAAGAGATGGATGGGACTGCGAGGGGTGGGGAGCAGAGGGATGGACCAGGAGATGGATGGGATTTGGAGAGGTCAGGCACAGCAGAGGGAAGGAGCAAGAGATGGATGGGACGGAGGGATGGTGAGCAGAGGGAAGGAACAGAAGATGGATGGGACTGCGAGGGGTGGGGAGCAGAGGGATGGACCAGGAGATGGATGGGATTTGGAGAGGTCAGGCACAGCAGAGGGAAGGAGCAAGAGATGGATGGGACAGAGGGATGGTGAGCAGAGGGAAGGAACAGAAGATGGATGGGACTGGGAGGGGTGGGGAGCAGCGGGAAGGAGCAAGAGATGGTTGGGACTGGGAGGGGTGGGGAGCAGAGGGAAGGAGCAAGAGATGGATGGGACTGGGAGGGTGGGGAGCAGAGGGAAGCCTACTGGAAAGAAGACACTGCATAAAACAGAAGACACTGGGATCAAAGCGAATAGAAAAACTAAATGATCAGACAACAAAGGTAAATAAAAGTTTATTTTATTCGTAATTTATTAATTGAAATGTGTCAGCTTTTTGAAATGTGCATCTGTGATATTTTGCCTGTAAATTTCATTTCCTTCCTCCATATTAGCATATTCATTTGCATATGTATATATGCAAATGATATGCTAATATGCTCCGCCCATTCTTTGCCCCCCCAAATGAAACAGTCAAACTACGCCTATGGGAGAGTGCTATGGAGACACCTACGAGTAAATTCAGTAGAGGATGAGTACATAAATAGATAAGTATTGCCATACTGGGAAAGACCAAAGGTCCATCAAGCCCAGCATCCTGTTTCCAACGGTGGCCAATCCAGATCACAAATACCTGGCAAGATCCCAAAAAAGTACAAAACATTTTATACTGCTTATCCCAGAAATAGTGGATTTTTCCCAAGTCTATTTAATAACGGTCTATGGACTTTTCCTTTAGGAAGCAGTCCAAACCTTTTTTAAACTCCGCTAAGCTAACCGTATTCTCTGGCAACGAATTCCAGAGTTTAATTACACGTTGAATGAAGAAAATTTTTCTCCGATTCATTTTAAATTTACTACATTGTAGCTTCATCACATGCCTCCTAGTCCTAGTATTTTTGGAAAACGTGAACAGACGCTTCACATCTACCCGTTCAACTCCACTCATTATTTTATAGACCTCTATCATATCTCCCCTCAGCTGCCTTTTCTCCAAGCTGAACAACCCTAGCCACTTTAGCCTTTCCTCATAGGGAAGTCGTCCCATCCCCTTTATCATTTTTGTCGCCCTTCTCTGCACCTTTTATAATTCCACTATATCTTTTTTGAGATACGGCAACCAGAATTGAACACAATATTCGAGGTGCGGTTGCACCATGGAGCGATACAAAGGCATTATAACATCCTAATTTTTGTTTTACATTCCTTTCCTAATAATACCTAACATTCTATTTGCTTTCTTAGCCGCAGCAGCACACTGAGCAGAAGGTTTCAACGTATCTTCAACAACGACACCTAGATCCCTTTCTTGGTCGGTGACTCCTAACGTGGAACCTTGCATGACGTAGCTATAATTCAGGTTCCTCTTTCCCATATGCATCACTTTGCACTTGCTCACATTAAACGTCATCTGCCATTTAGATGCCCAGTCTCATAAGGTCCTCTTGTAATTTTTCACAATCCTCCCACAATTTAACCACTTTGAATAACTTTGTGACATCAGCAAATTTAATTATCTTACTAGTTACTCCCATCTCTAGGTCATTTACAGATCAGATAGGTGCAAATATGATTAGAATAGTGAAACAAATACTTGTTACATACCAATATTCTAGCTAAGCACTCTTCTGAAATTCTCCACATATCTTTGGCAGCATTTAGTTAGCAGGTGGGCAAACACATCATCAGGGGCTGGGTGTAGGCCACAGTGATGCTTGTAGTTTATAGAACATTGTAAGTTAGGTGGGTATCTCCCACAAGTAAGTGTGAGAGAGAGATGGGGAATGAGAGGGCTGAGGAAGATGGAAAGCTATAGGTTAATGCATTAGCAAGAGATTGAGGATTGTACAGTGAGAAGAAGGGATGAAATAAGTCGAAAAAGAAAAATTGTTTTGCTTTTGTGAATGCTTGAAATTACATGGGTAACTTGGCAGTACTGAAATTTTACCTTTCGTTCTTTAGCTTCATCATTATCTAAAGAATGCTCACTTTAAGAACGGTCTTGGTGAAGAGATTTCTTTTGATGAGAATGGAGACCTCACCATTGGATATGAAATCATCAACATTGTTTATCTCGCCAATGGGATACAGAGGAATGAAATTGTTGGAAGTTATAACCCTTATGCTCCTCCAGGACAGGATTTCACCATTGATGAGAAGGCTATGGTGTGGGAGAGCGACTTCACTGAGGTGAGACTTGAGTTCCACTAAAATATGATGAAACTTACAGAAACCACAGGAAAATACTTTTACCTAGATTCAGGAGATATAAGATATTTGTGTGTTGCCCCGCCTATGCTCTGCCCAGACTCCACCCCTATAGATGTTCCCTTGTAAAATATGCCCTGTTGAAGAGATGTGTGTAGTAACAGAGTAGTAAAAGGTAGATTTTTGGTGTTCACGTATAACATTCTGGCAACAGTTCTATGATAATGGATGGTCTATAAAGACAGATACAAACCAATTTCTCCAAGAATGGGACAATAGATGCAGTAACATATTAGACAACATAGCACCACTTCAAATCAGAACCTCACACAGAAAGAATTCAATACCATGGTTCAACGAAGAACTGAAAAAGCTAAAAACGCAAGTTAGAAGGCTAGAACGAGCATGGAATAAAATGAAAGACGACTCCATACTCACCACTTGGAAACAACTACAAAGAAAATATAAATACGCCATAAGACAAACAAAAAGACTGTTTTACAAAACTAAAATTGGGCCAGACTACAAGGACACACATAAACTCTTCCAACTCATGAATAAATTACTAGATACTACACCGGTGACTTCTAACAGCACAGTCAAACCAGCAGCAGAGAATCTCGTGAAATACTTCAATGAGAATATCACGAAACTACGTCTCTTGATACCCGTCAATACCATCGACTACACAAAATTCCTTGACTGTCTAGACCCAAACCCGGGTGAATACCCAGCGGACAGAACCTGGACCAACTTTGAGACGCTATCGGAGGACATCATCTCCCAAAAGCTCAAAAGGTTCGCCAAGTCTTACTGCAAATTAGACATATGCCCTAACAACCTAATAAAGTCTGCCCCTCAACAATTCATAACAGACCTCACGGAGCACCTGAACTACATGCTACAAAACGGACTCTTCCCAAAGGATAAAGGAAATATTCTACTCACCCCTATACCCAAAGACGCAAAGAAAAGCACAAGCGATTTAACCAACTACCGTCCAGTAGCATCTATTCCGCTGATAACCAAATTAACGGAAGGACTGGTGACCAATCAACTCACCGACTACTTAAATAAATTCTCCATACTACACGACTCCCAATCAGGATTCCGATCTAACCACAGTACAGAAACAGTACTAGTTACTCTCATGACTAAATTTAAACAATTGATCGCAACTGGTTATAACATACTTCTTCTACAATTCGATATGTCCAGCGCTTTCGATATGGTTGATCATGGAATATTACTACACATCCTTGAATACTTCGGAATTGGAGGCAACATCCTCAAGTGGTTTAAAGGCTTCCTAACCACGCGATTTTACCAAGTGATATCTAACTCGACCACCTCAGACACATGGACACCTGAATGTGGAGTTCCCCAAGGATCCCCCCTCTTGCCGACTCTCTTCAACCTAATGATGACACCCCTGGCCAAATTATTATCCAATCAAAACCTTAATCCATACATATACGCAGATGACGTAACGATTTACATCCCGTTTAAACATGATTTAATGGAAATTACGAACGACATCAACCAAGGTTTCCATATCATGCACTCATGGGCGGATGCATTTCAGCTAAAACTTAACACAGAAAAAACACAATGCCTTATACTCACCTCGCAACATAACACGAGCAATTTCACCACCATAAACACACCAAAATTATCCCTTCCCATCTCGGACACCCTGAAAATTCTTGGAGTTACCATCGATCAACATCTTACACTTGAAAATCATGCGAAAAATACAACTAAGATGTTTCATTCAATGTGGAAACTAAAAAAAGTAAGACCTTTCTTCCCAAGGAACATCTTTCGCAACCTGGTACAATCAGTAGTGCTTAGTCACCTAGACTACTGCAATGCACTCTTCGCTGGCTATAAAGAGCAAATTATCAAGAAACTTCAAACAGCTCAGAACAAAATATGAAAGTGCTAAACCGCTAAGAGAAAAATTACACTGGCTTCCACTTAAAGAACGCATCGCGTTCAAAGTATGTTCTCTAGTTCATAAAATCATTCACTGAAATGCCCCAGCCTACATGTCAGATCTGGTAGACCTGCCACCTAGGAACGCTAAAAGGTCATCCTTAATCTTCACTTCCCCAGTTTGTAAAATACAAACTAATGCATGCGTCAAACTTTTCTTACCTGAGTACACAGTTATGGAACGCATTGTCGCGCAACTTAAAAACTACTTATGAACTAGCTAACTTTCGCAAATCCCTTAAGACCCACCTCTTCAACAAGGCATACCAATAAGATCAGCTATTATAAATGTAATATACCGCCACCTTACCTATTATCAGCACTGTCTTTTCTCACATATGCTTGTTTAAATTTCAATTATGCTATTCTTTATGGCATCTCCACCTTACCTATTATCAGCACTGTTTTCTACTTTTATCTAATGTTTAAATTTCGATTACACTATTCTTTATGTAACAATAACTGTCATCCCCCAATCTATTATCCACCAATAACGATACATTGTAAGCCACATTGAGCCTGCAAAAAGGTGGGAAAATGTGGGATACAAATGCAATAAATAAATAAATAAATAAATTGCTGTAGATTGCCTTGGGTGAATTTCTCCAACAAGATGGTAAATAACTCCTAATAAATAAATAAATGTGTGCCTAAGAGTTAACCGGCTATATCACGCAATTACCAGCAATATTCAGTGCTGACCAGCTAAGTTAATAATGGGCAAAGATGTGATCCTATTTGCCTGCTAAACAGGCCAGCACAGTATATTTGCTTAGCCAGATAAGATAGCGCCGGCCAAAAAAAACCAGAATATTCAATACAGTTCGCCGGAAACAGCCTGGCATTGAGTATCTGGGATCAGCACTGACTGTGGAATTTATTTAATTTATTAGCATCTATTTACTGCCTTTTTGAAAGGCCTCCCACCAGCTTAATATCAGCCTCCTTCTTTGTAGATGTCTCCCTTGCTGTGCACAAAATCAATTTAATACAAGTTAACCACTGAATTTTCTCATGTAAAGTGAAATTGTACATTTTACAAAAAGGTTCTGAGCTATGTTCAGAAATGTATTGACACAAATGTTTGACATGAACCAAAAGAAGTCTGGAAATCTTTTTTTTTTTAAAGACCAAAATGAACCAAACAAAACTGCCAAAAATGTGTTCCCTGTGTTCAGCCCTTCCAGATATGTGATTGTCCAGCCTCGTGGGCTGTCAAAGATAAGGTTGAAATTGTACATAAACTTAGACATTGATAATATCAACCAAAGTTCTGGCTGTTGGTCGTGTACTTAAACGTAGCCAATTTTAAACCATAATCGGTGAAAACTGAAAATTCAAGATACCTACCTTAAATCAGTGGCGTAGCCAAGGGTGGGCCCAGGCCCACCCACTTTGGGCTCAGGCCCACCCAGTAGCAGCACACCTATGAAGTGTCTGGCAGGGATCTCCAAGCCCCACCAGCCGAAAATTCCCAACAACTGTCCTTCCTACATACCAGCTTTCCCTCTAATGTATTCCCGCCTATGCGGAAACAGGAAGTTGCATCAGAGGGAAGGCTGTGGGGCCAACATGAGCAGTGTGTATTAGTTGCTGCTCATTGCCAGTGAACATCTGCTATTTAAAAGGTATGGGGGGAGGGGGATGTTTGAGAGACCATATGGCATGCAGGCGAGAGAGGGAGAGACCAAATCACTTGTGGGACAGGGCAGAGTTCTTCTACCCACCCATCTTGGGCCCAGGCCCTCCCAAAATTGGGTGTCTGGCTACACCCCTGCCTTAAATATTCCCTAGCAAACTCCTACTTTAAAAATTAATTGTGACAATTAGCTGCTCCAGGCAGGAATATTTTCAGAAAGTCTGACTGAGGTACAGTTAGATATCAAGATCCTTTATAAACTGATCTCTCTGTGGTAAGTTTGATTTTCAAAAAAAACTTCTGAATTACTGGTCAGTAAAGGAATGCTGCATTTAAACATAACATTTGAGTGTCAAAAAAAGTTATATAAGTTGTTTTCTCATTCTTCAGACACCTCCACAGTCCAGATGCAGCCTGAGTTGCCGTCCTGGTTACAGGAAGTTAATCAGGGAAGGACAGCCTGTCTGCTGCTATGACTGTATTCCATGTGCGGAGGGAGAGGTCTCCAACCAAACCGGTAGGTGATACCAAGGGGAAAAACAAAACAAGAGAAAGAGGAGTTCAACACCCTACGTAAAGTATCAAACAGCACTATGAGAGTAGGGATTAGCTCACGGGTTTCCAAAAAAGAGGAAGAGACGATAGAGATAAAAATACTAAAACTTTTAATAAAAATCTGTAAATATAATGACATCCGCTTAGTTGTCCAATACAGGATAACATGCAGAATCAAAAAGGAACTGACACAGATCGGGTCATAAAATCTGCACTTACTAGTGTAAGATTTGATATGCAATACAGACCTGTGTGGTGACAAGCAAGGTAATCAGAGACCATCGGGTGGATGTGAAGCGACTGTTCACGCTATCCAAAAATACTAGGACTAGAGGGCATGAGTTGAAGCTACAGTGTGGTAAATTTAAAACGAATCGGAGAAAATTTTTCTTCACCCAACGTGTAATTAGACTCTGGAATTCATTGCCGGAGAACGTGGTACGGGCGGTTAGCTTGACGGAGTTTAAAAAGGGGTTAGATAGATTCCTAAAGGACAAGTCCATAGACCGCTATTAAATGGACTGGAAAAATTCCTCATTTTTAGGTATAACTTGTCTGGAATGTTTTTACGTTTGGGGAGCGTGCCAGGTGCCCTTGACCTGGATTGGCCACTGTCGGTGACAGGATGCTGGGCTAGATGGACCTTTGGTCTTTCCCAGTATGGCACTACTTATGTACTTATGTAACTGTAAAACGCATGTAGACAGCGAAAGTACGATCCAATCCCTACTCTCATAGTACCGGGTGATTCACAGAACACAAGGCTGTAGATTCTTCACGATGGTCCCTGCTCTGTGAAATTACGCAAGGGTGAAAATCTGTAGAGACCCAAATCTAATCCACAGTTTGGTTTGACATTATTTTTTCTTTGGAGAATAAGGGAAAATATCAGTTATAGTCTCTCTCCTCACTCAATAGTCAAGAATAGCAGACCAAGCAGGAAAAAGTAGAGGCTGATCAAAGGACAATTCCACCACTGGAGATGTTATGGAGAAAAACTTTATTGATGCAAATGTCAAAAAGGGGGTCCATATCCTTGAAACATCCTAATACTGATTTTGGAAAGGCAGAAAATGGACATTCGACACTGCAGTTTGTACAAATACAAGGGGCTGTGTTATGGGCATGTTGTGGGCAGGACTAGGGAAGGCCCAAAATCAGAACATCCAACAGCAATAAATGAAAGGGAAGAAATGTTGAAGTCTAAAAAAAAAGTCTTTATTTAGACCTGTTTCAGTAATATATAGGGTATAGAAAGGTGGTCTGAATGAACAGCTGACCACTGGAGGGATTAAGGAATGAGACCTACTTAACCCCCCAGTTGTTGCAGACCCCCTCCCACTCCTTTGAAAGTGAAACACGAAAGGGATACCGGGCTCTATGGCAGCTAGAGGTAGACATTCTAAACAGCTCCGCAAGAATTTCTGAGGAGTAGTCTAATGGTTAGTGCAGTGGACAGTAAACCCAAGGACCCAGGGTCAACTCCTAATGTATGTATAATTCTTTTTTATTTTGAGCCCTCCAGAAATAGAAAACTGCCTATTGTACTTAAACATATGAGACACCTGCAAGCCTGAGAACTACTGAGGTGGTGTACCTTCAGGTACAGTAGGTTTTCAAAAAGTGCTCAATTCTTTAACCTCCGGGGTAAATCTTGCCTAATAGAGTACATATATTCATACCAAACTCACAAAGTACTCACTATTTACTCCTATAATAGTACCTTTACTTATAGCATTTTATTCAGTTATAATCAGAGGATACAAACAACCTTCACATATAACACAAAGCAACCCCAGTATTCCTTAACTACTAGCCCCTCAGCCACTCACATTCACACAAAGCATATATTATATAGTTCATTCATCCAAAACCATCCTTTCTTGATTTCTACATGCCCAAATACATCATTTCATGACATAACATGTGACCTTTGCTCTACATTAAAGATGAATCTCAACGCCCCTCCCCGTGGTATTCAGCCACTTAACTGTCCGTGTCCACCTCCTTCAGAATTTACTTGCAATCAATTTCAAAAAATGATGATAGGCATATTAGATGTTGCCAAGTCCACGATGAAAGCCTTTTACTTCTCTGCTGAATTGGCTACTTCCTGGTGAGATTGTAGCGTGGAGCTAGAGATAGGCTGCTGGGGATACCACCAAAGCGTCAATTAAAATGTTCTTAACACATCCTGGTTCTCAATGCGAGACCGCGTTTCGTCAACATCTTCCTCAGGAGAACCAAACCTCGCAATATGTGAATGCATATATACCAAGTCCTAATTTAACATATCCACTTTATCTCCTACTTACATCTAACAATCGCTTCATATACAGAATAAATCACTATCAAATCAATACTTGGCAGCTTACCCATGGGACTGCTCTCCAAGCCTGAGAGACTGGAAATGACGCCCGAACGTTCCCTCTACTAAACTCACCTTCACACTAAATACCCTCTCATCTGTCTGCCCATCGTCCTACATCATAACCCTTACAGCCATTCAACTTCAAGATTTAAACCGCCCGGGGCTAAGGTATTCCACTGAAATATATATCGCTGTTCTATATTAAATAATAAACTGCTGACATCTTCACCCCGTGACGGTACTGGAACCTGTACCAAAACTAAACATCGGAGGGCCTCCACGCTGTGTTTGTGTTCTACCCAATGGGAAACTTCCATTCTCAAATTTCTCAGATTACTGATATGTTCAGCCAACCTGTTTTTTAATTTCCTTTTGGAGTGCCCTATATAATACTTGCTACAGGGACACATAATGCAGTATACTATCCGTTCACTATTACAGTTAGCAACAGCTTGTAAATAAAAATACCGATTAGTTCCCGGAATCCTAACTACATTTGTAGTGATTGCATACTTGCAGTAGACACAAACACCGCATGGAGAATGTTGACCTCCATGGCTGTGTGTACTGGGTCTTTTCTGCAATTCACCTAGATTAGATTTTCGGCGATAAACCATCTTAGGATGTTCTTTAAATATCGAATGTACACCCAGGACATGCCAGTATTTATGAATGACCTGACCGATCGCAAGAGCCTGATGAGAAAACAGTAACACAAACGCTATGGGCTTGACCATTGACATCTGCTTTGGGGATAACAACCATGATCTAAGAGCATAGCGTGCCCTCTTATATGCACGCTTTAAAATATGCATAGGGTACCCACGCTGCCTAAACCTTTCAGTCATCTTGCGAGCCTGGATTATAAACTCTTCAAGAGACGAGCATAACCTTCTTAATCTCAAGAATTGTCTGACAGGAACACCCTGCCTTAACGCTACATGATGATGGCTCAAATAATGTAACAGGGTGTTCCTGTCGGTAGGCTTCCGGAAAATCGAAGTGGACATAACTCCATTGGCTGATCTACAAATTTTTATATCCAAGAATTCGATCTCCTCTTTGGATACCCAAGAGGTGAATTTGACACAAGGGTCCGCTGCATTCAATGTAGCTACAAACTCTGCCAATTCATTTTCTGACCCCTGCCAAAACAGTATGATGTCATCTATATACCTCCACCATAGTACTACTTTACTGTACTATGGGGAGGTATATACATGCTTATTTTCGAAGTCTGTCATATAGAGGCAAGCCAATGAGGGCGCAACAGTCGCCCCCATGGCAACGCCTCTTTTCTGCACATAAAACTTATTTTCAAATTGAAAATAGTTACACCCGATGACCCAAGTCAATAGCTGCTGTATGATCAACTTCTTAGCTCTCGAGATAGCAACACGATCAAGATATGCCCCAGCTACCGCAATAACTCCCGCTAGGCAGGCTAGTGTACAAGGCTAAGACATCGAGGCCAACCATAAGGATATCCTCGGAATCAGCCTGCTGTAAACTACTTTGATCCAAGGACTGTATAAAATCAGTGAAATCCCAGATATACGAACCCGCCCTACTAACCAAAGGCCGAAGTAACTTATTGATAAATTTCGATAAGGGCTCCAGAACTGAGTCACGAGTGCAAACAATGGGGCGCCCTGGTGGGTCCACTGTGGACTTATGGACTTTTGGAATAAAATAAATGTACGGTATTTTGGGTTTAGGATGGCATAAATATTTTCGTTCCCTCTCAGTTAAAATGCCATCAAGCACTGCTCTACCCACGTACTCATTAATCAACAGGCTATAAGTAAAGGTACTATTATAGGAGTAAATAGTGAGTACTTTGTGAGTTTGGTTTCAAAAAGTGCTGCCATACAGACAAATGACAGTGAGGAAAGGTCGAGGAACTTCATCTTGTTAAAAGAAAGCAAGGGAAGGAGAGAACAATAGGGAAGCTCTGGTAATTCAACCGGGCATTGTTTTTTTTATTTTTGATGAATGATATGCAACAACATGGGATACATTGTTGACATGTCCTCTGATATTCAGTGTTATTTCTGTGGCCCAATTTAACTTTGTGGGCATCGACACTGAATATCTTCTGCAGTTACCCAAATCTGTTTCCTGATCACCCTAGTTCTCCATGGACAGTGTTGCATCTGCCATATGGAATAATCAGCGCCATTGCCCTGTTAAATGCCGTTGAATATCCTCTCCTATGGTGTTTGGTGTGATTTTACCAGGTAGGAACCACACTTTCCAAGGGACATAAAATATTGACCCACTGTTCATTCTTCTATAGTCTGTTGCTACTATGTAAAATTGTCCATAATATAAGAGAACTATTTTCAGTGTCATGAAATCAATGCTCTTTATGAGATACTTAGACAATATTCTTCATTCGTAGATGGTGACACCTGTTGGAAATGCCCAGAAGACCAATGGCCGAATCACAAAACAGATGCCTGCATCCCAAAAGTGATAACTTTCCTGTCCTATGAAGAACCTTTGGGGATACTGTTGACTTCCGTCAGCATTTTCTTCTTTCTGGTCACTGCAGTCATCTTGGGAATTTTTATTAATTACCAAGACACACCCTTAGTGAAAGCCAACAACCGGGACCTCAGTTACATTCTCCTCATCTCCCTCATGCTCTGCTTCCTCTGCTCTTTAATATTCATTGGCCGTCCAAACAAAGTGACCTGCATTCTCCAACAGACTGCATTTGGGATCATTTTCGCCATCTCTCTCTCCTCCATCCTTTCAAAAACCATCACTGTGGTCATGGCCTTTCATGCCACAAAACCTGGAAGCAAGTTCCGGAAATGGATGGGTTCCAGGGTCTCAGTTTCTATAGTCTTTTCCTGTTCCCTCATTCAAACTGTTCTGTGTCTTGCCTGGTTGTTCACTGCTCCCCCATTCCCATATCTTAATATGAGATCAGAAATTGGAGCAATACTAATTGAATGTAATGAAGGGTCAATAGTTGCATTTTACTGTGTTCTGGGTTACCTGGGATTTCTGGCAGGTATCAGCTTCATCATAGCTTTCCTTGCAAGAAATCTCCCCGACACTTTCAATGAGGCCAAGTACATCACCTTCAGCATGCTGGTGTTCTGCAGCGTCTGGATCTCCTTCATCCCAACGTACCTGAGCACCAAGGGCAAGTACATGGTGGCAGTGGAGATATTTGCTATCTTGGCCTCCAGTGCTGGACTCCTGGGTTGTATCTTTATCCCCAAATGCTACATTATTCTGCTAGAACCCAATAAGAACAGCAGGAAATACCTAACAAAAACTACTGGAGGAAATATTTAAAGACATGCTACTGCCTAAAGATAAATGGATAAATTGTCACCTCTGTCTTTATTTCTGATATTCATTTTTTTTATTTAGCACCTTTCTTAGGGGCAAAATGGTATAGAAAAGAACATTTTAAAAAATGGAGAAAATAACAGAAAGGAAGATCAATTTACAAACAGGATAGAGGCAGAGAAAAAAGTGGAAGAGGGATTGTTAGAGAGGGAGGCCTGCAACTAGTCCTGTCAGTGGTACTTCTCCTTATGGTTCAAATGCTCAGTTTAGAAGGGTTTGCTGGAATGTAATCCACAGCTTAAATGGATTATTTGCATATTTAAATATTACTATTATTGTACAGTCCATATTGATAAGTGGTTCTCAAGCCAGATTTCCAGGATATCCAAAATTAATATTTATGTGGAGGGGCATAATCGAATGGGGACGACCATCTCTAAGGGCAACCATTTCTAAGAACGTCCCAGCGAAGGGGCAGGGAAACCCGTATTATCGAAACAAGATGGGCGTCCATCTTGTGTTTCGATAATACGGTCGGGGACGCTCAAATCTCAACATTTAGGTCGACCTTAGAGATGGTCGTCCCTTTGGTCATGGGAGGAGCCAGAATTCGTAGTGCACTGGCCCCCCTGACATGCCAGGACACCAAACGGGCACCCTAGGGGGCACTGCAGTGGACTTCACAAATTGCTCCCAGGTGCATAGCTCCCTTACCTTGGGTGCTGAGCCCCTCAACCCCCCCCCCCCCCAAACCCCACTCCCCACAACTGTACACCACTACCATAGCTGTTAGGGATGAAGGGGGGAAACCTACATGTGGGTACAGTGGGTTTTCAGCTGGGTTTTGGAGGGCTCACATTTACCACCACAAGTGTAACAGGTGGGGGGGGGGGGGGGTTGGGCCTGGGTCCACCTGGCTGAAGTGCACTGCACCCACTAAAACTGCTCCAGGGACCTGCATACTGCTGTCATGGAGCTGGGTATGACATTTCAGGCTGGTATAAAGGCTGGCAAAAAAAGAAATTGACGTTTTTTTAGGGGGGGGTGGTGCCACTGGGGGAGTAAGGAGAGGTCATCCTCCATTCCCTCTGGTGGTCATCTGGTCAGTTCGGGCACCTTTTCATGGCCGTAAGAAAAAATGGACCAAGTAAAGTCGGCCAAGTGCTCATCAGGGACGCCCTTCTTTTTTGCATTATCGGCCGAGGACGCCCATTTCCTAATCACGCCCCAGTCCCGCCTTCGCTACGGTGCTGACATGCCCCCGTGAACTTTGGTCGTCCCCATGAGGGGAAGCTGTGGAGGACGCCCAAAATCAGCTTTCGATTATGCCGATTTGGGCGACCCTGAGAGAAGGACGCCCATCTCCCGATTTGTGTCAGAAGATGGGCGCCCTTCTCTTTCAAAAATAAGCCTGAAAGTCACATAGTATGTGATGGCAGATAAAGTCCTGAATGGTCCATCCAGTCTGCCCAACAATCACATTCATTATCAATTCATGCTTAAATTAACAATGAATGTGATATTATAGTTTATCGTGCGTCTTTTATTGTTGTTTCTGGGACATAGACCGTTGAAGTCCGCTCGACTCTGTCCTTTTGTTCCACCTACTGGAGTTGCTGTCAAAGCCCAAATCAGCCTATCCAAATCCGCCTTGTCATTTGCGGGACCCAGACCGTAAAATTCTGCACAGCACGGTCCTCAGTTCCAGTTACTGAAGTTGCCATTGAAGCTCTTTCCAACCTATCCTAAACTTTTTATTTTTTATACCATCTTTTTTCTAAATAGAATTTCTCTGTGTTCATCCCACACCTTTTGGAATTCTACCACCTCCTTCAGGAGGGCATTCCAGGTATTGACCACCCTCTCCGTGAAAAAGAATTTCCTGACATTGTTCCTAATTCTACCACCCCGCAGCCTCAGTTCATGTCCTCTACTTTTATCATTTCTCCTTCTTTGGAAGAGATTTGTTCTTATATTAATATTTTTCAAGTATTTAAATGTCTGTATCATATCTCCCTATCCCTTCTTTCTTCTGGGCTATACATATTCATGCAATGGCATAGGAGGGGGGCTGCCACACGGGGCGGGGCGGTTCGCCGTTGCACCCCCCCCCCCCCGGGTGCAGCACGATGACACCCCCCTAACCAGCTCCCCCACCCTACCTTTAAAAAGAATATCGGGAGGCGAGGCGCAGCGCCTCGCGCCCACCCTGCACGTAAAAGAAATGTGGACCGTCGGGTCTTCCCTCGCTCTATCTGTCCTGCCCTCCGCTGATGCAACTTCCTATTTCCGCAAGGGCGGGACAGACAGAGCGAGGGAAGACCCGACGGTCCACATTTCTATTACGTGCGGGGCAGGCGCGAGGCGCTGTGCCTCGCCTCCCGATATTCTTTTTAAAGGTAGGGTGTGGGAGCTGGTCGGGGGGGGGTGTCGATTCGCCGGGGGGGGGGTAGCTGGCAGGGAGCACCCCCCCTGAGCTGACAACCAGGGCAGACCGCCCCTCCCACCCCCCCCTTGCTACGCCACTGTATTCATGTCTTCCAGTATCTTCTCATACGTCTTGTGGCGCAATCCCCATATTATTTTTGTTGCCTTCTCTGGACCGCTTCTAGTCTTTTTACATCCTTAGCAAGATGCGACCTCCAAAACTCAACACAATACTCCAGTTGGGGCCTCACCAGCGACTTGTACAGGAGCATCAACACCTCCTTTTTTCTGCTGGTTACTTCTCTCTTGATGCAGTCAAGCATCCTTCTGGCTATGGCCACCACCTCGTCACACTGTTTTTTCACTTTGAGGTCCTTGGACACCATAACCCCTCCCCATCTGTACTTATCAGCCTCTCACTTCCTAGGACAGAGGTAGGCAATTCCAGTCCTCGAGAGCCGGAGGCAGGTCAGGTTTTCAGGATATCCACAATGAATATGCAGGAGATAGATCTATCTCCTGCATATTCATTGTGGATATCCTGAAAACCTGACCTGCCTCCGGCTCTCAAGGACCGGAGTTGCCTACCCCTGTCTTAGGACATACGTCTCCCTAGGGTTTCTACTCCTCAAATGCATCACTTTGCACTTCTTTGTAATAAATATTAATTGCCAAAAGTTAGACCATTCTTCTAACTTTTACAGATCCCTTTTCATGTTCTCCACTTCCTCCAGGGTGTCCACGCTATTACAAATCTTAGCATTATCTGGTCTGATAGCACTTTAGAAATGATAGGATAACAATTCTTAATTCTAGAAACCTGCGTGCCCAAGTTATAGAATTAAGGTCAGCTGCACATGGAATGGAATGGAATAATTAGGTACTGATCGACCTTAACAACCAATAGTTGGGTATAATTGGTGATAACACTAAATGCCTTTTGTCGCTATTTAAAATCTTGGGCTCTCAAATTCTCAAGTGCACAATTAGAAGGGGGTGTGGTCCTGGGTGGGGCATGGACAGGTGTAGAACATGCCCAGCACTTACGCGCATAGAATAACTGCAGTTATGTGTCTAACCCATTAGTTGGGCACGTAATTGTGGACTTGCTAATATTTTTTAATGACAATCACACAAGCAGTTGCCAATATAGAATCCACACTGAGCACGCAACATCCCATATCCTAACCTTAGGTGAGCTTTGTAGAATATAACCCACTGCTTGCAAAGCTTTATGAATGCAAATCTGTCTCATTCATATTCATTCTGCATATCCTGAACACCTAATTGTCTAGGTGCATCCCTAGATGAATAATTTGCTTTAGGTACTGAACGAATACAGGATCCAGTTTAAAATTCTTACACTTACACATACAGCACTACTTTGCCACATTAACAATTCCCTGTGTTCCTGTGTGGCATCTTCGATCTCTGAACAATCATAAATTCATGTGCGTACTGGGAGTTCACCAGAAAAAGTGAATTTTATTTCTTAGTTCCCTTCCTTTGGAACAGTTTTGATTCTCTTTGTTCTGAGCTTTTGTTTAAAAATAATTCAGATAGGTCTAAAAACCCATGTGTTTTTTTTTATGTTGGCTTTTAAGGACCCTGGTGGTTCTGTCCATCTAGGAATGTAATCAGAGGAAACCTGCAGTCAACGCTATAATACTTGAATGCTTTCTTTTCCTAGAAACATGGAAATATGCAGATAAAAGCCGAATGGCCCATCCAGTCTGCCCATCCTCTGTAACCCTTAACTCCTCCTTTTCCTAAGGGATCCCACATGTCTGTCTCATGCTTTCTTATACTCTGACATAGTCCTCGTCTCCACAGTCTCTAACGGGAGGCCATTCCTGATAACCTTTGTGTTGCAAATCACCTAAGGGAAGTAAATGAAAGACAACGATAAACGATATTGGCTACATACAACTGGTGTGGGAGGTATATCTATAAGAAGTTGCCTAGATGGATGTTCACATGGGTGGAGTATGCAGAGATCTTGGATGAGGTATACATTTACAGGCATACAACATAACTGTAATTTACGTGCATTCTTTAACAATCTAGGCGTGAACATTTATACCAATTCTATTACGCTGATAGTCTATAAATAAAAGTAGACGCCAACTTTTCTTTCTAAAAAAAAGTACCAAATAGGCTCATTCATAGGGCTAAAAGTAAGTCTCTTGCAAAGAATCACCATCCACATAGACATAGTTAAGTCACACACCTGGAACGGCCTTAATCCCACCACCACATGACCTGATATACCCAGATGGAAATACTGTTGTTTACATGTGAAGACGTTTATTCTGTGCCAGTCACCGGAAGCCGCCCAGCATTGAATATCTGGGCTCAGCACTGATCACGGCACTTAGCCAGCCTACTTCCTGTGTGTTGAATATCGGCCAGAGTGTAAATGTGTGCATGTACTCTAGGCTTGTATTTCTAAATATTATAAAAATGTGTGTAGATCACTCCACCCAAAGTACACCCAGATTATGCCACCAGGAATACCTACGTGCAGCACCAACTTGTCAGCTAGAAATTCATAGGTAGTTCTTATATGACAATGCAGAGAGGTTGAAAGAATTCCGTGAGCTATGCTGCACATGCTTTCCCCACTTTTTGCATTAGTAGTCAGCACCTACGGATTTTAAAAATCTTTCTAATTTTCACAAATGTATGAGTATAGTCAATGAACCCCTCCCCCCCCTTTTTACCATTCCACTGAGGATCCCTTTAGGTATCCACATGCTTTCTGTTATATTTTTAAAGTAACAAACCAGTGTTATTAGCCAATGCAAAAGCTGGCTAACTAGTCCCTTACATCACTGCCTTAAAATGTATATGAAATGCCCTCAGACATATTTAAATTCACTCATAGAGCATCCACAATTGGACACCTTCAAGGTGAATGAGGATTTCTTTCTTTCATGGGGTCGTTTCAAAAACACCAACACCAAATAACTTATAATTAATGGGGTGTTTAAATGTCCTAGTATTAAAAATAAATAAATGTATATAAACTAAACTTCAGAAAAAGGACTAGAAACCCTTCACTTATCTTTATGGTGTTCTTTGTGTCAATACAATTAAACAAAGCTCCTCAGAGAAGAGTTTCTCCAATTCCAAACTCTCCTCCGATGCCCCTTACTGCTTCAACCTACACGCCTGACCACGGGTTTTGCCATCAAGGACTCAAGTGGCATCTTGAGCAATGATTCAGAAATGTTTCAAAGTTGAAAGGCTGCCGACCTCCAAGCACTCATAATTCCTGCAAAACATGATGCATTAGCGTTCTCGGTCTTCTCCTCCCAAAAGGCACAGCGATCCTACGTAAAATATAATATGATGGCATCATACTTAATGGTCAAAGAAATGACCTCCAGCTAAATATTCGCTTAGCAAATAAAAACAATCAATGAAAAAAATCTTCTCTACAGCCAAGATGAGTAATGTAATCACACGTACCAAGAAAAGCACATCAATGGCCTCATTAAGGCTGGAGTAACAGTGTTAAGTTGAAAAATTCAAAATTGCTGCTGCCTGGCAAGAGATAACTCTTGATCACTTCCCCATAGAAAGGGAGAACGTGATCTATAATGGGCCATGTCAACATGTCAAAGCTATGTCCCATTGCCACACAATCCAGCTTATTTTCGAAAGAGAAAGACGCCCATATTTTGACCCAAATCGGGAGATGGGCGTCTTTCTCCCATGGGTGCCCAAATCAGTATAATCGAAAGACGATTTTGGGCGTCTTCAACTGCAATCTGTCATGGAAACGACCAAAGTTGATGGGGGCGTGTCGGAGGCGTGGTGAAAGCGGGACTGGGGCGTGGTTACCAGCCGAGGAGAGATGGGCGTCCTCAGCCGATAATCGAAAAAAGAAAGGCATTTTTAGCGCGAATTTGGGTCACTTTTTTTGGACCCTGTTTTTTCACTAACAAGTCCCCAAAAAGTGGCCCAACTGCCCAGATGACCACCGGAGGGAATCAAGGATGACCTCCCCAGACTCCCCCAGTGGTCACTAACCCCCTCCCACCAAAAAGAACCCACTTGAAAAACCTTTTTTGCCAGCCTCAAATGCCGTACCCACTGTCGCGTTCTTGAGGACCTTGGCATACTGTCAGGCTTCTTCCCCGGGAGCACTGGGTTCGTGAGTCCTTGGGCCACTACCGTGGAGCGGCAGTGGCAGGCAAGATCACCTTCAAGGTAGAGACGAGACAAGACTGGACCGGAACCCCGGACTGGAGTTCTACACAGGAATACACAGAACTGGAACGCACCGGACGGGTGCGCACTGGAGTGGAGCCCGCTGGACTGGAACACACTGGAGCGGAACCCACTGGACCGGAACCCACTGGACAGGAACACACTGGACCTAGGCTTCACCTACGCTTAGCCACCTTTCCCCGAGGGTTGAGCCCTCAGGTTCGGGCAGCCGGCAGGACTTACAGGAAAAACCGGAACTGGAACTTGCAAGCAGGAACAGCAGGAATCAGGATCCAGAAGTGCCCCCAGGCACCTAGGCGAAAGCAAGGCAGACAGGCAGAGAATGTCCGGGTTCCGGCAGTAGGCAGGTTCAAAGCAATGGTCAGGTCAAGGAACAAGACTATGGCTGGAGCTTCAGTATCAAGGAGTACTGGCAACAGATTGAACCCGGGCTGAAGCTCCAGAAGCAAAGAAAACACACACGGGAAAACCAGCAGGCCAAACACAAGAAGCCTAGGAAACTGTACACAAGCTAACAAGAAAGCTATGCCCAAGCTAACCAGTTATACACTAGAAACATACACTAAGCAAACACAGGAGATCAGGTAAAGCTGTACACAGGCTAACAAGCAAAGCCGTGCCCAAGCTAACAAGTCATACACTAGAAACATACACAGAGCTATCACAGGAGAACTAGCAAAGCTGTACAGAAGCTAACAATCAAAGCTGTGCCCAAGCTAGCTAGTCATACACTGGAAACATACACAGAGAACTAGCAAAGCTGTACACAGGCTAACAAGCAAAGCTGTGCCCAAGCTAACAAGTCATACACTAGAAACATACACAGAGCAATCTCAGAAGAACTAGTAAAGCTGTACACAGGCTAACAAGCAAAGCTGTGCCCAAGCTAACAAGTCATACACTAGAAACATACACAGAGCAATCTCAGAAGAACTAGTAAAGCTGTACACAGGCTAACAAGCAAAGCTGTGCCCAAGCTAACAAGCCAAACATTAGAAACTCACACAAAGCAAACAATGTAGCAGTGAACAGAGCACTCTACATACCAGGGCCCTTAGACGAAATGCAAAGGCAAGGGCTGCAGTCTCAAAGTGATTAATAAAGCCCCTCAACACCAGAGGCACAGCTGCAGCAATCTCCTTGCCCCCAAACAGAGGCTTGACACACAGAGAAGTCAGCCCACAGGAAGGAACAGTGGGAGCCATCTTGGATACTGGCATAGAGGAGTCGGCAGCCATCTTGGAAGAGGCATAGCCCACACAGGTGAGGTTCAGTAAGGCACTCAGCACACAGAGCCAGAGAGAAACTAAGACAGAGACAGACACAGAGACAAGCAGAAGCCAGCACAGCCACTGACTCCCAGAAACAGGGTAAGAATGAGGGTGGTCAAGGCCACAGACGTGACACCCACCTCCATGACAGCAGAATGTGTTCTATCCTGTGACAGGCTTTCCTTGGTTGTGATGTGGGTCTCGGGTGAGTGTGAAACCTTTTCTGTTATGTGCACTGCAGAGTCACATCACAATGCATTGTGGTGGGTGTAGGGTATTGGGCTCCATGATTCCACTAGCTTGTGTTAAATGCTCACGATGTTGGTAGGTGGTAGGCTGTACTCCCATGGTGCTTTTCCCCCTGCCTACTGGGTCAGAGTGTGCCCTGTTTTGTTTCCAGTAGTCCATGAGGAAGTGGCCATTTTAGTAAGCCAGTTTGTTAAATTGTACAGCGCTGCGTAACACTAGTAGCGCTCTAGAAATGTTAAGTAGTAGTAGTAGTAGTTTTAGATTCCTTTCATGTGTTAGCCACGTTACAGAACCTAGTTCTTACCTTGAATGTTGCTGAAAGAGGGCAGTGTACAGCATTCTGCCAGCTCTGACCTATTGCTAGTCTCAGTACCAGGGAGACTCTTTGCCAGTGGGGCACAACCTCTGATCTGCAGTTAACTGTGAATAAACGTGCTTATTCCAATAAAGGACTTTTTCGGAGCGATTAGTCTTCAGGTGTCAACTGGTGTGCCAAGGTTATACAGCAGCAACAAGTCCTAGAGGCCTGCATGTATGCAGGTCCCTGGAGCACTTTTAGTGGGTACCGCAGTGCACTTCAGGCAGGTGGACCCAGGCCCATCCCCCTCCCACCTATAACACTTGTGCTGGTAAATGGGAGCCCTCCAAAACCCACTGTACCCACATGTAGGTGCCCCCTTCACCCCTAAGAGCTATGGTAGTGTTGTACATTTGTGGGTAGTGGGTTTTGGGGGAGGGGGGTTGGGGGCTCTGCACTCGTGGTAAGGGAGCTATGCATTTGGAAGCAGTTTCTGAAGTCCACCGCACTGACCTCTAGGGTGCCCAGTTGGTGTCCTGGCATGTCAGGGGGGCCAGTGTACTATGAATCCTGGCCCCTCCCACGACCAAATGGCTCGGATTAGGACATTTGTGAGCTGGGCATTTTTAGTTTCCATTATCGCTAAAAAAAACAAATGCCCAGCTTACAAACGACTAAATCCATGGTACATTTGGTCCGTACAAACCGTATTTTCGAAACGAAAGATGGACGCCCATTTTTTTCCAAAATACGGTCTGGTCCACCCCTTCACGTACTCGTTTTTGGAAATAGTCGCCCATGGAGATGGGCGTTCGCGGTCGATTATGCCCCACATGAAACTTAACACTGTTGCTCCTGCTGGCCTTAATGATACCATCGGCTGGAACTCAATTATTTGATTTACTTTTCTTGGTACTTTTGATTTCATTGATTTTTTTTTTTATTTTCAGTTTAGAAAAGGGACTAGAATGCCTTCACTTATCTTTAAGGTGTTCTTTGTGTCAATCCACAAACAAAGCTCCTCTGAGAAGAGTTTCTCCAATTCCAAACTCTCCTCCAATGCCTGTTACCACTTCGACTTAGAAGCCTGTCCACGTGTTTCGTCATTCATGACTGTATCAAGGACTCAAGTGGCATATCGAGCAATGATTCAGGAATGCTTCAAAGTTGAAAGGCTGCCATCTGATCTTCAAGCACAATGTATGGGTGGCTTTAAGCCCATATTCAGAAAAGGATAACCACCTGAATTTAGATGCCTATCCAGCTTATAATCGAAAGACAAAAACGCCTATATTGCGACCTAAATCGGGAGATAGACGTTTATCTCCCAAAAATGATTAAATCAATATAATGGAAACAAAAGTTTCAGTGCATCCATGTCGCTCCTACGTTCACTTAAAAACGCCCAAATAAGGGGCGTGTCGGGGGCGTGTTAGGGGCGGTGATACGATGTGGTCGTGTACAACGTATAACGGATAGCGAAATGGCTCTGGTTGAGCGGGAACACGGGCGTAATATGTTGGACCCGAAATAAAAGCGACCAGAGCAAGGGGGAAATCGTCTTTAGACCCATTTGCGATTGTGTGTAGTTGGAGAGTGGCGAGATCGTTGGTGGAAGAGCTGAATTGGTGGTTGCAGAGAGAAAGCCGAGCGTGTTGAGTACCTGTTAGGTTCGTCTGTGTGCCCTGCCTCTTTTGTGTCTTACCCTTTGACCTTTCCCTACTCCTACTCCTTTGCTCCATCGCCCCCTTCCCCTCCCCCTATCCCTCCCCATTCACTGTTCCCACGTGTATACTCTATTCCCTGACCTCCGTTTCTCTCTGTGTTCTTGTACTGTTTGGCGAGTGAGTGGCCAGAGGGCGTGGTGGCTGGAAGTGAGAGATCTGTGTGTGTTGGTGTTTGACTACTAGTACTAATACTTGCACTGGTGGTGGGGATATGGATGCACTTAATGCACTTGTGGCATGCATGCTACAGGAAGAGGCCACCCACCGCAGGAGGTATTCACGGCCCCGAGTGTTTAGGCCCCGCACCACCTTCCTACAACTCACTGACCAGCAGTGTCTAACAAGGTTCAGGTTTGATAGGGCCACCATTCTTCAGCTGTGTGAGCAGCTGAAACCCCTCCTTCAGCCCCAGACACATAGGAATAACCCCATCCCTGCCCACCTCAAAATCACTTCCTCTCTCTCTGTCCTGGCCACTGGGAGTTTTCAATCAGTATTAGCTGCTAACACAGGGCTCACCCAGGCTTCTATTTCACACTGTCTCACCCAGTTCCTGGATGCCTTTCTAACTCACACCTCACACTACATCACTTTCCCCACCACCCCCCAGGCCCTGCACAACAACATGGCTGCCTTCTATGCTCTTGCTAGATTCCCCTCGGTCATCGGTGTGATAGACTGCACACACGTAGCCCTCAGACCCCCCCGGGCACACGAAGCCACCTACAGAAATAGGAAGGCATTTCATTCTATGAACATGCAAGTTGTATGTGATGCCCAGGGGGAGATATTAGACGTGTGTGCCAGGTACCCCGGGTCCACCCACGATGCCTACATCCTACAGCATTCGGGCATTTTCCGCAGGTTCGAGCGAGGGGAGTTCATTGGTGGATGGGTACTAGGTAAGTGTAACATGCATGTACCCATACTATAGCTCCTCCACTGGGCAACCCTCCGCCCTGGCTTCCTCCACCTCACTCCACAACCCACTATCCAAATCCCCCCCCTGTACCTGCTCCAAGCAATACACACTCATCTATCTCATTCTGCTTTTCTCCAAAGGTGACCGAGGCTACCCGCAGAGGACATGGCTCATGACCCCCCTGATCCACCCACAACCAGGGGCAGAAGAAACCTACAACAGGAGACATTGCAGCACCCGGGGGATCATTGAGCGGACCTTTGGTTTGTTGAAAAACCGGTTCCGCTGTCTGGACCGGTCTGGAGGAGAGCTGCTCTACAGTCCTGAAAAGGTGGCCAAGATCTTTGTGGCGTGCTGCATGTTGCACAATTTGGCCCAGCGCAGAGGACAGCCTCTCCCAGAGGAGCCACAGCCACCACCAGAAGAGGCCCCAGATGAGCAGGAAGAGGAGCCCCCTCCACCCCCAGCCCACAGAGCAGAGCTCAATGCTTACCAGCTTGGCGTAAGAGCAAGACAAAGACTCATTGAAACAAGTTTTCGGTGAAAGTAAGTGTTCATTTATTGATATTAATTGCATGTGTTCCTGTGTTCACCCCCACCACCCCCCTCCCACCCCCACCACCCCTCCTCTCACCAACCCTCACCCTACAGCATGTGCCATCACTTTCCCCTTCCCTTCCCCTGTCCCCTCCTACCCCTCCCACGGCCTTCCTTTGCAGCTGGTGCTGCACGGGAAGTCTGTTCACACTCTTCTGAGGTGCTGCTCCCAGTGTCCTCCTCCGTATCCCCACAGCAGCCTGCGGCTTCGGCTGCGCTGTGGAAATCCGGCCACCTTGTTGGCTGTAGGCTGGCCACAGGACCCAGAATGGGAGCAGGTTTGGTGGGTGCTGCAGGAGTGGGTGCGGAGGTGGACGATCGCAACGTCCACCTCTTAGCTGGTGGTTGGTGGTCAGTGGAGGAGGAAGTTGATGGCAGGCCCTGCTCCAGCAGCACGGCTGGAGTAGGTGCTGTGACCTGAGGGGGCAGGCGTTGGATGCTGTGCTCCAGCCGTTTGAGTTGCTGGAGCACCTCCTGGTGGGCTAGGTGTTGTGCGTGGAGCACCTCCTGGTGGCCTTCGCGTTGTGCCTGGAGGAGTTCCTGGTGGGCTTGCTGCTGTGCCTCCAGTGCTTGCCGCTGCAGGTCTAGTTTCTGCTGCCGGTACGCCTCCAAGCGCACGTTGTGGTGTAGCAACTCTGTGGCCAGCCGCAGGAGTTGCCTCCTTTGGCTGGATGGCCTCTGGCGAGGAGCTGGCCCCCTATATGCATCCTCCTCCTCACCAAAGTCATCCGGTGCTGGAGGTGTGGCCTCTGCTGGTGGTGCTGGTGGAGGATGAGCCTGTACTGCAGGTTCTGCTGCTACAGGTGGTGGAGGCAGAGGCTGGACTGGTGCAGGTGGTGGTGGAGGCAGAGGCTGGACTGCTGGTGCTGCAGGGGATGGAGGCAGAGGCTGGACTGCTGCTACAGGCGGTGGAGGTTGAGGCAGTCCTGCTGGTGTAGGGCGTTGGCCTTGCAGGCCACTAGGGCCAGCCTCCTCTGAGTCATCACCTGTATAGCACAAGAGTGAGGAACTGTGTTGGTGCAAATAACCCACTTTTGTCTTTCAGCATTCATATACATTGGCATGGCCCCCAACCTGATGACCCAGCAAAGAGATGGTGAGGAGGAATGGAATTGACACCGGTGCAAAAGAGAGAGCCCCACAGGCAGCTGGGTAGAGGTGGTGGACGATCAGCCAAGAGAAGGACACCGCTCACAACGTTGTGGACAAGCTGTTTGTTGTATAATTGTTAAATTGAAGAACATTTCAGCATGTGTTGTGTTACTACTGACTTGCTAGACTGCGTAGAACTGCTTTATGACCCCCATTACAGGCTCCTTCAGTTGAATGCATGTGGCCCACACTCACTAGAGCACAGAGGTGACAGAAGGAAATAGGCACAGTTTGGTGATGGGAAAATAGGAGGGAGTAGTAGGGAAGGAAGGCCTCTAAAGTTGTGCCACAGTAGTAACCTACACACACCCATAGGAGCCAACTGTAAAGTATTATTGGGGGTGCTAAGCCCAGTGCACAAAACTCCTCCCTGCACAGCTACATGATCTTTCCTCAATATTGGGGGTGCTCAAACACCCACAGCACCCACCGAGTCTGCTCCTATAACACACATGAACACTACCACTACTCAAATAGAGCTTACAATTAAATTAAGATGCGCACACAGGACAAGAGGAAAGCCAATGACAACGGTAGGGATAGGGAGTAAGGGTACAGAGCAAGTGATTAGGGATTAGCAGGTCACAACCATCATAAAGGTGGCCTGTTATTGTACATAAAGACAGCCAGAGACACTCCCCCCCACCTCCCTCCTCCTGCCCCCCACTCCTCACCTCCCTCCCCCTGGCCCCAACTTCTATAACACGTGTACTGCAGCACAACAGATACCCCAACTTCATAATGAAAAACCTACCTGAGTCCTCAGGCTGGGCCGAGGTGTGGAGGGAGCCAATCCCGTGGATGCCCTCCTGGGGTAGGAGGGAGTAAACCATCAGCTCCATGGGGGTGAGGTTGGCTGTGTCATGTCCTGGGGGATTCGCCCCCGCCTTCCTCCTGCCATCCCTCCTCAGCTTCCGCCACTTTCTCTTACAGTCCTCCACGTCTCTCCCACAATGGTACACAGCATTCAGGCTGTCACGTACTGCCTCCCATTCCCGCTGCTTCGTGGTTGCAGCCAGCCTCTGTCCTGTGGGAGCAAACAGATTCCGGTGCCGTTGTTGTATCTCCTGCACCAGGAGCTCCACTTCACCGTCGGAAAAATTACCCTTCCGGGTTGGGGGCTGACGAGGCGGCATTGTACCAATGGGGTTTTCGAAAATACGGAGTGGGCATTTATATAGTCGCCAGGAACGCCCATTGAGACGGGGGATAGGCGTGTCTGATATGGGCGGTTTTTTTTCAATTATACACATAATTCCTAAGCATGCCCAGCTCAGATAGCGATTTGGAGCACATGATTTTGATTATGGGTAGATAATTATGGGCGTCCCCACCTGCCTTCCCTTTCTTCATTGCCATTTAACCCGCTATTTCCTGCACTGGGACCTTGCCGGGTGTTCTTAAGAATCGTTTACAGGGTTTTACCCTCACTTATAATAAGGTTTGTGTTTGGCAATGTATGCTTGGGTACACCTGTGTATTTGGGGGGGGGGGGATTATTGCTGGCCCTCAGCCACCACGCCTTCCGTTTGCACTCTTCCACATCCCGTGAGGCTCCCTTACTTTCTCCCATTCTCTCTGCCTGGTTGTAGCAGGCAGTCTGTGGGGGCGACGAAATTGCTACACTCGCCCCAAATCAAGCACCCCTCGGTAAGGGTCATTTCAATGAGGGAGATGTGCAGCTAATGTTCCAGAAGATAAAAGGCGCACTACACAGTCTTGAAACAGACGTTCATGGTAAGCTCTCATTTGTCTGCCACCTCTTCTCTTTGTGCTCAAAGTCAAGGAGTGTGCATTCACTGTATGTAGTCTGGAGTCAACTCTTAGCTAGCTCTCTTTTCACCAGGTTCCTGTGCACTGTACTGTGGGGTTAGCAGGTCCTCAGTGGTGTGGGCCAGCTGTTGGAGCTGCTGTATTTGTTCCCGGTAGGTTCCATCTTCCTTGTTTATGTGGTGAACCCCAGTCCCCATTTATGAAGTGGCCACCCATTCTCAAGGTCCATAGGAGGGGGAGGGGGAATGATATATGCAATGGATGTGTTTAGCACATTATGGAACACCTTCCTAAATTCTTCCATAGGTAGGGAACAAGAACATTTTTTATAATTGGTAGCCTGGAAAATAGGCTCAAGGTGGCTACAGGTACTGCCACTGAGGCCTTAAGACGTGGTGGTGAGGGAGAGGGTTCTGTGTACAGGTCCCAACCCAAAGTACCTGCAGGTGGCTACAGCCTGGTGGCTGCTGTGGCCTAGTGGTTAGAGCACCAGCCTTATAATCACAAGGTTGCTGGTTCAATTCCCACCTAAGGCAAGTCACTTCACTGTCAGTTGGCTTAGGGACAAACTTTGACACAGACCAGGAATACCTGAATGTAACACACCTTGATCTACTACTGGAGAAAGTGTGATCACAGCTGCAAATAATGAGCACCATTTTTATTTGTGCCCTTCTGTAACTCAAGTATTACATTGCAACTGTGATGAAGTAACCATCCATCTAATGGGTTTCCCATTGTTTCCCCTTTTCTCCTCAGCACTATATACCATAGCTGATGTAGTGAATGTGAAAATATGAACCAGCTGTTTGTAGGTCCTTCTTGCCCCCCCCCCCCCCCCCCCCCCCCACCAATGTGGCTTGTGGGTAAGGATGTCTGGCCATCAGACAGCAAACACTGTGTATGTGCTACCTGGGGTTATGTGGAAGTGTCTACTTGGCAGATCACACGTGCTACACAATTAATCTCTTATTGATGGCACTCTGTGTTGTGGGTCAGTATGGTGGAGGGGATGGAGGGAGAGAGGCTGGCTGGCCATTTGTGTTCATGAACACTAATATCCATCCAGCCTCCCCGGCCCACCCCCCCTGCACATATGGCCATGCAGGTTGGAATGAACAGGTGACCTTCTGTATGGCCAACATTCTCACACATACATCAACTTTCTCATTCACACTGCACATTTCATGCTATGCATATTGCTGCCTCCTTCCTCTCAACTCAATAGCACCATTTGCTTATATTGTTACCCACCCCCACACTCTTGAGTGTGATGTATAAGATGACGGTGTTCCAACAGCCTGATGGTTGTAGTCGTGCCAGCCTTGTCGGAACACCTGACACCAAGATTGAGGAGTGGGTACAATAACTAACCACGTCACTCAGCCACTCGGACTCAGTGAGGAAATGAAACTAAATTTCAGGATACTTGCTTGCTTGAGCGTACAAACCCAGACAGCAACAGGTTTTTTTTTATCAATAACAAAGTAACATTTATTAGTACCCCTTTTTCAGTGAAATAGACAAAGTAATTTTAATGCAATTAAAAATTGTACAACAAACCCAACAGTCAACTAAAAAAAATACTTTCTTTTCTTTCCAGGAGTTCACACCTCTGCATCAGATTAAAGAAGTCAGAAGTATTACATTTCTTTTTCCTTAGTTCTGTTCCCCTTTTAAACTCTTCTTAATGCCCCTTTGGTTAACTTTCTTTCTGAATTTGATACTTTGTGTCAACTTTTATGTTTTTCAGGAGACGTCTCCACTCACTTTTTACAGGAACAGGTAAGTGCTTTATTTATTTTCTTTCTCTTTTCCTTTTCCCTTCCTAGGTAAGTCTCTCTAATTTTTCCCTTATCCTTTACCCCAGTCCCATTTTTCCCCACAGTCACTTAGCTGCTGATGCTTCAGACTTCTTTTCTCCCAAACATGCAGCGAAATCTTTCTTGCGTCGGGGCCCTTGCAGTCGTCTTCAGAAGAATGTGTACACGACTCTTCTTCCTAAACCTTTCCTTAAATTTAAAGTAAATGGAAGCAAGACCCTATCTACTCTGTTTAAGTCAATAAGGATTCTGCACTTCAGGGAAGCAAATGTTTTTTTTCACTGTGGCCTTCTAGCTGAAGAAATCTCTCAAATTAAAACTCTCAAACACCATACAATTCTCCACATCACCAACTACACCTCCTCTCTCTCAGACTGTCCAACACACTCTCCCCAACTGGCTGAGCTGACCTGCGGAATGTTGGGCAGCGCTGCTCCAGCTCCATTTTAAAACTGCTTTTCCCATGGAAAATAATGGAAACCATATATTTTTGCCAAAAATTACCCGAAAAATTATCCGAAATACTTCCAACTCCAACCAAAAATCCAATCCCACATTCCCTACACACCCCTAATTTCCAATTTTAAAAATCCCAAATTCCAAAGTCCGCCCCTAAATAACCTATCCTAAACCTTTCTCAAAATCCCAAATCCAATCAAAAATCATCCCAAAAATTTCTAAATCCCCTCCCGGACCTACCCTGTCAAATTAAAAAAATTAACTCTTTCCTAACCCTATTAAACCCACGCCCATCAAAAACCCCCACTAGAAATATTCAAATTCAAAATCTAACCCGCCACAAAAATCCCCCAAAATTCCCCGACCCCAAAACTGAAAAACAGATTTAAAAAACTCAAAACCCCGAATTTTTAAAAATAAAAAACGCTATTTTCACATTTTAAAATTAAATAAATTAAAATTTCGGGTCAAACGACCCCTTACCTGAAAGAAGAATTTTCTCTTTCGCGACGACCCCCGCAGGTTCCGGTCCCGAAGGTCCTCCTTCAAAAACGGAGGAAAAACAAAAAAACCTCCGTGACCAGGCCCAAAATTTAGGCCCCGGCTTCGGCCTAAACGGAGTTTTCCTTCAGACGCGCGCCCGCAATCCGTGCATGAGGCGCGCCCCGTCGGGAGCGCGCCCGCACGTCTTCCTCTCCGCTCCTCTCTCCCACCAGCTCTACAAGGCCCCTGAAACAGCAGGAGAAGCCCATGCGTCGCCCCACCAACTGCGATCGGCACCAAAATGACGACGCTTCACTCCTGGTGCCAACCGAGCGTCCCTTTCCCCTCGGAAGCCGGAAACAGCCCCGAACAGCGCTCCTGGAACCCTCGGCGGCCCACCTCGGCCACGAAAACGCCCAGTTCACCTCTTCATGTCCGGGGACGTGCCCGATCGTCCCCGGACCTACAAAATGATGGCGCCACTTCCTACAGTGCTTCCCCCTTTAACGAGCAGCCCAAAACGGCCCCAAGCCTGTTACCGCCTGCCACCCTCTTCCAGCAGCCACTCCCGGACCTCTGAAGCCCCAGGAAAGTATAAAAACTTTTTTTTTTTTTAAACTTTTCCTTTAACCCCCTCTAACAATATGTAATGCACAAGGGAGACAAACACACAGACACCCTGATAGTTAAAGTGTAACAAAAACATTTATTTCCCCCCACCCCCACCCCTTCAAAACAGCCCCCAACAATGCCCTCCTCCCCCCCCCCCACAACTCCCCACAACCCCACCAATTCCCTCCCCCTCCACACAGAACCCCAACAATTCCCTCCCCCCCACACAGAACCCCAACAATCCCCCCCACACAGAACCCCAACATTTCCCTCCCCCCCCCCCACTCCCCACACCCCCAACAATCCCCCCCCCCCAATGTAAGTCAAGGGCGGGCACGCCCTCTGTGTAAGGCCCTCTGTAGCAGGGCAATGAGCAGCCCCAGCAGTACCCTTAGTGGGCCCTGGAGCTGCTCATTGCCCTGCCATAGGGCTTGGACCTCCTGCAGCAGCTGGTGCTGGCCATCTACCAGCTGCTGCAGGAGGCGCATCATGGCACCTGCGCCTAGGGCTGCTAGAGGTGGGCCACGGGCTGGAGGTGGCCCAGGGGTTGGAGCAGGCCCAGGGGATGGAGCAGACCCAGGGGAAGGCGGTGGGGCAGGTGATGGAGCTGCCGCAGGGGATGGGAATGGCCGAGGGGAGGGAGAGGGCTCTGCTGGTGGTACAGGTGGGGAGGGGGCCTCCATATAGTCCTCATCTATTACGAGGACCCCCTCCTCTGAGCCCGACGACTCCTCCTCCTCCGCCTTCTGTGCTGGCGCCGCCGCCTCCTCCTCCAGGTGGCTTTCCTGGCCTGGATCGTGCTCCTGCTCCTCCTCCTCCTCCTGCAGGTGGTGGCCCTCCTCATCAACGCGCTCCGCTTGCTGGTGGTGGAGCCCTGTGTATGTAAAAGGAGTGTGATTGAGATCAGCACATACAACATGGCTTGCATAGTGCAGTAGCTGGGTGGCCTGAGGTGGGGGATGGGCCACGGTGTGGTAAGGCGTGGCCTATGCCCATGGGGAATGAGTTGCATCAGATGACATGACAAAGAACCCTGGAACCTCCTCTGACACACACCACACAGGACATGTTGCCATACCACATTCATTGCTGACCAGCATGTTTGCATTGTGAGATGCGACGAGGGGTTGATGGGCAGTTGTTGTTGGTTTTATTGGTGGGGGGGGGGGGGGCAGTGGGAAGGATGTTGAGCACAAAACCTTTATGTGAGTTAGGCCATGACATGCACTAAAGGTAGGGCCTCAGGCAGGTCTACCAGGACACACTATTCAGCCACCCCAGAAAGGGGAATAGTAAAGTGAGGCATGTCATCTCATTCATCTCGGGGGGATGGTTGGAAGTTGCAGCCACACTCATGGGAGGACCCCTGCAACCTGCATCCTTGATCTGGGACAGATATGTTATTACTTGCTAGTTGGCTATTAGCCACATGGGAATTGATATTGTACAGCACATTCGCATTATTCAAGAAGTGTATTTACAAATCTGTACAGGTGTCCTGTTTTTGAATACTTACGCCGAGCCCTGAGGTACCGTCGCACCGCCCGGATGAGCTCGGGCCTCTCCCGCCTCACACGGCGGAACCGCCTCCTCAGGGACTCAAGGTCCCGGTGCACTCCGAAGTGTCTATAAGATATAAGTTTGTAGAGCAGGGGTCAGGGGGGGATGGTCCTTTTTGTCCTCTGCACACATTGATTTGTTAGTCAAATAGCAGAGAGAGAGGGTCAACAATGTTGGGGAGGGACCACCTCCATTGGTACTGAATCATAGGAGCCACCTTTTTACCATTTTGGGGGGTGCAACCCCCAGTGGAGATCACCCCTCCATACATACATACAAGGCATTTATTTTATATTGGGGGTGCTCAAGCACCCACATCAGCCACCGAGTTGGTTCCTATGTAGATGATGCCATAGAGGTGGCCATGAGGCCAGAAAGTACCGTTTGTATGCATTATAATGTATGCTTGTAAAACTACTTTATCCTTGCATGCACACTCCAGTTACTGGTGGTAACATTGATGACGGAGCTGTTATATGTGTAGGTACAGGAGGGGGGGGGGGGTGGCCCAAAACCTTACCTTTCAAGCCTGTCCTTAATGCGGGACCAGGCTCGCATGGCCTGGAGCCTGGGGGGCAGGTGGTGATGCTGCACGAAGAGCCTGTGCCGGTGCTGCGCCATTTTTCCACGTGTTGGAAAACAAGTGCCTTATATAGACGACCTTGCGTGAGGGACGTCGTTTCATGCACAGCTCCATATATGGATGACCATCCCATATATGGCCCTATCAGCACGTGGACGCCGTCGTAAGCATAGACGTCTTTCACGTGCACATGCCTGGTTATGTGTGTGGAACGTGCCTTATATAGATGAGTATGACGCACCCCACCCGACCCTTTTCACATATACACAATATGCATATAGCTGCATGTTCAGTAGGTGTACAGTGCATGCAGGTCCGGACATGCAGATGGGCACATATGAGGAATATATGGGTGGAGCAGCATGATTTTTCTGTAGTTGACGCTTATAAGCGTTCCTCATATTTTCCCGTACCTTTGATGGCCAGAACAACATGTACTGTACTTGCGGTACACCTATGTACATTCTTTTACACACTTTCTGATTTGGTCGTTTGCACCTGCAATAATCGACCGTTAGGGCGCCCAATTTAGTCACGCTTATGCGCTCCTCATTTGATTGTTTTGCTACAGGGATAATCGATTATCGAAAAACGCCCATACTATTTTTCGATTTTACATGTCTAATTTTGGACGGTTTCGTAAGAACATCCTAATTCGTACTTGGACGATCTTTCGATTATGCCCCTCCACAACTATCAAAATTTGGTGTTTATAATTAGACTACTTGGCATTTGATGAAAATGGTTGCCACCCTTGCATTTTTCCATCTATCTGGCTAATGAAATTAGAAACAGGTAAAGAAAGAGGAATACAACAAAAGGAAGAGGACCGTGATGTAGTTTGTTAAACACAAGAAATAATGTTGGAATGCAGGGCAGTCTTTCATTGAATAAGACCTATTTCTGATATATTAAAAGGGGACAGCAAAGAGGACACGTCGATATAGTCTGACTGAGGGGTAGCAATATATAGAATGAGGTGCGGATGGAAAATTAGAGGCTACAATGGATAAAAAATATTGGATATTCAGTGCTGGTATCCGAATACTGGCTGGTACTGAATGAAGTCTTTTTTTCTGTCCTAATTTTATTTGGCTACTTTTCTGGTTAGCAGTATGAATAACCTCTGTGTCTCTCCAAGCTCCGCCCCTACACCGCCGCAGAACTTTCTGGGTAGTGCTGATGCAGCCAGAGGGAATATTTAAGGCATTAATCTTTTCAGTGTTGTTGAATATTCTACTTGCTGGTACTTATTTTGTTCACTTAATTTTATAAAGGTTTTTCCACACGTGAAACTGTTGTATTAAATTGTGTGCTATATACACAGATATATGGATCCATGCTAACAGGATGACATGCACCGTAGGAACCAGCTCTGTGGGTGTTTGAACACCTCCAGTACTCAGTTAGTTTAGCAGGGTTTAAAAAAAGATTTGGATAATTTCCTGAAAACAAAAGTCCATTATCTACCACTTATTTCTAAGATAAGCAGCATACAATCTGTTTTACTGTTCTGGGATCTTGTCCAATACTTGTGTCCTGCATTGGCCACTGTTGGAAGCAGGATACTGGGCTTAATGGATCTTTGGTCTGTTCCAGTATGGCAACGCTTATGTTCTAATGTAAATTCTTTAACTGTGTCAAGGGAGAGGTAATTTACATTGGGTTTCGCACCCTCAATCATGTTGAAAAGATCGGTTTTCTAGCATACACTTATATAGATGACACATGTAGGTATTCCCAGGGTAGAGTTCGTGCAGGACAGGGGCAGAGTTAGAAAATGCAAATGTATTTCATAAAAAATGAAAGTGCACGGAGATAGTACGTGCATATATTTAACCCAACTTCTGAGCAGATGCAACTGTGTGCGATGGCATTTGCACGTTACGTGAACAAACTTGATCAGTCACTCCTAAGACTCAAGTTACTGTTCTATAAACACTGACCCCTGCTCTGTCCAGCAGGGAGTCAAACACTTGGTAGATTCTGACAACACAACCAACTTTTCCACACTGAACTATTTTCTATTTTCTACACACCAGTTGCACAAAATACTATTCTTGGGTATTATTATCTACTCCACCAAGTATTCCAATCAAATTATTATTTGTCTCTGTGTTAATGAAGACATAGATGCTGTCAGGTAATATTTGTTTAATAAAATAATAACCTCTATTTAATATTAAATGCACAGATCAAGTGCAAATATCCCTCAAGGCTTAACCTTTGAGCAGTAGGGCCAACGAACCATCACATCATGTCCCTATAGACTCTGGATCTCCACTAAAAATAAAGGTCACCTCTGTGTCTGCATTAGAATTTCACTGTCTCTTCTCACTCTGTTTTGTGGGCAGTTTAACATGGGAATTTGTTTTAAATATGTAATTAAAAGATACAATTGGATGGGACCACCAAGCCCCGTAGAGCATCACCCTTCAAGCCCAAGACCTATCTGAAGGGCAGGAAGGACAGGCATTACCAGAGGAAACGTTTTTCCACCCCTTGAAAGATGGTTGTTTATAAATTTCTAATTGTATTGATACTTTATGATGTGCTGTGGAAGACCATTGAGCAAGAACTTACACCAGTATTCAACTGGAGATTTTTACCAGGATACTACAAGGATGGAGACATCATCATTGGGGCAATTATAACTGTGAGACATTTTATTATAATTGAACCTTTGTCTTTCACAACTGGCTTCACTTACGGAGACATCTTGTAAGTACACCCAAAACACGCTTGACATTCTTACCAACAGGAACATTGTGGAAGCATTGAAAATGTTAGCAGATCATATTATGTTTTTAAATATTATGTTAATGCTTAGCTTCCCTTGAATGTCACCTATTGATGTATATTTTGTACTTTTAAGTGTTGAAATCTTGTTTCATTCACTTTAGAAGGTTAAAGTAGGGAGAGGACTTAAAATTAGAGATTTTTTTAAAATCTCATTTATAGGATGTGGAATGTAACGTCATACTCTGACCAATTTGCTTCATTTTCGAAAGTGTGAATAAACATGTGGACAAAGGTGAATCAGTTGATGTAGTGTAAGTTAAAAAGTCATGGGATTAGAGTAATGTCCTGTTGTACTTTGGGAACTGGTTAAAAGACAGAAAACGAGAGTTGGGTTAAATAGCCATTTCTCTCAATGAAGGAAGATGAATAGTGGATGGTACAGGAATCTGCATCAGAATCTGCATTTTTAAACATATTTATAAATGATCTGGAAATGGGAATGACGAGTGAGCTTATCAGATTTGCAGATGACACAAAGACATTCAATGTTGCTAACTGTGAGAAATTGCAGGAGGACCTTATGAGACTGGAAGACTGGGCATCAGATGGCAGATGAAATTTAATGTGGACAAGTGCAAAATGATGCACATTAGGAAGATTAGCCCAAATTACTTGATATTAGGTTCCGCTTTAGGAGTCACCACCCAAGAAAAAGATCTAGGTGTTTTTGGGGCTCATTTTCAAAGCACTTAGGCTTACAAAGTTCCGTGGACCCCTATTTAACTGTGTTAGTCTAAGTGCTTTGAAAATACACCTCTTTGTAGGCCACACATTGAAATCTTCTGTTCAGTGTGTTGTGGTGGCCAAAACTAGCAAACAGGAATTATTAAGAAAGAAATAGATAATTAAATAGAAAATATTATAATTCCTCTGGATAGCTCCATGATGTGACCACACGTTGAGTGTTCTATGCAATTCTGGTCACTGCATCTCAAAAAAAAATATATAGAAGAATTAAAGAAGGGCGACCAAAATGATTAAGGGAATGGAACTGCTTTTACATGAGGATAAAGAGGTTAGAACTCTTCAGCTTGGAGAATAGACAGGGGGATATGAGAGTGGAGTGGAAGGAGTGAAGGCATTCTACAAAGACTAGAGGACACACCGTGATGTTGTGGAGGAGTGGCCTAGTGGTTAGGGTGGTAGACTTTGGTCCTGAGGAATTGAGTTTGATTCCCACCTCAGGCACAGGCAGCTCCTTGTGACTCTGGGCAAGTCACTTAACCCTCCGTTGCCCCAGGTACAATTAAGTACCTGTATACAATATGTAAGCCGCCATGAGTGGGAAAGTGCAGGGTACAAATGTAACAAAAAGGAGAAAATATTTTTTCACTCAATGCAAATTTAAGATCTGGAACTCATTGCCGAAGTATGTGGTAAAAGCAGTTAGCATAGTGGGGTTTAAAAATAGTCAGTAGCCTCGTATCTTGTGGATTCTACCAGGTACTTGTGACATGGTTTGGCCACTGTTGGAAGCAGGATACTAGATTAGGTGGACCTTGGATCTGACCCAGTATAGCAATCAGTATGTTCTTCTTTTCTTATAAATATATTTCATATTGTCTGACATTTAATGTCATTACAGTTTTACTCCACAGAACTACTACAGTTTTCTGGCTTTTCTTTATACCATTGAGGAGATCAACAACAGCTCCAAGCTCTTACCCAACCTTACGCTGGGGTTCATTGTACAGGAGTCTTACACCAATCCCAGCCTAGCACTTATGGCTGGCATGAAAATATTTTCAGGAATGGAAATTAAGATCCCAAATTACAGCTGTAAAACATCTGGCACATTGGCTGCGATCGTTGAAGACCTTCTAGTGGAGGAATCAGTTCAGATATCTAACATTTTCAGAATACACCACTACCCACAGGTAAGGGGAATCTCAGTTTCGCTTTACCACCTGCTAGAAAACCCAAACCTACGAAACACAAATTATTATGCAAGGAACAGAAAAATTACAAATTCTTTTAGACCAGTTTGCCTAGGTAGGAAGTCCAAGTAGGTTCCTCTCTGGCGGCTTTACTACGAAGACACACAGGTGACTATGAGGAGAAATCTGTAATAGGGCCTGTGTTAAGCCTATTCAAAATAGAAGGATAGGTGCCTAATTTTGTTTACAAAATACCAGTGTAAGTGGCAGAGAATAGAGGTATATTTAGGCATGACCACTTATACCTGCCCTATAGCTGGTGTGAATATCCTCAGCTAGATGTATGCCAGAACGGATGGAACATGTAGTATTGTATAATTTAGATATGCATTCTTGTACCTCACTGTTATCTACAAACAGGTTTCAGTTAAAAAGTGGCTTACAATTTACATTTACAGAAGAAAGGATGTTTTAATGCCCCTGTCTAAGTCGTTGGTGAGGCCCACCTGGAGTATTGTGTTCAGTTTTGGAGGCCGTATATTGCTAAGGATGTAAAAAGAATTGAAGTGGTGCAAAGAAAAGCTACAAGAATGGTATGGGATTTGTGTTACAAGACGTATGAGAAGAGACTTGCTGACCTGAACATGTATACCCTGGAGGAAAGGTGAAACAGGGGTGATATGATACAGACGTTCAAATATTTGAAAGGTATTAATCCGCAAATGAACCTTTTCCGTAGATGGGAAGGCGGTAGAACTGAGGACATGAAATGAGATTGAAGGAGGGCAGACTTAAGAAAAATGTCGGGAAGTATTTTTTCACGGAGAGAGAGTGGTGGATACTTGGAATGCCCTCCCACAAAAGGTGATGGAGATGAAAACGGTAACAGAATTCAAAAATGCGTGGGATAAACATAAAGGAATCCTGTTCAGAAGGAATGGATCCTCAGAAGTTTAGCGGAGATTGGGTGGCAGAGCCGGTGGTGGGAGGCGGGGCTAGTGGTTGGGAGGCGGAGCTAGTGCTGGGCAGACTTCTACGGTCTGTGACCTGAAAATGGCAGATACAAATCAAGGTCAGGTATACACAAAAAGTAGCACATATGAGTTTATCTTGTTGGGCAGACTGGATGGACCATGCATGTCTTTCTCTGCCGTCAAACATTTGGTGAGTTACAGTCGGTTTTTTTACAGTTGGGACATGGGGGAGACAACTGTAGTTTTATCAGTTACCTGTAGAATTTTTTAAAGAGGTAGGTTTTCAGTTCTTTTCTGAATTGAAGATGGTTAGTGATGTTTCTTGTGACTTTTGGTAATAAGTTCCACCATTTGGAAGCCAGGTGACTATATCCTGTTGTGAAGATGGTTTTGAAGGTTATGTTTCTGAAGTTGGGTAATGAAGAAGTAGGAATTCATTGGTTTCTGGGCTAGCATTCCTTGAGGATAGTTTTATCAGATTTAGCATATATTCAGGTGCCATCCCAAATAGAATCTTGTAAATGAGTGTGCATGCTTTGAAAAGTAGATGTGCCTTGATTGGCAGTCTGGGTAATGTTTTGAGCAGTGGGCTCACTTTTTCATATTTCAGTTTCTTGAGTATAAGTCTTGCTGCCATGTTCTGGATGGTTTGCAGTGATTTTAGTGTGCTTTCTTTGCATCCTACGTATGCTGTGTTGCAGTAGTCTAGTTGTGAGAGTATAGGAGATTGAACCATTATCCAGAAGGATTGTTGGGAAAAATAGTCTCTTATCCTTCTCAGTTTCCATAGTGTTCTGAAGCATTTTGATGTTACTGCTGATATTTGACTGTTCAGTGATAGGTGTTTGTTGAGGATGATTCCCAGTATTTTTAATTTTGTTTCAATTTGAAATATTTGTTGGTTGATTGTGAAATTTTGGTGTGATGTGGGGTTGTGCAGGCTGTATAATACGAGGAATTTGGTTTTATCTCTGTTAAGTTTGAGTTTCACGGTGGTTACCCATTCTTCCATAAGGTCCAGCCCTTTTTCTTATTCTGTCTAATATTTCATTAAAGTTGTTTTTGAAAGGTATGTAGATGGTAACATCATCTGCGTATATGAATGGGTTGAGACCCATTTGTTTGAGTTTTTTGCCAAGTGGTGCCATTATTAAGTTGAACAGTATTGGTGATAGGTGGGAGCCCTGTGGTACCCCACATTCTGGGATCCAGGCGGCTGATGTCTGGTTAGACATCTTTTCGATGTACGATCTGGACTTTAGGAAACCATTGAATCATGTTGCCACTGCACTACCAATTCCCTTGTTCTTGAGCAGGGCCATTAGTGTTGTGTGATCTACTAGGTCAAACGCACTTGACATATCGAATTGTAGTAGTAGTATATTGTGACCTTGGCGTATTAAACTTCTGACCTTCATTATCAGGGTGGTTATGACTGTCTTGGTTCTCTGTTGTGATCTAAAACCTGATTGAGAGTTATGAAGGAGTGAGAATTGTGTAATGTATTCCATTAGTTACTGTGCTGGAAGACCCTCCATCGTTTTGGCCAGTAGTGGAATTGAGGCCACTGGTCTGTAGTTTGTGATGTCGTTGATTTTACTTGTATTTTGGGGAATAGGGGTTAGACCGATGTCACCTTTGTCTTTTGAGAATTCTCCTATTGAGAACATGTATGCGATGTGTTTGTGTTATTCAGATATCAGTTATATGTCATTATTTTTGCTGGAGATCTGTAGATGACACATGTATAGATAAAGGTTCCAGCTTCTCTTTCTGCTTTAACTGGGACTGGCCTGCTACCATACACCATCCACACCCTCTAGTTTAAATGTCTTGAAACATAATGCCTGAATTTCTCACCAAGGATTCTCTTTCTACCATGGTAAGATGCAGCCCATTGTTACAGTATAGCTTTTTGGTTTTCCATATATTGCCCCATTCTTTTATGTATCTAAACGTTCTTGTTGACACCATTTCAGAAGGAAAATGGCCGTCTATGTCCAAAAAGGTGAATGTTGATATTTAGACCTGCTGCCTGATCATCTAGGTATTAGAAAAGTGGTCCATTGGAAGTATTAAGGGAGGTCACCCCATCAATCCCTCAATGGCTGCTGCCCCCTTCCCCAAAAGCAAAACTAGCAATGTGTACTGGGCTGTGTGACAGCTTCTAGAAATATGAATGCTCATGGAACTATAATGGCTGACATAAAGTTTCTTGTCCTGGTACATGGATATCTATGTGGACATCCATTTCTCCATGTATATTAGAATAAAGAAAGAAGCAAAACCCCTAAACACACCAAACAACTGAAAATATGTAAAAAGAAGGGGGAGACCAATCAAATTCCAACACAAGGGCAAATATTTAATAGAATCAAAACAATGGACTCGACGCAGTCCTGCGTTTCGGCAGCTTCATTTTACCATTTGTATTTCTCTCAACTCATCACTTGTTGATGGTACGATATTTGCTATTTTGTTTTGGAATTGCTTTCTCCATTTAGAACAACTTATGGTCATTTTGTGCTATCAAGTTGATAGAATTGTTTTGACTCCTGTAGCAGGCGCCTTTGTGCTGAAACGCAGGACTGCATCGAGTCCATTGTTTTGATTCTATTAAACATTTGTCCTTGTGTTGGAGTTTGATTGGTCTTCCCCTTCTTTTTACATATTTTCCATCTATTTTAGAACAGGCTGTACTTTGGCAGGTGACATACTGACCTGGATGTTTGTATTTCAAGTTGGACAACCTTTCTAAAATGCCATTCCACATGTTTGAATTTCCAGTATTACAGTGATTTAAGAGGGTCTAGCAGAATGAGAGAGAGAATCAGCCTGTCTATACCCAACCAGTTAGACAGTAGTGGCATTTGCAAGAGTAATGATTCAGAGACCGGGGCAAGTGACATATCTGAAACTCGGTACTGTCTTGCTATAGTGAGAAGGTGTGGAAACCCTTCTTACCCTGTATAGTGTCATTTGGAAAGGAGCAAGGAGATTCTCGGGACACTCAACCTTCCCATCCAGGCAGCCCATATGCCACTTTTAAGTGACACTATATGTATGGCAGAGTGGAGGAAAGTTTGAGAAATAAAAACAATATATTTTGCTGTACCAGGCTACAGCAGCAAAGGTGACTGTGTGGGACCATCAGCTTGTTCAAATGTGACACCTTACTGAACTGTGCTATTCACTATCTGAATATCATCAACCTACCCTGAGTAGCCTTAACATTTAAGAGGTGTGAAGCATGAGAAATGGATATCTGCTATAAATAAGTTGGAGTTTGAATGGACTTTGTTTTTTTTGCTTTCAATATTCCTCTGCTTCATAAATTGACAGTGCAGTAAAGGGTTTAGTGCTAATTTACTTTATCAGGTGGGCTGGAATGGAAGTCTGATGCCTCGCTTGCCCGGACCTCCAGCCTTAAGGTTCACCCTAGTCCTGGTCCCATCAAATAAATTCTTTATGTACCCATTCTCCCACCTTCTGGACTCTATCTAGGCAATTGCCTGGGTACCTCTAAAAAGGAGGAGGGGCTTACATCATTATGCAACTAAGTGGAATTAAGTAAATGGCGTCCAAAGTTAGGTGCTGGAAAGAGCTTTGCTAAACTAGAGCGGATTCCTACTTCCAACTTTGTCACAAGGATTTGTCTTCTGAAACCTGATGAACATCCCACTGCCTAACTGATGGCAGCTGAGCACGGAAATCCAAGTATATCTATTAACATTGCGCCTAATTTCTGGAAATTCCACTGACACACTCATACACCTGCCATGACCACACCACCTTGTGCATTGCACTCTATGGAATGTTATAAAATAGGGCGTAGGCCAGATTTCTTTATTTATCTAATTATTTATTCATGACACTTATACCCCACATTAGCCCAAAATAGACTCAAGTTCAATGTACATAAGTACATAAGCATCGCCATGCTGGGACAGACCAAGGGTCCATCGAGCCTGCCACCATAGTTTTAATTGTTCATGTACCCACCTTTACTCATGTTACCATACCATTGCGTTATGCTTCTCCTTAGACATATCATTCTCTCCTGCACCCCATTTTTGTCCTTTAAAATTCTATTTTTGTTTTAATCATTAGTTTTTTTTAGCACAAACATCCCTTGTGACCTTTTCTCTCTGAGACACTTCCAGTACTGGCTCTGAAGAACCCAGTCCTCTGTCCACCACCACTGTGTGAGCTCCGAGTGTGTGAAAGGCTTCATGCTCCTCGCTATTCAGCCTTTCAAGAGGGAAATGTATATTCCTTCCTATGCTAGGCCTACTACTAAGGCCTCAGTTTGGTTCTCACAAGTTGGCCTAACAAGTTAGAATCTTTGTAACATACAGTGCTTTTCTCAGGAGCTGAGAATAGACACTTCACAGATGCACATTTGGCTAAAGCTGTGTAATGTCTTTCATATAAGGTGGATGTAACCTTGGGAGTTGCTGACAGACTGAGGACAAAGTGAGCCTCATTTGTGGGGCGAGAGACAGAGAGAGGACACAAGGGTATTGTTTTAGTTTGCATGCACTACTGGTAGCTAATTAGCCAATGGCCATGGAGTGTTCACGTGGACACACATCAGGAGAGATTGGTATAATACAGGAAAATCCATATATGACACAGGCTAGTTTCTGATTTCTAGTTTGGGAGAAATCATATGATTTGGGAGATGCGAAGCACCTGGGAGGTATTTGTATATTTTTAAAAAATGTTTAAAAGTGCCCCCTAGGGTGCCCGGTTGGTGTCCTGGCATGTCAGGGGGACCAGTGCACTACAAATTCTGGCTCCTCCCATGACCAAATGCCTTGGATTTCGCCGGGTTTGATGTTACGGTTCAGCCAGCTGTTTGTGGCACCGCCAAAATAGATCACCGGCAATCTATTTCGCCGGCGCCGTTCGATTATGCCCCTCTTTGTTAGCCAGTCTCTGCATCTGGCATTGCTGTCTGACAACCTGCTCCAGAGAGAGAACAATTGTTTGTATTTTGGCATAGTGATATACCATAATAAAGATTTTTGCTGGTGCGCCTATACCTAAGTCTGCTTCTCTCTCTTATTTTCAAGCCCACGAGGCTGTAGTGTTTCCCCTCCCTTAGCCCTCACAGGGAGATTTTAAGAGCTATGGCACAATGACCGAAATAATCCTTATCTCAACAGATCAGTTTCACCTCACAGAATCTTCTGATGAGCAACGCTGTTAAGTTTCCTTATTTTTATCGGACTGTCCCCAATGAGCTGCACCTCAGCACTGGGATAGTCAAGTTACTGAAACATTTTGGCTGGAGTTGGGTTGGTGTCATTGCATGTTATGAAGACAAGAGCCTTAGGGCTGTCCATATCCTGAAAGAAGGGATTGAGCAGAATGGAGGCTGTATTGCGTTCGTAGAAATCTTCAATCGTGACAAGTTCAGGGCAACTGATTTCTCCAAACTTTATGGAAAAATCAATGAGTCATCAACTAGTGTGATTATTCTCTATTGTAGTAAGGATTATGCCTGGAATCTATATATGAATGGAACTTTAACCAAAAAGGTCTGGATCACTACACTTGAGCAGGACTTTGCCTCAAGTTATCCATTGGGCAGGAGTGTGAAGAACAATACCTTGGCATTCACAGTTGCAAAGAAAAATATTCCAAATTTTTCAAAATTTGTCCGTGAAGTGAATTATACCCTGTTTCCAAATGATTATTATACTTGGTCATGGTGGAGGGGCCTGTGTGACAGTCAGTGCCAAAAAAGCATCAGAAGATCTTGCAATACGAATGAAACTTCAATGTTTCCACAACATTGTGACACCAAGTTCTTGGGGAGCAGCTACAGTGTGTACAATGCTGTGTACGCCCTGGCACATGCACTGCATGACATGGTCACGTCTGGTATTGGAAATGATACCATGTGGAGTGGAGAAAGGAGATTTTTGGATTATTTGCCGTGGAAGGTAAGATCAAAGTTAAAGGAGTGAAATATACTAGCACAGAGTGGAAGGGAATCCTTCGTGAGAGGAGGAGAAGACACCTATGAGTAAATTCAGTAGAGGAAGAGCTGACACGACACTTACGGATCAGATCAGTGCAGAAATGATTAAAATATTGGCACAAATAATTGTTATTACCAATATTCTGCATAAGCACTGATCTATAATTATCCGCATATCTTTGTCAGCACTTAGCAGGTGGGCAAACACATTATCAGCGGCTGGGTAGAGCTCACTTATTTACTTATTTAGGATTTATTTACCGCCTTTTTGAAAGAATTGGCAGTGTACAGTAAGAATAGATCAAACATGAGCAATAGGCAATTACAGCAGTAAAAAATATTCAAACAACAATACAAAGTATGGCATAGTTACTACTTGCAATGTCAACACAATACACAATAAAACATTTTAACAGACAGTGTAGGGTATAAGCAAAAAAGGAGCATATAGATAGGTAAGAGAGTAAGAAGAGTTAGAAAATATTGTAAATTATGTGGGTATTTCTCACAAGTAAATGTGACCATTGATACCACAAGGGGAACTGACTTTGACAGGTGTGTTGATCCCATTGCATGGGACAGCCTTTACTCTATATATGGTAATAGATTTCATGTCTGTACATTTTGTGTGTGTAAAACGGACCCTATCCCTGTATTTCGGTGGCCCTCGGTGATTAACCTTTGTAAGCACCTGTGCTGCACTCAGGTGCCAGTGATCAGTATTCCTGTGCTGTTCCAAGCAGTGCCTTAAAATTCCTGCCAGAAGAGTGCAGAGAAAGGACGCCCTTATGATCAACGCTAATAACATATTGGCGTTGATCATGGGGTACTTCACAGGGCCGCTAAGAGAGTGGGCCAGGCTTGGGACAAGGCCGCCCCCGGGCCTGCCCCCTGGGCCCCGCCCCCACTGCCTCCCCCCCCCCAGGTTGTCACCGCCTCCCCCCCCCCCACCGAGGGGAGTCCAGCGCCACAGTCCCACCCGCCTCCGCCACCGGGCCGGGCCCCTTCCATCTGAACCCCCACCAGCAGAAGTGCTGTCTTCTGACTCCAGCGTGCACGGCCCACACAGATGCACTCCTCTCAGCTGATCTTCGCTGTACTCTGCAGGGCTTCTGTGCGTCTGACGTTCTGCACGTGCAAGACGTCAGATGCACAGAAGCCCTGCAGAGTACAGTGAAGATCAGCTGAGAGGAGCGCGTCTGTGTGGGCTGATCACGCCGGGGTCAGAACAGAAGACAGCACTTCTGCTGGCGTAGGTTCGGGTGGAAGGGGCCCGGTGGTGGTGGCGGGTGGGACTGCGGTGCCGGGACCCCTTGGAGGCCCGGGCCCCGGGAATTTTGTCCCCCCTGTCCCCCCCTCTCGGTGGCCCTGGTACTTCAGCGGGAGGATTGTGCCTGGGTTGTGCTGTAAAAAAAAATGCCTGGACCTGTCAATCTAAAGCCCTGGTGGTCCGATGAACCTTCAACCCCCCCCCCCCCCCCATCACAAGGGCCTGGACATCTAGTGGACCTCCAGATACCACAGCCATCTCAAACACAAGAGCCTGGACTTTCTCCCTTATATGGAAGTTAGGCCCCAGCAAGCGCATCCCAGAATGCACCAGGAAGGGCAGAGAGTTGCATTTTTAGGTAGCGTTTGCAGGAGGCGGGAGGGAGTGATTCTCCATCGACAAGTATATGACATAACAATGGCATCGACACAGAATATTGTCTGAATTCAGAAAAGTCTTCCCATGCACTGGTACCTCATGAGTCCCTTTAGTCTAGCTTTGGCTATGAGTTCACACGGGTGTGTTTTTTTTTTCTCTTGTTTTTTGGGCTTTTTGTTCTTTTTTGCTGCTTAACTCCAGACTTCATTCCCTTTATCTTGCCGCACCATATGCCTGGAATAAACTTCCTGAGCTGGTCCCCACCTTAATAATTCCTTTATCTCTTATTTGTCCTGTTTGTCTGTCCTAATTAGATTGTAAGCTCTGCCGAGCAGGGAATGTCTCTTCATGTTTAAGTGTACAGCGCTGCATAGTAGTAGTAGTAGTAGTGCTAGTCCCTCCTCCTGTTCAAGGCTGGACTCACTTTTGTTAAGGTTCTTGGGAACTTGTGGGGATACTAGGCCACCAGGGCTAGCTTTCAGGGGTGAAGGCTGGGCCAGGCCTGGCCTGGCAAGGGTCCCTCTGGACCATCAAGTTTTTTTTACTGTTGGGGGGACTTTTGTGTGTGGGGGATAGGGGGTCTGGAGGACCACCAGACCTCCCTTGTGTTTGGGAGGGTGGGGGTCTAAAGGTCCATCCAACCTCCAGGCCATTGTGTTTGTGGGGAGTGGGGGGCCTGGAAGCATGCATTCCTCCCCAATGCCCTGTCAAATCCTAATGCCAGCTCCAAGCTAGCATAGGATTTACGTGGGAGCAGCACCCTTATTTGGTGAGCTGCCCACTGAGCATTGAGGAGGAATGTTAATGGCCCTGTTTAGCATGCATTTGCATGCCATTAGTGTTTAGAGCCGGTGAGTTCGTTGTTTCATGCACTTGCCGGGTCTGATCCTTGGGTGGAAGCAAATGCACTAATCTGATGCTAATGGCCTTTTTGTCACGTCTGTGGCCGTGACCACCCTCAGCCTTACCTTCTTTCTGGGGGTCAGCAGCTCTGCTGGCTTCTGTCTGTCTTAGTGTTGGCTCTGGCTTTGTGTGCTGATTGCTCCACTAGACCTCACCTGTGTGGGCTCTGCCTCTCTAGGGAGCCAGCATCTAAGATGGCTGCCACCGGCTCTATGCCCGCTTCCAAGATGGCTCCTGCTTGTCTTTCCTATGTGTGTCAAGCCTCTCTTTGGGGTCAGTGTACTTCCTGCTTCTGTCCTGCTGGTGGTGACTCATCAGTGAGATCCTTCATAAGGAAGTGCTGTGCTTGCATTCAGGGCCTTTGCATGGTGTCATGCCTAAAGGTCAGCAGGTTAGTGAGAGTACTGTTGCGCTGCTACTAAGCCTGTCTCTGGGTTCCTACCCATCTGCTTTCTGTACCTGTGGACTGCTAGTCCTTTCGGGTGGGGTCTGCCTCTCTGTTTGAGTGTCTGGAGACTGCTAGTCTTTCTAGTGCTTTCCTCAGTGTTTGTAGCCTCAGTCTTTGTTTGTTCTCAGCCTGGGTTTGGAGACACTCAGCTACAGCCTGGGTTTATTTCTCTGGCTGTGTGTGGAGCTGCTGTAGCTTCAGCCCAAGACCCTTGGCCTGTTATTCCTGGGTTTCTCTCTTTACCCTGAGCCCTGCTTTGCCCAGCTTGTGTGTCAACCCTTAAGCCTGTTTCTGCTTAGCTAGTGTTATCCGGTTTCCTGCTCTGCCTAGCTAGCGTATGTCCTGAGTGTCTATCCTGAATCCTGTTTCTGCTTAGCTAGTGTTTACCCAGTTCTCCGCTTTGCCTAGCTAACGTATATCCTGAGTGTATATCCATGAATCCTGTCTCTGTCTAGCTAGTGTGTATTTCCTGGGTGATTATCCTGTATCCTGCCTCTACCTAGCTAGTGGGTTTACCCTGTGGGTATTCCCTGAACTCCCTTCTGCCTAGCTTGCATGTTGCCCTAGTCCTTGCTCCTCCTAAGCTCTTGTACGTCTTGTCTTCATAATCTGTCTTGTGTTTCTGGCTTAGCGGCTGCATGCAGCACTCAGTGCAGTCTAGTATTTAGTATTGCTTCCTCATGTTTCCTATACCCAGGGTGGGTCCTCTGGATCTCCAGTTCTGGCCTTGTCCTGCAAGCCCTGCCGGCCACCCGCAAGCTGGAGCTCAACTCCAGCAGAACGGTGGCTAAGTGCAGGTGAAGCGGTTCCTGTTCGGCCGGTTCCTGTTGCCTACTTCCAATCCAGAGTTCCATTCCTGTCCTTCCGTATGTCCAGTTCCAGGGTGGTCTTACCTGCCTCTGCCGCTCCTCGGCAGGGGTCCAAGGGCTCATGATTCCCGGTTCTACCTCGAGGACCTGACAGAATGCAAAGGCCCTCGAGAACGCGACACTTTTGCACCCACGTTTGCCTCTGGTCATGGGCACCTCAGTACTTGAAGCTACTTGTTAGTTTCTGCCTCTGGACATGCTGAGAGGAGCAGGTTTGCCCTCACCCTCCGAGTGATCTCGTAGGAGAAATAGTGGAAAGACATGGCAACTGGCCATTAGATTTATCCTTTAAGAAGTAATCCAGTGTGTATAGAGAGTGCCTGAACACTCCACACTGAGGCATCGTATGCCTGCTTAGTATCCCTTTCAACCATAGAAAGCCATAATGATTTTTCCCCTGTTGGCTATTGACCGTGAGCTACCAACTACTGCTCTAACTGCAGGGGCTAGTTTGCTAGTGCCTCATTATCAGTCATTGACAATTCTTTCTGAAAGAAGATGAAGTTACAGACACAGACTCATCACTATTTAGAGTACTAATCCAGATTAATTCTATTTACCTGTGTTTCATTTGATTTATTCATTTGTCATCAATCCTTTAGCTTCATCATTACCTAAAGAGTGTTTACTTTAAGAATGGTCTTGGTGAAGAGATTTCTTTTGATGAGAATGGAGACCTCACCATTGGATACGATATCGTCAATATTGTCTATCTACCCAATGGGATAAAGAGGAATGAAATTGTTGGTAGTTATAATCCTTATGCTCCTCTGGGACAGGATTTTACCATTGATGAGAAGGCCATTGTGTGGGAGAGTGACTTCAATGAGGTGAGAATCCAGTTCCACTAAAATATGATGAAACTTAGAGAAACCACAGGTAAATATTTTTACCTAGATTCAGAAACTAAACGATATGAGTGTGTTGCCCTGCCCATGCTCTATCCAGATTCCACCCCATAGATGTTCTCCTGTAAAAATACGCCCTGTTGAAGAGACGTGTGTAGTAACAAAATTGTAAAAGGTAGACTGCCTTGGGCGATTTTCTCCAACAAGGTGGTAAATAACTCTTAATAAATAAATAAATGTGCACGAATGAGTTAACTGACTATATCACAAAATAACCAGCAATATTCAGAGCTGACCAGCTAAGTTTAGCGGTCAAATATGATCACATAAATAGCAGTCCTATCTTTACCCGCTATTAACTTAACTGGCCAGTGATAAATATTCACTTAGCTGGTTAAGATAAAGTCAAGATCCTGGCTGTTGAACCTTTGTGTGAACCTCAGTAGGAAGAAACACTGTGATGCAAACACCATCTGACCGGCAACGGACAGTGACGTAAACTGTGAAAAGTTCAACAGCCAAGACCTTGACTGTACTTTTAAGTTAAATGTTTTTGCCACAACACAAGAGATCCACTTGACCCCTGAGGCAGGCCTTTGTGCCGAAACATAGCCATGTTGGGTCGTTTTTATGCTTTTTAGAATTAAAGACTTCTTGACATCCTCCTTGAGTCCACCTCACTTTTTTGTTTGTTGCAGTAAAGGAATGCTGCTTTTAATACATAACATCCGAGTGTCAATTAAAGTTATATAAGTTGTTTTCTCATTCTTCAGACACCTCCACAATCCAGATGCAGCCCAAGTTGCCGTCCTGGTTACAGGAAATTAATCAGGGAAGGACAGCCTGCCTGCTGCTATGACTGTATTCCATGTGCAGAGGGAGAGGTCTCCAACCAAACTGGTGGGTGCTATGCTGGGCAAAACCAAAACAACAGAAAGAGGAGTTAAACACTCTACGTAAAATATCAAACAGTACTATGAGAGTAGGGTATAGACCACGGGCTTCCAAAAAAGAGGACGAGGACAGTAGAGGTAAAAACACTTAAATGTTTTAATAAAAATCCATAGATATAATGATATCTGCTTAGTTGTATCTAAGTAGTGAGTCAGTGAAAAATGTACATAAGTATTGCCATACTGGGACAGATCGAAGGTCCTCAAACCCAGCATCCTGTTTCCAACAGTGGCCAATCCAGGTCACCAGTACCTGGCAAGATCCCAAAACAGACTGGAATAGCAAAGAGGTGCTGAGTGTCTTGCAACAACAGAAGAGATAAACAGAAAGCAGACCATGAAAGTCCCAACAGGATCTTTATTCGTACAGACCCGACGTGGCCACGTTTCTCCAATGAGGCTGCATCAGTGGTAGTAACATAAAACAGCTAGCAAAGAGATAAAAGATATATCACAAAATAATAAAACGGCATTTACATCAAAATCGACAATAAGCCAACTTTAAGACATACATAAAACATATATAAAAAAGAACATCAATACCACATACAAATCAAAAACAGGACAAAGGCTAAAACACTGGGCTCGTTGAGCAAATATTAAAATTCAGAGCAAACATACCTAACCAGGGACAAAAAAGGCTTAGCTCGGATAGCACAACTGATCATCCAAGATGACCTGGAGGAATAATATAAAAGCATACTAGTAAAAACGAAAGGCATCTAGCTTAGGCAAAAGGAAAACACTTTTAATCTTATCTGTGAGTAGTAAAAAAGGCCCGTTTCTCACACAAATGAAATAGGCGCTAGCAAGGTTATCCTCCGAGGTCCAGCTTGGCCCCCTCCCTCCCCCCCTCATCCGAGTTCAAGGCCCCCTCCCTCTCCTCTGAGTTCCAGGCCCCCCTCTTTCTCCTCTGAGTTCCAGGCCCCTACCCTCCCTCCCTCCCTACCCTCCGAGTTCCAGGCCCCCTCTCCTCTCCCTCCTCTCCTCCTCCCTCTCCTCCAAGTTCCAGGCCCCCTCCCTCCTCTGAGTTCCAGGCCCCCTCTCCTCCAAGTTCCAGGCCCCCTCTCCTCCAAGTTCCAGGCCCCTCCCTCCAAGTTCCAGGCCCCCTCCCTGTCCTCTGAGTTCCAGGCCCCCCTGTCCTCCGTGTTCCAGGCCTCCCTCCCTCTCTCTCTCCTCTGAGTTCCAGGCTCCCCTCCCTCCCCCTCTCCCTCTCCTCCCTCCCCTCCCTCTGAGTTCCTGGCCCCCCTCTCCTCCGAGTTCCAGCCTGGCCCCCTCCCTCCACCCTCTCTCCCTCTCATCCGAGTTCCAGGCCCTCCTCCCTCTCATCCGAGTTCCAGGCCCCCCTCCCCTCCAAGTTCTAGGCCTCCCTCTCTCTTCTCCGAGTTCCAGGCCCCTGCCTACCCTCTCTGCCTCTCCTCTGAGTTCCAGGCCCCCTCCCTCCCTCCCTCTCTGAGTTCCAGGCTCCCTCCCTTCTTCTCCTCTGAGTGCTAGCCCAACCCAACCTGCACTGCCCGACTTCTTATCCCAGTCCTTTGCCTGCTCCTCGCCTTCCTGCGTGCCACCCAGAATTTAAAAGTTCTTACCTTGGGGTCCAGCGGCAGCAGTGAAAGGCGAGCAGGCACGGCGCTTCAGCCTGCCTTCCCTTCTCTCTCAGCTCTGCCTCTGGTCCCGCCCTTGCGGAAACAGGAAATGAGGGCGGGATCAGAGGCAGAGCTGAGAGAGAAGGGAAGGCAGGCTGAAGAGCTGTGCCTGCTCGCCTTTCACTGCTGCCGCCGGACCCTGAGGTAAGAACTATTAATTCTGTGCGGCACGCAGGAAGGCGAGGAGCAGGCAAAGGACTGGGAGAAGAGGGCGGGCAGCGCAGGTCGGGATACCACTCGGAGGAGAAGGAGGGAGGGGGCCTGGAACTCGGAGGACAGCGGGACCTGGAACTGGGAGGAGAGGGAGGGAGGGGAGCCTGGAACTCAGAGGAGAGAAAGGGGGCCTGGAACTTGGATGAGATGGAGAGAGGGGGGAGGGAGGGGGCCCGGCTGGAACTCAGAGGGAGGGGGAGGGAGAGGGGAGGAAGGGAGGGGGCCTGGAACTTGGAGGAAAGGGAGGGAGGGAGAGGGGCCTGGAACTCAGAGGAGAGGGGGGAAGGGAGGGGTGCGTTTCTCCTGCGATTCTCTCCTCCCCTCGATTTGTACCTGAACGTTCTCTGGCTGGCTGGCGCTGGCTTCCTTTCCCTCTCACTGTTCCGCCCTCTGACTTCATTACATTTTGACGCGAGGGCGGGGCAATGAATGGTTATGGATGTTACGAACCTGGGCATCCAGACGTAGGACATTGGAGGTGCAAATTATTATATAGGATAAGGCTGAAGTGGTAAATTAAAACTTTTTAGAACAGAAGTGCGCCATAACAGTACACCAGCGCATTGCTGGAGTAAAAACTCAAATTAAGACCAGAACCATTAAAACACCAAAGGGTGTAAAAGAAACCCACTATAAACAAGATGAATTGTATATAAAAAAAAATAATAATAAATAGTAAAGGGGTAAAACTTACTTCAGCAATAGTTTAAAGTGGAGCAGCAGCTTCATACCTCTGTATGGGGACTGCCATCTGGACCAGCCC